>NC_012875.2:59394194-60610462 GCF_000003195.3 Sorghum bicolor
ACGTACAGGAGCAGAGGGAAGTCCGATCGCATGACATGACTGACATGTGGTCGTTCTGCCAGGAAAGGTCAGTCGCTTCGCTTTGTCTTCGTCACTGCACCTCGATCGTTCCTCCTCCCGGTAGGCGGTAGAGCTGGCTTTGGCTATTGCAAGTCTTTGCAGAATGCAGATGCAGAGCTCAGCTATCTCTGGCATTTGTTTCTGCTGTGTAGGAATTCCTCCTCGCTCGTTTTGGCAACTGTTCGTTGGTTTGGAGATTCAGACTCGACATGTTTTCCCCCTTGCCCCCATTCTTGCGTTTTTTGGGGCACTGAACGCCGCCGGCCGGGCTCTGCTGCATGCCGCATGCGCTAGGGACGAGAGGGGGCCTTTGCATCTAGAGCACCAGACTTCTGTTTCGTTTCTACAGCAGCAGCTTCTTCCCGTGGCTGTTTCTGGCCTCATGCTGTGTGCTGATGAGTCATGGCGTGCCCCTCGCCTCAGTTTGTTGATCTCCTCCTCTCCCATACATACACATAAACCGTTCTTTTCTCTGTCTCCAACTATAAGCAAAATAGTTGTGTCTTTACACATTCTGTTTTCGATATCTTCGATTGCTCTCGACCACATACGAGCGTCCTCTTCTGTTTTCGCTTTGCCCTCGATTACTCTCGACGGCATGCATCCACAGACATGCGGCATCCTGAACGGCTGAACCACTCACCAGGGGGCACTCTTTGTAATAAGAATTTGAGCAGAGTGTTCCTTATTATTTTTCAAGGAACAAAGCAAATCTTTGGAGACCGACTTCATTTCATGCCATGAATTTGGTTGTACTAGAAAATACAGGTAGTGTGACAATGCAAGCATTATGCAGTGATGGAAGATACTCATTTCACTTTCTCATTATTTATTTACCCGTATGTGTACTCACTCAGGTACTAGTAGATACAAGTTAAATATGTATATATGATCCTCCCTAACTTGGCATCAACGACGAGAGGAGATTTTACATTTGCAGCGCCTATCTGAAGCAACT
Source organism: Sorghum bicolor (assembly GCF_000003195.3). Classification (NCBI taxonomy): domain Eukaryota; kingdom Viridiplantae; phylum Streptophyta; class Magnoliopsida; order Poales; family Poaceae; genus Sorghum; species Sorghum bicolor. Next base: position 59,395,213 of record NC_012875.2, read on the forward strand.
GCACGTGATAATTGATACATTATGATCTGCGTATGGTAGTGGGTTCTACCATATAAAGATCACTCGTGGACATCTAATAATCCAACTGAATGACACCCAAAAAACGCCTTAGAGATAACCCTGCACTATTTTCCTCCAACTAAGAATGCAATTTAATTAGCTGCATGCGTTCTGGTGCAGCTGATGATCCACCTTCACTTACAGTTATTCATCTCCGCCGATCCTGAGGCTCTCAACAAACCTCTTGTAACTGTTGGTGTTGGACAGCAGGAAGTCATGGAAGCTGCTTCCCCTATACATCTCGGGGGTCGCTGCTCGCTAATCAGCTCCTCGGCGCACTACACCTTTTCATCCATGGAGAGGCCAATGCTGGCGATGGAAATCCTCGCCTCGTCAGGATTGAGAATGGCCCGATGGACGAGAGACTTGAGCTGACCATTGTTCAGAACTTCCAGGTTGTCTCCAACGTGGACGTGGAGGGCTACGGAGCTGGCAGGGATAGCCGTCCAGGCGACGTCGTCATGGTGCATCACTTCAAGCCCTGGGGAGCTCTGCAGAAGGATGGTGATGAAGCCGTAATTGGAATGGGTTTAGGGTTTAGGGACAGTCTAAGATAACTTTGCCAACAAACAAATCGCTCACAAAATGAGCAAACAACCACACCATAGAGGACACCTAACGAGGATGGCAAAGAAGCCTCTGCCACTGGGTCTGATGCAATTTTGCAACCACTCCTCCCTGAACGAGATAGAGCAACTATCTATGCACACCCCTTTTCCATCAGCCATGAGCCCATGACAACAGAAATCTTCTTGGTCTTTGATTTCAGGGTTTCCATCACAGATAATGTAATTTATATCCATGTGTCTCGGACAGTTGCAGTGGTCTTTGGTTTCAGGGTTTCCATCACAGATAATGTATAATTTATAACCAAGTGTCTCGGACAGTTGCAGGCATGAATCTGCCACGGAGATGAACGAGCGGAGGCAGGAGGGGCTCACTGGTCCACGGCGCCTGTTGCCGGTAGCCTCCAAAATATCCCTTTTCTGATGGTAACCTACCCTGGCGACAACATGCTGGTGAGCTACCAGAGCATGGGACACTACTTGTGTTTGTTTTTCTCATGGTAACTTCAAGTGGGAGTTGTTTTATATATCTGCTATGAACAGCGTACAGAGTATTTCGCTGTACTATTGGATAGCAGATTACTAGCTGGTTCTAATCCTAAAAAACATTGAGTACAGGAGTCCAGCGGCACCTTGGTACGTTTTAGAAGTTGCAACTGTTTTTAGATAAAGGAATTTTTATTCTGACCTGTTCCATGTACTCATCAACCATTAAAACTGCAGCTGTATGACGGCAATATCAGTAGTACTATGTCTCTTACGCCAAGCGAGTCCTTGTCCTTCAAATAAGATATTTGTGCCATCTAGCTCTTATGCATGTGAACCAAAGGTATTTGGATGTATTTGCCATTTCGCCTCAGAATCGAACTGATCTCTTTTAAATGTCAATGAATGTGGTTACTTCCAGTATTCTCCGGCAAACCAAGATATTTGATTGACACTAGTTGAGATTAGTTTGGGCTGTTATTTGCCAAAAGACTACATTAAGGAATAAGCCCCTCATTAAAAGGAATTATGAAGGCATGCAAACCACAATTTCAAGCTGATATGGCCAAATCTATTGTCCAAGAGCTAAAACATCAAAAGCTTTTGGGATATTTTTTAATCCTAGAACATCAGGACGGAGGGAGTTTTAGTTAGGTAATAGGCATGCATGTAGGGAGGACGTTGCATTGGCTCCCACTAAAAGAAATGAGAACTACTGGAGGCTGAGGCATCAGCTGTGTGTTTTAGTTAGGTAATAGGCATGCACGTAGGGAGGACGTTGCATTGGCTCCCACTAAAAGAAATGAGAAATACTGGAGACTGAGGCGTCATCTGTGTCTGAACTTGTACCTGTCGGGGCAGAACCAGAGTAAGGATGGGCGTTGGTCAGGCTTGATAAGCAAATCTGGGACAAGTTTTCAGATGCTTTGCGAAGACTAAAAATGAACGTAGTTAAGTACTCAACTAGGTCTGATAGCAAACACATCAGGAAAAAATAATTAAACGAGCAGATATTTGAAAACAGTTTGCATTCACTTAATTTATGATTAGACTGAATGTTGCTGCTAACAAGGAAAAATGGCTAGATGTCATCTGAAATTGTACCTTTAAGAGGGTGCATGGAGAATGGGGAGCATAAAACAGTATCGCAGCTCAGTCCAAAGTCCAAACAGGCATGCATCCGTTTAATCCCCTTCCCTTGAACCCTTGCTTTTTGCATTCCATCAATTACCGGCTTAAGGAATAGCACAAGCATTACTTTTCTTTCCTTGACAGCACCATAAGATTGAAGTTGATTGAGTTGGGGATATTGCACATGATGGCCTTAATGACAGGAACAACATCCTGGTGCAATAAAATGATCATTGCAGGCTATATTATTACTGAAAATTCAAATAAGCATCAGCCATTTCCTTTGAACTTTACTGTCAGAAGTTTCAGCAACCAGTTTAAGGAAATGGAAAAGGATGTGCAAAACAAGGGGAAAAAAGGGACCATTTCATAAACTTGCAGCACCTGCAGCAAACTTATAGAAGAACAGGATCTGTGCTTTATAGGTCCATCCTTCATCCCATCAAGCTCATAAAGTGTTCCTACAACCCGATTTAGCTCCTTATTGATGTGTAAATACATGAAAAAACAGAGAAATGGATGGTGAAAAGCCACTATCAAAGACTTCGCCTTACCATTGACAGACACAAAACAAATATAGTGCTCTTCTACAATATCACTAAGCTGCCAAACAAAGGCCAGTCTTGTAGTTAGATATAATTGACAAAATGATGAGAAAATAAATCACAGGAAAAAAAATTGGCTATATATTTTTCTTTATTTTCAGTTTGGGACAACTCAAGTTGAAACCCACTGATGAATTTCATGTGTATGACCTGTAACAAAATTATTTATCTATTTTCAGCTGACGAAAACAATAACCATAACAATGCTTCATCTATCTATGTAATAGAAATTACTTTTCTATCAATGCACACAGGACACAGCACTGTTCAGCTCAGATCCTCAGAACTTGAAACTATGCTAACTAAAGAAAAATATAGTGGAACATCATGAACTGTATTTAGTGCATAGCCCTACATTTGACAATTCTTTTGATGCTTTTTTTTTGGGGGTAGATTGAATTCCGGTTCACATGCGCAAAGAAACCAGTACCTCTGTGACACCAGCATTGGCAGCCAGTGAGTGAGCCCTTGCCATGGCATCATCCTTCTCCAGAAACACAGCACGCTGGAAAACATGGCATGAGGCGTAACCACATAAGGGGGAAAATGCAAGACTGAATAAGGTATCCTGGTAATGAGCATGCATTTTGAGAAAACAACCAAGAACCTCATTTGGGTCCATGCTAGCAGTTGATTTGAAGAACAAGTCCAAGCATGAATTCTCCACTACAAAAGACCAGATAGGTTAATTCAATTCAGAAACAAGGAGAGAATAAGAAAGATTACAGTCATCTTACAGAATTCTGTGTGCTGCACATAATTGTTTCCGGTTACCTAAATTGACTTCTGAAGATGCATTTCCAACAGCATGGAGTAGAGCAATAGTTCCACAAGCATTTCCCAATGATTTGATCTGTTTTATAAAGTAAACCTGGTCCTGTGTTTCCTGTGTTACACAAGGCAGCATAAAACACCATGCACAATAAAAGGATATGAGCAACTTGATATAAAACCATCAGGGATTTTGATGATGGAGAAATCAACTAAAAATCATATGGGAGGAAGCAAAAAAAACAGCATCTATAAGGAACGCAAAGTTCACCTTTTCTCCAGAAAATAAGAGTTGTTCTGAAGGGTAACTTGCATCCTGCAGTGGAACAAGGGCGCACCTCAGTCAAAAACTGAACTCCCTTACTAAGCTCATAAATATGAAAACAACTTTTATGTGCATTCCACATTACAGGAGCGACACTCTTATATTTGGATGAGGTGGGTTGCATATGCAGCACAGTAAAAATTGTTTAGACACTCATTGGTCCTTACTCAACAGTCAACACTGCCAGCAGACACTACTGTCACCTCATCTGGGGACTGGTTAATAGTGAGGCTTGGTGAGCCTAGCTTATGGTGAAACCGTGAAAGTGCACTCCGACAGGAGGTGTAGCCTCACCTTTGCCTGTCCTCCACAATTGGAGTTTCGTCTAAGAAATTATTTATACTCGTCAATGGCTACAGGATTGAGGGACTAATTTCCTCCAAAATCGGGTTCCTGGAGCATGTTCAATTTGGCAATGTAAAAACGCACCTGTGGTGGATCGGGGAAGCAGAGAACAACGGCGAGCACAGGCTGGGGAACCATATCCAACGCGTCGTCGTCGAGTCCGTACACATCATGGAACTCCATGTCGTCCTCGGGGACGCCTAGCGACCACATGAACTGCGCCCGCGCGCCGACGCCGCGGAGAGGTGAGACAGGAACGAGCGGATCATCAAATTGATGTGAAGGGGACGGAGAGTGAGGGCTACCTGATTGAAAACTTCGGGGGTAGACTCCAGTGGCGGCCATCGCTCGCCGGCGGAGGCCGGAACCGAAGCGGAGGGGGACGACGGCAGCTCCATGGCAAGTTGGGCGTGGTGTCACGGATCTGGAATGGGCCGAGGGCATACTGCCATTGTAATCTGGGCTGTTTCAGCCCATTTCTACGGGCTTACTCCAAGAGATTTTTAAACGAAAAAGTCTATTTTTTGCTCCCCTAACTCTCACGAAAAGCCGTTTTTCTCCTCAACTCTAAAACCAGACAAACCATCTTTTTCAACTTTTTAAACCATACATTTTATCTCTCTAGAGCAATTTTGAAGGTGGTTTTGCTACAGTGAATGGTGGTTTTAGTAGTTTGTTTTTTTTAATTATTTCGCCTGAATCTTTAAAAAATCATATAGAAAATCATAAAATAAAAAGTCCAATTTTATTGGACTCCATATGAGTAGATCCACATAGTGAAGATATAATATGGTATGGTTAGTATAAAGTTTTTGCTATGAAGATTTTGTCTTATTTATTTATTTGGCTGAATCTTTGAAAAATCATAAAAAAATCATAAAATAGAAAATCTAATTTTATAATCCACACGAGTAGATATACATAATGAACATATATGGTATGCTTTAGTCTAACAAGATAATTATGGAAGCTGCAGCTATGAATTATTTTAATTAATTATAGAAAAGCATAGATCTAAAGCTACAACAAAAAATTTGTACTAAAGCATACCATATTATATATTCAATATGTAAATATGCTCATGTGGAATCTAACAAAATTGAATTTTCTATTTTATTATTTTTCTATAATTTACTATGTTTTTCAAAGATTTAGCCAAAATAAATAAAAAAGAAAAAGACAAAACCTTCATAGCAAAAACTTTGTACTACTATGTTCACTATATAGATCTACTCATGTGGAGTTCAAAAAAATAGGATTTTCCATTTTATGATTTTTCTATGATTTATTATTATTTTTTAAAGATTCACCTAAAATCATTAAAAAGATAAAAGGACAAAACCACCGTCACTACAGCAAAACCACCATTCACTCTAGCAAAATCCGCCTTCGAAACTGCTCTAGGGAGGTAAAATGCATGATTTGAAAAATTGAGGGAGGTGGTTTGCCCGATTTTGAAGTTGAGAGAGAAAGAACAGACTTTTATGAGAGTTGGGGGAGCAAAAATAATTATAGAAAATGTTTTACTATAGTTCAATCATATAATAGTTATACCACCATAAAAATTTCACCATAATTGGGCCATAGAAACTACAACTTAAAATTAATTATAGAAAAGCATAGATCTAAAGCTACAATAAAAAGTTTATAATAAAGCATATTGTATTATATATTCATTATACAAATCTACTCATGTGAAGTCCAACAGAATTAGATTTTCTATTTTATGATTTTTATTATTTACTATGATTTATCAAATTTTAGTTGAAATAAAAAGACAAAACCGTCTTTAAAAACCACCTATAATGTGTTAGGGAGATAAACTGAATGGTTTTAAAAGTTAAGAGGGTGCTTTACTCGGTTTTGAAGTTCACAGAGAAGAACTATACTTTAAGGATAGTTCATGAAGATAAAATAGATTTTTTGATTTATTTTAACAGAATTTTCTATTGGGCCATGCCCAAACCTAACACACGCCCACACACCACGAGTAGCAGTTGTGGGCGTGGCTGCGTGTATTTTAGGACCTGTTTTGATTGAGACTCGGCGGACATTGTCAGTCCAGACATATAGTCAAAAACTTTTAAAAAAATCGTGCAAACAAAGTTTGCCTCGTAATTAAGTACGTGCGGCCAAGGACGACAGACAGTATATAAGACGAATTTTAGGAGAAGTTTTTTTTCCCAATTTATACTAGGAGCATTATTAATTTTTGAAGCTTTCAGCGTCAGGTGAAGAGCAATCCATTGTTGCGAATTGCAATTGCAGATGTTTGATGCGCGATCATGCATGGCGGCTACGACTTTTCGCGCAGCAAAAGTAGTCGCTTCGGTCATCGTCAGTGTCTGAACACGACGGATTAAGACCTAACACGTTGTTATTGATAATATAATGGCAGGCCACGATCCATCGACTTTAACTATAATTGTTCTAGTTATTACAGCCAGCAGGCACGCACGGAGTTGAGCTTTGTTTCAGCAGCAATAACATAATGGACCAGCTTTTACTAGTGGGTTTTTTTAGCTCTACGGACGGCTGCGAATCCACGGCACGGCTGCTGCCTCTAGTATGTAACTAATTAATTATTATGTAATTAAGTATATATTATATGCACACTAGCTACTAGCTAGGACCGGGAGTTTGTCACTGCATACGCAATCCAGTGGATTAATAACTACTAACATAACACATCATGCACTAGCTTACCCTGAGCGTTACTGGTCGGTCTGGTAGAACGAAGAACGTGCCGGTTAATTAGAGCTGGTCCGTCGACTAGTCAGCGCGAGATAGATCATGTGTTTAATTAATGTAACATAGGAGTATATGGTTCAACATCAGTGGACAGTGGACTCCAATACTACTTGGTCAAGCTAACTATGGCCGTACGGATATTGCGCCACCATTTCATCAGCATGCACTCTCACAAACCGTTCATTCTAGTAGCCGAGTCTAATTTGGCTGTGGAACCAAGAGTAATTAAACTGACAGAGCTATCTAGCTACTATTTGTTTTTCTAAAATAAAACAGTCCACTAAGGTCCTACTATCTAAGGTTAGCTAGGAGCTTGTTCACTTGGCTGAAAAATTAAAAAAAAAATACTGATGAACGGATGACATATTCGGCAAATAGGCTAAAACGAACAAACTCGTTGATCACATCGTTGATACGGACGCGTTTGGTTGCCGCCACAAGTGCGGCCACGCCTTTGAGTCCGGCACGGCCGCCACACAGTTGGTGAGTTGTGTGCATTTTCAACTACCGAGCTACGGCACGTGGCAAACCTTGGGCCAAGTGTGGCATAGGCGTTTGGGTGCTAAGGCGTGAAGCGGTTGTGGCACAGTAGCTGCAGCAAGAATTAGGAGCGAACCAAACACACCCGCAGAGTTAGATCCATTAGGACAAGTCAATAGAATATTTCCTCTGTTTTGAGAACAAGTGTAATTCTTGTTAGGGAAAGGAGTACTATATACTAATCGATCGCTAGCAACTAATTTTTTAGCATTTTTGAAGGAGTGCTAGCTACCGAATAGGTATTTAGAGCATCTCCAAGAGCTTGGCTAAAATGAGTAGCTAAATTCTAATGTTTAGCTATTTTGTAAAATAGATAACTTCTTAAAAAAGAAGAGGTTTACAACAGCCTTGTTATCAGATAGCTAGTGTCAGTGGTTGGCTATATATGACCAACGAAAATCAAAGGATAGCAAACTTTCTATTTTACAAAACCAAATAGCACATGTGTTGGAGTCTATTTTTCTACTATGAAAATTCTAAAAGGCCTCCATAATAAGAATAACAAGGCTGTTGGAGTTGCTCTTAGTAAGGTGAAACTTGGTAGCAAGTGATAAAAATCAGTACTATGCTCAAAACTAGGAAGATCCAAACAGATTCTAGTCTTACTAGTTCGTGTTCCAAAGCTAAAAACTAGTAACCGGAAGCAGCCAGCAGCCGTGCCAAACGGACTATCCTGAATTGTATGTTTGTTAGGCCTTGTTTAGTTCAGCGTGAAAACCAAAAAGTTTTCAAGATTCCCCGTCACATCGAGTCTTATGGCATATGCATGAAACATTAAATATAGACGAAAACAAAAACTAATTACACAGTTTAACTGTAAATCACGAGACAAATCTTTTGATCCTAGTTAATCCATGATTGGATAATATTTGTCACAAACAAACGAAAGTGATACAGTACTGAAGATTTTTCAATTTTCGGAACTAAACAAGGCTTTACTGTTGGATCGGATTTGACTGCTACATGGCACGCACTCACCGCGTCCTGACGGCGAATCGACGATCGATTTGAGGGCGGCGTCGGCTTTTCAGAAGGCAACACCTGACCTGACCTGATCTGATGTTTTGGAGTGTGTCCTGCGTGGCTGCGTTCTTGTGTCGCGAGCTTTAATCATGTCGAATCGCACACAACCTGAGAGGCTGAGACCTGAGCTGATCCGGGCATGGCAAATTGGCAATCAACGATTGCTGATTGGTTAGAATATATAGACGTCAGAAAGCTATCTGTGTGATGACGAATGAGCGCATTATATTTATATACAAATAAAATATTATATGGATCGAGGCAGCCAACAACGCAAAACATGCTTAATAGTATGCTGGTTGTTGGAGTACTTGACGAGCACGACATCGATGATGATTTAGTGGCAGTTTTCTTTTCCTTGCAGTGGTCTCATGATAAAATGATGAACAGATGGAGGGCAAGGGTATGCAGGAGACCCCAGTCAACTTGGCAAGTAAGGGGAAAACACTACAATTCTAGATTTAAATCTAACCAAAATTTTTAATGACCAAATTCATAAAAAGAAATACTTAGTATTAATATTTATGTCTTTAAATGAATTTATTATAAAATATATTACATGATTAACCTTATTTTGACCCGATAGATTTATGACTAAGAAGCATTTTTCGGATCACTCTACCAATATATCCGATATTTTTCCTCACTTCATCGATGAATTGGTCTAGGATTTTTGGTTAGTAATTGCTATTAAATTAGTCATGCAAAAAGCTCAATTTGAAAGATATGGAAAAATATCGACCCAAGAAGTAAAGGTTGAATAACATTGAATCACGACAAGTTTCACATAAAAGGTTGATTTATTAAAAAGTCGCTTGAAAAATTGTAAAGATTGAATTAGATATAAAACATTGCAGGTGCGTTTGGTAGCGAGAAATGATTTAAATTCTCAATAAATCACTAGAAACGCCGCCCGATGCCACAAAGAGAGGAACATTTCAGAAAGAATTATTTAGAACCGAGTTTACTAGTCCAGAGAAACACCCAAAATCTGGTTTCTCCTTATTCTAGTTCTAATTTTAAGAATACACCGAGTTAGCCAAATGGTTACATAAACTGATTCTGATTAAGAAGTGAAATATTTTTAGAGAGAATCTGGATCTAAAATATTTCTAGAAGAATTTAGGTACCTATCAAACACATCCTGAAATTAACAGTTTTCTTGTAACCGTAGTAATAACAATGTTGGATCGGCAAATTCGATAGGTTAAGTTAAATCATCAGAAATAGGTGTGCGGGAAGGAGCACCCTATGTACTCCCTCCATCCTACATATAATATAATGTATTCAAAAAATCAAAAAAATGTACTGAAATACAAGGGATTCTACAAGGGACAAAAATATTTTGCATTAAATAGTTACATAAGAGCAACTCCAAGAGAGTTGATAAAAATGGATGGCTAAATTTAAGATTTAGCCAACCTCTAAAATAGAAAATCATGTAAAAAACAAAAAATCTCCAACAGTCTTTCTATACGGCAAATCATATGGCTAGCGGGACATGCGAGAACTCCGGGATAGATGACTTGCTATTTTAGCAAACCAAATACAATAGCTGTTGGACTCTCTTTTCTCTCTCAAAATAGCCAAATATAGAATACATAACATGGATAGCTCTTCTGGTGCTCTAAATTTAGTAGGTCACTTGTCATTTATTAATCAATCATCAGTAATCATGGTGATGATAGCATTAATTAAGAAATAAAATGCGAACACATACTTTTATATTTGTCTTAGTATGTCCTAAATATAAATATTTTTTTGTCACTGCTCGACTATAAGTCGTGCGTGGTTAATTTCAAGTTTTTCAGCGTTAAGTGAGACTCTGAGATTGACGCATGAATGGTTTTTCATACAAGGCGACGCGACTTTTCTCATGCACAGGCAGGCCCTAGGAAACAGTTGATCCTACCCCCTGATCAAAATATCCCCCGAATGCATACATACTCCATATAGGAGATAGAAGTCGTTTAGCACATCAACACGGTCTTTAAAACACAACTTTGACTTCTTATTTTTATAAAAAATATTTTTAAAATGATATATGTATACTTTTATGAAAATATTTTTCAAGATAAATCTATTCATATAATTTTCACATTACAAACTCAACAATTGAAACATTATTAATAATTTATATTCTTAATATTTGACTCAAACCTCATCTTGTTCGTTTTATCCAAAACAACTTTTAAATCCTATATAGAGGGATTATGTCAACTCCTTCTGACTTTGGAGTTTGGACCAAGTGGTTCAGTGCTGTGTACGTGTATATATACGTGTATATATTCTTGTATTTGTTCATACAACAAGTAGTCGAAGGTGAGACCAGTGAAGAGGGGCGACTGGTACGGAGAGAGAGTGAACCCTCATCAAATACATATACTCGTTCGTTTGGCTGAAAAGTTAAAGCTAAAAATATTATTTGTTGATTTATTGCGATAAAAAAATACTATTAAATAATTGATAAATTTAGTAGATAAGTTCAACCAAACAGGCTTGCACCGGTACTGGGTAGTGATTTGTGACCATTGGTCTCGTTCTTAGGTTGCACTGCGCTTTCATCCCAAAAGACAAACTCGATCTCTTAAAAAGGTCAGCCACTTGTGCTCCAATCGGTCCTCAGGTATATATCGTGTATAACACGAACGAATTTGAGTGCTACTATTTATTTGAATATATAGTTTTATTTCTCTATATAAATACAAACCCGTTGTTAACGTTACGGTACGTCATGGTGGGTGGATGGATGGATGGTGTTACCCTGCATGGAGCTTTCAGGAACGACTGCTAACCCACGGCACGGCTCTTTGGATTTGTATCAGGATTGACACTCACATACGGTACTGTCACCGCAAACGCAATCACATGCTGCAGTGGATCAGCACAACATGCATATGGACTCTCTGGACGAACGACATGCTGCGAACTGTGCTATTTTTTCAGGGCAGGTACGGTCAATGCAATTGACTATCCATCGAGAGTAACCTAATATACGTAAGTACAGTACTTATATTATTCGTACAATATCGATCAGTGGACGTACTCCAGCTTCCATTTGACCGAGTTGACGCATCATGTCATCGCTTGACCACTCTGGTAAATCCAGAATTTTTTTTATATAGAGAGAGGAGTGGTTCCAGCTGGCTTTGCCCATGGAAGAATAATGGACATTTGAATCTTTTGAACCAGTCCAAGAAACAGAAGCTTTGGGTCGTTGGTCAGTGCACACTGGAGTAGCCGCATGACTGCATAATATCCTTGGCCTGTAAGGTATAGTACTCGTAAAAAAATGTAAAAGTCTGGCACTCTCGCTTGAGCTTATCAGCCAAACTTATCAGACATTCAGCAGTGTTTTTCTCTCACAATAAATCAACTAAAAATACTTTTTATCATGGTTTATCAGCTAAATGAATAAGAAGTTTTCAACATATACTTAGGGCAGTCACAACATATATTTGGAGATGCTCGCATCCACCCCACCCTATGCTTTTATTTCTCGTCTTATTTCATTAGGGCAACTCCAACCAATCCCTCAAATTTTGCCCTCTATTCCTTCAAATGAGAGTCTCTCATCCTTATTTCATCCTCTACTTCTCGGGGTACTCCAACCGATCCCCTAAATTTTCCTACTTTACACTGTATTGTCATGGATCTCATTTATCGGTCCCACTTGTCAGCTTTATGAAAGAGAGAAAGGAAGATGAGGGAAAAGATGAGGGACTTCTACATCTGAGGGTTCAGGAGAGAGAAATGAGAGTCCCTCATCCATCGGGGCTTGAATAGGGGTTCGGATGGAGAGGTTTTTGATGTGTTTGAGCTCTCAAAATAGAATGGGAGCTCAAGTAGGAGTTTGATTGGAGTTGCCTTTAGGACAGTCACAACATATACTTAAATCATAAGTCTCAGACTAATAGTTATTGTCGGTATGTCATGTGCTTCATGCAGATATGGAGCTATAATTCATAACACAGTCATCTTTATCAGTTGCGAACATCATTTTCACCTTTCCCATTTATCTTTGTGTAGGCTATAGCATTGAGAAAGTCCTTAGAGTTTGGACGTGGACTGTACCGTTCTGTCTTGGCAATGACTTCTAGATAAGCTGGACCAGCACAATAAGTTTATTTTTCTGGTTCGAAGTATGGCACATAGCACCTAGGCAGCCTTTATGCCATGCTAGCCTAAGCACAATCCTCAATGATATTTGTGCTTGACTCCTTAGGCCAGTCTTAATAGAATTTTATTAGAGTTTTATGCATATTAAATATACTAATATGACGCTATATTAATGAAGAGAGATATGATAAGAGTTTCATGGGAGTAGAGATAGTTTCATCCCCATAAGGCTAGTCTCAATGCATGTGTTCATGAGAAGGTGTCATGCACATTAAAATAGAGTGCCTCATAAGCAAAATTGCTGATTTGGCAGGGTCATTAAATGAAGGAGTTTCATCAGATGAGAGAGGAGTTTCATCCCCATGAAACTCATATGGCCTGGTTACCTAGTTTATAGTCTTGGTAATTGTGCCATGAAACTATGCATTGAGACTGGCCTAAAAACACCTATGCACTGTTTCCAAAATATAGATCTGTTGGAAACTATGTCATGAAACTCAAATTGAGAATGGTCTTAGAGCAAGGCTAATAATACAACCGGCTGCTGCCTATATGAATTCTTATAGTCTATTTCTCAGCCCACTCATATAGTAGTTATATCTTTACTATTAAAACATGGCCATCACTTATCTCTCTCATAAAGTTTTTTGGTTCTTAGGCCAGTCTCAATAGGGTTTCATTAGAGTTTCATAGACATTAAATATGTTGATACGGAATCATATTAATAAAGAGAGAGATGATAAGAGTTTTATGAGAGTAGAGAGTTTTATGGGGATGAAACTCTTCTGCATTGTTTCTAAAATATAGATATATTAAAAGCTGAGTCATGAAACTCCCGCTGAGGATGACCTTATATTCGAATCGGCTCTTCTTTTCTCTCTCCTCTAACTCTGCATTTAGCTTGCTTAATATACTTGATCTTAGACCACTCTTTTGAAACATTTACTCAAAAACCCATCGACTTTTTCATAAAAAGGTGTCGTGAATAAATGTCTTCAACTAGCATCTAGTACTCCCTCCGTATCCTAATTAAAGGACGTTCTGCGTTTGAAGCCAACTGCATGAAAGAAAGACGTTCACCTGTTTCAACATTTGTTTGGACGTTGATACCCTTTGCATGCTCTCGTCAGTTATTAATCGCTAGTGGGAGCGAGTCTGTTCGCATGCTGTCATTAATCGCACCGTCCTCGAGTCAAGCGATCGCTCACACGCGTACTACTTCATCTCCCTCACGCGTGGAACCGTCAAAAAAAAATACAGCGTCTGCAAGGCATTGAACTGTCGACCTCTATCCTCAGGATATGAAGTCTTTGCCGGCTGAGCTACAACTGATTTGTACAAGTAGCACCACACGCTATATTTAATAAGAGTAAGACAGGAAAACTAATCTCTAATTAATCTTTTCTTGGTAATCGTACTCATGTCCTAAACGTTCTGAGGGATTATCTTTTATAGTTAATGCCCACATATTCCAAGGATAAAAGACATATTTTCGTGTTCCCTAGTTGTTACGCTAGACTCTATAGATGGCAAGCATCGATTTGATACTCCAATAGCAGGCGTCGTTTCGTGCCTCGTTGGCCTATAGTCACGATCCAAGATATGGGTCAAGTAAGTAGCATCACTCATTGCATCGAGATCCTAGACATATATAGGCATATAGCGGGCAACACAACCAAAAATTTATTGTGTCATGCCATGGGCCGCTCCAAAAATAAACGGCCTAAAATCTCATTTATTCCTTCATTCATTGCCAAATTCTGAAGATGGGCGAGTAGGAGACACAATTCTAGAAGACATTCATGCTAGGAGTATATGCCTCAAAGCAAAGGCTATGCAAAAATCAAATGTGACAATCTTATTTGATCGACTTGAACCTGTTCAGCTGGCTGAAATTGATACTACTGTTGTTAATTTATTATGAGAGAAAAATAATCTTCTATAGCTGACAAAAAATATGATGTTAAGTTCAAGAGCTAGTCAATATGGTTGACTATTCATCTCAAGAACCATATAATAATATTTTGCGAATAGTATAAAGTGGACTCCATCTTTCATTTATTTGACCAAGCAAGCAATTGACCCCTACTGTGTCATCGCTTGACCACTGTTGCGAATCTATATGTATTCTTACATATTCTTTCTAGAGGCGAGTGGTTGCAACTTGCCTGTGCAAGAATAGTGGACACATTTGATTTTTTTTCCTCTTTTTTTTTCTAAATTCTAAAAAGAATACAAGAACCAGTAGCTAGCATAGGCTCGTCAGTGCGCACTGGAGTCGTGGCGTGAATGCGTCACCTCCCGGCTTTTTTGACGACAGCGAAGGGAAGGGAGAACCTTGGCCTTCAAGGTACGAGAGCACAAGAGGATTGGAGGAGGAGAAACATGTCAAGTCATGTTCCAACCCAATGCAGAGCTTGAGCTCGGAGCGGGACGAATCGAACCTGAACTCCACGCAGCGAGAATCGCCACGGATCTGATGCTGCACGGTCGTGGGTTTCGATTGGACGTACCGCTGCAGGTGTCGTATTTTTATTCTTTTTTTCTGGAATGCGCGCCGGATTTCAAAAAGGGCAAAGGTCTCGTTTAGTTCACCCTAAAAACCAAAAAGTTTTTAAGATTTTCCGTCACATCAAATCTTGTGACACATGCAAAAAAATATTAAATATAAACAAAAACAAAAACTAATTACACAGTTTAGCTGTAAATCACGAGACGAATCTTTTAATACTAGTTAGTCCATGATTGGATAATATTTGTCATAAACAAACGAAAATGCTACAGTACCGAAAACTTTTTATTTTTCGGAACTAAACAAGGCCAAAATCCTTTTTTGAATACCTGTGCAGCTTTTTTGGAATACGAACTCGGTTTCTTCTGTTGTGTAGCGAATCTCCAAACACATGATCGGAAGATGATCGATCCGGGCAGTGGGGGAAGACGTCAGTCAGAAAGTTCGCCGTTCCGACCAATGGACGCGGCGGGCGGGCGCGAGCCAGTTTGGGCCACGTGGTGATCCAGCGGATGAAATTTCCACAACGTTGCCTCGCGAATCGCCATGGCCCATGGCTAAACGGACGGGCGGATACGGATGCAGGACGGCAGTGGAGACCCGAGACCTGCTTCAAGTCAACTGGGTGACGCGTGCATTCCAGTCCAGTCGCGGGGATGCAAACTATGGCCTTGTCACATAAAAAAATTTGTAAAACTTTTCTGATTTTACGTCACATCAAATCTTTAGACGCATGCATGAAGTATTAAATATAAACGAAATAAAAACTAATGCATAATTTGGTCGGAATTGACAAGACGAATTTTTCGAGTCTAGTTAGTCCATGATTGGATAATGTTTTGTCAAATACAAATAAAATTAGTATTATTTCTATTTTGTAAAAAAAATTAGAACTAAACCAGGCCTATATGGCAGCGACAGTGCAGTCAATGCACCGCCAAGTTCGAGCTTCCGGGAACCAAGGCCTTGTTTAGTTCACCCTGAAAACCAAAAGTTTTTCAAGATTCTCCGTCACATCGAATCTTGTGGCACATGCATGAAACATTAAATATAGACGAAAACAAAAACTAATTACACAGTTTAACTGTAAATCACGAGACGAAACTTTTGATTCTAGTTAGTCCATAATTGAATAATATTTGTCACAAACAAATGAAAGTGCTACAGTATCGAAAACTTTTCACTTTTCGAAACTAAACAAAGGCCCAAGGCAGGCTCAACTGAATGCGCTCTCTCTCTCTCGCAGATTAGTGAGAGCACGATCACTTTCGAGCTTGAAGTAACCACTTGTAACGATCAGGCCGGTGTCACTTTATCGATCGCTTCCACTGGCAAGTGGCAACAGTGCCGCCACCGCTACTAGTAGCCGCAAGTCAGTCAAGCGACAGCCATGCACGCGGCGGCGATCGGACGACGACCGGCCCAGGTGTCCAGCCTAGCCGGAAGCGGACGAAGACTCGGCAAATCCGGGCAGGTCGTCGCGGGCGCGGGATCCCGTCAAGCGGGGCTGGCTGGCTCCACGCGACACGCCATCTCCTTTGGCGGCTGCGCTTCCACTTCCACACGGCATGGCAACGGCCTCCCTGCTGAGACCCAGACCCCCACCCACCCACTGACCCACCACGCGCGGCGCGGACGAGTCCAAGCAGCAGCGGCAGCAGCAAGCGCCGGGGCCGGAACGGAGGAAAAAAAATAGGATAATTCCTCGCGTGGCGACGTCATCACCGGCTTTCTTTAACGGCCAACGCGTCCGTCGTCACGCGATCGTGCTCGATCCGATCGCCCGCCCGCCCGCCCAGGCGCCCAGGCCAGCCACCTTGTCTTCGTCGCGGCTTCCTTGGCCTGGCCCCGTTGCCCTTGTGTTTTGGTTGCCCACGGCCCCACGCGCGACGCCGCTCCCGTCCGGCTCGGCACGGAGCAAACGAAATCATCGGTGCGCGACCGGGGCTGTCGATGCGCCCGCCAGGCGCCAGTGGGCAGTGGGCCAGACCCCAGTGTGGAGCCCTGCCGAGTGCCGCCTATAAATCCGTGTCGCCTTCGGGCTGCCTTGCCGCCCCATCCAATCCAAGCACACACCCATCGGATTCACCGCCGAGGCAGGCAGGCAGGCAGAGGAGAACACACCCACGGCCATTTCCGCCCCCGCAGCTCGGACATAGCCAAGGCCCAAGGCACAGCCGGCTGCTAGCACCTAGGAGGAGAAGAGAACTCGAGGAGGATCGGTTTCGCCATGGCCGCCAAGGTAAACCAATCGCCTCAGAATTCTCGCTCGATTTTGGTGTTTTCATCCATATCCATGTCCGTGTGTGTTTGGCCCGGGGGTTCTAACGGGGTTCATCGCCGCTCGTCATGGTGCAGAAGGTGGTGCTGAAGCTGGACCTGCACGACAACAAGGACAAGCAGAAGGTGCTCAAGGCGGTCTCCACTCTCCACGGTACTTACCTTCACTCCTCTCCTCTGCTCTGCTTCCCTCTGCCCTCTCGGCGTCACGGAGGCCGCCGCCGGCACCATCCGTGTCCTAGCAGAGCCGCGACCTGGAGGATGGAGCGGGGGGCAGGCTTTCGCTTTCAATTCGTAATAATGAGTGATTCCATGTCCGAATTCTGATCTCTGACGACGACGGCAACCATACGCGCGTAGGTATCGACTCCATCTCCGTGGACATGAAGGACTCGAAGCTGACGGTGGTCGGGCTGGTGGATCCCGTCGACGTCGTGGCCAAGCTGCGCAAGGTCGGCGCCGCCGCCATCGTCTCGGTCGGCCCGGCCAAGGAGGAGAAGAAGGACGGCGACAAGAAAGACGGCGACAAGAAGGATGGCGACAAGAAGGACGGCGACAAGAAGACGCCGCCGCCGGTCATACTGTACCCGCACCACCAGTGGTACCCGTACGCCGCCGCGCAGTACCACCCCCACCCGTACCCGCCGCAGTACGTCGTCCACAGCGCCGAGGAGGACCCCAACTCCTGCGTCATCTGCTGATGATGCCGCTTCGGCTTAGGCGCAGCCGCGCGCGCAGGCTCCGTCTTCTTTTTGTAAATCTCTGTGTAGTTGGCCTACCTCAGGCCAGGCACCATGGACCGCCACTTCGTCGGTGATCGCCGGGACCGGGACAGGTTCTGGTGGTTGGCTGCTCTGCTCGTCTCTATCATGGCGAGGGGTTGGTCGCTGGCCCGTCCGCAGGTCGTTATACTACGATGGCTGGAGGAATTATACAGGCGATCCAGGTTTCCAAGAGTGGTTGTTTGGGGGTTTCAGCAGGCTGATCGATCAGCTTGATTGTGTACTGTGCATAGAATATATGTGATTTTTGTCCTTGCTATTTGGGTGTTTGAGGGATGAAAAAGCTATATGCATAGAGATACTCCGTATCTTTAAAGATTAACCTTGTAATGTAAAATATAAGTCTGACGTATGGTACGTGTCGAGTTTATTAAAGGGACGCAAATGTACTGACGATGATGCCGATTGCCTCGAACTATCTGGAAGTAGGATCGATGCACTGGACAAGGGGTGATATTGTAATCATAAAATGGTTGGCATCTGAACCATATAAATATATGCGGAATTTGACGGTAAAGTTCATGTTTTTATTTTTGAAAGAAATGTAAAGCACTTATAATGAAGCACTTATGAATTAAAATTGGAATAGACATGAAATTAGGCCTATTCTTAGGAGAGAGTTATGAAATTGAAATTGGAATACACATGAAATTAGGCCTCGAACGATCTGAATTAAAATTAGAATACACATCTTAGGCCTATTCTTAGGGGAGAGTTATGAAATTGAAATATGAATGAAGCACTTATAATGCACAGTTTCATCCTATTTTTTAAATAAATATTTAATTATATGACTCATCTAGAATTAAAATTAGAGTCCGAGTCAATAGAGTTTCAATTCTTCCCTGTCTTCTTAAACATGTCGTCGTGTCATAAAAATATTTACACGATAGACTATTAAATGCGGATAAAATCCTTACTGACACTGACTTTATAATAATTACTCATGATTTGTGATGACAACTATAGACCAATGCACGAGCTATGGACACACAGAACTAAACACATGTGCATACGTGGCGTATGTAAGGGTACGAAAGACATGGTGAGGAAGTAGCTTCTGTTAAGCAAAAGAAAAAATGTTGGTTTTTGGTAGTTATGCGGTGGGCAATCGCCGATCAGGCGCAACAAATACAAGGTACTGACAAACAACCTCAAGCCACAATTCCAATCGATTTGCGTCGCTGCTGCTGCGTCCGACTCCTAGTGGACCATGGAAATGGTGTCCGTTTCGACTGGAACCCAAGCACCGGTCCCAGTGGCCAGTGACCCACTGGCAGTTCGGTAGCACAGCAGCTCACCGGCCACCAGACTGCCAGGCGCCCTCGGCCACGTCGACTGGCGCGCGAGCCACACGCCAACGCACGTGACGGGACGCGACGATGATCCTGACTCGGTTCGCCTCCCCTTCCCTCTGCCGTCCTCGCTCCCGGCCGTTCGTGCTCGTGCCCAAAGCATCTGCTGGTGGCTTCTCCTCCTCCCCCTCGTCTCGGCCGGTCGTGTCCGTGTCTCCGTCCGCGCATATGTAGCGCGCCCGCCACCGACCCCCACTGTCCGCGGGGCGATCACCGACCGACCCCATCCACCTTCTTCCCTCGCTCGCATGGCGATGCTGCTCCGCAAGGTGTGGGGCTCCGTGCTCGCGCGCGCCGCGGCGCCGGGGGCCGACCCGCCGCCGGGGTCACCGAGGGCCCGCCGCGCGCAGGCGCAGCGCGTGGAGCAGTACCAGTACCACGGCTCGCTGTCGCTGGGCGCGCTCGACGCCGTCCCCACCGACGTGCTCGCCCAGATCCTGCGCCTGCTGGGCCCGCTCGACGCCGCGCGCTCCAGCGCCGTCTGCCGCGCCTGGCGCGTCCTCGCCTCCGACAACGGCCTCTGGGCCTTCTTCCTCCGCCTCGGCCCCGAGCCCTGGGACCTCGTCGTCTTCGCCGAGACGCACCTCGCCGCCGGCCCCGCCTCGCACCCGTGGTGCGTGCCGTTCTCGCAGCTCGCTCTACCTTCTCGTCGCAGTGCTTAATTCTGCCCCGGCCGCGCTCGGTGTTGTGCCTGATATCGCTGGCCATTTTGTAGGCTCTACTACGATAGCTCGCCGCAGCTCTCGTTTAAGCAGATTTACGGCCTCCGAGCGGTGGTCCCGGGTACTCTCATAGTGGATGGTAAGAGATAAGCATAACCCTGATATTTCCAATTTTACTTTCGATTAGATGCCCAGCGCTTGCTCAGTCAAAATAAATATTCGGGAAACTATTGAATGAAGTAAACCTTTGATGTTTGGATTGTTGCCTAATTGACTAACTTAATATTTCTGCATAACAAAATGGATGGTAGTTTTGTTTGTACAGCTTCAGTTACTAGGAAAACTTACTGTACTAGAATGCTCTACATTTTATATCTGTAAATTGTGATCAAATTCAGCTCTTTACATGCGCAATGGAATGTACTGTTTCTTCTTTTAATTCTTCTTTGTCTGCTGCTGTAACCTCAGTTCTTGGTGTGTCCTCTCTGTTTCTTTTATTGAAGGTGGATCTGGGTATTGCAAGTATGGCTGGAGCAAGTACGCTGCTCCTTCTGGGCGTTGCGCTACATTCTTGGTAAGCTGTGGTGATCGGTGGCAAGGTTCACATCTTAAAGGCACATGATGCCCATGAATATTGTGATGACCAATGATAACTTACTATCTCAAGATTGGTGTTGACTGAATCATCAGAGCACAAAGAGACGTTGCTAATTTCTATGCCTGTTGTGATTATCGTGCAGGAATTCGGTAACATTGAAGCACCTATGTATGCAAGGCTTCGTCACTTCTTCTCTACTATCTATACGAGGTTTGAAACTACATCTTGCTTCCACGGTTTCACGTTTTTCCTTGATTATTACAGCAAATTTGTCCAGTATGTCATTTTCGTGTGTGAAAAGGGAATTTTATCAACGATACTGGTGGGCATTGCCGCATTGGGTGAATCCATATCAAGCACCTTTTGCTGTGTCTATGAAAACTTAGGCTGATTAAGCTGTGTATTGTCTAAACGATTCACCATCTCTAGTTTTTCACGTCAGCATGAATGTCCGTTGCTATTCTACAATGTGTGCGCATTTATATTTTAGCTTGCATACTTGCTGTTGATTTCACATGCTAGGAGATAGTTCTTTCATATGCTTTATATTTTCAATTATCTACGATAGCAAAATTCTATGGGTGACACTTTGTTGTTCCATCATCCTTTGCCCTATTGGGATATACAGATATGTGTTCAACAAAAAATTCTCGTATATTCGAGGATTGCTTTTTATTGTAGTCTCTTACCCAAAAGAAGCTGACAAATGAAAGATGAAAAGTTTACTTTAGTTTATTTTTTTCGCCTCTGTATTGGTTTGAAGTCATCTGGAGCTTGAGCCTTGAGGTTTATTAAGGATTTATTTTTACCTGATGGACCATCTGTTGTGATGTTTAGTGTAAATTGTTTGCTCTTTTTCATTGTATTATACATCCTATTCTTGACTTTTACAGGATGCAAATAAAGCATTCGACTCAACCGGTTATTGTTGTCCTTCCACTATGTCACTCTGATGGTTTGAGTTATTGCATTCTTACTTGACCCAACTTCCTAGTTTACCGCCCTGTATTTTGACCATATTACTTGACTAAACTTTCTATTTGTCACAGATACCGAGTCTGCTAGGGCCTCAAGAAAGCAATACAAGGAGACGTTGTACTCTGTCTTGTTTGACATGAATGTTCCTGCTGTTTGTGCTGTCGATCAAGTATGCATACATTATTTGATTACTAGTTAAACCAACATGATTCCTTTTTACCACCTCATGTTTTCTATTTAATCAGTCATTGCCCCTTCCTGAAACACTTTTGTCCTGATGATTTCGCTTTTGTGAGTTAATTCGTGTAATACTACACGACATCAGAACCATGAGTTTTAGTCAAAGCTTGAGCTATCCAACTGAGAGTTTCATGTTTAAATAGTGTATCAAATCTTAACGTAGACACGCCATCTTTCTTCGTGGTCCAAGTGTCAAATATTGTTTGATGTTCAACTCTTCGCACTTTGTATGTCCTTCATGAACGCAAGATATTTACAAACTATCTTTGAGTACACTTTCATGAACAATGAGCTCACTGGCATTTGGTTTCCAGGCAGTTCTATCTTTGTATGCTTCTAAACGGATCTCTGGTATTGTTGTGCACATTGGATTCAATACAACTTCTGTTGTTCCCAGTAAGTAATTGTCCATATTGATATTATTAAGGTTTTTCAAGTATTTACTGTGTGTTCCTGTGAGTTTGTGGAACATTAGCCGTGCTGTTTGGTGTCTACATCTTTCAGCTGCACATATCAATGCCATTTACATTTCACCATTCTGATAATATATTAATATGTTTTCAACAGTCTTTCAAGGTAGGGTAATGTATGAGATAGGTGTTGAAACTGTGGGGCAAGGTGCCCTTAAACTCACTGGATTTCTCAAGGAGTTAATGCAGCGGAGAAATATATCCTGTGAGTCGCTGTACACAGTTCGAACCATCAAGGAGGTAAAATTTGTTTATGCTGCAATGCTAAAGTTGTTTGGAGTACAGACATTTCTTTTAAGAATCTCACTAATAGCTACATTGTATTTGGATTTTAGAATGAAGCTTATCTCTGGCTTCTGACTCTGCCTCTCTTTCTCTCTCATGTGAAGAAACTTTGCTACGTGGCTGCTGATTATGAAGCTGAATTACGGAAAGATACACAAGCATCCTACGCGGTTGATGGTGAAGGGTGGTTCACTCTGTCAGAAGAGAGATTCAAGACTCCAGAAATTCTATTTCAGCCCCATATGGGAGGAATGTATGGAATATTCAGATACTGTTTGATTTGTGCTTTCATATTTTTTTAAAATTCATAACAGTTTAGCTATGGTTGCTCAATATTGATCTTCCACTTGCAGGCGTGCTATGGGCTTGCATAAAGCAGTAGCTCTATGTATGGATCACTGCTATACTTCAGGAACAGTTGGTGATGACAGCTGGTACAAGACGATCGTTTTAGCTGGTGGATCGTCATGCTTGCCTGGTTTACCAGGTATTTTTCCTGTGCATATTAGGGCAGATATACTCTTCAGATATTACTTAGTATCAAAAAGAAAGTGGAATAATAATGGCTGATGCTAATTATTCTAGATCTTATTTGTTTCGGTGACTCTGACGAATGTCATGTGAATATGTGATACAACAGAGAGGCTGGAGAAAGAGCTTCACCAACTTCTTCCACCCTATATGTCAGAAGGAATAAGAGTACTCCCCCCTTCATTTGGCACTGATTCTGCCTGGTTTGGTGCAAAGATGATTAGCAATGTAAAGACATGGAACCTTGATCTTTTCTGTGTTAAATTCAATTTCAACATTCATGTTAATTTCACTCACTAATGGCTGCTTTAACTTTAGGTGAGTACTTTCACTGAGGCATGGTGTGTAAAGAAGAAACAATTCCGCCAGAAGACACGGCGAAATGGTCCATTGTTTATGAATTCCTGGTAATAAAAATCTGGCACAAGTCAAGAGTAAAAGAAACATAAAACATGGAGTTCGTCCACGCGTCGTTGTATGGTACACGACATCCGGTCCATGCTCCATGGAGCCTCCACCAGTATATAAAAGAATGAGCATTCATGCCCACATCATGTATATATGGATTATGAGCAAATGCATCATTCGGTATTGTTGTTATAAGATGTTTTGGTAAGTTCATTGTGGTTATAGGATGTCAGTAAAAGCACAGGAATTGTCTTCAGCAGAACGATTTGAGTCTCTGACCTCTCTGTTTATAGTTCTCATGAAGTTTGGTACAGTTCTAGATGTTGTAAAACATTTTGCAAATGAGATGGTATTTTTTATTTTTATTTCTGATGCATCTGTGATGCGTGTTGTTCATCGATTTGGTAATGGTTGGAGTTTGCAGTCAGTTCTAGGTGGGGGTTGGGGAAGGCTGAAAACACCCTCCGTTTTGAAATACAAAGAATTCAAATTTCTTCTAAATCAAACTATTCTTTGATCAAGCTTATAGAAAAGGAGAAGAAAATTTATGACCTCATTGTAAAGTATATGTATAATTTCATAATATTGTACCTCTTTGTGGTAGATATTGATAATCTCTATAAACTTGATATTAAGGCAGTTCCAATACGGGAACTATGAGGCTACATATTTTCAATAGCTGTTTCCTTCAAAATGAAATTTTATTCAATCACTGTTTTCTTCTCATCCATCTATTACATCTATTCATACTCGCCGAGGATATTGCTGAATTCGTACTCCATCGAATCAGTTAACTATAATAAGCCTGTAACCCCCTCAAACCTGTTCGGCTGTTCCACCCGAGGAGGGTAAAGGTAACTGCAACTTTTCTTCTCCTATATGCTCAACTTCTTACACAGTGATGACAATTGCAACTTTGAATTCTTCTGCTATATGCTAAGCTAAAAGCAACTTCTCACAGTGTTGACTTTAGAGCACATCCAACAATTTTTCTATACATAAGTTTTTCTATATGTTGAGCCATTCTCGCTGTCCACATCTTTAGCTGGTGATTAATACTCCATGCTTATTCCTATAACTAAGAAATAGAGAAAATTGCTCTTAGAACCCTGCTATGTGCTAAGCTTGAGGATTAATCACTACTTCGCTCGCTTAGGAATCAAATCAAACTCTATTGCCAAGGAGATAAAAAGGAATAAGATAGTTATTATAATCATAAGCATCTCGTCAACTTGGGGCTAAATTTGGAGCAAGTGTGCGTTGTGACTTGCCCACTAAATTACCCGTCCCCTGCGCTCACTACGTCAACTGGTTCTTTCATCCGGAATGAAGCAGCAGAGAGATTAAAGAAACAGCAACAGACACCACGAACCATACAGAAATATGATGATTAACGAAGCAACATCAGATAACGGAATGGTCAGGTAGAACAGACTACCAGACACAACGGACTTCACAAGGTAATACATATGAGTTCAACAGGACACAATAGCCCTCAAAAGTCCATTCATACTTGCTGGGACAGAGTGACTTGACTGGTTATTTAGGTGATAACGATTTTTGGGGTCGGCACATTCACCAGTTTGGCCAGCTTGTAGCCACACTTCTAGCCCATGGCATACTTCTGCGTCCAGGAGCGTGCAGTGGACTCATACTTGGCCCTGTCAGTCTTGTACATGTGAGCAATCTCAGGGACAAGAGGATCATCAGGGTTCGGGTCCGTGAGCAGCGAACAGATTGACAGGAGAACCTGTTAAGACAGAACATAACAGAACAGATAAGTAACAGAACAGAACTATCTTGAATATACTATTCTCAAGGAACATCTATCTTGAATATACTATTCTCAAGGAACATAGAAACATCCCATTAGCTAGCTACAATGCCTCATGAAGTATAGAAAATTGGGCACAAAAATGTCAAGGGCTTGTTTGGTGCAATCCAATCCACCCCTGCACCCCAATCCACTTCAGCCTCGCATCTCAATTCATATTTGTTGGGGTGTAGCCAAAAAAAGGCCTCAATTCCTCCCAACCATGTGGATTGGGGTGGATAGGTGTGCAGCCAAACAAGCCCTAAGACTCACAATATACACAATGTAGACAATTTACCTTCGATATGGTTAAAGCAGGGCTCCACTGTTCCTTAAGGATGTCAAGGCAAATGCTGCCGTTGCTGTTAATGTTCGGGTGGAAAACCTTGGTGCGAAAAGACACCTGCAAATAAGCATATCATCTGAACATCAGATCACTGTAATGATTTAAGAGTTGCCATATGAAATGTTGATTAAGGATGCACAATTGTAGCTCTCAGAATCATAATATGTAGGTAGAGCTGGCATTAGAAATCAGAATTTAGAGAAATTACCTTTGGTGGCTTGAAAGGATAATCCGGTGGGAAGTGAATGTTCACCAAGAATACCCCACCTGCAAATGGGCTGTCCGAGGGCCCCATGATGGTAGCTTGCCAATGGAACATGTCCTCACCAACAGGACCTGACAATAAGAACAGTGAGTGCAGTTCTACGTGCAGACAGGTGACTACAAATGTTCGAGTAAAACAAATTGTCACTAAATGGTGGTGATGAGGGATGACTGGACTGGTCTGATGATCCCAAACGAACAGGTTTGGCACCCAAAAAAGAGAATATGATTGAAACAGATGGAGCAAACATCTCAATAATAAAAGCCAACACATATGCAATAGCCATATTAGACCAAACAAAGAACATCAGTATGCCTAAAACAAATGCAGAGTATGTCACAACTTTGATAGACATGCTTGCTGACAATAAGACCCCTTGTGTTTATGTTAACTGCCGATTTATTCTACTATACATTAGCTCAATGGTAAGATCCCTTGTGTTTATGTTAACTGACGATTGATTATACTATACATTAACTCAGTGGTGTGGTTTACTGTACTCATACTATCATGTAACAACTGATGAACTGGCAATAGCTCAACATGCTTTTCCAGTCTAACTGACTACTTCATATCTCAGTTATAAATATAAGAAAGGAAACACTGATATCATAAACTTTAAGAGCTTAAGGAACATGCAAGCACAGCCAAGTAGTGCAGAATCAACCACAAGGAATTTTTTTAGAAAAAAAAAGCATAATAAAATAACCAAACCAGGGTTCACAAAATAATTACGCAAAACATGACATCACAAGCGACCAATAAAGTAACTAGAGCTCTAACTGCATCAATCACGAGCCGAGGTAACAAACACCAATCTAACACATACGGACGACGCGTACATCGCAAACGCAACACAATTCCGCAAGATCTGGACACAAACCACAGAGCTAGAGAGCTAATCACCTGCACTGCAGGAGGTGGGCGGGTCCTTCTGCAGGTCCTTCAACTCCTTCAGGATCCTCTTCGACGCCATCGATCAAACCCTAAACAAATTCCCCAAAATCCACAGATCAAATCGAACCTAGGGTATGGCTCCACAGATCGAACAAATCGAATCAAGCGAGGGGGGTCCGCGTACCGATCGGTGCCGGGGGGGATCAGGCGGGGGTGGCGCGGGATCGGTGCAGCGGCCGCCTCCCTCTCTTCTCCGAGGCGCGCGGCGGCGACGGCGTGTCGCGGGGGCTCGGGCCACAAACGGGAGGAAGCGAGGAGTCGGGGGATTTGGCTCGGGTGCGTCCGTGGGGTCGTTTTATAGGGCGACGGGCGAGCGTGGGCCGTCCGATAGCGGATCCGCGGGCGCCGACGACTCGCGTGATGCTTACGCGGGACGCGCACAGGTGGGGTTCGCCTTTCGGTGCTTTCCGGGTTTCTTTTTTTGCGGAAGAAAAGGGGTGAAAATCATTGCCCTGTTAAACTCATCGGTCACGGTTTGATGAGATGTGTTGGAATGGCACGCTAGTGCACACATGGATCTCCTGGAAGACTTTGGCCTCGTCTGCTGCCGCTCCACGGAGATACGCCTAGCCTCCTGCTTTCGTGTAACCTAGGACTCCATCCGTTCCGCAAATTATTGTAAAATGTTTTGATTTTTAGATATATTTTTATTATATATATATATATATCTGGATATATCTAGACATAATATATATAATATAAAATAAATATATATTAAAAACTATGAATCTAAAAAGGGCAAAATGTCTTAATATTTACTCGCTTCATTCCGAATTATATGACATTTTCATTTTTCTATATATATATTATTTTTACTATGTATCTAGATGTATATTAAGTATAAAAAAACTAAATATATAAAACTAGCATACATCAATCAAAATACATTGGAAAACTAAAATAGGTTATGAAATTGAGCTTTAGGTACCTTTGCCTTCAATACAATATTATTGTAGTTTTAGAGACAAACTCAAAAGATGTCCTTTCAAACTAAGCCCTTTGTGTTTTTTTTCCTCATGAAATAGACATGATCCTCATGTAGACGATTACAAGTAGGATTATCATGCCACTAAAAGAATAATTAGTCATAAATGTAAATGTAGCACCAATCCAAAAACTTAAGCTCGACTGAGTTCCATCTGAAAGGTTTGTAGTTACAAGTTTTAAAATGGCATTTATAATTCGCAAAGAAAGCGTAAGGATGATAAGATCATGACCTAATTCCAAAATAAATTTGAAACACAATCTTGAAAAAGGAGAATCGAACATTGGCATAGGTGGTTAACCGTAATGGTTCCACCCTGCTCACTACTAACCAAGGACCAAAAGCTCTATGTTTAGTGTTACATGTGTCTGGATATTTTTTGAGTGATACAAGACATGCTCGTCGATAGCTGATGGTGAGATGACTCCAACAATATTAACACATGTAGATCCAAATATATCTAGGCACCCATAAGTGTATGTCAAATGCATGAATATGCAATCGATATGTTCTGGACTATATTTCAGAGAAACTAGGTGAATTCCCCGGCGTTGTTGCGGGATTTCTTAAACATAAATCATTATATACATAGCATTATTATATGGTATTCATTATATTATGTATATATATATATATAATATAATGAATACCATATATATTGCCATGGACATTTTTGTATCCTTAAAATCATGTATATTTCGATAAAATAAACAAAACATGGGATTGTTTTTCTATACCTTTCACTCTAAAATATAGGCGTTTTAGCATTTTTATCGTGTACTTTTCATATTTTAATAAATTTGTAGAAAATATGCCTAAGAAGAGTAAATGGTCAACAAAGATATATTAGGTTGATGTATAATTGTTGGTGTGTTTTTTCTATAAATATATATATATATATATATTTAAATAAAGTTACATATAAAACAAGATACATTTTGGAACACAATTTGAGTACTCAAATGGTTACTCTCGTTTTCTTAATCTTCAACACAAGTTTCCCAAAACGAGCGACAACCTTAAAGGGCCGAACTGTAAGGCCTTGTTTAGTTAGCAAAATTTTGGGTTTTTGACTACTGTAGCACTTTCGTTTTTATTTGACAAACATTGTCCAATCATCGTTTTTATTTGACAAACATTGTCCAATCATAGAGTAACTAGGCTCAAAAGATTCATCTCACAAATTACAGGTAAAATGTGCAATTAGTTTTTATTTTCGTCTATATTTAAAGCTCCATGCATGCGACCAAAGATTCGATGTGACGGAGAATCTTGAAAATTTTTGCGAACTAAACAAGGCGTAAAAGTGGCAAAGAAAACTGCCGCAGTGCCGCTGCCCAGTGCTGCCGTCACGCTACTGGCCGGTAGGGATGTCGGCCATGGCGGCGGGCCGCCGCCTCCTCCATCTGCCGGGGCTCGAGCTGTGCCTGCGGTCCCGTGCGCTTACCCTCCTCTCCTCCTCGCGGTACATCTCTATCCTGACCCCACGCCGCCGGCCCAACTCCTACTGACTTCTCTGCCCCCAAATTCACAAACTCTCTCTTCTTTTGCAGGGCAGATGGGATGGCTCGTTACTGGCGCGAGCCTCCGCGCCGGAAGCTTGTGACCTGTCGGCAAGGTGCTTTCGAAGAGGGAAATGCAGGTGAGGCGTTGATGATGCTACAGAAGTGGTTTTCAATTCGGTGCGTTCTAGACCATTTTGGTTTAATTTAGCTGATTTGGTTCTTGCCGCTTGCCGGGCAGTGAGGGATAAGGCTGTGCCGATTTCAGATGAACTGCTCGGCCATTGCAAGGATGCCAATGGCAGGGCTCTAGACCTAGAGCCCATTGGAAAGAGCTCTGCCAATGAGTCTGTGCAATTGTCTTTCGAAGAGGAGGAGAGTGACGACGTGGTGTGCGAAATTAGCGAAAGCTTGGTGCGAGATGTGGAGAAGGCTGCAATTGAATTGCTTGCTGCCAGGTGAGAACCGATAAATGATTCCCACTTATAGATGTGTATGGTATTTCCCTGAAACTCTGTCGGTAGCAGCATGTTTGTACTGAATGTTTTTTTTTGTTGCTACTAGTTGAGTGCCCGTGCGTTGCTACGGGTATAAACAATATCTCATGAAAAAAAAATCACAAGAACAAACAAACTATCATTTCAGTCTTCACAGTATAATTACAGATAATTACAGATAAGTAATCATAGCAATTTTATGTATAAATAGCAGCAATTTATATGGCGACATTGGTCGCCAGTAGCAGGACCCTAGATGCATAGGCACAACAACTGCGAGGGAGTTGTGCGCCTGTAGACGGCTGCTCAGATTTAATTCGTCGTGTTCTTGTTGCTGTGTTTTTTTTAATAAATTCCTGTGTTTCTACACTGACCGCAACTACGCACACAACACACTTTGGTCCCGCCAGTATGGACTGCAGAGGGATGAAAACGGTACGGATATTTTCCGATCGTATTCGAGACCGAATTTGTTTAGAGAGGTTCAGATCTGTCCGTATCCGAGTCCGAATGTTTAACATCCGATACCGTATCCGTATCCGAATACTTAAATCGTATATTTATGATGTCGACATCCAATCATATCTTATCCGACATGATTGATATTATCCGTATTCGAATCCGAATCCGACCAAAAATATAAAAACAAATATGATATCGGTGATATCCGTCCGATCCGTTTTCATCCCTAACTGCGGGTCACGGGCTACAGGCTGCATCCAGTTCATGGTTCCCTGCAAGGGCGACAGCCAGCTGAAGCAAGGTTGGTGATGCTTTTGTGGCCGATCAATCTCTCTGTAAAAGACTAATATTGCAAGTGACAATAATTTTCCCAATTTATCATGGTTGCTAGTCCTACTATATACTAATCTAATGCCTTGCAACTCTGAAGTAGACACCTAGTATACCGGTCTGTTTGGTATCAGCCTAGTTTTCTTTCTAAAAAAAATTAATCATTTGAAGAGAAAAAATCAATCAGGGAAGCATTTATTTTCATGTAGACTTTCTGGTGATCTATAGTGCTTATTTAAATACAAAAAGAAATAGCCATACAATAGTTCTGCAGTGATGTTTAGAAGGAAAAGGTACTAACAAATGCCTGATTGTGGAGGAATCAAACCAAAGATCAAGTGTCTCACCTTCCGATTATATTTCTTTTGCCTTTTTACCACCTCCTTTAGGCCATTCAGCAATAAGTCTCTTGAGTATAGCTTTCACAAATGGTTTCTTCTGAACAGGCAAATGTTGCACCCAACCATAAATTCTCATCTAGTTAACATGCCAATTCAAAGTTTCATATTTAAAAATCATCTATATGAAGCTATTTTAGCTTAAGGACTCTATAAAATAGTGAAATGTATTGTTTTATAACATTCAAAATGCCGAACAAATAGCTTGAGTTTGAAATGCTTGAGCAGCATGCACCAGCAACAAGCTTAAGTGCAGTAGGATCTTCAGAGTAAAGAAAAACCATCTGGTTTTCAAAAAATATATTTGAATATGCTGCTGGCATGAAGCAAAACAATATTTTAGGAATACAGGTCTGATGGCAATAATAATCAAGTGCCAAACCTTGTAGAGGAGTTCAATCCTGGCAGCGGTATTTTAAAGTATCCGATTAGGCAGAGATCCCTACAATAATACAAATAACAAGTCTGAGAATAGAAATCTGAATCTATGGACACGAACTGAACAAATCACCAATGGCGACTATGTAGTTATGTTCCAAAAATAGGCAAAACTGCTAGCTACAGACTTATGGATCATGACTTAATACAATAAATTTTCATCAGGTGACATCAACCTAACCATAATTCCCACATAAAGTTAGATTATGCATCAATGCAACAGGGATCAAAATGTGTGCTTTGCCCATAAAATAATGTACAAAATGACAAAAAAAATTATACAACAGCAAAAGTGTGGCATAAATTGGAAGCCAGCATAAACAAAAAAAATAATATATCCTTGTCATCGTAGAAAAGATCTTTAAATTAAAAAAAAACAAGAAAGCATAAGTAAGTTGAAATGACCTACAAGTACAATGGCAATTCTTTATTAGTAGATGAGCAATACTGAAGTATGGCTTGTACTGCTCCAAGGATGCCATCTTTAATAGAAAAATAAAGGGGGTCAGAATAGACAGCTAGTGATGCATACAGGTTCTTATCCTTATTCCAGGGCAGTGATATCAGCTGAGCATTTGTATCTGGTAGTTCATTCCTAAATCTGTGTCAACCAAAAAGAGAAGGCAAAACAGGACCATTGAAGTGTATACAAAATGGACATAAATCATCAAGATTTAAATATTTGATAGAAATTAGTAGTTGGTTAAGGCTCCATAAAACGGGTACACATCCAAAAACTTATTTTAAATGTACAGGCAACAAAAAATTGTCATTTCATAATCTAGCAAAGTAACACTTTCCAAACCTATTTGTGCTAAAAGCATAGGTTGCTGTAACCTACAGGTGTAATGTAGAGTCTAATGTCCTTATGTATATGCCACAACCTTCACCAAAAGGTCTGATGTAGGGTAGTTAGAGATGTAATTATTAAGCCATAGAAATATGTTGTCTTTTATTACACAAAACATTAACTTTTTGCTATCAGGATAATCTTGCCTTATGATAATATGGACTTACTGCTGCTCTGGCACTCTATTTTTTGCCCCAAATATAACTTTGAAGTTGAGAGAGTAAAGGCTAATAACTAATGCAGTGGCACAAATATTAACATTTCATGTTTTTTTCTTTTAAAAAAAATCTAATTTCAAATGCATAAGCAGTGCTTGGCTAAAGTCCAATTACTTGATATTCCTAAGCACCTGAACCTCATCAAGCTTATCTGCTACTACATAGTGGATTCAGAAACAGCTAAGCACAGGTTGCTGGTCTACAAGTTTATGCCCAACAAAATCATGTATGGCCACTTGTTGAACTAAGACCATCTGCCTCTTTTTGGAACTTAGAGGCTCTGGATCACAAATTTCCTACATGAATGAGTAGCACAAGTTCTAGTTCCCTTGAATACATTGCTCGTTCACAACTTGTTTTTAACCTTAGAAATACAGCCTAAACCAAATTGAGTTTAGAACTATGAAACAATGCACAATGAAATTACCTGGTCACCATGGCTGCTGCCACCAATGCCAATGCTATACACGAGGTGGAGCATGAGGCAAACAAGAGGGGAATCTACACAGAAGAATGCTACTGCTTAATTCAATGCGGACAGAACACAGAACAAAATCAGAACAACAATAGAAAAATTATATATATGTTGCCCCTTTTATAGCACTATATAGGTGTGCTGGTCGGACCATGTTTTGCAATATATTATGTTAAAATATGGTTTTAAATTATAGCTGCATATTGGGTACATATATAACCATGGATTTATTAGTTCAAGTAGAGCATAACCATACTTAGTACCATGAACTTTTATCCATTATAATATACTAATGGTTATCTAAATTAGTCCACACCCATATGCGCTGGTAATACTCCCGTATACGCCAGTAGTATACTTCCTTTTCCTGAAAGCTTCAATTTCATACGCCAGTAGTATACTTCCTTTTCCTGAAAGCTTCAATTTCTAGAGTTGTCTTAAGTCAAACTTTTTAAACAGTGACCGATTTTCTAGAAAAAAAAATAAGATTTATAGTACTAAATTAGTACTATTAGATTTATCATAGAATATATGACACTCATTTTATGTCATAAATATCGATACTTTTTTAAGTATAGTGCTCGTGCTAAGCCACGGCTTTATTTCAGAGATACAAATGAAAACAATCAAATAACAATAACTTTTTTATATTTTAGGTCTCACGCAATTGTATATGACCATATGGTAGCAGAGTAATATTTACTCACAAATAGATCGCATAACTGAAACAAGCAATTTCTTTTTAGATACATTTTTAACATATTATTTTATTGCTGGATAGTTAACATCGTCCACAAACTGAAACTATTTTTGCTACTGCTATTATACAATCCAGTGATCCAATAACATTACTTCTATACCTAAGAGATATGCGTGTAGTGTATATTCAGTCTTGCTAGGGCTCGTCTCTTTGTAATAACAAAAGATATGAATAAGGAGAGTGAACATATATACATTCTCTACAAGACTACGACACTTATAAGAAGAGGAGGCCTCTTTGAAAGTTGAGACTGTGATTGATCAAGATCACGAATGCATCTAGTTTATCTGATGTCAAAAAACGTTTTCCCCATCACAACCACCTTTCATCAAAATCCACTCATGTAGAGATAAGAAGGTGCCATACAAGAAAAACAATCATATTTTTCATCACTGCATTAGCTCAAAGAAACTAACCACGATCAAAGCTGACCGGACGACATAAAAGCTCCAAAAGCAATGTCACACAGATGGACCTGAACATTTAAGCTCCCAGTAACGATGAGCATGTGCGTTGTCACGATTGAAGACATGGCATCTGAAAATAAAACAGTGGAATCTTAATTCCACTGTTCGAGGAATCTTAATTCCATGGTGGCCTGAGAAAATAAAACAGTGGAAGAACATGCAGGATCATGAAACAGGGGAAGGAAAAAGAGAGAGTGGTATCTGAAAAATTCCTAACAACTCTGCAGGAGCGAAATCTACCATGACAGCAAGAACCGAATCTCAGGTCCGTTCTTTCCTCAGCGCAATTTTTCAACGTGCCATAGCTTTAGAGTGATCACAGTCCCCAAATCCTCAATTCCACATTGAAATCAGAAACGACAAAGAATCTGCAAAGGTGGCCGCAGGAGCAGAAATTCTGACACTCACCAGCACTTTGCATATATCTCTCTATACTAAGGAAGATCCCGGGATAAAGATGGTAAGTAAGCTACCAACATCCAGCTTGCAATATTTTAACCAATCCAAAAGCGTCTCAATCCACATCTACATGTCTAGTGAAAACTAACTAAGCCCCCATCGCACTAACAATACATCCATCCAGAGCATAATAACAAGCACAAATCCAAGACAACTGAGATCTGTAGACCAATCACTCACCGTGGCGGTGGTGCCTACATCAGGCATCCTGGCAGCAAGGTCCCCGATGACCTAGGCGGTGGCGTCGAGGTCGTCGTCGTTGGACACAGGTAGCCCCACAAGCAGGTCGTCCTTGTATCGAGACGAAGGAGCACTCTGGAGCAGGTGGACGTGGATGCCAATGGCGAAGTTGGAGATCCGATCCTGTCTGAGCGCCGACACGCCGGGGACGGACGCCGCTGCAGCTCGCCCGTGCCGAAGGAGAGGACGCATCCCCTGATGAGCTTGCAGTGAAGCAGGGCCTCGCGCGGTGAGCTGCGGATCTGAGTGGCGTGGGGGAGCTGGGGGACGGTGACGACGAGGGCAAGGGCGCAGGGGCAGGGGCCACGGTTTCTCTCTGCTCTCAGCTGCGCGGCGCGCGCCCAACAGAGAGGGCGACGGCACGGGCAGCGATGGCGCCCCGGAGCCTCGCGCGGGGAGCTGCGGAGCTGGGTGACGCTGACGGCAAGGGCGCAGGGGCCGCGATTTCTTGGAGGCTTGGAGCTCAGAGGGGGGCGACCGAGGGGTGCGGAGGCGATAACCGCAGGAGGAGGAGGGCGATCGAGGGGTGCGGGGGGCGAGGGCGATAACTGCGCGAGGGGGGGCGATAACCGCCCGGAGACGATGACCTTCGGGTCTTTTTAGTTGTAGAGATTTCACTCTGTAGTACGAACTGGGTGTCGAGCATAAATGAATATTCTGCTGATCACACATACAAATGCGCTTGTCTGAACCAAGTGAATGGTTTTTTTGGCTGCTGCCAGCGAGTTAATCCACAGATTTTCTCAATTTCTGACATCATGGCTTTGTCTTAGCATCCATAGTTTAATGGAAGTTTCTGTGCTATGCATTCAGGCCATTGGATTTTTCTTGTTTTTGGCATAATCTTGTTGTCACTGTTGAGAACGAACACTGAAATATGCCTTGTTTCTCCTGAGCAGAGCTTTCACTGTTTCTGAGCTTAGGAAGAAACTACGAAGTAAGAAGTATCCTTTTGATACAATTGATGCTGTAATTGCTAATTTCAAGTCAAGGTAAGACTGGTTTTGTTTTGCTTATGGTCACACAATTAAAATTACGACTCAGAATAGAGGTGGTAGAACTATCATTGTCAATCTTAACAACCCGTGTAGCTGAGCCCCCAAATTTTGTAGAGGACCTTTGTATTTTGTATTTCCAGATTTTTAGTGTTAGATCTAACCAATACCTTTTGCTGATATAACAAGGCATTAGGCATTAATATTTAGTTCTAAGAACATCACTTGTTTTGCTATGCCTGTTTTCATATTATTTTTAATGTGTTTGAATTTTACTTCTGAAGGGGTTTGTTGAATGATGGTTTTTATGCTGAATCATTTTCGCGATCCCGGTGGCTATCATCAACATGGGGTCCAAGGCGAATAAAACAGGTCAGTGTTTTCTCTCTCCTCTCCTTTGCTGTTGTTCTACATGAATGTTGGCACATGTGGCCCTCCTTTATTCCAAAAAAACCGTTTCATGTTCTGTGACTGTGAGTGGTGAGTTCCCCTGAGTTGTCTCCATGAATCTCCATATCTAAAGTCTGTCCAAAGAGGTGAAAGAAAAGCTACTTTCCAGGAACTTTATATTCTTATGCCTTCCAATTTCATTTTCTGTGAATGCTGAATTCCCCTGAGCTGTCTCCAGAAATTTCTTTCCTATAGTGTAAGATTTGATAATGTCCATATCTAAAGTTCGCCCAATGAGGTAAGAGAAAAGTTACTTTGCAAAAGGAGCTTTTATATTCTCATGCCTTCGGATGATATATTTGTGATGCCTGATTTTGCTCTTGCCGTTATTTGATTCAGTGCTTTTGCTTTGCATCTCCCTGTTACATTCATAAATAAAATATTTTGTAATTGACATCACCTGTTCTCAAATTAGGCACTTCGCCAAAAGGGTGTGCCAGAGGCAGAAGTAGATCAGGCAACAAGACGAGTGTTCCAGGATGGCCATGGCCATGGAAAAGAGGCAACGTTTGGCATATCTGAAGCTTCCATGGATCATCTGTTTGCTCAGGCATCCAAACAGTGGCAGCGTGGGCAAAGCTTGACCCTGGAGAATCGCCGTGCACGCATTGTGAGGTGGCTTCAGTACCGAGGCTTCAACTGGGCTGTGACCAATTCCATCATCAGGAGGCTGGAGGCTCAACACCCTCCCTGACTCATCTGCTTTGCAAGTTAGTGCAGTGTATTACTCTTGTTTCTGATTAACATGCTCAGTCAACAGCGGGACAAGAACACAAGACCTGTTGGCTATTGCTTTGACATCATATTTCAGATATTCCGGTTTGTGAAATGGGAATGTGAACTCTGACTAGATGAATAGTGATGAACGCCTCAAGTTCAAACTGAGTTGCCTTCTGTTCTTCTGGTCAGTTTTTATTGATGGAAACTGTGAAATGAAGTATGGGCCATGTTTTGATGATCAGAGAACACAAGGAACAAGTTCATATATACACGCCAAGGCATTGGGAAACGATGAGAATCATAAATAAATTCAACAAAAAGATATATAATACAGTACATGTGTATGCAAAATACACTGGAAACATCATTAATTATTCAGAAAACAGATAGAAAAAAAAGTTTCAGTAGCGTTAAGTATGGCCAGCTCTATTTGATGCTTGTTGATAAACCCGACGACACAAAAGGAGGACATCAGGACAGTGTTCAGTTGTTCACTGCTGTCCGTAACGAATCATTTCGCGCAATCGCCTCTCATGCGTCGGCCGTGCTGGGACCGTCTGATGGGCTGGAGGCGCTTGGCGCGTCCGCGGGAGCATCGCCCGCGCCCGGGCTGGGCGCCGACGCCGACCCGCTTGGCGCCTCCGAGCTCGACGTGGAGGAGGTCGAGGCGCTCTCGGCGGCGACGGCGAATGTTGCCACGGCCGCGGCGGCGACGAGCACGAGAGCACGGGCCATGGCAAAAGCTTGGTGTCTTGCTAGCGCCTGTCACTGTGATCAGCTATGGGCGTGTGCGGCAGTGCCAGGTCTTGCGTTCTTGCTGCGGTGGTGACGGGAGCGAGGCGATCTCCGGCGGGTTTTATACGCGGGCTATTGGCTATTTTCGGGCGGCGCATTGGGATCGCTTCGCGCTGGCATGTCCCGAGCTGCGCCACGTCGCGGTACTTGCCCGATGAGGGCCTGGCCGTTTTTAGACATCGGCCAATGGATGCGACGTGTGGCCACTGGCAAGTTCTTCATAGGCTTGTTCTGTTCATGCTTGGGGAGCATATATGTGCGAGCGAAAAGTTCACTAGGGAACGCTATTCGGAGCTGCCATGGATGATGGATCACTTGTTTGCTTAGACATCTAGCAGTGGCCGGAGGCAAAGCCCTGGATTGGTTTCAGGAACTGCAATCAGTTTAAGCCCGTTTAGGATGTATAGGAATCAATTTATTTTCACGGAAAAACTGCAGAAAACAGAAAAAAATCCTGCATCTGAGCCTTTATGGTTTTTTTCCCCTTTTTTGCAGACATCCTCTCATCGTTGTATAGTGAATTATTGGGCCTGCTCACTGAGTTCATTCAAAACTCATCTAACTAAACTAATCAAGACAGTAAAGCAACTGAAAGTTTGATTGGCAAACTAAACAATAAGTTATAGTACCATAGGCCATCACATGGCAGGGACCGGCCCCAATTAATCATGGCCATTTTTACATGAGCTATGGTGCGTACAAGTAGAATGGAGATTCAAGTGTTTTCTTGAGAAGATCATTCTTCTTAAGCAAAATGTCCGAGGGTTGTTTTATCTTATTCCCCTAGATTGATTTTTTTTAACAACAGGTAATTGCAGGAAAGCTTGTGACAGAAAACACATTTTACTCCAGAGGGTGAAGAATCCAACATACAAAAAGGTACAGTGCATTATATTGATAAAATAATCAATCACAATACAAGAAATAGAACTCCAGTGGCATTATCGATTGCTAGCTGATACACATTTTATCATTGCTCCAAACATAAGGAAGAATAACAAAAGACTGGCAACGTTGATCACTGCCACAATGGATAAAATGAAAACTCCATGTCTGTCTCTGTGCCTTCGCCTCTTAGGCATCGGCAGTGCTTGGTCCGTCGGATGGGCTGGAGGCGTTTGGCGAGTTCGCGGGAGCATCGGACGGGCTGGACGCTGCCGCTGACCCGCCACTTGGCCCCTCTGAGCTCGACGACGGGGAGCTTGAGGAGCTGGAGGCTGCCTCGACAAGTGATGGTGCCACGACCATGGCGGTGAGGAGGATCATGATGAGTGCAAGAGCACGAGCCACGTTCGCGCGTGAGCTAGAGCTGCCTTGCTGTGTTTGTGTTCTTGCTTGTCAGTTTGTGTGTTGGTGGCTGATGCGAGGAGCTCTAGTAGCTTTAACATGGGATGGTGGCTATTTTTGGGTGGCAAGCTTTGCGTTGGCGTAACTTGGGCTATGGCACGTCATCATAGTGATTTGCTGAATGAGAACTTGACCATTTTTATAGAGATATTGACGCAGGTGAATGCGACAAGTGTCGGTTCTCATTTTTTTGGTTGTTAAATAACACTATCTAGCATAGTCACACCATTTCTTTTGTGTGTTTCTGTTGGTTATGATCGGATCTATACCAAGTCTGGCAAATTAAAGTTTTCAATAATTGTTTGATGTTAGTTGTCAGTCTAAGCACAGTTGATGTTACCAACGTGAAAACTGAGAAATTTATACAGTGACACCAACTCACCTTTTTTCAATAAAAGAAGAATTATATTAAATAATAGTTGGGTACATAAACACGTTACAAGCACTAAGACTTACACAAATATCCAAAAAATGATTTTTATCTAAATTATACCAATGTTGTGAATAGTTCTAGATCTCAAAACCAAACTTGTACGACACTTTGCAGTATGGATAACCGCACATACAAACACTTGGCAAAAGGTCTGAGAACATATGCCGAACGAACAATGGCCAACATTCATACATGCGGAGTTAAAAAACTTCTTCTTTTTGGTGTCTTACTTCTTCTTTCAGTTACCGAAAAATTAATGAGAAAAATTGATCTAAAACTTATTCTCCCTACTTCTTCATCGTAGCCAGATCTAACCATAATAAAATGAAGAAGAGACTGAAAAAAATTATTTCATGACAACGACACCATCTCCGTCTTTACGTTGCCATCTAGAAATAAAAGTCTCCATGTCCTAAAACCGGTGAGGATGCCGACGCCGTAATTGTTGTCCGCATCTTCAACGAAGCCGCCATGGAAAAAACAATTCCACCCTACTCTCTCACCGTCTCCAGAGAGGTAGAGGAGAAAATAGATCACCAAAACCAAAAAAACTTAACATGAAGAGACTCTAACCCTAAATACTGGATCTACTAAGAAAAACTTGTTAAAAATAATGGATCCCTACTTTCTCTGGCCTTCGGCGATATGGCGGAGGAGAGAGGGAGGGTGGTGGAGACGGGAGCGGTGGCGGCGGCACCGAGTTGGAGACCCTAGCGGCAGCTGCGGTAGCAGGTTGAGATGAAACTTACATCAACTCACCTTCTATGAAGTTTAAGTCTATACAAAAGCAGCTTGTATAGCCCGAGAAGTGAACCAAATACATGCAAGATGGTTGGTAACATTAGGAACAGACATAAATTGAAACCATGAGCTAGGTACTCAAAAGTCTATAATATAAAGAGTATGGTTTCAGCTAAGTACAATAAATAACATGCTATCAGAAGGAGTTTGAGAATTGAGATAAAGTAGTCAAGTAGATCCGAGAACAGATTAAAGCTAAAATCTGCATATTGTGTTGCCAGATTGAGTACCTAGACTCACATCGGTACATCAACGTTAGAAAAGGGACATTTTCCTTCTAAAAACAAGACTCAAACATGAAAACGGTACATCGGTGTTTGACACGCCCAAACAATACCTACTAGCCGTTACAAAGCAAAACCTGTAGTGCAAAAACCAACATGATTAAAAGACAATAATAAAGTGCATTGACAACTTTTTTTTTGTCAAAATTTAGAACATAGAAATAAGTTCCAAAAGAGATTACCAGTGAAATGGTACTCCGTTTCTTGTTCTTTTGATGATCATAGGAGAAATCCGCTTGATTGTCTTTGCACGTGTCAGTGGCAGTGCTAGGCCCGTTGAAAGGACTGAATAGCCCTAAGAGATGGTTGAATTTTATCTGAAAAATAAATGTAAACAAATCTTAGCCTACGAATATACAGTATTTGCTACTTCACCTCCCCTTGATGTTTAAACCCTAGAACTAAAATGATCACACACACTCATCGTATACTAAATGTATCCTTGGTCACAGGCGCACTATGAAATCTATGATCTAAGAGGACACTAATATGTAGGGATTTTAGATGTCAGTCAAATATGACTTGCACACAAAAGCACACCGAAGTAGTAAGGCAACCCTAGTCACTCCTTTGCATGGTGAGGTTCTAGCAATAAAAAGATTATACTAAGTTTGAATCCTTAATTAGTGCCATTAAGCTAAACATGTCCTTAGCAAACGTTGACATGAAAATAGTGTAAAAAAAAGAAGCCAAATAGATAACCATATTTTTTTAACCGTGGCATTGGTCGCCAAAACACAACCTTGCTACACATTTGAGCTCCACCGAGACATGTTCTCTGTCACCAAGTATCTTTCGGACACAGGGTTGACTTGTCACATAGACTATTACCAACAAAGGAAAGTGTCAGGAGTCACTAAAGCTCAACACCACTACGACTCTTCAAATCATCTTGACGTCGTTTGCACTACGAACAATTTGTTTGTTTGCCTAGAAGTGTTGCGGGCCCAACAAATCAGCCACTCCCACCAACCACCCACACCTGTGTGCTGGACAAGCGCATGCGCCAGAGCGAGCCGCATCTGGTACAAACAAAATTTCCTTAGGGCCAAGCTCCATGGTCCTTTAAGCAGTGTGCTGATCGGGTTCAGTTGGACGTCTAGGCAAATAAAGACTCTTGTAGTTTGAGAGCCTAGCCCAACCCTCCGTCCAGACAATCAAACAGAGCCGAAGTACTGCATCTCACGATTTACTAGGGGCACTAAGACTGCCTAGATGCTCTCATACCCAGCTAACAATTCTTTATATCTTGTTCGGCACTTTGGAGAACCAACTTTGCTTTGTATCTTTAGCTAGTGAAAAGCTAGGAACAGAGGATGGCAATAATTTGGAGATCTAGTTTGAAGCTATTCATGGGGACTTTGTTCACCAAAATTTCCGTTCCTATCAATACTGCATTGTATCAAGGGGAGTGTTAGGAACCAATCAGATTGTCTATTTTTATCAATACTAGACTTGACAAGGGGAGTGTTTAAGAACCAATCAGATTAGAGTGAGTAATCTCATCTCACACATAAGTAAGACATCTTAGTAACTAGGCATTAGAATAATTGTCTGTTTAATCGAATATGCATAAATATGCAAGATCGATCAATGAAAACCATAGTTCATTCTTTTCTTGTTGCCAGTTCTCTTTCCGTTCAAACACCAATATATGCAAACCACACTCTGTGTAGCCTTCACAGCATGAATTCCTAGTTATAGTTAAGACGGCACTCTAGCAACACTGGTGACAATTTTGCATTGAAACCCATGTTAGAGGGGTATGTCATGGACCTAGCAGGGAGAGATGTCACATGGGGCAAGAGATTCACCCACAGAGCAAAGAAGGCAAGTGCAACAAATCAAGAAAGTGGCTAGATTGATATCAAATGGAGGGCAATCCTGGGTGCACCATTAGTTGGTGCTGATTTAGAAGCTTAGCAAGAATGATTACGAGAGAACTAAAGGGTGATTGGGCTACCTACTGGCTATGTATGCCATGAGCTACCCTTGGGACAGTCAAGCAAGAATTGGAAGAAATTAAAAACCTTCTCTCTAACTCGGCCGTGGGCAAGGCCACCGGCCGGCCCCTCTCTCTCAAACTGAGCCACCACCATAACATCCTAACATCCAATGTTAGAGATGCCAGGTTCTGATGAGGCGGACAAGCACTCAAAAGTCACCACTGTCGGATCCCATTGTCAAGGCGCTCGCCGACCTCACCTAGCAGATGGTGTCTCTCTTTGCACGGCTAGAGTCTCAGCCACTGGCGATCACCACCTCCACCATCACGCCATCGGGTTCCCCTATGGCTTGCCGAGCTATGGGATAATAGCCGTCTCCATGCCAGATTTCGCTGCGAATATATCCTAACTTCCATCGCCTGCTTCATGTCGATGACACTGCTTTTGCAGTTGCAAATTTGTCATGTAGCATGGTAGCACACCATCTTCAAGCGGCGACACCGTGTCATCCCTATAGACTGGCAATATGCAACATTAGCCGCCCTACAGCAGATCGAGAAGATGGAAATTGCGCTGGAGCAACGGTAAGAAGAGTGCCCACTAGGTGTCAGCGGCGAGGCAGTTGTAGGCTGTTGCACTCTGCCTCCAAGCATGTTGATGGTGTAGGAGATGCACAATCTCCAGCTGATTCTGCCCCACACCCCTTTGCAGCTCCTCCAAGTTGTGCTTCACCACACAGAGGACCTCGATCTTGTCTGCCACACTAGGGATCTTGGGTAGTTGTTTCCCCGTGGGCGGCATACTCAAAGTTGGCGCCGATGGTTGAGAAGGTGCACCCCTCCTCGTTGTTCTCTTTTTGAAGCCCTCCTCTCTTCTTTGTGTTGTGCAGACTATGCCATGAGATCTAGGTGGTTGTACGTGCAGTTATTGCATTTGAATGGTGTCCACATCGATTGAAGAGGCCACAAAAATTTCGTCTAAATATATTTCAGTTTAAGAATAATAAAATGAACCAAGATGTAAAAGGCTTATTTTAGGTGTTAGATTTGTGGTGAGTCGAATCATCATTATAAGCTAATTAGGTTGCAGCTTGAGGACAAGCTGCTTGTAGAGTGTTGTGTTAGAGGTGTATATCATGGGCCTATCAGAGAGACATGTCATGGGCCTATCAGGGAGACATGTCATGGGCCTAAGATCACCACCTCCACCACCATGCAATCTGGGTCCCCCTACTTCTTGACGGGCTATGGGA
Source organism: Sorghum bicolor (assembly GCF_000003195.3). NCBI lineage: Eukaryota > Viridiplantae > Streptophyta > Magnoliopsida > Poales > Poaceae > Sorghum > Sorghum bicolor. The sequence goes on from NC_012875.2 coordinate 59,439,521, forward strand.
CAACAACCATCTCCATATCAGATTCCGTTGTAGACCTGTCCCAACTTCCATCACCTATGTCATGTCGACGACACTGCTTTTGATGTTATCGATCTGTCATGCAGCATGGGCTGCACACCATCTTCAACCGCTAGTGCCATGTCATCCCTACAGATTGGCTATCTGCAGTAGAAGCCACATTGTAGCAAATCGAGAAGATGAAGCAGATTACATAGGAGCAATGGGTAAGAAGAGTTCTCGCAATGTGTTGGCTGCAGACTGCTGCACGCAACGTCCTAGCACGTCGATGGGTGCAGGAGATGCATAATTTGCAGCTGCTTCTGCCTTGCACCGCTTCGCAGCTCCTCCAAGTTGTGCTTCACCGCATAGAGGACCTCGATCTTGGGCATGTTGTTTCCCCCATGGGCAACAAACTTAGAGTCTACATCAATGGTTGAGGAGGCACACCCCTCCTCAGCATTCTATATCATAAGACCTCCTCTCTTCTTTGTGTGGTGCAGAGTATGCCATGAGATCCAGGTGGTTGTACACGTGTGCAGTTATTGTGTTCAATGGTGTCCAACTTCGATTGAAGAGGCCACAAAAATAAAGAGTCCAAATCTATTTCAAGTTGATAATAAGAAAATAAGTCGAGATGTAAAAGGTTTGTTTTTAGGTGTTAGCTTTGTGGTGAGTCAACTCATCGTTATAAGTTGGTTAGGTTGCAGCTAAAGGACGAGCTGCTTGTCCAGGAGGGGTGTAGTGTTAGTGACGGATGCCATGGGCCTATCACGAGATGTCATGTGAGGCAAGAGATTCCTCCACAAAGCAACGAAGACAAGCGCAACAAATACGGAAAGTTGCTATATTGGCGCCAAATTAAGGGCAATCCTGGATGCACCATTCGTTGATGTTAATTTAGAAGCATAGCAAAGTGACTCGAGGAGAACTAAAGGGTGATTGGGCTACTAATGGCTATGTATACCATGAGCTACCCTAGGAATAATCAAGCAAGAATTGGAAGCAAAAGGGTGATTGGGCTACTAATGGCTATGTATACCATGAGCTACCCTAGAAATAATCAAGCAAGAATTGGAAGGAAAAGCCTCTCTCCCTCTCGAGCTGCCGCCGTAACATCCTCCAAGGATGCCACGTCCTAGTGAGCGTGACAAGCAAGCGAAGGTGCTACAACCACAGGATCTCATCACCAATGCGTTGGTCGACCTCACCCACCAGATTGTCTCTCTCTTCACGCGCCTGAAGGTCCTGGAATCCCAGACGCTGGTGACCACAACCTTCAACACCGTGTTGCCGAGGGTATCGTACTTCTTGCTGGGCTATGGGACAATAGGTGTCTCCATGCCAAATTCCATTGCAGATGTGTCCCAACTTTCATCACCTACGTCATGTCAACAACACTACTTTTTCTACTGTCGATCCACCATGCGGCAAGGGCAGAGCACCATCTTCAAGCGACAACGCCATGTCATCCTTGCAGACTGACTATTTGCAGCAGCAGCCACCTTGCAGATATAGAAGGTGAAGGAGATTGCGTGGGAGCAACACACTATAAAGTGTGTCTGCCAGGTGTCGATGGCGGTGTGGTTGTTGCGCACAAGCTCCTAATGCGTCGACAGGTGCAGGAGATGCGCAATTTGCAGCCGATTCTAGCCAGCATCCCTGCACAGTTCCTCGAAGTTGTGCTTCGCCATACAAAGGGCCTCAATCTCGTCAGTCGCGTTAGGATCTTGGGTATGATGCTTCCCTCATGGGCAACAAACTGAGAGTTTGCGTCGACGGTTGGGGAGGTGCATCCCTCCTTGACATTCTCTATCGGAAGCCCTCTTCTCTTCTCGGTGTGGTGCGGACTATGCAATGGGATCCAGGTGGTTGTACATGTGTAGTTATTGCGTGCGCATGGTGCCCACCTTCGATTGAAGAGGCCACAAAAATAAAGAGTCCAAATCCATTTTAAGTTGACAATAATAAAATGAGGCGAAATGTAAAAGGCTTATTTTTAGATGTTAAATTTGTGGTGAATCGAGTCATCATCGTAAGCTGATTTGGTTGTAGCTCAAGGATGAGCTGCTTGTCCACGTGGGGTGTAGTGTTAGAGGCATAGGTCATGGGCCTATCGGGAGAGATGTCATGTGAGGCACAAGATTCATCGGCACAACAACGAAAACAAGCGCAACAAATCAGGAAAGTGGTTAGATTGGTGCTAATTTAGAAGCTTAACAAGAGTGATCTGTAGAGAATTAAAGGGTGATTAGGCTAAGCCCGTGAGCTACTCTGGAATAATCAAGCAAGAATGGGAAGGAAAACCCTTCTCTCTTGCTTCGTCGTGGGCAGGCCCCCGGTCGGCCCCCTCTCTCCATCTCAACGCGAGCCACCACCATAACATCCTAACATCCTAGTATCAAAGATGCCAGGTCCTAGTGATGGCGACAAGCAACCAAAGGTGCTACCGCCTCTAATACCATCGCCAAGACACCGATCGACCTCACCCAGCAGATGGCATCTCTCTTCGCGCGCCCAGAGGCCCTGGAATCCCGGCTGCCGATGATCACCACGTTCACCATGGTGCCACTAGGGTTTTGCTATGGCTTGCCAAGCTATAGGACAACAATCGTCTCCTTGCCAGATTCCGCTACAGATCTGCCCCAACTTTCATCGCATGCGCCATGTCAACGACACTGCTTTCGCTATTGTTGATCCATCATGCGGCATGGGCGGAGCAACATCTTGAAGCGGCGGCGGCGTGTCATCCTTGTAGACCGACTATCTGTAGTAGCTGCCGCCTTGCAACCGATCGAGAAGATGAAGGAGATTGCACGGGAGCAACGAGTAAGAAGAGTGTGCACCAAGTGTTAGCTACAGGCTGCTGCACGTGACCTCCTAGCATGTTAGCACGTGCAGGAGATGTGCAGAGGACTTCGATCTCGTCAGCCACATCGGGGATGATGGGCATGCTATTTTCCTGTGGGCGGCAAACTCAGAGTTTGCGTCGATGATTTGGGAGGGCACCTCTCCTCGCCATTCTCTATCGGAAGCCCTCCTCTCTTATCTGTGGTGTGGACTACACCATGGGATCCAGGTGGTTGTACATGTGTAGTTATTGTGTTCGGATGGTGTCCACCTTCGGTTGAAGAGGCCACAAAAATAAAGAGTCCGAATCTCTATTAGGTTGAGAATAATAAAATGAGTCTGAGATGCAAAAGGCTTATTTTGATGTATTAGATTTGCGATGAGTCAAGTCATCATTATAAGCTCGTTAGGATGCGGCTCGAGGACGAGCTACTTGTCTGGGAGGGGTGTAGTATTAGAGCCGTATGTCTTGGGCCTATAGGGGAGAGATGTCATGTGAGGCAAAGAAGGCAAGTGCGGGAAATCAGAAAAGTGGTTAGATTGGTGCCAAATTGAGGACAATCTTGGGTGTGACATTAGCTGGTGCTAATTTAGAAGCTTAGCACAGAATGATTCAAAGAGAATTAAAGGGTGATTGAGCTACCTAAAGGCTATATATACCATGAGCTACCCTAGGAATAGTCAAGCAAGAATTGGAAGGGAAATCCTTCTCTCTTGCTCGGCCATGGGCAAGGCCCCCAGCCGGCCCCCTCTCTCCCTCTCAACCTGAGCCGCCGCCATAACAACCCATCTCAGCGTTGAACAACGCAAATAAATAGGCTAAAAACCTGACATAAATAAATAAGCTAAACACCTGATCACTGCTCAGGCTAGTGAACCTGAATCCCTCTACTAAACTGACTAGGAGAAATTAATCTGAAAACTTATCGCTTCAGTGAAGCACAACAGTTTTTCCAACAAAGGAGAACAGAGGGGAAAAGCTAACCACAAAATATAGAACATACATCGCAACATTAGAGATCTACTATCAGCGAAGAGGCACCCAGCTGCTGCTTGATGTTCCGGTTCATCTTAGATCATGCTTGAAGTTCCTAGATAGAACAAAAAAATCATCAGGAATTATCACCTTCGGCAACTGCAGTGTAAAACTTATATGGCTATACCTGTACAGTTGGACCGGTATACATGCCAGTTTGCATGTAGACATTCACTTCAGTGTTTATGGCCTCCAGCCATGCATATTTATCTGGGTCACCAGCTACCTTTCTGCGTCCAGCTGCTGCTGTTGGAGCATCAAATGACCATGAGAAAACAAAAATATGCTGCAAACAAAACACTATACTGCCGCCTACCACTAAAAACAGCTACAAGATTTCCAAAAACTAATACTGCATCTCCATGAAGATGGTTTTTCCTGAAACACGGGCCCTAAACCCCGTTCGCGAAAAAAAGAATTGTGAATAAAAAGATAAAATAAAAGGACAACATCTATTTAAAGTACCTAAAACACCAGTGGCAATACTAAAGCAAGGCAATAGGATAAATCCTGACCTGCACCAACCTAGGCCACAGATCAAATTACACGACTCACAGTGGCAGTTATGGAATTGTTGGCCTGAGGAAGACCTCTCACCATTCATGATCGGTAATCATCCAATGCATAAGTGGTCCTGCAGATCTATCTACCTCCGGCTATCTTATGCAATGAGGGCCATTTCTGAAAATGGTAGGTTTCTCTGTTACTGTATTTTCTCTACTGAACGTGAGCTGTTTTACCATGTTTCATTGAACTGTAGCCTACAGAACCTTAGAAATGCTCCAGAGTCATGGTAGGCTGCTGGTTTTTACTGCCTCCATTCTCTGATTTCAAGTGCATTATACTAGGCTTCTACCCACCCAGCCATACCTATCATGGGCAATTAGGCTTGAGTAAGGCCAACTCAATCAACCAGAAATCCTATTTAATTATTTCATATAAATCATTTGAGAATGATCATAACAAATATCTCGTGTCCTCATGAATCATGGTTCCCACCACATAAAGCAGATCCTCTGGATATTCGTTTTTCTAAAAAAATACAAATATCCATGATGATTGTTATGTTGCATCCACCAAATAAATAGACTGAATGTCTTATGGTCCAGCATTATGCCAGGTGCACACAGAAACTGCAGCACCCATCATCAACTAAACCCTAGCACAAGGTAGTAATATTGCTTTTCCCATTAAATCAGCTGAACAAAAGATAGGAACATCAGAGAATAGTCCCTTTAACTGATTTGTATTCTAGCTATTAATTCAAGATTTTTAGGGAGCCTTTCCCATTATACACACAACAACCATAGGCACACTACCATCTCAATATGCAGTATGATGCGAGACCCTGGCCCTCAACTCGTACACCCTATGCTAATCCAGCCAAACCCATGGCAATGATCTATTCATAAGAACAAACATACAATATGATGAGAGAGAGGGGTTTCACTTACAGAGGCTTGAAAATGGATAGTCATGAAAATAAGTGCAAAGCCGACCAGCGTCATTGTTATATGGTGGAGCAAGGACATCAAGAACAGCACAAGAAGATACTGAAGTGAAGCAGTGCAGATTCCCACCACTTTGAGGATACAAAATGGAGGTTGGACATGGAGCAGTAAGAACATCATCCATATGTAATTTGGCCAACCTTGCTGTATACCAGGATAAAAACAATCTTTCAGTAACCAATCATATTGTTTATAATTTATACAAGGAAAAGCTGAATCACAAAAGCTGAATGCAAGGAAATAACAATCTAAAATTATTTCTAAATATCATTAGTAAATGATACAGATAGCTGAAATGCATAAATGCTTTCTATTTTTTTCTTTGAACATACTATCTGTCAGTGTATTAATAGGTAAAAACTGTCCAGTTCCGTGCCGAATCCACGGCTGGGGTTAGTTTCTTATCTTCTAAATAAACTTAGAGTTCTGTACTGGAGTATAATAACTCGTAATGAATAAACAGAAAACTTGTGAAACAAAGCTGGATAACAACCTGGCTGGCTTCTTGCTAGGACAGTAGGCTCTATCCAATCATATGATTTCACATGAATGGAACCATAAAGGATTTTGCTCAGTACAGTCATTCCGGGATGGTCATGAAGAGGAATGACAGATGAAGTTGGCAAGCAGAATATTGCAATCTGCAAAATACATGGGAAATAAAGAGGATAAGATAGATAACAGCTCCAGGTTATAAGTAGTATTTGCATTGTAGTTCTGGTAAAAGAGAAACTGAAGTCAATCAAAATTAAAACATACATGCAAAGCTCACTAGTTTGTGAAAGCTGAACTAGGGAAACACAGTAGTGAGCAATTACAACAACTATGCAGTTTAATGGTGTATCAAACCAGTAACATAAATACATAATATATATAGCTCTTCAAGTACAGAGGAACACCTAACGGAAATGTACTTTAACTAGAAGAAAGGAAAGCCGGAAAGGGGAACAAAACTACTTCGAATAGAATGGACAACCAGAAGGCAGCAGTTCACCAGACTAAGCCTCCTGTGTGGTTGTTAGCTCATAGGAATCAAGTGGGGGTTATATAACGAAGAAGAGAATTAGAAGTCCACAATTTTGCAGTAGTCGTTGGAGTTAGCACAATTCTGGCAACCTAATAGTTGAACCAAGATTAAGAAGTGAACTCACAGAGAACGCATCACAGCTGTAGATATGAAGGTACTTGATGGGCCTCGCCCACCGAGGCAGCCTTCCTGAACCCTTGAGCAAGTCGGAGCCAAAAAATCCATGCCCCCTGTCGTCCTCAAGATTATAATCTCTGAGCCCAACATCCGCAGGAGTGATTGTATCTGAACACCCGACACAATTTCATCATAAGATAGATAAATAAGGCGACAATCCTAATTACTACTATACTCTTAGTGCATTGTTCGAAAAAAACCACACACTCTTACCACAAGAGACTATGAAAAGATATCAAAATTTGCGCAAGCCTCGGCCTGGCCATGGGTGAACCATACGCCAATAGTAGGAGAACATGTCGAAATTCAGTATTGTACTAGCGGGGAGAAGGATGTTACCCATGAGAGAGGAGATGCTGCGGATGACATCAGCGGGCGGGGGAGACGACGAGGCGGCGCCGGCGGCGGAAGGGGAGGGGAAGGAGCGCTTGCAGAGCTCGTAGAGGGCCTGCACACGAGACGACTGCGGCTGTGGCACGCCTCGCGCCATTTGGACGATTTCAGGGCGTCTTTCCCTACGCGGATTAGCGTCTTGGATGTATGGGCGCAGTGGCGCAGCGAGCCCAACAAGGCGGCGGATGGGAGGGAAGGGGCCGGGTGAACAGGGAATGGGGAAGGGAGGAGAGAAATAAATACTGTTGGGTACTTTTTTTTTTTTCAAACCAGCTAGATTTGAATTATTTTACTCTAACTATATCTATATCTATATTCTACCTATATCTCTATATATTGATATAATATAATTTATATCTATATCGCAATTGTATCTATATCTCTATCTTTAGACATAAATTCAATACTATTTCTATTTATATTTGCTAGGACCTATTTATATATTTCTATCTGTATTCTACTTATATCTATCTCTATTCTAATATATGTATATATTTTTATTCTCTCTCTCTCTCTATATATATATATATATAATGTCGCCGATGCAATGTCGGGACGCCATAGGAAAGAAGAGGGAGGGCGGAGCATAGGTGTCTAGGAGATGCGACTTGCGTCGGGAATCAGCCGGATCGGAGGTGACGAGGATTGAGTGGAGGCAGGTGTGGCGCTCCAGGAGATCAGGAGCGTCAAGACGGTTGAAGAGAAGACGGGTGGGGAATCGCTCTCTAGTGGTCGTTGGTGCTGAATCGTAGGGATAGGAAATTTTGTATCTATTATATCTATATCTAATATATGTATATATCTTTATTCTACCTATATCTCTATCTATTGATATAAATATAAAGATTTATATGATTTATATCTATATTGCTATTCTATCTATATCTCTATCTTTAGACATAGATTCAGTACTATTCTAATAATATTTGCTAAGGACCTATTTATATATTTCTATCTATATCTATATTTCTATTCTACCTATATCTTTTATATCTCTATTCTAATATATGTATGTATATCTCTATTTTATTTCTCTATATCTATATCTATATCTAATATTATATATTCGTATACATATGTCTACCTCTACCTGTATTTTTCTATTGATGTCCATGTATCTATCTATATCCTTAATATTAAAGAGCCTGATTTTCTTATTCCATCGCTTCTAGAAGCCTCCCTTCCCATATGTGACAGGGTGAATCAGAAGAAGCTATTTGTTTTAGCTCCCAACTTCTTAGATCATTTCATAGAACCATTTCACAAAAATAGCATAGAATCACTTCTATACACAAAAATTTTTAGTAGAGCTCCTACTAAATTTACTCTAGAAGCTACTTTGAGAGCTCTACCAAACAAGCACTCAATGTATCAAGTATGGATGTATCGGGAAAAAGGGTGGAGAAGGAACCGGACAAGATGGTGGCTTTGGTGGTGTGAAAGTTCTAAACCCCTATGCACCTTTACATCTAAGTTCACTTATTACAAAACAATCTAAGAAGTCCTTAGGACTATCACACCTAATCAAGTCCTTATTAGCAAAAACATATCATTAAGATATAGGTCCTCGGTTGCAAGAAATAAACATAGTTAACCACCTATCAAGCAATCCTAGTTGTCACTAATAGAATTGCACACAAACAAGGCTAAGCAAAAGTTGGTATAAGGAACAAAAAGAAGCAAAGAGGCAACTAGATTTTTTTTTCATGGTATCAAAATTTTGCCTCCCTAGTCCACGTGACCATGTTAGATCACCAAAGAATCACCAAAACTCGGTTACGCTATACGTCACTCTTGAATACCTCTTCTCCACTTTAGAATGACATTTTTCAAACCATGTACATCAATTGGAGCATCCTTAACAAGAGCTCCACCAAAAAAGTCACTAAGAGTACCAAATATTCAGCTCCAACTCAAATTCAATCTTTGATTAAAAAATTAAAAAAAATAATCAAGAACACCGGTAGCACTAAAGTCTAACACAATAACAATCAAGGCCAACACATAACACCTAAATCTTAGTTCTTTATCTTGGATGGCTCTCAAAAGCTTAACAATCCTCTATAAGTGTCGGCAACAATGTGGTGGAAGAATAACTCCAACTAAGTTAGAGGTTGCACTTATATAGGGATCAAGGGGGCGCCAGTCGTTGGAAAAAAATTGACAGATGTAGAAATCATCGGATGGTCCATCGACTACTATTGCCAAAGCCAGATCTTACGGAGGTGCTCATTTGCTTGACTCCAATAATGACTAGTATGGTCCAGCAATGTGTCACAAAGTCACACTGGAACATACGGTGCAGCACATATACTTGGGCATGTTTGTCACAGATGTCAAGCTAGGCCTACAAGATGATCTGTTGGGGAGTCATAGAGTTTCTACCTGATCATGACACACACCAGTAACCTAGCAAACCTACCATTAAGGCAAATTGGAGTCACCACATTCGGATTAGTGCCACAAAGACACCCATATCATATTGTGCATATTAATGGGGATGGACACTTGACTAAATTCAAGGATCATTGGGCGATATATCATGTGCTACTAAGGCCAGTCTCAATGGAGTTTTATTGGAGTTTCATGGACATTAAATATACTGACATGGCACTGTATTAATGAAGAGAGAGATGATAAGGGTTTCATGGGAGTAGAGAAAGTTTCATGGGGATGAAATTCTTCTGCACCGTTTCCAAAATATGGATGTGTTAGAAACTGGACCATAAAACTAGCACTGAGGATGGCCTAAGGAAAAGTCATTTCTACCTTTGACATAGTATCGTTGGACGATCCGCTGGGGACCCATCCTATCATCCATCGTATACTCTAGTGCTTTCTTAGCCAGTTCAATTTCTTTGAAATCCTTGACTTAAAATCACTTCAAGGGGACCACTTAGCGGCCATAATCTTGACTGAGTATTAGCATTTATGCATTCTAATGCTATCACTCAAACTCCCAGAAGATGAACTTTTAAACCCCCTTAATAGTATGTCTAAAGGAAAAACAAAGCTCTAATACACACTACGACAGGTGTCAAGCACCATTTCACATTCGCTCTATCGTGCCCTTCACTAATGATCATTCATCTTGTGACTAACTTCAGTGTGAATACCATTATAAATACATGTTACTCATATAACTTTTGCTCATCAATCACCAAAATTCTCCTCGATCTTCAGACTTCCATTGAAACATTTGGGTTTTAGGAGTGACTTTTCCACATGAGGAGTGATGTATGTAACTATTTTTTACTCCCTCCGTCCATTTATCAAAGTCATTTTAGGGTCATGCGCAGTGACCAAGAAAAAATTAATTCGACTAGTAAAAGGAGTTCCATGCATAAAGTTGAATTAATTAGACTAGTGAGAGGAGTCACATGTTCTTGGGAGAAGGTGAATATAGTGGTCCCTAGCTTAGATGACTCCAATTCTTGGAGAATTTTTTCGGTAAGATGACTCTGATAAATGGACAGAGGGAGTATAAAGGTCAAATTTTATTCATTCATAGTCATACATCGAGTTATATTCATAAATCCACTTTTGACTTGTGCATAAGACCAAACAACCTAAAAGGGGAAAAAGGAGAACATGGCAAATGATTACACATATTTATTAGGTGCAACCATGTATCTATATATTCTTTAAAGTTATGTCCAACAAAATGGTTCGTGGTTTCTTCCAAACTCAATAACCAGGAGTTCAACCTTTCAAAAAACCCTAACAAAAACTTAGGCCCTCTTTGGAATGGGGGACCTCCCTTTTCTTGTGTTTTTATAAGAAAACAAACTAGTCCATGTATTTTCTATAAGTTTCCTATGATTTTCTTGCATTTCAAAGGGCCTAAACTAGTGGTGGACAAAAAACTCATGGTTCACTAGCTCTCTTGGCTTGATGCTAACTCGACTTTTCTTAACGAACCAAACTAGCATTATTATCTAGTTAAGTTAATGAGTTAGCTCAAGCTATTTTGCAAGCTAAATGAGCCAAGTACTTCATAGTGCAACACTCTAAACTAGTAACCATTAGACTTGGATTTATACGTGAAATCGAAGTCTAGAATTGATGTATGCTATGCATTACACTTGTTTATTTACTTGTCTTGATATATAAATAGAAGAACTAGTAGCTATTGATTTATAGCATTGGTTACGGCCGTTAACAAGCCGACTCATTTACTTAACGAAGCAACGAGCTAGAATTTTAGCTTATCTTTTTAACTAGTCGAGCCAGGTCATTATCCTAACAAGCTATAATGAATGGAGCTAGCGAATAAAAAACATCTTTTACAAAACTCTTTACATGGTTCTTTATCATAAAATTTAGAAAATACATCAAAAAATAGGTTAAGATATACTCTGTAAACCACACTTTGCCTTTTTCGCTCTCCAAAACTACATTTCTCACTCTTCACTAATGCAACATGGAGTATATATGCAATAACTCTTTAAATAAAAAATATAGAGATTAAAATTCCTAGAGACTTCTATAGTTATTCTAAACTCACGAGCAGTTGTGTTTATTTTGTGTGTCTATTTTTTTCAATATACTTATATTTGATTATTATATCTTGAACTCACTAGTTCATAGATATTGTATTTTCCTTATTTTAAATTACAAATTGTTTTGTTAGATTAGTATTTTTTTATCATGTATTTGCTGTTTAGACATAATATCTAGATGTATAATAAAAATTATCCATCTATAAAAAACTAAAATGATTTATAATTTGTAATAAAGAGAGTAGTTGATTAGTTTCGGTTTTCTTATCGAAAATGGTTGATTGGTTTCCTGGAACAAAATGTCAGCCGATGGTACCAAATCCAGGCGCGACTGGCTCACCGGCTACCTGCCGTGCCCGTGCGAGTGCGACCGAACGAACTAGCCAGCCACACAGCACACACACCCGACTACCCGAGTCCGTTTGACCCGCGCCGCGCCTGCTGTGCTGGCCCTAGCCGTCCGCCTCTCCTCCCTCCCCCCATTCCGCCGCATTGCGCCGCACGCTCCTCTTCTCTCCTCCGAGTGGGCGCCGACTCCGTCCAAAAAGAGAGCGTCCGCGGTCCGCCACCGGCCCACCGCCAGCGAGAGGAGGGGGAGAGGAAAAGACCAAACAACAAAAAATATTGAGCAGCAGGCAGAGCAGCTCCAGGAGGCGCCGCTGCCTCTTCAAAATCCTCCCAGATTTCCCATCGCATCCGCCCCGATCTCGCCTCCAATGGACGCGGTGCCGCCCGCGCGCGCGGCGCGGCCCACGAGCCCGTCGCGGCCGCCCAAGGCGATCCGCAGCACCAAGCCGCGGGGCCTCGACGAGGACACCGCGGCGCCGCCCGCGTTCCCCAAGGCCAAGTCCCCCACCTCTTCCGGGGCCGGAGCCGACGCGTCGCTCCACCACCACCACCACCACGCGGACGTCCCGATGGACGCCAGCGTCTGGGCGGGGCTTCCTGACGACCTCCTCGTGGAGGTGCTGGCCCGCGTTCCGCCCTTCTTCCTCTTCCGCCTCCGCCCTGTGTGCCGCCGCTGGGAGGCCATCCTCCACGACCCGGCCTTCCTGGCCGCGCACGCCGCGGTGCCCTCCCACGGGCCCTGCCTCCTCACCGTCTCCAGGAGCGGCGGCGGCGGCGGCGGCCACACCCCGCCGCAGTGCACCGTGCTCAGCGTCCCCCTGCACGCCCGCTACAAGCTCCCCTTCGCCTTCCTCCCCGCCTGGGACCTCTGGCTCGTCGGATCCTCGGGAGGGCTCGTCTGCTTCTCCGGCTTCGACGGCGCCGCCTTCCGCACGGTCGTCTGCAACCCGCTCACGCAGGCCTGGCGGGTGCTCCCGGATATGCATTGCAACCAGCAGCGGCAGCTGGTGCTCACGGTCGACAAGAGCCGCCGCTCCTTCAAGGTAATCGCCGCCAGCGATGTGTATGGGGACAAAACGCTCCCCACTGAGGTCTACGACTCCAAGGAGAATAAATGGTCGGTGCACCAGATGATGCCTGCGGCGAACCTGTGCTCGTCGAAAATGGCCTTCTGTGACTCTAGGCTGTACCTGGAGACGCTCTCGCCGCTGGGGCTGATGATGTACAGAGTGGATGCGGGGCGTTGGGAGCATATACCTGCCAAGTTCCCAAGGTCCCTGCTGGATGGTTATCTGGTGGCTGGAGCTCGCACGAGGTTGTTCTTGGTTGGGCGGATTGGGCTGTACAGCACGCTGCAGAGTATGAGGATCTGGGAGCTTGATCATGGTAGAACAGTTTGGGTGGAGATTAGCAGAATGCCGCCCAGGTATTTCAGGGCTCTGCTGAGGTTGTCAGCAGAGAGGTTTGAGTGCTTTGGACAGGACAATTTGATATGTTTCACTTCGTGGAACCAGGGCAAAGGTCTTCTCTATGATGTTGATAAGAAGGCTTGGTCATGGATTGCTGGTTGTGCTAGCCAGCTGTGCAATAGTCAGGTCTGCTTTTACGAGCCAAGGTTTGACACATCAATCTACTGATGAGTACGGCAATACAAAATTCATTGTGGATGAGCTTGAGGTCACATGTTTCTGGGGTTCAATATTGAGATGCCTATGCAATGTCATATTATCATGGATGTCAGATGCATCAAGTGCGGAGATGAATAATGCTTCTTCGTTGAGACACTATCGGTAGCAGACTTGAGCTACCAATTTGCAAATGATGTCACTGAAGTTCCTTTTCTACAGCAGCTATGCGATCTGATACTTCTGGTTTACAACATGTAGAATGTCGCCATTTTGCCACAAATGGAGGTCCATGTTCCATTCCCATTTTGTTAGCAATGGGTTTCTTGTAAATGATTCTGTGCCTGAAATGAAAAAAAAGACATGCAGTTCATTGTTAGTACAGTTTCAGTGGGGACTGTGGACTTAGCTTAGTCTAGAGTTCAATTGGATCTGGGATTGCATTTCTCCACTCAATTGATTTATGCGGTACTTATGATATCTGAATAACATCAAATTGCATCTGTTTTCTTTGCTGTCCAAGAAGCTCATTTCTCCCATGTTGTGACATTACATTTGTACCCTAATTCTTCTAGGATGAACTGATTTCTGTAGCATTTAGTTACCAGCACCTACTTTCTTATAGTCATGCACATCTACTTTCTTATGTTTATGTAAACTTCTGGATTACAACATGTAGAATGTCGCCATTTTGCCGCAAGTGTTGGTCCATGTTTCATTCCCATTTTGTTAGCAATGAGTTTCTTGTAAATGATTCCGGGCCTGAAATAAAAAAAAAGACATGCAGTTTATTGTCAGTACAATTTCAGTGGGGACCGTGGACTTAGCTTAGTCTAGAGTTCAATTGGACCTGGGATTGCATTTCTCCACTCAATTGATTTATGCGGTTCTTATAATATCTGAAATTCTGAATAACATCAAATTGCATCTGTTTTCTTTGTTGTCCAAGAAGCTCATTTTTCCCATGTTGTGACATTACATTTGTACCCTAATTCTTCTAGGATGAACTGATTTACGTAGCATTTAGCCTTTTACCAGCACCTACTTTATTATAGTCATGCGCATCTACTTTCTTATGTTTGTGCACTTTTTTTGGTCGCATTGCATGGTTAGGCTTGTGAATTTAATTATTTGAGATTTGCACAGACATCACAGTATTTCTATTGTGTATTGATGATCTCTCAATGGATGCATCTTATTTTGTACGGCTTACAGGTAACTTAGGTCATCCTGAAAGCCGGATTAAAGCTAGAGATTCACTTGTTTGGGTTGGTGTTGGATGTGATGTACCAGAGATGGTGTGTAGTTGTCTGAAACTCTGAATTATGCTGAGATTTCAGCATTGTTTCAGTGAGCATTCTTAGACAGTATAGTTTTCACACAACTAATGTATGAAACTCAAGTGACAAGTTTCATGCATCATCCAGCCTGAGAACAATCAGAATGTAATAGAAAGCAACAAATGACGCCTCAAAGTAGATGTCCGATGTATAGAAGCTGCAACATCCAGGTTCAGTATGTTTATCTAACTCCCAAGCACAGAGCAATCCTCATATAATGCAATACAGATTCTTAAAGAAGAAACAGAGCAAATTTTATCAGGGCTTAACCTTAGTGACTGGTAGCTCATTCATGTGAGGATGACATAAAAAAAAGTACAATGAAACAATAAAACTTGATGTAGTGTCAACTGGGAAATGTAATTGTTTTGGAATGAATTTAATCAATCCTCTGTATGGGCTAAGTGTTTGGCTAATGTGTTAGTGAGATGCTGAACCAATACATCTGACTATACTAACTGATGCAAACGGTATGGAGGTTGAATCTTTGACATGATTAGCAGTCCTTGCTGCATGAGACAGGGTAGTAGCCAATATACAGTAGACTGAACTCAAACTTCTTATACAAGATACATTACTTCAATGCAGTTGATTATATCATAAGAAATCTTACAGGTTATGGTTCAGTTCCTGTGTTACCGAGATAGAGATGAAAATAAATGAAAATAAATATTGTGGTAAACATATCTTACAGGTTATGTGTTCAGTTCCTGTGTTATGGTACCAAGATAGAGATGAAAATTATATTGTAGTGAATGACTTATTGCATAAGATAGATGAAGTTATGCAAATGAATCAATGAAGCATCTGCTAAAATCTGAAAAGATTGAACATTGGTGCTATTGTTTGAAATCATGTTATTCTGTTTGGTAATACCTTATTTGCAGCTCACTCCTGGGAATTTGGTTCTCGTATTCCTTTGCTGAGAAAAACTACAAACTGTTTGTTGGCAGCACTATCTGCAGTGGACTTCATAATCGGAGCTCTGGTTTATTATTAATGTACCAGGGTTACATTGTTTGAGTAAACATGAGTTGGATTGAGGAAAGATGGTGCATCCTCCAACCAAATAGCATGCTGCTGTGGAGATTTTGAAAGGCATGCAACTATGATAAAGAAAATGTGCTTGAGGGTTGATAATGCTAAATCTATGACAGACCACAATAATTACAGAAATGGAGCAATTTGTTTTTTTCCCACCCAAAGTCTAGCTTAGATAAACAATATTCAAGGTCAGAAGTTATACTTCTTGTTGAAGGATTATACTTAGTTATCTCATGCTTTATATTTACTGATTGATGTGTCCAAAACCTATGTTATCTATGCTATCAAATTTGTGAAACTGGCAAACTGCATAAAATATTGTTATAAGCGAATCTGTGCTGATAGAATTACAGTCCTCTGCTAAATGCTCTGTCTCTTTCTGTCATGTTTAACTATCCACCGTTTCTATGATTCTTCTTTGCACTGATGACTATTTTTTCTTGTCACCGTCATCACAATGTAGTTGAAATTACCTTTTGGACTATGAAGTTACTTCCCATTTGTGAAGCTGTAGCTGGTGGTGAAAAGAGCTCATGTTATTTTAACTGCTCCAAAAGAGTTTCAACCTCTGATATACTTAACCTATATGCCTTGAAAAATTTTGGAGACCAAGCAAACAAGCACAGATCCAAGATATTCAACACCAGGTAAGCATTATTTAAACAAAAAAGGTGCAATATTTACACAGCTCACAGGTCACATCACAAGCTACAAAGAATTTTCAGCAACTAAGAAAGAAATTGCATGCTAAGGCTGCAGTATCTAACATCAACCCAATATACACAGGCTGACAAACATTTATTATTAAGCATTTCCCTTCTTAAACATATAGCTAATATAAACATGCGTAGCAGTTCTCCACACCATCACTACATATGCTTGTGGTCCTATCTACCTGCTGGACATAGCTGTTGCAACCTACACCGTTGCACAAGGTTGAAGGTGCCTCATACGATGATATCTTCATCCTGTACTCACTCCATAAGCAGGCAGTACAAATAGCACTGCATATTTTTCTTCTCTGATGCACTATTGCCCTACTCAAAACTTGCATGAAGTGCCCAGGCGCTGCTTCATCCTTTGACCTGCTGCTGTCCTTGCGCTCTCGTGTAGTGCCTCTTTCAGCAGTTCCTTGAATTTTTCAAGGAATACATCCCACTCATCTGCACTCATATCCGACAGCCTGACAAAACACATACTTGATGGAAGTTGTTCATCAGCACTCCTGTTCATGGCACTTTTTGAAGCAATGCCATTCTGACCTATAGGTTTGCTGCTGCTAGGATTGTTGGGTGTATTCCATCCAGCATAGAAGACTCGATCAGACTCGATTTGATCTTCATGGCCATCACTGCCCTCGTCAACGCTCTCGATGAGCTTAGACAAAGGGCTTCTGAAACTGGACCCCTTGGAACCCGGGCCGCTGAACCTTGGTGATCGCATTACATCATTGTATTCTCCTAACACATCCATGGAGAATTGGAAATCAGTATCTTCTCCATGTTCAGCTGTGGCAGAGAAGGGCTCCCACTCTGCTACTCTCTTCCTGGCCTCCATACACACAACCTCCAGCTGGCTTGGTTCCTCCTCCATCCCTCTGAACTCCCTTGTCATCATCTCACCTATCTCTGCCAAGCAGAGTCCGAAAGCTGCAGCCTCCTTAAGGA
Organism: Sorghum bicolor; assembly: GCF_000003195.3. Classification (NCBI taxonomy): domain Eukaryota; kingdom Viridiplantae; phylum Streptophyta; class Magnoliopsida; order Poales; family Poaceae; genus Sorghum; species Sorghum bicolor. Next base: position 59,457,038 of record NC_012875.2, read on the forward strand.
AGATCGTGCACAGGACCAGGACACGAAGGCAGGCCTCACGTATCATTGGAAGTTCTCTGCGCAGCATCTGCACATCTTTCGTTGGATCAAGATTCCTGATGTACTCGAGTTCCTCCTCAGAGAACGGAATGGACGCCTGAGCCCAATGAATCCACTCGAAGTAAGGGTCCTCCAAGTTCTCCGGCAAGCACATGCCATGATCAATTGGGAACAGCTCTGTCTGGCAACCAAAGCGACCTGTGCCACCATTAAGCTTCCTCACCAGCACATTGCCGGCATGCCTGTCAGTGTTGAAAATCCGGATATCGAGTATGCCGATCCTATGAACAGCAGCAACAGGGAAGCTTGAAGTGCCATGGTCGCTGGCGTCAAAGTCATGGGCGATGAACTGCTGGAACGAAGCAATCTTGCTGTTAACTTGCTGTTGCTGGTCATGAGCCGGTGCCAGATTTCCTCCATTTACCGGACAATTTATGTTGAAAATGGAGTGTGTTATCTTCACCAGAGCTGTGGCAGGGACATTGGCAAAGTTATCATGGTCCAACAGGAACGCAGCAACCTCCCTAAACCCTGTCTCTCCCACTCGCACAGATTTCTTCAGGCCCGGCTGACCAAGCGCCCTCCCGACGAACCCCTTGGGATTGTTTGGCGCAAAGGGCTCCTCGTCCGTCGGCTTCACAATAGCAACCCTGTCGCCCAAGACGTTCCTGAAGTAGTATGAGCCACCAAGGCCGCTGCTGATGGAGACCGGATCCACGCCGCTCCTGATGGCAGTCACCACGTCGTCGACGAGGCGCTTCACCCGGGCGCAGCTGCTGGAGCAGCCGAGCATCTCAACCAGGCCGCTGCAGTCCTTGTGCTCGAAGTCCTTGGAGACGGGGCAGAGGCACGGGGTGGAGCAGCTCCGGTTGATGCTGTTCCGGGTGAGCAGCAGCGGCGAGTCCGGGCGTATGAAGGAGAGGTCGTTCTCCAGGATGCGATCGCCGAAGGTGAGCGAGGTCTCGCCGGTGGGCACGTTGAGCGCGAGCTGCAGCCGGCGCTTGACGGTGTGCGCGTTGTCCCCGCGGTCCAGGTCCATGCCAAGCACGCAGCCTGTCTCCGTCTGCACGAACACCCGCCGCCTCCCCACCGGCGCCGGCGCCGGGGTCCGCTGGAGCTGCTTGGCCTCGTCCCGCCGGGACGCTCCGAAGAGACGCCTCAGGAGCAGCGCCGGCACCTGGCTCTTGATGGCGCTGTCCAGGTTGGGGGACATAGCTTCCTCCTCTTCTTGGTGCGCGCGCCGTGCGGGGTGGACGACGCCGTCAGGGAGAGGGGAAGGCGCGCTCTTGTTGCTATCATCGGATCACGACGCCTGCAAACCAACCACCACCAGGAGGGGGAGAAAAAAAGGCAAGAATTTGCACTCAATCCCTCATCCAAACAACTAAAATTCACGACTTTCCTAGGAATTCAACAACCCGGAACATGTAAAAAGGAAGGGAAAGAATTCAACCGATGCGAAGGAGAGACGGACGGCAACTCAAATCTCGGCGCTCACCATGCGGGGGTAAGGTGCCGGTGGAGAAGGGGATGTGGGGAGTAGCCGCAGGGACCGGCCGTGGCGCGGCGATCGACGGCCGCGGCGGCGGAGGAGGGGGCGGCGCGGCACGGCGGCAGGCTAGCGGCGGAGCAGAGCCCGGTCGCTCATTCCATCTGCGCCTCGCTCTCCGAGTCCTGGCCTCTACTGCAACTCCGCACCCGCTGCCCAACGAATTCGGCTGGGCTCCGCTTAGTTTTCTATATCTCGCTTAGCAAAGCATTTTTTTTTCACTTGTCACAAAGCCCCCTCCACCTCACACTATTCGAACGCAGGTGCACCCCGGGACGGCCGCCGTTCGGAGCCAGGACCAGCCATGGCAAGTCACCGATCAGTGGTTTCCCGACCTGAAACGAGAAAACCTACGAGGGGGCTATCAGAAAAAGGACAAATCTGGACGGCATCATGATGGCGGGTGGGCCGTGCTCGCGCGCCGCGCGGGCACACGGGATTGGCGAGCCGTGACCGGGATCTGCCCCGTCCGTCGGTCTCCGGATGGACGGCCGGATGAGGGCCAAGGGTTTCCGCGGACGGTTTCCTGGGGCGCCTGGTGGACGGCCAGGGCGAGGGGAAACCCCCGGACCGCGCGGAAAGGTCTAGAAGGGCCGTGCCCGCCGTCGGATGGCGGATAGGGGAGGCAGCTGGGCCGTCGGAATCGCGAGGACGCCCGGCCCTCTGGTCTGGTCGACCCCGATCATCTGGATAAGGCCTTGTTTAGTTCTGAAAAGTGAAAAATTTTCGGCACTGTAGCAGTTTTGTTTGTTTGTGATAAATATTATCCAATCATAGACTAACTAGGATCAAAAGATTCGTCTCGTGATTTACAGCTAAACTGTGTAATTAGTTTTTGTTTTCGTCTATATTTAATGTTTCATGCATGTGTTACAAGATTCGATGTGACGGAGAATCTTGAAAATTTTTTGATTTTTATGATGAACTAAACATGGCCTAAGAGCGATTGGGCCGGCGTGACTGGATGACGTGGGGACCGCCGCGTGGGCCCTGCCTGCGCCCGTCCCCATATTGATACCCGGCTTTATTTGCTGTTTTTACGAGACGTTTTTTTTTCTTCTCTTTTTTTCTTCACAGAGATGGCACGTTCGTTTCGGAGGAAGAGAGCTTGTGCGACTTCTCCTCGTGCCCCATGCACGCACACGCGTAGGCGTAGGCGTAGGCGTACATGCATTTTGCATGCATGGTGCGGAATGGATCAGTTTGTCCCGGAATGGGGAAACAGATGATCTTCCCGATCTTTATCTGAGGCTACCTGGTCTTAAGCTTTCTTGTATGTTTTATAAAACTTTAATACCAGTCAGGTATATAGTAAAAAAAAATCAGATAGCTTTCTTGTTCATTTAAACTTATTAGCCGAATCTTCTAGCCATTCAACAGTGTTTTTTCTCACAATAAATCAACCAATATTGTCATGGTTTATTAGCCAAACGAACAACGCGTCGCTGATGAACAATCAATTCATGAGTAATGCATGAGAAGCCAGCCATTATAAAAAAAAGAATCCTGTGGGAATGGATTAAACCTGTATCCTATCTTACAATTCCATTTTATGATTGCCGTCTGCGGCGACGTCCGTTAGTCTTTGTGCAGAAATCGAAAGTTCAATACATGAACACACTCCTAACTCGTAAGATCTCCGTCTTTTTCTTTGATGACGATGTAGGGTGTAAATGTCTAAATACGATTCCGACAGGCATGTTCTAACAAGCAATCATTAGGAACAAGTGATATTGGTGGTGCACACTTTATGATACAGCTAACCACACGAGGACATTATCTATGCCTTTATGATATGTTTACTTTACCGGATGAGTTATCCTCTCTCTTTTTTACCTAAATAAACATGTAGCAATACCAACAAATCTTTATCCCATATCAAACGTTTTTTAGGCTAAATGTAAAAGAAAACGTTGTCTCTAATCGATCACACTCATCTAGCCCACATGCATGGTGCAACCTAGCGTTGTGTCCCCTTATGTTAGGGTCCTTAGGGACTGCATTTGCACCCTCTAATGACACTAGAGCTTCACCCCTTATGTTAGAGGAACCAGTTATGCCCTCAGATGATAGCATATAAAACTCATTCCTTATATTAATGTTTTGTTTTGTTTCTTACTTTCTAGTCGAAAACATGGTCACCATTATAAATGACCAGAGCACAGGGAGTCTAAAATAAGGGGTATGTTGAAATCCACTAAGAAGCATCGAGCAATCCAAATAATAAGGAAGGAAAGGTGTTATTTATGTCAAATTGAGGGTTTGGTTGAAGTTTCTATAAAACGTGATAGTAGAGGTCATGAAATTAACATTATACTTACGTCTAGTTACCCTGTATATAGGCAAGGGGTATTGCCATGGGAACTTATTTACGATCTCACCTTTAAACTACAAAATATTGTGAGGAAACAAATCCTAATTCTTTTATAAATACTTCTGAATATTCTTCAGTTTAACTTCAAAGACTTCTAGTTGTACTGCACTTCTATTTTTTGGGGTATTTTACTTCCATGATGAAGTATGGATCATTTTAATGGCCCCCTTCTTTTATTTCTTAATATGAATCTGCACAGTACATTGGAAATTTATATTCTCAGTTGTGAATCTCCATGGATTTGGTGATTTTTTTTGTAGTTCTCCTGTGTTGATCGAGATTATTTGTATATATTTTCATACACCTAGGGTTCATCTCAAGTGCTATGAAAACAATCATTGAAAAATGTCTCACAGTAAACATATTATCCACAACTTGACATAGTCAAAATAAAAATAGTAATAACTTAACTAAGTCTTTTTTCCGCACTTAACTAAGTCTTACATAAAGAAGGAATAAGTATAAATGTAACCGAGGAAAGACAATTTTCAGTGAAAATTAAATACCCTTTATGTTTCAAATTATAAGTTATTTCTGTTTTTTAAATATATATATAGATGCATCTAGACATATTACAGTACTATTTATTGTTATATATATCTAGAAAAGAAAAAAAAATGTAACTTAGAAACATATACTTTGGGTTAATTTTAACTAACCTTTTCGAACTGAAAATTGAGAAGGAAAAAAAAACGAGCATCTACTATACACAAATTGTTTGGCTACGCGGCAATCCACGAAGCTGGCCGCGGAGCCCGTGGGAGACGGGCGGTGCGGAAAGAGGCAGGGGAGGGGGAACGTCGTCGCGTCGCGGTGGAGCGAGACAGACCAGGAACTGACGCATTTGAATCGGAGGCCACCGCTGCGCTCCGAGGGCCCTCCTCGCTCGCCACCCGCTCACGGAGACAGGGAGAGGTCGATGGCGAGCTCGCTGGCCCGCCTGGGAGCGGCGCTGCCACGCGCGCGCCCGTGCGCCACGGCCCGCGCCCTGCCACCGGGGCGGTGGGACGCCGCGGCGCTCGGCGCCTCCCGCCGCGCCGCGCTGAACGGTAAAGAGCAAGGCACTCACCAATTTCGCTGTTAGTGATGAGAGAGGGGGATCGGGTGGATCGTCGAATCCTCTTGTGATCAAGCCGGATGCTTCGATGTTCGATCGGGGGTACAGGCTGTTGGTGTTGTTATGGCGAGGGGGAATAGGTTACTTGAGATTCTTCGTGCATTTGATCTCACAAATTTCATTGCATTCTGTCTCATTGGGGGGATATCGTCTGCAGGTGCAGTGTAATATTGAGAATTTGAGATATGAACTCAGATGAGTAGCATTTTTGGGCTACTAGACTACCAGAAATGTTCTGTTAGGCCTGTGTTTTTATTATATAGTATACAATCAGGTTATTAAGCACGAATTGTACATCAGCTTGCAGGTGCCAAGTTCATTCCGACGTTAAAGTAGCCCCTGCATCGGATCTGAAGGATGGTAGCAAATCTGAAACTTGGAGGATCAAGATGCTCTACGACGGTGATTGCCCTCTCTGTATGCGTGAGGTATGTAGCACTAGAATTCTACAGAAGTTGTTCGCCTACACGGCCCCTCTCTGTATGCGTGAGGTATGCAGCACTAGAGTTCTACAGAAGTTGTTTGCCTACACGGCCGTATGACCGTTTACATGCCGTGTAAATGCTACAAAGTGGTGGCTTGCTTTGTCTGTTTAATCAGTCATTTATCCTGTTTAATCACCGTTTAGCCTGTTTAAATGGCCGTTTAGTCTGAATAAATAGCTAAACGGTAGGTGACTGTTTAATCCGTTTAAACATCTAGGCTAACACTAGGAAGAACATAGCCTCGTTTTCCAATAAGGAAATGACTAATGAGCATTTTGAACTAATGGGCACATGTCATTGGATTATGGCATTGCTGATTGTACTGTGCTCGCTAGTTTTTTTTCTTGCTCGATTACAGAAACTAGATTTTCTTCATCTATTTGGTATGCAGGGAACCACTCAATTACCTTCAGTATTTTAAGTAATGATATGTTGATTCCTCTTTAATTAGTTCTTTATATTCCATTCAGCTAGCTGATCCTGATGCCTATTCAACTGGTGAGAGTAGAGAGCCATGAGGCTGTGACAAATGGAGAGTACAAATTATTGCCTGGATTATTAACCATCCCATGTTGTAAATAAATTCTTGTTCAACTCATGTGATACCTGTGTTCTTTGTATACCTGGGCAGATATTTCCCAATTAACTTTTCCCATGATATTCAGTAGAAACCCGCACCAGCTATGTATTTTTCCTTATGTATATCTAAGACCTTCAGCTGAGACATTGGAACCCCATCTTTTCAGACGTACTTGGTGCAAACCAAGGAGTTCTCCACCTTGAACTTTTACTATATATTTAAGGACCCGATCACCAGTGCTAGCCATGTTAGAGCTCAATGTGCAGCACTATCTCATGAAAGGCACATGCCATTTGACTTATATTTACTTATTCAAACCTGGATGGATTTTCTTAACTGATAAGGTTGTTTATGGTTGAAACAAAAGGTGACCATCATACTGATATCATTGCAGCTAAACATCCTTGTTCTTTCATGTCTGTGCAGGTAAACATGCTGAGAGAAAGAAACAAATCCTATGGAGCAATAAAGTTTGTTGACATAAGCTCGAAAGATTACTCTCCAGACAACAATCAAGGCCTTGATTATGAAACTGTGCGTATCACTTTCAATTTATTTCACTTTTCTTGCTCGCTCAGTTTATGATTCCTCGTTAATGAAATTGGTCATGTCATGTTTTGTTTCCTAAAGGCTATGGCGTAAAAGTTACTTTTCATAAGTATAGTGGCACGCATAGAGATAACTCTTGCAATTTTTGGCATGCACGTTTCACTGAAACATTATTGAATGATGACCTTTTTCTATTGCTTAAATACTTGATTTTGCATATTTCATTGTTGTCATTTTGTACTGGGCACTGTTATTCTGATACTTCAATTGCTTCCTGATGGTTCCTAGCTTGTTTGCATTCGTGTTCCTTGCTTCTATGCTTTCTCAAAAAGTAAAAAATAAAAATATTGAACTCATCAAGAGCTTGGTGTATGACCACCCTTTCCACTGCGAGCAATTCTATTTGATTCCTCAGTTCCTGCCATTCACTTTCTGGGGGAATATATAAGGACTTCTTATTAGTAATTTGTTTACTGGGACCAGACTGAAAGTTAGCATTTTGTATTGTGGCCAGAGAGATGAACACAAGAAGAGCTAGAAGATCATGTGCATTATTTATTTAATTTTCTAGTAAATAAATTTGCTTTCTCTTTTCAGGCCATGGGGAGGATACATGCCATTCTTTCAGATGGAACTGTTGTCACAGATGTTGAGGTAGAGCGTTAACATCATTTCCTACCGAAGTCGTCTGGGGTTTAACTTTGCCAGAGGCTACTGGCTTAGTGCCAGATAAACTGTTGGATAGTTAAATCAGACTAGGCTGACTGTCTCAACATTTTTGCAGCAAATGAAGGGAATGACCAATTGAGTTACATGACTAGATGTACTGTGATACATCTGTCTTCCTTGTGGTCGCTTAACTGTGTAACTGTACTAATGCATAGATGAGTTTGTACAAGCAAAAATTAAGACTGTTCTCTTCTAGTGCCTAGCAAGCTTAGATACTAATGTTTTCTTGACAGGCTTCAGGACACAGTTACATGCATAGCTTATCATCACTAGACTGTTACAGTATTGTTGCTAACCAGTAAATCATCTCTTAAAGAACTTGATGTAGAATATCCTGATCTGTCAACAAGTTAATTTTGCCAAGCTACAAAAGAATCTTTCCAAAATGTAGCGCCAAACCTAACAAAGTATGAGTGGCACCAAGACAAATAAAATACCTAGTCAGAATTTGATTCTTTTTGTCTAAGCATCAGGTATGTTTCATGCTAATAATATTTATAATGTTTTCATTGCAGGCATTTAGAAAACTGTACGAGGAAGTAGGACTTGGATGGGTCTATGCTGTTACTAAATATGAGCCTGTAAGTCGCTACTTACAGAGAGCAAAACATAGGCTCAGCTTGGTCCATTCACTTCATAGGCTCACCATTCAGCCGTGTGCTTTTTATATAAGCAGAACATCTTACAGATGAGATCAAACATAAGTTTTATCTTCTTACTGACACCCGTACTTCTTTATTCATCTTCTAATACTCTGCAGGTAGCTACCATGGCAAATGCAGTATATGGTGTGTGGGCGAAATACCGTATGCAAATTACAGGTATAGCTGCTAAGAGCTTTGCACCTGGTTGACTTATGAGTTATGACATTGTGCTTCCATTTGCTGTGGTAGTTGGATCAAAACTTTAATGAAATTTAATGCATACGCTCATTGATATTTCGCATTGGGGGCGAACAAATCACTCTCTTTTTTCCTACTACGACAGGTCGACCTCCACTAGAAGAGATTATGGCATCCCGAAGAGCTGCAGTAAGTTGTCCTGGTCATGAGCTCACTTCCTCTGCTTGAAGCTCTGTACTGATCATACTGGTTCAGTAGCTTCAGTTTACTGACTGCTTTGTCGTTCCGCAGGGCGAATGTAAAGATGACAAAGTATGCAAGATGTGAGCATAAAAAATGGAGCTGTTCGCTGCAGCTAAAAAGCAGCCGCCACCGCCGCCGCTGTAACAGTGATTATCCGAGTGAAAAACAGCCCCAGCTGCAGCCGCAGCTAACACGCCCAATGCTGTTCTACTGTACTACATACCTCACCTCTAGGCTCATATGCATAGTTTTAACACTAAAATAATCGCTATGGTATTAAAAAGAAAGGTGAATAGCTTATTTAATGATTTATCGAAGTAAATATATACATTTGTATGTACACTGTACTGGTTTGACGGCAAGACATTTTATGGTGAAAACTTCCACGTAGTGTTCTGTTTTTATCGTAAGCTCGGTGACTGGTGAGGGATTCCACGGTGCCTCAAGTCCTGAACTCCTGATCATGGGATTTGTCTAGAATGCCTTTTGGACACTGCGTTCGTGAGTTTACGATGCAACAAGAATGCAACGTTTTATAAATCACAGTGACAGCACGGCAAGCCATGTGGCAATGTTCTCATCTATGCAGTGTTAGATATTTGATTAATGTTGCACAACTGTATCTACAATGACTTCTGTGATATATGACCTGGATTTTACTTAAAAAAAGTTACAAAGAAAAAATAGAGGATATCATCAAAATTTTGTACTTTGTATACCATGATGCCTGAAAACACACGAAAGAGCGCTTTACATACTATTTACTTTGTAAGGGACTTTTTGACAGAGTCCACAAAACCTTCACAATCGTCTTCAGGTTCAGGTATCACACATTCGGAATCAACTTCTAAGCAGTCAAGCATTGAGTGAGGAGAACGAAGATTTCCATGTGTTTGGCAGGCCTTCATTGTCTTGCAGTGCTCTGCCTCGTCATCTCGTACATTGACGAATACATCATATAAGTTATCTGCATATGGGAATCAGTGAGTACTAACAATACTACAATAATCTTATGGCAGAGAAATAGAAAAATCAACTACAAATGATTCACGTCAGGAGGCCAGAATCGAGTAAACAAGGAATCGAAATCTAGATTTTATGACTCCATGATGGAGCAGCCAATAAATTTCACAAGCACAGATAATACATTTAGTTCCAACCTTCTAAAGTAAGAAAAAAAAGGGAAGGGGGAAGAGGAGGGGGCAAGTCTACCTATTTTAGGCCTCCTAGAACATGGAACTCCTGCTGTCTGAAACTCATCTGAGGGGCAAAAGAGGTATGTAAACAATTAGAACAGATATCAACTGTTGATGTAGAACATTAAGATTTTATTAAGAAACATAAGTGAATACCAAATAAGTAAAGGTCCTCATTCAGGTAATAGTTCAATGCTGCCTCTGGAGCTGGTAGTCTTTTCAATTCCTCTGTTGAAAGGAAACATAAAATTTACATCATCGAAGTGGAAGCACAGGTAAAATGAATTAGCAGCTTCTGTAATTACATGGTGGGTTTCAAAACTATTAAGATGTAAAATGTTTGAATAAGAATTAATGGTAAGAAAATGATTTTAGGGTACCGGATGCTTCGTAAGAACTAGAAACTGAAAATCTTGAAACATGATGGCATAAAATTAAAACAATGTGACCCTCACTGGCTCACTGCCTTACATGGATAAAAATACTAAGCCAGGTTCAACAGCCACAAATCATATAAATAAATAATAGAAGCCCGTTAAGTTAGCCTTACCTTCATGGAGCTTGAGGAACTTATCATAGGTGGAATACGCATGTCTCTCCACACATTCAGAAAAGTGATCTGTACTCCATTCGTGGGTGGAAGCGTTATCATCACAAAAGAACATGGTAATAGAAAATAAACATTTATTTCATAATTGTTAAGAGTACTTACATGCCATTCGTGGGCTCAGCATGTACATTGCAACAGTCATGAAGTAGTAAAAAAACGCCATAAACCGTGCAAGGAAACGATCAATCCATAAAGCGTTGCCACCCAGTTCCTGATATGAGCCAAGGGCTGAATCCATAAGTAGGTTGCTAAAGAAACTAACTGATAATTAATATGGAAAACAAAATAGGTAAACCAGTAGAACCTTGACATACTCCCTCCGTCCTATAATATTAAGGTATCCTAGCAATTTTAGGACAGATTATGGAGCAAAATAAATGACGCATATAACCCTCTCTTAACTAGAGATATTGTGCTTACATATATTTTGAGTAGGTACACATGAATCTATGATTGGTAGTTTTGGAGGAGTTAATTCACCTAGGATACCTTACAATTTGGGAGAAATTTTGAACGCTTAAATACCTTTTATTTCAGGAAACAAAAGGAAGATCTAACACACATGGATTTTACTACAGTGGAAAGGGAAGACAGAGACGTACTTCCATGATCAAGAGATGATGGAACTCGTTCCAGCTCTGCGCAAAGTGAACCTTTATATAATCAGCTCGTCTCCACCAGCCAAAGGTTTCATACAGGTGAAGCACCGATATGAACCCTGTTCATAACCAAGCACAGTAAAAAAAACAGGCAGCAACACTGCAAAACTCAGTAGGGACCTTTTTAGGCTACTGCAAGCATATGACGAAACGGAGCCCTCACCGAAATACGGCACCCTGGCAATCGTCTCGAGCACAAAAAACCTGGCGTAGTTCCGATCACGGTACACGCCATCGAGTATCATAATCATCGATTCCTGCGGAAAGGAATAATAGCACATAAGACCATCGAGACAGGATTTTTGCAGGGGTGAAAAAATCGGGACGAATTGCCGAGAATCTGATGGGGCTACTGAATCACCGTGGCGAAAATGTTGAACGACTGCTCGAGCCTGACCACCCAGCTCTCCTCCGAGGAAGCAACCATGGGGTCGTCCGCTCCGACTCCGTCGAGGGGCGCGGCGGCGCCCCTGACTGGGGCGGACTCCTCGACGGGCACCTCCGTCCGCTGCTTCTCCTGCTGCGTCCTGATTGCCTCCACGCGAAGCCTCCTCCTGCACAGGCCCGGGTTATTGCGGGAGAAGAACACAAGTACGGTACGGGGGCCATGTGGGAGTCGGAGAGATAGAAGGAGAAGGCGGGGTATGGTTTGGCGCGTCGTACCACGCGGCGGCGGCGGGGCGGAGGCGCGGTGCGCCGCAGCGGCGGGCTCGGAGAGCGAGGAACCCGGACGAGGGAGCGAGAGGCGAGGGGGCCGTGGCGGGCTTGGCTGACGGCGCCGAGGGGAGGGGCGAGGCTGAGGCCACCGCCATGACCGCTGGTGCCTGGAGGAGTGGAAAGGGTGCCGGGATCCCGTGTGGGTTTTTGGGAGGGTGGAAATGGGGCGTGAGCGGGCGCCGGCGCGCGAGGGAAGTTGGAAACGAGGGACCGGGACCGAGGGAGGGAGGGAGGGAGAGACCGAGGGGTATATTCGCAGTGCCGTGGCGGGTTTGCCGTGCTTGTCGCGGCCGCTAGGCGTGTTTGGTTCGCAGCCTCTCACAGCTGCGCATGCGATCCTGCCCCGGCCGACCAAAATTGGACGTCTGGAAGTACTGTCTGGGCCACACAGCTGACAGCTCTACCTCAAAGATTTTTAGGCCTTATTTAATTTCAAATTCAAAAAATTTCAAAATTTTCTATTATCACATTAAATCTTGCGGCACATACATGAAACACTAAATATAGATTTAAAAAATAACTAATTACACAGTTTATTTATAATTTGTGAGACGAATCTTTTGAACCTAGTTAGTCTATGATTAGATAATAGTTACTAAATACAAACGAAAATGCTACAGTATCTAAAACCAAAAAAAATTCACCAACTTAACGAGGCCTTATCTTCTTGCCGACATCTGTGCTTCCTCATTTATCTTCTAAATACTCTGCAGGCAGCCACCATGGCAAAATGCAGGATAAGGTGTGTGGTTAAAATACCGTGCGCAAATTACAGGATCGCCAACGCAGCAATCCTAGCTTCTTCGTCGGCATCCTCGAATGAGTCTGGGACGTCCGCGTCGCTGGCCAAGTGATTTGGAACGTACCGAACGCTGTCGAAGTCGGCGCCACGATCGACATCGGCAGCTCTCATGATCGTGATGGCTTCACACACAGCGCGCTCGTCCTTTGCCATCACCGTCAGCTGCAAGAGAGAGGGGAGGTGCGTGCTATCGGTGCTATACTGCTATTGGTAAGCGAGAGACGCAGATGCAAGGAAGGAAGCAACGAGTACTAGTACTCAGCTGCCGCCGTGAAAGAGCAAAGCAGTCTAACGGTACACGGGCCGCCCTGTTTGTGGGGACAGGAAAAAATCGGTTACGCCTAGTCGCCTACTGTACATGGACGGAGGGAGTAGCTGCTAAGGCCGGTCTCAATGCATAGTTTTATGGCAAAGTTATTAAGAATATAACGAGCCATAGAAGTTTTATGGGGATGAAACTCCTCTCTCATCTGATAAAACTTCTTCATTTAATGACCCTGCCAAGTCAGCAATTATGCTTATGTGGCACCATATTTAATGTGCATGACACTCTTATGAAACATACATTGAGACTGGCCTAAGAACTTGCACATGGTTGACTTATGATAGTGTGCTTGCATTTGTAGTTGTAGTTAGATTAAAACTTTAATGAAGTTTAATGCAAGTGTGAATTGGATATTTCACATTTGGGTGAACAAATTTGATCACTCTTTTTTCCTACTACGACAGGTCGACCTCCGCTAAAATATTCACTCTTTTTTCTGTAGCATCCAGAAAAAGCTACAGGTCTTAATCTTGAGCTCACTTCCTCTGCCTGAAGCTGCTCTGTACTGACCATACTGGGCCTTGTTTAGTTCACCCCAAAAAGCAAAAAGTTTTCAAGATTTCCCGTCACATCGAATCTTGTGGCACATGCATGAACCATTAAACATAGACGAAAGCAAAAACTAATTACACAGTTTAGCTGGAAATCGCGAGACGAATCTTTTGATCCTAGTTAGTCCATAATTGAATAATATTTGTCACAAACAAACGAAAGTGCTACAGTACCGAAATCCGAAATCTTTTCGGAACTAAACAAGGCCCTGGTTGCTTGTGAGTGAATATTTCAGTAGTTTCAGTTACTGACTGCTTTGTCGTTCCGCAGAGCTAATGTAAATATGACAAAGGTCTTATTTAGTTAAAATTAAAAACTTTTCAAGATTCATATTATATTGAATCTTGTGTCATATGTATGGAGCATTAAATATAAATAAAAACAAAAACTAATTGCATTGTTTGTCTGTAAATCGCGAGACGAATTTTTTAAGACTAGTTACTCCATAATTGAACAATGTTTGTTAAATAAAAATAAAATGCTACAGTGTCAAAATCCAAAAACTTTTTAAATCTAAACAAGGCCAAAGTATGCAAGATGTGAACATAAAAAAATGTTGTTGTACTGTGCTACATACATCACCTCTATTCTATCCATGCTTAGGTAGGCTCATATACATAGTTTTAACACTAAAATAATCATAATGGTATTCAAAAAGGCGAATAGCTTATGTAGTGGTTTATCAAAGTAAATTACAAATGTACACTGTACTGGTTTGACGGCAGGACATATATTATGGTGAAAACTTCCACAGAATGTTCTGCTTTTATCGTAAGCACTTGTTACTGATTGCTTGGTGAGGGATTACACGGTGCCTCTTACGTCCTGATCTTGGGATTTGTCTTGTCTATAACGCCTTTTGGACACGCGCTCCTAAGTTTAGGATGCAACAATAATGCAACGTTTAATAAATCACATTGAGCAAGCGATGTGGCAATGTAATGTTTCCCAACCTGAATTCTGATCTCTTCAATTTTACTCTCCTTAATCCCAACTTATAAGTCATTCCAACTTTCTTGAAGAGCCAAAATATCTTAAGTTTGATCAAATTTATATCATAAAATAATAACATTTATCATATCAAATAAATATCATCAGATTCTTCATTAATTATATTTTTTTATAGTAATACCTATATGATGTCATAAATCTTTGTAATACTCTATAATTTTGGTCAAAATTAAGATACTTTGACTCTTCAAAGAAAACTAAAATGACTTATAATTTAAAATGGAGAGAGTAGATATTTGATTTTGTTGCATAATTGTATCTAAAGTTCTAAACTGGCTTCTCTTACATATGACCCAGATTTTACTTAAAAAGGTACATAGGAAAAAAGAGGATATCATAAAAATTTTGTACTTTGTATACTATGACGCCTGGAAACACACGAAAGAATATAGTCTATTTACTTTGTAAGGGACTTTTTGACACAGTCCACAATACCTTCACAATCGTTTTCAGGTATTACACATTCCGTATCAGCTTCTAAGCAGTTCTGCGTTGAGTGAGGAGAACGAAGATTTCCGTGTGTTTGACAGGTCTTCATTGTCTTGCAGTGTTCTGCCTCGTCATCTCGTATATTGACAAATACATCATATAAGTTATCTGCATACAGGAAATAGTGATTATTTACGAGTCCTATGGCAGAGAAATAGAAAGGTCGACTACAAATAGTTCACATCAGGAGGACAGAATCCCGTAAACAAGAAAACAGCATCGGGATTTCGTATGACTCCATGATGGAGCAGCCAATTAATTTCACAAGGATAGCTAACATGTTTAGTTCCAACCTTCTGAAAAGTAAAAATAAAAAATAAAACAAGTAATAGGCGGCGATTGAGGGCACAAAAGACATAACAGCAAGTTTACCTATTTTAGGCCTCCTAGAACCTGGACTTCTTGATGCCTGAAACTCATCTGAGGGGCAAATAAAGGTATGCAAGCAATTAGAATAGATATCAACTGTTGATGTATAGTGTTAAGTTTGAAGTGGGTACCGAATAAGTAAAGGTCCTCATTCAGGTAATATTCTAATGCTGCCTCTGGAGCTGGTAGTCTTTTCAATTCCTCTGTCGAAAGGAAACAGAAAATTTACATCATCGAAGTGGAAGTGCAGCTAAATGAATTAGCAGCTTCTGTAATTGCATGGCGGGTTTCAAAACTCTTAAGACGTAAAATGTTTGAATAAGAATTTATGGTAACAAATGATTCAAGGGTTCTGGATGTTCGTAAGAACTAGAAACTGAAAATCTTGAAACATGATGACATTAAATTAAAACGATTTGACACTCATTGGCTGTCTGGCTCATTGCCTTACGTACATGGAAGCCCATTAAGGCAGCCTTACCTTCATGGAGCTTGAGGAACTCGTCATAGGTGGAATATGCATGTCTCTCCACACATTCAGAAAAGTGATCTGTACTCCATTCGAGGGTGCAAACGTTATCACCACAAAAGAACATGACAATAGAAAACAAGCATTTATTTCACAATCGGTAAGTAAGAGTACTTACATGCCATTCTTGGGCTCAGCATGTACATCGCAACAGTCACGAAGTAGTAAAAAAACGCCATAAACCGAGCAAGGAAACAGTCAATCCATAAAGAGTTGCCACCCAATTCCTGATATGAGCCAACCGATGAATCCATAAGTAGGTTGAATTCATGTAAAGAAACTGAAGTGGTAATTCATAAGGAAAACAAAATAGGCAAACCAACAGAATAAAAGTATGTCCCGGTAGAACTTTGACATAATAGCACTGACAGGAAGATCTCGCACACATGGATTTTACTGCAAAGAGAAGATGGAGACATACTTCCATGATCAAGAGGTGATGGAACTCGTTCCAGCTTTGCGCAAAGTGAACCTTTATATAATCAGCTCGTCTCCACCAGCCAAAGGTCGAATACATGTGAAGCACCGATATGAACGCTGCTCATAACCAAGCAGAGTCAAAAACATGCACACCACAACAGCACGAGCAGTAGGGACCTATTTCAGGCTACTGCAAGCATATGACAAAACTGAGCCCTCACCGAAATACGGCACCCTGGCAATCGTCTCCAGCGCAAAGAACCTGGCGTAGTACCGATCACGGTACACGCCCTTGAGTACCATTATCACCGAATCCTGCGGAAAGGAACAGCACATAAGTCGACCATCGAGACGTATGGATGCAGGATTTTGCAGGGGTGAAAAGGATCACCGTGGCGAAAATGTTGAAGGACTGCTCGAGCTTGACCACCCAGTCGCTCGCGTCCGAGGAGGGAACCACGGGGTCATCGGCTCCGACTCCGACTCCGTCCAGGGGCGCGGCGGCGGACTCCTCGAAGTGCCCCTCCGTCCCCTGTTTCTCCCGCTGCGTCCGGATCGCCTCCACGAGGAGACTCCTCCTGCACAGGCCCGGGTTATTGCGGGAGAGAACGACACGAGTACGGTATGGGGGGAGATAGAGTTGGCACGTCGTACCACGCGGTGGCGCGGCCGCGGCGGGAGCGGGGAGCGAGGAAGCCGAATGCGGGAGTGGGCGGCGAGGTGGCCGTGGTGGGCTTGGCGGAAAGGGGCGACGTCGAGGCTACCGCCATGACGACGCTGGCGCCTGGTGGAGTGGAGGGGTGCCGGGGTTCCGTGTGGGTTTTGTGAGGTGGAAATCGGGTGTGAGCGGCGCCGGCGCGCGAGCGAAGGTGGAGACGAGGGACCGAGGGAGAGTGAGGGCCGCTGTTTGCCGTGCGTGTCGCGGCCTACCGCGTACGGGATGACGGCTTTTGCTGCGTGGGGGGCGGCACCGGCGCACCGCGGCGGGCAGCTGCCGAGCTCCGGCTCGGCACGGCAGTGCTCGCGAGTCGCGACCACGAGGAGAAAAATAACAGGATTGATGGATGTGCCGGTGCCGTCTGCCAACTGCAGCGCCTGATTGATCGCTAGCTAGTCCTGACTGAGTTTCGAACCGTGGCGCGATGCGCTCCATTCCTTTTTTGTCACTAGTCACTCTAGTGGATCTCTTTTTCACTACTCACTAATGGATGTACTTTGCGACTTGCGAGCACTTGCCAGCTCCAAGCATGGTAGCGACGTGAGACATAGGACCATCACCGTCGGTAGCCACTGCCACACAGCCCACAGGCGTGCGTGCGGCACGCTAGACCGTTTCAAATGAAGTTGTGCAAACGCGATAGGTTCAGCTTGCAGCGTAAAGGTCTACTCTCTGATGCATAGCAGCACAGGTCCTTTGAACCTGTTCACTTGAACTTATCAGCTATGGAACACATTAGCATCATCAGCAGCCTTTTTTTTAGCCAGCCGAACAGTTGTAAATGTGACAATATTGGTACAACGGGTAAGTGAGACGATCTGGCTCCACAAGGCTTTCTCAATTCTATAACAGTGTGCAAGGGAATTGTGCAACCGGAACACCACAAGCAGTAGTCTGTCGTCAGTCAGTTGTTTCACGCATGTAGTTGGGTGCATTATGACCTTAATATGCTACAAAAATGATCCACCACAGATCGACCTAAGTACCTACAAGTCACATTATCTGTTCTAGCAAGACATATGGACTACGCGCCCTCAAGTTTACATCCTAGTCCATGTAGTATGCATATATAGCTCATGCACTGCCCACTGCTGACTGAGCAGCACTGCTAACGTCCGCAGAGGCCCCGCTGCTTGAGGTTGAGGGGGCCTCGCTGCTTTGACCCACCGACGGATGGGCGTTGGTGCTCTTGTTCTTGGAGGCTAACCTGCTGTTTCTGAGCCTGTTCCTGAGCCGGTTGAAGGGCCGCCAGTGCCATCTGTTGTGTGACTTCATGTGACCCATCATCAGCTTTTGTTGCTCTCTTCTGAAGGCCCTTCGAGCATACCAAGCACCACCTCGCCATCCTAGCGTGTACCTGGAAAATTCCACAAAGTAACACACTTATAGGTTAATGCAAACAGACAGGCTGTAATTTGTTACTCGCGTAACATTGTCACCAGATGGTTGGAGCTAGGAATTATAAAAGATCCCCCAATGACAATACTTGACCAAAGTGGAATTACTTAGGTTGCAAGATATTATGGTGGAGGAAATTCAAGTTGCCACCAGCAGCACATGTGGGAAAAGGTTCCATATCCATACCACCAATAGAAGCAGAAGCAGGGCATGTGCAATTTACCATCAGACCAGTGAATTTCAAGTTTGACTATCACTAATTCACTATATACATGGCAAGTTGGCAACATCATAGCTAAAATAAGTTGTTTAAGTCCAAACTGGTCCAGTCCCAATGATGCCATAGTCCAAAATGGTCGGCAGTGTGTACACTGTACAAAACAAGTCATAATACTTGATACTGCTCTGGTAGTGGGAAAAAGGTTCAAAACTCAAAAGCAAGCCTGATAGTAAACGTACCCCTCCAACATCTACCCGTCCTAAGCCAGTAACCACATAGATCGATGAAACAAGTACCAATTTGATGCATGATGGTCAATGTGGACCCCAGTCATGTCAAGTATAGAACATATGCATGGATCTAAGCTTAATTAAGCTTTAGGCATTATAACCTTATCTAGAAAGTAAGTAACATTCTAGGTCATAAAATGAATTACATAAATTCAAATAGTGGTACTATAAAAGTGGGTAAGAGCGAAGTACAAAACCAAAGTTAAATATCAACAGCAAGAACATACCCAACAACCATTGTGGTCATCGCCGTGGCTACACAGGCTGGAGCGCTAATATTGCTGGAAGTGACAATCTTTTTTATCTCTTCATGTTCAACTTTGTGGTTACCCTTCAGCTGTTAATAGATCAAGAAATGGCATAAGTAAATATGTCTAGCAGTCAATACATCAAAAAAGAACAAAAAGAAAATAGAAAGGGACAAGGAAAGCAGATGATCCAACCATTTGAAAACTAGTAGGCAATGTGGTACAATATAAAAAACTAAAGCATCAAGTTTTTTTTGTTTTTGGCTGGGTTAAGGAGTGTATCTCCAACATCAGAGTGCACCATAAAAAAGAAAATAAGCAACATAACGAAATAGATACAGATGAAGTGGAAGAACACTTTAATCTTCTTGTCAACAGCACAAGGTATGTTTTGTTGGAATACTAGGTGTGGCTTAATGTCAAGAGCGTCAAGCCCTTGACTGGCAGGACCGCGGCTACGAAGCTCGTAGCCGTCGGCCGTCTTCTCCGGTGAGGTTATACCCCTCTACCGTAGGCTTAGGTTTTAGAAAGGAGACAGGAGACAGGAAATAATTGTTATTGCTTGCTTATATCAATAGAGTCTACAGATATTTATGTCCCTTCTACCTTACTCCTTTTTGCTAAATATCCTATTTGGGACTAATATAAATTGCTAGTACAAAGATAATTAAAGATAACTGGGCCTGTGTTAGCCCCTGGACAGCTCCTGGGACTCCTGGGCCGCGCCCTCGACGCGCTGAACGCGCTCAGCCGCGCGCCTAACGTCCCGAGCCCGACGACGTCTGCTGTACGTATTACCGTACATGACATCTCTCCCCTCCTCCTGTACCAGCTCGTCCTCGAGCTGGAACGTCGGAAAACGTTCGCGGAACGTATCCCAGTCTTCCCAAGATGATGACGATAGTGGCTCGCCCTTCCAACGCACCAAGACCTGTCGCACTCCTCTTGCCAGTCGCGAACGTTCCAGTCGCTCCGGCTCTGGAACTGTGGCGCCGTTGTGGATGACGGGGAGAGGCGGGGGACTGGTTGGAGGATCACCCTGCCACTTTTTCAAGAGCCCGACGTGGA
The DNA here is from genome assembly GCF_000003195.3 of Sorghum bicolor. NCBI lineage: Eukaryota > Viridiplantae > Streptophyta > Magnoliopsida > Poales > Poaceae > Sorghum > Sorghum bicolor. The sequence continues at coordinate 59,477,166 of NC_012875.2, forward strand.
AAACATCATGGAGTCGAGCTCGGGCCGGAAGAGCCACCCGGACGGCCACCGCGTTGATCACCTCCGTGACCTGGTAGGGCCCGAAGAAACGGGGCTTCAACTTGCCGGACGATGGTTCCAGCGAGGCGATGGGGCGGTGGCGAAGACGCAGCAGAACCCAGTCGCCCACAGCATAAGACACCTCCCGATGAGTCTTGTCATAGTGACGTTTCTGAACGGCCTGGGCTTGTTCCAAACGGAAGCGGATGTCTTGCAGAAATTCTTCCCGCTCGGCCATGGTCTTGGCAACGGCCGCCACACGTGTCTCCCCTGCTTCATAGGAGCGTATGGTCGGCGGATCCCGGCCATAAACAATGCGGAACGGAGTGTCACGGAGGGACGACTGATATGCGGAGTTGTAGATGAACTCAGCCCAAGGAAGCCATCGGAGCCATTGACGGGGACGGTCGCCGGTGAAACAACGCAGGTACATGGTGATCACCTTGTTCGCTGCCTCAGTCTGGCCATCTGCTTGCGGGTGAAATGCCGAAGTCATGTGCAACTTTGTTCCCATAAGCCGCATGAGTTCACGCCAAAATGTTGAAGTAAAGATGGGATCGCGATCAGACACCATAGACTGCGGCATCCCGTGAAGACGAACGATGTCGGCGAAGAACGCAGTGGCAACTGATTCTGCTGTGTACGGGTGAGCAAGAGGAATAAAATGACAATACTTGCTAAACCTGTCCACCACGGTGAGAATGACGGACTTCCCGCGAACTTTCGGGAGAGCTTCGACGAAGTCCAGTCCAATGTCGGACCATACCGACGACGGCACTGGAAGCGGCAAGAGGAGCCCCGCCGGGTGAAGTTGCTCCGACTTGAGCCGCTGACAGACTCCGCAGGTGCGGATGAAATCTTGCACGTGGTGGCGCATCCTGGGGAAATGAAAGTCACGCCGGAGTCGATGTAGGGTGCGCTGGACTCCCTCATGGCCGTCATCGTGGATAGCAGTCATGATCTCCAGGAGCAGCGGGGACGAAGGCGCGATGTAGAGGCGGCCTGCATAAGTGACCAGACCATCGCGGACAGCCCACGGTGAGATGCGGGTACCTGCCAAAATCTCGTCTCGGAGAGCCACCAGGGCCGGTTCCTCGGCGTGTGCTTGACGTAGCTTGTCGATGAAGTCGAAGCGCGGCGCTGACAAGGCAAGCACCACTCCCGTGCTGTCTTCCGTGTCGCGGCGAGAGAGAGCATCGGCGACCACGTTCTGAGTGCCCGGCTTGTACTCCACCTCAAAGTCGAATCCCAAAAGCTTCCCGACCCAATGATGTTGAGGGATCGTAGCGAGCCTCTGGTCCAGCAGGAACTTTAAACTGTAGTGATCTGTGCGCACGGTAAAGTGGCGGCCCCAGAGGTACGGACGCCAATGACGGACGGCGTGAACGAGGCCGATCAGCTCCCGCTCATACGCAGCGAGGGAGCGGTGACGTGGCGCGATCGGCCGACTGAAGAACGCGATCGGGTGTTTCTCTTGCAGGAGCACTGCGCCGAAGCCATGCGTCGAAGCATCACATTCGACCACAAATGGCTTGCTGAAATCTGGAAGAGCGAGTACCGGTGCTGTGGTTACGGCCGCCTTCAATGCCTCAAACGCCGCAACCGCCTCCCCCGACCATGAGAAACCGTCTTTTTTCAATAGTGCCGTCAGAGGAGCTGCAATGGCACCGTAGTTGAGGACGAAACGCCGGTAGTAACCTGCCAAGCCGAGGAAACCACGAACCGCGCGTGCCGACTTGGGCACCGGCCAGTCGTGGATGGCCTGTACCTTGGCCGGGTCCATGGCCACGCCCGTCGCTGTGATGATGTGGCCAAGGTAGGAGACCGACGTGACGCCGAAGGCACACTTGGACCTCTTGACAAAGAGGTGCTGGCGGCGGAGTTCGGTCAAAACCACCCGAAGATGTCGAAGATGATCTGCCCACGACGCACTGTAAATGAGGATGTCATCAAAGAAAACGAGGACAAACCGACGAAGGAATGGTCGTAGGACGTCGTTCATCAAGGACTGGAATGTTGCAGGCGCGTTGCACAGGCCGAATGGCATCACCAAGAACTCATAGAGACCGTCGTGCGTGCGGAACGCGGTCTTGTGGACGTCCTCTGGCTTCATGCGCACTTGATGGTAGCCCGAACGCAAATCGAGCTTGGTGAAGAAGCGAGCACCGTGAAGCTCGTCCAGAAGCTCCTCCACCACGGGGATTGGGAAGGCATCCTTGACGGTGAGTGCGTTCAACGCGCGGTAGTCTACGCAGAACCGCCAGGATCCGTCCGGTTTCTTCACGAGGAGTACCGGCGAGGAGAACGCCGATGTTCTGCGGCGGACGATCCCTTGCTCGATCATGGCTGCACACTGGCGTTCCAGCTCATCTTTGTGGGCCGCCGGATACCTGTACGGGCGCACCGCCACCGGTGACGCGCCGGGCTTGAGTAGGATCGGATGGTCACGGCCGCGTGGGGGGGGAAGACCCACCGGGGCAGCGAAAACGTCCCCAAAAGATTCCAGCAGACCCTCCAACAGTGGCTCGCCCGTGGATGCTGCTTGCTCGCGGGTGGTTGCTGCGTGTACCGTGGGCGCCGTCTTGCACGCTACTCCCGACCAACAGATAGGCCGGCCGCCGTGATGGAAGGACAGGGTGTGGGTAGCGACGTCCCAAGCGATGCGCCCTAGGTTCGCCATCCACTGGGTACCCAGCACCATGTCATATCCAGCGAGAGGCATGACGTAAAGGTCGACGTCGAACGTCATGCCCTCGATGGAGATAAGTGCGTGCCGAAGGACGCCTGGGCATGCCACCTTCTCGCCATTGGCGACAGTGGCAGTGAGCCGCGGCCGGGGTAGGATGGCGAGCCCGGTGCGGTGCGCTGCCGCCTCGCCGATGAAGTTGTGCGTGGACCCCATGTCGACCAGGGCGACGAGCGTGGCGGCGCCCAAGGTGACCCGAAGCAGGATGGGCGCGCCCACTGCCACGCCGGCCACAGCATGGAGGGAGAAAACGGGAGTCTCTGCAGCCGCGTCGTCCTCCTGATCAGCAGCACCTCCATCGACGTCATCAATCTCCACACCATCCATGAAGAAGATGCGGCGGCAGAACCTGTTATGGCCACGTGAATACTTTTCGTTACAATTGAAGCACAGACCTTGGCGGCGGCGCTCGGCCATCTCTTCCGAGGTGAGGCGGCGTTGGTTTCCTTCGGCTCGGCCCTGCTGAGCAGCCGCAGGTGGTGCCGGGAGCACCAAGAGAGGCGGTGGAGCCGGCGCGACAGCCCGCACCATGGGAGCCGGTGGTCCGCGCTGATGTGCCCGCGGTGGAGGTGGCGTCGGTCGCTCCTGCTCCATCAACTCGATCTAGCGGGCCAGGCTCATGGCGGCGGATAGGGAGTCCGGGCTGTGGATGCGGACGGCGTGGCTGAGTGGCGGTAGGAGCCCTCCTGTGAAAAGTTGGACCCGTTGTGCCTCATCCAGGCGACCGGCGCGAGGCAACAATGCCTGGAACCGATTGGCATACTCCTCCACGGTCCCTGTCCGGCGGCACTCGGCGAGCTCAAACAACGGGGCGGAACGGAGGGGAGGGCCGAACCTCAAATTCAGCAGATCCTTGAAATTTCCCCATAGCGGCGTGCCATCATCTTCCTGCAGCTGTTGGAACCACAGCTGTGCGGTGTCGTCCAAATGATACGACGCCATGCGCACGCGCTCTTCTGCCATGGTTCGGTGTTGGCGAAAATAGGCCTCGCATTTGTTGAGGAACAGCATGGGATCGGTCGTGCCGTCGAAGCGGGGGAAGTCCCACTTCTTGTGCTTCGGGTGGAAGTCCTGATCGTGCAGACCCTCCAGGCGTCTGCCGTCGGCGCCACCGAACGACGATGACTCGGACTTCTCCTTCATCGAGGCCATGTCGGCCTTCAAGGTCGTCATCTCGTCAGACATAGTCTTGAGCTGCGCGAGAACATCGGCCAGGGTGGGTTCAGCCATGGCTGGGGACTGGGCAGTGGACGCTGTGGAGGGGGTCGGGGAAGATGGCTGCTGGGCGAGGTGGGCGGCGGCGGCGGCGGCGGGAGGTGGAGCGGAGGTGGAGGTAGAGGATCGCCGGATAGCTGATACCAAGTTGTCAAGAGCGTCAAGCCCTTGACTGGCAGGACCGCGGCTACGAAGCTCGTAGCCGTCGGCCGTCTTCTCCGGTGAGGTTATACCCCTCTACCGTAGGCTTAGGTTTTAGAAAGGAGACAGGAGACAGGAAATAATTGTTATTGCTTGCTTATATCAATAGAGTCTACAGATATTTATGTCCCTTCTACCTTACTCCTTTTTGCTAAATATCCTATTTGGGACTAATATAAATTGCTAGTACAAAGATAATTAAAGATAACTGGGCCTGTGTTAGCCCCTGGACAGCTCCTGGGACTCCTGGGCCGCGCCCTCGACGCGCTGAACGCGCTCAGCCGCGCGCCTAACGTCCCGAGCCCGACGACGTCTGCTGTACGTATTACCGTACATGACACTTAAGGTGGTATTGTAATCTGTGGCAGCGGCGTAGCATGGCCCACGAGAAAGGAGGCGCTAAATTGCTGGCTTCAACATCAAAACACAGTGAGATATTAAATAATGAATAGATGTGCAATTCAGCCTATTACGGGTCTCAGGGCCATTAAACTTCTCTGAAACAAGGAGGCCCTGTTTCGCCTCCACTACCCTCTGCCCCTGATTTGTGGTAGTTCCCCTTCAGAGACAGCGTTTGCTCTTCCTTTCTAATATGGGTAATTTGTTTGTAGGACATTTCTGTACTTCCTTTCTAATATGGAAAAATTGTCTAGTCCCCCAAACCAATTTTCCTTGTAATATAATAAGTGGTTTTCCTGCATGTTCGTTTGAACAAAAAAAATGTTGCTCACAAAACAAAATAGCACCACGCACATGTTTCTAATCTCATATGCCCTGAAATTTTAAGCCTACACTGGAACAGTTCAAACTTGCTTTGATGTCAGCTTTGCATATGTAGGTCTAGCTGAGAAGTGAGAAATGAGAACAGGTGTAAAGGATACAACTCTGTGTTCAAAGAGTAACTAAAAAAGCTTTGACAGTATTTCTTCTGTGTGATGATTACTGTCTGTCTGGGGGTGTGCGTTTGTGCGTGGGTGCTTTTGTGTGAGAGTTTGTGTTTCGAAAGTGTGTGTTTTCAGACCAGCTGTCTCTTTTTGACTAAAAGACATAACACTCCTGCATGTTTAAGAAAATCAGTATTATTTTTTCCTTTTTTTGTCGGAGGCTAAGAGATTATACAACTATTGAGATTACACAACTGTTGACTAAAAGACATAACACTCCTTAATGCTCACAACACCTGCTGGGGTTACCAGCTTACAAACAGAGCCCAAAGGAGAGAATGGCTCGCTTCGCCAAAGAAAACAGTATTTCTTCTAAATTACTTACAGATGATTCAATTGACTCAAGCCTCCTTTCAATCCTTGATTGATGAACCTGACGAAGTGAATAGCCTATAGTGAGAAAATTCACGTTGTGAATATTGTGAATCCATCCAATGAAGATATTCTAAGAAACATAAGTAAACATTCAGTACATTAAAAATGGACGTTAGACACATTATTCTCTGTTAATCCAAACTGTTGCACATGGACGAGAAACTACCAGTTGAGAACACAAGTGATGTGACTTCAAATCTAACAGAATATAATTGAATTGTCAACATGAGTTTAGAACAATCACCCCATGCAAATTAAATTGGGGAACCAGCAAAGAATCCAACACCAAAGGTAAACTATGTTTTTCCAAGCCTAACTCGTATGGTCCTGTGAAAAATGGAATACAAACAAACTCCAAGTCTCCATTTCACCCACACTGGACAATGCAGAAACCATCGCAGCACAGTTCCATCTAATCATTCCCTAATCCCTATCAAAGTGAAGCACTATGAGTAACAAAGCTGTAGCAGCATACAAGCCGCACGATTGCAGCACTACGTCTCACAACTACAGCTAAAGTGATTGAGAAACCCAGCCTGATGAATCAGCAGGAACCTCCAGACTGTTGATTATTCACACATCACCCACCAAACCATGGCCAATACTGAAATCTAGAGGAACAGCTGATCTGCCAGAGCAGGGAGGAGCGTACCAGCCCAAGCCGTGAGGACGGAGGCGATGGAGGTGCCGACGGTGAAGACGATGCGGTGGTTCTCGAACACTTGCTGCGGACCACCGGAAGAGAGTACGCGCACACGTCAGCGAATCAAGCAAAATCACAGCGTACACGGGGGCATTAGGGAGGGGGCTAGGTCGCCAGTCGTCACCTTGGTGGAGAAGAAGGTGTCGCAGACAGCGGCCCAGGAGTTGGACGCCCGCCTCCGGATATTGGGGAGCGTGAGCAGCGCGCGCCCCGCGCCGCCCAGCCGCCGCACCACCATCGGCCCCCGACCGCGGGCGCTTCACGCCTTTTCCGGGGTGTTGCTTGGGTGGGGATTCGAGTAGTTCCGGGGGGATTTGGGTGGGAGGCGAGCGGCCGAGCTGGCTTAACCGCTTGGCTCCTCTTCCTCCTCCGCTTTCCCCTCCCACGGCGGAGGGAGGCCGACCAACTTGCGGAATACGCAACGAACGGGGGCGCCGCCCCTTGAGGTGAGGAGGGCCGAGCGAGGAGCCGAGGAGACTCAGAGAGCGAGGAGGATCGAGCGATGGGGGCCACTGGCCAGGAACGGAGCCTCGGAAAACGGGCAAACAAGATGGATCCGACGGAGTATACAAGAAAAAGAAGATGAATTGGTATTTGAAATTTGAAACACCGTGTTCGTACTCCAAAGTCCTTGTCGATCGTGGCAAACTCGTGAAACACGAATACGGATACTACAATCGATATGTCCTTCATAGTCCAAGGATATATCATACCAGTATTTTTAGCGTATAATAATATGGTATAAAAACCACTTTATCAATTTGATGGTAAAATTTGGCGTAATATATATAATTACATAGAGCATCTCCAACGACTCCTTTAAATTGACTTGCTATATTTTGAGTTATAGCAAGTTGCTATTTTGTTTGTCAAGGAGAAAAAAGATGTACCTCCAACAAGTTGGTATTCTCACTTGATAAAATTAAAAAAATAGGCTCAACTTTCTCCAAATTGGTATCGTGCCTTCCACGCACACTCCTTCCTGCGCGACAGATCTCACGTGCGTGGCCGTTGCCACCGGTCGAGTCTGCGACGCTACTCCGGTCGGCCATCACCTCCTCCTCGACCTCGTCAAGGTACTCTGGCCGGCCATCACCTCCTCGACCTTGTTTCTACTACTCCGGCCGACACTTCACCGAACGAGGCCTGAGTAGCTTCTACCCGACGGTCACCAAGGTAGGTCCTTTGATCGGCCATCTCTGATCGGCCATCAGTCCCTGCATCATCCGATCGGCCATAAGTCCCTGCAGTTTCAGCGTGGGAAGAGTTTGGTGCGCGCGGGAGAGGCTATCGCTCACGCGGGAGGGGGGCATCAAGCCGGAATCCGCGATACAAAGTCCACACCATGCGCAGAGATATACGCGCGCGGGGACGGTGTTTGTTGGCAAATATACCAAGTGGATTTAATAAGTTGTTGGAGAGGTGTTTTTATCAAAATAATAAGAATACCAAGTAAATTTGAGGAGTTGTTGCCTTGCTGGAGATGCTCTAAGTAGCACAATATATTCGATGTTATCAACATACTACACACCTTCTTTTATGTTCAAAGAGATTGGAATGGTTGTTTTCAGTCGAGACTCCTCATTATGAAAATTATCAGTTCATTTTTTTTAACTCAACACATGTACGGCTCTAGTGACATGGTAAGTCTTAATATGATGGTTTAGTTTGTCAACGATGTTCACATGCACAATCGCTTTGTTCATTTTAAGACGAGTATATGATCAATCCTCTGTCCTCTAAAATACGAGAATGATGCATATGTAATTACAGGGATACACTATATGTTTTTTTGGGAAAAAAAAAGAGAAAAACTATTGCCGCTTTGCAGATCTTTGAAATCCAAAACCAAAGATGCCAGAGCATCTCCAACAACTTGGTATTTGAACATGCTATCCTACCAAATTTGCTAAAAGCATAAAAATCCTCCTCCAACAACTCCTTATCTCAACTTGCTAAATTTCCCAAGTTGCTATCCAGAGGTTTCTACTGCCGAGATTTGTCAAGTTGCTATCTCAAGTTGCTATCCCGAGCGCAACTTGTTGGAGACACATATTCTTTTACCAAGTGAGCGGGTCCCATCTGTCATCCTCTATTTTTACCAAGTGAGAATAGCAACTTATTGGAGGCACATCCTTTTTTCTTTTGCTAAACAAATTAGTAACTTGCTATAACTCAAGATTTGACAAGTGAATTTTACCAAGTTGTTGGAGATGCTCGGAGTGGTGGGTTCATTTCCTCTCTGTAAGCCATGATTTTACGGCAATTAGGAATTGTAACACTCCTAGCCTCTATGAAAGCAGTTCATGTAATGCCTGACTTGTCCTGTTACAATGCATCCCGTCCTAAGAGCTTATTCGTTTGTTATGAAAAGGTATGACTAAAAATACTTTTTATTGATTATTATGAAAGAAAAACACTGTAGACTGATAAAAAAATATAGCTCATAGAAACAAACCAGAGTGGTACGTTGTTGATACGTTGAATCTTTAGTCTCGTACACAAACAAGCAAGTATGAAAGCGAACAGGGCATGGATGGATGAACTGATGAACCACGTCGCGTCTACCTCTGCCCCTGGCGAGACTAGGCCCTGTTTGTTTGATTTCTTTATAATCATTTTTTCCAATTTTAGATTGTGTTAGTTTAAATATAAATTTCTAAAATAGCGAGCAAAAGAATTAAGATAATCAATCAAAATGTTTGGCAATATTTTCACTTTTTGTTTACATGAATTCGATTATAAGCTAATAACCAGCAAAAATATCTCAAGATTGTGGCAAGATTCGTGTTGATTCGTAAACATCTCTCTTAGATAGATGTTTCTAGTACAAACAGAATGGCAATATCAGATCCCAATACAAGAGATATGGAAAAAATAACACTCTCGACGATCTGACTGACCTCTGAATGAATTCGTTGCAGGAATCATCATCCAATTCTATTGCCATTAGTACAGGGCAGCACTGGTACAAGCTCTCTCACGAGCACGACAAGTCAAAGCAGAACCCGGTCAAGAAAAGAAGACCAAAGCAAAACCGCCTATCTCTCCCCTGCTTCGTCTCCGTCCGTGGATCCGATCGCTCAGAGCCGCAGCTCCGTGCAGAGCCCGAGCTCGTGGCTATCATCGACGTCGAGCGGCGCCGGGAGGTTGAGGTCGAGCGTCGGGCGCGGGCACGAGAGCGACCGGACCGTGGAGGCGTCGTCGCCATCGTCCACGACGGAGGCCGACGACGCGCAGTCGCTGTGGCAGTCGGCGTCGGCGGGCGCGGCCTGCCGCAGGGGCCGCGGCTTCGCAGCAGCACGCCTGCGATGCACCGCCGCTGGCGTCGCCCTGGGCACTCCGGTGCGGGGCCCGCTGGAGGACTCGACGGTGGAGCTGGAGCTGCACGTGGGCGCGGCCACGGCCGCGGGAGGGCGGGAGGTGAGCGCGGGGAGGTGGTGGGCGGGGAAGTTGGTCCTGGCGAGCGGGCCGCGCAGGGCGCGCGCGGCCACGTCGTAGGCGCGCGCCGCGGCCTCGGCGGAGTCGAAGGTGCCGAGCCAGACGCGCGCGCGCTTCGCCGGGTCCCGGATCTCCGCCGCAAACCGACCCCACGGCCGCTTCCGCACGCCCCTGTACCGCGCCGCCGCTGCAGTAGCCACCGCCGCGTCGCACATCGCGCGCCTTTTATCTACCTCCTGCTGTCGTCGTTATACACAACCGAAAGCAAAGCTCTCGTCGGCGCGGGGCTGCGTTCGCTGTCGATCGGCCGAGAAGCGGGCTCGACTCGACAGGGCGCCGAGGAGCGCGGGCGTGAGGGGCTGGGACTCGGCTACGGAGAAGAGGGCGCGGTGCTGGTGTGGTCTGGGCGTCGGGGGAGGCGGGATGGGGGGTAGAAGAAGGCCTGGTGGTGGGGGTGGGGGGGGGGGGGGGGGGGGGGAGGACGCGGCTGGGGGTAGCTTTGGGCAGCCGCTTCCCACCTTCCCCACTGCCTCCCTCGTTCGCTGCCATTATACTTTTCTTTTCCGGATTTGATTTCTCCCTCCCGTCCCGTCGCCGAGTTCACTTTCGTTTCTCCTCCCGTCCGCCGTCCTTCCTCGGTCCTCCCTGACCCCGCCCGCGGCCGCGTTTCGTTGCGGGGCAGCAATATCACGTTTCGGGTTAGTTTTTGCCCCGGTCTCGATCGGCCTTAGCTGCCGCCATCTACTCCTACTCGGCGACGCGGGGGGCATCGCTGTGTGTGCTGTCCACTACTATACGTGGAACGGACTCCAGCCGCACTAGCTGGGGGTCGCATTTACCTCGCCGCTCGCTGCTGTACCCGTCGCCTCAAAGCCATGGGCTGACGCACGATCCGAATCCTATCTTTCCGTGCCCTGGTGAGGGAGGAGGAAAAGACGCGTGGCTGAAGGCACGGATTTTTTTTTTCTACGAACATCTCACGGAGTTCTAAAAAATTTTATAAAATTTTTCAAATTCTTCGTCATATCGAATCACGCGGCAGATGCATAAAGCATTAAATATAGATAAAGGAAATAATTAATTACACAGTTATCTATAATTTACGAGGCGAACTTTTTAATCCTAGTTAGTACATAATTAGAAAATATTTATTAAATATAAACAAAATGCTACGGTCTTTATTTTGCAATTTTTTTAAACTAAACAAGGTCTGGAATTTGAATTGGCACAAATCAGAGTCCTGGCAAAGGCCTGGAATTTGAATTGGCACAAATCTGAGTCCTAGCAAAATTAGGTAAGTTCAATGTATGGACACATTAATAGTAGGTTTATACAGCAACCTTCTAAGACTATCTCCAACAATCATCACTCAAAATACAAGACCTATTTGTCCTTTGGGTAGCGCTACAGATAAAAGGTTCCATACCTATTTTTAGTCTTCTCCAACAACAAGACCTAAAAGACAACACTCTCTGCAAATGGGTCTCGAGGAGAGAGGGTACTCAAATTTGGGTTATGCCTCTCCTGATACCCAAAATAGGTCTTCTGTATGGGTATTCTGTTGGAGGCTATAGGTATTGTGTTGGAAACCTATTTTGGGTTTGGGTTGTCATATGGGTTTCTTATTGGAGACAGCCTAAGGAAGGAGAAGACAAGAGGTGCGAGATGAAACAAGATACAACGTGTGTGCGCTAAATAAGAGCTATCTTTGATCTCCTTAGATTTCAAGGACATTGGTTGAGATTGCTTAGTATCTTGATCCTTGGAGGCTCAAGGACATTGGTTTAAATTGCTTAACACCTCGATGCCCGCTGAGAATTAACCTTCAAAACTTTCATTGAAAAAAATGCATGGAGTGGTTATTACTTTTTGAGACACGTACAATTCAAGTTTATAAATGAGCTGTTCTTGCATCCGACACATATGAAGGTGGAAAAGCTACATCTTGCGACATCTCCTAGCATCTCAACTTTCATGCAAGCTGAAAATTGATGATTTTTTTACAAAATAAAAATTAACAAATTTGTTTTTTCTACAAATTCTAGAGTTCTAGAGGAAGCCCGAATCTTTTAATAATTATATGTCAAAAAGAATCCTAGCATCTCAACCATCTTTTCGACATATAATTTTTCAAGATTCCTTGTTTAGTTTCACTCAAAAGCCAGAAGATTTTTCAAGATTTTCGTCACATCAAATCTTGCGGCACATGCATGGAGTATTAAATATAGATGAAAAACTAATTAATTATACAATTTGTCTGTAATTTACGAGACAAATCTTTTGAACCTAGTTGTCCATGATTCAACAATAATTATTAAAATACAAACGAAAATGCTATAGTATCCCCAAAACTTTTCATCCCTAGGGTCTGTTTAGATGCACCTAAAAACTTAAAAGTTTATAAGATTCTCCATCACATCGAATCTTGCGGCATATGCATGGAGCATTAAATATAAAATAAAAAAACTAATTGTACAGTTATCATGAATTAACTAGACTTAAAAAATTCACCTTGTAAAATACATATAAAATATATAATTAGTTATTTTTATCTATATTTAATATTCTATGCACATATCTAAACATTCGATGTGATTAGTCATATGAGAATCAAATCAAATCTCTTCTAAATGGACCGGACAAGTGACCCATACTTAGACCTTGTTTAGTTGTATTTTTTTAAAAAATGGATACGGTAGTATTTTTGTTTGTATTTAACAAATATTGTTTAATCATAAACTAATTAAGTTATCTCATAAATTATTGATAAACTATGTAATTATTTATTTTTTCTTTATATTTAATGCTTTATACGTACTCCCTCCATCCCAAATTGTAAGTAATTTCAAGAATCTTGAAAAGTCAATTTTTTCAAAGTTTGACCAAATTTATATGATAAAATAATAATTATTATGATAACAACTAAATATCATTTGATTCTTCCTTAATTATATTTTCGTAGTATACTCACTTTACGTTATAAATCTTAGTATTTCACTCTATAATTTTGGTCAAACGTGAAAATGTTTTGACTCTTCAAGATTTTTGAAATGATTTGTAATTTGGGATGGAGAGAGTACTTTATACTGCAAGATTAAAAAATTTTGAATTTTCTTTATGTAAACAACTGTGACGATGACGGCGCACTGCAGTCCCAGTCTGCACTCCGCAGCCGCCTGCCGTGCGGGTGCCGTGGCCCCGACTCCGAGTCCCCAGTTGCAACCTGCAAGTCTGCAACTGGCGCCTGGCGGCGGGCACCGTGGCCACACACCTCACCCGATGGCCGATAGGCCGGCCGATGCGATGCCGCATGCCTGCCCGCTGACTCATCGCCATCCAAGACGGGACGACGGAGGCCCCGCAGATCGGCGCGAGTTCAGGCCGTCCGCCGCCACCCACCCACGCGGCCGCGCGCGGGGCGCGGGGCCAGAGGGACGGCGCCGCGTGGTCTCGGTCGCGCACGCACTCGCAAGTCCCGCCGCCCCAGACGCGCAGGGCGCACCGCCTTTTGATGCGACCCGACGCGACGCGACGTGAGATCCTGCGGCTCGTGGCGAGGGCACTCACAATGCAAGACTTTATCATAGAGTCCAAGACAATTAATTACATATTATTTATGGTATTTTGCTGATGTGGCAGCATATTTATTAAAGAAAGAGGTAGAAAAAATAAGACTCTAAGTCTTATTTAGACTCTAAGTCCACATTATTCTAATTAATAAATAACTTTAGACTCTATGATAGAGTCTGCATTGTGAGTGCCGTGAGGCGAGCCCCGCGGGCCCCACTTCGGTTTGACCGCCCCCAAACGCGGCCGCGGGACCGGGTCGCGCGCGCGCACCATCGGCGCGAGCAGCTGGGCGGGAGGAACCGGAACCGGGGACAGGGATGGTTTTGGGCCGGATTTCCTTGGGCCAATCCTTCAAAAGTTGGCCCAGCTATGGAGGCCCAGCACGGGAGCGTGGTTCCTTCCTTTGCCGGGTCAAGGCGCCACTTTGCCAACGCCCGGGGTCGATGGATCATCCGCCGCGTTTGCCGCAGGCTGGAGGAGCCCCATACACCCGCGGGAAGGCGCTGCAAGCGCGCCTTTGCGGTGGTGGCATTCCTCGAGGCGCGAGTTGCCTGCGCCTCCCGTCGTCCTCCCTCTCCTCGTCTCCTCTCCTCTCTCTCCTCCCCGGACTCCGGCAGGGAGGGAGGTGATCGGGCCGGGGAGAGACGATGGGGCCGGACTCGTCGCCCAAGAAGTGGAGCCTCAAGGAGCAGCGCGCCGCCTACCTCCAGTGGTTCGCCCTCGCCGACGAAGGTTTGCTCCACGGCGATCGACTCATCCCTTTTTTCACCTCGCGGCGGATGAATGAATGACGCTGAATTTTATTTGGTTGCGCCCGTGCTGCTACGCGAACGGATCAAAGACGGAGATGGCCGCCTGACGGGGAACGATGCGCTCAGGTTCTTCGCCATGTCCAATCTCTCCAAGCCCGAGCTGAAGCAGGTGAGCCGGCGTGTCCGTACGTGCTCCTTCGGTCGCAACAGAAACTAAATAAGAAACCATCTGCGATTCTGCATGCATGCCAGCATTAGGAAACGTCATTTCTTGCATTATGCACAAACATGGTTTTCATACGTAGCGCTAGCACGTGTTTTATCCAATTCTTCCTCCTTGATTGGATTCTCAGTTTCCCAAAGATCATCAAAATGTTTCAATTTTCAACCGAGTCACCAAAACGTTTCTTTTGCATCTTCATTCAGGTTTGGGCGATCGCTGATTCCAAACGTCAGGGATATCTTGGATTCTTCGAGTTTATGACTGCAATGCAGGTTTGTAAACAACACGGTGATACAGGTTCTTCTTCAGTCTGATCTCTGCGTAGATGGACTTGTTTTTCTGTTTGTACGTTAAACCGGATAGAAATGTGCAGCTGGTTTCTCTCGCACAAGCAGGGAATGAAATCAATCAAGACACCCTTTCGAACTCAGGTAAAGTACGTTCAAAGGAGATTTTTATTATCAAATAGTAATGTTTTTTATCTGAAGAAAAAAATCCACTGAATGTTTTCTTTTACTTCAGATCTCGAGAGGTTGCAGCTCCCCACAATGGAAGGGCTGGCTAAAAAACTAGTATGTCACGGTATCTTTTTCTTAACTTGAATCAAAATGCAGAAATAGCATACAGTCTTATTTATCTGTCCCCTGTTTTTCCTTTATCATTCTCGAAGAAAAAGAACTCTGGGAGCAAGGGCGAGTCTGCTATTGTTGGTACGTGCTGTTACCTTCATACCTAATGGAAGAGCTAACCCTTTTGCTTGTTGAGTTTCTGAAACCTGACTGATATGCTTGCTCATTATGCAGCATGCCATCCATCAGAATCACCTATATCTGCCAGCTGGTTCAACTCCAAGTCAGGAAAGAAGGTACAACGATAACTAGAAGCATATTAATTTAACAATGTTCTTAAAGAGTACGACATCCTACTTTTACAGATTCCTTTGAAATCAGTCACTTCGATCATCGATGGGCTAAAGAAATCATACATTGAGAAGTTGAGGCCTTTGGAAAAAACCTATCAGTTCCATGATTTTGTGTCTCCCTTGATGGTAATCATCACCCCTTTGTTTTCTCTACAGTTTTATTTCTTTTACAGTTTAGGTGCATCTGTTATAAAGTATTGCGCCTTTCTTGCTCTTTAGATCTTACAAACCCAAATATATATTCCATGGTCAAAATTTAAGAAGTTTTAAATTCAAAAACACATAAACTCTCTTGGTATGTGTAATACCAAAATGATTTATTCTTTCTGCACAACAATGTATCTCTATCATGTTATTGATACAAAAGATTACAGATTCATGTTAAAACCGTTTGCAAATTATATTTTGTACCTTTCTACGACTTTAGTAAAAGTGTCCTATTGCAAAAATAATGTGTGATATTTGTTCTGTTCTACAATTTATAGAGTTTCTACATCATACTTCTTTAGAACTAGCAGTGATTTTTTTTTTTCTCTTCAACAGACTAGCAGTGATTTTGATGCGAAGCCAATGGTCATGCTGTTGGGTCAATACTCAACGGGAAAAACAACATTCATTAAGCATTTATTAAAGACAAGTTATCCAGGTGAGCAAGATGCAGTACCCATTGTTCTTATATGCCATCATTTCTTTGAATAAATTTTATCAACATCTGCAATAATCCTTGTGCAGGCGCTCATATTGGACCAGAGCCTACAACAGACAGATTTGTTGTCATCACTGTAAGTTCTCTTGGACTCCTATCATATACTTTGACTCATTTTCAGTATGTATCATCTCCATGTATCCTGCCATTCCTATGATACCTGCTTCCACCACCGCAGTCTGGACCGGATGAAAGATGCATTCCTGGAAACACAATTGCCGTTCAAGCTGACATGCCATACAGTGGCCTGTCATCTTTCGGAACAGCATTTTTATCAAAGTTTGAATGTTCTCAGATGCCACATCCAGTACAACCCTTATCTTGCACTGAATATTTACAATTCATCTTGTTGTGCTCTTGTTGCAGTAAAGATTAACACTACCAATTTCTTTGTGAAGTTATTAGAGCATGTAACCTTCGTGGATACTCCTGGAGTTTTATCAGGGGAGAAGCAGCGAACGCAGCGCAGCTACGATTTCACTGGAGTTACATCATGGTTTGCGGCAAAGTGTGACCTTATTCTTCTCCTGTTTGATCCACATAAACTTGACATCAGCGATGAGTTCAAGCGTGTGATCGGATCACTCCGTGGGCATGATGACAAAATACGCATAGTTCTCAACAAGGCAGACCAAGTTGATGCACAACAGGCGAGTATTCCCGCTTATCGCCATAATGCCCTTTAATTTCTCTTATCACTTTCAACACGTCAGCGTATTCCATTTTTCTTGCTCCTATGCATGTGTACTCTTGAAATATGCAACACCAGCATCATATCTTATCTTATCTTTTGAACCTTGATATCTCAACAGTATAACCCTTCTATCTAAGCAGTTGTCAGTCTTCTGACGTAAAAAGAAAAAATATATTTTCCAGCTGATGAGAGTGTATGGAGCACTGCTATGGTCGCTGGGGAAAGTCCTGAACACACCAGAAGTCATGCGTGTCTACATAGGGTATGGCCATCCACACTGGAGACCTCAGACCTTACATTTGGCAAACTGTCGATCAAGTATCACCATGGTTGTACCAGCGTCACTGAAATAAAATACTGAACTAATTGCCTTCTCTTCTAGTTCATTCAACGACAAGCCGATCAGGGAGACAGCGGCTGGCCCACTGGGCATGGAGCTATTCCAGAAAGAACAAGATGACTTGCTCTCGGACCTGAACGACATCCCCAAGAAGGCCTGTGATCGTCGGGTGAGAACACACATCGCCGTATACATTCAGTAACTATTTTGCCATTTCGATCTTTCACCGGTTCTAACTTTGTAAGCACCTGCGATGATGTTTGGACACTTGGGATGTCAGATCAACGAGTTTGTGAAGCGCGCGAGGGCTGCCAAAGTCCATGCTCACATAATCAGCCATCTGAAGAAAGAGATGCCTGCACTGATGGGCAAGGCCAAGGCTCAGCAGAAGCTGCTTGACAGCCTGGACGATCACTTCGCCAAGGTTGTAGCTCATCCAATTGGACTCACATGTATAGTATAGCCTACATATTGTCATTGTCTCTGAATCCGAACTGCCCTTTTCTACAGGTCCAGAAGGAGCTGCACCTGCCGCCAGGGGACTTCCCGAGCGTGGAGGAGTACAGGGAGCTTCTGAGCGCCTACAACTTCGACAGGTTCGAGAGGCTGAGGCCCAAGATGGTTCAGGGCGTGGATGACATGCTGGCCTACGACATCCCGGACCTCCTGAAGAAGTTCAGGAACCCCTACGACTGAAGGAGGAATTCATTCTCTTGCCTCTTGGGGGGGTTGGGGGGGGGGGGGGGGGTAGCAGAGCTGCAGCGGCGGCTCGCTATGGCGACGGACAGACGCGGAGGACGTGCCGGTGCAGCGATGGTTGATCTGATCAGGGAAGAAGAGACCGCGCTTCACTGAGTCCATCTCTCGCCTGGATGCATGCTCAAGGCAGCAGTGTAGTGTAAATTCGCAGCTCCTGTAACCAACCGGTGGTGGTCTGGAAAAGCTGAAGCTTTTTTCTGAGCGTGTAGGTGTGTTGGTGGAACTTGGGCCTCCAAGATCTCACCTATCTGCACTGGGCTGGCCGGCCGCGGCTGGGCCCAGCGCCAACCATCGTGTCTTCCGCCATTGCGTCGCCGCGTATCATAACCTCTGTCGCAAGTCACAACTACCACGTTTGGCGATTGCATGCTGCCCTGGGATTCTGGCAATCCCTGCATTATCTTGTACCAGCTCGTCTGCCACTGTCGCTATTGCATTATCTTGCACTAACTAACCTTTTCCAAAGGATGTGGTGGGCATCCGAAACTGCGAAACCTGATGTTCATGGTGAACCACTGACCCTAATCTGGCCGGTGGGGACAATCCAACCCAGCCCTCGCTAGAGAAAGGCCTCGTTCAGTTCACTCCGAAAACCAAAAAGTTTTTAAGCTCCATCACATCGAATCTTTTCACACATGCATTAAGCATTAAATATAGACGAAAATAAAAACTAATTACACAGTTTACATGTAAATCTCGAGACGAATCTTTTGATCCTAGTTAGTTCATAATTGGACAATATTTACCACAAACAAACGAAAGTACTACAGTAGCGAAATCTAAAATCTTTTCGCATCTAAACAAGACCAAAATAGGTGATTGGTGAAACCAAAAGCATGCATGTATTTGCTTTGGGGATGGTATACGCAATAATGCAATAGAATGGACTTCTATGAGGGATCTTTTTTTATTTGTGTTTAGTTGAGAGGATATATTGGTCTCGATTTTTTTTGTTTGGTAGGAAGAATTCAAGAAAATATAGGATGATACAAATTTTCAAAAATTCAACAATTATGACTATCATGCCTCACTTATCACCCATGAACACCACGTCGCCACCAATCATTCTTCCTTTAACCAGCGTGCCTAATCTTCTCCTCGTGATTCGTGGACAGCGCTCGATCATACCTCTATTGCCACCGGTACCATTGCTCGAGTGCACCTTCCTACAAAACCAGCTCACATTTCCCTTGCTAGTACCACCCTCCCTCACTGTGTTGCCGGTTCTTCCCATGTAGCCATACTACACCTCCCCTATCGTCTCCTCATGCCGCCAGCCCACCTCATACCTTCTTTGAATGTTGTCGGATTCACCTCAATCCACATGTGTTGGAGTGGATTGGAGTGGAATTTAGTTTAAATTCCACTCCAATCCAATCCAATCCAATATATGTGGATTGATGCGAATCCGACTACATCCAAACAAGACCTCAAGTGGTGCCCTACACATCCCCGCACAGGAAACCCCTATGCCCCTGCGTCGCTCATACATCTTGAGCCGACGAATGCAACTCGCCTTTACGCTCGTGCGACTGACAAAGAAAACAGACATCAAGAGGTCATTCACTCTTGTGTTCGTGGGACGGGAGCACTCTACAACTTAGGGTAATGAAGGGAATATTCCCCTCATTAACCACCCTTGCATGATCCTCATTGGTGTATCTTATTTCTCGTCATCCTACCAGTCAAACACTTGCTAAGAGTCCTAGCTCACGGTAAGTTCTATTGAAATTCGTATGCTAGGAGTTCCACAGGAAATCAATTTAGTTTTCTAAAAAACTACAGTAACATAAAAAACAATGGTGTTGCAAGCTAAGCCTCATGCTCATGCTGCCGGTGGTCTTGCTATTCAACTCCTAAAAAGGCCCGTGGTGTACTTTGAAAAAGATGCAAAAGGAGGAGAGTACTAAAAGAAAAGGTGTTGCGGTGACCGTAGGTCTGAACATGGCCGTGCACACGGTACAACAGCACAGGCACAGCCGTAGTATGTCCCCGCTAGCCTATGCCGCCGCTGTCTGTCGCGTCCGGACCTCAGACCAGGACCGTCTACGTTTACGTGGTCATACCAAAGACTCCCGTCGCCGACGCCGTCGCCCGCCACCACACAAATCCAAGGCCAGCCGGGGGCCTCTCTCCGTCCCGTCAGATTCCCTCCCCCCGCCCCGTGTCGTCCTTCTCCGTCCCCGCCCCATCCCTCTCCCCACCCCAGTACTAGAGGAGGAGAGCCTCTAGGCAGCAAGCAGTTCGCAGTTCCCACCCACCAAACCAACCTCCTCCTCCCCCATCATCCTCTTCTTGGCTTCTCCTTGTGCCTTGTTCGTCCCCAAAAGGGCAAGAGCCGACGCGAGGGAAGGGAAGCAGTAGCAGCACGAGCTACGCGGCTGCCATCCCGCAGCTACTCCAAACAGCAACGTCCTAGCCGACGAGAGCCTCCGCCACCTACCCACCTACTCCCGCCCGTCGCCTCCGCTTGGCTTTTCGTCGAGCAGTTGGTGAGCACCTAACCCCCCTGGCCGCGGCGCGGGCGAGTAAGGCGGGCGGGGGAAGCCAACGACAGCGAGCGGAGCGGGAGAGTGTGAGCCACTGAGCCGGCGTCGTCGGCACTCGTCAGTGCTTTTTTCGGGCGCCGGAGGGGAGATGAAGAAGCTGTACCAGGGCGGCAAGGGGCGGCGGGTGCACCCGGCGCCAGCGGACGCGGCGGCGGCGGCCGTGGCGCTGCCGGCCGCCGTGCTCGCCCTGGCCTCCGCGCTGACGGCGGAGGAGCAGGAGGTGCTGGCCTACCTCCTGTCCTGCGGCGGCGCTACGGCTGCGGGCGGCCGCCCGCGCCGCCGCCGCGGGCCCCACCCGCCGGAGATGGGCTGCGCCTGCTTTGGCTGCTACAAGAGCTTCTGGGCGCGCTGGGATGCGTCGCCCAACCGTCACCTCATCCACCGCATCATCGACGCCGTCGAGGAGGGCGGGCCCCCGCGCCGCCCTCACCGGCGCCGGCGCCGCGGTGGTCGCCGCAGCGGCGGCGACGACGGTGCCGACGAGGACGTTGCGGAGACGGGCCCCGGTGCGGACCACCTCCCGGGCTGCGACGGCGGCGTGGGGATGGACATGGACATGGACCAACACCGCCACGGCGAGTACGAGGGCGACGGCGACGAGGAGGACGAGGAAGAAGAAGGGGGCAGCAGCATGGACGGCGACGGGGACGACGCGTCGGTGGCCAGCGAGGGCGACTGCAGCGTCGGCACCGCCGAGAAGAGCACGGTGGGGAGGCTGGTGCGCTTCATCGGGGAGAAGGTTTGGGGCGCCTGGAACTGATTGGGCTGCCCCACCTCCGCCGCCGCTCGCCGGTTCTTGTAGATTAGGGGGAAGGAAGGAAGGAGACCGCCAACAAGGAGGTGGAGGTCAGTACCAGTAGTAGCTGTTTTGATCAGGGGGCGCCTCAGCTCCACGCCCTTTCCATCTTCTTGCTTTTGTTTCATGATGAATTTCTTGCACTCTGATGATGAGCATGTGAGGATTGGAGGGTGGGGGCTAAAGATTGGCATTATCCCATCCAATTTCTGAATTTCACCTCTCTTCTCCCCCCACTCCATCCTCCTCTGTACCATATTTTTGCTCCTTTTGTTCGGTTCAGTTTTCAGTTCAACAATGAACTTCTTGCAAGGGAACTATTCTGGTATCCCTCTTCTCCTTTTCTGCATGGTGTCGACTGTTGCTGTTGTGTACTGTGCTCGTGATTCATGTGCGCTGAATGTCGTCAGTATTTGATTCTTCCTGCCATGAGGATTGTGTAGGAGGATGTTTGTTTAGCGAAACTTTGCATAAAGCATGGCAATGGATGTTCTGCAATTGGTTGGGGGGTGGCATCAAGTTATGCTTGCCTCGTTGTCCACTTCTCCCCAGCCTCTGCCTGTTGCCTGTGCCAAGGAATGGGTGGCATAGCATCGGTGCAAAGGCACTGTTTTTTTTGTCTTTATTTTTTTTTAATTCCTTCCAAACAAGCTCGTTGTTAAGCAAGCAAGCGTGTTGCATGCATGCATTAGTGGGGTTCCATCTCCCTGAATAATAGTAATGCAAATCATGCAGCTTTGATTTCGTCACCTGGAACAGATTGTGTTGTGCTGTGTCGTGCATCTCTGCTCTCCTCCGGTCCTACCCACACCAACGGACTTCCAGTTATACATAGATATATAAATAATATATAAATATAATCAAATAAAATCGTGATGCTGCTGCTATTTATTCAATTCACTTCAATTCAATTCAATTGTTAAATTACCCATGGCCATGGAGGAGAAGCTGATGCAAGAGCCATTTCGATCGACACTTATCGAAAGGCTGAAACGGAACAGCACGTCTCATGCTGGTTTTCTTGGCACCAAAAGGAGTGGTGATTTTCTTTTGCTTTTCTTTCTTTTTTTGCCATCCCCCCGTGGCAGTTTTCAGCAAGTCGCCTTGGCTTTTGAAACGGTAGTGCCGCCTTTTCGTTGGAGGAGCGCCCCCTTTGCCTTTTGGACCAATGATGAATGAACCGGCGGCTGCTCTGTTCCATCGAGAGGCTGGAGGCGCCAAAGGAAGCGTTGGAGCTTCCCTCCCGCGCCGCGCCGTGGTGCCCATGGCCATTGGCATTCGCTACTCCTGTCCTACTCGTGTTGGGAGCAGAGCAAAGGCGAGAAAAAAAAAAGGAGCTCGCTACCATGCCTGCAAAGCCAAAGCGAGCCGTGTGTGCCGTCGTGTGCTTTGCTTTCAGTCTCCAATCTACTAGTCACGCTTGCCATTGCCAAGGCCCCCAAGGACGTGTACTCCACGAAGTTGCTTCCTTTTCGCAAATAGCCAAAATTCATTGAGGAATTTCCCTCTCTAGGCGTTTAGCTACAGAAGAGGAGACGAGCAGTGGTAATTGCGTAGTACTCTACTACTAGCACTGTAGTAGGAGCAGTGCGTAAGCAGGTGCGCGTCCATTGGCCAGGAAAGCTGGTGTCACTGTAGCGCCCGTTCGGCTCGGCTCCAGGTCACTGCGGTCGATGGATGGCGATAATGTCTCTGCGCGTGGCAGCAGGTCGAGGAGTGATGACACGCACAGCACAGAATTGATGGGCACATCCAATGCTCTCAGCAGTCACGCTACGGCAGCACGGCTGCTGCTCCCCTGCTCCCTCGTCTCTCCACTCCACTCCAGGGGAAGGGGAGGGAGGACGGCGAGGACCTGACGAGGCGAGGCAATAAAAATGTCACGACGCAGGCGATTTGGGCCCTTGTTTAGTGCACCCTAAAAATCAAAAAGTTTTCAAGATTCTCCGTCACATTAAATCTTATAGCACATGCATGAAACATTAAATATAGACGAAAACAAAAACTAATTACACAGTTTAGCTGGAAATCACGAGACAAATCTTTTGATCTTAGTTAGTTTATGATTAGATAATATTTTTCATAAACAAATAAAATTGCTACAGTACCGAAGACTTTTTACTTTTCGGAAGGCCTTGGCGGCAGACTCTGACTCTGTCACAAGCTGCAACAACTCGACTTGCAAAATGTATAGTATTTTTTTGTATTTAATAAATATTATTTGATTATAAACTATTTAGTCTTAAAATATTTTTTCTAAATTATAAATAAACTATATAATTATTTATTTTTTATCTATGTTTAATGCTATATCTATATACCGTAAAATTTAATGTAACAAAAAAATTTTAAAAATAAAATTGCAAAATTTTTGGAAAGTAAACTAAGACCCTGGTAAAACACGTTCTGATTTTAGTGCTAACTAATTTCTGCATGATCAGGAAAGGTATAAATAAATTATTAGTTTCGACTTTCGAACGACTTTATTTTGGTACTATACTATTGGATGTACACAGAGACATGAAAGCGAGCTGCAGGGAACGAGGTGCCGCAGCGCTTTATGACGACGCAGGCGGGCCGATGCGGACGCAAAATGCAAGCGCGACGCGGCGCAAATGGCTCCGGGCGCGCTCCAGGCCCTCCAATATTTTGCCAGCAGTCTCTGTGGCTGGGGCGTGGGCCTCACTCCCGGGTTCATGTCGTGAACCATGCCATACTGACATGCATGCGCATGCCCAGTCAGCAGCGACAGCGACAATACGGACGGGCGCTGGTCGGTCGCAGAGGGGAGAAAACGAACACACGAACCGGTCGTCACATGTGACGAGCAACGGCTGCATTGCAACGCTGTATAGCTACTGTAGATTCTACTAGTCGACAGCTAGAAACATTTTACTCCTAAATCTCAATAGAAACTAAAATCGCCATCAAACACGCTACAAAAGATAGAAAACGTTTTATGACAAAAATTCCAGTTTTCTACTCCCTCCGTCTCAAATTATAAGTCATTCCAAGAATCTTAAAGGGTCAAAGTTTTTTAAATTTAACCAAATTTATATAGCAAAATAATAACTTTTTTGGTACCAACCAAGTATCTTTGTATTCTTTGTTAGTTATATTTTTATAATGTACCTATTTTATGATATAAATCTTTATATTTCTTTTTATATTTTTGGTCAAACTTAAAAATATTTTAACTTTCTAGGATTCTTAGAATGACTTATAATTTAGAACAGAGGAAGTAGTAGATAGCCTGGGCCATTGCAAAATTTCAGTCAAATACTAGGGCCTTGTTTAGTTCACCTGAAAATCAAAAAAGTTTTTCAAGAATTCCCGTCACATCGAATTTTGCGGCACATGCATGAAGCACTAAATACAGACAAAAATAAAAACTAATTACACAGTTTACCTATAAATCACGAGATGAATCTTTTGATCCTAACTAGTTTATAATTGGATAATATTTGTCACAAACATACGAAAATGCTACAGTAGCGAAATCTAAAATAAATCCGCATCTAAACAAGGCCTAGGAGTGGTATACTACTGCCTTGGGAGGTCACGAAGACACGCATCTTTGCTAACCAGTGGTAACTACTAGCACTTGTACGGTATAGCTACCTAGAGTGGTCGCTTGCTGCGACCTGCGACTGCGCGAGACAGGGAAAGGTAAGAAAAAAAATCGACAAAAGCCGTAGACGTGGTGAAGAAGAATGAGGCAGGGTGCAGAGGCGAGAGCGAGAGGCCGGATGCGGGCTTTTTTTATTCCGAAAAGTAAAAAGTTTTCGATACTGTAGTATTTTTGTTTGTTTATAACAAATATTATCTAATCATATACTCCCTCCGTTCCAAATTATAAGTCATTCCAAAAATCTTGGAGAGTCAAAACATTTTCAAGTTTGACCAAAAATATAGAGAGAAATATAAAGATTTATGTCATAAAATAGGTACACTATGAAAATATAACTAACAAAGAATCTAATGATACTTGGTTGGTACCAAAAATGTTATTATTTTGTTATATAAATTTGGTCAAATTTGAAAAACTTTGACTCTCCAAGATTCTTGGAATGACTTATAATTTGGGACGGAGGAAGTACTAATTAGGATCAAAAGATTTGTCTCGTGATTTCCAGCAAAACTGTGTAATTAGTTTTTGTTTTCGTCTATATTTAATGTTTCATGCATGTGCCACAAGATTCAATATGACGGAGAATCTTAAAAACTTTTTGTTTTCAGGTTGAACTAAACAAGGCCTGCGATGCTTTGCGGGCGGCGAGCACGAGGACCGGGGCTCGGGACTTTTTGGCCTTTGTTCGCGTCGGAATCCTCGAAAGCCTGCGACTGGGATGCGTCGCCTTCTCTGCGCGCGATCCCTTTGTTTTCCGTCCCCAAGCCTGCATCCGTTGCTCCAACTGTTTGGATGGTGTCCAGGCACCCCCTCTTTATAGAGGATTAATTAAAATGGCTGCCAAAACCATGTCAAAGAAAATGAAATTGGCGAAGCTTGTAGCTGCCACTGTTTGCATACAAACCAAACACTAACTGACTTACCATGGCAGCCGTATGTGTGGCATGGCCAATGTTGGGAGGCAACCAAACAACCCCTCTCCCCCAATTTGATCGTGTGACCAAGATCCACTCGACCATGGCTGAGTTCTTCCACCGTGGTAATGTGTCGAACTGACCAACAGAGCTCCATGAGTGGCTTTCACCTCTACTCTCTCTCCACTCCCCATGCTCACAGGTGGTGTGGTGTGTGTTCACCCACCAAATCTAGAGGCTAGGACGGGTGGCGACATATATTTGAACTGGTGCATGGTTGATGGTGTTCCATGGTCAACAAGACGAGGGGTGTGCTTCAAGGGGCTACGGTGGGGGTTGGACATGATTATGGCTTCGGGTGGAATCTAACCGAGTGCGTGGTAATGACGACGATGGGGGTGTTGGTGGGTCAGGGGAGGAGAGTTGTGGCCGTTTGATTTGTCATGGCTAAGAAGACCATGATCATGGGAAAATAAGGAGGTGCATTAACACGGTGAACAATGCAAGAAGAGAGATGAGAAAGAAAGAAAGAAAGAAAGAAAGAAAGAAAGAAAGAAAGAAAGAAAGAAGAGAGGTGAATCTAATATTCAATTCAGCCCCACATGAATGCTCAACAAAGGCCTATTTGGACTTGTTACGCAAACATGAGTTTAGGGACCTAATAATATAACCTTGTGAGGCATAGGATCTAAATGGCACCTCGTACTCAATTTTGGGATGTGGAAATAATACATTTGTATAATTGAGCAAGTTTGATGATGTTCTTAGGGTTCACCTATGAATTTTCTCGTAAGCACGGGCGCATTCAGGTATCCTGGGCTGCTGGAGACCACCAGTGATGACTACGGAAATAACAAAGTGGTTTGCAGCATAGGCATCAGAATTGCTGACCGCCGCATCAGCCCAGCCGCAGCACACGAAACATAGCTCCAGACGACTCCAAAACCCAAGTGCCCCCGCGCCCACCATTCTTGTCCACATTTGCGCCTGACAACACCTCCTATTTGTCCACCGGGCTAGTTAGTTTATGCCACTCCAGCGCATCAGAAACCCCTCTCGGCGTTCCCTTGCCCTGCCTTGTTTATTTCGGTGGCGTGCTACAAAGTACAAGAACGTTGCCCTCCTCCCCCTTTGTCGTGTGGAATGCCGGCCAAACAATGCCGCTATTGGCACGTCCGCCGCTGCAAGCTTTTATACGAGCCGCCGTGCCGCCTCAACGATCGCCGTGTTGTGTTCCAGTTCCCCGGCGTTCCAATCATTGCATTTGTATTGCATTGGCGACGCAGGTGGCGATAACCGATCTCGGATTCGCCGTCACTAATCTCCGATCGTCCTGGTAGACGGCGAGGAACGAGAAGCTTGTCGGCCGGCCGTCGTGGAGTGTGCGACTGCAAGTTATTGGTAGGTGCGTAGCTGCATGGCCTGGACCGTCTCCTGCTCGCGCGTCTTCGTCGTCAGGTGCTCGGCGTCCTCCTCGGGAGGCGCCGGCGGCGGCGGAGGCGGAGGGCACGGGCAGCAGCACCGGAGCGGCGCCAATGCCGTGAGGGTGAACGGCGCGGTGCACCGCGCGCCGCTTCAGGTGGGCGCGGCGCTGGAGACGTCCATCAACAGGTCGCTGGCCGAGCTGAGCGCGCCGGTGCTGCCGCTGCTGCCCGCCACCGGGGGCGATGGCGACGTCGGCGGTGGCGAGGAGCGCAGCCGGCAGAATATCCCGACGGAGAAGCAGATGGTGGACCCGTTCCGGCAGGCGCTCATCGTGGAGGGCGGCGTGCGGTACCAGCAGACGCTGGTGGTCCGGTCGTACGAGGTCGGCCCCGACAAGACGGCCACCCTGGAGACGGTGCTCAACCTTCTCCAGGAGACCGCGCTGAACCATGTCTGGATGTCGGGGCTGCTCGGCGACGGCTTCGGCGCCACGCACGGGATGATCAGGAACAACCTCATCTGGGTCGTCTCCAGGATGCACGTCCAAGTCGATCAGTACCCGATCTGGTAAATTCACGGACCCATTGCATCTCGTCGATCGTCCCATCCTGTTCGCCGGCCGGAGACACGAGCGAGGCCGGCCGGCGCACGTCTGATCATGACACACAGGCTTTTAATTTGTCCACCTGTCCCGTTGTTCCAGGGGAGAGGTGCTGGACATCGACACCTGGGTGGGCTCGTCGGGGAAGAACGGCATGCGGCGGGACTGGCTCATCCGCGGCCGCAACTCCGGCGACGTCTTCGTCCGTGCAACAAGGCAAGCCCGGGCCCTCGCGATCGAATGATCGCTTGTTGAACAATGAACGTAGGCATCGCCGGCCAGTGCTGTGCAACTGTTTGCTTCGCTGAAATTAATTAGGCTTATCTTGTTACTTTTGCTGATCTGTTGTTGCTTTTGCTATGCAACTGTTGTTCGCTGAAAAGTACCGTTGAAATAGTGCTGAAGTAATGTTGAATCTGCGATCATGCAGTACGTGGGTGATGATGAACAAGGTGACGAGGAGGCTGTCAAAGATGCCGGAGGAGGTACGGGGCGAGATCGCACCGTGGTTCATCGACCGCCATGCCATCCAGGAGGAAGCCGCGGAGAAGATCATCAAGCTCGACAGCAACGCCATGTACATCCATTCCGACCTTAAGGTTAGCTCACCTTTGCTTACTTCGCTAGGTATGAAACTTGTCTTTTCTCTTAATTAACAAAGTTTTTAGTGATCTATCTTAGGCCCTGTTTGGTTTGGCCTGTTAAAATTTATTGCGGGTCACATTGAATATTTAGACATATGCATGAAGTACTAAATATATAGATTATTTACAAAAAAAACATAGCTAGGGAGTAATTTGAGAGACGAATCTTTTAAGCCTAATTAGTTCACGATTGGATACTAATTACCAAATAAGATGAAACTGCTACGGTACCAGTTAAACTTTAACACCCCCAACCAAACACTCCCTTAGTTTCCTAGGTCAAATTTGGACCAATGGGTCATAGTTTAATGCAAGTGGCTTTGTTTCATTCATCATATATATAATTGTCTCCCACGTACAATCAATAGACCATGCTTCTCTTCTAAACATTCATTTACTTCCCACAATCATTATGCCCCTTAGGGGTGCAAATGAGTAATGATTAGGTGCACCTCTAAACCTCTTTAGTTCAAATATTTATACTATTTCTCTAAAAAAATTAATAAGTAGTATAATTATTTAAACTAAAGAGGTTTGGAGGCGCACCTAAAGGTTACCCCTTTGCACCCCTAATGCCCCCTCCGTGTCCCATATGTTATTTGGACTTATGACATGTGCTCACACGAGCTAGAGCAACGCATGTCCAACGACGATACAAAGTATGGAGTCAGATTCCAATATATATTAGAATAGATGATGCAGTCATTGAATAAATCATTTGAGACATAAATTATTCATGTAACACACAATGATTGTATGTTTTGTTGCAATGCATGAGCTCATTTGCTAGACACGGTATGGAGTCCGGGTTCCAAGACACATCCAACAACCGTCATTAAGTAAATATAGGAGCCAAAAATCATCGTGAGACTGCAAAATAAGTTATACGTTCCTTTACAACCAAGGGCACATTTTTGCTAGTAGAGCAGAACAATCACAACCTACAACGGTAGTGGCTGCTTAGTCCAGCTGATCAGGGCCATTAACATTTACAAGGTCGCTCAATTCCAAATAAATGTATTGTCAATGAAGACACATATATAGACACACGTGTAACTCGTGTTGTTCAACCGTGCGTTGCAAACCCAAAAACTTTATAGAGAATTTAACTAAATTAATCTTATGTTGTAAATGTTGATACATTCTTGCTATAAAGTTGGTTAAAACTAGAAAAGATTGAGTTAGAACAAAACTAAAGTGAACTACGAATTGATATGGAGGATGTACTAATGTTATTGAGCATTACTTGTAGCCCAAGCGAAGTGATCTGGATATGAACCACCACGTCAACAATGTCAAATACGTGAGATGGATGCTTGAGGTAAAGAAAATCGATTATATTAAATTTCTACTGTGCTAGAACATTGCCTTCACGTAGGTATAACAGCTGTGCTGGTCAGAAAAAGAAACATGTTATAGTTACCTCAGTATATAAACGACGGACATTCTCCTTTTAAGTAGGCTACAAGAGCAACTCTATTAGGGATTTAGAGAATATTGCAATTCCTATAAACTGTTTTAGAAGAGTATCTAAAATCAATTTAGAATATAAGAGAGTGTTGTAGCAAATTACCTAAAACTTGTCTCCTTTAATTTATTTTGGAGGAAGGAGATTGTTCTTAGGGTATCTCTTGAAAATTATAAGTACATGAGGTTTGATATGCTGCTACATCACTTTCATCTCCTAAAATGCTACTTTTTAGGCAAAAAAGTTTAGATAAGATATCTTGTGGAGATGCTTTTAGTAATTTGTTAAGAAGCGGTCATCACGTGTACATGTTACGTATGTCTGTTATTTCCGTCGTTCCAAAACACAAGGTGTTTTTGTTTTGTTCTAAGCTATTTTTTCTCTAATCTATAGAAAAATGATTAGCATCTACAATACCAAATAATACACCACCAAGACATGTATCATTATGGTGGTTTTTAATAAAACTAATTTGATGTCATAGGCATTAATATATTTTTCTATAAATATGGTCGAAGATTGACTCAGAGAGAGAGAGAGAGAGTATGGCAAAACCACAAGCGCAAGCACAATAATATCTCTAATTGCATACCTCCTTTGTGCTATGCAGACACTTCCTGATCACTTCCTGCAGCAGAACCAGCTTAGGAGCATCACCCTGGAGTACAGGAAGGAATGTGGGAGCTCAGATGTTGTGCAATCCATTTGTCAACCTGATGATGACTCAATTCCACCACAAGAAAATGTCACCATGGCCATTGGACCTTCACTTTCACCGGAAATCATCAGTGGCCACCACAGCTTGGCAGGTGCACTCCAACAGAGCCCAATGAAGTACACACATCTTCTGCAACTGAAAGCTGGTGACAAGTACGAGGAGATTGTGCGAGGGAGAACTACGTGGAAGAAAAAAACATATAATGCTCCCTGATATGTGTATGTTGGAAATGTGCTCGCTATAATACTGTGAAAAAGGAAAAGTTGGATTTCCACTACTATATCATAGTTAGTTATGCCTTGTTGGGCGTAATTCCTCTGCAGACGAGACCACTGCAGAGAAGCCTCAGGGGTCTTCTAGGCCATCTCGCCCATACTAGAAGTTTTAAAATCAACCTCGATGTGATTTCCCTTGTGTAAAGCAATCTACTAATTGTGTATGTGGGTCAATTGCTGCCTTCATTTTCATCTCTAATAGGTAGCCATTAAGGCTTTTTTTAGCTCAATTAAAGCATGGTTTGATGAGGCTCCGGCTCATCCATGAATTGTAATTGTAATAGGGAGTCATTTTTGTCTCTTTTATATATAAAAAATAATTCAGGGAACGAGAAAACCACTACTTTTGCTTTACCGACTCTAGCTCCTCCATACACTGTACCAAGACGCTAGAGCTGGATAAAGTTGATATCACAAACATTACTTACTATATAGATGGATATCCCGTGCGGTGTTATGGGAATTGCGAATTATTTGAAATGAAGTTAGACTAATAATTACTTACATAAAGGGTTATATCATAAATGAATGTATAAGTAGAGATAATGTGACATGCTAGATTTGTGACTAGAGGGAATGCTAACCTCATCGTTAGACGCAAACAACAAATGGTAGCAGAGATTTTTAGTTCAAGGCCGATAAATTTTTCATGGAGACTTGATTTGATTGGTCCTAAATTAACAGCTTGGAATGATCTATTTCCTCACATTGCTAATCTCAGGCTCACTCATGAACAAGATGTGTTTCGCTAGAATTTAGACCTAAAAGGCCAATTCTCCGTGAAGTCACATCATTTAGCTCTGATCCATCAAGATGTTCCAAACTTAAATAAATTGATTAAGAAAACAAGATTTTTATGTGGTACCTTCGAAGGAGAGTTATCTTAACAAAAGATAACTTAGCAAAATATAATTGGTAAGGCAGTGAACAATGTTGCTTTTGTCATAAGAATGAGACAATTAAGCACATTTTCTTTGAATGCCTATTTACATGGTTAATTTGGGGTTGCATATAAGTTGCGTTGAATCTCTCCTAGCCTTGTAGTATTCCTCATCTCTTTGGGAGTTGGCTTCGGGGTTTTTAGAATGATCTCAAACCTATAATTATGTTGGGAAATAAAAATTTGTTTACTCTCCCTTGCAGGTAGTTTTTTTGGTAATTCATTGGCTATGTATATGGGGTTATTCTCCAAAAGCCCTTTCGCACGGGCTTTGGTGTTGAAGGCATCACAACAATTGATGCAAATGGCTACGACGTTTTTCTCCCAGGCACATGGATTATGATTAGTCTTAGAATTGATAGTCAAGAGAGTGTGGGGCTTTCTTCGTTTTGGATTTGTGTTTAGGTAGAAGTTGGAAGTGAATTCACTCTTATTGTATCTTCTTGACGTAACGATCGTGAATTAATAAAATCATTCTTTTATTAAAAAAAATCTGCTTGAACAGTCACAAACTTTTTCCCACTGGAAGGAGTCAGTTTCCGATTTCCAAACAGTGGGATCCCCCAAATAGAGGCTTCTATGAAATTTCAGTAAAGGATCCTAGGTGCTAGATAGTCCCGGACACATGTTCATGCTACTTAACTTTTGAGATTGTGTTCTTGTCCTGCAGGACCTTTGCATTCCTACGCGTTAAGGGAGGAAAAGACCAATGAATAATGCATCCCCACACAGCTCGGCACCACACAGACCAAGGGAGGTCGCTTTTCCTTGAGAAATCCGGAAGGCAACAAAGACAAGATCAGCTAGTGACAACTCCATGGTCAGCACCCAGCGGAAGTCCAAGTGTGCTGCAATCATAGGTACTCGTCGAGCGCCTTGAAATGGTCAGTGGTCAGCATGAGGAAATGGTCACCTGCTGGACTTTTGTGGTTAGTAGCCGGTAAAACTGGTGTTCCTTTCCTTTTCGATCATTCAAATGAACATGTTAATCCAAAGGCAAAGACAGTTTAGTTGACCAGGCGTTTCACGCTTATCGATACTCTGTAAAAAAACAAAAAGGTGTTCCTCTCACTTTTCGATGCAACAACTTTGTATCTCCAATATGTTTAATATGAAAACTCACGTATACGTTCTACAATGACAGGGTCCAATGACATAAGAGCTAGCACAGGGAGAAACTAATAATAAGATGGACCAGCACTATTACACTATGCCAAAAGAGCCAGATAATATAACCAAATGAGATTAGTATGCCAGCTCATGCAGACAAGCTAGAGCTGCAGCCCTTGTATGGCAGATAACAGGGATATCACTACTACATTCAGAACATCCATGGCCAGCAAAAGATCCAAGTATCTAGCTAGTTCTCTGTGCCCTTCGTCAAAGCATGGAGCACCTGATAACGATAATGGGAGACACTGATTGATGGTAACAACAGATACAGTAAATTAGAGGAACATGGATTATTTATTTACTATTTTATAACACAACGCTCAAATGCAAATGCAAACACAACAAATTCCAAGACCAGTAACTGAGTACTCCCAAGTCCCATCGGTCCATCTATCAGTAGCCAAATTGATCTGTGTCTCATATAAAAAATACTAAATGCAACTTATAAAGCATGATGGTATCAGTTAACCGTCCTTTTCTTGAGAGGCATTTAGACGACTCTTGATCCATGACTCGAGATAAAGTAGCTCTTCTTTGGAAAGGGAATGGCCCAGATCTGGATATGCCTGTAAAAATGAATACGATAACTTGAGATCTTGGGTACTGGCAATTCAGAGCTCAAATAGACATTGAAGGTCCTTTCAAGTGAGAGAAAAGGGGGCATATAGAAATCTACCTTGAATTCACAGTTAACACCCGCACTTTGCAAAAATGGTGGACCAGCTTGACCAGCTTCAAACAATACTACTTTGTCAGCCATTCCATGTGACCAAAGAAATGGGGTCTGAAAAGTTGAAAGAATGAGAAGAATAGTAAAATAAACTAATGATCATATTAAAAAATGAAACATTTAAAAATTCAAATTTCCTTTCAAGCTTATATTCATAGAGCAAAGAGTTCATCTAACTTCTTCAAAGTTGACTGAGTGCAACGAAGTGCATCTGTCAACAGTAAAATCTGGTTGCTAGTTTTTGCAAGTCAAACAAGTGTCTGCAATCTGCCTGATTTCACCCAAAAATTCCATTATGAAAAAGTCAATGTTATCTAGTATTATCCCAATGGGTATTGACCTTTCAGCCTTTCTTGACGCAATAGTTGATGTAAGAAAACATATCATTTACAAATTTGATAGTTGTGTGAAGAAACATCACAAGATTAAAATTCCTGACGAGATTCTTAGATGTGTAATATGCATACACGAGTTACAGTATAGAATATAAACTTAGATGTGTAACTTAATTTCCATCATGCAATGTTTGATCCTTCTTTTACGGGAACAGAAGGGGAAGGCCCTACTGAATATATATAAGGATTGCAGGCTCCATAAGAATAGCAAAGACCAAATAAGCATAGATGTCTTCAGAACCACCTTTAGTAAGTGATCAATTAATTAGCTATTCTGGATCTAAATAAGCACATATTCCTCTGAAATCCTCTTGTTCGGAAAGATCCTGTTCTCCTCATCCAATGTTCGATTTATTATATTTGCCATTATGAATAACCTTTTCCCCTATCTTAATTCCTATCTCCAAAATCCTAAGATGGGGCATATATTCCTTTCCCTCAACTTGAGCCTACTTGCATATATTCCTTCCCCTATCTTTATTATATTTGCCATTATGAATAAGCTTGATATGTAAGGTTTGTCCATAGTGCACATATTGAACAAAAACTATACAGCACTATCAGTAACCAGTGCTATAAGTACATGCAATGTGCTTATGCAATAAAACTAAAACTGGAAAGAATCTTTAAATACATGGTTGTTCCTGGGGGTGGTCACACCATCATAAATAGAGGTTCCAAAGCTTCCAGCGTGTTCCATAAGTAAGTGCAATTAGTTCAAACAAAAGGTATCGGTAAGATACCATCAATCAAGCATCACCAGTCTTGTCATTCAGAAAATTTACCAACCTACATAAATCTAAGCTTCTTGCACCTGATGATTGCACGTTAAACTAAAAAAACAAGATCAAAGAGATGAAAGTACTGATTACCTTCCTCGCTTCAGGTGAAATCTTCTCGGTGACTGATGAACCGAAAGGCACCCAACCGCTGAACACTGCTCCTCCACCTAACTTTTTCGGATAAAGTAATACGCTAGCTAATGTCAGAGCACCTGCAGAGCAACATTGTATTGCTTAGTTTACAACACTTCAAAGTTTTATCCTCTAAATAAAACTACCAATTTGATATATCAATGCTCTTCGTACCTCCTTGGCTAAATCCACAAACAAATATGTTCTCAGGGTGGATGCCATCGGCTACTTCCCTGTCTATCATGGCGTGCACCTTTTCCACAGCCTTGAGAACCCCAGCCTCATCTTGCGGGGACCCCTAATCGTTCAAAATTGCAGCTAGATCAAAATTCCAATGCTACATTGGGCTATTTGATTACTTATGGTATGGAGTGAACTCACAGCGCTCATGGGAAGCTCGTGGATATCGAACCACGACGGCATGACAAAACCATCTGCCGTGGGGAAAAAAAAACTGTATCAGCTGACGTTGATTGAAGCAATTGTAAATAAAGGAGTAAAAGAAGAGGAGGGGGTGGAAGCTCACTGTTGCAGGAGACGGGGGCGCGGGGGGCGGAGGGGAACGACCACTTGGCGAGCCGGAACTCCGGGGCAGAGAAGAGGTTGCGGATGGGCTCGTTGGCTGGGCCAGAATCGCCGAGGCCGTGCAGCCACAGTACGAAGCTCCGGTTGCGTCCCGCCATGTGGGAGGAGGGGATGAGCTTTGCGGGAAGCCCGGGAGGCGGCGCGCGGCGGCGGAGGGAGGCGACGAGGAGCGAGGCTGCGGCGATGGCCGCGGCGAGGGTGAAGAGGAAGCGGACCAGGCTACTCATGGGTCATGGGCCGAGCCGGCCCGAAATGCGTCGCTGAGAACTTGAAGCAGTAGTTGGGATTTTTATTTTTTTTTATTTTCTTTTTGAGAAACGATAATAGCAGTAGAAGTTTGTTGTACCAAATTCCAAAGAATTTTTTAGTGGTCTTAAACTTGAGGTGGTTTCATGGGATCGCGAATGGGTTGATGCTATCTGAAGCATGTTCCCCTAAATTTGTAGTACCTTTTAATACGGCATATCTTTCTCTATCTCTTCTCTTCTCTTCAATATCTCTTCTCTTCAATATCTCTACACATAAAAAATCTCTAAAATAATCATATTTCAAATTTGGTGAAAAATATTGATGAAAATAAACCGTTGTCGTTTTGATGGGCCGTGGACCGGTATGGCACGAAAACGGTCTGTAGGCCGTGCCTTGGGCCGAAGGCCAGGCATGAAGCCTGTAGAGGCACGACCCAATAGGCACGATAACCCATAGTGGCCCGACGATCTGCAGCATGGTACGGCACGACACGACATTAGGTCAGCCTGGCATGGCCTGTTGGACATATAGCCACGGTAGCGTCTTATCTAGTTTCCACACGACGACTGGTTCCACGTGTCAGATACGAAATAATTTTGTGCAACGTATGACTGTTTATCTAGTATTTTAAAAAAATGTTAAAAAACCAGTCTTCAATTTGTGATTTCTGAAAAATGATTGTTAATTCAAGCATTTTTTTATTTTCAGAAGGAGCGAATCAAATTCAAAAGACACAAATCACGATGGAAGTCAACTACTGATATTATCATAAACCTTTCTCGGATCACGTTACAACTCAGGAAGTATTATTCCTTCCTTTGGCACCCTCCTATAAAAGTCGTTTACCTGGTGATACAAACTCAAATTTGATCTGATGCCGTTTTTTTCCTCAAAAATATGCAGGAAATTAAGAGCGAGATTTACGTTCGTCACAACGAGAACTGATGTGCCACGTAACAAAAAATAGTAGCCATGAATTGTTCTAAAACTACAAACAACATAGCTATTGGAGATCCTTGTGGTTAGATGACGATGATGGCCTTGCAGTTTCAGTTGCTCCAGAGGCAGCCATCCCTAGACGATTCAGGATCCATTGCTGAAAATACTGGAGCTCTTCGTCAACCAATGAATGTCCAAGGGTAGGATAAGCCTGATTAGATGATTAGGAAAACAAACAAATAGCTAGATTCAGGTATGTTTGAAAACGAGCACAAATGTTTGCAGGACCACTTGGGAGGAGGCGAAATGTTTTAAATAAAAGTGAGCACTGACTACGGCTTCGTATATACTTTCCTCTATTACCTTGAATTCACAGGACATACCAAGCTCCTCTAAAAATGCACACCCAGCATGTCCTGCTTCAAATAGGACCAACCCATCTGCCATTCCATGAAACCATAATACCGGCGTCTGAAATAAGAGCTCATTTTAGGTTTAAGAGTCAAGAAGATGCAGTTCTGAACATAAGCATGGTGCATGGCAGCGGGTTATTACCTTTGTAGCTTCAGGTGACACCTTTTCAGCGAATGATTTATTCAGTGGAACTGAACCACTGAAGACAGCACAACCACCTAAAGTTTTTGGGTAGAGTAAAACACTCGCTATGGCTAGAGCGCCTGTGAAAACGTAAGAAATAATAATATGTGTTGATTCTATCTTATGATCTTGAATACTAATGCAGATTAAGCTCAGTGACTTACCTCCTTGGCTCATCCCACAAACGAATATGTCTGACGGACTCGTTCCTGCAGCTACTTCTTTATCTAGCAATTCATGGACATACTCAACAGCTTTAAGGACTTCTTTCTCATCTCTTACAGTTTTCTACAAGAAAAAAAGATCAGAATAGTGGAATAAATCATTCAAAGTCAAAGCCCATGTGTTAGTAGTGTGAAAAGAAACAATTAGCTGTACAGAATGTAGATGGAAATTGTTCTTCTTTTTCCTTTATATGAAAGTGTAAGTTTAACGGCAATCCACTGCATTCAGTATATCCAGGACACTGGAACTATCAGGTGAACCCTCTGATCAGCCATTCAGAGTCATGAAAGTTCTCAGAGTAAAGCCATCGGATTGAGTTTAGAAAAGCTTGATTTACAGCACGCGACAATGCCACAATGGTACAAAACTTACACATGAAAATAAGAACTTCTATGAAAAAGGGAATGCCAGATTGTGCTTATATTACTCTGTTGTTTCTGCTGTTCAATCAAAGAAGAGCAATACAAAGTTTTCATTAGTGTAGTAGAGGGTATTGTGAACTGACAAAAATACATTCAAGTGAAAGCATGATTAACAACAGTATATAAAAATAACTTTTTGTAGAATGAGTAGCATTGGTGAATACCATACCGCGGTGATAGGAACCTCCGAGATGCCGAACCAAGCCGTGATCACCGCGTCACCTGCAACAGCATCGCGAGTTGAGCAACCGAGTCAGAGAAAGGAGAGCGCGCGGATTTCCTTTTCCTCCACTTACGAGCCTTGCAAAGCAGCCACAGCGCGAAACAGCAGAGCAGATTGCATCCTTGAAGCGCGGCGTCACGAGAGAGAAAGAAACATGCGGTGCGGCGAGGCCCATGGATCATCAGTTCATCACCAGGAAAATAAGTAAACAATCATAGGGCTGGATGGGATGGGATGGTAGGTGCTGCGGCGGCGCTCACCGTAGCAGGGGATGGAACGCGTGGGCGCGGTGGGAAAGGACAGCCGGACGGAGGAGACGATCCCCGGGTCGGAGAAGTAAGGCGCGACATGCTGGCGGCTCTCGTCGCCCGACCCGCCGGAGCCGTGCAGCCACAGCACGAAGCCGCCGGCCGAGGGGCGCTCCGCTGCTGCCGCCATGGGAGGCGTTTACTTCACTGGCTCGTTGGTGCCAGCGAGTCAGGTCGGGGATTCGGGGGAAGGGAGTTGGGAGGAGTGCCGCCGGGAATCAGCCCGCTTTGTAGGAGAACAGATCAGAATCGTCCGGCGATCGCCGATCAGCGGATCGTTTCTTCCCCTTGGTGGCGTGTGGCGTTGGCGTGGAAAGTGCCGCCTGCGCGATGACGAATTGACGATTGCGCCATTGCGGCCGCGCGCGTCGCGTGTGCGCATGGTGATTGATGGTGATGGGCTGATCGTGATGGGCCGCCCGAATGGTGGCCCGCCGCAGCGCATGCATCCGACGAGTGCAGGTGCAGCCCGTCCGGACAAAACAACGGACAGTTCTGTTGATCTGAGAAGAGTGGCATACCGTGAAAGGCTCACGCTGCCCAGCGACATTGGTTTGCAGAGTTGCCAGCGATTGTGCTAATGCGGTGAGGGGTAGTGTTCAGCAGATATGAATAAATTGTTCGAGAAATAAATGTTAGAACGAGTAGTTTCACTAGAGCGGATTTCGTCTTTGAAGAATTTAGTATTCCAAGGACGGAAGTCAAATTTTCGATGCCCATTCTCACAACGGGGAACACGAGTTTCATTACCAAAAAGTAAATAAAGAAATCACAACAAGGTTTATCACAACAGTAGGAACAAGAACAAGCAGCAGCAGCTATTTGGAGATAAAAGTGCTACATCGATTTTACACTACTGTAACCCCTCGTAACAAAATATATATATAATAGCTTCGAGTTGTCTTATATTATAAACATCAATCGACTATAAAATTCACAAGATACATCTAAAAAAATAAATGTCTTAGTCTATACTACATTATACTTTTGAATGTAAAATTAGAAAGGATGCACTAGGAGCTCCACTACCTGACAGCAGTAGTGGGGCTCAAGCCCTCTGTCCCACCGCTGTCTTCGTCTCTGCTAATTATTTTAGTTATAATTATGCTACAATACCTAAAAACTTTGTTACAAATATGCTAAAATATCATTTTCACCCAGATTCTAATGACTTGCCATCAGCGAAACTGAACCCGAGATCAGGTGGCGTCCTCATCCATTGGAAGCAGGTTGAGGTCGAACGGGAACGGGAGTGGTGCACCCTTGTCGTTGGACGCACGTATTTCGCTTTGCATATTTGGTTCAACCGAAATCGGCATCGGCTTCTCCTCTTGGGCCACCGGCCCACGCTTCGCCGGCGAGCTGCAGCCCTCGCCGTCGCCGTCGATAGATCCCAGGGTGCCGGTGCCCTTTCGCTTTGCCTGCGGCCGTGCCGGCGACGGCGCGGCGTCATTCGCGCTCGACGGCATGCCAGACCCGCGGGCGCCGCAGTCCAGGTCCAGTGGGGAATTTGGGCTGGGCGTCTTCATGGGCTCCTTGGCTGGCGCGACGCTGGTCGATGGGTCGGATCCAGACCCGACCACTGCGACGTATGGGCTGGGCGTCTTCATGGGCTCCTTGGCTGGCGCGACGCTGGTCGATGGGTCGGACCCAGACCCGACCACTGCGACGTAGGAGAGCGCGGCCACCACCGTTCGCCGCTGCGCCGATGCCGCTCGCATCTCGGCGCACCTTTCCTGCTCAGTGGATCGTGGCGCGCCGGATCCCTTGGCAGCGACAGCGGCATGGCCATGCTTCGGCAGCTCATTGGACGTCTCGCCACGCGGCCTTGATCTCTTAGCCTTTGGCCACCGCTCTGGCACCCCCGCCGCTATAGTCCCGGCCAAAGAGAAATAGGCCTCACTTGAGTGCATCGAGACCCACTCTGGCAACTGCCTCTGGGGCGGCACCGCCGCCGCCACGGTCCTGACTGAAGAGCAGGCCTCACCCGATGGCGGCATCACCTTTGCCGCCACCAGCGTAGTGCCGGACGAAGAGGAGGCCTCATCCGACGGCTGCATCAGGACCCACTCCGGCCACCTCTGGAGCTTCCTGTAACGGAGGTTGATGAGAATCTGCGCAGCGCGAACCTGCTCTATATCCTCTTTCTCCACCGCCGCCATGCAGAAGCAACACCAGCGGCGGCTGCACCAGCAACAAGTGCACGCCTCCCTTACCCTACCCTACACCGCCACCGGCTCAGTGCTCGCACTCTCGTCTCTGGATATGGAGATGCGTCGCGAGATGCGAGACTCTTTTTCTTAGACAAGGAGAAAATACAGGATCGTTGAGCTCCATGGCGTGGGCGTCCCTCCCCTTTCTTATATCCCACCCCAGCCACGTGCAAACCGTCTCTAATTCGGTTCGTCTCCGATTCTGGTCCGCCCCTGTTTAACCAATAGCTATGCGATCGGACATCGGAGGAAGAGACTCCGCCGGGCCGGACTGTGTGCCGGGCGATCGGACACGAACACGTCTCCCGAGTCTGTTCCGGCCGCGATTTCCCTGTCGATCATGGTGTGCACGATCTGCACAGCTCTCAGCACATCCTCCTCACCCCTGACAGATTTCTTCACGCATGCATGCTAAATTGGTGATGGCGCGGGCACCGATGGTTGCATGTGACGGGGGCGGTGGGCGCGGTGGGGAAGGCCCAGCGGGCGTCGCTGAAGGCGGCCGCGGAGAAGTGGTCGGCGATGAACTCGTTGGCGCGGCCGCAGTCGCCCAGCCCGTGCAGCCACACCACGAAGCCACCGGACCCCGCGGCGGGCGGGCGCTCCTCCTCCATCTGTCTGAGTCTGAGCTCGGGGACGGAGACGACGACCCCCCAACCCTTGAGCTTGAGGGCAGCGATCGAGAGGAGAAGATGGTGAAACTAGTCTCGGTTCGTCCTCCACCGCAACCGCAAGGCAGCATTGTAGCCATGGTCAAGTGAAATTTCCATGGCGCGTGTTGACTTGCTACGGCGAGTTGACTTTGACCAAACGAACAGGATACCATCGCTTTTGCCTTTTGGGTTACCTGACTGAATTTGGAGGCGTATATATCCTCCTACTGCTAGTACTAGACGACATGTACGTCAGCAGGTCTTATTTACCAAGATCAAGATTACAGAGACAATAACAAGGCAGTACTTACTTCAGAACAAAATTTATTGATAATACACGCGTCTACGTGTACTGAGATAGTCACGGAGGAATCTGGTAGTTCATTTCATTATTCAGCTCCTCGCTATCCTGGCCGGAACGACACCTTACTACTCTATTAGAGATTTAGAGTACATACACATTAAAAACTAGGAGACCACACAAATGGGGACTCTTTCATGATTTCATCATATAATCTGCTTCAAGACAGACGTTTTATTCATCCCAATATACTCTCGGGTATTCGTAGGTTAATTGACGAAAGTCTCCTTAAGCGCCAAACAGATTTTCTCAGTCGTCAGTCCTGATCAAACGATTGAATATGCACAATGACTTGCTCGATGGTCTCAAATTGGCGTCTTCCCTTGAGGATCGTCTTTGCACAATTGAGGGCAGCACGCTCGCACTCTGCTCTCCTGCTGGCATCCTTAATTGACTCGAGATCCTCGACGTGAGCGATTCCGACTATTCGCCTAC
The DNA here is from genome assembly GCF_000003195.3 of Sorghum bicolor. Taxonomy (NCBI): domain Eukaryota; kingdom Viridiplantae; phylum Streptophyta; class Magnoliopsida; order Poales; family Poaceae; genus Sorghum; species Sorghum bicolor. The sequence goes on from NC_012875.2 coordinate 59,519,179, forward strand.
AAACGGAACAACAAGATTTTGGAAACAATATATGAATAGTGTTTGCAACTGGTGTTAAAATGTGGCTTAGGCCTTGTTTAGTTACTAAAATTTCGCAAAAATTTTCAAGATTCTCCGTCACATCGAATCTTTGGACGCATGCAGAGAGCGTGAAATATAGATAAAAAACACAGTTTGTCTGTAATTTGCGAGACGAATCTTTTGAGCCTAGTTAGTATATGATTGGACAATAATTGTCAAATACAAACGAAAGTGCTACAGTAGACAAACCCAAAATTTTTCACCAACTAAACACGGCCTTAGAGTTCGTTTCAAAAAAATTGTGGCTTAGAGTTCTTGTGAGAAGCATTATCATTCGGAAAAGTGTCGAGCAAACATTTTGAAAATTATATACATACTTTTTACTGCACAGCATGCCTAAATAGCCCCAAACATATCCATTTTTTACTTCTCAGTCGCTTTTCACCAAAACTGACTTCAGAAACTTTGGTTATATGACATATATAGTTCTTCATCTAAAAAAAAAGAAAGTTTTCTTCATCTAAAAAAATATGACATATATAGTTCCACCAAAAGAGAAAGATGCTACATCAAAACTAAAATCCAAAATCTTTTTATTATTTGACCTGAGTATGGTTTTGTCATTTCTGTCAAAAAGGCAGTTATTATATCTCATACCAGTCCACCAGTTAGTAACAGAAAGTGATTTTATTTAGAAAGTATTCTCTTTAAGAAAAAAACATTATTCACGAACCTGATCATTTTGGCTGAACCAAACCCAAGGCTATCATGAAATAGGTTTGTCATGTACTTCTTTTGAGCAACGCTCAAAAGCTTTGAGTTGTTGTATATATCAGGCAGGTACGCCTCCCCATTCCCTTCTTTGTGTTTATTCCATAGTTCAACAAACTTTTTCTGGAACAAATTCCACGACTCTTCAATTGTCTTCAAGATCCATTTCTTGTAAGCCTGCAAAAAAGATAGGCAGCAGAGCACTTAGTTAACGCTTAACGCTACTACTGAAGATGTCATTAATAGAAAGCCGGTAACGGATCTTTCGAAAAAAAAGATGTCATTAATTAAGTAACGCTACTACTGAAGATGCATGAATCAAATGCAAGGGACATTTTTGACTGGTATACTTTTGTCTGCCAAGTACTATCCTCTTTATGCTAAACATGACAGCTTTGATTATCCCCAGGTGTCAGAAAAGTCACTATTTCTCATGTAAGAAATTAGCATCATACTCCAAACATCTATCCATCACAGAAGTAGACTCTGAAGACATTTGACTGACATTACCCTAGTAACTCAAAAACAAGCTAAACCACACAAAGCAACCCAACTACATTTGACAGCAAGAAACCATAAGAAGAATTTGGTATGGATAGAAGTGAACTAGCCAACATGGTATGATTAGACCATGTACTACTAATATTGAAGTTATAAAGGGTGAAAAAGTAACAAGCTAGCAGATTCATTCATACATACCTTACGATCGTTCGCTTGATCAGCATGCCCATTCTGTGCATAGTATGCCAAAATCAGGTTTCCAAGGAAGGCTCCAATGTCATAACCCATTGGCCCATAGAACCCAAACTCTGAATCAATGATTTGAGTTGAACCTGTGGTCACCATGATAGAAGCAGTGTGGAGATCTCCATGAATCAGAGCCTGAGCTCTCTCCATAAACCTGAAGTTCGAAAACGAATAATTCGTATTTCCCATATATAGAAACAAACCATAGATGGCAATTATTTCTACAAAGTTAGGTAATTATTACAGCGATTTCAATTCAGCCGCTTCCAACTTGAGCTCCTCATCCTCTCGAACTGCCTCAGCATCTTTGTCAAGATAAGGTGAGGTCCACCGATTAAATTTCGAGACGCGGTATGGATCCGAGAACACAAATTGCTCCGTGAGCCTACACATCTCCACGTTCGCAGAGTACTTAGCAACTGAAACCACAGCACAACCCATTGCATATCCGTCAGTCGTTAGTGCACGTGAAAACATGAAAAACAATTCAAAAAAACGTAATTTGATCATTTGAAAAAAAATTGAAATTTGATATATTTATAGTGCGTACTAATTAATATATACTCAAATGAAAAGTTGAGACGCAAACTCAAACTAGGCCTTGTTTACTTCCTAGAAAATTTTGTAAAACTTTTCACATTTTCCGTCACATAGAATCTTGCGACGCATGCATAGAACATTAAATATAGATAAAAAAATAACTAATTACATAGTTTGTCTATAATTTGTGAGATGAATCTTTTGAGCCTATTTAGTTTATGATTGGATAATATTTGTCACATACAAACAAAAATACTACAGTACCTATTTTCCAAAATATTTTAGATCTAAACAAGGCCCTAGAAATATTCATACGAAAATGACAAATTCTAGTGGACATGCATATAAAATTTGTGATTTTCGTATGAATTTTTGAAAAGTGAGTTTGTCTCTCAACTTTTGCATGTGAATACATATTTATATGCACTATGGATGTACTAAATTTTAGTTTTTTTTTGAACAACGGAAATAAGATTCTTGAATTGGTTTTCATAGGCATGGCCACGTACCAACAAGTGGGAGCCATCTCAACAGCAATGAAGGGGCTCACCTCCTTTCTTATGATCCGTGGTGTTGTTATAGAGGAGGGAGGTGAAGAAGAGCGTCTTGGCCATGTAATCGGACATGTGGTCGGCGAGCAGCGGGTACTCGACGCCGGCGATGAAGCCCTTGCGGAGGATGATGTGCGGGGGCTCGATGTAACGCATCGCCATCAGCGACATGGCCCGGTCCAAGTGGTACACCTCGGGGGTGTGCTCCGGGCACAGGCGGCCGTGCTCACGCAGCGTGGAGGCCTCGAAGTAGACGCGCTCCCGCGTCATCGGCCACGAGTCCCCCACGGAGCGCACGTACGGGAGCGCCTGCGTGTTCCAGGTTCGCCCGCGCCGTGAGGTCAGGTGAGAGGGAAGCTAGGACGAGGAGGCGGGGCGGACACTCGATCGTACCTGTTTGACGACGATCGCGCCAGCTTCGGACCGCACGATGTAGACGAAGTTGACGTTGCCGTCGCCGACCTCCTTGATCTCGAGGGAGTCCAGGCTGCCGCCGCCGAGGCGGGAGGCGAGCGCCGGCGTGGTCTTGATGTAGGCGACTAAGGACGCCTCGTCCAGCGGGCGGAAGCCTTGCTCCGCCTCCGCGGTCATGGCTGAGGCTGACTGCCACTCGGGCGGTGAGGGCGCCGGCGGGTGGGTGGGGGGGGGGGGGGGGGGGGGGGGGGGGAATCTGCCAATTGCGGTGTGTGGTGGTGGGGTTTATGAGGAGAAGAGAGCATTCTGAATGTGTGATATCAATCACAACAGCACTGCCTTGCGGACTTTTGGGAGTGAGACACAGACAAACCAAATGCAAACGGGCAGCTCTTTTTCGGTGAAGTGAATTTATACTTAGGCCCTGTTTGGTTCCACCAACTAAATTTTAGCTACTCTTGGGTGACTAATGGAACTAAACTATTTTAACTACTTTTAGTCAATGTGTTTGGAACTTTAGCTACTAAAGTGACTAAAGTTTAACTAACTAAAATTTAGTTGGTGGAACCAAACAGGGCCTTAATCTATATCTGTATCTACTTTTTTAACAACAAGTTTGACCACTCGTCTTCTTCAAAAATTTATGCAAAATATGACTTCTTTCATTGTGGTTTGATTTATTAATAAAATTTTTCTAAGAATAACTTAAATTTAACTATGTTTATATAAATTTTTTGAATAAAAGAATGGTCAAACTTGAGGTAAAAAAAGTCAAACGTATTATAATTTGAAACGGAGGAAGTATTAATTAAAGATAGGGAGAATTGGCTGTGGGACATGTAGAATGGTGGCCATTTGCCAGCGGACATTAGAAAAAATTAGATTGCTCAAAGACACTTCGTTTCTTGTCAAATTTGCTGGCGGACACTATGTCTAATCAAACATTATTGCAAAATAGATATAAAATCATATAAGTGCTAGAAAATTATACTATAAATTTTTTTACACTCTACATGTTGAGAACTATACTGTAAAAATATTGTTTTGCACTAAAATGACCATTTTGCCCCTCTTCATAAATAGACAAAGATAACCATGGTTAATTAGTTAATATATTAGTAAGATACTAAAAATACTAAACAATATTTTTACACTATAGTTCTCATCATGTGGAGTGTAAAAAAATTATAGTATAATTTTCTAGCACTTATATGATTTTATATCTATTTTGCAATAATGTTTGATTAGACGTAGTGTCCGCCAGCAAATTTAACAAGAAATAGAGTGTTTTTGAGCAATCTAATTTTTCCTAGCGTTCGCCGGCAAATAGCCACCATTCTGCATGTCCCACAGCCAATTCTCCCTTAAAGATATGTTTGGAACATATATAGGATTGAAAAACGTAGAAATCAGAAAAACACAAGTAAAATATGTAATAAAAAACAGAAATTTTATAGGAAAATTTGTTATTTTTTTACAATAAAGGAAAAGTTAGCCTTAGGAAAAACACAAGGACGAGCTACGCTTCTCAGGGCCGAAGCTCCTCACTCCTCTTGTGCGATACATGTTGCAGATGTATTTATGTGATATTGTAACACATGATGTCTGATGCTTTGCCATTCGATTTCTAATGATTCACTCTGTTGTAGTAGATGTAAAGTTTAGGATTTAGGGTTTAGGGTTTAGGGTAGGGTTTAGGGTTTAGGGTTAACTAAGAGCATCTCCAAAGGCTTTGGCAAATTGATTTGACATTTGTTGCTATTTGCAAACTGCCATAACAAAATGCAAAGGATAAAAATAGGTCATCTCCAAGGAAATTGTCATTTAGACTTAGCAAAGGATAAAAATAGAAGATCTCCAGGCGCGCGTGCTTTCCTCGTGCGTGACTTTGCTTGCGCGATCGGGTTTGCAAAGTCGTCCACAGTTTGGCATTTTTGCCAAGTTTGCTCCCCCATTTGCCATGTTGCCCAAATTGCAAACTCCAAATGCAAAACCGTTGGATACCTTTTTTGGATCTTTTTAGCAAATTACTCAAATGCAAAACCCTTAGAAATGCTCTAATATTCCTTCGTGTTGATTTTGTTGCCATGACCTCTTTTGAGAATGTTGCATTGCATCGCATAATCAGTGGATTTTGATATGTTCTCATCGAGATGGAGATGAGTATCTTTTTATATGCCGCAACAACTATAACTAGATGCACCAATAATTACGTTGATTTTTTTGCAATGACTTTTTTTGTTTGGATGTCATTGTTTTGTTTCGATCAAGATAGAGATGGAGATCAAAAATCTTTTTTAATGTTGCAATCGCATGTTTTCGATGGTGCACCAAACGATTTAGTTTCTTTAAATCAACTCCATCTCTACTTTGTTGCCGCATTCTTCTCCTCTTAAGATGACAGTTGTTGCAACAAGTGTGTTTTCATGTTGTAACTGTCTGAGTATTTTCGTTGGACTTTTTGGACTCTTTACTGCAAGAACTGGATATCATTGCATTCGACTTGGTAAGCTCATTGCGATATTCAGAAATATCTACATGGACTCTTATCTAATAAGAGAGGAAAGAAAAAATAATCTACATGTACTATAATCAGAAACAAAAGGAGAAAAAAAAAAGACAGCAACATGTGTTATTGGTATCCTAGTATAAGGACATGTTTAGGCCTCGTTCGTTTGGCCTGGCTTTGAGGGTAGAACTATTCCAGCTAATACATGTTAAATTGTTAATACAAATAAGCTTATGGTTCCAGTTGAAATAGTTCCAGTTCCAGGGCAACCAATACACAATAAATGAACAAGCCCATTTTTCAGGGCTTCATTCCCCTTCAAACAAACGGCACTCCTTCGCTGGCTCCGATACTGCTGTAGTGAATCCGGTCGGAGCCCCAAACCTACAGTTCTTCCCGTGCTACAGTGAGGTATAATACTGTGCGCTACAGTTCACTGATGTCCAAAGAAAACAACATTAAGAGTTTAAGACGATTGAATTGACATTTTCAGACCTCAATTTAGAGATGTAAATCCTCCTAGACGGCATGGACGCCAACAGGTCTTAGTTACCAAGATCAAGATTACGAAGACAATAACAAGGCAGTACTTGCCAAAGGACCATCATAACAAAAATTATTGGTAAAATACAAGCATCTAAATGTACTGAGATAGTCACGGAGAAATCTCGTACATTTCATTATTCAGAACCAAGGGGCCTATGGCAGAATAAGATCTTACTCTGGTAGTGTACACAGTCCAAACTATCAGACCACAAATGGGCACCTTTTCATCATATAATCTCAATACAGAAAACACAAACAACCGGTGCTTCAAAACAGACGATTCACCGATACTCAGGTATGTGTGGGTTAATTGACGAAAGTATGTCTCCTTAAGCGCAAAAATAGACTGCCGCCTTCTCAGTCCTGGTCAAACGATTGAATATGCTCAATGACTTGCTCGATGGTCTCAAATTGGCGTCTTCCCTTGAGGATCTCCTTTGCACAACTGAGGGCAGCACGCTCGCACTCTGCTCTCTTGCTGGCATCCTTAATTGACTCGAGATCCTCGACGTGAGCGATTCCAACTATTCGCCTGTATAAGGAAGAACCAAATTTTGGAAACAATATTCAGGTGGGAATGCAAAACAAAAATAATATATGTATGCTTAGAGTTTGAAGCTCGTGTTAAAATGTGCCTTATAGTCCTTGTGAAAAAGCATTTTCATTTGGAAAAGTAACGAGCAAACATTTTTGAAAATTCTATATACTTTTTTCACTGCACAGCATGCCTAAACAGCGTGAAACATAACCCTTTTTTTACTTAACTCGCTTTCATCAAAGCTGACTCCAGAAAAGTATGGTTTTATGACGCACACTTGCACAAAAAAAAAGATACTGCATCAAAACTAAAATCCAAAATATTTTTATTATTTGGCTTCAGTATGGTTTTGTCGTTTCAGTCAAAAAGCCAGTTATTATATCTCATAGCAGTCTGTTAGCAAGAAAAAGTGTTTTTATTTAGAAATATTCTCTTTAAGAAAAAACATTATTCACAAATCTAATCTGCAGTTACCTGATCATTTTGGCTGAACCAAACCCAAGACTATCATGGAATAGGTTTGTCATGTACTTCTTCTGAGCAACGCTCACAAGCTTTGAGTTGTTGTATATATCAGGCAGGTATGCCTCCCCATTCCCTTCTTTGTGTTTATTCCATAGTTCAACAAACTTTTTCTGGAACAAATTCCAAGACTCTTCAATTGTCTTCAAGATCCATTTCTTGTAAGCCTGCAAAAGATAGGGAACACTAAGTTCATGCGCAGAACAACATAAAAATAAATTTTGAATGCTGCATGCTGAAGCAGCATGCTCTATGATAAACTGACACAGCCATTAAGTAACGTTACTACTGAAGATCCCATCAATCATTAAGTTATCCAACGCAAAGACATATTTTGGGCCGCTATATTTTTGTCTGCCAAGTACTATCCTCTTTATGCTAAACATGACCACTTTGATTACCCCCAGGTATCAGAAAAATCACTATTTCTCATACAAGGCATTAGCATCATATTCCAAGCATATATCCATCAGAAAAGTAGACCCAAAGTAGACTCCGAAGACATTTGGCTGACACTAACCATAGTAACTCAGAAACAAGCAAAACTACACAAAGCAACCCAACTGCGTTTGACACCAAGATAACATAAAAAGGAGAGAAGAATTTGGTATGGACAGAAGCCAAGTACATGTATGAGTAAACCATGTATTAATACTACTACTGGAGTTACAAAAGGGTGCAAAATTAACGAGTTAACAGATTCATTCATACATACCTTACGATCGTTTGCTTGATCAGCATGTCCATTCTGTGCGTAGTATGCCAAAATCAGGTTTCCAAGGAAGGCTCCAATGTCAAAACCCATTGGCCCATAGAACCCAAACTCTGGATCAATGACTTGAGTTGAACCTGTGGTCACCATGATAGAACCAGTGTGGAGATCTCCATGAATCAGAGCCTGAGCTCTCTCGATAAACCTGCAGTTGGAAATCAAATAAGTCACATTTGCCATGTACAGAAACAAACCTAGGTGCCAATTATCTCTATTCATATTCGTTGAGGTCATTACATCGATTTCAGTCCAGCTACTTCCAACTTGAGCTCGTCATCCTGTCGAACTGCCTCAGCATCTTTGTCAAGATAAGGCGAGGTCCACCGATTAAATTTGGAGACACGGTATGGGTCGGAGAACACAACTTGCTCCGTGAGCCTACACATCTCCACATTCGCAGAGTACTTAGCAACTGCAACCACAGCACAGCCCATTGCAAATCCCGTCAAGCTAATGCACATCTCCCCTTTACAGGCATGGCCACGTACCAGCCATTAGTCAACGCGCGATTCAATAGCAGTGAAGCAGCTCACCTCCGTTCTTATGATCCGTGGTGTTGTTATAGAGGAGGGAGGTAAAGAAGAGCGTCTTGGCCATGTAATCGGACATGTGGTCGGCGAGCAGCGGGTACTCGACGCCGGCGATGAGGCCCTTGCGGAGGATGATATGCGGGGGCTCGATGTAGCGCATCCCCATCAGCGACATGGCCCGGTCGAAGTGGTAGACCTCGGGTGTGTGCTCCGGGCACAGGCGGCCGTGCTCCCGCAGCGTGGAGGCCTCGAAGTAGGCGCGCTCCCGCGTCATGGGCCACGAGTCCCCCACGCAGCGCACGTACGGGAGCGCCTGCGTGTTCCGTTTTCGCCCGCGCCCGGCGCCGTCAGAGTGAGGATTAATAAGGAGGAGGAGCGGGTGTGCTGTGGGGGTGAGGGTCGGACCTGCTTGACGACCATGGCGCCGGCTTCGGACTGCACGATGTAGACGAAGTTGAGGTTGCCGTCGCCGACCTCCTTGATCTCGATGGAGTCGAGGCTGCCGCCGCCGCCGAGGCGGGAAGAGAGCGCCGGCGTGGCCTTGATGTAGGCGAGCAGGGACGCCTCGTCCAGCGGGCGGAAGCCCTGCTCCGCCTCCGCGGCCATGGCTGAGGCTGACTGCTACTCGAGCGACGCGGGCGCCGGCGAGAGGAGAGCAGAGGATGGACAGAGAGGGGGGGCCGTGAGGAATCTGCAGTGTGGTGGTGTGGGGTTTTATGGTTGAGTTTTTCTTCAGTTCTCTGAACCTGGACTTGCTTTGGATAGGCACTGGGCAGGCCCGATTCTTGCCTGCTGCATTCGAATAGTCGAACCGAATGTGACAGCACACAACGGGGAATGCAAATGTGTGGACAGTGTATTTTTTTAGGCCTGGTTTACTTCTTTCTAAATTTTTTTAAGATTTTATGTTACATAGTCACATGCTCCCTCTATCTCAAAAAATCGATGTTTTTGACTTTGACCAATCATGTTTGACTGCTCATTTTATTCAAAATTTTTATGCGAATTCTAAAATAGATAAGTTATTATTAAAGTACCTCTAATGAGTAAATAAGTTATATCAAAATAAGCGATATTTATATAAAAAGTTGTAATAAGGCGAATGGTCAAACAAAATGTCTGAAAATCATCAACAACGGTCTTTTTGAGATAGAGAGAATACATGAAATATTAAATATAGATTAAAAAATAACTAATTATATAGTTTACCTGTAATTTGTGAGACTAAGCCTAGTTAATCTATAATTGAACAATAATTGTTTAATACAAACAAAAGTACGACAGTAGCCAAAATCAAAAAAATTTTCCAACTAAACAAGGCCTTACATGTAAAGAATAAGGGCCGGCTTTGGCTCTGGCTTCTCCAGAGGAGCCGAAACCATTTTGATAAAACCATAATTTGTAGATTCGTCAAAACAGCTTCGGCTTCTCTACAGAGCCTCTCGTAAGAAAACCTACCAAATAAGCCTTAACAATAGGAAAAATTCAAATATGCTCTAGTGCGAATTTATTATATTTGATCGAGAACTAACTCAACTTCCAAAAAAAAAAATAGAAATCATTCGATGGCGTTGGATGTCAAATGGTCTGTGCAACTAAATCCACTTACTTAGCTCTTTTTTTATTTATTTTTTTAAAAAACAACAACAACTTCACTTGGAAAGCTCGAACAAAGAATAAATGCAAAATCTTTGTTTGGACATTGAGGCCTTATTTACTTTCCAAATTTTTTTTAATTTTTTTAAGGTTATCCGTCACATTGAATCTTACACGATATACATAGAGCATTGGATATAGATACAAAAAATAACTAATTGCACAATTTACCTATAATTTATGGGATGAATCTTTTAAACCTAATTATTAGTCTATAATTAAATAATGTTTGTCAAGTACAAATGAAACTGCTACAATATTCATTTTGTAAAAAAGAAAATTGCAACTAAACAAATCCCGCAGCAAAATTCTAACGAGAGACAACTTAAACTTTACGCGAGTGGTCATATCAAAATTCATGTGCTTTCTGTAATATAAATAACTGGAGACAGGCGATCATCTTTACTTCCACTATCCTTCCGTCCAGATGGTTTAACGCCAAGGCCTTGTTTAGTTCCGAAAAGTGAAAACTTTTCGGTACTGTAGCACTTTCGTTTGTTTGTGACAAATATTATCTAATTATGAACTAACTAGGATCAAAAGATTCGTCTCGTGATTTACAGCTAAACTGTGTAATTAGTTTTTGTTTTTGTCTATATTTAATGTTTCATGCATGTGCCACAAGATTCGATATGACTGGGAATCTTGAAAACTTTTTGGTTTTCAGGGTGAACTAAACAAGGCCCAAGTTCTCTCGAGTATTCCACTTTGAAGTGCAATGTTCTTGTAAAAAAAACTTCGAGTACATTGTTAATTGGTCGTGGCGTCGGGAGGAGAAACATTTACAAGAATTAATCTGTGATTAATGAATAACAATATAGATAATTATCTCACAACTTTATGTGGGAGTGTCAAACTCCAAAAAATGGAGTACCCTTTAAGGTACTTCAGAAAAAACATGGAGCGAAGTTTTGTGGAGCTAGATGTGTTTGGCAACGCGGAGGTGGAACAGAATTGAAAAAACTGGAGCGGAGCAGTCCCAAACCCACCCCCTAAAAAACCTCTTGGAGATACTGTAAGAACGTTTGACTAATTATTAGATGGCTGGATAAAAGACTTTAGAGCAACTACAAGGGGCTCTTAAAATCTTTCCTAATTTATAAGAACAAAAATTATGGTGAAAAAAACCCTCTAACAACTTTTTTTATTTGATCTCTAAATATAGACATCCTCTGAGTTATTGGATGGTACAAGATATAAAATTCAACTTTACTCAAATGACCCTTCAAATGATACGTAGTTTACATTTATATAGAGACTAGGTAGCGTGCCCGTGCGTTGCTACGGGATAGCTAATATTTTTTATTTAAAATACATATATCGCACAATAAGATAATAATATTATAATAAAACTTAAATACCAATGAAACCCTAAAAATGGCAATATTGAATTCACAAACCAAGGATTACCCGTTTTTTTCTGACCATATCGTCCACGATGTTTTGTATTTTTTCAGTCTTTTCTTGATGATACTTTTCCCTAAATTTTTTATTTTTCTCATCCCTTTCATCTCCCTGTGCATCATTTCTGACAAACAGGCACTGGATCTGATGTTAATTATCACATCACCATTCACCATTATATGTTTAACACGCAGAATAGATTCTATTACACCACAGTATCAGAGAGAAAACAAACATTAGGCTAAAGAAAATCCATAGTTACAGCATCACTCATGTCTCATGCCATGCCCTGAGATGGCGAGCCTCATCTTAAATCCATCACTTGCCCCCAGAAACCAATGGCCACCACAGTGTATGCCGCTTCCGAATCGAAGCCCTTAGTAGAGACGATCATCATCCTGGTGGTGGCCTGTTTTCGGACCGGCTACATTGCGTTGTGGAGACCGGCAGTGTGCATCAGCACGGCCTTAATTTCTTCAGGCACCATTCCAGGACCATCCGCGCACTGCTGGAGGAGGCAACAGAGACATGAAGAGGGGTGAGCTACAACGGTGGGTTAGGCTGAATTGAATTGAATCCATCAGAATTCAGCAGAAATGGTATTGGTGTGGTGACCACAACAGACCTCAGCTCGGAAGACATCCATTGCAAAGCCATTGAAGCAGCTGATGACTGCCTGCTCGATGTCGAGGCCTAGGCTGTCGAGGGCCGTCATTGTGGACAGAAGGATGCCTGGCCTGCGCGCACAGAACATGTGGATATTGACTGCATGCCCTTCCCTCATCCTTACTTCAACCTGAACAAACAAGACAGTAATGCCTCGCTCAGAGTCATAGGAATCAGTACCGTTACATGTCAGTGCTTGCCTGAACATTTCTCATAAAAGGGATGACGAAGACCTGCAGCTGATAAATGTACTAACACGGACTGTAAAACATTCAGTGTACGAATGTGAATCATGAAGCAGGCTTAGGTAGTGCTATACCACAAAACTGAATTAAATGAGGTGCCTAAGTTAACATTAATAACCAAATTTGGACTCACCGTAGCTTGTTGTCCAGTAGGGCTGGGGAATGATCCTGGGCAAAGTTCTTCCTTGACTTGGCCAGGAAATGTCTGCAATGTTGGTGTTGATGGGTTGAAGCTAGCTGATGTTGGTCCAACAAACGAAGAGCTTGAAGCTGACTCGAGTTCATTGTGAAGCTCGCTGATCCTCTGCAGGAGCTCCTTCAGATACTCAATTGCATCACCAAGGATAGAAGCCCTATCCATCTGTCACAGCAGAAGAGAAATGCTGATGAGAATCAACAACAGGATATAAGAAAAACAACCGACCTGTCCGGCCTGCTACACTAAACAAAATTGTCATGGTGAAGCATTCAAGCGTGTGTGAATTGTTTAAGGAATACGAAAATAGTTAGAAACAAATTAAAGCCAGAAAAAACAAGAATTGTCAAGAACATAAAGAAAGAAAGAAAACATGATTATTGTGCAAGCTATGAGTTGATGGGTCGCTTTCGACAACATCTTGTGCATGGCCCTGTTAATTTCACACAACTGAATCAGGGCGTGCCTAAGAATATTTAGAACACCAAAAGTAATAAGAAATGACAAATTCCATGTGGCAAGAAATTAATGCATGACTGAAAAATTCGTATGTCATATAAGAGCATTGTGGATGAATCAATCAGTCACACAAAACATGGTCACAAGAGGAAATCCACAACCAATTTCTCAAGCCATAAGACAAATATGGTTTTATAGCCCTATCTCTGAATTACACAACCAAAGAAACGAAAGCACATGCAGTTAACATTCAGAATAACGGTGTCAACATGCAGCGCACATAGCAAGCACACATCGGCAACAAGCGCACAACGGCAGCATCCACACAGCATCGCATAGCAGCAGCAGGCGTGGACCAGGCCCGGCTACGGCTAGAGATGACCAACGCAGTTCTATCAGCGGCGGCGGCCATGGGAAACCTACGAGCAGCGGTGGACGGTACAAAGCCATAGCGGCGACTGTGGCGCAAGAAGCACACGACCAGATCGATGGAGTACATACCAGAAGACAACGGCAAACCAGATTGATACGATGAAGAACCGCAGCAAAACTCGATGCGATGGAGGCGCCGAGATTCCGCTGCCGCCCTGCACGTCTCGCGGCGAGGAATCACGAGGGCATTCGCGGCTACCGGAGTTCGCGCGGCAGCGGGGCGCGGCCACCGGCGGGTCGCAAACGCTCGGGCAGTGGGGATCCCCGTCGTTTGCAGCGCGGGCAGCGGGCACCGGCGCGGTCGCTCGGGCAGCGGGCGTGGCCACCGGCGGGTCGCAGCGGGCGGCGGGTCACAGTCGCTCGGGCGGCCACCGGCGTTCGCGGCGCGGGCCGCGGCCACGACGGGGGCGCCGGCAGCGGGCGCAGCCACCGGAGGGTCGCAGCGGGCGGCGGGTCGCAGTCGCTCGGGCGGCCACCGAAGTTCGCGCTCGCTCGGGAGGCGGCGACGTTGTGTGTGGGGACAAAGCGGAGTTCGGGTGGAAGGAGCAGACCTTGCAGCGGCAGCACGGGGATGGAGGGCCGATGCTTCTGGAGGAGACAGAGCTTTATCTGTTGATGTGCTGAGGATGCAAGCGGCGGCGGAGCACGAGGATGTAGGCGGCGACGGCGGTGGCGGAGCGCATCGACGGCGCTCGCGTAGGGCGCTCGCGTAGGGCACTCGCGCAGACATCCATGGAGGGGATCGGGGCGCGGGATCACTGTAGTCCAGGGAGGGGTTCAGGGCGCGGCCGCTCTCATCCAGGGAGGGGATCGAGGCGCTGGGATCGATGGCGCTCGCGTGGACGCAATAGGGGAGGGGGAGGGGATCGGGGAGGGGATCGCGAGTGGCCAGACAATTTCCTAATACGGGGACGGGACGCACGGCTCGGGTGGGCAGGACGAAAGAGAACGTGGCACCAAAACGATGTCCTAGGAGAGTAAATTTTAAAAAGATATTTAAAAATGTTCTTAGAACACAGAATTGATCATCCTGTATGGAGTTTTGTGCAGTGCCGGGCACATGAGGAGAGAACAACCGCAATAAGAGAATAAAGAAAATTATTTGAATGTTTTTGCATGTAAAAGGAAAACGCAAAATGTTATGAGGGAAAAAGGTAATCTTACCGTGCTATGGCCCACATGTCAACGACTACTATCCGTCGATCCCGAGGCAACACGGCAAAAGCAGCACTACTGGCACAGGTACAGATCTCATCTGGTGTGTCGTCGTCTCCGCTCCCGCTGTGCTCCACCACTCCCCGCTTCAAAACAGCCAAACCGGAACAAAGATTCTCCGTCCAATCCTCGCCCCAACCCTAGCCCCGGCGATCTCGCATGGCCACCGGCCCGCGATCTCTCCACGCTCTCCTCGGCGGCGGCGCAGGTACGCGCGTCCCTCCTCTCTCTGGGTATTGTTAAAATTGCTGTGCCCCCGCGGAATCCCGCCGATCCCTGACTGCTCCTAACATTCCTCGCGCGGGGACCCGTTCCAGTCGCCGACTTGCTGCTGTGGCGGCGGAGGAACGCCTCGGCGGCGGCCGTGGTGGGCGCCACCGCGGTCTGGTTCGTCTTCGAGCGCGCGGGCTACAGCTTCCCCTCCGTCCTGTCCAACGCCTTGCTCCTCCTCGTCGCCATCCTCTTCTTCTGGGCCAAGTCCGCGTCGCTGCTCAACAGGTGCGGTTAGCCTGAGATCTGATATGGGATCGTTCGCTCCTTTGCTTTGCGGTGCTTTGTTGGGCGGTGCTTAGCCTCTAACGAATTGGGAATAGTTTGTGATGGATTGTTACAAAACCGGATAATTCCCTATCAGTTTGGATGTAGCTTGTTCCTTTCTTCGAGTACCTCACTACCAAAATAGTGTATGGTTTAGTGATTTTAAGGATCTTACGAGTTGATTTCAGCATATGTGGCATCATTAATGCTTATTAATAATCTGGACAATCCTTAAGAGGAGCTGTTGTTAATGTTAAGGCTTCATCTATCTTCTAAGTAGGCAGGCGATCCTCTTGTTTACCCTTTTCTTAAAGCATCTCCATTTCACCTTCACCACATTTGTAATCATGTACTATCAGTACATGATCCCTTCTGTGCAAAGGGAAGACTGGCTTTACTTTACCAGTAAGTTAACATAACAGCTGGATAGTCTATTCCGCTAGCATGTGGCATTTTCCTCCATAGCCTGTAGTAATGTTTGTACTGTCCCTTATGCAAGGCAGGACTAGGTGTTTCACTCATTACTCTGTACTGAGTGCTCTATGCCTCTACTTTTGTCTTTTGATGTTGGTCATCGTTCATATTCTGCTTTGGCAACTCGTAGCACTAAGTCATTGTGTATGATATGTTAACTTCATAGAAGTTAATGCATTTGAATTTTAAGCAGCGTAATCAGGTTTCCTCATTGCCTGGAATTGATTTGGTCTTTATTTTGCAATGTCTCTAATTGATATTTAGATTTTTGTGATTTTGCGTGATATTTTGTGATCAGCAATGTACACTGTACTTCCGTTGTAACTAGGCTATGTGTTGTCCATTCAGAGTGGTAATCTGAACGAGTTTTGTGGTTCCTCTGCAGGCCTCTTCCACCTCTTCCTAATCTTGAGGTTTCAGATGCAATTGTTGAAAAAGCTGCAGATCATGCTCTTGTATGGATCAATAGGCTGCTGGCTGTTGGTCAAGACATCGCCATCAAGAGAGATAGGAAAGTTTTTATAAAGGTTTGTCTTTCTCTGAGATTCTCAGTTTCTCACGCACTCTCTACTGTATGTCTGTTTCTAATTATGTATATTCTTCCTTTTCCCTGTTCTCCTTGGTGCAAAAGGTGATATTGATTTTGTGGGTGGTTTCATTCGTTGGAATGCTCTTCAACTTTCTTACGCTCATTTACATTGGTGAGTTCTGTTAATTATCTTCATGGTTGTTTGGATCTACGGTTCCTTGTTTATAAACAAACTACCTAATGTTCTTTTATGACAGCTCATTGTGCGTACTAAACTTGCCATTTGTTTTTTTTTCTAGGGGTAATGCTTTGTCTGTTGGTTCCACCACTCTATGAGAAGTACCAGGATCAGGTTGATGAAAAGCTTGGTGTAGCGCACAGTGTATTATCGAGGCACATAGATACCATCATTACCAGGGCTGGGCAATCAGCCAAGCAGAAGAAGATTGAGTAAAAGAAATGTTTTGCTATATTGTGGTGAGTTTAATATGACTCGACATAAATATATTACTTATCGTTAGTATGAAGCAAATTAAATTGAACAGCTTCCATGTCATAGTATATTAGCGTTACACACGCCATTATGAGATATTCCCTCCATTCCAAATTATAAGGCATTCCAAGAATTTTGGAGAGTCAAAGCATTTTAAGTTTGACCAAAAGTATAGAGATAATTATAAAGATTTATGACATTAAATAGGTATACTATGAAAATATAATTAATGAAGAATCTAATGATACTTAGTTGGTATAATAAATGTTATTATGTTACCATATAAATTTTGGTCAAACTTGAGATGCTTTGACTCTCCAAGATTCTTGGAACGTCTTATAATTTGGGATGGAGGGAGTGGATTAGTTTTTCTTTCATGATATATGTTTATTTATTAACTGTCGAAGTAGGTGACCATGAGAAATTTAGGGTTTCATGCTCGTATGACGTCACGATTCAAGAAGCCAAGAAAAATGCAGTAAAAGACAATTGCATAATAGCTTACCTTGCATTCTTAGAGCCACATACATCAGAAGGGAAAAAGCTAGAGGCACAACCTACTACAGACCCTTCTTAAATTAAATCAAAATATTTTAATACTAACAAGTAACAACATTCCCATCTATTAGATTATAATAATATTTACAGAACCCTGTATTTAGGCCATAAACATGTTATGAATGGTACGGCTACCACTTTCAACTGATCAATAGTTCATGAGTGACACCAAATTTGAATAATTTGACTTATGTTCTAGCAGCAACTTGCACTACTTAGTTGTCTTTACCTTATTTCTTGTAGCTGACTGTACAAACTGTTGTAGTTGTAGGAACAAAATCAAGCAGATTTTAACAGCTATTTGCTTCACTCACAGTGCAAGTGTTAGAAGAGTCAAGGACCTATTGGGCCTTAGCCCATTAGGGTTAATTAGTCGCTTGCTTAGAGGTCAAGTAAGTCTTGCTTGTAAGTCAAGTAAACCTCTCTATATAGAGGAGATGTATCAATTTAATCAAGCAAGAAATTAGAAGGAAATCCCTTCTCTCTTGCCGGCCGTGGGCAGAGCCCCGCGGCTGGCGTTCCTAGCGCCCAAAACCCTAGCCTCCTCTCTCGCTCTCACAGCCGCCTCCCTGTGAACAGTATCCGCGGGTACTGTTCACGCCATCAGCGCCGCTCCTTCGATCTCAATCCATCTCCCTCGATCCCCAGCAGCCACATAACATCTGGTATCGGAGATGTCAGGTTCCCAAGGATCCTTTGCTGCCATGGTGTCTTCTTCGGCATCCGCTGCGATGACGCCGGAACAGTTGACCGCGGCGATCCTCAAGCTCCAGTCTTCTGTTGCCGAGATCCAATCATATCTTGCCACGCTGCAGTCGCAGCAGCAGCAGCCGGTGTCACAGGTTTTCCTGCACGGGATGCCTGGTTACGGGACGACGACGTTTTCGTTCCAGGGCGTGCATCCATCTGCCCTGGTTCCCATCCAGCAGCCATGGATGCCGCCCCCTCCATCGATTTCGTCTTATGCTCTAGCATCGACGATGGGGCTGGTGCACACGATGGCAAGCACCCCGGCGGCCACGACGACAGTTGCTCCACCACCCTCCACCAATGCTGTTGTCCTCCCCGGTGTACCAACCATCCAGCACCCATTCACCGATGGGATCTTCTATAGGGGTACCAGCTTCCAGCAGGTCCGAGATGAGGGCAAGATGCTGCAGCAGACCGAGCAGCCGATGGCGACGGAGCTGGCGGAGAAGACGCTTCGCTGCCAGGCGTCGGCGGTAGTGCGGCTGCAAGCTGCTGCGCGTGGCCTCCTTGCACGTCGGCGGGTGCGAAAGATGCGTGATCTGCCGCTGATTCAGCCCTGCACCTATTTGCAGCTCCACCACGTGGAGGACTGCGATCTCATCCGCTGCGTCGGGGATTTTCAGATTGCGGTTCCGCCCACGGGCAGCGTGCATGCTGTTTTTCCTGCGGGTGGACTCAAAGTCTTCGGCGTCGGCAGTTGGAAGCCCAGCCGTCCAGCGGGGAGAAGGTATGGTGTCATCGGTGGGAGCGCACTGCCTAGTGTCGCCAGATTCCGCCACCGACCACCGCGAGGGCGCCTTCGCTGGTCCCTATTGCGACCACTTCCTGGAGGCCACACACAAGCACATCTTTCATCCAGATGGTCTCCATGGGATCCAGGTGGATGGTGTCCGCCTTATGTGCAGGGGTTAAAATTAAAGAGTCCCAATCTATTTCTAGTTGAGAATAATAAAACAAGCCGAGATGTAAAAGACTTGTTTTTAGGTGTTACGTTTGTGTCTTGCGGAGTCATTGTTAGTGTCGTTGTTAAGTTGCAGCTCGAGGACGAGCTGCATGTCCAGGTGGGGTGTAGTGTTAGAAGAGTCAAGGACCTATTGGGCCTTAGCCCATTAGGGTTAATTAGTCGCTTGCTTAGAGGTCAAGTAAGTCTTGCTTGTAAGTCAAGTAAACCTCTCTATATAGAGGAGATGTATCAATTTAATCAAGCAAGAAATTAGAAGGAAATCCCTTCTCTCTTGCCGGCCGTGGGCAGAGCCCCGCGGCTGGCGTTCCTAGCGCCCAAAACCCTAGCCTCCTCTCTCGCTCTCACAGCCGCCTCCCTGTGAACAGTATCCGCGGGTACTGTTCACGCCATCAGCGCCGCTCCTTCGATCTCAATCCATCTCCCTCGATCCCCAGCAGCCACATAACAGCAAGTCAGGGCCTAGCTCCTGCAGACTATTGTTTTTTTATAAAGACAATCTACTCCTACTGTTATTTGAACCTAGGTTCAACAGCAACCTTTTTTTTTTTGCCCTATGTAGTTTCATTCATATACACAGCTTGTGCTTAGTAACTTCTTGTATTCTGTGGTGGTTGGTTTTGGCTTTTGAGGTTTTCCCTGGCAAAAGTGCATTTCCTGGAATTTGAGTTGAAATTGTTCCTGATAATTGCTGCTTTTCTTATTAATGATTAATTGTTTCTTGTCAGGAACATCTGGTTATCAAGTGGAGTTGACAGTGGGCCTTTCATCTTTGGCTCTCGATACTTGTGATCGTCCACTAATATTAATTCTCGATCTGCTGATCTGAGGTTTTGATGTGCGCTGTTCATTTCAGGAAATGAGATGGCTTGTGTATTTTTCTTTTTGAACATGAGGTTTACTATGGGCGCATACCTTACTTGAAAGATGTTGAGACAATGTAATGCGTACATACAAGTATGTGGCCTGCTTGCGCTGTTAGTCATGATCTTTCTGTCACTGATTTTTAATTTTAGGCTGCTCTGAGGGACTTTGTGGGGCTCATTTGATGCCCATCTGCAGGTGGCTCATTTTCTGAAATACTCCCTCCATCCTAAATTATAAGTCATTCCAAAAATCCTGGAAAGTCAAAACATCTCAAGTTTGACTAATAATATCTATGATACCAACTAAGTATCATTAGGTTCTTCATTAGTTATATTTTTATAGTATTATTTATTTGATGTCATAAACCTTTCTATTTTTTCTATAATGTTGGCCAAATTTGAGATGCTTTAACTCTTTAAGATTTTGAATGACTTATAAATTGGGATGGAGGGAGTACCTAATAAGTTGTATTTTACATAGACAGATGCATCATGTGAACTGATGGGCATTTTTGTCGACAGTTCTGCTTTGCTTTACCTGTAGTCCCACCGTTTCTTTTGACAATGCGTGCAATGGTCTAGACCAGTCTATATTACTGGACGTTTACCATCAATTTCTGTCACGATATATCAATTGCTATTGAGTCATTGTCGTATTAAAAGATTTATGAAATGTCAATATGACAGAGCTTTTATGTACTAACATGCATATAATTTGATTGTTAATTTTTTAAAAATTTATGAAGTTTGGTGTTTTCAATTCTTTGTACCTCATGAAAAGAAACAGAGGGAGCAATAGCCAGATCATATTGGTTTCTGCGAGCTACATTTTTATTTATTACTAGGTTAATGCCCGTATGTTGTTACGGGTTTTAAAATCCTCATACTCTATGTTTCTTCATTGTTATTTTATTTTTTCTGTCTATATTCTTCCTTTTTCATTTCTTTTTAGTTTTTGTTTTTCGATTTTATTTTATTTACTGTCCTTATTCTTTTCTTGTTTTAATTTTACCTTTTATTTTCTTTTTCTTTTGGTTTTATTTTTATTGTTCTTCCTTGCTTCTATTTGTTTTTCTTTTTTTCTTTTTAGATTTCCTATGTTTCTTCATTCTTATTTTATATTTTATTTCCTTTTAATCTTATTTTTATCCTTATTTAAATTATTCATTTTACTTGCTCTATGCACTTTTTACCATTTGTTAATTATGTTTGTTTTTATATTTTTTTCTTAGTAATTTTATTTTTTATTTTTATTTTCTATATATATGTGATATTTATGTAGTATATATTTAGTGTTCTATATTGTGTATGTCATGTTTACGTAATATACATGTGATGTTCTATGATGTTTCTTACGGTGTTCACTTAATATACATGTAATCTATAATAGATGTGATGTTCTATAATATATTTAATGATGTTTTATGATGTATTTAGTGATGTTAATGTTCTATAAATATATTTACGATATTTAAAAAATAACCCTTTGACATTATTTGAATTTTTCTCCATTTTGTGTTTTTATTTTTTTTCTTATGCTTTTTTTCTAGTTTTTTTTTATTTTTATCTATGTCATGTATTTATGTATTTTTATGTATATTGTAATATCAGTTTCATAAACCTAAAACCAAAATACTATTCTTCTAAATCGATAACATTTTTTTACAAAGACTGAACATTGTTTGTTGAACCTAGAATATTTTTTCTACTTAATAAAAGAAAATATTTTATCTTTGTAAGATAAATATTCATTAATAAAATTTTATCTAAGTATATCTATGTGTGATCTTGTTTTGAAGGATTTGTTATAAGAAATTTAATGGTGCAATCAGAATTTAATTTATATCTCTAGTTTAGGAGTTATGACTTTTTTTAATTCGCTAAAATAATTTTGCATGCATAGATGAGTGGGGCCTAAGTTGATGCGATAGCGTGTCATCGCACAGTAAAAAAGACCACCAAAGGGATGAAAGTTGTGGATGGCTCCTCTCTATAATTTTTAGTTGTAGCGATAAATATTAATTGATAAAATTTTATCTAAATATATCTATGTGTGATCTTGTTTTGAAGGATTTGTTACGAGAAATTTAATGGTGCAATCAGAATTTAATTTATATCTTCGGTTTAAAAGTTATGACTTTTTTAAATTTACTAAAATAATTTTGCATGCATGGGTGAGTGGAGCCTAGGTTGATAGGATAGCCTATCATGGCTAAAAAGAATGTGAGTTGTGGCTTCACCATGGGTGTGGCAGATGTATTCTTTCTATAATTTCTAGTTGTAGAGATTCTGTATATGGAATACCTATGTGAGTGCTGTAAAATAAACTTGGATTCTCAAAATTTGATTTATTATTCTGTATATGGAATACCTATTGTGAGTGCTGTAAAATAAACTTGGATTCTCAAAATTCTATTGAACATAAGAACAGAGCAAAGCTATAAGTAGACTTTACATTCTAAATTATAAGTCATTTTGTCTTCATAGTGCGATAAACATATCCTTGGGGCTGGGTCCGAAGCTTTCTTATATTTTAGTGTCAGAACTCACTGGCAATTATAGGTACGAATGGGCTTTGCATAAGCTAAAAAGACAATTAAGCTGTACTTTTTCTATTAGTTTTTTTGAGATTACACAGTACAACGCAGACACTCAACATGCACGCACACTCAACCCTATGAACACACATACGCAAACCCTACCCCTATGAGCACCTTCGAAGTTAGCAGTGTTCTTTTCTCACGGTACTTTCAGCCAAACCATACCCGATGCTTAAAAATGTTTTGTCGCCACCCAACTTTAGTGAAAGCTTCAGTACTAGTTAGAGCTCGTGTTAATGTTCAAGTTTTTTTTAGCACTTCTTGTGGTGAACCAAATTGTAGGGTCACAGGGCACAGCAGTGGCTTCTCTTTATCCTACATTCAGCACTACACATATCTCTCTGCTTTGGATTAGAATTTAGAAGCAGCTTCTTTAATATGCAGTTCAGATAAAGCTTGTACTGTCGGATCATATCCTCCTTTGCCAAAGCTGTCGATCGAATAAGCATCCATCAGGCAAGCAAAGCAGACACACTTCAGGTTCCGTCGTTTTGTAGTGCATTCAACAATCCGAGGGGTCAGCTACTCAAGAGTTCATCGCAGTATAAACGAAAAAGAACAGTGACGAACAACCATAGCATAGAGTGATGACTGAGGAGGATGAAGCTTACTCCTAGCAGGGTTTTGTTGTTCTTGAAGCAGTTAGCTTGGATTAGTGGATATATATGTGAATGGCGTTGCTTCTGACCTTCTGTATATATAAAAATGTTTCTGTCGTGAGAGGCTCTAAGTATGATCCGGATACCCCGCTCTGTGAGGACACTGGCGTTTTGTTAGGGCGCAAAACACTTTCTGTTAGTGATGACTCCAATTATGTTATGTGTGTGCTAGTGATGGAGCACAAACAGCCTTGATTCGCAAGAGTTCTCAATCAAAGGATAAAGGCATGTACTTGACCTTTTTTTTTCCACCGGGCCCATGGCCAGGTGGATGAAATGGTGTGGATATTTTCTAACCGTATTTGAGATTGAATTCGTTTAGAAGAGTTTAGATCTGTTCGTGAAAGAATTTGTTTAGAGGAGTTCGGATCTATATGTATCTAAGTCCGAATATTCAACATCCGGTACCGTATCTATATCTGAATATTTAAATCGTACGTTACATCCAGTTAATATCTTATTCAATAAAATTAATATTATCCGTATTTAAATTCAAATCCCACCAATAATATATAGTGATATTTGTCCGTATTCGTTTTCATCACCGGGCCGCCGGGCCCTGATCACACACCCGGCTATGTCGCCTCATTTCGTTCACCGTTTGATCTGCCATCAACGGTCTGCCTCACGCTTCTACATCCCCACCCCACGTCGGGTCCACAGTATTAAAAAAAAAAAAAGCCCCTCGCGACGCTTCTGCTCGCGCCCCGGGGCGCTCCGCCGCCCTCGGTCCCACGACCTCGCATCCAGACCCCGCGCCGCTCCCTGCCCCTGCCAGCGCCGCGTCGCTCCGGCCGTCCCCGCCGCACCGGCCGACCCCATCGCGGCTCCCTCCCTTACCCATAGCCTCCCCTTCTCACTTCTTTCCCATCGGTTAGCGAGGAGGAACCCTAGCGACGGAGATGAAAAAACCCACCCTGGAAGAGCTGTATGCGACCTTGTCGGCGTTCCAAGTTCGTCCGGGATACATCGTCCCGGTCACCGCGGATTTGCCGTGCTTGGTGTCGGGGATTGCCTCGATATCTCTGGCGGAAGGGGGATGTGGGACTTCTTCGACCTCTGTGGCCCCGATCTTGCCGGCAAGAGGGGGTGATGTGCCTACCTCGAGCTCTGGGGCTGGCTCGATCTCGGTAGCCGGAGCTCGGGCTGGTTCGAGCTCAGTGGTGGCGGCAGGGTCAGGCGAGGCCCCCGCGAGGAGGAAGAGGACGCCTGGGAGATGGAGGAGGATCCCTCGCATCCTACCTCATCCTTCCCTGAGAAACAGACCCATGACAATGCAGGAGCTTCTCGAGGACTGCTTGGACATGAGTGATGAGATTTACTGCTTCAGAGAGGAGGATAAGCCCGCTTTCCGCGAGGCCAGGGCGAAAATGGCCAGGTTCTATCAGCATATGATCGACGTCGAGAAGAACGGCAACAGACTCACCTTACGACCCCGCGTCCTCTTGGATACACCGTATGTTAAACCCCTTCCTTTTACCTTTTTTTGTTCATGGGTATGATCAAAACATCAACTTGAATACTTGATGGATACCCTGCAAATCCTACCAACATGTAGATGTAGATCCTAAGTAATATGTTGATCCTACCAACATGTAGGTCCTACGTAATATGTTTATGCAGTTTTATTTTATATTGAACTCGTTATTGCATTACCAGAAACTGAACTAGGTTGGACAGCCAGAAACTGGTAGGGAGAACACGGCTTGATGTGGCACCAACAGGATGAATAATCCTGGCGGGCTTATTTGAGTTTTGCTGATTGTCCAAACCATCAGAAATACCATGTTTGTCTTGATGTGGCATCAACAGGATGAATAATCCTGATGGGCTTATTTGAGTCTTGCTGATTGTCCAAACCATCAGAAATACCATGTTTTTTTTTATTCTGACAGTGAAGTCCTGTAATAAGAAATAATATTTCATTAAAACACATAGAAATTAAATTTCATAACCACCAGTCCACCAGTTCTTATTGTACACAGCACTGACATGTACATAATACACACTCATCTTCAGAATCAATATTTCATTAGAATATTCTATAAACAATGTAATAGATCAAGTTTAGTATTTCACTCGAACACACAAAACATCAAGTTCTTGAGTTTGCACGACACTAAAAGTCTAAAACTGCAAATTTGTAAGAGATCGTCACAAACTTCTTACTATTTCATGTTTGGGAGGCAGTAGCACTTGAGAGTGTCCTGCCACCACTAGGTCATTGGCGTTAATAGCACTAATGTCTTGTTGAGAGAAGCTCCAGCCTAGCTTCTGACCTACAATTCAAGAGATGTTTCACATTCTTAAAAAAATAACTGAATTGCATCGAAAAGGATGAATCACACCTAACAGATTTATGTCACTACCTCACGATATAAATTGTCATCCATCTGAACTAGCTAATACCCGTGTGTTGCTATGGGTAAAAAATTTATATCGCGTTGATATGTAATACTCATCAATCCATATATACCAATGCCAATGCCACAAATTATTTACTGTTTATGATTAAGATTTTTACATACCCTACTATATTTTTTATTCGTAGTGGTGCTTAAATCGAGATCCTAGGTTACTTGTCCACCTTGGGCAACAGCATGGTTAATGGCATCAAGGTTGCTTTTGCATCAGTGGCCACTAGCTGCTGCATAGTGTTTTCTTAGCAGCTTGTCATCTTGATTGCTCTTCTAGCCTTCTTTTTCGGCTGCCTGTTACACAACCTAAGACAAAACCAGCTTGCCGGGCTACTTTAACATTTTAATTGACCAAATTTCTTCCATTGATACAAAAAGACAACTGCACAAGAATGAAAGCATCTAACGAGATTCCTAATATCTAGTAGAGGAATATACTTGTCAACCAATTTGAAGATGAAATTAAAAAACTCCCATCTTACTATCTCTGCACTTTTTGTTGACCAAAGTTTAAGTGCAGAGCAAAGTTCAAGAGTTCAATTGAAGTTCAGTTACCATGGAGTTGTGATTGGTACCTGACACCTGGAAATAGGACATCTTAAAGGTGGTGTATAACTGACAAAGCCAGTGAGGCAAATAAAAAATTGAAGCTTAACTGATGTCTACAGAAATAAAACAATCTTACATTCATGGCTGATTGCAACACCAACCATGTAGGTCGACCAATTTTACAAAATCATGTGCAAAACCACACCCAATTCCGATTGAAGTGAAATTGGAATCACATCTCCACCTAAGCTTTTGTACACTATAAACAGAGAAAAACCGATTGTTGGCACACATGCTGCTGCATTCCTGATTAAAACAAGCAATTAGCACACATCACCTTTCCCTAATGTAGAATTGCAGATCGGTATGTGCTGCTGCTGTGGTGATTGGCGACCAAGACATCTTCTATCAGGGCACTGAGTCCCTAGTTGACCAGGGTGACGAGCATGGGCGCTGTTCCCTGGTGATGCGATAGTATATTACAACAGATTCCTGAAAAATAACAACAATTTCCATTCAATTCTAGGTTCGCAAAATGAAAATCCCTAAAGCCATTTACTGACAATGAGATTTAGGAATTGGGGGAAAGTAGTGGAATGGAGAAGAACAAGCACTCACGAGAGGCCTGCTGGATGGCCACTGGCTGGCTCCACGGCGCCGGTGGACGGGCGCCTTGCGGAGTAGGCGAGGGCGGCCACCGGAGAGGGGGGTGCGGTTGCCGGATGGCTTGACGCCCAGTGCCCAGTGGCTCGCAGCCTCGTGCGGTGCCAGTGCCGCAGTCGTGCCTCCTGAAGGTCGGGCGCATCGGGGTCGGGGAATGGGAAAGGGGGTCGTAATTGCTGCCTGGGCTGGTCTGCGAGTGTTGCGGGTGAGATGGGAGCGTGTGGGGCCCACCTGTCAGCGTTGTTTGCCAGAGCAGGAAGGGTTCGTGAGGCACGTTGAAGCTGAGAGGCACATTGAAGTGGTGTTAATGTCTTCTGTTTAATCTGTTTATTAGGAGTAGAGAGTGAGTAGCATCTAGAGTGTTTACAAGGGATGCACAACACCAGAAAAATTAAGTTGGGAAGATAGTGAGAGATGAAGTCTTAACTCTTAACTTGCCCATGCTTTCTATCATTGCAAGCTACAACCATTTTAATTAATAAAAAATGTGGATTTTTAAGCTGCATTTTCATTCTTGGTCACTGAAATAGTTAAATTATTATAAAATAACTTCAGTTAATTCATTTAGCTAGTGGTAAGAGATAGAATTCATTAACAGTTCAACTCTTGTATATCCAACGAAATGTAATAGTTGAAGTACAGTAAACTCAATAGATGCACCATGTTCTTGTACAAACATAGGTGGCCATATTTTATAGTCTAGCATAGAGAATATCTAAAATTGGTTTTGTTTAACCCACCATTGAATCTGATACTCTTTTGAATACTCCCTCTATCCCAAATTGTAAGTCATTCCAAGAATCTTGGAGAGTCAAACTTTTCTAAGTTTGACTGAATTTATATGATAAAATAATTATTATTATGATACCAACTAAGTATCATTAGATTCTTTCTTAATTATATTTGTATAGTGTACTCACTTTACGTTACAATTCTTAGTATTTATCTCTATAATTTTGGTCAAACCTAAAAATGTTTTGACCCTCCAAGATCTTGGAACGACTTACAAATTGGGATGGAGGGAGTATATTTTAACGGGCAATATTTGACCTGAATTTATTACTCTTTTCAATATATTTCAGTGAGCAACATTTGACGGCAGAAGAGATGGAGGCAGAGCTTGCTGGCAAGAATGTTGGTCACCAAGCTCATCGTTACGCTAATTTAGCAATTGACCACTACAATACCGAGAACACTGTAAGTTCTTTTCTTTTTTTTTTCTTTTTCATTACATGCTCAGCTCATTAGTTTGCTAATTTAGCAATTGACTACTACAATATTGCAAAAAATTGTAAGCTCTTTTCTTTTTTTCTTTTCCATGACGTGATCAATTCTAATGTAATAAACTAATAAATATTTCCTATTTTTGTTTATTCAGGTTAAGATTGAGCTCTGTACTGTTCTTTTATCAAATTATTTTTTTGAGATCTGTGGGTCCACATTCGCCCATGTCAACTTTACTGCCAGGACTCAGGATGATAATCAGGCTAAGAAAAGCCTGTATTTTGCAGAGCTTAAATTTAATCCGGTTCTTCTGGAGTTGACTGAATGTGCTGATGATGTGGAGACCATGTGTGTCAGCTCTGTCCATAATCTTGATCATTCTTGTTTTGGTATGTTTGTTATTGTAAGGTGTTTATTTATGATTGTACGTGTTTATAAGACTTCCTCAGCGATTTATTCGATATTTTGATGTTGCTTTTGTAGGTGGATGTCATGAGATAAATAGGAAAATTGATTATGTGATGAGTGGGAATCAGGACTACGAGCGTTGTCACGCATGTAGCGATCGTATCAAGCATCCACATGGGACAAAATTTGTTGCAGGGCATGATAGTTCCAAGATTCCGTATTACACTGCAGGCTGATGTCACAAGTATACTATGGGCTTTTTCAGTTCACCCCAAAAACCAAAAATTTTTCAAAATTTTTCGTCACATCAAATCTTGCGGCACATGCATGGAGCATTAAATATAGATAAAAACAAAAACTAATTGTACAGTCTGTCTATAAATCGTGAGACGAATCTTTTAAGTCTAGTTACTCTATGATTGGACAATGTTTGTCAAATAAAAATAAAGGAGCTATAGTGTCAAAATTCAAAAAAAAAAAATCAGATCTAAATAAGGCATATGTTATAATATGATTGGAGCTATGATTTGGAGAATTGTTAAAATTCGTTAGCAACTCTTTAATGTGCAAATATTGCTAGCTACCACTCTAGCCAGGACATTCAATGAAGCCTGTATGGTATGTCAATTGCAACTAGGATTATTAATGCTCTATTTAGTTACTCTCTTTGGGCTAGTATTATTGGTTGTTTTTGGCTCAATTGATTGGATGAAAAAAAATTGTTGTTTGAACTTTTTTTTCTAGTTAGAGATATGAGACGAGATTGCTCTTGTGTATTGAGGCTTTTACTTGTGTGCTATTATAAAATTTAATAATTATTTATAAGCTATTAAAAAAGTCGAGCAGTCATATGTATTACTGGTTGGAACTTTTTTACCTCTTATGTCATTCTGTCCATATTTGGTACTAATTGTAGCAAACAGAGCTGCAAAAACGATAGAAATACCCTTAGTCTAGACAGAAGGTAGCTGAAGTTGCATTTTCCTCGGGTGCCACTCATCATCACATGTCACATAGCTCTTTATATCACCATAAAATAACTTAGTAAGCTCACCATCCACATGACAAACTAAGTAAATAACTTAGCCTAGAAATTCATAATTATACAATAATAACTTATAACGATAGAAAAGAAAAGATAAAGGAGAAGATAAGGATAAAAATATAATACAAGGTTAAACTAGATTTGAAGTTAACTCAACAATTGTTTTTCCGTCAACAATGCTAGAAAGCTTGTTGGTATATTTAAGACGTACAGATAAAATTTGCAAAAGTATGGATACCGATGTAGCTTTCATCCGGAGATTTTAAATATTAAAACGTGTAAGCACAATTAAGTCTATGCTTAACCCCTGAGAAGCAATCAAGGACGGAGATGATATATGACATACAGAAGATCACTAAGGTCTTCTAGTTCTAACCTTTGCAAGCTATCTAGTATTGTTTAACTAGGGAGATGATATGACATACAAAAGACACCAGTAGAGGATGCTTTCCTTAGCAACTAGGTCCTACTTGGCCTACAAATGGGGATGTGGACTATGGAAGATTCAACGAGGCTATAAAGTCACTCTCGCGAGCTACCACCGATCCAGATGGCAGGGTGCATCTATGAGTAATCCGAGTCTAAGCACCACGCTTACACTATAAATTATACCTTAAACTACGACTGTAGATCAAAGCACTCAAAAGACACTCGCAAACCTAAAGAACAATATAAACAATGTTGCTTACTTGAAGTAGAAGTTGATTATAAAGGGAATCTTTGAAGCAAGCTCCGAAAGAACTTGATCGCATAGGTACATGCCGTAGAGGAGACACCGATAGACTAACACTTCCTCCAAACTCTTCCCTTACACTCTATCTCACTATATCTAAATAATACTAGTCCTAATCTCTGGAGGACTACATGACTAATCTTCTCTTGATAGCTAACTTTGAGAGGTTGGTGTAACGTCCAAATGGCTAGAGGGGGGTGAATAGCCTTATTTAAAATTCTACAAGCTCAACTAAATAAGTGTGTTAGTAAAACAAATAGCGAAACAATTCTAGCAATAGCACAACTAAGCTATACAATCCATCTACACAAGTCTAGTACAAGGCTAAACACTAAACCAAATCAACAAGGCAAGACAACATCTAGCTCTACTCCTTAACCTAGAGACAAAGCTACACAAACTAAACAACTAGCAAAGTAAGCAAGCAAGTAAAGGAGTAAGTGATGATTCTTATACCGATGGTGAAGAGTAGAGATGTAACTAAGTATCAATCACAATCGCACAAGATGAAATCCTCGACAAGAGGTGACACATGATTTTTACCGAGGTTCACTTGCTTCCCGACATCTAATAAAGATGAAAAAGGTCAAAACGATTCATAATTTAGAAAAAAAAGGGAATACAAAGTGCGATAAACATATCCCTGGGTCTGAGGCTAGTGTCTGAAGCTTTGTTTTGTTTTAGTATCAGAATTCAGAAGACAATTATATAGGTACTAATCGGCTCTACAAATGCAAAAAGACAATGATAGCACTTCGTTGGTGAGCTAAAATATAGGGTACTACTTCTTTTGGTGAGCCACAAACTGTTGCGTCACACGGCACAACAGTGGCTTCTCTACCCTACATTCAGTACTTAGAGCATCTACCAATAATCCATCCCCAATATGATGATATTGGTGATCACCATATCACTTTTTTGAAATATTGGGAGAGATACTCCAATAGATCACCAATAATCTCTCCCAATATATAGGACTCACGTGTCAGATTCCAATTATCTCTCTTATTTCTTTCCTTTTCTTTTTCTCTTTCTCCAGCGGTGTCGTCTTTCTTTCCGCACGCATTGTACCCGCGCGTCCCTTCCTGCGCTCCTGTGGCACGGAACAGCACGCTGCCCTGCTCCACCCAGCGGCATCAACCCCATCCCCAACCGCCCATCCGAACCCGACCTCCAGCCGTCCATGGTGCCACTGCCACAAGTTCGCGAGGAGATGGGGCAGCCACAGATGCCCGAGTTCCCGGAGGCCATTGGGCATCATTTATGCACAGCGGGGAGGAGGGCACGTAGCCTCGATCTCGACAGCGAGCCCGCGGGCCTCCGGATCAAGCGTGGCGAGGTGCCAACCAGGACCTCCTCCACACCGCCATCGTCGTCCATCTGCCTCGATTTGGATTGAGCGTGACAGCGGCGGCACTCGGTGGAAAGTGACAGTTATAGTGGACCTAGGTTATTGGGGGAGGTGCTATCTTCCCCTTTATTTGAGGGGAGATGGAAGAGATATTGGTGATCACCATAAAAAGGATGATAAAGGGAAGCTGTTGGAACACTGAATTTGACCTATTTCCTCCAATATGACAAGTTTATTGGGATAGGGGATGATAAAGGGGAGCTTGGAGATGCTCTCAGCAGCACACATATATTTAGGAGCTTCTTTAATTTGCAGTTCAGATAAAAGCTTGTACTATAGGATCATATATCCTTCTTTTGCCAAAGCTGTGGACAGAATAATCATCGATCAGGCAAAAGCAAAGCCGACACACTTCAGTTTCCGTCCTTTGGTAGTGCATCCAATAATCAGAGGCGTGAGCTACTCAGAGTTCATACCGGTGTAAACGAAGTAGCACAATGATGAGCAAACTTAATCGTGGTAAGAGCAACGGTGGCATAGAGCGATGAGGGTCAAGCTTCACAGCAGGATCTTGTTGTTCTTGCAAGCAATTGGCCTGGATATAAGTGGATATATATGGGAATCAGGTTGCTTCTGTACATATATAAAAACGTTCCTGTCGTCAGAGGCTCAAAGTATGATCCGAACATGACGATATCCCGCTCTGTCAAGACAATTTTATTTTTAGGGCGCAAATACTTTCTGTTAGTGATGGCTCCAATTATGCTATGTGTGCAGGCTAGTGATGGAGCACACGCAGCAAATCATGAACAGCCTTGATTCGCAGGAATTTTCAAGGATAAAGGCATGTACCTGCCCTTCTGTGCACGACAGCCGACAGCCGACGCCCTCACGCTCCCAGCTAGCCCCAGCGGCGTTCCGCGTTCCGATCCTTCCGTCGCCGTCGTGGTTCCATCGTCTTCTTCCCTCTCACCCCACTGGCCTCTGGGCACTGCCGTCGTCTCCCAACTCATCAGCCCTACCCGAAAAGCCTTGACCGGAGCCGCACCGCACGAGTAGCTCGCTACTCGATCGCTAGCCATTGTGTTGTGGTGGTGCACTCCGCACCGCACTGCACGGTGCACGCCGTCCTCGCGCGCAGCTCCTCTTCTTCCTCCCTGGTCGTCTCCTACCGCCGACGGGGACTAACTAACCGCCAACCCCACTTATGCTGCTCTGCGTGCCATCTCACCACTTTGCTCCCGCCCGGCGCCCCCACCAAAGCTTCTCCAATTCCCACCGCTTTCCGCTCGTAAAGCGCGCGAGCGGCTACTACGCTTGTGCTCCACTTGTGCCAGTGTGCCGCCCATGCTGCCTTCAGCCAGCCGTGTCCATGGACCCATCTCAGTGTCTTCTCCTCCTTATATTATATCCCCCAGCGTCTCCTTATCTGCGATAACGAACTCCCACTGGCACTGCTCCGAGTCCGACACTAATGGCGGGGCCGGCAGCAGCGGTAGTAGCTGTGCTCGTGCTCGCCGCGGCGCACGGCGCGCTCAGCGAGTCGAGCCATGTCGATTTCGCGGGGGCCGTCGCGCGCGGCCGGACCCGCAGTGCGCCAGCGCCGTCGTCGTCCTGGCACGGCGGGAACAGCACGGCGCCGGCGCTGGAGGGGTGCGGGTGCGAGCCGACGCCGCCTCCATGGAGGTTCCTTAACGAGAAGCTGAGGTCGCTGTACCCGGTGATCCAGGCGTTCAAGCAGACGATCACGTGCGACCCGCTGGGCGTGACGGCGACGTGGACGGGCACGGAGCTCTGCGACAGCTTCTTCAACGGCACCACCTACTACAAGGGCTTCTACTGCGACTACCCGCCGGACGCGCCGGGCGTGCTCACCGTGGCGTCCATCGACTTCAACGGCTTCGGCCTGTGCGCGCCGTCGCTGGCCGGGTTCATCGACGCGTTCCCGGACCTCGCCCTGTTCCACGCCAACTCCAACAACTTCTCGGGCGACGTGCCGGACCTGACCCACCTCCAGTACTTCTACGAGCTGGACCTATCCAACAACAACTTCTCCGGCGCGTTCCCGGACTCCGTGGTGCCGCTGGGCGGGCTGCTGTTCCTGGACCTCCGCTTCAACCGGTACGCGGGGACCGTGCCGGCGCCGGTGTTCGCGCTCACCGTCGAGGCGCTGTTCCTCAACAACAACGGGTTCGGCGGCCGGATCCCGGACACGTTCGGCAGCACGGGCGCGCAGTACCTGGTGGTGGCCAACAACCAGTTCACGGGTCCCATCCCGCGGTCCATCTACAACACGTCGGCGACGCTGTCGGAGGTGCTGTTCCTCAACAACCGCCTGTCCGGGTGCCTCCCCTACGAGGTGGGGCTGGTGGAGGGGCTCGCCGTGTTCGACGCCGGCGGGAACGAGATCACCGGGCCGATCCCGCTGTCGTTCGGCTGCCTCCGCGACGTCGAGGAGCTCAACCTGGCGAGCAACCAGCTGTACGGGCAGGTCCCCGACGTGCTGTGCCTGCTGGCGCGGAACGGGAAGCTCGGGAACCTCTCGCTGTCGGAGAACTTCTTCCACTCGGTGGGGCACCACTGCATGGAGCTCGTGCGGAGCAGGGTGCTGGACGTGCGCCGCAACTGCATCCTGGGGTTCCCCGACCAGCGGCCCCCGCTCGAGTGCGCGGCATTCTACGCCGACCCCACCAAGCACTGCCCCTTCATCCCGCACATCCCCTGCGATTTGCCTGGGTACAAGCCGCCGCATCCGCATGCCGCCGCCGAAGACGCGGCGCCGGCGCACGGCCATCCTCACCAAGGCCAAGGTGGTGGGAACTGATCCATGCGCGCCGAAAGGGGTCGATTCGTCGTCTCTTTGCCTTTGTGATCGCATGATTTGATCGCGTCGTGACGCGTGCGCCGCATTTTGGGGAGAAAATAAGTTCCACCGCTGCTCTCGTTGTGTTGTGTGGTGGTGTCGTGACAGTGGGGTTCAAGAAAAAGTCAAATAATTAACCGCCGTTTACCAAAGTCAAGTGTACGTGTACCAGTTAGGTTGTTCGTGAATTCGTGACCGGCGCGCCGTCAAAGTAAATACTATATGTAACCTGTCCAATTGTCCATGCTGTAGTGCTGACTACTGCTGTCAATATCGTGGGAGTCGTTGGTTGCTGCCTTCAGTTCTTCCGCTAAACAAATTCGCCATACGCCGCGTCGACGTCAAAACGGAGGAAACACGACCAGGCGATCAACGTCGGTCCGTGCAACGGAGGACGGACGTCGTCCGGCTCCGGGTCCGGACTTCCCGTCAGCCGACTCGTGGTCCCAATCTTAGCAGCCTAGCAATCCCATGTTCTCATTTTCATTTTACGTTTAGGAAACATCTACGGCCTTATTTAGTTCACCTAAAAATCAAAAACTTTTCAAAATTTCCCGTCACATCGAATCTTGCGGCACATGTATGCAGCACTAAATATAGACGAAAATAAAAACTAATTCTACAGTTTATCGGTAAATCGTGGATGAATCTTTTGGAACTAAACAAGGCCTAAGTTTCAAAAAAATGAATATTTTCGTTCTTACATTATAAAATAATATTTCATATTCCTGTTTCTATTCCGGTAACGGGCAGAAACATGGCTGCTACGGTCCCAACTGCCTAGCGATTTGTTTGCTACGGTCCAAACTTGCTGTACACATGACACGTCGGCCGGCCCTATCGACGAAGCTGGCCAGCCCACCGGATGAGAGCCGATTGGGCCTGTTAATTGGCCCACCAAAATAGAAATTAATACATTGTTTTCTAAGATAAAATAAAATGTTTTGAGGAAGAGATTTAAAAAACGGTCAAAATTTAGAAATTATTCCTAGAACAAAGAAAAATATTTTCAGCCAGCAAAAAGTATTCCAGCCAAGAATATAAATTGTTCTGGGAACAAAGAAAAAAATTATAAAAAACAATAAAGGGTATGACGATGTTAGATTTTGTTTTTGTCTCAATAAGTAAGTATAAAATAATTTGACTTAATTACACCAGCTACCTGTAAACCTTATCATCGTGTGACATTTAAGTCTACAAAATGCGATAGCATGTCTCTTTATTATTATTAGGACAAAACCCGCTAAGCCGCTAAAAAGGGAATTTGGCCAGCCGGATTCCCAACCATGCAGGTGAGGTGAGAGGTGTTGACATCCATTGGTGCGTGTTCTTCAAAAATTTCAGATTATCAATATTCAAACATAATATCTACTGAGAAAATAGCCAATTTCAAATTGTTTTCACCATTCAAGTTAGCAAACCACTCCATTTACAACAATCAAGGGGGTTTCTTTCCTTTTTTCGGTAGTTAAGGCGGTTTCTTTCCCGTTTTCGGTAGTTAAAGGGGTTTCTCTCATGTTTTCGGTAGTTAAGGGGATTTCTTTCCTGTTTTTGGTAGCTAACGGGTTTTTTTTTTCCCGGTTTCCATCTCAATTCCGGTTGTTCCCACCCCACCCTATTTTTGTTTTTGGTAGTTATAAGGGCTTAAGGGGGGTTTCTTTCATGTTTTCAGTTTCCATCCCAATTCCGGCTGTTCCCACCCTATTCTTGTTTTCGGTAGTTATAAGGGCTTAAGGGGGTTTCTTTCATGTTTTGTCTCTTGATTGGAGTTGCTCTTAGTAGCTTCCCAAATTCGACATAATACTCAACTGTAACACAAAACAATTGGATTTAGCTTCCCTTCACTCAATTTATTTATATATAATTTCCTATACTACAAAGCCTGAACATTGAGGTTCTTCCCAGACGAGGAATTTAGATTCTGGAGGTTTGCGGTTTGCCTACCTTGTGGCCTCAGAAAACGGCTCAGAAAGGGGTGGGAGAGGAATCGAGTTTAGCGCAGCAGGGCCAAACACGATGGCCGCGAGGTCACGGAGGACAGGGATATGCTAGGCAACAGAAGACGGGGCAAAATAAATAAATTCCAATGACATCGATCAATTAAACTTGAAATTATGGAACTCAATCCATGACAAATATCCTTTAATCAGAGGTACAGATGGTAGCTAGTTATTTACAGCGGATTCATGGGACGATAAGTAATAATTAGATACAATATAATCTATGAAAGCTTGTCTTGACCGAATTTTGGACAATATCTGAACGCCAGAGTCAGAAAAGCTCCGGCAGTCCCATCCCTCCAAGATCGGACAAGCTCATGCGGTGTTCAGCTTGGCGAGGGTGCGCTTCAAGGCCTTGACGCTCAGTGGGCTGTTCTTGCTCTGCTCAATTTAAACAAAGAGATAGTTTAGTATTTAACTGCCTGCTATTTTATGGTTAAATCATGAACACAAATAACACTGGGACCTGTTCTTGCTCTTCTAAATTTAATATGTAACTGCCTGCTATTATGGTTAAATTATGATAAACACAAACAACACTGTAAACCCAGTGTACTGAAATGATATCTTTCGGTTAGCTCATGCATGCTGTTAGTATACTATAGTATGGTCAAATCGTGATAAGCAGCACAAACAGCATGCTATAACCTCAAGTGTAGTTAGTTCAGCAGTATAACAGTGCAAACTAAACAAGGCCGTTGATATCAGTATTGCTGTGAAACATCAATTAAGGTGCAAAGAGTTTACCACTGAGCAAGTTCGAGCCCTAATGTTGCAGACAGGGTAGTCCGGCGGGCAGCAGCTGGCGTGATCCTTGCAGCAGGTGGCACCTTCAATCGGGCAGCAACCCCAGACCAAGCAGACGTTCCTGAAGCCAAATGCACAGCAGCAGGTGCTGCCTGCTGAGCAGACAAAGTTCTCGTCGCAGACATGGTCAGGTGCAACTGGGGGAGGCGGTGTTGGAGGAGTTGGAGATGGCTTGGGAGGGTTTGCGCCCTTCTTAGTAGGGTAGGATGCCATCATAGCAATTCCACACTTCCCAGTGGTGGCATTGATGTTCCTCTCCATACGGATATAACCAGCCTCACCCCACTTTGGACCCCATGAGTTGCGGACAATCCAGTAGTCCTTGCCATTCTCAGTGCCATAACCGACTGCAACTACACCGTGATCAAGGTTTGTGGTGCAACTTCCACTGAACACACCCTAATAAAAATCAAAGACAAGTTAAGAACAGCAGCTAAACTTGTTGTGCTGTAACTTAAGCTGCTAACTACAGCAAGTTTATTTTATTTACCGATTTGTAAAGCTGGAACTGCCGGCCACCAGCCTCAATGGCAACGCTAACTGGCTGGTGAGCAACTGCCTTCTGTAATGATTTCTCATCATTTTCAGGCACATCTTCAAAGGCATCAATGCTCACAACCTTGGCATTTCTCTGCAGTGACCAATGGAGAAATCTGAACATGAGTTTACCAGCAACAGCATCAAAGGAAGGAACCATACGAAAGGGGTTAGACAATGTACCCTGTTGATGTCGCACTTTCCATCGACTGCTTTGTAAGGGTAGTCATCTTCAGTATCAATGCCTCCGTTCTTTATGATGAAGTTAAAGGCAGCATCCATAAGCCCACCATTGCAGCCACTGTTCCCTCCATCAGTAGAGCACTCTACAAGCTCCTGCTCGGACAACGTCACCATCTCACCAGTAACAATTTGGTTAATGCTCTCTACTGAGCTTACTGCAGAGAAAGCCCAGCAACTTCCTGCACACCATAATCAACAATAATAAATTATAAACACTACCAAGTAGTCTCCTTCCCAGACTGCATAAGCTACAGTAGTACTGACTTTATACATACGAAGAGTGTGCTACCAGGAGAACATAGATAAAGTGATATGTAATGAAATAATTTGTTTTACCACTAGAACCATAGTTATTTTGATTCTTGCAAGAGACAACATACGAAACCACATGTTCAATAATACTACAAAGTAACAAAGGAGTAGTACTTCCCAAGTATACAGTAGTAGCAACAGAACATGTTGTGTATATACGATGACACGGCATGTGACAGCCCAAAGGACCCCAAAATAGTATGATGCAAAATCTTGTTAGCGTATCCCTTGAAAAAGAAAGCCTGGTTAAGGTCCCCTAGCATCTGATCGGTAGATACAACTAACAGGATTGGAAGACCACAACAGAAACGAGCCTAAAAGAGTCTTTGCACCAGAAAAGCAATTTGGAAGATAGCTAAACTGTAACCATCGAAATAGGGAAAGCACAGCACGCGGGTCGTCTAAGAAACGGTACGGCTAGTTCTGTATACATATGAAGAGTGAACGCTACCAGGATAACATATATAAACTGTGATATTTAATGAAGTAATTTGTTTTACTGTGTTTGCCCTTTTTAATCCCAGAGGGCAATTTTACAGCAACCATAGTTGTTTTGATTCTTGCAAGAGACAACACACGAGAACCACAGGTTCGCTAATACTACAACTAAGGAGTACTTCCCAAGTACAGTGCATATATGACACGCTTGTGACAGCCCAAAGAACCCCAAAACAGTTTGATGCAAAATCTTGTTAGCGTATCCGTTCAAAAAGAGCGTGGTTAAGGTCCTCTAGCATCCGACCTGTAGATACAGCTAATACAGCTAACAGGATCTTCGATTGGAAGATCACAATAGAAACAATCCTAAAAGAGATGCCTTTGCGCCAGAAAAGCAATTTGAAAGATAGCTAAACTGTAACCCTCAAAATAGGAAAAGCACAGCACGCGGGGAAGTCCAAGAAACGGTGGGGGCTAGTTCCGTCCACGAACCGCCCTTACTTCGTAAGGAAGAAAAGAACCACGAGAAAATATAAGCCCCTTCAGTACAGTTCATCTAACCCATTGAAAAAATAACTAGTACCAATTCTACAAAGGTGGACCAGCTACTTCAATGTTAATCATCATACTCCAAACAAACAATTGATGTGTTGATTAAATCTCATATGTCCACGAAGGAAAAGATCCAACTTTAAAAACTTCTATTTTTTTCAGCAAAAATTAAGTGTACTTGAAGAAATCATTTAAGCATCGGTCAGAAATCTGCACAGCTTTGCAGCGTAAAAGGCCAGACAGATTTTATATTGAACCCTAAAAGATCTAATGCAAAACCGGCGTGTTCAGATCCGAAGTTAGCGTCGACGAACTAAGGGATCGCATCTGTTCGATAGTAAGAATTGATCGACGCGAGTTAATAAGACGAAAAAAAGAGTGGAAGTTGCTCACCGCATTGCCCCTGGTTCTTGACGGGCGCAACAGCCCCCTTCTCCCTCCAGTCGACGCTCTCCGGCAGCTCCTCGGCGCCGTCATGACGGTACATCTCCCCCACGGCGTTTCCACTCCGGGCGGCGGGGATCCTGGCGCCGAGGTAGGCGGCGCGGAACTCGTCGTTGGTGAGATCCGCGAACTGGTTCATCCCGAGGCGGAATCCGTGCTCCCCGGCGCGCTCGTTATGGGCGTCGACGAAGCGGAGGTTGTCCCAGAACACGCGGAAGCGGCTGTCGTGCTCGCCGAGTACGTTGGAGACGCGGCGGCCGTGCTCAACGAGCCAGAGCTCGTACATCGCCCGGACCTCCGCCTCCGTCCGCTCCAGCCCCCGCGCGCCGTGCTCCTCGTTGTACGAGATGATGGACATGCCGCCGGGCGCCGCGGAGGCGGCACCGGCGACGGCCAAGAGGAGGACGCCGAGGAAGAGGAGGCCGATGCCCCGGCCCAGAGCAGCCATGGCGGCGGCGGCGGTGGGGGACGTGACGAGACGAGCGTCCCTTTCTATCGTTTGTGTCTCTACGCTTTTTCTTTTCCTGTTGCTATCTTTTGGATTTTGGTTTTCTGGTTGTGGGTTCTTCGGGGCTCGGCGCGCCGTCAGATTTATAGGCACGGAACAGAGAGTTTTGGGTCGGTTTGGTCGATGGGGACATCAAAGTTGTAATCTTTTTTTGTTAGCGAATATTTAAGTCCTAATCTTTTTTGCTGTGGAGTTCTGAATCCTGATCGAAGGGCGGACGGAGGAAGGACGAAGGAAGCAGCGTCGATGCCTTCTCCGGACAAAAAAAGAATTCTGCACGAGGCTGATGATCGGATAAGAGCTTCTATATGCCCTGTCATCGTTAACATGGGCTGTCAGATACTAAATACCCTGGGTACTTATAGTTATGGTACCCGACGATATATATATATGTTTGTCTGACTGTTTCTTTAGCTAATGTTAATTTGTTATAATAAAAAAGTATTATTCTATGTCCAAAAAACAAGACTAATCTTAACTGATAAGTTCTAGCGAATAAAGTGATATTACGCTGATCTTTATATTCTATACTACTATAGTCTACAGGAGAACAGGACCACAGAGGTGTGGCTTAATTTGATCTCTCGTTATTAGTTGTGATGTGCTATAAATTGTATTTCATTATTAATTTGATAATAGTATTTATAATAATGCATCATAAACATTAGTAGTTGTTTTATGTAATTGCTTGAACTTGGAATTGTTTGAGTCCTTTATTACAGAAGTATAAGAAGACTTTCATTGGTTTTGGGTCGAGGGAGAGGTTGTTCGACCGGATGAGAACTCTCATCGTAACATGGGTGTATTTTCGTGGAAAAATGATCATTAACATGGGTGGACATGCCCAAGATTCTGTCGACTATGGTATTGTACGTAGACCAGTATTAGGGTCGTATCCATCTCTGGGAGTGGTAGGAGTATCCCATCCCATGGTGGTAGCCTGATCTCATAGAGCTAGCGTCATGGACCTGGACCGACCGACGACGTAGGAGCCGCGAGGGCGACCGTTGGCGTGTCGCCATGCACGCACGGGCGCACGGCAGCCACATTTCGCGAACGCCGAACGGGCCGTTTCGATTGCAGCTCCGGCTGCGAGAGGCGTCAACGCAAGGCAACTTCCGCTGCAGGCAAATCGGTTGGGGGTTCGTTCCGCGCCGGCACGGGCCACACCTGGCCGCCCCCGCAGGCCGGGCGGGCGGCAGGCTGGCAGTCGCGCCGCGCGTGTCGCCGTGTCACGGGGCCTCCGCGGGCGCAAAGGACGTTTCCTTGGCCGGGAAGGAAAATGACGAGAGGGCTGCGCGGCCTACGACTGCGCTCGGCGCGCCACGCGGCCGCGGCCTGGACGCTGGACGGGACGCACGCAAAGCAGCTACGCCCATGTTCGCGGCCGAACCGAACCATGCGGCGGCCGGCAGCCCGGTCGAGACGCCCAGTACAGCAGCCTGGTGACGCCGGCGGGGTGGCGGCGAGCCCCGCCCCGGCCACCAACCCCGACCCCTATCGCCTCGGGAACCGGAGCCCCGTGCCGTGCGTGCGTGAACGTGGACGGGAACATGCGAACATGGGCGCAGCCCCGCGCGGGCCAAACGGAGAACATGCGGCGTTAATAATTGATGACTCGACTCTCGAGCGAGCCGAGGACGGAATCGAATTCACGAGGTGCACGGGACGTCACAGCTTATCCCTGCACTGCAGGCATCCTACCCAATGCCCAAAAGGGTGCGGGTGGGAGTAGGCGGCGAGCTCCCCCGCGCACCCGCCCCCGGCCAGCGAATGGCATTGAGCGCCGGCCAACCCCACATCGTAGCATAGCTCCCGTGTCCAGTTTTGCTTCCTTGGTCGCCGTGCATTCTTTTTTGAGCACCGCCTCCGTGCAAACACCCGGCCACCCGGGCCGTTCCCTGTGCGAACCAGCACTAGCAGGCTACTATAGTACCCTTACCCTACTGTACCACACTATCGCATGGCTGGCCGAATGAGGATCATTGTGGCTGGGATATTCCCTGACGTAAACAATGGAAATGTGGAATCTAGAAGTCGACTCTACCTAGTACCTACTACCTAGGTCTTCCTTAGTTTTAAAAAAAATTACAAAAAATTTCAGACTTTCCGTCATATAAAATCTTGCGGCATATGCATAAAACATTAAATATAGATAAAATAATAACTAATTGCACAGTTTGTCTGTAATTTATGAGATGAATTTTTTGAGTCTAGTTAGTCCATAATTGGACAATGTTTGCCAAATACGAACGAAAGTGATACAGTGTCTATTTTGCAAAATTTTTTGGAACTAAACAAGGCCCTACCCTAGACCTGTTTAGTTCACAAAAACCAAAAACTTTTTAAAATTCTCCGTTACATATATTTTTGCGGCACATGCATGAAATATTAAATATAGATAAAAACAAAAACTAATTGCACAGTCTGCCTATAAAACACGAGACGAATCTTTTGAACCTAGTTACTCTATAATTAAACAATGTTTGTCAAATAAAAACGAAAGTGTCACAGTGTCAAAATACAAAAACTTTTTGGACCTAAACCAGGCCCTATTCTCAACTAGCCTTGTTTGGATCCAATTTTTTTTGGATTTTAACACTAGAGTACTTTCGTTTGGGCCTTGTTTAGTTCAAAAAAATCAAAAAATTTCATATTCTTCTTCACATCGAATCTTATACCATATGTATCAAGCATTAAATATAGATAAAAATAATAACTATTACACAGTTTACCTGTAATTTGCGAGACGAATCTTTTAAGCCTAGTTAGTCCATAATTGGATAATATTTGTCAAATTCAAATGAAAGTGCTATAGTATTCATTTTGCAATTTCTTTTTGGAACTAAACAAGGCCTTGTATTTGATAATTATTGTCTAGTCATAGACTAACTAGAGCCTTGTTCAGTTAAATGCGAAATCCAAAAACTTCTTAAGATTTCTCATCATATCAAATCTTACGGCACATACATAAAACATTAAATATAGATAAAAAATAATTAATTGCATAATTTGTCTATAATTTGCAAGACGAATATTTTGAGCTTAATAGTTTATGGTTGGACAATAATTTCCTAATATAAACAAAAATGCTATAATACTAAAAAAAAACTTTTCACCTAAGCAACTAAACATGGCCTAGGCTCAAAAAACTCATCTTGCAAATTATAAATAAACTATAAAACTAATTATTTTTTATTTATATTTAATCCTTTATATATGTGACGCAATGTGACTTCAAAGTTCTTTAGATTTTGCGTGGAGCGGCGCTGCATGCGGCAGTCATCGCTCGTCACGGGGCCCGTCCAGCCCACTGCGCCGGCCGCCGGCGAGGTACGACCTACGACCACGAACCGCGGCTTTTTCTTTGCTGCAAAGGCCTTGTTTAGTTCCAAAAAATTTTGCAAAATAGGTATTGTAGCAATTTCGTTTGTTTGTGACAAAAATTGTCCAATCATGGATTAACTAGGCTTAAAAGATTCATCTCATCAATTCCGACCAAACTATGCAATTAGTTTTTATTTTTGTCTATATTTAATACTCCATGCATGCGTCTAAAGATTTGATGTGACGGGGAATCTGAAAAATTTTGCAAAATTTTTTGAGAAGTAAACAAGGCCAAAGGCGAAGCCGGTCTAGCTAAGGCCTTGTTTAGTTAAAAAAACTTTAAATTTCGATACTATAGTATTTTCGTTTTTATTTAACAAATATTATTCAATAATGAATATATTTAAAATATTTATCTCGTGATTATAGGTAAATTATGCAATTAATTTTTTCAAGATTTCCCGTTACATCAAATCTTTAGACCCATGTATGGAGTATTAAATATAAACAAAAATAAAAACTAATTGCACAGTTTGGTCGAAATTTACGAGATGAATCTTTTGAACCTAGTTAGTCCATGGTTGGACAATAATTATCACAAACAAACGAAAGTGCTATAGTGTCGCGAAATTTTTTTCCTTCACCAACTAAACACGGCCTAAAAACTATATACATGTGTCGCAAGATTTGATGTGACAGAAAATCTTGAAAAGTTTTTGGTTTTTGGGGTGAATCTATACCTAATACTAAAGAGACAAAATTTCAGCCAAAATTTTAGTCTGAAAATTTTTTCGTTTGCTCTCCCCGCACGCGCGATGTTAAACAAACCGGGACAGAAGTCGTGTCTTAAACGAACCGAGACAGAAGTCGTGTCTATGGTGGACTGTTGTCCCTCCGCGATGCGTTGTGGAGTGGTCGAACTTCTCGTCACTCTAGGTGTAAAATATTATTCTAAAATATTATTCTACACCAAACTATTGTATTGGACAAAATTCAGTCAGTACTTGTGTTTCAATATTTTTTAATATTTCAGGGTCCTAGGTGTAGTCAATCAGCAACTACATCAGTAGTGAGAAGAAATAGGAGGAGCAGTAGTAGGTGAATCTCGACGGATGGTGCCATCTTGTCTCCTACCTCTGCTATGCTAGCGACGAACGCCTGCCTATGCCGCTATGCGGCTGTACACACCTGCGCGTGATGCCGTAATGGCCGGGAGGGGGGGATAGAATAGAATAAAGCGTAAGAAGTCTCAACTCTAAAGACAAAAATATATACTAGAATTTTTTTTGGGTTCGGCCATTTGGTATGGGTCAAATGACACAATTATTTTGTACTAAAAAAAAGGTATAACTATTATTTTTAAATGGTATATATATATTTCTGTTTGAGCTCTCTACTTCCATAAT
This sequence comes from Sorghum bicolor, assembly GCF_000003195.3. Taxonomy (NCBI): domain Eukaryota; kingdom Viridiplantae; phylum Streptophyta; class Magnoliopsida; order Poales; family Poaceae; genus Sorghum; species Sorghum bicolor. The sequence goes on from NC_012875.2 coordinate 59,564,167, forward strand.
TCGGCAAATATTTATTTCAATCAAATATGGCAATTTATTTAATTATAAGCTTTAGACATTAATTTTTAAAAAACATCTACAAGAATTTATTTATTTGCTTCAAGCCAACATCAATAGCTATATTGGCTGAGGCATGTCATGGCCGCAAGATCACTATATATAGAATTAAACACACGATTAACATATGTGATACGTCCATCTGCATTATGCAACAAAATTAATAACTAATTAAAATATATGATGTGATCATTAAATCTTGAGCTATAAATTGTTTATTGGTTGTAAGGCGTACTTCCCGTTGCAACGCACGGCTAAATGTTTTGTAAAGTAGTTCTGGCTTCGCTAAAGAAAGAAATACCAAAGTCAGAGCTTCCGCGACTCCGGCTTCTCCGAGCTCCAACTCTAATGGCCTTAGGGAACCCAGATATTGACCGACAGCAATTGCAATCCTCCTTCGTGTATCCCTTATTATGTACACGGTTACACGCTATACGACACGATGCCATTCTTCTGAAGTATTCATGCAAGTTAGCATCTGAATTGTTCAAACAAGTTGGCGCTATAGTTCACGGGCAACACAAAATACAATTTACAGGAAATAAAAAAGGAAATGCATTGCCAGACATCGATTCCGTTCGCTTATCTTCTTAGCCATATTTTTTCTGTCAGCCAATAGATAAAATGACTGTTTTGCCCTACATAACGTACTCCCTCCGTCTAAGAAACAAATCAATTCTTAGAATATGTGTCAGTGAAACTTTTTTAAGTTTGATTAACTTTATAGAAAAAATAACAATACCTATGATATAAAATAGATATTTTATAAAAATATATTCTATAATGAATCTAATGATACTAATTTGATACTATAAATTTTAGTATTTTTTTAGAAGTTTGATCAAAGTTTAAAAAATTTAAGTTATTTATGGAGGGATGGAGTATATACGATGATCCATCGCCAGTGAAGGCTCGTGAGGTGCTGTCACTTGAATTTTTTGATGATCGTCCAAGTCGTCGTCGCTTGGCCATTGCTTCTGGGAACGCCCAAAATGCCCGGTTGAAGAAACTACCTATAAACGAGAAGCCGTTTGACATTTGACACGCTACTAGTGGAGCTCACGTTGTGTACTTGTGCATGCCATGTCCTTAGCTTCGCAAAAAGGATGATGCTCTCGATCGGCTTTCACTTCTTGACCAAGAAACCTATTTCGGCCATTACCAAGCAACACCGTTGTAGGCTTATAGCTTCCATTTTCTGTTGATGATTTTTTGCCGGCTTCGCGTCACATCAACCAAATTGTGATATACACAAACAGTACTCTTGGGCAGTGTATATTCTACTCAAAGATCGACGACTTCACAAGTCACCTCCATGGCTTCGGCGTGCTTTTTTTTTTCTTTGTTGTCAAATTTCACAAACCCACTAGGCCCTATTTAGATATAATAGAGTTTTTTTGGAGTTTTAGACAAATACTACAATTTTATAAAATACTTTGATTTTTATTTATAGTGACAAAAAATGTTTGGATGCAACAAACTTCACGGTTTTGAATACCATGACATTGCTAAAACTTAAACTTTGTTATCTTTAACTAACAGTTAGCCTAAGTATATCAAAAGTTAGTGTTGGAAAAGTAGTTGCATTAGATTTATATCTAGAAATATTTTCTAATGATCAAACTTTTGTTCCTATAAAACTATATGTGCGAAGTCAGATCACGCCTTATATTGTATAAGATCCGTTGCTTTTCTTTCTCATGTACTGAGGCCTTGTTTAGTTCACCTCAAAAATCAAAAAGTTTTTAAGATTTCTCGTCACATCGAATCTTGCGGCACATGTATAAAGCATTAAATATATATAAAAACAAAAACTAATTACACAGTTTTACCTATGAATCACGAGACGAATCTTTTGATCCTAGTTAGTTCGTAATTGAACAATATTTGCCACAAACAAACAAAAATGCTATAGTAGCGAAATTCAAAAACTATTCGCATCTAAACAATGCCTAAATCAAAATCAAACAACGTTTCGCCTCTTGCCATTTTATGCCGATCCAGTTCCACATGTCAGCAGAAGGAAAACGACATTTTAAGCGCGAACTTCGTTTCTGCTATTGTTTCTATACTTATGCTGATTAAAATATGGGTTAGTTAATTTACTTCATAATCAGAATGTTTAGCTTGTGACCTGTAAACTTTAGCCATAATATTATATTATTAAATGCTTATTCAGTCATACTATGGAAGTGTTTGTGATCTGAAAGCTTTAGCCGCAATGTACTTCTAAATGCTTATTTAGTCATACTGTGAAAGTGCTCCAAATATCAAACAGCTTTGTCTGAGGTAATTTGGTCGCTACTCTAATGAATCGCGTGTCACTTAGGCATTGTTTAGTTTCAAAAATTGTTAAGATTCCCCATCAAATCAAATCTTTGTACACATGCATGAACATTAAATATAGATAAAAATAAAAACTAATTGCACAGTTTGTCAATAATTTGCGAGACAAATCTTTTGAGCCTAGTCACTCCGTAATTAGATAATAATTGTCACAAATAAACGAAAGTGCTACAGTAGCCAAAGTCGAAAAATTTCATGAACTGAATAAGGCCTTAGTTCTAAATTTTTTTGGGAAAAACGACGCTGTAGCACTACCGTTTTTCTTTGACAAACATTGTCCAATCATTGAAGTAACTAAGCTTAAAAGATTCGTCTCATGATTTACAGACAAACTGTATAATTAGTTTTTATTTTCATCTATATTTAATGCTCTATGTATGTAACACAAGATTCGATGTGACAGAAAATTTTAAAAAGTTTTGGGTTTTTAGGGTGAACTAAACAAAACCTTAAGGCAATCCAATGAACCAAACGCTGCCTGGCCTTTCTATCCACTCAGGTATATCTAGGGCTTCAACCAAACGGTGCAACTCCAAAGCGGTTGGTAAAATTTACTTGCTAAATTATCTGGTGGCGTCTTTTTTTCTCTTTCTGCAAAGTACAAAAAAAAATCAAATAGAAAGTTCATTTACTAAGGCCTTGTTTAGATTCAATTTTTTTTTGGATTTTGACACTGTACCACTTTCGTTTTTATTTAACAAATATTGTCCAATCATGAAGTAACTAGACTTAAAAGATTCGTATCGTAATTTACAGATAAACTATGTAATTAGTTATATTTTTAATCTATATTTAATGTTCCATGCAAGTGCCGCAAGATTTGATGTGATAGAAAATCTTGTAAAGTTTTTAGGTTTTTGGATGTATCTAAACAAGACCTAAGCTCTTGGAGTTGTTCTAACTAGGTCAGGGTTGCATCCGAAATTCCAAATAGCCCCAAACTCCCAAGTCTCAGGCGCGTGTCAACAAAAGAGAACAAAAGAACAGCGTCCAATAAGGTAAAAAAAGCAAATCTTGAATTTCAGTCTTTCAGTCTAAAGTAGTTTGGCCAGCCATGTGATAGACCAGGGAAATTCCAGTCGACAACCACCATCTGATTTCCAACTTCACAGCTCTTAACTTTTATAAATGCAAAAAGTCATGCCAAAAGCATAAATACCCACGGCCAGCCTCCGTGTAGTTACCAATGATGGTCACAATTCCAAGCACAATGAAATTGGCGACTGCTACCAAGAGCTTCATGGTAGCACATACGTGTACTCACTCAATCGACATGTACCAACAAATATTGAACAATCAAGAAACTTCTGGTAACCGATTCATAATATAGGATAGAAAAACTCTGGTTCACCTGGAAACCCCAACCAGCATAGCAACCTACAGCTGAATTACCACATAAAAAGACAGGAGTCTTTCAAGTACTTTCCAACATAAAACAAGGTTAAAGTCTCCAAACATGACTATGATTTTCCTCTGGTTCCACGACTCAAAAGAATACTCTGATGACAACACAGCTTAATCGAAGAGGCTGAAGCCCATGTCCTGCAAGAAACATAATCAACATAGTCAAGTCTCTGAATTGAGTCGACAGCAGAGGAAAGAACAATATAAAAGAATTAGTTTCATGATATCAAGATGGAATGCAAGCGAGATGGCAATAGAGCTTTGATAGTGGTATTTTGCTCATGAAGATTATATCAGAACAGAGTAGCATAGGACTGCTGCTCTGATAGGAAAAATATTTGCTGCAGCCAGAATGGGAGAACAATGATCTTACATCATCACTTTCTTCCTTCTCTTCCACCTTCTCTTCTTTCTTCGCCTCAGCTGCAGGAGCAGCTCCGCCAGCAGCAGGCGCAGCTGCCGCGACAGCCACGCCGCCACCGCCACATGGGACTGAAGCAAACTTCTCCCTGCCTGCAGCAATGAGCTCGGTAATGTCCTTACCGCTCAGTTGGGACAACAGGAGTTCCATCTTTTCATTGTCAACTTCACAGCCAACTGCGACATTTACAAGTAGGAATGATAGGATTAGATGCTTCTGCTCATGAGGCATGTGATGTGATGAGTACAAGTCAGACTATAAATCAGTGAATACAGGATCAGTACTGAGATGAATACACCACAAATGCAAATCAGACCAACTGTGTTTAAAAAATGTTAACTTGTAGTTTAACATAAATAAATGAAAACCAAGAATCCCTACATTCAAGGAGGTAATGCTACTGGCAGAATTGAGTTTTTTTTCTCATATAGCCATGTAGAGTTTATAGTAACAAGAGTTATCTGTTGGATGTGTATGTGTTGCACTCCTTGAAATGGCAGTAAGTGAAATTACCTGACTCCAGAATGGCTGCCAAGTCCTCAGCAGAGGGGCTGAGGTTCCCACCGAGGACAGCAAGCAGGTAGGCAGCAATAAACTTCATCCTGCTCAAACCATCATATATCAGTTAGTTCCAATTTTTAGCTACATGACAGTGAGTTGAGATAAAATGTAAGCAACCGACCCAAGAATCTAAAGCAAATCAACCTAAAATCAATTAACAGAGTACCTCGAATTATATTATCTGTTAAAATTTTAAACTTAAGCACTAATATATGATGTTGAAGGTGTCAAACTTCCAGACACAGCGCACCACCAGAAAAATACCAGTACGCTTAACGGAAATCACAGAAGCGCATAGATAGAGGACCTAAGGTGAAAACCCCAGCATATACTTGGGCCAATGCTTACTACAGAACACTACAAGTCAACATCCGCGCTTAAGGACCGGAGCAAATCTTAACAAGACGCTCCTCAACTAGAGATCTATAAGTCAACAAGCAGTTCAAGACATGTTCAATATGGTTTAAGGGATTAATTCAATTCCCAATATCCGAACCCAGCGCAGAGAAGTAGCATATCATCCGAAAGCTTTGTTCGCTGAGAGAAAAACACATCTCAAGCGAACATGCTAACGGTAACAGGGGCGACATAGGTGATTTTTGCAAAAAGTTTGAAGTTAGTAGGAATCAAACAGCCAAATAGCTTTAGGTTAGAGTTTGGGAACTCGGTTTCGCACAGCAGACGAGGAAGAGAAGGGGGTGCCAATACCTGCTAGGCGACTAGGCTCTCTTCGCCGGCGAAGTCCTTGAGGGAGAGGGAGAGCAAGCGCACGGCGGCGGGCACTGGGAGGAGAGGCGGAGGCTGGTGGCGGTTAGGGTTACTTCGCAGTGTATATATACATATCCGCCACGTGGTAATTGGGCCTTTAATGGGCCTTCTTCTTCCAGGCTGAGACGCGCGCCTGTAGCGAGTACTCGTGCCCCCTCGCCTGCGCTCTGTTTCGGTGTTTCCTGTCTCCGGTGGCGACGACTGGGCGGCCGACGCTGCCGTCTCCCTACGCCAGGTGGCGAGGTCTTTCATCTTCGAGATCTTCGCCGGCGACGAGCAGCCACCTGGTACGCGCACCCCTTCTCTTCCGGTAACGCTGTTTGGAACCGAGCAACCAAACCCAAGCTATTTGTATTCGGATCTGATCTGAATCTCATCCAATTTCAAGTGTATTATGCCTGCAAACCATTTCTCGTTTTTTTTTTGCAAAAAATATTGGGTTGGGTGTACATGTGTACATTCATGTCCTTCACTGGGTCGTTGATGGCTTTCCTGGATTATTCTCTTTGTGATGCAGGAATGCAGTGGTGGAAATTTGATGAGTAAGAGCAACGGGTCTGATACTCTGATACGATGTCACTGAAACTTCCAATTCCGCAAGGGCTTTCCTTCTTAAGAAGTGTTGGATGGTTTGAGGACCGGAAGGTTGATTCATCAGCCAAACAGCAGTTATCCCCAACGTTGAAACTCCAGACAGATAAGGAGGCCTACAGACCTGGCGATTCAGTCACTGTGACTATTGAAATCTGTAGCCCAGCTAGTTTGAAGGATGATGCTGGGCAGACAGTATCGGGCGAGGATACCCCCTCGCTGTTGTTAGATGTGCTCTCCTTTGAACTTAAGGGGATTGAGAAGCTGGATAGTCAATGGTTCTCTGTTCCAAAGCCCTTACCAGGGTCTAAACAAAGGCGAGGTGACACTCTGATTATCATGTCATTGTGTAGATGAATTATTTTCCTAGCAATCTTTACTTCTATATATATATATATGCCTTTTCTCACCCGCCATAAGTACTTCATATGTTGATTATATTTTCACATGTTTAATCTGCATGTGCTAGTCCTGGTAGCCTAAATGTTGTTTAGTCATCAACTCATCATTTATGCTTGTTTTTTATTCAGTGCATGTTTGGAAGACTGAATTTTTATCTTACTCTTTGTATTTCATGGTTGGTATTTGTCCTTTCATCCCTTAAGTTGCCCACGTCTGTTTATTGGTACATGGAACTAATTGATTATATCCTTTTTTTAGTTTTCTCACATTCCTCCTATGTACTGTGATTCAAACCAGGTGAACATATGTTTCTGGATTGTTCGGCACCATCACTGGTCTCTAAAGTAATAATTGGTGCAGGGCGAACAAAAACGTGTAAGGAATACCTTGTTTATTGTCCCTTCTGTTCAATAGTGCACTTTAAGTCCAATAATGTTATATTCTATATCGTTTGAAACATATGCTGGCATGCTTTCTGAGATCCTGCTTCCCTAATAAATTACTTTATACTTTACTACTAGTTTCTGCTAATTATTTAGATAGCTGTCATTTCTATTTGTGAAGCCAAATGCTGTTCTTTCCTGTATGTGTGGGGGTAAGGGCCCCTTTGGAACGCAGGAATTTCAGGAATCATACAGGATTTTCACAGGAATCAGTTCTTTTTCACTGCAAAAAAAATGCAGGAATCGGGAAAAAAAATCCTGCATTACAAATGGGACCAAATGTGCAATGTCAGTCACTGAGATGTGGCTGTACCGCGGAGAGGTGTTTGGCACATGCATGTTTATCGAACTGTTGCTGTCTATCTTAAGTGGACAGTGTATGGTTGTCTTCTCTTTTCATTTTAGGTTCCCTTTGGAATGTAGGAAAAATTCCTGTTTCCAATGTTTTTCCTATTAAGGTGAACTGATTCCTGTGAAATTCCTATATAATTATTGTGGAATTCCTGTGTTCCAAAGGGCTTGCGTGCTGAATTGCCAGTATAGTTATAGTTAATAATAAAGACCTGAAGCATTGGCCTATCTATCTTTACATATCTCCTTGTTTTTAGGCCTTAAAATATGTTGTTATTTCTTCAGTTGGCATTTTACTGCTATGTGTATCTGATGTAAATAGTTCTTACATACTATCTGAGCAGTGTGTGGACTTCATCACCCATGCTTTGTAAATAATTTTAAATCTGCTAAAACCATCATTTGCAGACATTGCACGTGTGGAGCTCCCAAAGATTTTGCCGCCATCTTATAGGGGCATCAGTATCCGCTATTTTTATTATGTTAGGACCACATTATTTGGAAGGCCAGTTATACTGGGTAATGGAGACCAATATAAAGGTCTTGTGAATAGTGCAATTCAACTGGTGAGTGGGGAGCTTGTTTTTCTGCTTTCAATTCTGATGGAAATGGTGCTTTTGAAATATGCATGATGTATGCAAAAAATATGGATTGCTGACACGATGTCTGGCATTTAGCAAATTGTATTACTCTTCTATAGATTATTTGAGCTTGTAACTTGCATAGAAGGGCTTGTCAAGACCACTCGTTCAACATTATTGAGGACTTGAAATTTTATCATGGATAGAAAAATAAGAAACAACATACAACACAAAATGTGAGATAGAGTAAGGGGGTATTTGGTTCCCTTCTCCCAGCCTGGCTCTCACTGCGCATGCAGTCCCGCTCTGGCCAGACCTGGCACATGCAGTGGCCTTTTGTTTGGTTGCCCACACCCAAACTGCCAGGCCATATGCAGAGCCTGTTTGCTTGACCGTGCCCAGCCATCGGCCAATTCGTTTTTTCTCACTGTGCACCTGGCCCTGCGCGCTTGCCTGCTCAAAGCAAGCCTGCATCGCCAGAAACACATTTTTTCCCACACGGAGCGAGCCAGGCCGAGGGGAGGCGTTTGCATGGAAGCAGCCTGGCTGAAACCATAGACCAGAAAACCAATCATGTGAAGGTTGCATCTGGTGGGCCTGGTTGAGCCTCATGCAGGCAACCAATTGCAGCCTAATAAACTAATTAAGTATGATACAAGACTGTTGGATTAGCACATATCTCTTTGATTGCCTGCTATTTTTTATATACAATGAGATGCATTCAAACTAACAACAATAGGTCTCGTTTTTTATATTCTCGGGTCTTTGGGATCTATGACAAAGACACTTTATAAGCTTGTGGGGCTATGGCTCCCTTCATAAGCATCACGAGCATACCTTCAAGAAGGGGAATAGGGGAGGTGATGGGAGTTTGCATGGATAGACCTCATATTCCCACAAAATATGCAATTTTATACAAGCCCAACAAGTATGGTGTGCTGACACCTTCAGTCTTTACCATCAATCAACAGTAAGATATAATAAGCGATACACGCCTCCATGTGGTTCTTATGCTGACCTTAATCTTATGAACTTGTTCATAAATTACCATCACAGCTTAATCACTGTGTTGGAAGCCACTTGATTCCACCTCAGTCCTTGTTTCTAGCATCATTCAATATTATACTGAATGTGTTATCTGTCTCTCTAAGTTTATGTAATAAATCTAAGTACCATTTTTCAGAGTATCTGACCAAATTCACTTTTGTTCTGCAGGAAGCTCGAGTCCCATTACAGATACGTGTTTCCCAGAAAAGCAACAGACTACTAAACGAAGAAGGTTAGTCAGGTGCTTGCATGTCAAGTATTATCATGTTAATGCTTTGTGGGGTTTTAAAATGAATATTATCAATTAAGCTATTTGGCTATTAACTACATTTACTTAATCAGATGTTTTAGGGAATCTGCCATTCTCGGTGGATCAACCTGGCATATTTTGGAAGGAAAAAGATGAAGATTCAGAATGGGTTAGTTATATTTTCCTATGAAGGATCTCAGATTTCATCACTATATTGCCATACACATTTTGCTGCATGGTTTGGTGAAATGTTATTTGTTCAGCACTTTGACGAAATGTTCATATGGACTGGAGCAGTTTTTCATTAAAAGGCAGCTTGCATTTAGATGGCAGTAAATAACTAAATCATATGACTCAAAAATACACTTTTCTGTATTTGATTGCTCTTACTCTATTGCAGAACAAAGCAAATGAAAATGCTGATCTAGAAGAAGGATATGATAGTTCAAAAGATGAAGTTTCATCTGTTTCCTCATACAATCCTTCCAAAGCAAATCCTGAATTCTCCCTGAGGAGCTCGTTGTCAATGCAGTCTCTGTCATCACGGCTCTCCACGAGTGAGCCATTTTACAATCAAGTAGAACGACCTAATTTCCCATCATACAGTCCAATTCCTCGATTTTCAGTGTCAGAGATTTCAGATTATCACGATGGAGGTAAAGAACTGAAGCTTACAGTTGGATACTTAGATTTGAGATGCTTTAGAATTTTGGTATTCAACTCATAATGGAAGGGAGGGAGTATTGTGAACTTGATATTTCCGTCCCTCTGTGTTTTGCCTTCCTGAAGATTAATGATGTGGAAGTTTTTCTCCTTATGCCTTGCTTTTTGAATGCATTAGTGTTACCAGTTATCCCTTTCCTATTAGTATGCAAACCTGCAAAATTTTTCATCTCAGCTTCTGTTGTGATTAATGTTTCTATTAGTATATGCAAACCTGTGAAGTTTTATCCCAGCTTTTTGTTGAGTTCTCCTTTCGCAAACTTGAACATGTTTTTTCATGACAGAAAAAAAATGCCATGTTAGCGGTGCATCATCCTTTACTGCAAATCTGGAAGCAGATGTATTAGTGTTACTTCTAACATGTGACAATATGACCTGTACATGGTTCTTTCTCAGAAATGGGAGAGAGGGCACAACTCTTACGCATATGTTTAAATATTATATTCAGTTACATGGAGGGTGTTTAACTAAATAAATGCCACAAACAGGTTTAGTGGCACCTCAAGGGAAACTAAATCTTTTGCTACCGGACCATCCTTTGAATGGGCAAAGGGTCTCTCCAGATTCTGATCACTCAAAAGATGATGTTGGACTCCCCCTTACACCAAAAAATGTGGATCCAGCTGGATGTAAGCAATCATGTTCCTGTTCTATATGTGTTATATTTCACCAGTCTACTTCATTTTTATCATTAACCTCCTTTTCTGTTTCTTCTTTACTTGCAGCTGAAGGCTTTACAACAGGAAGATCTTATAATATAAGAATTGATGACCAAGTTTTGCTTCGGTTTTCACCAAAGAATTCTGACTCAACTTATTACTTTGGTGATATGGTACTCAAATTTGTTTTATTGCAGTTCTTGGTGTGTTTTGTTAGAATTGGTTATCTCAGTTCTTCTGTTGCAGATTGGTGGAGCACTTACCTTCTTTCATGGAACTGGAAAACGGAGGTGCCTTGAGGTAAAAGGTTAAGCCTGTAAATTTGTGTGAAATGGAATTTCAGATTTATAGTCGGTTGGTGATTCACAGGTATCTATAACCCTGGAAACATCAGAAACAATTAATCCTCGTGCATTACATCCTTCAAGAAGAGGCTCACCGACAATAACAAAGGTATCTTTTCATGTACTTATGATTTAGTTTAAGTTTGAACTAAACCCTAATGATTCGGAATCCTTTCCTACACAAACCATCCCTTAGTGTTGTGAAGATAACATATTTCTCACATCAGGGCAATCACCTTTTTGGCTTGAATAATTATTTAGCTTGGAATTTCTTTACCATTGTTGACATTCCAGCAATATCAGATGTCACGCTCTTGCTTCTATGAAACAACCGTCTTTCAACCTTTTTACCATTAACTTCATTAGTTGGTTATAAAGGTTCACCCTTCTCTTCTTTTTCGACTTCATGTGCAGCTACACAGTGAACATCATGAGGTTGTTGCGGATCTTCACCAGACAAGCTTTCTATTTTCCATTCCCATTGATGGCCCTATGTCATTTTCTACCTCAAAGGTCACTGTACAGTGGTCTCTTCGGTTTGAGTTCTTCACAACTCCGGAAGGAACAGACCCAGCTAGGTATGCCACAGTGTTAACTATTTTGTGTGCCCCAGTGTCTTGTCGTTTGCTAGTATTGTTTTGCATGAATATTTTGATAGGAGTGTGCATCATCTGGTGCTTGGAATGTGTGAACATATTTCTTGTTTGCTGCTGATAGTTTTGACTTTTGAGTGCATAATTCTGGCTTTCTTTTCCAGGTACGAGCACCCACTCCTTGTTGAGAAAAGGGAGAAGGGTGAATGGGTCCTCCCTGTAACTGTTTACGCACCTCCATTGCGCAGACGAGCTACTCATGGGAGGAATGATAGATCTGTCTTACCTGGAAATATCTTCAACTCTTGAAGTGCATTGTTGCCTGCAACGCCTGACTGTTGCCGAAGTACAGTTACTTTCAGCTGGAAAGGATTTGCAAATTATTCTGACTGGTACAGTTGCGTCAAAAGGATTTCCTCACAGTCGATTGTTTATAGGATATGTAATGTGATGCCTATTTTTACAGAAGCACTTCAGAAATAGAGACCAAATGGACTGAGATACTTGACTTGCACTAAGTTTGTTTATTGGATAATTTGTTTCATCGATTTGTATCCCATGAGAGCAGGCATTAGCTTTTGGTGTTTAAGATGTACCACAGAATATAGTGAGTCTGACACAAGCGGCACACAATGCCAGGTGCGGACGCAGTACAGGGGCATGGCCCAATAATTTTGATAAAAAAAAAGATACTTGTATGTATATTACTATATATTAATGTATATTTGCAATTTGGTCATTATGTGTACATTTAAGCCCATAAAGCGAAATACTATTTTCATCTCATATCAGGACTTCACAATCCCATAGGTGGGCTGTGCCTGTTGGTTGCCTGGCCTTATGAAGGCAAGGCACGCACTATGCACTCATAGTCGTCCAAACGCTGTTGCGGTTTTGAGAATCACGCGTGCATCGGAAATTTGGGCATTTGGTGCGACTTTGCGAGCGTCTCGTCGGTCACCATGTCAGGCGAGGGCACCAAGATGGGTGCAGTGGAGGCCAAGGCGTCACCAGATACAGAGGCCAGTCGACAGGCTCAGCAGCTTCCGCTTTTCGGAACCGACATTCCTTTACACGGGATTCATAGAATTCAGCTTCACTTGCTGATAGGCCGAAAGTATTGTTCGCTGATTTGTTGTGAGAGAAAAGTACTGCTAAATAATTAGTAGATTTAGCTGATAACCAACTAAGCAGCACACAATCCTGAAGATTTGTCTAGTAATAAGTATGGCATCGATGACACATCTGTGATTCTATACCATATCAAAACCTGCTAGTTTACCAACATCATCGCCCCTCCTGTCGTATGGTTAGGATGAATTACATGTCGGTCACTCAGTCAGCACTCAGCAGATAGTGTTGGCTTCAGCTAAGCATGAGAAATCACAGCTGGATGTAAAGCAGGCTTGGCGTATCTGCTGCTAGTGTTCAGATGCAAAGAGCTCCTAGGTCTGGCGCAACTGCAGACTCCTTGGCTTTGGCAGGTGCTGCTTCCGCTTGTTCTTTTTTCTTTTGCTTCTTTCCTTTCTGGCCTTTCCCTTGCCCACCTTTGACCCTGATGAGTTTATCGACCACATTTAAAGCATTTCATTTCACGTCTATGTGTAACCAACTAATAAAAACCAAGGTGCAACCAATAAAACAATGGAAGTAACAAACAGTGTATATGTAATATATGTTTGATATTATTTTTCTATTTTTAGAGAAAATATTGCTTATCAGTAAAAAACTCTGTGATGGGGAAAAAGAATCTTAGGTATGGCATAACATATGATAAAAGACTACGTAAACACTGAAGGGTTATACCTTGGAGGTTCTCTTGATGATGATGCTGTGGCTAGACTACAAGATGCCTTGTGCTTCCTTGCAGATCCACAGGAGCAACAATCCTTGGTTTTTGACTTCTCCTGTATGACAACAAGAATAGACATTTCCCATTTGTTCCTTTCAGTTTCAGGATAACAAAGCCACAAGACATATCAATATTGGCATGATCAGATAATGATCTACATGACAGTTACCTTCTTAGAATGCGCAGCATCTGATTTTTTTGGTTTCTCGACAGCTTCATCTTTGCTGGAACAACTTGCTTCATCCTTGTGCTCAATCATGTTGTTCTCCTCTTGTTCATCTCCTATCATGAAATAATAGACTTTGACCATACAGGAAAAAATATGCAAAAAAAGGTGTTCCAATCATTTTCAACAAAAGATGTATACAAAACAAATTCAAGTTGTGATCAATTTAGAGAGCTCAACCTTAATTAACAAGGATGAGAAAATCAAACAGAAACCAACCCAATAGTCAATACCCTAGCTTCCCTAAACATCTAGACATACTCCCGAAATCAGTCTAATAGCAACTAAAAGAAGTATACTTAGAAACATTTTCTCTGAGATTGACAGAAATTCCATATGATCAGAAATCTATTGTCCATGGGGCTACTGTCTCAGATATTAAACCCCTTTGGCCATTATAGACATTCATTGAGCGCAGCAGAAGTAGCCCAGCAACAAAACCAGTCCTACCAAATATCTGTTCAAGCTTCTTCTCGATGATAATCTTCATGATGACCGAAAAATGGTGAAATCTGTTAATTAATATGCATGCAACCAGAACAGCTTGTATATAGAAACTGAACTACCTACCAACTATACCCTTTTGACTAATTCATGGATGAGTGAGGCATACCCAAGATAGAAAGCAAAGAAGTAAATTGTTCGCTATGACTACATATTATGTCAGTGAACTTGGTATTGTAACAACTGCTGAATGTATGTCAGTGGTGCAAATATGCCCCTTGAATCAAACATACCACAGATAGGTCTCACTACACTCTGTTCAGCCAAGGAATTTTCTTGCCCCAACATCCGTATTTTGAGAAAAAAAAAAACTTACTGAAACAAGATCATACGACAACTACATTTATAGTTCCTCAGGAGTTAAGATAGTTTGTGATACTTACCATTACATGCATGGTCCATATAAGGGTCTACCTCCGCATCATTAGTACTGACTGCAAGTCGCTCTGCTATCATATACTCAATGGCAGCATCAACATCACCGTCCATTTCTCCCAGAACCTGTATGATAATAGCAAATTTCACACTAGAAGAAAAATGGCTACTAACAAGGAATGTAAAGTAAATACACAGCTGAGCTGCAAAAATTGTGATCGATCATATAGTTCATACATGCTCAGCTATGGTAACGTCAGAACATCCAGTTCCAGCCATGACCAATTTAACTGATGTGTGGTCATAGGTTGATCTGTAAGATTTCTTCACCTCCTTTGCTTTTGCTTGAGCGCTATTGTTTGTATTAGATATATTGACATCAGTCTGTAACTCAATAAGAAATAGGCCAAAGTAAGTGGCAGTACTGTCAATGTTCCCTCAAGACTATTTTTCAGAGCTCTTCCAGGGCACAAACAGAACTGAACCATTTACAAATCATACAACAAAAAACCTTGATGACAACTGGCATTGCAGGACCTTGACATGGATCTTCTCTCAGCCTGACGCTGTTGTAGTGCTCACCATGATGATAAGACCTGCATAGGCATGAAATTAGATTTATGTTACCATCATTCAACCTGTACAAAGAGTTAAAGGATACTTTAACTTACAAGTGAACCATGTTAGTAGCTTCACGGCCAGAAAAGTTGTTTATGTACCACCGGGGTGAATTAAGCTGAAAATCAAATAGTAGATCAGAAACGCACAACTGCTAATTAATACTTGCAATATGCAGTCAATGATAACCAGGACTGCAGAGCATCCTCAGTGATATTAGTAACATAATCCATATGGGACATGGTGTTCTCAACTGCATGAAGTGTGCTAGTACATATGATATAAATCAAATAAACAAAACATCTAGGTTGCATCACTAACTCACCATGTGAATGCATATGTTTCTTCTTGTCAGCAGAGAAGCGGCTTGCAGCTCCATGTGTCCCGCCCAAGTTCCATCCTTCAGCATAGAGTCACAGTATTCTTCAAATGGAACTTCATCCTCGATAAATGGCTCAAACTCCTCGCGGTGTTTCTGCAGGCACAAGGATTAGAAAACATAGGTACTCCAATGTGGCAATGCCTGTATGTATCACCAGTAATTTAGGATGTTCAATTCATCATGAGTACAATTACAGTTCCCTAATTACAAAAGGTTATCCCACATACCACGATGTATTCCACAACCATAGCTCGGTATTTCATGTGCTCTTCCTCATTGCCCTCAAGCTGGTCACCCATTGCCCTGCATACTACAATGAGTAGTCATATAACTCGAAAAAAGGACGCATAACTCAAAAGGTGCACTAGCATTTTGTTCAAAATCTCTTAAAGCGTTTTAACACTTCTCTCGTGGTTAATTGAAAGACAGAGCTCCTGCCATTTGCTTTCAACAAAAGGTATTTTGTAGAAAATCGGTTAGTTTCTTCTTCTTGTGACGATAAGGACATATACAGTAGAGTCCAAAAGAAGCCAGTCCTACTAAACCTGAAGAAGCAGTTTCCATCTGCCGTGACCTCGACTATCTTCAGCCCAAGGGAGTCCAGCTGCGCCCTGAACTGCGCCATGTCACCCTTCTTCCCGAGCTTCTTTTCCTGAGAGGGAACCGAGACCGAGAAAAGGAAGTCAGACACTCCTGCCCCCGGATAGGATCCAAGCGTGGAGGTTACGGCGATGGAGTACGCTCGCTACCGCATCGCGCTTCGGCGGCTTGCGAAGTTTGGTCGCTGCCGCCGCTTTCTTCTTCTTCTGAACCATCGTGCTGCCTTCTCGTGGGGTTCCCTCACGAATTGCACGGGCGGCGGCCGCCGGCGAGGTGGGAGCACGGTTACGGAGCTCCGCCGGAGCCTGGGAGAGATCGGACGGGTGGGTAGGGACTAGGGAGAGATCAGGCTGGGCTTGAAAGAGTACGGCTCCATTACATCGATGGGCTGAACGGGCCCGGTTCTTAGCCCATCACGTTTCCCTGGGCCGTGCGAGCCGACTCGTGGTCGCGTTCAGAGTTGTGAGTTGGTGCAGTCCGCACCCGTGCTCCTCCGACGTGACAGTCGCGTTTTGGACTGTTTTTTTTTAGGTTTCCTGACCTTTCTAAAGTTCGTCTTGACCGTCCAATATCGAAACCACATCAAATCAAACTACTGCCAAAACTCAAAAGAAGACCACATTCAAACTCAAATGCCTTTGAGACGGATATCATGATCGTGTACCACACCATATTGGAGTTGGAGTACGACTACATCGTATTACAGGCTCACAGCACGAACCTATAGAACCAGAACGTGCCAACTTCTGTACACCCAGCGGCGTGTCATATTCCATCTACTGTCACGTGTTTGACCACAACTTCACGGCCTGACCAATAAAACCCGCCGGGCACCGGCCTTCCCGGCACGTCCAATCCAAAGCAACGCAACGCAAGTCGTTCGCACAACAAAACGCACGTATACAGAACCCAAGTAGGCAACTCGACACGACCCTCGGCGTCGCAAGTCCCCGGCGACACGCGGCCATGGCGGGCGTCGTCGGCCGCGGCATCGTCGCGCTGGCCCTGTCCATCCTCCTCCTCCTCTGCTTCACGTCGGCGACGGCGGCCTCCGCGGCGCCCGGCAGCGACGCGGTGGGCGGCGGCATGGCACGGACGGAGGCCCAGGTGCGGGCGATGTACGAGCAGTGGATGGCGCGGCACGGGAAGGCGGCGTCGAACGCGCTCGGCGAGCACGACCGGCGGTTCCGCGCGTTCTGGGACAACCTCCGGTTCGTTGACGCGCACAACGCCCGCGCCGGCGCGCGCGGGTACCGCCTCGGGATCAACCGCTTCGCCGACCTCACCAACGCCGAGTTCCGCGCCGCGTACCTCAGCGCCGGCGCGCGCAACGGCACCGCCACCGCCGCCACCGGGGAGAGGTACCGCCACGACGGCGTCGAAGCGCTGCCGGAGTTCGTGGACTGGAGGCAGAAGGGCGCCGTCGCTCCCGTCAAGAACCAAGGCCAATGCGGTAAAGATCACATCACATCACCATATATAGTAGCTTAGCTTAGCAGTACGTTTCCTTTTTCTTCTCGATCTCTGCATTGCATTGCTTACAGCTCGGAGCTATGCGTTTGCATGGTGAGCAGGTAGCTGCTGGGCGTTCTCGGCGGTGGGCGCGGTGGAAGGGATCAACCAGATCGTGACCGGCGAGCTGGTGACGCTGTCGGAGCAGGAGCTGGTGGACTGCTCCAAGAACGGTCAGAACGGAGGGTGCGACGGCGGCATGATGGACGACGCGTTCGCCTTCATCGTCGGCAACGGCGGCATCGACACTGACAAGGACTACCCCTACACCGCCCGCGACGGCAAGTGCGACGTCGCCAAGCGGAGCCGCCACGTCGTGTCCATCGACGGCTTCGAGGGCGTGCCCCGCAACGACGAGAAGTCGCTGCAGAAGGCCGTCGCGCACCAGCCCGTTGCCGTCGCCATCGAAGCCGGCGGCCGCGAGTTCCAGCTCTACCAATCGGTAAGTCAACTACTACTGTGCCTTTGATAGGTCAACGTCTCGTCTTTCTTTTTCTTCCAAATAAACACTGACCAACGTCCGACGTGCAACAACCATGGCCATGGCAGGGCGTGTTCACCGGCAGGTGCGGCACATCGCTCGACCACGGCGTGGTGGCGGTGGGGTACGGCACGGAGGCGGACGGCGGGCGGGACTACTGGCTGGTGCGCAACTCGTGGGGCGCCGACTGGGGCGAGGGCGGCTACATCCGGATGGAGCGCAACGTGGGCGCGCGCGCCGGCAAGTGCGGCATCGCCATGGAGGCGTCCTACCCCGTGAAGAGTGGGGCGAACCCGGACCCGTCCCCCTCGCCGCCGACGCCGGTGACCTGCGACCGCTACAGCGCGTGCCCGGCGGGGAGCACCTGCTGCTGCACGTACGGCGTCCGGAACGTGTGCCTCGTCTGGGGCTGCTGCCCCGCCGAAGGCGCCACCTGCTGCAAGGACCGCGCCACCTGCTGCCCCGCCGATCACCCCGTCTGCGACGCCCGGACCCGCACCTGCGCCAAGAGCAGGGGCAGCACGGACACCGTGGAGGCCATGATCCGGTTCCCGGCCTCGCGCCACGCCGGGTCGCTCATCGCAGAGGAGCTAGTTGATTCCGTTTTCGCGATTTAGTTTAGCCGATGCTTACACGACTTTTGTAAATATAAATATACTCTAGGTTTTTTTCCTACTACTTATTAAGCACTACTACTTCGTATAAGTTACAATACGCTGTATTTTCATGTGTGCCTGCTTTTAGTGCTATTACTTCCTCCTCTATTTTTAATAACGATTTTTTTACAGGTTAATAACGATATTTTGAAGTACTGTATACTCGTACTCCTAATTACATGTTCCTATTTCAATTTTTTTTGTGCACCACAATTGCGTGCCAACGTGGCGAGATGTTTTGGTACGCATCGCAAAGTCTGTGGAGATGACCAGTGAGCCAATTGGCATTGGCACACATCCACATGAACGCAACAGCAGAAGTGACACATCAAGGGGCCCACAAGTCCACCAGCACCTGGGGCCCGCAGTGGCGGATCGCTTGTGCGTCAGCGTCACTATCCCCGCGAGTGGGTGGAAAATCCGCAGATTCCTGTCGCTACATCGGCCACATGGCTGCTGCGACGGCGTGGCCCGGCGCCGCAGCCTCCAACTCGCTGCTTCTCTCGCGCTCGCCGCCCCACGCCGCCGCCGCCGCGCTCGCGCTCGCGCCTTCGCCGGGGAGCTCCATGCGGAGGCGGCTCATCCTCGGCGTCGGCACGCCGGCCGTAGCGGCGCTGGCGGCCGCGGCGCCGCCGGCGGTGCTGCAGGACGGGGCCGTCACGGTGCTCATCACTGCCGGCGCCTACTCTCTTGTGCGCGTCTTCGACGAGCTCACCGAGCGGCGGCTCATCGAAAAGGTTGAGACTTTCGCTCACTAATTTGTAATCTCCCCAGGATATAGGCGAGTGCGGGGTGTCATTTTGGTTTTATTTATTACTAGAGAAATATGATCCTGATCTCAAGCATTTCAGTAAATGGTTCCATAGTTGGCCGAGGCTTTGATCGGTGAAAGAAACATACGGAGTAGATGCCATCACTTTTGTTTATGTTCACTGTTGTTGGCTTCTGATTCATGTCATGAATAAAGGCAGAGTTTGAGCAGGAAGGTTGTGCACGTGCTATCCGGCGTCCTGTTCATGTCATCTTGGCCGCTGTTCAGGTATTCCCTGGCATGCATCGAGACCCATAACGTTTCACACTTCAAAGCCGCCACATGAGGCATGATAGCAAAGCATGCTCTACTTCTACTTGCAGCAATTCGACAGAAGCACGGTATTTCGCTGCAGTTGTTCCACTCTTGAACTCCATAAGGCTTCTGATATATGGACTCCGTCTCTACACTGATGAAGCTCTAGTAAAATCAGTGACACGTGAAGGAAAACCAGAGTAAATCCTATTGACTGAAAAAACCGTATGATCCTTTAGCTTGCTGCTCTGACAATGATGACTTTGCTTCTTTACAGGGAATTGCTGAGAGGTCCACTGTATTATGTGTTGGTGCTGTTGTTCAGTGTTTTAGTCTTCTGGCGGGAGTCCCCTGTTGGGATTGTCTCTTTGTCAATGATGAGTGGTGGCGATGGTATTTCCCAGCATCTAGCACAATGTTATTTTGTAGAGCACCATTGCATTTGATTGTTTATGCTATAAGTGATCTGCATCTGCTTGGGCCATAACTTGGCAGGGTTCGCTGACATTGTTGGGAGAAGGTATGGCTCAGTGAAGCTGCCATTCAATAAGAAGAAGAGCTGGGCCGGGAGCATCTCTATGTTCATTTCTGGTTTTCTGCTGTCCGCGATGTAGGTTATTGCCTCATAGCATTGCCTATTCTTTTGATGTGTATTGAGAGTGTTTCTTTCCCTACTTATGTACCGATACATTTCATTGCAGGATGATGTTCTACTTCTCAAGCCTTGGTTACATTGATGTTATTTGGCAGGAGGCACTTGGTAAGCTGGCGCTTGTTGCACTGGCAGCAACCGTAGTGGAGTGTATTCCTGTGACTGAAGTTGTAGATGACAATATATCTGTTCCTTTGGCCACCATGCTGGTAGCTTTTCTATTGTTTAGCTCCAACGCACAATGATTAATCAATACTACTAGTACTAGTAGATTATTTGAACGTTCCCGCAATGCCTCCAAGTTTCCCCTTCTTATTTCCTCTATTAAGCACAAGCAAGACATGTGATGAGTTCTTCATTGACGAGTTTTTTCTTGAAATACATCAGTGACGAGTTCTGCTTGCTTCCCATGTGATCTCTAGTACTTGGTGGCGATGGCCTGACGTCTCCCTGCCTTGGCTGTTTTAGTGGAAAAGTACGACTATTAGCTGGTCCGAAGTCAAACTCTCACTCTCAAATGCTCAGTGATGTGCTTGGCTTTACCTGATGCTGATGGTGTACAGTGTACTCCATGCAATTCCTCTGGCCGCCCGTTGCCCTTTTGATCTGTGATTTGCTGGAGAGGAACGTGGAGCTTGTGTGTTGTGTGGCTGCATCTGCAATACCTTATATTATACCGTTGATTTGTCCTCTGGAGAAATTAAGTTTTTTTTATAACAGGAGGAATTAAGGCTGTGTTCCGCTTGGCAGTTTACCTACAGAGCAACTAAGGTTTCGTCAGCAAATGCATTGTTGTTATAATGTTATGTGAGGCTATTTATATTATATTATGAGCTATGTGTTAAAAGTCTTAGAACTAGTTACTATTTGATGCTGTTGAGGGTGCCCTTATTAAGGCATGGAGTGGGTTTGCTATGATTAGCCTGATGATTACCCTAGACAGGACAGGTGCTACTCCAGTTGATCTTGGCATCCTAGTGATCTTAAATGAGAGATACTACAAGGTACACAAGCCTGAGTGCATATCTAGCCTCGTATGGTTTGCATTTTAGCAATGTGCATCCACTTAAGAATGGGGATTGCATCATCTTTAAGAAATCCGTTATTTGTTTAGGAGAGCAATCAAAATAACCCCCTTTTGGACAACATGGCATATATTTGTTCAGCAGCGGATTATATTCTTTATCCATTCTTATCCATGTAAACAAACAAATTCCATTCCAGTTTTTCAATCCAAGTGGGCTATTTCCCATATGATGAATCACCAATGCCAAACATGCAAATACACTCGAATGACACATAGAACAACGTGGAAAACCACTTCTGAAGGGTTTTAAAAAAAGGGTTAAAAACATAAGCCATTTTTTTACATGCTCATATTTGTAACTACCAATAAAAACAACAAAAAAAAGAAGGAATTAACTTGGAGTAATTGCTCATTATAAGCCATCCCATGGGGTATCACAGCAGCTATGGCAAGTTCATGTACAATGACAACGGAGTGGGATTGACGCGCCATCAGGCTTCCGCTTCTCCCTGATGATTGCCTCCTGAATCATTGGCAGTTTCTGATGAATCTTCTTCCATATGTGACTCACAGCACCATCAATGGAGGTAGAGCCTCTGCTTATGGAGTAACTGGTGTTGTACTCAAAGATAGGTTGGACACGAGCCAAGTTTTTTCGGAACTCATCCTTCTGCTGCTTGGGAATATTCCTCAAGTAGCTTGTTAGCCATTTGGGTCTCATAGCATTTCTAACCGACACAAAAATGGAGAATTCTGTGTAGTCTATCATCCCTTCATAAGGGAGCTCAACCTCATCACTAACAATGACTGGTATGCAAAGACTGGCAATAGCATCAAAGAGGCGACAAGAAGTTGGGGTGTCACCAGCTGGGTGTAAGCAAAATTCCGATGTCTGCATCCCTTTTATCGATTGTTCACGTCCGGTGGCATTAGGGAAGCCTTCTTCCATGATAACATCAGGCTCATTACCTAGCAAATCCCATAATTTCTCTCGCACTAAACCACCCTGAAAGAAGAAATTTGTATATTCAAAAGCATGAAGCCAATGCCATTAGAAATCATCCTAGATATCAAAACCACAATGCTTAATGTATCCTAGTCTGACTGCTTAACCACGCATTGTCTATTTTGTCATTACTGGTCAATAGTTAACATAAATCTCTTAAAACAATCATAGGCGAGAATTAATAATTATCTACATTGCAGAGACTTTTCACAATGAACAAGATCGATTATCCTAGTAGTAGAGAGAGCAGCTACAAGAGCTCATTTCTGAAGATCATTATCTAGCACAGCAAACTATAAGGTCATTAGGATCCAGTATAGTTGGAAGCATGTTGCTCAAAATGATAGCTAACAAAAGCCTCAAAGAAATTTTATAAGTAAAATGTATCTAGCATCATATATTTGTTCCTCTCACTTTCAGTGGATCAACTTCAGATATTTGAAAGCTGGTAAGCATAGAAACGATGCAAGTTTATATTTTGTACAACAAGAAAATACCCAGATGCACTGGTTGTAACATTTTTCATGACTTATTGGAATCCAGATTACTGATAAAGGATACCAAACAGGCCTAGTGCTCAATAGAGTGATAAAAAGCACAAACCCGATGCCTATGCTTTGCACCCTTGAAGTAGAGAAGGGTGGGACGATCTTTATTCTCTGATAAGAGGAGTGTCGGAAGCAAATGCGTGTAAGGCACAATAACATCCTTAAGCAATGACACTTGGGTGTGCTGTATCATACGAGACGAGTTTCTGTTTGCGGACTTTGAGTCAACTTTATACCATCCTCCAAAATCAACCACCAAAAGAATTGCGGGAGCAATCTCAGCACGGACGTGCCACATAGCCACAGGGTCTGTCAAAGAATGCTTCAGTATTTAACATAACCTGAGCACGCAAAAGAATGATAAGCTGGTACGCAGATAAATCTTCAGCAAGACATAAACAGAACACATCACATTTAAACATATTTCTTTGCATGTTTGCAGGAAAAGCCTCAGTCAACCATGGAAACAGTTGCATTAACATATTTGTTAAGTTTTGCATGTATACACAGATGCAGGAATGGCCAGTTATAAACGCAATATATAGTATAACTGATGCTGAGAAAGCATACAGGATTATTTGAAACCTTAGCCACCTTGCAATTGAAGGGTCAAAATTGCTGATAACATCTGGATCACCTGTCATGACGAAGACATGGTCGCGGCCACCGGACCTCCGCCACGCGGGGTGGGAGGTGACGCGGTCGACGACCTCCCGCTGCCGCCGGTAGTCCTCGTTGCCGTCCTTCTTGCGAAAGGCGCCCTTGGTTCCCCACCCGAGCTCCATCTCCGCGGACAGCGTCGCGAAGAAGGGGACAAAGACGACATCGGCTTCCCTCCAGTCCGTGACGACCCTCACGGCAGCCGTCGCCGCCGCGCGGAGGGAGGCGAGGAGCCAGTACTCGGCGCTGTACTGCTTGATGAGGGGGTTCTCGGGGTACGGCGAGTGGTCGTTCGGGGGCGGGTGGTCCGGGTCGGACGAGGCCTCGATGCGGGAGTCCGCGGCGCGGAGGGACCAGTAGCTGTCGAGCAGACCGTAGTTGAGCGCGCGGGGGAGGTCCGCCACGTAGACCCTGAGACGGCGGTCGGGCTCGAAGGCTTGCCGCGAGCTGAGGACCGGCGGGGTGGTAGGCCGGAAGAGGAAGAAGGAGAGGGAGACGAGGAGCAGGAGGACGGGGACGGCCAGGACGGGGAGCCGCTTCATGGCCGCCGCCGGTCAGATCTCGGAGACCGGAGGAGGTAGAGGCACAGCCGCATCGTCCGCTCCACTTCCTCGACGCATCGAACCTCCGACAAATTGGGCCCAATTTTGTTTCTCCTGCTATTCTTCTCAGCCCATGTAGCCCATGTTTATCCTTCTTTGGGTGCCACGTTGTCAGCAGCCCAATTTTCCTTTTCTAGCCCATCCTCAATTGCCATGGCCCATGGACTCAGAAGTCGCGCGTCGCGGCCAGTGGGGCTGTGCGGGTGTCACCGTGGCAGCGCCACCCTGCTCGCACCGCTCAAGGCGGCAGCGGCGCAGCGCCACCACCTGGCCGTAGGCACCTCAAGCCACGTACTGCTGCGCGCCGCCGTCGTCTTCCCGACATCACCTGCACCGCCCTCGAGATTGAAGTGTCAATCAGCAACGCTGTACCGCGCGACAGGTCGGTAGCATGCACAGGGCAGCGCGGTGACTGGGGAGCACGACGAAGGAGGCGCGACAATGGAAGCCACCGCATCACTCCTCCTCCCAGTCGTCTCTTGCGCGGTGGCATTGCTCCTGTTACTCTCCGCCCAGAATCCATCCAGAGCCGCCGAAGCCAGCGGCGTCCACCACCCGCTGCCACCGTCCCCGCCGGCCGTCCCGATCGTGGGCCCACTCCTCTGGCTCGTGCGTGCGCGCAACCGCCTAGAACCGGCCATCCGGGAGCTGCACCGCCGGCACGGCCCCGTCCTCGCGCTGCGCTTCCTCTCCCCGCGCCCCGCCATCTTCGTGTCCGGCCGGGGCGCCACCCACCGCGCGCTCGTCGCGCGCGGGCCTGCGTTCGCCAGCCGGCCGCCGGCCATCGCGCCCTTCCGCGTGCTCAACAGCGGCCAGAACACCGTCAGCTCCGCGCCGTACGGTCCGCTCTGGCGCTCGCTGCGTCGGAACCTCACCTCCGGCATCCTCTGCCAGTCGCGGGTCCCACTGTTCGCGCCGGCGCGGCGGCGGGCTCTGGCGACCCTGGTTTCCGACCTCGGGCGCCGGAGCAAGGACGCGGGCGGGGGCGTGGTGGTGGTCGTGGAGTGCCTCCAGTTCGCCGTGTTCTCGCTGCTCACCCACATGTGCTTCGGCCGGAGGCTGCACCGCCGCCGCGTCGCGGACATCGAAGCCGTGCAGAGGGAGCTCTTCGCGTCGGACATCGGCTTCCAGGTGTTCGCCTTTTGCCCGGCGGTCACCAAGCTCTTGTTCTGCCGGCGGTGGAACAAGGTGCTCTCCATCCGGCGGAGGCAGGAGGAGCTGTTTCTACCACTGATCAGAGAAAGAAGAGACCGTCGGGGCAGCAGCATGCCTAGTACAACGAATGGGGAGGAGCCCGAGACCGAGAGCCTCTCGTACTGCTACGTCGACACGCTGCTCGCCCACCGGCTGCCTAAGGAGGAAGGCGAGCGCGCGCTCACCGACGGCGAGATGGTGAGCCTCTGCACGGAGTTCCTCACCGCGAGCGTCGACACGACGGTGACCGCGCTCCATTGGATCGTGGCGAACCTGGTGAGGCAGCCGGAGGTGCAGTCGAAGCTCCTGGACGAAATCAACGCGGCGGTCACGGGCACCGACGAGAACGAGAGTGGCATCGCCGAGGAGGACCTGAAGCGCATGCCGTACCTGAAGGCGGTGGTCCTGGAAGGGCTTCGCCGCCACCCGCCGGCGCACTTCCTCCTGTCGCACGCGGCGGTGGAGGAGACGTCGCTGGACGGGCACCGCGTGCCGGCCGCCACGTCGGTGAACTTCTCGGTGGCCGACGTCTCGATGGACGAGACCGTCTGGGACCGCCCGGAGGAGTTCAAGCCGGAGAGGTTCGTGAACGGCGGGGAAGGCGCCGGCGTGGACCTCACGGGGAGCCGCGAGATCAAGATGATGCCGTTCGGCGTCGGCAGGAGGATCTGTCCGGGCCTGGGCCTCGCACTGCTGCACCTCGAGTACTTCGTGGCAAACCTGGTGCTCGAGTTCGAGTGGGGGTCGGTGGCCGGTGTCGGCGTGGATCTCACCGAGAGGCCGGAGTTCACCGTGACCATGGAGCGCCCGTTGCGCGCGCGGGTAACCCCGAGGGCGAGAAGACGCGCTGCCGTTTCGATATGATTGCATTTGATTTGCACACAAATGGTTTGGTGACGTATACAGTTTAGGCCTCGTGCTTAAAGCAAGCAGTGTCAGTGAGGTTTCACTAGGATGTCATGCACATTTATTAGAACTTCATGTGAACAAAACTGTACTTTTTGCATGAAACGAAGAGGAGAAAAAAGGAAGTAGTTTCACCATGGTGAAACTCCGCGGGCGTTGTTTCCCACGCGGTGAAACGGGATGAAATCCTCACTAAAGGCTAAATCGTTTCACCATCTTATAAGTGATCTAGTCATTTTGCAGTAATTAAATGCTTTGCCCAGCCTAGGAAACGTCAAGGTGAAACTAATGCATTGTGGAGGTTGTTTCATTATTCGTTTCATTGATGCTCTGTCAGCGGATTTGTTTTGGAAATAGTGCATTGAAACGGACCACTGAGATTGGCTTAACAAAAGCACCTGCGCTTTTGGATCATCTTCTCTATACTTTACAACTAAAACTCTAAATAGATGGTCTAAAGTTTGCTACATCTCATACATCTCATCTTAGAGATGTAGACCTCAAAAGTGAGTTAAAATATTCTAAAGTTTTTAAAAAATCTAAAGTTTAGATGTAGAAAAACAGGCCGTATATAGATCAAGTAGTATGTATGCATAGGACCCACCCACGGGAGTAGTTCAAAACTTTTTTTTTCAGTGTTTCAGCAAGCGAGTAGTCTATAAGGTGGTCCCATTTGATATAAAAAAATTATCATATCCAATCACGTGACAGGGAGGAGTAAAAAAAAAGTAACATTTTCTTAATCACTGTAGCAATCTTTTAGCTTATTATGCATAACTTTAGTCATAAACTGCTCTATAGACTAATCTTACAGTGTTTCACGTAGCTTGTGGTTATTATTTTAATCGCTACGAAGTGTTTTTGACCAACATTGTGGTCGCTCTAAGATAGTGTATTTGTAATACCACTACTTTTTTGTTTAGTGTGTTTATTGTGTTTTGTTTCTCTCATCTCTCTCCTTTTTTACCCATCTTTATTTGCTCCTTTGGCCTCGGTCGCCCACGACCACTTCGGCCCTCGCCCACCCTCTAAGTCTGTCCTACCTTGCACCATGATAACCCTAGCTTTGGCAACCCACATTCGACTTCGTCTACTCACCTCGACCCTCGCCCCGGTAACCAGCCCTTGGCCTCGGTGTCATAGGGTGACAAATCCTCCAATATAATTGCCACGTTGGGCTCACCTGAGCTAGAGGAAGCTAGTAATTTCAACTCCATAGACATTTCTAGGCATGTGAGAGCACATTTTTTCATGGGCTTCATGCAAGAAGCAGTTCCTCAAACACCTATTTGGCATTGGAAGCCCGAAAAACATCATGTGTTTGTGTCAAATTGTGTTGCATGCTTGGAAATATGAGCGTCTTGAGCTTCGCTCGAGCTCTATCTGAGTGTTGGGTCTGCTACTGCTTAAAGCGTAAAGGGGTCCAACTCCACCAAATGTGTCTTCATGATCCAAAGTTGATTGTACCAATAGTAGTGAGAATATGTGTTATCTTAGTTAGCTCGATTTCTTGGAGTGAAACCTGCCTACTCAAACTTAAAATTACAATAAATAATAAAAGAATGAAATCAAAAGTAAAAAGGATTTGGAAAACATACCCTTCCCTTTTTTGCCATTTCCCTGTATTTATTGCCATGACAAGGCTTTTGCCAACAATAAACGAGTCTCGTAGTTCTAAAAAAGTTATGATTTAAAAAAATACTTTCATTTTCAAAATGTACTAAGTGTTTGGATAAAACAAATCATGTAGTCTTTACAACTATGGCTTTGTAAAAAGGCTATAGTGAGAAACTTCACTCATGACCACTTATAAACCACAGTCTTATACCACTTTGGCTTATAAAAAACCACAAAGTTTCATTGTTTTTTTAAAAAAACATGACATCCAATAGGCCCTTACTTTTTTTTTTGAAATTTAGCCCCTACTTTTAAAATAACAAACATACAAAATCTTGATTTATAAAAATAAGGTATACCGTGGAGTTTCTAATAAAACTCTAAAAATACTATAGTTTTAACAATAGTATTTCAAAAGCACCATAGTTTTCAAAACTACAAAATTCTTTGCACCCAAGCACCTTATAATTTTTAAAACCTAAGTATTTCATAACGTGAAGATGTTTGTTTACCTGCATTTGTTTTGGGCCTGGCCAGCATGATGATTAAAGCACCCACCAGCCAGACCCGGCAGCGAAGGCCACTCCCATTGTTTCTGACGAGCCAGGCCGAGCGTGTGTAGGCACGAGCTTCATTTAGTGCTCGTTAGACTGCACTGCCATCCAATGCAGGCAAACAAATACAAGGTGCACTGCAAGACCAGGGCCTGGCCATCTGAGACCTGGCTGGGAAGCCGGCCTGGCTGTGAAGGGCCAGGCAAACAAACACGCCCGAAATGTTTTAGACGGCCCATGATGGGAGCCCACTGATGCCACGGGCTCTTTCTTCCCCTCCAAGCAGGCCCAGACGACCCGCACCGCACGCACTCCATTCGTCGTCTTCATCATCCCGCACGTTTCCACTTCTCCCTTTCCTTACTTCCCACTCCTTCCCCACCCAACCCAACCCTCCCAATCCCACACTCGCCGTCCCACCGAACCCTACTCACCAACAGACCCGCAGGAGAAGGGAAAAAAAAAATAATCCTCTCGAGGCGACTTCGCCGTCATGGCGGGCGATCCCCCGACGGCCGCGGAGAAGGAGACCCTGGTCTCATCCTTCCTCGAGATCGCCGCCGGCCAGACACCCGAGACTGCCACCCAGTTCCTACAGGTCCGGCTCCCGCTCTCCTCCAAAACCAATCCCCCCTTAGCTTCTAGTACTCGATTCAATCCGGTCCGATGTGATCCCGGTGTTTCCATTCCGCAGATGACGAGCTGGCACCTGGAAGAGGCGCTGCAGCTGTTCTACATCGACGGCGAGTCCGCCCTCGGCGCCGCGCATCCAGCGGTCCCGCCGCCTGCGGCCGCGGCTGCGTCCGCGTCGGCGTTGGCGGCGGCGGCTGGGGTGGAAGAGGCGATGAGGTAGGCGGCCAGGGTTTGGGTTTTGGGTTTTTGGTGGATCATTGTGCTGAGGGCATCCGATTTGCAGGTTCGCTCCACCCCCGGCGGCTGCCCTGGGCGATGCAATGTCACATGGATTTGGGGTTGGGGAGGACGATGACGTCCGCGCGCCTCTGCCTGTGAAGAGGGAGACTCTCTACGGCGAGGGCATCGTGTCTGTGTAAGTATTAAATAAGAGGTGCTTCGGTCTGGCACTTTGCATGTTAGCATTGAATCCTGGAGCCATGCCGATTTTGCTTACCATTACCACTGATAGATTGTAACTTAGTCAGATGTCCTTGTCTGGTGTGCATATAGAATCTAGTGCCATGTGGCCAAATCTTTGGCTATGCTTAGGGCCTTTACAGCGCACCTATGTGTACATGTCCTTATGGGCAGTTTCTATCTGAACCTGCCACGGTGGAGAGCAGTCCTATGATCTCAGCTGCTTTGTGGCAGAGTTGCTGCTTCACTTGGCATCTGATGCTTGGAATGGTCTTGTGTTCACCTGTGGAGTCAGGCGCTCGAGAGAGCACAAAAACCTTCTACATGCAGACTGAGTACATCTGTAAAGTAGTTAAGTGTCGTGCAATGCATTGGAGCCGAAAAACGCTTAAGACGAGTGCTGCTATGCCAAGTGCCTTCTTGTTGTAGGCATCCGCCTTTCTCGTTAGGCGTCCAAGGCGTCGCCAAGGAGGCTGCGGTGGTCGCCTTACTCGCGAAGAGCCTCCCGCGGTCACGCGAGGGGAAAAGGAAGCGCCCACGCCCGCACGGGAAGCAATCAATCTGGCGCAATAAAATCATGCCTTCTGCCGTTGCCTATCTGTGGCAGGAAGGAAATCATGCGGGAATAAGGCAATTTCTGCGCGGGAGTCAGGGAAAGCACCTTTTTTTAAGTGTATTTATAATAGCCATTACAGTTTTCTAGTGGCAATTAAAAGAATCTCCAAGAGCTCCTAAAAAATCACTTGGTAAATCATTGATTATTTCAAGAGCTCCATGTTTTCCTTTCTCCAATAATTGCTTCCTAGAAATAAAAAAAGCTGGGTCCAGGAGAGAAAAACTAGTGCCAAGTGCCGATAGCAAGCGTGGAACACACGAATATCTGGGAGTTGAGGGGAGATTTACCAAGTGCTTATCCCTAGGAAGTCCAGATACAAAACTGTTGGAGGGCTGTCTTTTTTCTTTTTTACCAGAAACAAAATGAATTACAGAGTTGTTTCAAGGAGCTCTGAGAGTCGCTCTAGGTGTTCTGTTATATCTGTTTTTTTACCCCTAATGACTAATGAGTCATCATATGTCTACCTAATAGTTTGTAACCAGTGAATTCTGCATGTTTGGTTATTGAATCTCTCGTTCTTGCCTTGGACATGACTACAACATTGGTAATTCCACTAGTAAACTGTTGCATGGCATCCAAGTTAATTTTACCATTCCGTGAACATGCATTTTTTTGAAGTGTTTATGCCTATATGGTATACTGATGCTTAAATAACTTCACCTGAGTTGACATCTTGTAAGGCATATGCAAAACCAAGGACTCATTAAGTTATTATTTATATATTAGCTGTGATTATGTTGGTGAACTACCATGGTTGTCGCTCCTATAGGCTGCTTTTATGATTGAGGTTATTAAGGAATGTCCTAAAGATGAAAATAAATGCAGCATTTGTATTGTAATACAAAATAACTACTGGCCCTTTGATACGTTATATGTTTTCTCACACTGAATGATGCAACTGTGCTTTTCAAGATACCAATATTGCTCCCAATATGGCCCAAGGCCCATTTAGCATCCTGTGACAAATACCAGGTCCATGTTTTTTTTGCCTTTATGGTGACAAGAGGTGTACAACCAAGAGTAGCCAACAGACCTTTTTTGTATCTGTTGCCAAAAAAAAGGAAATGTATGCTAATATTGTTGTTTGCAGCAAGCATCTGTCCTAATATTGTTGGTTGCTCCTGTTAGCTAGATGTAAAATTATTTCCATGTTTGTTTTCTCATTTGTAATTGGCTTGGGCATCGGTACATATAATTTATGTTGTATTATAACTTTTGTTTTGGACTGACATGCCTTAAGCAAGCACACTTGTTGCTTTACATGTGGCAATATATAATTTTGTGTTTCAGAGTACTGTGTTGTATTTGAACTTGTTCCATTAAATTTGAGTATGGTGTCCGTCTTTTTTTTGCAGCATGCGACCTAATGCATCAGCTGCATTTCGTAATTTTGAACAAGAGGCAAGACAATCTGCTGTCTGGGACTCTGACCAGAATGCTACATCTAGTTCTGGTGATAATCTTGCTTCTTTGTACCGTCCACCTTTTTCTTTGATGTTCAATGGACCCTTTGACAAGGTAAGCTGTATAGCAATTATGTCAACTCATTAATTTATATGCTTTTGAAACTGTACGGACACTTTTTTTTGTGTGTGTTTGCATATATGGAAAACTGCAAATCTATAATTGCCTCTATACCTGTATCTCAGTTGGCCGATGAATTTCTTGAACAGCATAGCTAGCGCAATTGGTTCAGTGTTAGTTGGTTAATTACTCTTTAAAGTGTTGCCTCTCCTTTTAAAAATGAAATAGTACCATAATACTGTATATTTTAGGATGCATTTTGTTGTCAATATAGTGGATTGATGTCTATAATAGTGTTCTTTAGAATTTATTGTTCAACGATTTGTGCACATAAAGTACCTTTGAGCTGAAACTCCATATGATCCTTAAATATTGCTGATATTTTTTCCGTTCTTATGATTTTTTTTTTCAAATGTAGGCAAAGTTAGAGGCTTCTTCCCTGGACAAATGGCTATTAATCAATTTGCAGTCGACAGAGGAATTTAGCTCTCACATGGTAAGCTCAGTCATTTTGTAGTGTAATGTTGCTCCTTAAGTTTTTTACTCCAAGTTTTGACTTTTGAACTGGCCTTACTTTAAGCTTAATCGAGACACCTGGGGAAATGAAGCGGTGGCTCAGTTGATTCGGTCAAATTTTATTTTCTGGCAGGTTTGTCTTCCCTCTATGCTTCTGTGTCTCAGCCAGTGATCTGATTCTCTCATTACATTTCTTTTTGACATGTTAGGATCTGTATTGACATATTGTTGTCTGCTAAATAGCTCTGTTTCCCCCCTAGATGAACTAATGTCTGTTCACCTGTCTATTAATATGTTTTAATGTGTTAATATAGGTTTATTATGACACCAGTGAGGGGAGGAAGGTATGCACCTACTACCATTTGGTGTCCATGCCTGCTATTCTCCTAATTGACCCCGTCACTGGGCAAAAAATGCATGCTTGGAATGGAATGGTTCACCCCGACCGTTTACTCGAGGTATTTGGATACTATTCTTTCATTTCTTATACTATTGTATTTGTAGCCTATATGGGTGCACACAAACTTGAATTATAAGATGTACTACAGCGTAGATGTTCCTTGTTAATTCTTTGTGATCGTGTCCTTTACCTAGGATTTACTACCTTACCTGGATAAAGGTCCGAAGGAGCACCATGCAGCTCAACCTCAGAAGCGCCCAAGGAAAGTTGATCAGGAAGCTTCTACAGGCAAGCAAGGTAGGAGTTGAATTGTTCTTTTTTAATTTGCAGTGGTATTACTTTTGTTTGTTGTTTGAAAACAGACTAGGATGATGCCATTTTTCATAACCATATGATGTAACCCTATCAAATGCATGGACCACATAGTTATGGATATCCATATTTTTCACTAACATCTATTGTTT
Organism: Sorghum bicolor; assembly: GCF_000003195.3. Lineage (NCBI taxonomy): Eukaryota > Viridiplantae > Streptophyta > Magnoliopsida > Poales > Poaceae > Sorghum > Sorghum bicolor. Next base: position 59,597,358 of record NC_012875.2, read on the forward strand.
TTCAAAGTTGTGGATATCCACATTTTGAAAACTAGCAAGGACACTGCCTGTTGTCTTCATTGTATGATTGTATCATGCTGCTCTCTTATGCTATTTGTGCATGGTTTTCTGGACAGTTTTACCCTAGCTGCTATCAGCTGGCTACATGCAAGGCATTCTGTCATTTCCTACTATAGCTGGTTATCAAAAGAACTATAATTACAATGCCTTTTGATTCCATTTTAGGCAAAATAGCTGTAGAGGATGAAGATGAAGAACTAGCACGGGCAGTAGCAGCTTCGCTAGAGGAGGGTAAAGAAATCATTGAAGCATCAGACGCTAGTGATGACATGGCTGAAGCTGAACCTCAGGTGGACAATGAGCCAAGCTTAAACATCAAGCCTGATTATCCTCCTCTCCCTGAAGAACCTACAGGAAGCAGGGACCGTCTCTGCAGGGTTGCGATTCGGCTACCGAACAATCGGAGGATCCAAAGAAACTTCCTTCACACAGATCCTATCAAGGTTACACCTGCGTCAAATTTTTCTGATCTCATTTCCTTGCTTCCCCTCCCTCACTGGTGCTCTCTCTCCTGCAGCTCTTGTGGTCATTCTGCGCTCCTCAGGTTGAGGACGGTGAGAAGAGGGCGTTCCACTTCGTACAGGCCATTCCTGGAGCATCCCAGAAGCTGGAGTTCAGAAGCGACCAAACATTCAAGGAAGCCGGGCTGGCCAACTCGATGATCAACCTCTTGTGGGACTGAGCCGCTCCCATCTCGTTCGGGTCGTGTTTGGGGATGGACTTGAAGATGGCTTACTAGTTATTATCTTTCCTGGAGGATCAACTCTTTTATCTTTTTGCTCCACTTGAGCTTGAGCCGAGGACAAAAATCTGCTGTGCCCTGGGCTGTGTGTGGAAATGCTCCTTTTGCCGTTCGTTCTTGTGTCCATATACATCCCCGTCCCTGGTAGGGCTTAGCTCTATTTAATGCACATATTTATCACGGATTCAAGTCTGGTGCATTGCATGCATTGCCTGCAACTTTGATGCTTCCCGTCCCTCTGGTCATGTCAAATGCTGAAAGAGATGCATGCATGAAGGCAGCGCCGCAATCAGACTTACGGCTCGGTACTTCCCCATGTGATCTGCCGAAAGCTGTTCGCTTGAACTTATCATGCTCCTTTGCTCAAGAACCCAGAGTCCATGTCCTTGCGTGAGTTTAGCTCTCTTGCCGAAGGAGGGCCGTTCCATTTCCGAGCGCCTCGAGCAGCGACCCACAAGTTCTGCGATGGCTCCGGAACATGACGGGGGCCTAGCACTGTACCAGGTTGTTGCGACATGCGGCGGCACGTTGCTGAATTCGCTCTCCTGGTTTGACCGGAGTTTGCAACAGCTACTGTAGCGGCTGGACCTGGACCTGGGTCCGATTCCGATGGAGCCATGAAACATGGGCCTTCTTTGTGTGCTCCATCTCCATCCAACAACCTCTCACACACACGGCAGCCGCTCCAAACCTGCCTGCACAAGACAGCGTGCAGATGCAGATGGATGCAGCGCAGGACTGCCTGCCCTGCCCCTGTCTCAGCGGCGTGCTCGGCTGCTCCGATCCGGAGTCCGGACCGAGATGTCTGGAGCGTGCATGCACGAGCACGCGCTACGCGCATGACTTGGAGCATTGCCGGCCGGTCCGCGACTTGGTACACCAACACCACTAGTCCAGTACTACGTCTACGTACGAACGGTAACATACTACTCTGCGTCTGCTGGTGTTGTAAACATGGTGTGGTAACAGCAGCCATGAATGAGCCCGCGGTGCTGGAACTCGTAGTAGAGAGGTGTAGAGAGAGACATGCAATGCAACGCCGTCGTACACGTAGCAGTGCTAGTGTGGGGTTACGGCCTGCAGGCTGCAGTCTGCCTGTGGGAATGGGGGAGTGTTGACTGGCCACGTTTGACTGCCCGCGTGGGCCCGCCGCTTATGATTTGCCTCTGGGCCCGCACCACCACCACCACCCTGTTGCATTGGCCGGTGCCACCTTGCAGCGGCTGCCACTCGCAAACACACGCACTACTGTGGGCAGCAACAGCCCAGAGCCCAGAGATGCTAGCTGCCCCGAATTATTGCACCCGAGGCCGACCCGCGACCCTGCCATCGTCTAGTCTCGGCATCTCCCTCTCTCACCCCGTGCTGCTTCCGGGTGTTTCCAAGGCTTTAGATGAAGATTAAGGGCTTGTTCGGCACAGCTCAACTTTACTATTGAAGCTGTTTTTTTAGAAAATAGTTTTATGAGTGACTTTCTAGATGAAGCTGAGCTGTTTTGGAAAAAGTGTTTGTCAAAATAGCTTCACCAACTACTTCATGCATAGTTGAGAGAGAGAAATAAGGGAGAAGCTGCAATAAGTTACTTTTTTCCAGCTTCATCCAACTTATGTCTTTGTGAGAGGAGGGGAAAAACAGCTTCACCCATGAAGCTGTTTTGAAAATAAGTGTTTGGCAAAAAAAACAGCTCACAACAGCTCGTGAAGCTGTTGTGAGCTGTACCAAACAGGCCCTAATAATATAATCTTTAATCGACTTATAGTTCAATTATTACCCAACTTATATAGTACTTAGTTAATTTATTTATAGTCCATCAATTTCTCTCATAGAATTTCTTGATTTCTGTATTTTAGCTGGCTGCTCTCTCCTATTTTGTTTTCTCCACCTCAACATATAGTTTGCTAACAGTCTCGTTCATAAGAACATCTTGCGAGTCCCTGCTTCATCTTCCAAGTTTGTAACGTCAAGTTGTTTCTCCAAAGCTTCGATTGGGGTGCCTTCACTCCTATTTCTGTACTATTGGTTATAATGAATGAAATATTTACCTTTAAAAAAAATGGTAATTCAGGTGCTGCCTCTAACACGTCATCACATCCAATAAGGATTATTCCATATGTTCAAACATATGATTTTTTTTAATATATGTACTACTTCGTCCTAAAGAAAGAGTCGCTATAGACTTATGCTGGTCAAATTTTTTAAAATTTAACTAGATCTATATAAAATATTTATCATATTTGTATCTCGAAATAAAATTGTTATGAAAATATAATCTAAAATTAATATTTTTAATATATATATTTTATTATAATTAAAAGTATTGACTTCTTAAAAGCTAGAATGACACTTTTATTGGACGGAGGCTGTATGTATATTTATATTATCTCATGTAAAAAAAGTTTATATATATTATAAAGATATATACCTTTCGTATATCTAGACGCGCAAAAGAGTAGATCTGATCTTCTGCTCACACTGGCTCGGAAGTTTTTTCTTTTTGACATTTCCCTCCCCCTACCTACATGACAATATATAATGTTATAATTAATTACCTTATTAGCCCTTGGAAAAAATGCTGACGGGGGGAGAGGTTGGTTTGCTCGGCGGAGCGCGCATTTATTTTATAGAGCCGTCGAGCCGGCACCGGCGGCATTCCTAGCGGCCGACCACTGTTCCACGCCGCAGCACACCTCCGATCCGTTGCCGTCCTCGTCGTGCACTGAACTGAACTCTCTGACAGGCTGAAGGTATTGGCATCCTGCAGTGCCACTCCACTCCATATACGCTGTGCGTTTGTATTGCAACACAACACAACATCTGCTTCTGCGATAGTAATGGAGACTGGAGACAGTAGTAGTAGCCTAGTAGAGGGGGGCCTGGATGGACGGACCCTGAACTGGACCGCCCTCCATCGGGCATTTTGGCCGGGCTCGTGCACGGAGTACGGCGACCAAGTACTGCACTTTTTGGCCGCATCTCTGGCCGGCCACCTTTTGCGTTGCACCGGCGCGTGACGGTCGACGGCCGGCATATGCAGCTCAGCCCGGCCGTCGAACGGAACTGAACGGGCCGGACGACGGGATGCTTGCTTGAGGACGACGACGATCATCGGCGGCCGGGCGCGCGTGGTACACAGTACGGTGCGTGGAGGATCGTGCCTTTTACAGCTTGCATTTCATGCATGCATGCGCGGGCGGGAGATCCCCTCTGCCTGCACACTGCACTGCTTGCATGCCGCGCCTAGTAGTAGCTTTTTACAGAGCGGGCCGGCTGGCTGGCCGGTGGCTGCATGCCCCCTCACCCTCAGTGATCAGTGGGTCTGGGTGCGTAGTGGAGCTAGAATCCAATGCTTGAGGGCGGGCTCGCCGGCCGCTGCTGCACCAGCACCAGTAGTCCAGCAACGTACTCCAGCTCCAGCATCACCAGTAACAGTACTACTACTACTACCACACCACACAGAGGGAGGGCATTGTACGCTCGTGATGGGGCGCACCAGGCAGCTAAGCTAGCATGCACTTGGGCTTCTACTTTTTCTTCAGAAGAAGCTGGCGACTGCATGCACGCGAGCCGGCTTTTGTATTGTTTATTTTATTTTATTTTATGCTGGGCTGGAGTTTTTTTTTCTTTTTTTCTTCCTTCCCTTGTGATGACATACAGTATGAGGATCTTGAGTGGAAGTACAATATTTTGTTTGCACATGCGTGCGTATATATGATAGGAGTATGCTTCAAAACCCTATAGAATGATTGACAGTGTATCAGCATGAGTTTTTTTTAGCAAGGGGAACTGCCGACAGAAAAGCCACAAGTACGACCACGGCAACAATTTCTTTCTTTCACTCGAAATACATAAACATTCTCCGTCGCAACGAATCTTACGCCACATATACAAAGAATTAAATATAAATAAAAAGATAACTAACTATACAAGTTACTTATAATTTGCGAGACCAATCTTTTGAACCTAGTTAATATATAGTTGCATAATAATTAATAAATATAAACAAAATTACTTAGATCTAAACAAGGCCTTACCATCACCACTCACCAGCAGAAAGAAAGCCTGAATGCGAGTGATTAGTTCACTAAGAGTGGTGGTGGTGGTGGGCTTGTTTACTTCCAAAAAAATTTACAAAATAAGAATAGTAGCACTTTCGTTTATATTTGACAAATATTGTTTGATTATGGATTAACTAGACTCAAAAGATTCGTCTCGTCAATTCCGACCAAACTGTATTATTAGTTTTTATTTTCATTTATATTTAATACTTCATACATATATCTAAAGATTTGATTGTGCTGAGAAATCTGAAAAATTTTGTAAAAATTTTGGTATAACTAAACAAGGCCTAAGGGGGACGGCAGGACGGGGAGGACGGGACGGCAGGGGCATTTTGGGGAGAGGCGGCAGCTACGGCCTACGGGGCTACGGGCGAATGGTTATGCGGTGGCATATGATATGATATGGCATTGCCTCTCTCTCCGATCCCCATCCGGTCAAGGAACTTTGACTACGGACCTGAGAGCGGTGACAGCCGAGAGTGTCAGGCTTTTCTGACACCAAAAGGACACATCCATACGTTCCCCACCGCCTGTGTCCTGTCCTCCCAAAATCACCAGTTCACCACCACGGGCCGGTTTAGCATCACCTGATCCTCTCCATTAATTTCAGATGTTTAGGCTGTACTACCTCAGTCTAAAAACTGCCATAAATTATTTATCAACAAATCAAAATTTCAGCGAAAGGCATGTACCGTAGGGTTACAAAAGCCTTCTTAGCACCTCAAGTTCTACGTTCAATTTCTCGTGGGAGCAAATTTTCCCAGGAATTAGGATTAAAAATGATGTTATGTGTTTTCAGTGGTAGATGACGTTTTATCAGTTGTGAGTGTCTACGTTGTACTAGATAATTCACAAAACAAAAAAACAAAAACAAAATTTTAAATTCAATAAACACATATATAAAATAATAAAATTACTAATTTATACAAGAAAAAGTATCAATATATGATTGGTAATAAGTACAACATTAAACAAATATTGAAATATATTTTTCAATGATTATTTTTGACACAAATATTGATTTTTTTTTAAAAAAAAGTCATGCTAATACTTTTTGGGACAAAGGGAGTACAATCATATGCACTATTATGTCAAAACAAGTCCACTAATATTTTTCCGTTATATTGGTATATTTCTTTTAGGGGATGTTTGGCACAACTCCTTCTAAAAGGCTCTTCCAGAGGAAGCGGAGCTGTTTTGGTGAAGCCACAAATTATGGCTTCGTCGAAACAGCTCCGGCTCCTGTACTTTTTACTCAAAAATAACTTCTCTAGAAACATATTTGGCAGGACTCTTCTAAAAGAGCGAGAGCCGGAGAGAACCACTGTCTAACAAGCTCTTAGTTGTGTCTTGACATTCTAGCCCAAAGTGAAACAAAGCACTAGTAGCGTATACTACATCCAAAAAAAAAAGGTGATTTGGACGATATTATTGTTTTGTTTAGTTCTGCTGTGAAAATTTTATAGATTGCTGTAGCACTTTTGTTTATATGTGATAGTTATTATCTAATTATAGATTAATTAGGTTTAAAATATTCGTCTCATAAATTACAGACAAACTATATAATTAGTTATTTTTTTATCTAAATTTAATACTCTATATATATGCTGCAATATTCGACATGATGGAGAATTTTTAAAAGTTTTTGGCTTCGTGAGAAACAAAACAATGCCTATATAGCTCGCAACTATGTAATGATAAACCGTTATAAATTATTTTTTTTGTATAGTGTGGGATGCTCATGTAGGTAAATAGCATATTAGTGGATCACGTGGTTGTATTAACGTGTCGATAGTTTTCATGGATAAATAAATATATCATAATTGTAGTATATGCTAAAGTGAGCTATTGATTTAAATGGCTTGTATGGTGAGGTAGAGGGCTAGCAGGGCTCATGATTGTGTAGATTGATATTGGCTGTTACTCCGTTGCAAATTATAAAATGTGTTATAGTATATTTGTTTGAGCTTATATGTCGAATCTATCAGCTATTTAATAGTTTTTTCTTTCATAATAAATCATCGAATAATATTTTCAGCTATGATTTTTTAGCCAAATGAATAAAAGCTTTCCTAGATTCATATCTCTCGCTTTGCACTCGGATATACACTATATCTAACGAAAACAGTGTATTTGAGAAAGATAAAACATCTTATGGTACGGTATAGAATGAATGAAGTAGTTTAGATTTGGGCACATGAATAATAGAAGGAAAAAGACGAGTGTATAACATTGATATTTATTTATTTATTTAAGTAAATGCAGACTTTGGGAAAATGAAGAAAAATAAAGAGTTACAACAGACTTATATTTGGCGCATCTGAAAAAAAAGAGAAGAAAAAAACAAGCGCAATGACATCATGGTTTTGTCAGTTCCTGTAACAATCCGTCACTGGTACCTCTTTTTTTTTAAGGAAATCCGTCACTGGTATCTGAAATCCCTGTTTTCTCTTGAATTTGGGCATTGTTTAGTTTAAAAAAAATTACAATTTTTTTTATATTTCTCGTCTCATCAAATCTTTAGAAGCATTAAACATATATAAAAATAAAAACTAATTACACACTTACTTGTAATTTGCTAGACGAATTTTTTGAGCCTAATTAGTCTATGATTGCACAATATTTATAAAATACAAATGAAAGTGCTACAATGTCTATTTTGTAAAAAAATAGAACGAAGGCCTTGTTTACTTGTTTAGATACAAAATCCTTTTGATTTTAGCACTGTAGCACTTTTGTGTGTATTTGATAAACATTGTCTAGTTATAGACTAAGACTTAAAAAATTGGTCTCGTGATTTATAGATAAACTATACAACTAATTTTTTTTATCTATAATCTTTCAGTTTTGGGGTACATGACCTTAAGGCCCGTAGGAGTATTCGGTAGTAACCACCCCAGTCCAGTCCAATCCAGTTACCCATCCAGTCAGCGGGCGAGGAAAGACCAGGCTGCCCCTAGACAGAGAGCGCAGTAGAGCCGGATCGGGACAAAAGGGTCCACCAGGCCTGGTCCTTCTCCTCCCTCCTTGGGCTGGGCTGGGGGGCTGGACTGCGAGATGATGGCCGCAAGCCGACAACGCAGCGGTCCGCCCCCCTCTCTCTCTCTCCACCCTCATGTATAGTACTGTACTGGCAACTCGCAGTACTACCAGTACCATAGACCACGCTACGGCCCACGTAGCCCCGCTAGATCCCCTGCTGCCACCGCCCGGAGAGGGCATTCTCGTCATTGCACCCATGCAGTAAAATTTTGTGCAGCGTGCACGCACGCGTGTACTGTAGTGTGGTACGTGTATTCCACTGCGCGCCGATTACGGCAAAGGTAACGGCTGTGGCTGTGGACTGCGGTGGAGCTCATGCATTCGGTCTTGTTTTCAAGATTCCCTGTCAAATCGAATCTTGCGGTAAATGCATGAAGCATTAAATATAGACAAAAACAAAAACTAATCACACAGTTTGACTGTAAATCACGAGACTAATCTTTTGACTCTAGTTAGTCTATGATTGGACAATATTTACCACAAACAAACGAAAGTGCTACAGTTCCGAAAACTTTTCAGTTTTCGGAACTAAACAAGACCTCAGTCAGTCAGGCTCAGGGCACCGTACTCTTGTGTGTTATCCGAAAAGAATATGCGCAATTCAGGAATACCCCACACCCACATCGAGTTTACAATAATTTAGAGTATATAAAAAAGACAAGTATGTGTATAAAAAAGATTAATATATAATATAAAAATATATACTTATATTTATCGCTCTCTTCGTTTTGAAATGATAGGTATCTTTTGATTGAGATGAAATCAAACAAATATAGATTCTTACCACTATTTTTTCTTACAGTATATTCTTTAGATACAAATCTAAATCTACTGCTGTAAGTTCTACGTCCTAAACTTATATATATGGTTTGACTAATAATGATCAAAGCTTGCAAAGTTTGACCCTTTTCGCCATATGAAATTGGATTAACAATTCGGGCGCATTGAGTACTAACTAAATATTATTAAATTTGTCTTCCATTATATTTTTATCATAATTTTTTAGAATTATATATGTTGCTTTGGAATAAGGTCCCTTCAACTTCTCCCCACCTTGGCCATATGTTCGATATGATTAATTTGGCGCCAACGAAGGGTGGGTGAGAGTCTAGTGTGACAGATATGTTAATCCTATTTAGATCTTGGGATTTTGTGTCCTTAAGAAGACAAAGTTTATGTCACAGAGCGGTTGTAGCGTTATTACGCGCACACCCTCCCGGAACAATGCCACACCAGGTCAACAAGAGCCACGCAGGTCGATCGCACGACGAGCTAGTCAGCTACGGAGCTGGAGTATCGTGCATGCATCATGCATGGCATCAACCTCAACTTGGACTTCAACAGAGCCCCTGGAGTATCATGCATGCAGGAATGGAGAGCGCTTGAGCACCACTCTCTGTCTCTCTCTCTCTAGCTCATGCATGCTCATCAATCGTCAATCGTGATCAGGGATCATCTGCCTATGTGATCTGACGACCCTACATACTATATATATGCACGTCTGCACTGTGCCATATATGCACGTCTGCACTGTGCCATATATATTATAGTACTGTAGTATACCCTTAGGCCTTGTTTAGTTCCAAAAATTTTTGCAAAATAGAAATAGTACTATTTTCGTTTGTATTTGACAAATATTATCCAATCATGTACTAACTAGACTCAAAAGATTCATCTCGTTAATTTCGACCAAACTGTGCAATTAGTTTTTATTTTCGTCTATATTTAATACTTAATGCATGCGTCTAAAGATTTGATGTGACGGAGAATCTGAAAATTTTGCAAATTTTTTTGAGAATTAAACAAGGCCCTAGTACAATATATGGCCGTGTGTGCTTAGCCATATACGTACGTTAAATGCTCTCTTGCTTGGCAACAAACCGAGACGGGGCGAGAGAATTAAACACGCGGCAGGCAGCTGGTGCATGAAGGCATGCGCGCATGTCTCCTACGTGCCGGCGCCTACGCCGCCCACGGTCCACTTCCGGGGTGGTCGCGCCACCGTACGTACGCGTTGACTGGTCGCCGGACCAGGGCGGCGACGCCGTGTCGAGGGGCATTTTAGGCCTGGTTTAGTTCGCAAAATTTTTCAAGATTCCTCGTCACATCGAATCTTGCGGCACATGTATGGAGCATTAAATATATATGAAAACAAAAACTATTTGCACAGTTCATCTGTAAACCGCGAGATGAATCTTTTGAACCTAGTTACTCTATAATTGAACAATGTTTATCAAATAAAAACGAAAGTGCTACAGTGCCGTTTTTCACAAGTTTTTGCGAACTAAACAAGGCCTTAATTTGTTGGTCTTCCCGCTCGCCATGCACGTACTACACGGTGCCACCAGTTTTTCAGTACGTACGGCTCCACTGAATGCGTCACCGTCTCACCGACGACACACGTATACATAACAGTAATCCGGTCGAGATGCGAGTCATATATGCATGCGCGCAAAGGCCACCAGTGCCTAGCTGTGCTCAGCCCCGGTGGCAATGCGCTACTCGTGGCAATGATAATGCAATTCTTTAAGGCCGCTTTTTGAACCATATTATGCCTTGTTTAGACGTGGAAACCTTTTGAATTTCGCTGCTGTAGTATTTTCGTTTGTTTGTACTCCATTCGTTCTAAATTATAAGTCATTCCAAGAATCTTGGAGAGTTAAAGCATTTTCAAGTTTGACAAAAAATATAGAGAGAAATATAAAGATTTATGTCATAAAATATGTACACTATGAAAATATAACTAACAAATAATCTAATGATACTTGGTTGGTACCAAAAATGTTATTATTTTGTTATATAAATTTGGTTAAACTTGAAAAACTTTGACTCTCCAAGATTCTTGAAATGACTTATAATTTGTGACGGAGGGAGTAATAAATATTGTCCAATCATAGACTAACTAGGATCAAAAAATTTATTTCATGATTTACAGACAAAATGTATAATTAGTTTTTCATTTTCATCTATATTTAATGTTTCCTGCATGTAACATAAGATTTGCTGTGATGAGAAATTTTAAAAACTTTTTGATTTTTGGGTTGAACTAAAAACAAGACCTTACTTGCCGTGATGATAGGAGTACTTTTGAGAAGACCGTGCAGGTTGGTACGTGTACGTACATACTACGGAGTATGTACCTCTTATCTCGATCCAGCACGAGTGGGAGTACAGAGACAGACAAAGGTAGGCCTTGTTTAGTTGCAAAAAGATTTCGGATTCGGTACCGTAGTATTTTTGTTTGTTTGTGACAAATATTATCCAATCATAGACTAACTAGACTCAAAAGATTCATCTCACGATTTACAGATAAACTGTGTAATTAGTTTTTGTTTTTATCTATTTTAATGCTTTTATACATGTGCTCCAAGATTCGATGTGACGGACAAGGCTGTACATATGGTACGGGTTCGGGGGGGGGGGGGGGGGGGGGGTGTTACACAACTCAAGTCGCTGATAACCCTCCACAGCACACAGCAGTTGCACCCGGACGGACGCTGGTGTCGATTCCATGAGTAGACTCGTTGAACAATCATCGACCCATCGTCCAGGTAGAGATAGAGACGACAGTAGTACCATGTACAACTAAGTACCATGCATACATGAAAGCAAGCATGCACGATACCACGAGGGCAAAAGTGCCATTCCATCCACGACCTAGCTAGCTACTGCATGCATGCTATGCTACTCCTACTCTCATCTCAGGCCCTCAGCTAGTACTACTAGAGCTAGCATGCATGACAGCATGAGCAAGATTTGATTCCTTCCTCCAATACCATGCAGGAGCGAAAGCTATGGCATCGCCAGCCGTGCAGTGGAGTTCCTGCACGCGGCGCAGCGAGGGGGAGAGGCCCCACGGCTGCTACACAGACCGCTTGCCTCGGTGATCGATCCTCCCCACCTCGTCCTCTCCCTTCCCTTGCATGCCATGCCATGCCATGCCATGCGCCGCTAATGATCGTCGTCCGCGACAAACCCGGAACCCAAGAAGGCAGTGGCAATGGCATGCATCACCGGCAGCGGCCAGCCTGATCGATCATAATACCCACACCACACCACGGCAGGTACAGAAACAATGTCCAGTTGTTCCACTGATCGCAAGCTCCAATCTCCAGTCAACAACGAGTCAATGCATGCAAGCAAGCGCACAAAAGGGAAGACACCTAGCAGTAGCAACAGGACACGTTGTACATGCATGCATGCATGCGTGCGAGAGCGAGACCAATGCAATGCTACATACATACCGCTTCCACCTCCAAAAGAATTTCTAGTCACAGCCACCAACAATGAATCACGCATCACCTTATTTACATCTCGGGGGCGGTCCCTGGATCGTCGGAGCTCAGCGAGCCGGCCGGCCGGCCGGCCGGATTGCACAACGCCGGCGGTAGCTAGCAGAGCTGGGAGGAAGATGATATGAAGGACCACGGCGGGGCTAGTAGCTGCGGGGGGTCAATGCCGATGTTGCCGGCCGGACGGTTACCGGGAGGCGGAGTCGCCGCTGCGGTGGTCGGAGACGAGGGCGTGGATGGCGCTGGAGAGGCTGTTGACGGCGGAGACGAGGCCGGCGAAGCCCTGGCGCCGGACCTCCGTGCGCTCCTCCTCCAGCCGCAGCCGCCGCTCCTCCAGCTCCAGGACCTCCCGGTGGCGCCGCTCCCGCTTCTCCTCGCACGCCACCAGGGTGCGCGCCAGCACCGTCGCGCTTCGCACCACGCTGGACCCCAGCCGGTTGAGTCGCCGCCGCTTCGGCTCGGGCTCGCCGCCGTCCGACCCGTCCTCACCGGACTCCGACGACCCCGTCAGCTCCTCAGCTGCATGCATGTACAAACATACATCCATCCACACATCATCAAAACGTTACAGTAACAGGCAAACCTTAAACTACATAACAGTTAACACGCATTAAGGTTTATAATATATAATTTACTACGAAAACAAACAAGCTGGAGAACAAAAGGTGCTTTGTTAGTTCGTTGCATGCTTGCACAGTTGCTCCAAGCTTTCAGGCTTTACAATTGGATCCTGCCAATGCCTTTACAAAGTGATTGCAACCTTTGTTCCTTTGCATTGCTTCAGCCGTAGCAGCAATGAAATCTATTTATTTTTTTTTATCTATCTCTGCAAGTAAAACCCTCCATAAACTATAGGATTCGCCGCCACTTTGTTGCCCTGCATGCATGAGCCGCCCGCACTGCACTCTGCACGCAGCTTTATTCTCATCTCCCAGCATTATTACCACTGCCACCGCCCGGGAAGAAGGCACAGTAAAAAGTTAAAAAGCTAGCGAACCCCCTGGTGACGTAAATAATTACACCAAGGTCGCGAGAGCATCCGATCTCCCCCAATCATAACGTCTGGCTCTAAGCATATAAATAACCTCGTGGCGATCTACGGGCCCACGTGTCAGTTGAGACGAGATGAACAGTAAATGGAACGGGTAGATAGATCATAGATGTAACAGCAGCTGGAATTAAGTACAGGCGCGCGCGCTGACCGACCATACCGGAAACCGACGTCGCCGGCGGCGCCATGGCCACCGCCGGAAGTGGCAGCGGAGGAGGAGGCGGTGGAGCGCGGGGCTGAACGAGGAGGGGCTTTGGCGGCGATGGAGGAGGCGGTGGTGGAGGCAGCGCGAGCGGTGGTGGCGGTGCGGCCGCGATCGCCGCGCCCCCTCGCCGCGCGGCGCGGCGGGACAGCACGTCCGTTAGCGCGTCGAACACCTCCGGCGCCAGGTTGGTGGGGAGGTTGCGGTCCTTGCGCTCGGGCCGCTCCATGGCCCAGTAGGACGGGAGACCCCTCGCGGGAGCGGCAGTGGCGGGGGCGGTGACGGCGGCGGCGCGGGACTCGTAGTCGCGAACCTTCTTGTAGTCGCGGAGGAGGTTGTCCCACTTGTCGTTGCACTGGTTCTGGCTGCGGAGGCAGCCGTGGTTCCAGCAGTAGTTCTCCACCCACTTCCACCGTTGCTCCGCCGACCGCGGCGTCGTGGGCGACCCCGCCACGGCGGGAGGAACCCCGTGGCCATGGTGGCCGTGGCCGCCGCCGGCTCGGCGGTCGTCGTCGAGGCGCTTGGCCGTGATGAGGATGAGCGTCTCCTGGAGGGTCCAGTTGCCCTTGCGGTAGTCCCTGGGCGCGGACGCCGGGGACGGCGGCGGGGCCGTGAGCGCCGGCGACGGCGGCGTCATGTGGCCGTGGCCGTGCGGGTACTGGTGCGGGCGGAGCAGCGCGAGCGGGGAGGGGGACGCCCCTGCGCCGGACGAGGACGACGGCGAGGGGTCGGAGGAGGCGGCGGGCGTCATGGGCGCTGCCGCCGCCTTGGCTACGGTGTTGGCCGACATGAGACTGCTGGCGAGCGAGGCCGGCGGCACCGGCTGTGGTTGGCTGGGCTGCTGCTACGGCCTACGGCGGTGTCTGGGTCGGCGCGCTGGCGCTGGGCATCGGGAGGGAGTTGGGTGCGGTTGGGTTCAGACGCGCGGCGCGGCGCGGGCGAGGAGTCCCCCCCGTATTTACATGCCCACGGCGTTGCGTTGGCTTTAGGTTTAGTGGTGGCGTTAAGCTTTAACCCACCACAGCCAGACCCAGCCAAGGGAGAGCGCGGGGGAAGGGAGGGTGCGCTGCGCGGCAGGCAGGCTGGGGGCGTTTCTTTCAGCTGAGGGGCGGGTGTTGAGTGGGTGAGTGTGCAGTGCAGTGCAAGGCTTGGAGCGTGGCAGTGGCAGGGCGCTCCATGTGAGTGGGGGCGCGCGCTGCGCCGCTGCGCAGAGCTCCACCTCATCGCCCGCGCGCGCCCGGCCACGCTCGTTCACGTTCACGGCTGCTCATCACTCTTTTCCTTTCCTCCTGCGCGCATCTCCTCCCGCGGTTTCCTTTCAGTTTTTTCTACGTAGTAACCTTCTTCTCAATGCTTGCACGCAGGCGCAGTAGATAGATTGACAAAAACAAAAAGGGCAAGACGTGCCGTCGCTATTGCTAGCCTTCTGCTGGCTTTCTGTTATGCCATTTACCACTAGTGGCCGGTAGGTGGGTAGCTAATGGCAACCGTGGTGAGTGACCAGTGAGCACTTCTGTTTGGGGGCTTGTCGCGGAGCCGAGGCGAGCACCGCCACCGGGGTGTCCCGTAGCTGCCGGCGTGCCGCGTCCTCTCCTCATTTCCGGGCAGGGCAGAGAGGCAGAGAGCCATCCGGGCCCCACCCAGCAGTGACCGGCCACGCCATTTCTGAGCGCTGCATTGCCCCTGTTCCGCCTAGGAAAGAGGACTCACTCTCACTGTTGGCCGAGTGATTGTGTTTTGCTTGGACATATGCGGAGCGTGCTGCGCCCGGAACAGTCGCGCCACAGTTCCTCTAATCTAATAGTAATAGTAATAAAATCGCTGGACGTGCTCGGACATACTTACTACCAGTATATATACATACATACACACACGCATACATTGAAGGGAAAAAAATTATGGGAAAAGAAAAAGGCAAACCCACAGCATTGTCATTTTCCGAGACAGAGACAGCAGAGTCATGCACACCGGGGCACCCTGGGGGATGTTGGTTCTGGCCACCTGTTGGGTGTTGGGGATTATGTTTATGCATGTGGACATGATGAATCTAGCTAGTACTATTATGTACCTACAAAAATATCTTAGTAGCAGTAGAAGAAGATGCAAAGTATGGTTCCACGGCAATCATTTACTCTACTTGCCAAAAGTCCCCCACAAGTGCTTGTGATCACCACCGGGTTCGGGAGGCAGCAGAAGCACCCCCTAAGCTAGGCCGAGGTCCACTACTCCTGAAAATTCTACTACTAGTGGAGTAGTGTTCTAGAGACGCGGCGCTTGGGCCTCTGTTGCCACCTCCTTTTCAGCGGCAATGTATGTGTGTGTGTGTGTGTGGTCTCTCGTGTTCCTTCGCGGCTGGCAGCCTACAGAACGGCCGCCGAATGATCGCTGATCCCTAGCAGCGGAACGGGAACCCCACGGCGATGCCGATACCACCACCCTAGCGTACGTAGGAGTAGCATTCCTCACCGAACCGCGGCTTTTTGCTAGCGCTAGCGCGGCGTACGGCGATGCAGCCGCAGTATAGGCTGGATTCTTGGGCTGGGTTGCCTGCCTTTTGTAGCGTATAAAGAAAGAAAGAAAGAAAACCGCGAGTTGCTGCGTTGCTGCTAACTGTTGAATCAAGTGGAGCTCAAACGCTTGCGGTGGCGTTTGGGCCGGCCGGACGGGAATGGATAGGGCCGGGGCCGGGGGACGAGAGTTATGCCGGAAACCGCGTTCCAGGTTGCTCCTGCAGACCTGCACTGCTGCACTGCACTGAGGCCTCTTCTATTCGGCCGCAATTTTCTTTTTTCCCCAGTTTTCCGGAGCGTAGAGCGTTGCAGTTTTGCCATGCGTTGCACCGGCCCAGAGAAAATACATACTACAACAAACAAAAAGTGAGGTACTAGGAGACGCAAAACAAAACAAGAAATATACAAAAAGTGATGTGCTAGGAGACGCAAAACAAAACCAAAAGATAAATAAAGAAACAAAAAGTTATGTGCTAGGTGACGCAAAAGAACAAAACCAAAAGATAAATAAAGAAACAAAAAGTTATGTGCTAGGTGACGCAAAAGAAAACAAAAAAATGGAGGTGCGGGGAATCGAACCCCGTGCCTCTCGCATGCGAAGCGAGCGCTCTACCATATGAGCTACACCCCCTATATGATAGCCGCTTAAATTGTTCATATATAAATTATAATAGAAATGTGCATTTGCAGACATGACAACTCATTTAGATTCACAGGCAACCGGATCAATCCACGTAAATTCATAATATAATGTCCATAACAAGAATAAAACACACACAACAGCAACAAAAAAAAAAAAGAGTGCAGCGATTCACTCCAATTTGTTCCAGATTAGAGAAGAAAACAAAATCCAAATCTAGAAGCCTAAAGTTTGGATTGGATAATGGATCTAGGATATGGAGACAACAAGACGCCAAGTCGGGAGAAGATGGAAGAGGGGCCGAGCCATCGAGACAGAGGCGGCTGCACATTGCTTGTCGACTGCAGGAGCAAGGGGTTGAATCGTGTGGACAAGGACAACAGAGCTAGGAGGAGGAGGGCCGAGTGGGAGCTCGGGAGGGGCGTTGGTTGTATCGTGACCGCCAGCCGTAGCCCGCCTCATACGAGTCAATTATTTCCTAGATAAGCCTAGGCTAGCCAAACTAAGTCTGGCTAGTTCAAGCCTGTCCCTAGCTAGCCAATTCTTACTTGTTTAGTTGCGTGTACTATATCAGCCTGGCTAGCCTTAGAGTATGTTTGGTTGTCTGATTTGTTGAGATAGAGTTACCTCTTCTTTCAATCGGTAGGATGACCCTCTTTCAGACATTTCCTCGAGCAGAGTGAGCATGGAGGTCACCGTCGTTTGCTGGGCCAACAACGAAGAAGGCGCGCGTCAACCACCTCCCATGCCGCCTAAGCAGAAGGTGTGCGTCGCGGTGCGGCGGTTCGGCGAAGGTAGCGGTGAAGGTGGGAGCGCCAGCATGGGTGAAGGGTGGGAGGTGACGATACGCGTGGCAACGTTCAATGCGGTCATGTTCTCCATGGCACCCACGGTGTCCGGCTAGGCGGCGCCGGCAGCGGCAACGGCAGCGAGGGCGGGGGCGAGCGCCGGGCTCCGCGGCAGCCTGCTGCGGCTCGCCCAAGGGCATCCTCAAGGCGCAGGCGGCGGCGAGCCTGGTGCGGTCACCGAGCAAGCGCGTGTCCATCAACCTCCAGGACAATGAGATCTCCCTGGAGCGGACCCGGCTGTGGTGCGGCGGCGGAGGCGCCAACACAAAGAGGCAGCAGCATTCGCTCGTCCCATCGTCCTCGGCATCGGTGATGGTCGCGGGGGGCGCCTTGGGATGTGGGGGAGGAGAAGGCGAAGTTGGGAGGGAGTTTGGGGGCGACAGCGCCACCTCCAGCTCGGACTCCGCTTGCGTCGTGTGCGGCGGCGGTGGAAAAGGGGCGCGCGTGGAGGAGCACGGCGGTGGCGGAGGAGGGACGGGATGGTGAGGCCGGGGGCGGAGTTGGGGCGGTGAGAAGACACACGAAGAAGGCCGAGCGTAGCCTGGCTCCAGAAGAAACACCAACGTGGTGATTCAATCTGGGCCTGGCTAGGGGGGCACTTTTGGCTTCCTAGAGCGTGGCTAAGTAGGCTGGCCAGCCAACCAAACAATCTAATGTTGGCCTAGCTAAAACAAAACCAAAGATCCAACCAAACACACCCATAGAGGCGTGGTGCCATGGAATCATGGATGGAGGACGTTGGTTCACCCGACACGAGAGCGGAGATGAGAGATGGGATACACTTTTTTTTCACGGGTTGGTAATTGGTCGATTAGGCTTATAGGCCAATTTACAACATATTGTATAATTGTTCATATATAACTACAGACACATATTGTAATGGAATACAATACATACTCCTAGCTCCGCCCATGGAGCTTATTACACAAGATCAAATAAGAATTTCAGCAAGCTCACCAAGAAACATTAAGTGATCGGAACACATCAGGGATAGTATCTGAGCAAATGAGCTCGCTTTTAGTTGAGCCTGTTCACTTGTCCTAGGCTGTGTTTGGTTATTCGTGTTAAAGTTTACCGTTCGTTACATCGAATGTTTGGACACATGCATGGAGTATAAAATATAGAATATTTGCAAAATTAAAGACGAATCTTTTGAGTCTAATTAGTCTGTAATTGGACACTAATTATCAAATAAAACCTATCCGCAAAAAAATTATCAAATAAAACCAAAATGCTAGAGTACCTGTTAAACTTTAATTACCCCAACCAAACATCTCCTTATAAGGCGTATTTTTTCTGCCAACCAGCAGTGTTTTTCTCCCCCAACCAAACATCTCCTTATAAGGCGTATTTTTTCTGCCAACCAGCAGTGTTTTTCTCTCACAATAAATCGGCCAACAGTACTTTCAGCCATGTCTGAAATTACTTAATGTGTTTTTTTTTAAAGATGGCATAAAGAAGAACACAAACATGAGCCAAAATAAAGCAAAATTTTGTGAAGAAAAAAGAAAAGAAAGATGGGCATAGAGAAGAACACAAACATGAGCTAAAATAAAATAAAAAATTTGTGAAGAAAAAAAAAGAAAAGATGGGCATAGAGAAGAACACAAACATGAGCTAAAAATAAAGCAAAAAAATTGTGAAGAAAAAAAATGGAGGTGCGGGGAATCGAACCCCGTGCCTCTCGCATGCGAAGCGAGCGCTCTACCATATGAGCTACACCCCCTATTCGTTGTTGATTCAAATGCTGCTTGACTAATTCCAACATGTACATTAGCATCAGCTATTGCTGTTCCACAAGAAGGGAAGGGTAAGCCAGCCAGAATTGGCAGAACTCACCTCGATTGTTGACTTACGTATGTATGTATAGCTTAGAAAAATACAGAATTGGGTTCCCCTAGGCTAGGTATATATGGAAAGAAAAAAAGAGCGGAGGGGTAAGCCCGTCCTGTTCCGCTGCTCTATTTCAACAATACTTTTCAGCGAAATAACAGCCCACACCATTTCAACATAAGTATAAGCATAAATAAATTTCAGCGAAACGAAACATTGCCGGTTTGGTCTCTTCGGTTGCAGGTGCTGCACTGTCTAGATCCACCTGATCTGGGCGTTATTCCTGTCCACATGCCAAGTTCAGACTGATCTGTCTCAATATGTAGGCGCCATGGTGATTCAAACATCATGGTGCCATGTAGGGACACCTGCGCACTGGAAAGACCAAGGTTAGAATCACAGGTGGATTCCGCAAGGCAAACATGACTTCATGAGATCATATTCACATGATGCAATGAACCAGCTGACAACCTAACAGACTGATGCCTGATTCCTCACATGCAATGTATAGCAAAAAAGCTCATCACATACACGAAAAGCTTCAATGATATCTCCAAAGGTTCAGATGTTTCTGGTATGCACCTCTTTCAACGAGCACATGTATGTTACAGGCTACAAATGAATGTCTCGACGTCAAACAATTATTTCTTGCCTTTTACAGACCTTGCGTTCGAAGATAACAATCAGCATATCCATCGATCTTGCCCATCGATAATCAATCTACTATACAATTGAGTGGTACGCCAAAATAACCTGGACCCCCAATGGACTACACTTTCTAAAGATATATGGAATGCTCATCAATTGAATAACTTTGAGATAAGCTACAGATGTTTAATTTAATGTGCATTCCTAAAACAAACAAACAAAAAATCATGCTGCTGCAGATCTCTTATTGTCAGGGTCTTCTATGTTCAAGGCTTGCAATAACTTTGGCCATGATTCGGGTATTCCACCAGGTAGATTGAACTCTAAGAGTTTCCCACGTGTTCTGTAGAATTCCTCCACTGGTTCAGTCTGCAAAGATGACAACCCACTTGGTAAGGTATATGATGACACCACAGCGAACATGCTACAGTCAAACACTCAAGCATTTAAACCTTATAGCGATACTGGAAGGAAGAATCATCTGTGACATTTCCATAACACATAGGTGCATATGCTCCTTACTAAGTTTAAAAAAAAAATCCTCACAACGTTTACATGCCAAATTAAAATATACATTACTCCACATATACAAGTCATAAATATAGGGGGTGTTTAGTTCCCCTTTTTTCTCAAAAAAATTTGGGTTTTGGTCCATCATTTTGCAAAATGGAACCAAACACCATGCAAAATTTTTGGCAAAAAGGTGGTAACTCTCCATTTTGGATTTTGGCCTCAAGAGGCCAAAAACCCCCAAAAAGAGCCTCAAGAGTCAAGAGGCTCTCGTGAGGGCAATAAATTCTGCATTTTGGATGGAACTAAACATGACCCTCAAAATTTCGGCATTTTGCATTTCATCACTCCAAAGTAGTTGACATTTTGCATTTTGGATTCTATGGGGAACTAAACACCCCCATAGTCTTTTTAAATGCAAGAAAATAGTCTAACTGACCTATATATCAACAACAAACTCATTTACTACAAGTAGCACAAATTGAGTATTCGGGTCAGATAAATAGATATTAAAAAGAATGAGCAAGCTAAAATCTCAAAAGGCAATCTCAGGCAATTGGAACCTACCAAATCATGGTACACACGTAGCCGCTCTTTTACCACTTCTTCAGTATCATCTGCTCTGGTTATTAGCTTCGATTCACACTGTGGAGGAGGCAATAGTGGAGGCATGTACATTCGAGCTCCACCATTTTCACCCTCGATATCAATGGAGGCCACATTGAAGTTTCCGCCACACTGGCTGCACATCCTTCTGCCAAGGCATTTTGCAAGCAGAGCTTCTTCTCGGAGCTTGAGATTGATCACCAAATCAATATCTGTCACTCCTTCAAGTATCTCCTAACAAGGCACATGATAAAACAATATTAGTACCTAGCAATCTACCCATGTCTAAGGTTCAACACAAGTTAATGTTAAGATACAAAACCAAGGATACCAATTGTTCATTGCTGAGGGCTAAAGGCTAAGGCAGAGGAAATCTGTTCAGTTCTAACCAATTTGTGCCTGGCTAATGGCTTCGAGAAACTATCAGGTTAAAGGAAAGATAACAAAGGTACCGAGTCTAAGACCGCTACTGTGATCAAGTTACACATTATTAGTCTCAAACAGCACATAAAGCACATTATTCCCAAGCTCAGATATGATAAGAACTCAAAAGAAAATACATGTGAAAAATGCTTCCTGATAAGAGGCAAGTATGTCTATTTTGCATACTTACGGTCAGGTCAAATAATTAGCTCACCGCTTGTCTTATGGTTCGAGGAAAGCCATCAAGGATGAACCCCAATTCACCCTTTTCTTCTCCCTCTTCCAGGCGTCTTGACAGCAGATTTATGATGATCTCATCAGACACCAGCTTTCCATGATTCACGATCTCAGCAAGCTGGAAAAAAAAATACAAACAATACCATCAAGAAAATTGACAACAAATTTATGTTGATCTCATTAGACACTAGTTTCCCCGATTGACAATCTCAGCGAGCTGGAAAAGAAACAAACACACCTAGCACAATGAATGAAACAGAACTACAAAAGTACAAAGTGATCAAAGAAGAGGAGGCACAACAGGAGGTTCTAATGGTCTATGTGGAATTGCATCAACAAGGTTATGGTCTAACTACAACTAAACTACAGCCTACAATCAGAGGCCAAATGATTAGCTTCATCCTTACACAGGGTTTTTATTTAAACAACAAACAACCTATGTGGAGCTACTTATAGACTTTACAAGCTTCTGATGGGTTGTGAAATTGACCCAAACATTTTTTTTAACGAGATCATTCTACAGGTGAAGTACGGAAAGCAATGTTTCATGGAAAACAGACACAGTCAGCAGCTTCGTGAGCTGTGGTGCTTCCTAGCTATGCACTACCACGGTTTGTCGATATGCAATGCTAGCAGAACGCAGGCAAGTGCAATCGTAGAGACCCTAGTTTCAGTGGTGACGAGCGGCGACGATCCAATGAATGAAGAATGATACAGCAGGGGGTTAGTAGAGCAACAATGATCCATGGCACACGCAAGTACGCAACATGATTGCTTGGAGGTTGGAGCTTACAAGCGAACTAGAACATGACGCACCGGATCCATCAACCCAACCTATCTCAGGACCAGGTAATTCACTGAGGCTGAGATTTATACCTTCTTCGAGAAGGGGCCAGGGGTGGCCAGGGCGTCGCGGACGAGGTCGCCGGTGGCGATGTGCGGGACGCCGAGCAGCTGCGAGAGGCGACTGGCGTAGGTGCCCTTGCCCACCCCGGGGCACCCGAGGAACACCCACTGCACGCGCCTCCCGTCCTCCTGATCCCGCCCCCTGCGCCCGGTCGCCGCCGCTCTCACCCCCGCCCCCGCCGCTGCCGCTTCCTCCTTCGGCAGCGCCGCCCCCGAAGCAGCGGCCAGCGTCCGCCGGGACGCGGCGGCGCAGGCCCGGATCGCGCGAGAGATCCCCGCCATCTCGCCGGCTCGGCTCGGGGGACCAGACGAGCAGAGCTCTGCAGGGCCGCAGAGATATTTCTCGGGTTTTTCTTTCTTTCTTTTTTGTCGCGCGTTCGTGACTTCCGTGTTTGAGTTCGACTTCCACACGCACAGAGAGGAGGGGAGGGCCGAGGGGTGTAGGGACATGTGCTTTAAGTCAATGACCAGTGGGCCACAGGTAGTGGGACCCGCGCGTCGGCTCAGACCGGTAGTGTCACGTGCCGAATTGGAAACTGTCGTCGTGACGTCGTCTGGGAGGATCGGAGGAGGAGAGATCCACGTCACCACGTGGAATCTTCCGGATTCTGCCTGTTCGATTGTCAAATCCAGCTGTGCGCCCGGGAAGGGGAAAAGAAAAAAAAAAGCAAATTTTCCCCTTTATTGAAACTAGCAAAATATGCCCGTGCGTTGCTACGGGAGCAAACAGACATTTATAGAAAATGAGCACTTTATTATATTTATTTGTGTTTTATCCTTTATATTAAATTTTACAATTTTTAAGCTTTTAAAATTGACTTTGAAGCAGACTGTCTATATATAGTTTATATACATGCTCTTAGATTTTTAGGATTTTTATTTCACGCGCAATGGCACGTTACACTCTCTGGTTGAAAGGAGCCTAATAAACTTTTGAATTATAATTTCTAGATTTGATTTTTATTTTATATAGATTTTATAAGTTTCTGTCAATTTGTGCATTGTTCGTGAAAAGACAAGAAGCTAATAATACATTTTTTTATTGAGAAGACGAAGTCTATATAAATCTTGAGATTGATTTTTACTACTCATTTGTTGTTTATATTATACTTGTTTGCAGTTTTTTTTATCTTAAACCCTACGAACAAGCAAAAAGTCCTTTGAGTATATATACCAATACCATATCACAGCCATCCATCCATCTTGTAGCCATGTACGGGAAACTGGAGAGGCCAGACAATCCAATCGAGTGAGTCTCTCTTTTCTAATCTTTGACTCAGATTGAACGATAAAGGACACTTCGGCCAGTGGCGACAGGCTCAACATCAGATTAACTCACAAATACACTCAGACTATTGTTCAAAATATGCGCTCAGCCATCCAAGCCGAGTGACTATTAACACTTGTACAAATTTGAGTATCAACAACTTGTGAACCGACATAAGGAGCTTAATAACCGTTAACATCCGGATGGATAGAACTGCTTCGTCATTCGTCGTTGACTCGTTGTCATCGAAGGCCTATGTACACACCAGGAGCCATACGATCCTGCAGTTTGGACAGGTTTGGGATACCGTACTTGGGCCAGCTTCGGTTTTCTCCCACATTAATACTCTATATTTCGGTAGACATTTTGGAAGGTAGGAGCGACAAGGACTCTGGTTGTTAGAGTGCGATTCCATTATGGTTTCGATTTTGTTGGATTTTTTCCTTCTTTCTTTCCTCTACTGTTCGAACATGGCTCGGACATGGTGATGGAAGAAATCTATTGGCTCTTTATAGATAGGTATAGAATTACAGTACATCCCATAAAATGCATGCGGCCTAGTACACTGAAGTTGAAATATTGGGATCTTACACCACGTGTCAAGCTTCTCTAACTTTAATCAAATTAGATTAAAAAAACTTATAGGAAACCTACACCGACTGTAAAAAAAATTAGGGTCTTGTTACTTCTCAAAATATTTTGCAAAATATTCAAGATTCTCCGTCAAATCAAATTTTACGGCTCATGCATGAAACATTAAATATAGATAAAAAATAACTAATTACATAGTTCATATGTAATTTGCGAGACGATTTTTTGAGCCTAATTATCAAATACAAACGAAAATGATAAAGTAAATAAGGCTTAGTTCTAGTAAATCCACCATTTCTGTAACTGGTGTATGTCAAATACATGTGCATCCCCCTCTTGAAATTAGCATACGTGTTTTTTGTGTTATCGTGCGAGACTTTAACCGAAAAATTACTCCATTAATAAATCACCTATATGATACAGTATCATAATCATGAGCTACTATTTTTCACTGTAAATCTGATATAATCAACCTGCATTACAAAGGATATATATATATATATATATATTTGCAAACAATAAATAAAAGAAATTGTAGGCCAGTCTTGTCGATAGATGACATTGGCCTTTCTAATAATGTTATGTTAAAAATGGAGGGAGTATTTGCTAAGAAATCATGTCTCTCTTAGGACACTCCCAATATAGAAAATATCATGATTTTTATAGATATTAATTGTAGTGTCACTTAAAGTCTTATTTAGATCCGCAAAGTTTTTGGATTTTGACACTGTAGCATTTTCGTTTTTATTTGATAAACTTTTGTTTTGGATCCGCCAATAATAAGCATGATATTACAAAACTAGCTTTCAAGACAAATCTACATACACACGACACGGCTCTGTTTCGAAAGTAAATATTTTCAAAACTGTCATTACAAAACTGCCTGACAGTGGGCCTGTACACGTATTTCTGTAGGCATACAGCCTAGTAGTGGGCCCATGTACGCAAGATGCGTAGAAAATGACATGGATAAACGAGGGATAAAATTATAATAACAGTTCTTCGAATAGATAAATTATAAGGGCGCATTTCTAAACTTGAAAAATTATAATGACAGATAAAAAAAAACTCTATTTAATTTGTGACCAATGAGCACGTTCACTAGGAACTACTGAGAACTCAACCAGCTAGAGTGACTGCTCTGTCCAAACCTGAGCCAGCAGGTCGTTTGATCAGGCAGACCGGGACAACACTGAGGGCCTCTGCATGAATCAGAGGAAGTTTGTATCCAAAACTCTCCAAAATTCCAAGAGCAGCCACTTTCCAAACACCTAAAATATTCAGCTTTATTATCAATTCATCAGGTACGGGGTTGGTTGGTTGCGCCTAAGATTCTCGAGCTCTGGTTGCTGTAGCTCAATTTTACAATAATGCTTCATGTAGTACATAAACATGAGCATACAACAAATGACAACATTACATGGGCAAGGAATATGGCACCTGTGTCTAATTGAGGGGCCGACATCTTACGCAACACTACATACACTAGAGTACTAGACACTAGACGCTTGACGCAAAACTGCAGGAGCAACCGGCTTCAGGAGCTTCACAGCTTAACCCAAACCGGTTCTAAGCAGGACAACAGGTCCAGTCGTCCAGAAAGAGATTATTTCCTTTGTGCCCATACCTATCAATACAAAAGCTGAATAATGTGGAATACGTCTGCAGCATAGAAGCCTCATTTCTGCAAGTCTATGTCCAGCATCGAATCAGTGCGGAGCCTTTTTGGCTCCCGCTCTCCCAGGTTCAGAGCAATAGAAATACCATCAGGTGAATTTTCCGATTCCAAGTCCAAGTTATTCAAGTCACCATTGCCTTCTTCACCGTTGCGCATAGGAGACATCGCCAAGTTATTCAATTCACCATTGCTTTCTTCACCGTTGCGCATAGGAGACATTAGGTTTAGCTCTTCCATATTCTCGTTGGGTTGGTCCGTTGATATGGCAGAACCATCTCGAGGAATGATGTTGATGCCGAGAGGCTCATAGATCTTGTCGATTTTATCATTCTCTTGAGGGCCACCAACAGGTGACGATTCTGTGGCAGTTGAATTAGTAGCCACAGCGGCAGCGGCAGCTAGAGTTTTCTTTTGTTCATCAATGGCAGCTGTGTACAAAAGAACAAAATGGCCATTAGAGAAAATGAAGATGATAGTACAAACAGGACCTAACATATTTAATTTTGATTGAGACTTTTGGCTGGGAAAAACAACCTTGTAGCCCTTCACTTGTTGTGATCAGATCTAGCTCCAAGAGATCAAGAAGGCGGCCAAGATCAACTCCACTTGTCCAGTTCTCAGGACCCTGACCACTTTTAAGTTTCAACCTTCCCCGATTGGCTGTACCACCCCATATAATCCCTATAGGCTGCGGCTTCTCACCATCTTGTCCTGTTAAGATTATGAGGCTTCCACTGTCCCCTTCAAGATCAAACGTTTGTTGGTTCTCCCCAACAACAAGAAAGTCAGTGAAGAAGCATATTCCCTTCTCATCATTGTACTCAAGTGCATATGCGACAACAGTTCCTGTCGTCAGACCAGAACTTCTTCCAACTTTGACAACTTGTCTCCCGATGAGACTGCCAATTGGGGATTGCAAATCAATTGCCTTTACATCACCAATGACTCCAACTCCTTTAACCGAGGTGCTGACACTAGTAATGTCAAAGTCATCAGCAAACGGTATAAATGCACCATCAGCTCGGACAAAAGTTTCTGCAGCGACATTACAACGTAGAGGACATGAGGGTAAGGATATCAATATACCAAGAAATAATATATATCACAATAAAAGTCAAAGTAAACACTAAAATGAGCAGTGGGGAATGCCATAAAGTGCAAAAGCTTGACCAAAGCTATTATTGACATCATACCTGGGTTTGTTCCTGCGTAGATCCCATACCAAACATCATCTGTTATAAATGATGTTGCTCTCTCAACAGCACCTAGGTAAACTCCAGGTCCAAGATTAGGAGGAAGCGGATGGAACATCTTCTGGTTGGGATAATCCAGATCAACCGCAACATGCCTGTTTGTAAGGAACCCAACTTGCTTATTGCCAGTTCGACTCTTCACAATGGCACCCAAAGTCCCATAGGTCTCAAGACTAGCCACCTAAAGATTGAAACAAAAAAATACAACTCTTAGCTGATGTCCAAGTGATTTTGATGCATAAGAAAACAATGCAGACCTGCAGTAACACCGGTCATTGTATGATTATAGCAACAAAGCATGCCATTTGATGAAAAAAGAAAGGTGGTCAAGTAATAAAACAGTCCAAACAAGATGCAGCATAAGAGAACAAAAGAATGTTACCTGTGAACCTGAGCCTACAATAGGGTCGCTACCACGCAATCCATCAACAAGCTCATCATAAAGCTGTTCCTTTGGTGTTGGGGCTGGTGCACCATAATAAGAAAATTCAACAACATCAACATCAC
The DNA here is from genome assembly GCF_000003195.3 of Sorghum bicolor. Taxonomy (NCBI): domain Eukaryota; kingdom Viridiplantae; phylum Streptophyta; class Magnoliopsida; order Poales; family Poaceae; genus Sorghum; species Sorghum bicolor. The sequence goes on from NC_012875.2 coordinate 59,625,262, forward strand.
ACCACACACCCCCAGGTCCCTGTTTATGGAATGTGACTGAATGTGATTTCGAATGGCTTACATAACTTTGTAACCTACATGAAACAAAATAATGCCTACCTCAAGGGCAGCTGGAAGACATTGAGTAGGGCTGAGCCACTTCCTGTGAACCTTTCGAGCAACAAACACAAGGATGGCAGGTGTGTCAGTCAATGTTCCTTTCCTGATTCTAAAGCCTATTGCTGTACCAAGACTAAACCGGCGGAGGATCTTGCTGTGGAATGCTCTTATAATCATTAAATCAAGTAAGGTGGTGGCTTGCTGGCCCTTTGGCAAGCGACCAAGATGTCCTGGTAGTACACCCTTCTGTAGATTCCCGAAGTAGTTAGCACGGCCTTCAGCTGAGCCGTGCATTAGAGTAGATGTAGGCCAAGAAAAGTATGCAGCGCTGCTTTCAGAGTGCTGACCAGCTGAGGCAATTGGTTGGAGAGGAGATGGACAACAATTATGACTGCATCCGTTCCTCTCCATATCCAGACCCGAACCCTCTGACTGTGATGAACCAGCATGCGCCTTCCAAATATCTGAGGGCTGCATTATGCAAGTATCATCTAGTTCTGTGGATTTTTGAAGCCTTCAAAGTTGTAAAACTGCAGCATGAGAGAGCAGAACCCTGAAGATGAAAAAATAGGTATTAACTTTGTTTAAAATTGATGCAGGACTGACCACAGGAAAAAAAAAGAAATCCATAGCTCATCAACAGAAAATGGCTCATCAAGAATTAAGTCTACAAGTTCCAAATCAGAGAGAATATAAAACTAATATCACAGCACCTCAGCGCATTGTCTAAGAAAATACGTAAAAAAATGGTTGCGTGCAGCCAGCACAAAAAGGCGCTGCAATAGGAATGATGTTAAAAGAATAAAGTTATCTTTGCAGAGAATAAGTGCAAAGTTTTCTAGAAGTACCATTCCTCCCAGTGGAATAACAACAGCTGGAAGAATGATATATCAAGAAGACTATAGGGGTAAAATAATAAAATATTAGCAGTAAAAGTGCACAAGCGAAGCATGAATTCATGAGAAACATGCAGAATACCAAGGATCCACGTCGTCTCCTACTCTGCAGATTAATCAATGTTGAACTTGGGAAGATAAGGCATGCAACAAGGGCATAACTTATCCTCTTTTATTAATAAAAAACTAAAATGGAGCTAAGATACCTATAACATATTGACATTGGAGGGTAAAACAAATCGACAGGTGCCATGATAGACCAAACTTGAATAGATAACTTGCCTAGAGAAAATTGAAAGGTATGAATAGTTGAATACATATAGTGATGAAAAAATGTTTGATATGCCTCGAATACCTACAGTGTTATTGTAATCTTGGAAATGCATGTCTCTAAGGGGGAAGAATTGATGAGCTGCAAAATGGAGAAACTATACAACTTTTAAATTCTACACTGAATATTAAAGTTGCCAACATGCGAACTCCCACAAAAACAGGAAACACATTGACTATCGCAAATTTGCACCAGCAAGTAGATGCAGGATCCTTAACGATCGTTTGCTTGTATTCACTACTCCCTAGCACATATCTTTCCATGAGGATCTCCACTGCACAAATCACAGCGTAATAACTAAATAAGGTGCCTAACCTCAACATTGATCTGGAAAACTAGAGGTAGTCGGTGTTCCAGTTATCAACTTATAATAACCACAATCAGAAACAAAAAAGAGCGTCCATTTTATAAATATACTTTTGCTCTACAATGTAAACATTAGCTAGATACCTAATCGGTGAATGAACACCCTAATCCAATTTTCTATACAGAATTTAATAAACCTATAAACCTTACTAGTACAAGGGAAGGGAGTAAAAGTTGACCAAAATCCTACATCATTTTTTTTAAACCCCAATATTTTTGGGAAAGCTGCACTAGCTCCCCAGTTCCCAGCTTAATTGGGTTCCCATGGGTGACATCAACTCGTATCGATTTTTTGGTTCAAGGAAACAAAACAAAGAATTTAATGGAACTATGAATGAACAGATTCTGCCCAGCTGTCACGAATCACCTGTGCAGCACACGAGTTCACAACCAACGAGGGGAAGACAGGTGAAATATTTGGATCTGATTGGGAGCACCAATCCAGCTCTTGCACAAACTGAAATAATCCATCCAAGACAGCAAAGCTATGATGGATTGGTTAGTCACCAGCAAAAGGCAAACCCGACTAAAGATCACACACACAGATCTCTGTCGGCACTCAGCAGCGAGAAAGAAGAAAGCCAGGGACCTCCTTCTCAGGCCATCTCCGTGCTCCCCCACTCCCCGTGGTGCTCTTGGTTTGCCTTGAGAGAGTGCTACCTGGGACTGGTTGTGGAGTGGTGCCAGTAGTGGAACGCTATGGTCAGCGAAGGAGCCGAGAGGTTGGTGTGAGCCCATGGAGACCACCAATCCAGTGTTTGTAGTCTGGAGAGAGAAAGGGAATGGCGAGGAGAGAGAATAGGACAAATTTCCTGAATTGTGACCTTTTTTATGTTTTGTACCCTTAATATCGCTCTTAAGCACACTGAAAACAGATCATCAATGTAGTATTATTTGAAATGTATTTCCTATAGTATTACCATGATTAATCAAGTGCTACTGCCACAAGTTCATTAAGTGGTCATAGTGTTAAGTCAGGAGGTTCAGGTTTTGAAATTTCGGTGGCCTGCACCGGTGCTGCTTCTAGTCTTTCACCCATTTTGCTAACGTGGGTAACTGCACTTACCTCCTTACTAATAACACTCTAACTAAGTTTAAAAAAAACACTCTAACTAATTTGGGGATCCATAATTCAATAACAGGTCTGAATGCTTGATGACTATTTTTGTGTTGCATCCTTGTAATCGCCGGCTGCTAGCATTTCTTCAGAGCAACACGAAAGGTTCAAACCTAGAGGAGACTAGGCGAGGTACAGAACGAGCAAGCCTTCTTACCCGGACTCCGGAGGGATGGCGAGGCCGCGTTGCTGGCGCTCCAGCAGATCTGCAGAAAGAGAAGGAAGAGGTCAGGAAGGGGAGGATCTTAGCGGCCAGGAGGGCCAACCCTGGTGTCCACTCCACAGTCCACGCCCCCCCCCCCCCCCCCCAAAAAAAAAGAAAGTAGTAGTGGAGTAGGGGGGGGGGGGGTGCGCCCAGCCACGATGAGAGGCACCAAGCTGGCGGCGAGGACGGCGCGGATCCGGCCGCCGGATCCGAACCGCGTCCGCGCAGCACAGCCCGCCGGGAGAAGGGGCGCGCGCCCAAAATCGATGAGGACTCGGCCAGAAGAGGAGAAAGAGGAGCTGGCGCGTAGACTCACCCGGAACAGCGGAGGGAGCTCGGCGGAGCGAGCCCGAACTTTCGCCGGCGGAGGGAGGTGGAGAGGAACGGACGAGCGAGGCGCCTGGAGGCGGCGTTGTGCAGCAGAGTAGGCCCGCGTGTCTGCTGAAGGAGGCGTGATGGACGGCGGGCGGCGGGAATCAGGGAGAAGGAGCCGCCGGGGGTAGGACGAGGCGGCCAGGATGCGGAGTTATGCCGCGGAAGAGCAGGTCGCCGACGGCGGCAGTAGGAAGCACGCCGTCGGGGACGGGAGGAGGAAGAAGAAGGTGGGGGAGGGAGGAAAAAGGGTGACGGAGATAGAATAGAAAACGCACATGCACCAGCGAATTTCGATCGCGAGAATGAAGAGAGAGAAAAAAAAAATTGGAGCAAATGCACGAGTGGCTCTATAGATACTGGCACCGGAGTACCTGGGATAGTAGTCGTGGGTCGTGGCATCAGCATTTCGAGTTGGAAAACGATTGGCATGCAAGATAAAGGCCTTGTTTAGTTCGCAAAATTTTTCAAGATTCCCCGTCACATCGAATCTTGCGGCACATGCATGGAGCATTAAATATACATGAAAACAAAAACTATTTGCACAGTTCATCTGTAAACCGCGAGATGAATCTTTTGAGCCTAATTACTCTATAATTGGACAATGTTTGTTAAATAAAAACGAAAGTGCTACAGTGCCGTTTTTCACAAATTTTTGCGAACTGAACAAGGCCAAAGATACTCCCTCCCCTCTTACTTTTAATTTTAGACTAGACGTTAATGTATTTTTTTAATAAACTTGAATAAAATTACTTAAGTTTGACTTAAACACCCTACAATTCAAGACGGAGGGAATGCAATCTTTCATTTTAATATATTAAAAACAAAAAAAGACGAAGAAGTACACACTAAGTATTCTAAGAGTCAAGCTGAGAGCGAAATACTATGTGTTTTCTTCCAAAAAAATTGTAAAGTATTGAAGTCCACTTGGTGAGAACCATTTTCTTTAGCTACGAGAATGAATTGTTGTGTGTTTTCTTTTAAGAAAGTTGTAAAGTATTGAACTCCACTTGGTGAGAACCATTTTCTTTAGCTATAAAACTTGTCGAGAATGAATTGCTATGTGTTTTTTTCAAGAAAATTGTAAAGTATTTGGACTCCTCTTGGTGAGAACCATTTTCTTTGTCTTTAGCAATATATAAACTTGTCACATTTTATGATTAAAAGTTAGTAATAAGAACAAGAAATAGTCCAAATGCAAGACGGACAAAGGGAACAAAACAAAAGACAGCGAGAAAAAGAAGACGACAAAACACGCCTGCCACCAGGCCTACTGTTGTCTTTGACCTGCATCATGGGGGAGGTGCACATGCCTGTCTGCGGCAAGGTTGGTCGAGCGTCAGCTATCGCGTGTAGCGTTACATCTTGCTCTCGCTCAACAGCTCATTTTTCTAACAGTAAAGCACACAATTAATAACAGAACGAACAACCATCGTATACATACAACCATACTTTAGCTAATAATATATCAGGACAGTGTATATCTTTGAATTAAGGACTCATAATTTATTATTAAGTATTTGAAGGAGTAACGTAATAAGTTCAGTATCAGTCGATCTTGACTTATTCCAGACAATACACACGTTCAAGATAATAACATTATTACACAATATAAAGGACTTTCGCGATCGTCAGGAAGCAGCAACAACGTCATCAAACCACTCCAAGGCAGCCACTGAATCACTGATCCAGCTCACTCAGGTAGTCAGGTCCTGCAAATCTGCAGGGGAGCCACAGCTCCGGCCATCTCCTCCCATGCCGCGACCTGGACCAGGTCCGGGATGCCCTTCAGCGTCAGTAGGCGCTTCCTGCATTCTTCGGCTGCGGCAATGCCCGACGAGTAGGCGCCGTGCACCGACCCCGAGTGCTCGGCGCTGGCCGCCTCGCCGGCGAAGTACAGGTTATCCACGGGGGCGGAGAACCTCGCGCACACGTCGGCCGGCTTTCCGACCAGGTCGCAGGAGTAGGACCCCAGAGAGTTCGGGTCGGAGCCCCAGCGTGACACCAGGTACTGCGTCTGCAACAGCAAGACATCACGAGGTGCAAATGTGTCAGCCGCATGGACAAACATCCAGAAATTGCCAGCGTATTAACTTAAAGTCAAGTAGAATGCAATAGACATGCCCAACGGCAACTTACTGGTTCAGAGGCATCTGGAAGCATCTTCTTCAGGTGAGAAACGACCAAGCTGACGGCTTCCTTATCCGACAATTTCTCCACTTCCTGGGCAAACCTTCCGGCAGCCATGTAGACGAGGACCGGATTGCCGGTCGCTTTGTGCAGGTTCAGGAAGTACCCACAGGCTTTAGGCGTCGGCCCAACCATTCCCAGCACCTCAACGTTGGGCCAGAAGACTCTGTCAAAGTGCATAGCGATCTTGTTCTCGACGCCGACGCCGAGGTCCGCAATGGCAGAGCTCTTCCATGAGGGCAGCTCAGGTTCAAATTTTATTACGTTCGCCTTGAGCACACCAAGTGGCACGGAGATTATGCAAGCGTCAGCGAAGTAGCTTGTGCCATCTTCAGTAGTGACCTTGACTCCATTGTATTGGCGGGTAATTTCGGTAACCCTGAAGATCATCATCATTCAAGTAAAGTAAGCAAATTTATTTATCACTGGATAAAGTAAAGAATAGAACTGTGGTAATTGCTTTCAAGACAGGATGAACATTCAAAAGCTTATATTTGCTAGTGCTCTGTTCACCAACTAAAATTTCCCTGGAACCATGAGTACCATGCTTGGCAAGAGTAAAAATACAGATACAGGAATATAAGATGTGCGAAAAAACCAAACCTTTGGTTAAGCCTGATGTCAAGACCTTGAGCAAGAGCTTCAATAACAGGATAGTATCCATTCACCATTAGTCCATGTCCACCAGTAAGAACACGCTCCTGCAGATCAAAAAGGGACGAAAGGTTAGCCCAACTGAAACAACTTGAATTGACCTGCCAAATTGTGTCCTAGAGAACTTAAATTTCTAAGTTAAAGTTAACTAGATGGCTGGCTTTCACTTTGCACCAGTGCATCGCACGAACCTGATCCCAGTTCTTCAGAGATATTTCATCTGCATCTGCAGCAAACCATGCCTCAAGCCGGCAGACACACCATTGCAAGACCTGATCATCTAGCCCTTCTAGCCTATAAAGTGGCAAGCATATCAGTCAAGTATTATCCCACGAGCAGTTTTCATGACCTATATTCAGTTATAACACATGACACTGTGGTACTAGAAAAATTACTTTAGATGGGGGTGCCTCTCAAACACAATAGAAATCGCCTGTAGAAGTGGCATGTCATGTTCCTGCTCATCACGCACTTTCACCGTCTGTAATGCAACACATACCATAGAGTGAGCTAGAAATGCTCTAAAAGAAGTAGCGAAAAGGTACAACGCTTAAAAGAATTCACTATGTACCTCTTCAAGAATTCTCTCAAAAGTTTCTCCAACTTTATCGACTGTCTCCTTTGGGACCTGATTACCATCCTTATCAAAGAGAGCATAGCTGCAGAGGGATCAACAAACACAGTGAGGTGCATGAACAAAATAACGTGGGAAAAGAATTTTAAGTGTATACGAGACAATTGGTAGTACCTTTCTAAATCATGATCATACAGAACTGAGTTGTCATCGCTTGTGCGATATAACCTCAGCCCAAGATAGCCAATCAATGGCGCCAATGAATTCTCATTACACACGCCATGCAGCCTGAATTTGACAAAAAAATCAACAGAAAGGTTAGTAAAAGCTCAGTACATGGGCAGAAACTTCAGTGGCTGTGGTAAGCAAATTGATGAGTAAGGGAACAAACCATGAGGCTCCCATATCAATTGGGCATCCAAATGAGTAATCAGTATGAACACGCCCGCCAATACGATCTCTCGACTCCAAAACAGTCACCTGATCAAGCAGAATCGAACTCAGTAACATTAATCAACAGGCGCCCCAATATTATTATGACTATATGAATGAGCATACAACATTACCACATGTACTAAATCACTTATAGCAGAACGAAATCCGTGAGTGTTAAGTTACCTTAAATGAAGAATTGGAGAGGGCACGGGCAGCTGCAACGCCAGAGATGCCACCACCGATGACAATGACGGATGGAGGAGACGTGCACCGCCTCTCAATGGTCGGGAGCAAAAGGCCTGAATTTTCATTTATTTATTTATTTTTAATCAGCACAAAATCCATACGGAACCAGGTGAGAACAGAGTATCTACGAGCTCATCTGAACGATAATATACAGATCAGGACAAAAAGAAACCCCCTTTCTGTCCGGAACAATCAGAGAGATAAAATTCATAAAAAAAAATAGAGAGATCAAGCGAAATTTCAATACCTCCAGTTTTGAGGCCATTGGGGTCCATACCCGCCGCCGCCGGCGCCGCCGCCGTGGAAGGAGAAGAAAAGGGTGGGAAAGAGGAAGAAGCAACCACAGAAGGTCCCTCCGTCCCCGTACACGCAAACGCAAAGGCGAGCGCAGTTTACAAGAGATTACTACTACTTAAATTAGAATTACTACTAGGTATGGGAATCGAGAGGAAGAAGACGAAGACGAGGAGGCCGTCCTGGCGGCGGGCGACGTCGGAGCAGCGGCGGTGCGCGAAGCAGCTCATACCCCTATCTGGCTCCAAACCGGCAAAATCTCGTCCCCTCCGCGCACCACGGTCTCTCAATCTCTCCTCTCCTCCCACAACGAAGCGAACCGATCCGGTGGAGACAGAGAGAGAGGGGAAGAGAGGAGATATTTTTCTCTTTTCTTCGCCGGGTGGTCCTGATCGAGAAATTGGCTGTTTTGCCAGCGCCAAGAGTGGGTTTCGCCCAAATGCCATTAAGTTTTTGGGCTTCGCCCGTTTGCCAGCGCCAACCATCGCTCTCCCGCTGAAATGCCCTGAGGTCCGAATTCACTGTTGAGGCCATATTTCTTACCCGTTTTACCCTTCTCCCTTTCCTCTTCAACTTTCACGGTCACGGACAGAGAACGGACCAAATCCACTTGCTTGCTCCTCGCCACGCATCGAGCCGGCCCGTCCGTGCGCCGCCGCCGCCGACGACCCCGACGGCCGCCGTCCGCGCTAGCCTCCTCCGCCGCCCCCGTCCGCGCCAACCGCCGGCGCTGACGACCCCGTCCGCGCTAGCCTACGCCACCGCGCCCAGTCGGCTGCTGCAGCCCTAGCCCCGTCCGCTCGTCGCCATGGGATCTCCGATGAAGTCAACCTCTGCTGGCTCAAGCTGCAGTGGTAAGTGCCCCAAATGCCATGTTGGTTCATTGGTCCGAATCCAGAGCCATCAGCCGAATACGTATGGGAAGTGGTTTGTCAAGTGCTCTGAGAACATCTGGGTACGGATTCTCCCCATTGTTCTCACTATTTGTTGTTTGTTTTGCTACTAGTCTGATTGAAATATTTGAATTACAGGGTGATCCAACTAGTTGTGGTTACATTCGCCCTGATGTGCAGAATGTTAAGTCAGAAGCACAAGAACATGGACTGGAGGCTGAGCCATCTGCCCGTGGCTGTTGCTCTGAGATGAAAGATGAAGTTAAACTGTTGAATCAAAGAATTGACAGTGTTGTAACTGAAGTGTGGAATCTGAAGGTAGCTTTTGTGGGATGTGTAGGTGTCGTGATTGGTGTTTTAGTTGCCTATATGCTTCTCAAGTGAAGCGTGTGTTGTAATGGAGACTCAATGTAATGCCACCATGACTTTGCAATGAAGAAAATCCTTGCAGGAAATCATGTGTCCCTTCTTATTTTGGCACAATTTCATGATCTCAATAATATTCCATAAATATAATAGATTTCATAAAGGTTCACGCAACACATAGGTACCATTTAAGTTACAGCAACACAAGTTCATCGAGCAGGTTGTCCAGATAACAGAAGCAAAATACATAGGTTCAGATAACATAACATGATACATAGGTTCAGATAATAAATGACATCTCAGGTTGTCTTCGGCTTCCTTGGAGTCAACTTCTTCACTAGCATCCCAATTGGTATATTTGCAGGCTTCTTCCTTGGTTTTGGTGTAGTTCTAGCTTGCTTCTTTGGCGAAAAACGATTTAGCAATGTACTTGTCCCTCCTCCAAGTATTTCTGCAAGTTTACTTGGCACATCATTTTCAGCTTGAGCGACATTGTTTGGCTGCACAGGAGCAACATCTGGAATCACTAGAGCACTTTCTTGATGCAAAGGATGATGCACAGGAGTGTTTTCTGGAATCACTAGAGCACTTTCTTGATGCACAGCAGGCTGCATAAGAGCATTTTCTTGTTCGACTGGAGCATGCACAGGAGCTTTTTGACTTGACTTCCTTTCCCCGTTCTTCCCATACTTGGTAGTATTTGTCCTAGGGTTCCTCTTCCTGTTAGTTACAACATATTAATAATGGATAGTAGCTTGTTAGAAAACGAAATAATAATAGAAAGAAACTAGAATGTACCTTTTCTTGGTCCCATTTAGCCGACATTTGTAGCTGGATGCAGTGTGTCCTAATTCTCCACACCCCTTGCACGTTCTTTGCCCTCGTATTAATTGCCTCTTAGGTTTACCAGCTTGCATAGCCTCCTCTTCGGCAGCAGCATTATCAGCCTCCTTGGCAGCCTCCTTGGTAGCCTTTTTCCCTTTGCCACCACTTCCTCCTTCAAGACAACCCTTTATCCGCAGCTTCCTGTATCTCCCAGCACCCTTTTTGTCCAATGGTCCCTCAACTCTAGATGCAAGTTGCACTTGTGGCCACTGAGTTTTATCTGGCAGTGGCTCTATTAATCTCTTGTATGCATTTCTGAAATTTTCAACTGAAAAATACTCATGGACAAATGGCTCAAGATCCACATCCACAGTTTCTTGAGCTGTAATCAAAGCCAAAGCATGCTGACATGGCTTGCCAGTGTGTTGCCACTCCATGCATGTGCACTCATGGAGATAAGTCCTCACTACATGCCTGTTATGGATGGTATTCACTTCCCATATCTCTGCAGCAATACTATCAGAGCTGATAACTGTCAAGTGACCCAAGTTTCTGGTTTTCATTTTCAACTGACGAATGATTGTTGGTAAAATCCTCCCATTAAGCTTTTGTCCAATCTGCCTTCTCTTCCTCCACAGTACCATTAACTTCTCCCTAATTTTATCAGCAAGCTCACAAACAGGAAGGTCCTTCCAGTCCTTAATCCAATTGTTAAAACATTCAGCAAGGTTGTTGGTTATGTAATCACACTTGAATATAGGGTTAAATGCACTTCTCATCCATAAAAATTTATGATGATTGTCAAGCCATGGCAACACTTCATCACTGGCATCTTTAACATGATTGAAGAAATATTGGAATACTTCAGTTCTATATGCTCTAGCTGCAGGATACATCTTAGAAAAAGAATCACCCCCAAACTTCTTAAAGAAATTCTTCATAAGATGCCTAAAACACTCTCTATGTTCAGCATGAGGAAACACTTGCTTTACAGCTGTCTCTAGGCCTTTGCATGCATCAGTGCATATTGCAAGCTGAGGAAGGTCTCCTATGGCCTTATTCAACTGAGTCATGAACCATTCCCAATTATCACTTGTCTCACCATCTATGAAGCCAAATGCAACAGGGTACATCCAATTATTTCCATCTAAAGCAGTGGCTGATGCTAAATGTCCATTCCACCTACCATTCAATGCAGTGGAGTCTATACTAAGGTAAGGTCTGCAGCCCTCTAAAAAACCCTCAATACAAGGACTCAAAGCACAAAAGAACCTGTAAAAGTATACCTTGCCATCAACCTCCAGGGTGTCGATCTCAATGACACTGTTTGGTGAGTGCTTCAGAACCTCTTCCCTCCAATTGTACAGCAATTGGAAGCTATCCTCCCAAGCGCCATGCAGTTTCTTCAGTGCAATATTCCTCCCATCTGCCACGGTGTCATATCCAATTGTGCATTTGTGTTCATCTTCCAGCACTTCCCGTAGTTTAGTTGCGCCCATACTTGGGTCCCTCCTAAGATGCTTCATCCCCCTTGTAGCAACCCAGGCAGCAGTGGGTGTAGTAGTCAATCTCCTCGCACTGGAAGTGCAGTTATGTTCGTCAGTCAAAGCTGTAATCTGCAAAAATAAAAAATTAGAAAACAAATCCAGAACTCAAAAAAAGGAATGCAAATAGAAAATTTAGCAAAAAAAAAGAAATTATACCATAACAGTTTTTGAATTAGGCAGTTTACGAGCATTAATACGCCATGGGCAAACTTCTCCCAGGCACGTCCCAATAAACCTCTCTTTGTCAGTTTTCGCAGTATGTAGTCCAAACTGTTTATTGATAGCGAACTGCCTCACAGCCAATCTAAAATCGACCATGCTGGGGAACACAGTGCCAAGATCCATGCATGGTTTGTTTGGGTCGTATACCAGCACCCTCTCCTCTGGTATGGCATCATCAACAGGGATGGCTGCACCTCTAGTATCAATATCAGGGATAGCTGCACCTCCAGTATCAACATCAGGGATACCTGCACCTCTAGCATCGACATCAGGGACTGTACCACCATTGTTTGCAGTAGCATCATCAGCATTTGAAGTAGCATCAGCAGCACTTTGCTCAGGATCGTCATCGGTTCTAAGACCCAGAAGACGATACACCTGATCCTCATCGAAAACTTCTATCCTTCCTTCCCCTTCATCATCTAGCCTTTCCTCAATCTGTAGTTCATCCCAGTTAACGAGATGGCTCTGCTGTTCTGGTATGCCAGCATCTACAGCCACTAAACTAAGCTCAGGCTCCAGATCGAGCCTAAAAAAACCGATTAGAGAGTTAGAACACTACACGAGATGGCTCTGCTGTTTCTGATATGCACAACGAGAAAATAACGATGCACCATACCCTGTCACTAGATCATTCCGATTGCAATCCATAGCAAGTAGAGTCACTGCATCTCACCCCTGTCAAACCCGAGACAAACCCTAGGTAAACACTTTACCCACGAAATCCACAAATCAATCCACACAATGCGAAGGTCCAGGCTCACCTTAGCGCGGACTGACGGGCTCTGCGGGCGGCGGCGGCGTCTGGCGGGAGATCTCCGGCGGCGGCGGGAACCAAGGACGGAAGGGCCAGCTCGAGGACGGGAGCGAGGATATTTTTGCGTCAACGCCGTTCTCTGTCCGTGACCGTGAAAGTTGAAGAGGAAAGGGAGAAGGGTAAAACGGGTAAGAAATATGGCCTCAACAGTGAATTCGGACCTCAGGGCATTTCAGCGGGAGAGCGATGGTTGGCGCTGGCAAACGGGCGAAGCCCAAAAACTTAATGGCATTTGGGCGAAACCCACTCTTGGCGCTGGCAAAACAGCCAATTTCTCGTCCTGATCTGGGATTGATGATGATGGATGGAGCTGAAGCCTGAAGGCGATGAGAGGAGGTTAAAGGAGGTGTGCGGGCTTTAAATAGACGCGGGGACGAGGAAGTCGGGTTAGACACGGCACGGGCACACGGCTGGCGGCCAGGCGCGCGCCTTGCGTTCGGTTGCTTCTCCGTGCCTGCGCCTGTACTCCCTCCGTCCTAAAATAAGTGTCGTTTTCGCTTTTCAAGAAATAACTTTAATTAAATATATAGTAAAAAATATTAATATTTATAATACATAATTAATATCATTAGAAAGATCTTTAAGTCTAGTTTTTTAACAAATTTATTTAGAGATATAAATATTGCACGTATTTTCTACAAATCGAGTCAAATTTGTGGCACGAAAATCTAAAACGACACTCTTTTTGGGACGGAGGGAGTATTTCGTTTCCAGCAGGGGCGAAGCCACGTTGCCTCCCCCTGGTGCACGTGCAGCATGGTAAAATAAAAATTTGCTAATACCAGCCTTAAATTCTCTATGTATTTTCTTTCAAATTGTATACATTCCTTTATGTTTGATTGAGTGTGCACCAGGGTTAGTTTTGAGGTGGCTTCGCCCCTGGTTTCCAGACACGCATTTCTTAATTTTATTTATTTATTAATTAATTAATCCTCTTGTCTAATAATCCCTCAGTCCGAACTCCGAAAAATAGAAATCTCGCTTTCTAAGATGAAAACAAACAATTCTAAAATTTGACTAAATGATATTTAAAAATATCAGTATTTGTGATGGGCAATAACAATAAGTATCACTAGATTAATTAGAGAAAATTTTTCATACAAACATATTTGAAGGTACAAATATTAGTATTGTTTTATATAATTTAATTATACTTATGATTGTTTGATTTAGCGAGAGTATAGTATTGATATATATACCTGCACCATGTCTTTATTACTCCGTACAAACATGTAGTACAAGCAGTTAAACATAAACTCGTATATTTGGCAAAACGTGCATCGGCATTCTTGAAATTAATAATTGGCAAAACGTAGGTTTCTGAATCTAGTGACCATGTTGGACTTCTTTTGTCGTCATCCCTCATCCTTCTTCTTTCTTCCTCTCTTTACGTGATGGTTTAATAAACAAGTTAAAAGGCGATGAAGAGTTCTTTTTTTTGGGTTGTCTAAGGCCTTGTTTAGTTCCCAAAGTAAAAAATTTAACGACACTGTAGCACTTTCGTTTGTTTGTGGTAATTATTGTCTAACTATAAACTAACTAGGCTCAAAAGATTCATCTCGTCAATTTCGACCAAACTGTGCAATTAGTTTTTATTTTCGTCTATATTTAATACTCCATACATGTGTCTAAAGATTCAATGTACGAAAAATCTTGAAAAAAATTTGGTTTTTGGGTGGAAGTAAACGGGCGATGAAGAGTGCTGGATAGGGTAGTTGGGCTTTAAAATTAAAAATAGGCGAGGGAGGAGGAAGTCGGCAACGACATGGCTGGGCTGGCGCCTGCCGCAGTGGCGCGGACTGCTGTGGGTGGGTCTTTGGGTCGACAAGATGTTTATTCGCTGGGTAAAGTTACGTTTGAAATTATTATTGACTGATTTATTATAAAAGAATAACATTGTTGTCTGGTAAAGAAAATACGACTGATAAGACAAACGAACAGACTCTGCGGATTGATACTCCTTTCGTCCACGTCTTTCTAGGTCTTGCCAAAATTTTTGGTAAAATGAAAAGGTAACATTTTAATTTGTATTTAACAAATATTATCTAATCATGAACTAACTAGGTTTAAATGATTCATCTCACAATTTATAGGTAAGTTATGTAATTAGTTTTTTTTATCTATATTTAATGCTCTATGCATGTGCCGCTGAAAAATTTTGTAAAACTTTTTAGAAACTAAACAAGGCCCTAGTCCAACGCCTTAGGTCTTGTTTAGTTTTAAAAAAATACAAAATTTTTAGATTCCATCATATCAAATCTTACGATACATGTATGGAGCATTAAATATAGATAAAAAAATAACTAATTATATGATTTATCTGTAATTTACGAGATGAATCTTTGAAGTCTAGTTAATCCATAATTGGACAATATTTATCAAAAATACAGATGAAAGTGCTACAATGTCTATTTTGTAAAAAAAAATTGAAACTAAATTAGGCCTTATATATATCTTTTGAGCTTGTTAGACACAACCCCTTTTATCTAAATAGAATGCGTACACATCTGTCCTACTAACACATAGTACTGTCATGTTTTTTTGTCTCCTGAATAAATTAACTTTAAAAATTTTAGTCCAAATCTTTTTAAATTTGACTAAAGTATAGAGAAGAGCGCCAAGAATTATATGACACCAGATTGTCGTAGATACATCATGAAATATACTTTTGTTGTTTCGTAACGTACTCATTTGATTTCGTAAATATTATTGCTCTTTTTCAGTCAATCAAATATTTTTTTAACATAAGACAACTCTAAGAATTAATTCATTTAGTGACGGAGGGAGTATATCTTTATTTAATACGGCCGAGCAATTAAACTGGTACTTTTTGAAAATTGGTAAAACATGCCTAAAACTAAAAGTCAGAGCTAGCTTGGAGGCTTGAATTCACGTTGACATTTTCCACCGCATGCTTCTTCGTTTGCCTGAGATTTATTGTGAAAAAAAAACAATGTTGATGGCTGACAGATTCTGCTGATAAGCTCAGGCACTTGTTTTGCCTTAAGGAAATTACTCGATCTAGGCACCACATTTGACCTTTTTGCCATGAATGAATAATTATTTGCTATTCGTCAAATGTTTTTTCTTATAACTAGTCATCCTTATTCTTTTTTGCTTAGAGCAATTCTACCCGTAGTTTTCAAATTAAGGTGTCTATTTTTTATTCTAAGGATCCCCTTAGTTTTAAGGGTCTAATTTTTTGTCATCTACTCCAACAAGAGCCAACAATTTAGGTCTCTCAAATTTATTCCAATTAATACTGACATATGTGACCCATTAGTAATTTCCCTGTTTTTCCCACTTTATCGTCCTCATAGGCTGAGTTGTGAGCGTTGTATGGCTCGTTGTCATCACAAAGGAGATCTGGCACAGGAGGACCACGTCGTGGGGATTCATTGTGGGAGGAGGTCGGGTGGATGAGGAACCGCGCCCTGAGGTGCTCGTTGGGGGGAAGGGGTGGGCGACAGGAGAGGAAGGAGCCACGTCTAAGAGAGAAACAAGTCAACCCACGGATAAGGGCTAGGAGAACGCCTGCGGAAAGAATAAGAACTAGATGTTGAGATTTGAGGGTTTGAGTAGAATCTCTATTAGAGGTGCGATTTTAACCTAACTCTTTAAATTTGAGTTTAGAGATTTCGATTGGGTCTCCGCTAGAGTTTCTCTAATGTGATTGTTTGTTTTGTTTCAAAGTGACGAAGGTCTGGATTTTAAATAGACATTGTGGAGGGGAAAGTGAAAGTCAGGTTATATATTTCCCTTGTGCCTACTTTTGTGCACTTCTCTCAAACAATCATATTGTACTTCATTTTCTTTGCGCAAAAAACCAATATTGCCCTTGTGCACTTCTTTCGTATATACTCCATCCATCACAAATTATAAATCATTCTAAAAATCTTGGAGAGTCAAAGTATTTCAAGTTTAACCAAATTTATATAATAAGATAATAACATCTATGATATTAACTAAATATCATTAGATTCTTCATTAATTATATTTTCATACTACATCTATTTGATTTTATAATTTTTTATAATTCTTTCTATTATTTTGGTCAAACTTGAGATGGTTTGACTATTCAAGATTCTTAAAATAACAATTTGGGATGAAGGGAGTACAATCTTACCGTACTTCTTTCATAATACTTCAACCGTACTGCACAGTAAGTGTAGCTATTTTGCGCACTTGTTTCTAATAATACATTCATTTATGCACAATGGCAGAAGCTGTAGCGTGCTAACGAGTAACGTCGACTGCCTGTTATTTCCTGGTTGCTGCTCTCTTTTCGATAGTCAAAGCAAGCGGCTCCGATTGTGCCAAAGATAGACAAGCGCCGGTTCCTGATTTGATGTCATATATCAATCCAAGGCACATGAATGCAGTGACTCTACAGACGCACGTGTCTCGAGTCTTGACAATGGATACTATTTTTTTTAGAGAGAACAGGAAGGGCTGTCATAAAATCAGCATTAGCAATAGCCGAAAACTCAGCCACAAGATTATGATGTATTCTCTTTTCTTTTTTTTTTCTTTCTCACAAATTTTCTTGGCTGAAGAATGTTGCTTGCCCAAGAAATCGAGAGCGTTAATTGTCGGGCAATCTGCTCTTGATGGTGCTAGAAGCTAGAGAATAGAATAGGAATTAGCTGCAAGTTGTGGACTTGTGGCTGTACAAGTTAGACGTAACAGCGGATTGGATGCTGTTTCATTTGGTTCACTCGATCGCTGAATTATTGCCGGATATGCACAAGGAAAAAAGAGTTCCACCACCGACTCATCATTGAATAATACACCAAATGGATTAATACACCGAATGTTTAGGTCCCCTTTGAAAAAGGTTTCTTTCTCGTAGCAAATATGCCCACACATTGTAACATGACATGCAACATGTAAAGGCCATAATCAAGTAGCCATCTGCATTCTTTTGTTCGCGAGCTCTTTTTAGAGCTTTTTACTTGTACGGTCCTGAGAAAATGACTCTTTCTTGTATGTTCCTTTTTTATTTAAACTTACTTGTATGGCCCTGAAACAAAATTTTATTCTTTTTATGGTCTTTCATCCGTTTTTCCACTTGACGGTATTAAGTCAAGGGTGAAATGACTGTTTTGCCTCTGGCCAAAAAATAAAATGCGGAGTTTTGTTTGTCTGTTGTATATTTGGAGTAATATTAAGCAAATAAATTCACACATAATATAGTAAATAATACGACAATAATCTAGTACACAAATATATTACAATAAAATGAGCTTATGAAATGTATAAAAAATTTCACAAATGCATTGCAATTAAGCATAGGTTGAAACATATGTTGCTGAAAATATATAGATTGCTTAAGCAGTCATGATTGAACTAATGAAGCACTCGATTATAGAGATTCAACTTGAACCCAAATTCCAGAGACCCTTATATTTATTTATGTTGCACAAGGCTGTCTCAGCATTACACGACTACCCACATCAGAGATCAGACATGGAGCCGGGTGTTCATCAGGACTCGATCCATATTACCAGGCCATGCGACACCGAGTGCAGCATCGTGATTAGTTCACTTGTCGCCACGGATGAACAGCATTCAGGTGGAAGCCAACGAGCACTGTGGCAGCGGCCATCGCCCACGGCAGGATCGCCAAGCCAAGGGGCAGCACGGTGACAAGATTATTCCAGGTGAAGCCGGCCGGTCGTGAGCGTCGTGCGTGCATTTGTAAAAAATTTTATACATTTCATATTGAGCAAGGCCGTGGTGTAGGTACCCAAGGCGATGCACGTTTTTACCTTTTGTTTTGTTTCTTTTTGTTTCCACACTTTTCTTAGATGTGTACTCCATAGTGAGCAAATCTGGTAGAGATCGAGTCAGATTGGCTTCACCGGGCAAGGACGTTGTTCACGAAGGAGACGTACCGCTCGAAGTCGGCCGTGGAGACCGACAGAGAGGCAGGTGCGTATACGGAGGCGAAACGGAGCGCGAGTAGTGTGTGCACGTCTAGAGGCCGAGCATGCGAAACCACGCTCTTTGATGAAAATGTTTAGCAATAATACTTAGCAGTGCATTTGTTTGCAGTTCAAAGAACACGAGGCCTTGTTTAGTTTTTAAAATATTTTACAAAATTTTTCAGATTTTCCATCACATCAAATCTTACGGCACATACATGGAGCACTAAATATAGATAAAAGAAATAACTAATTACACAGTTTACTTGTAATTTGTGAGACGAATCTTTTAAATCTACTTAATCTATGATTGGACAATATTTGTCAATACAAACAAAAGTGCTACTATTTATATTTTGCAAAATCTTTTAAAACTAAACAAGGCTAGGAAAAATGAAAACAATGGACTGTTGTATACCAGTAATGATTGGACAATGTTTGTCAAATAAAAACGAAAGTGCTACAATCCCGAAAACCATAAAGTTTTCGCAACTAAACAAGACCTGAGGCCTTGTTCAGTTTGCGAAATTTTTTGGTTTTAGCTACTGTAGCACTTTTGTTGGTATGGGACAAATATTATCCAATCACAAAGTAACTAGACTCAAAAGATTCGTCTCGCAAATTACAGATAAACTGTACAATTAATTTTTATTTACGTCTATATTTAATGCTCCATGTATATGTATAAAGATTCGATGTAATGGAGAATCTTAAAATTTTGAAATTTTTTGGAAAGGCCTGAATCCAGTGCCCAGCGTGACGACGACGAGGGCTGCCTGTAGCTAACAGACCACCGGCTAGCTAGCTAACTAGTATTTTTTTTTAAGGCCAAAATAAGCACCATTATAATGCTGGAACAGAGACATGCAGAGCCAGACGCGCACGGCGCACCAGGACGGAAACAAATTCCCCTCCCGCGTCCCGGCAGAGCCACCCGCTCGGCCGGCGGCCGCCAATAATTCTGCCGGTGGTCGGTGGTGGAGGGAGGTCATCATCAGCAACCAACGGCGCGCTAGCTGTTTGTGGCTGCCTCATCTGGCTTAGTTGCTAGCCTAATAATAGTATAAGTGCCGTATGACGACATTGGCGTGACAGGAAAGCAGCTAAGCTAGCGCGACGTCTAGCTAGTGCTCCTCCAGTGCTGCTATGGCTTCTTGTGTTGTTTTGGCACCTTTTTGGGGGGTTTTACATCAGGACCTAAACCAATACTACGGTCACTGACGAACAACGGCATCTATAGAATCTTCCAACAACAAAGGTCTTACATTATTTTAGATAGAGTTACGTCGAACAACAAACTGCATGCGACAATACAACAGTTTTGAAGGCAATATATGCCGTGAATTGAAGGCAGCTATATTGTTCCGCGTTAACCTTGTCTGCCGCGTCAGCTTCAGGATGGCACAATCATCACTACACAACACGGTGTTGGTGTTCTCTCTTACAGCCTCGATATCTGAAAGGGAACCATGACTTCATTCATCTCCTCCCTCATGACAACCTTCGCGACCTGGAACAGGTCGGAGATGCCTAGCTGCGTCGACAGACGCCTTCGGCAGTCCTCTGCAGCGGCAATGCCTGACGAATAAGCTCCATGCACCGACCCGGAGTGGTCAATGCAGGCGGCCTCCCCAGCGAAGAACAGGTTGCCAACCGGAGCACAGAATCTTTCATACAGGTCAGCCGGTTTCCCCACCAGGTCGCACGAGTAGGAGCCAAGTGAGTTTGGGTCACTGCCCCAACGTGAAACCAAATACTGAACCTGGAGAAGAGAACCCCAAAATGTCAGGAGCTACGAATCATCCATCATATAGATTCTGGAACTGAAAGTATGTGTTTTTCTGTGCTTGATTTACCGGTTCAGTTGCCTGCGGTAGCATTTTCCTGAGCTGGGACATAACAAAGTTGACGGATTCTTCATCAGACAGCTTCTCGATCTCGTATGCGAATCTTCCAGCTACCATGCATACCAGGACTGGGTTTCCTGTGGCTTTGTGAAGGTTGAGAAAGTAGCCACAGGCATTTGACGTTGGGGCGATCCTACCTAGCACTTCAACGTTGGGCCAAAATACAGTGTTGAACTTAAGGGCTATCTTGTTTTCGATGCCAACGCCAAGATCAGCGATTGCTGAAAGCTTTTCTCTTGGTAGCTCAGGTTCAAACTTGATGATATTTGCCTTTAGTACCCCGAGAGGGACCGTTATTATAGCAGCATCTGCAACGAAACTTGCCCCATCTTCCACACAAACAATAACCTTATTATAACGTTGTATGATCTTTGTGACCCTGAGCACACACAAAAAAGAAGAGATAGTGAGCAAACTTTTTGGGATTCAGTTTGACAACGGAAGGATCACATATATGATATATGGATGGTTCTTCTGCGCACCTGTGGTTGAGATGAATGTCAAGACCTTGAGCTAGAGCTTTGATGACAGGATCATAGCCATTCACCATAAGACCATGTCCACCGGTAAGCACATGTTCCTGCAAATTTGCAAAGCTCAGCACGCTTTTCATGCAAGTGTGTGCTTGCTGATGCAATTATATCTTTCATGATGCGGCGCTGATCTGGAGAAATATGGTTTGGCAAATAAATTCGTCCTTGACATGATTCTGGCAAAGAATAAAGCATATCTGTATAGGCATGTGAGTATCTGAAAGTCCTGTGCTGCATACCTGATCCCAATTCTTCAGAGATATATTGTCCATGTCAGTAGCGAACCATGCTTCCAGTCTACATATACACCACTGCAGTACCTCATATTCCAGGCCCTCCAACCTGTGAATGTAAGCGCACATCATCAAACACCTGACAAATCCCTGTAACACAATCAGGTGGATCCTAAGTTCCACTTACTTCATATGTGGATTCCTGTTAAGCACAATTGCCATGGCTTGAATAAGAGGCATGTCATTTGCATGTTCATCTCTTACTTTGACAGTCTGAAATATTAACAGGAAGTAAGCTTATTATAGTTCCACGAAAGAATTGGATAGTCAATATGTAAGTGCCAAGGAGTGCAGTACCTCCTTAAGAATTTTCTCAAATGTCTCTCCAACTTTGCTAACTATCTCCTGGGGAACTTGCTGACCATGCTTATCAAATAGAGCATAACTGGAAAAAAAAGGAAACTGTAAAGGAAGGGAAGCCAATCAACTTAGGAGAGATCACACGTTTTGCCCATTATGGATTATCTATTACCTTTCCAAATCATGGTCATACAGAACAGAGTTATCACCGCTTGTGCGATATAATCTAAGCCCAAGCATCCTAATCAATGGCGCCAAAGAATTCTCGTTGCAAACACCATGCAACCTGAATCACAAGATAAAAGCATAAGATCATACTGCATCAAATTCAAAACAAGGTGGATAAAAGTAACTCAATATTAGCTCTGTTATGCAACTAACCATGAAGCTCCCATGTCAATGGGGCAACCAAAAGAATAGTCAGTGTGCACACGGCCACCAACTCGGTCCCTCGACTCCAAGAGTGTGACCTGCAATATTTTTAACTTTATGTAAGTATCAAACACCTGAGCTGCTTGTGGAATGTAAACAAGAAATTTACCTTAAATGAAGCATTGGACAAAGCACGTGCGGCTGCGATGCCTGAAATCCCTCCCCCGATTACAATTACAGAAGGGGGAGAGCGGTTTTGCCCATCAATGTGCGTGAAAAATCCTGGTGGCAAACAAGAATGGTGAGCAATGCTAAGAACCATCAACTTTAATTAATAGAAACTTATAACAAATATAAAGCCAATAATTAAGGCACTGAAACTGGAACTAGCATCACATGCTTCTCACCCATCTACCAGAATAAGCACATAGCAAATTCTCCATTCATGGCAATTATCTGTATCAGTTTCCTTCACCAATTAATGGTTAAATAATGAGCTGGAAAAGTTTGGCTGCCTTAGCATGCAGTGGCTAGCTGAAGGGGATTGTCTTGTATTATGGGGTAAGGTAATCTTAGGAATATATGTCAGGGTAAGTTATCATTTCTGGTTGATTAGTGACAAAAGGTGTGATTATATTTTGGACTTCGATAGAATACTGAAGAACTCTTCGATGAACCGGTGGATATATTATTGTGCAAACAGGCAAACAAGAACAAGAAAGCAAGTTGACATGGATGCTTGTGAGCTTGACGTCCTCTAATATCTTCACGGAGGGCAGAAGTCCATTTATTTTCTTTGACAAATGACAACATAATGGTATCTAGTTTGGATCCTACTCATACGTCCCTTTCACTAGCAAGTTTACTCCTCATTCCCTATAGAGGTTCCGTGTAATATTCTCCATTCTAGATTCTAGCAGATCGACAAATGACTTTTGGGTATGTACCCTACAACGATTCAGGTGACGAGGTGAAGTCACCAGAATGATTTGGGTGGTCAATCAAATTAGAAAGAAGGCCCCACTTTCTGCATAATAATGATCTTGTTCCCCAGACCTGAATTGAAAATATCTCAAGGGCCCCCACCAACCAAATCAAGTTCTTCTCCCCATACCCATAATCATCGTTTTGCCCTTTCAGCATAGGGGAAAGGCACTAAGCTGTCACACAGTCCACAAGGATTAGGACAGCAGTCCGTGATAGAGACGTTTTGCGTAACCCAATTAACTTATTGCTTACTACTACATATACCTCGACGGAAAATTTTCAAATTGCGCAGCAGATTTCAATCTTTGCGGGACGTCAACCTCTTTTCACTCCTAATATATAACAACGTATATATATCTAGACATATCGTGCATAGCAAACCTAGGAAAGCCAGAATGACCCATAATTTGGAAGAGAATGGTCGCATCAATCTCACCATCGCACGCAAATGAACGTAAGTAGAAGAAGCGTTTTTCAGACGGAAAGGAAACCAAACCAAAAAGGGGGGAAATAGAAGTGATTTGGTTGATCTCGCACGGCACGCACCTCCGGCGGCGAATCCATTCGGTGGCTGGTCCATCGATCCTGATCCTGTGTGTGAGGCTGGCGGTGGTGGCGGCGTGCGTAGACCGTAGACACGAGACGAACGAGAGCGCAGAGCTTCGGGGGTGCGGGCCGACCGATGGCGTGCCGACCGGGCGGCGGCTAACAATTAGAGATTAACGAGTGGTCGCGGCCGCCACGTATAGGCAGCGAGAGGTAGAAGACGAAGATGAGGAGGCCGTCCATGACGAGTCGTCCGCGGAGTGGGCAGGGGGCGCTTCCGGTGGGCGCCGCGTGGGTGACCCCTCTCATACCCAAACCTGCAGGTCGCCGCCGGCGAGTCGCCCCGCCGAGCCCGCGCTTCCCGCCCTCGGAGCCACGCCGCCCGCCGCGCGCGAGCGGTGGAGAGACAGAGAGGAAGCGGGGCTGGTAGTGGGTGGGTGGGTGGTCCTTGTTTGGCACGGCTCGGGCTCGCTCGATCGCTCTGTGTGCCTGCCTCTCTGCGGTGCGGAGGTGGCGTGGAGGAGCCGCGCCTTTTATAGACCTCGCCCCGGGCGCTCCGCCGCGCTCCGAGGCGCCGTGCCCGCCGCTTGCAGTGCAGGTGCAGTGCAGTGCAGGGGCGGCCAGCTGCCCACCCAGAGCCAGGTCGCTTGGCCCTGGACCGAGTGGGCGGCTGCGTGCGCTTGCGGCTCGCGCTTTCGTCACGTATCGCCATCCACCACCATTATATATATCTAAAAAAAATTCTGGATCCACCACACCACTAGATGATCGAGACGACAAGGTTTCCTTCACGCCTGGGCTGGCTGGATCCTGACTATTGAGGGAGACACGTGCGCTTTTGCGATAGGATACTCCAAATTGGTATCCGAAACTAAGGCCTTGTTTAGATGCACCTAAAACTTTACAAGATTCTCCGTCACATCAAATCTTGCGGCACATATATGGAACATTAAATATATATAAAAAAGATAACTAATTGTACAGTTTATATGTAAATCACGAGACGAATCTTTTAAGCCTAGTTACTCTATGATTAGACAATGTTTGTCAAATAAAAACGAAAATGCTACAGTATCAAAATCCAAAAAGTTTTTGGATCTAGATGTGAAAAAAATTTTAGATTTCGCTACTGTAGCGCTTTCGTTTGTTTGTGGTAAATATTGTTCAACATAGACTAACTAGGGTCAAAAGATTCGTCGCGCGATTTACAGTCAAACTGTATGATTAGTTTTTATTTTTGCTATATTTAATGCTTCATGCATGTGCCGTAAGATTCGATGTGATAGGGAATCTTAAAAACTTTTTGGATTTCGAGGTGAACTAAATAAGGCCTCTAAATAAAAAATAAAGAAAGAAAATATTTATTTATGGGTATCTATTTTGAACACCATCCCGTCCTTAAACACTGGGTGGTGTGGTCCGACCGTGGGTGTGGCGTTTTCGTTCTAAATTGCGAGGTGGACCGCCGGGCCGTACGTCGTCCGTCGTTTCTGTTTTATTACCTGGTGTTGGATCACATGCATGTAGTAGACTGCAGACAGAGGTGTAAAAAAAAAAAGGTTTGGAAACTGGAATGCAAGAACGAGTAAGTTACCGGGCGGCAAAAGTTTGGTGAGTGGGTGCATTATCCCTTCTTTCTTCCTCAGTTGCTCGACGTGATGCGACGACGGTCTCCGTTCCAACCTGTAGATGTACGGTGTGGTCGATCGAGGCAGTAGCTGATGAGCCAATCAACAATTCCGGCCGGCTTTATATAGTACTCCATGGCGGAGTACGCAGTTGCAGCTAGCTAGCGTCGCCCTTGCTTGCTTGCTTTGCTTGACTCTGCCGTGTTGGACGTCGAGACACACGTGTCGTGCGTCTCGATCTGCCGGTCTCTACTATCTGGTCCGGACAAGCAGCACAGTATGCGTGCGCGCGCGCGATGGCGTCCGATCCGCTGGTGTTTCGTTCCGCGATTTTCGTGGATCGAAAATCTCCGTGTGCTAACCTTTGGGATCATCACAATTCACAACGAACACATGTTTCGTGCTTCTCCGGTTTCGTCATGCATATCAATCCCCAACATAGAGCAATCAACACATACTATATTACATGATTTCTGGCTTGTTCGTTTGGCTAATATATAAGCCATGATAGAAAGTAAGCGAACATGTTGTTCATTTGTGCTTTGCTTAGTCTGAAACATATAAACTCTGCATGAACAAGGACCACTCCAGCTCCACCAGCAAGATATAGATAGATAGATAGATAGATAGATAGATAGATACTAGATAGATAGATAGATAGATAGATAGATAGTCTTACGTGGACATGTATGAATTCATCGCGCTCGTTCGACACGTGGATTAACTATGTGCATCGGACCATAGCTCATGAATTTTGGAGAGTTAGCTAGCTAGCACAGATTAGCATGCACCAGATCCGACGACGATGCTGATCGATCTGTCACCCGGTCGACTCCTCTGTCCGTAGACGAACGGGTTCACGTCACCTTTCTTTTCGTGATTACGGCGGTGATGGTAATTAGCGTGTCCGGCCATCAGATGGCCCACCAAGTTGCCAAAAGATCCGGAACAGTGGCCAGAGCCGTACGTGCATATGGACCTACACACAGCTTGCTACACAGAACAGACAAAAAGCGTTGCATGTGGCCATCCCTGTAGACGTACAGCAGGGTATATTCCGATGTCCTTCATTTGGCCATCCAGGCGTTGTTTAGTTCACCCTAAAAACCAAAAAGTTTTCAAGATTTACCGTCACATCGAATCTTGTGACACATGCATTAAACATTAAATATAGACGAAAACAAAAACTAATTACACAGTTTAACTGTAAATCACGAGACGAATCTTTTAATCTTAATTAGTCTATAATTGGATAATATTTGTCACAAACAAACGAAAGTGCTACAGTACCGAAAACTTTTCACTTTTCGCAACTAAACAAGGCCCTAGCATTCCAGCTCAGGTTTGCGTTGCAAAGCGTCTGAGCTGGTAGTAGTATATTCCATTCCAGAAAAGAATTGGCTGTGTTTTCGCTGACTCACTGCGTTATTACTTACTATACGTCTGGTTGCTGGTTGCTACCACAAGACTTGTACGGTACTACGGGTGCACAAGATTGAAGAGTATCGGTTGATCCATACCGATCGATCCATTGCCAATCTTAGATAGCAAACATCCTGATTGATGCACTAGCAGTACAGGATGAGAAAAAGGGGGAACGTTCTAACAAAAATAGGCTGTACAAAAAAACATCCTCATTATTGTTTTCGCTAAGTCTCGTACACATCATAATTTAGCCCCATTACGAATTAAATTAAAGACTCAACGAGCGAAGGTCCTGCAGATCCACGCGACCACGCTCACAAAAGATCTTTGAACTTGTGACCATCCTGGCCCCATATCGAATTATTAGGTTGGTTTGGCCAGCGTAATGATCTTCAAGTTGTTCATCCCATCCGGAGACAAAAAGAAAAAAACATGATTTCGGTTACAACACGTATCAGTTCTTTCAAACTGGATAAAACGGGCGATTAAATGGAAACAATATGTAAACAACTAAACGGCAGTTTAGACAGACGGTGAAGAAGTTGCATGCAAAGTCAAGAAGCCTGAATACCACGAATGCAAGAGTCAAGAAGCCTGAAAAGTTGCATGCAAGAGCCATCGTTTCTCGTAGCATAGAATGATTCGTCTTTTACGTTAAAATAAAAACTAGCCTGTACTCTTGTGAGACGACGGTGGGTCCTGCGCTGTGTCACCTGCAAAAACGCAATTTTTAATTGGTGATTGAGCAATTTGCGATTCCGTAATGAGACTGAGAGATCCACAGACAGGTGTGTTAGGCCACGTTGGACCGGCCGGCGGGGGACGACAAGAGCGAGCACAGTGAGCTGGAACGCTGGATGGGATCGGTTGCCTGTGTTCCGGCGGCCCGACCGGCCCCACCTCGCCGCCGCCAGGATTCCCTCCCGCCGCCTCGTCGCGACGTCGCCAACGGAGCCCCAAAATATCAGCGCAGGTGTGGGGCCCTGCTTCGTTGCTTCCGGTCCCACCACGGGATACCGATGGCAAAGGGCCACCCGCCGGATGTCACCCTGGTAAAAAGAAAACGACAACCGAACCCAAAATAGAGAGAACCGAAAGTATCCAAACTGAAATAATTTTCGGTAGCTTGTTCGGTGCCTAATTTTTAAGAATCAAAATCTCAGCGAATCAAATTTATTGAAATGTGTTGAGTTTGATGTAGTTATATTATTAATAACACTATTTTAGTTTATTTTATTTTGTATACGTGGTACTCTACTCAAATAATCTTGTAGATTTGTATATGTATGTATTTGGCACTACTATTCTCTGTTGAAATTATTTTCAAATTATGTTAAAATTAGTTTTTGAACATGCTATTACATGTTCATGTGATCAATTCAGTTTTTTCGATAAATATCAAAATTGAACTGAAAGTGTCGAAACTAAATTTCCTTGGTACTGATTTTTAAAAAGAAACTAATCGATACCTGTTTTTAAACTGAATTTATATAAGAACTGAGATACCAAACCAAAGTACAAATGCCCAGGGTGATCCGCATGGTTTAGCTGTTGCAGGTTCAGCGCTCATCGAGTCGGATGGATGTGTGCATGTTGTGACACTGATTTTTCCCCCCTCGAATACGCGCACATGTTGTGACTGTGATTCACGGCAACTTCGGCCAAAAAAGTCACGTTTTCCGAGAGGGAGCATCTCCAAGAGATTAGCTAAAAACATTAGCCAAATTTACTGATTTAGCTACTCTCTAAAATATATTTGATAAAAAAAAATATTAGAGTACTCCAACAGACTCTGTAAAAGATGGCTACTGAGGTAGGCTATCCAAAATTAGAGAACAAATAAGGTGAGATGGAGAACTACTAAATTTGAAGAGTTATTTACAGAGTCTGTTGGAAATGTTTTTCCTTCAACAATAGCTAAATTTACCTTTAGAAAATAATTTAGCTAATCTCTTGGAGATGACCGAACATTTCGTTTCATTAGGACCAACTCTGCTTACGTGATAAATCAACTTCTTTAGCTGTTGTATATAAGTCAGAAATTTTAAGTTTAACCAATTATATATGACATAAAATTGGCATAGCTAGATATAATATACTACTCCTTCTATTAACTTTTCACTGCAGTAGGTCGCAGAAGCGAGCTTTTAGAATTTGGGTGCAGATTTTGTTCTGCCAATTAGATTCATCGTACAAAGGATCCTTTTGGGCTTTTGCAAAAAGCGAGCCGGCGTCGGTCCCCATCCACATCCAGATTTCCTCGCTTTTGTGCAAAAGTCCGGTAGAATTGGTTCGCTTTTGCTCTTTGTGCTGTGGACGTGACAAGTTGTGGAACCGGGCGCGGGCAGGGCGATGCTAAATATTCATCTGCCCCACCAGATGGTGACTAGCACTGCTACTACGGCCATGTTTAGATTCAATTTTTTTTTTAAAATTTTTGATAATATAGTTCTTTCGTTTTTATTTGATAAACATTATCTAATCATAGAATAACTAGATTTAAAAGATTCGTCTCGCGATTTACAGATAAACTATACAATTAGCTTTTATTTTCATCTATATTTAATATTCTATGCATGTGCCGCAAGATTCGACGTGACAAAAAATCTTGAAAAGTTTTTTGTTTTTGGATGAATTAAACAGGACCTACATGTGTATGAAGTTATCTATCAAATCTGAAAGTGTTTTCTTCTCTTAAAAATACTAACAAACAATTTTTTCAACTATGGTTTATCAGTTAAACAAACAGACACACATACAGCGAAACACAGTGCCATGGGGACGATATCTTGTGGAGTACCGAGTAAGTAATGAAACTAATTTAGTGATGTAATAAATGGTGGTTTAGTTAAGACAAATTTTCCAAGATGGAGTCGTGAAAAGTTCGCTTTTTTTGTGTGCGGTACTGACCGAATTCCATCCTACTCGTAGGTTAGGTGCCGGTGCCGAGCCTACTCGCGAGGCGTATCTTGCAGTTGCAGCTTTTACCCATGTGGCCACGTCTGATGTCTGCTTGCACGAGTTGGCCAGCGGACAGATGTCACACGACACAGGTAATGCTCACTAAACCGGTAAGTGGTAAATAATCAGATATCTGTTGCTTAGCATTTGTTTAAACTGTACTACTTTGATCGATTAAAGGATAACCAGTTGACGACATGGCCACTGACGATAACACCCGCTATAGGTACAGTCAGGGTCAGGCCCTCCCTCCTCGACTAGCTAAAGGTCTCCGATCTTTCTAGCTAACTACAATAAGAGCTGTTAGTATGAGTAACTATTTAAGAACTAATTGCTATTTTAGGCGTCATTTGACACGGCTGTATAGCAATTTAAGTTTAAGTCTTGTTTTCTTCCCACTCTTTTTCGTAAACTGGACATATAAAACTGTCATTAAAACTACTTTTTTCCTTTTTTTTTAAAACGATTTCGGCTCCACTAGAGGAGCTATCGTAGCTTTGCACGATCATCTTTTTTTTTTGCGAATTTGCATGGTCATCATGATCTGCAAATAAAAAGCCTTTTTGTAATGCGCATGTAAACAGAATTTGTAGATGGGATAGGTATTACCGCAAGTAGGGAGCGGTGGATCCACGACATGTTTGGATATCGCTATGGTCTATTATTTTCGAAAGATATGGATAATAACAGATTAATTTGTCAAAAGATATAGAGTCTTTTGAAGTTTTTTTAGGATCCTATTCTTTTGACGATGCCGTAGGGAGAGTATGCAAAACGGCGGTACTGTGGATCTGAATCCGTGCGCTTGCTTAAAGCCAGAGAGAGCCCGTGACTGCTGCTTTGATTGACGGTGAGACGAACACGATATGCGTGCACCATCTCCGGTTCTCCTCCCGGCATCCATCGTGGCTACTAGGTACTAGTTGCATCCATCTATGAAGTGAATCTGATGCATCATGCATGTGTATCTTCACAGCGCTAGCAATAGGCCATCGGCGTCTAATCTAGCAACTTGCCAGAATGATTGGCCTGTGCGCACTGCACAGACGCAGGGGCAGCAGGATGCAGGAAGGCAACATGCATGGGCCAGGATGGCGCACCACACCAGGACGGAAACAATTCCGCTCCCGGCAGTTTCCTATCAGAGCCGCCCTGCCGGACTCGGACCGCCAATAATTCTGCCGGTGGAGCTGGAGGGAGGTCACCAGCAGCAACGTGAACGAACGGGGAAAAGATGCTTCTTTTTTTTTTTGGGGTCTTCCGGCCGGCGTCGCGCGGCGCCGGCAAAAGGTGATCCAACGGCGGCCGAACGGGAGATTAGGGAGGAGAGCTAGCTAGTGCTTGGTAGGTTGCACGCACGCCAGTTGCTGAGTGGCCGCCTCATCATGGCTTAGTAGTTACTAAGTGCCGTATGACATTGGCGTGACCAGAAAGCACGTACTAGCGCGTAGTCTAGTGCTAGTGCTGACTGCCGCGGCCCTGGCCCTGTCCCCGCCGCCCTGGTGCCTAGCCCTAGGAGTTTGGGTAACCCACAAAGTTCGGGTTTTTAAAAGTTCGGATAATGAAAAATATTACCCAAAAACAGCCTTAAAAACCATTACCCATAGGTTTGGGTATCCGCAAATTTAGGTTTAGGTTTGGGTATACCCGATATACCTGAAATCTTTAGGTCGTCAGACTCTGGTTTCCCTCTCCGCCGAGGTGATGTGCAGCGGCGACGGCGACTGGAGTCCTGATGGGGGAAGCGGCGTCGACGTCGAGCTCGTGAGACGGGAGAAGGGAGGGGCGACAGCAGAGTCGGGGTGAGAGGGCGGCGCAGTGAGGGCTGCGGGAGAGATGGTGGCGACGTCGTCAGACCCATCGCGGCCTTGTGCTGTCGCCGTCAGCGTCGCTCGCGCAAATAACTGAGACCGAGCGGTGGCCATGGGAGCGATGCGTTTTGAAGGGGAGGGGCAGGGACGAAGCTAGAAAAAATTGTAGGAGGGGCTGAATAAAATTGCTACATCGATTTAACTTTACTATAACCCCTCACAATAGAAAAAAATATATATTAGCTTGAAGTAGTCTTATATTAATTCACAAAATATATCTAAAAATAAAGATCTCAGTCTACCCTATCTTATAAATTTGTGTCTAAAATTAGAAGCAAAAACACTAGAAACTCCACTGAATAAGTAGCTGTAGAGGGGCTTGAGCCCCCCTAGCCCCACCACTAGCTTTGTCCATGGGGAGGGGTACGGGAACATGGGCTCTCGGCGAGCCAGGGAGACGGAAATTAAGAGGTTGAGTTAATGAGGAACCAAAGACGAGGAGGTATCCTACCGTTGTCGGGCATGGGTACAAGAAATCGGGGATGCTTTGTTGACCAACCTAGGATACGGTTACTTCGGATACCGGGGTATGTTACCCGATTTACCCGAAATAAATTTGGGTTTTAATATTCACTATCCGAACTAGAGTTCAGGTACTGCGGGTGCGGTTTTTCGGGTCTGGGTCCGGGTATCTCGGGTTCGGGGTTCATGTATCGGGTTTTGTGCCCAGGGCTACTGGTGCCAGCAGTGACGCCTGCTGCATGTGCCCCGTTCTTTAGGCCTTGGCCGTGTTTCGTGGAGGAAAAAATTTCATGCCACTGTAACACTTTTGTTTGTTTGTGGTAATTATCATCCAATTATAGATTAACTAGGCTCAAAAGATTCGTCTCGTAAATTTCAACTAAATTGTGCAATTATTTTTTTATTTTCGTCTATATTTAATACTCTATGCATGCGTCTAAAGATTCAATGTGATGGGAAATCTTGAAAAATTGTAGGTTTTGGGGTGGAAGTAAACAAGACCTTTAGTTCACCAGAAAACCAAAAACTTTTTAAGATTTCTTGTCACATCGAATCTTGTGGTATATGCATGAAGTATTAAATATAGACGAAAACAAAAACTAATTGCACAGTTTGTCTATAAATCATGAGATGAATCTTTTGAGCCTAGTCAGTCCATGATTGGATAATATTTGTCAAATAAAAACGAAAATGTTACGGTACCGAAATTCAAAATTTTCTCGAAACTAAACAAGGCCTTAGTTAGTTTTTTTTTAAAAAAATAGCTACCCGAGTACTTTTGTTTGTATTAAAAAATTTTGGGTCTTGTGACCAGAAAGTATGTGGTAATTATTGTTATCATTGACTAACTAATCTTAAAAGATTCGTTTCGTAAACTATATGTGATCTGTGTGATTACTTATTTTTTCTATATTTAATGTTTCATATATGATGTGACGAGAAATCTTAATCATTTTGTAAAATGTTTGAGGAACTAAACAAAGCCTTGGCTTCTTGTGTTTTGGGTTGGATGGAAACCTTTTTCCGGCCATCGGGATCGGATTTGCTTTGCATCGATCATTGCATGTGCTTTACCAGCCGTCGACCTAAACCAAACCAATACTAACCGCCTCGCACTTATTGGGTTCCAAGCACCAACGAACGTGGCGGACATAAACGGACCGGAGCTAGATTAGTTAGAGTGATAATGATGGTGAAGCTTCCAGCTGTGCTTCCGTGAATTGCTGCTGTGGTGATGATCTAAAATTAGGACAGGATAGGATCAGGAGTACGCGTTAATAACGACAAGGGCTGTGGCGTCGGCGGTTCGGCAAAGCTCGCTCGCATTATAGCTAATACGATCACCACACACCAGAGATTATCCGGCCTCAGACTTCTTTTTATTGTAAGAGAGCAACTATTCATTATTTTCATTGCACAAGAGATTAACCTCAAACTCCTTTTTATTTATTCAGTTCGAACTTAAAAAAAATCTAGACACATTCTTTATTTTAATTTCAAGTTTTAAGATCGCATCCCAATATATATACAGTATTTTGTTTTCACAATTCTGCATTTTTTAGCTAATATATATAACACACTTAAAAATAGTCTAAAACTAAAAAAATGAAAAAAATAGCTAGATACATGAGGATGCTCCTCTCTCCAAACTATGTTGTCATGGTCGAATGTAGAACGTGAGTTATCCTTCTCAGACCATGTTTGCCGGCAGCTATCCTCCTCACCCATAAGTGAAGTGAGATGAAGTCAACTGGACGAACTTACTCTTGATCATTTGTACCATCCTACAAAATACTTCAACACGAACACAAAAAAACTTGTGGCTCGAATTATGATAAGGGGTTAGTAGTCAACCATTCGAGAATTGTTCTTAGGGATTTAGATATATTTTCTTTTGCAAAAATTTTAACAGGATGTCTATATAATATTTTTTTGGATTTTATATTTATTTGTATGCAGAAAATTAAATATGTATGTATGGTATTTTTTATTTTTTATGTCATTACAGTAAATATTCCTATAGGTTCTTACCAAGGAAATTATTCACATGGGGTTTAAAAAAATGCAATGACAACATTTTTATTTTTCTCTAGTGTAATATTAATGCAAAAATGTAAACATGCTAAAGTGGAGAATAATTGATGCAAAGTAAATATGAATAACTACCAATGTTACTTTTCAACAAAGCTTCGGATTTTTAAGTCTTTCGGACAGAATTGACCGGAGAGAGTTCTTTACTCTTTGGGTGCATCACCAGGCCTCGGAGATGGAGACCCACATGGCTGCGCTTCTTGTGATGGTGACTCTCCAGATATTACCTTCTCTTTGCATACATGTTTGGGCTGTGGATTTACTTTTGTTGGAGTAGGTTCACTCCTCACAAGTTCTCCTTTATAGTCCTCCGATCCATTCTTAGGGGATTGATTCCTTTGGCGTTGAGATTGACGCTTCCTTCTAGAGTGGTTCTTCTTTGGTCGTTTATATGTTGTATAACTATTGAAATAACAAAGTACCTTTTCTTCAAGGAATTGGAAGTGGACTTGTCTAGATCCAACATAGATTCTTACATGGGTGGTGTTGAGAAATGGTCTTTCTAGGATGATGGGTGTATCATCATCTTCTTCTCCCATGTCCAATACCATGAGGTCAACAAGAGCGTAGTAGTCTTGGATCTTGATCATAACATCTTTCGCTATGTCCTCTGGGAATCGGATTGATTGGTCCGCTATGTGCAGCTACATATATATAGGGTACAAAGGTTCGTTACCAAATATATATATATATATATATATATATATATATATATATATATATATATATATATGTTGACGCCCGATCTAATATCGCAGAAGCCAATAAAGTTGTTTTGTTGGCCTACATTGCTGATGAAGCCTTGATTGATGAAAACCTCGCTTCTAGTTGTAATTGTACATCTTCCACAGAACCATGATTGTCGTAAGATCTTGAAGCCCAAATCGTCTCGCTTTAATATCCTCTCAAAAGCAAAAGAAAAGAAAATTACACCCTGTAGATCATTTTTCTCCCTTTCGGCCCTGCATGTACAAGCACCCTCTCAGCCACACTCACCAGCCGTCTGTGTGATTTGTACTGTAACTTGTTCCAGCCAACGCATAAGCCGAGGCCACAATGATAGCAGATGGCGGACGAGGATGGGGACCGGGCCGGGGCTGCGATGAATGTGGAACTGGATCATTGGAATTTCTAATTTGTTTCTAACACCGGCTTAACATCATTGCTGAGTTATTAAACTGAAAACACGGAAGTTTCCGATCTACCAAGGATAGTTATTCATCCCATCATTAGGTCAGGTGCTCGTTATCTAGGCAGCTCCATCAGTCACGGACATGAACCAAAGATCAGATCTTCCTCAAAGTGACAAATTGCTCGTGACGCCTTGATCAGAAATAAAAGACAAGTCCACATCGCTACTCGTTTAGAAGTACCCGAACTGACGCTGATGGATCTACTTTAGCTCATTGGAGAGTCTGACAAAAAACCAGCAGCTCGAAGTATAACACATAGCAGTATACAAGCGTTTATTTATTGTTTGAATCCCAAAAGGACGACACCAAAAAAAAATGAACCAAGAAGAAACAACATCCACGTTACAGTTACACAACGCTGACAAAAGAAAAGTGTAAGCCTGAAACTTGCTGCGCATAGATCATGGATGAGATGGAGCGGTCGCTATACGTGTCATACGAGTGTGTTCTCTTCTGTCTGGATATCCAAAGCTATCCTATCACGCCCCCCAGGTCCCACGGGAGCACTTTCAAACTCTCAGTTCGGACTTCAGAAGGAAACCTTGATGCCGAGCAACGCCATGAGCTGGGACACGAACTCAGGGTGCCCGGGCCAGGCTGCGCCAGTGACGAGATTGCCGTCGGTGAAGCAGCGGTGGATCGGGTCAGGCTCCAGCCAGGTTCCGCCCCCAAGTACAACGTTGAGCTTTACGGCTGGGTACGCAGTGCATTTCTTCCCCTGCATATCAACCAACCAACCAAGGATGCATAAGTGCACATCAGTCAATCGAAGTTGCCAAATGTTCCGAGAAAAAACTAGACACATTTACTAGTATATAACCTAAGGAGTAAGAAGGATCCGACGGTGAACAAAAGGAGCTATCATTAATCTGCTTCGATTACCATCCTTTCTGGACCCATAAAACTAGCAAGATTTGTTATGTTCAGAACAAATTTTGCTAGGCCACACAGTAAAAACACATGGAGGGTGGAGCTATCATTAATCTGCGTTGACTACCATCCTTTGTGGACGCAGAAAACTAGCAATGATTTGTTATGTTCAGAGCAAAATTTGCTAGGCCACACAGTAGAGACACATGGAGGCTGGAGCGATGATTAATTTGCATGGACTACCATCATTTCTAGAGACAAAACTAGCAAGATTTGTTATGTTCAGAGCAAAATTTGCTAGGACAGTGGAAACACATGAACCAAAAGAAACACCAACGGTACAGATTATAGGGCATATGAAATTATCAACGGAAACAAGATTCTGCAGAATAACGATAGTGATGTACCTTAAGGACTCCAGCAGCTGACAATATCTGTTGGCCATGGCAGATCGATGCAATTGGCTTTCCGTTATCCGCGAAGGCCTTCACCAAGCTGATGACTTTATCATTCAGAGCCAGATACTCCGGAGCCCGCCCACCAGGAATCACAAGTGCATCATAGCTTGAAGCATCCACACTTTCAAATGATGCTGTTAAAGTAAAATCGTGGCCAGGCTTCTCACTGTAAGTCTGATCACCTTCGAAATCATGAATGGCTGTCGGGCACTTCTCCCCGGCTCCCTTGTCAGGGCAAACAGCATCGACATGGCAGCCAAGAGCTTGAAGAGACTGGAATGGGACCATAACCTCATAATCTTCCATGTAGTCCTATTAATCATGCAATTAAGAAAAAGATTACACATATAAGATATACAAAGATCAATAATATGAATTAGATTGTCTGAGCAAGCCTGTTGGACTTCATCCCAATCGTGCAGTGTGTGAAATATAAAAATAAAGTTTCAAAGGTGTATACGAATGTGGAAATACTTAAGAACATGTATTTTTCTCAATACATACCCCACAGAGGAACAGTATTTTCTTGTCTGAGCCTGCCACTGAACCTCCAAGTGCTTTGACAAATAGGCTGATGAATTCAGGATGAGAATCATAAGTTGCTGCAGTGATGAGATTGCCATCAACAGTGCATTTTGCCATTGTGTCGGGTTCTTCCCACTTAGCACCAGCAGCAACCAAAACTGGTTTAACAGCTGGATATGCTGTGCAGTTACGGTTCTCAACTACTCTTGCTGCCGCTAAAATCAACTGTCCATGACAAACTGATGCAATAGGCTTCTTAGCATCAGAGAAATTTCTGACTAGGTTAAGCACCTGTCTATCCATTGCAAGATATTCGGGTGCACGTCCACCAGGAATTACCAATCCATCATATTCACTAGCAGTTATCTCATCAAATGAAGCATTTAGTGTGAAATTATGACCTTTTGTCTCAGAGTATGTCTGCGTGAAATATACAAATGAGAGAATGAGTGTCGGCTTGTCAGAGCAATGATAAAGAATAAGGTAACATTGAACAAATAAAAGTAGTAACACTACTGTTTATTCTTCCAGCTGTTAATACAAACCATATCAGTGTAGATGCCACAGGAAGTAAGCAAGAGAAGCATGACATGACAGAGCAGTGTTATTGGTCTACAATACTACCAGGGCGCCATGGACAATTATACTATACAAAGCAACACCTTTCGGGAACAGATTTTGCAGTCAGGGATATAAACCAGATAACTATCTCCTAGACAAGTATTCATCCAAATATGTGATCATACATGAACTCCAACAACTACAATTCAAATACCTGGACAAATCTTCGTTATGGTAGCTAAGTATGTGGAATCTTACATGACAATGGTATATGGAAATCAGCAATACGCATGCAAGTTTGGAATTCTTTTACAATTTACAATATAACCTGCAGATTTACAAATTACAACACACTCACAGTTCTCCCAATGTTTAAAATGCAATTAAAGCAAGAGAGACCCTGTATCATCTACATTTAAAGTGCAGGTCACCAGCAGCTGCGTGTCCTCAAACTAGTTCATCCAGAAAACGACCTACAGAAGCAGCTTCTAAACAATCAAAAGGTTAAAAATATTTTCACATACCCTGGCTAAAGAAACACGAGTTGCCTATATAGTTCAGTTACAACAGTAACTACACTTCCCTAGAATCTGAATATTATGTTGCAGTGAATAAATCAGATGCAGTCTTTGCTTAAAAAAACAGATGCAGTGTCCAATCTAGTTTGTGCAAGCCTCCACACTTCATTGTCAATCTAATAAAATTCTAACAAGTTTTCCACACAGCTTCATTTGGTCCAACTCATCATCCCACTAGAAGCAAGAGAACATAACTAACCCTAACCAACCGAACGCGCCCACACAAAAAGACAAAAGAAAAAGAGTAGAACACATGGAGATCAATCCAAGGTACCTGGTGGCCGATCCCCTGATGGACGGCGGTGCGGCAGATGTTGCCGGCCTTCTTGCTAGGGCAGACGGCATCCACGGACACCCCATACGCTTGCAGCGCTTGGAACGGGACCATGACCTAACCCAGCATCATTTCAAGAACCGATTTTGTTTCAGGATACACCAATCCAGGGCTGATTCTCGATGGAAACACAAGTAATTCAGCAGGAGGCGAAACGAAAAAAAAAGAGGGGAAGAAAGAAAAGAGACCTCGTAGTCCTCCATGTAGTCGCCGCAGAGCATGAGCACTTTCTTCGCCGCCATCCCTAATCCCCACTCGCACGCTCGCGACCGCGCAGGCGAGACGCTTCGGCTTGTTTCGTCGAGCTCGGAGTCTAGAAGCCTCTCCTTCGTCTCTAGTCTCTACTGTCTCCAGTCTTTGGGGGTACTAGCACAGCAGTAGTGTTATATATGCCACTGGAGAGTCATCCGGAGAACACCTGGCTCTCATTTGTCTTCTACGCCTGTTTTCTTTTCTTTTCTTCTTTTTTCTTTTTGCTAAATTTATTTTTCTGAGAATATTTTCATAGTTATGTGAATGATGATTTTATTGCAAAAGTGTTCAATGCTACAGTTTCACTCATCCGCAATCAAAGTTGTCATTTTGTTCACGCGATACAGCCAGAGTATTTAGGCTCTCTTTGAAATGCGGGAAAGTTATCTAAAATTACAATCTCATGTTTTCTCTATAAAACTAAACAGATTCTTTTAAAATTCATATACGGTTCTCGTGACAATCCTGCGTCCAAAAAAACCTCACCGACCGACTTTACTGGCCGGCAAAGTTTATATCACGAGGCAGAAAATAGGTGAATCTTGTTAGCAACGTCGGAACTGTTTTTCTCGATCTTTTCGTGATGATGAAGGATGGATCGAGCAAAACTGCAAATCGTTTACTTTGATGAACTTGATCCTGCAAATGCCTGGCGATTCGAGTTGAATAACCAATTAGGTAGCTCTCAAAAAATTTCAAAATTCTCCGTCACATCGATTCTTGCGGAATATGCATTATCAAATACAAATGAAAATGCTACAGTAACTAAATCTAAAAAAAATGTTAAACTAAACAAGGCCTTCTCTGAAAGTGCTAGTACAGGAGATATCTTCCCTGATCTGCCAGCAGATACTACGCAGATCAGGCAGCACACCAGCATGTGATTTCGGAAACTACGTGATATAATATGCGTAGCGAGGCGAACCTTTTGCACCTACAGGATCACTATTTCCCCGAAGTTGTGGTAGCCACTATCCGTTGTGTATTTCTTTTTTCAGAAACAGGATTTCTGTAAGTGCACAAGAATGGGAGGCATATCTATATATATATATATATATTAAAAAAACTTATCATACACACAGTCAACAGCTAACAGCAAAAGATCCAGACCTTGTTGCAGCACCTGGGAAGTTGGGAGCTCAGATGCCGATGCTAAAGGAACCTTGCGCATTGGCATCTCTTCAGCTCTTGTTGCATTCAACTGTGTCCTAACTCCAGCACATAATTTCATTTTCAAGAAGTAACATAAACACATCTCACTGCAATTTTGCAGTCAAAACTTGTGTTTACTTGTCTCGGAAAAACAAAATTGTTTACTTGTCTGAAAAGAAGAAGCTATCATGTCTTATGCAGCAATTGAAACCAACCATGGTATCTCAAAAGCATAATGCCAGAATAATATACATAAAGAACTCGTCCATGAACACATCATATAGAGAATGTAAGCAAAATGCCCCTTCTGGGGGTTGATTATATTTCATTTCGGGCACAAATTGATCCAAGGAATATCCTGCTGTTAGTAAGGAAACTAATACAATACAAAGTCTGAGGGTAGGTCAGATATGCTGAACATCACAGCTGTTTACATGTAAACCTCAAATCGATTATGAACGCTACCTCGCTTCTTATCTGACCTATAATTATCAGTAATCAGCCTCACAAAATAATAGGCTTTGGCACTATCAAAATAAAAGGAAACATAAAGCGCCAGATGAAATCACCCAAGAGATGCACTAAGCAAAGCAGGCATTTCAGCTTTGCGTCAAGCAGCAGAACCAATGACAAAACCTAGAGCTCTTTGCCTCAAAGCAACAGGACCAATGAGAAAACCTAGAGCTCTTTGCCTCAAGCAACAGAAGCAATGACACCATAGCGCTTAAGAGAATACAACCCCCACTTTCCGAGCAAAGTCATCATCATCGTCGAAATCTTCGTCATCTTCGTATGCATTTTCATCTTCAGATTTGTAGTCGTGACCTTCAATTGTCTCGTAGTCGTCAGACTCACCCTCTCTCTGGCCATAGTTATCCGCCTCTTGATTTCCTTCTGCATCCACTTCAGCAGCATACTCAACCTCAAACTTATCACCATGAGAAGAAGACTGCCTGTGTGCATCCACAGGGATATGATCTTCCTCTTTATACTCTTCGTCACCTGAACCACTTTTGCAATCTGCAGAGCTGGTAATGTTGCCACAGCCTTTCTTCTCAGTTTCAACCAGAGAACCTGTCTGCATGACTGCAACCTCAGCAGATTTCTCATGGTTATTGCCCTGTGCTGCCTCTCTTTTTCTCTGTAAGATGACACTGAGGGGTTTCGGACCCTCAAAATCAAGAGATGCTTCGGATTCCACAATTCCATTTCCCTTCCTTGGCTCTCCCAAGTTTCTGCGAGCAGCAAAATGAGCTGAATCCACCGCATCTCTTCTAGCTTTGAGGCCATCTGCATGCCTGACAGTAGAGACAAGCTCACTTGACCTCCGGTGGCTCCTTTCTTGATTCTGTCCAGACTCCCGATGCCTACCTCCATGAAAATCCATACGCCTAACTGGAGAAAATCTATCCCGGAGTCTCCTCCTGTCTCGTTCATCCTCGAAGCGAATATCAACTCTATCAGGTGACCTTCGAGGAAGCTTTATTCTGGCCTGCAGACGGGAACTCAGAGTGCTTCCTCGTGGGCCCTGGTAGCGATCTCTGTGTGTGTGGTGACCACCATGTGGCCTTTCTCTGTAGCGTTCATCCCTCCAGTGCCGGTCCCCATTAGCCTGTTCTGGGCTAATGGCTGTCGAAGGCCCATTTATTCTTCTCCTGCGGAGCTGATGGCGTAGATCTGATCCATCTATCTTGTCGCGATCAAGCTCTCTGTGGAGAAACCTTCTATCTGGATGGTAAGGTCTGTCTAAGCTCCTCTCAGATGAGGATCTACGACGTTTCCTCTCATAGCCATCATACTGTCCAATGCGTCCGTTCTCACCCATTCCATTGTTGAACTGCTCACTTTCATGATGGGCCCGAATATCAAAATCAGCTGGAGCATATTCATAATCTTCTACCGGGTACATCTCCCTTCCAAAATCTTCCTCGTCATGTAAATAAGCAGCACCATCTCCATCATTGTCTACAAGAACATCAAAACCAGGAGAAGACTCCCCCAAAAAGTCATCAGCCTCCCTGCTATTCTGTGGCAGGTCATCAGTAGGAGGCATTTCAAAATTTTGGTTCCAGTCTTGGACAGGTTCACCCTCCACAGGAACCTGGTTCTGATAGTGCATAGGATGATCCTCAGTTGTGAAACTTTTCTTTGCTGCGAGTGTATTACTGGGTGCCTGCTCAGAGTTGGGCCCAGACTTCACTGCATTGGAAGCTACATCAGCGGGAATTGCACCCGCACCACTCTTGGAAATATGAGCTGTAGTCCAGTTATCAGTTATTCGAGCCTCTTGCTGCGTTGAATTATTTGGAGCTGCAGCCTCTTCATTCTTTTGAGCCTGGGATGGTTCCAAAGGGAAGGAAGTAATCTTCGCCGCCTGCTCTGCAGGATTATTACCAGATGTTTGTGGTCCATGATAAAAAGGGCATCTATCACCCTTCAAGCAGTTCCCTTTCTGGAAGTAATAGCATGGGACCATCTGCTTGCCCGGGTTATAGGCACCATAGTGCGCAGAAACTGGAGGTAGTCCAGAAGTTGGGGCACCAAAGAGACCATCAATTGGCTGGAGAAGGCAAAGGAAGAAAAATAAAGATTAGAAAATAATGATAATATAACAGATAAAATGGGCAAGTAGTTATAAATCTGATAGTAGATATTGAGGAAATGGAAATAGACATACCGGATGGCGGAATGCACACTTAGGATTCAAACAACTGCCATTCAACCAGTACCAACAGTCTCTAGGGTTCATCCGGGCACCCTCGCTGTGACGAAAATCGCATTCATTACCCTAATGGAAGGAATTTGAGAGAAATATTAGTTTAAGATTTGATTGGATGGTTATAGGAAA
Organism: Sorghum bicolor; assembly: GCF_000003195.3. Lineage (NCBI taxonomy): Eukaryota > Viridiplantae > Streptophyta > Magnoliopsida > Poales > Poaceae > Sorghum > Sorghum bicolor. The sequence goes on from NC_012875.2 coordinate 59,667,785, forward strand.
CAATAGCAGGTAAACATGCATGATAATTAGAAATTCAACAGTGGGATAGTATTATGAGTGGACTGAACTATACAGTCTAATCAAGCCGGACCATGTATGAATGAATGGGCTAACAATATGTAAACCAATACACACAAGAAGCAGAGGACAGCCAGGCATGAAAGTCTACTGACACATATCAGGCGTTTGCATTGATATGGAGCAAATGACTATTTGCCTTTTTCACATATATAGTACACTGATAGTGTATACAATAAGTTAGAATGATATTGTATTGCACAACATGTTTTGTCAGATTATGATAGAGAAACTGTTCCATAATAAAATAGCCAGCATGTACCAATCCAGAAAGCCCAGTGAGGTTCTAGGCACCAGAAAATTTTTCTCATGAGGCCTTCTCCAACATCTAAAAGATTGTAGAGGTCACTAAATCCAAGGGTGATGTGTGTGGTGCCAGTAAGCCTACCCCATGCCCAGATGACACAACTTTACAAAACACATTAACCTGGCTCTTGGTACCATCATAGACATGGAAAATGCACACGCTTGGACCCAGGGGTTATAAATTATATCAAATTCCCGAAAGCTGCTCAAATCGCGATTCCACATATCGCCCCCTAAACAGAACATGCGTCCAAAACCAGAACAGAATTTGATGTTTTTTCACCGCGAAATTCACAGGCACCTAGCAAAGAAACCTTACCGAGACCCTATTCCCAAACCAAACCGGCCGCCTCGAAGGGGGAAAAAAATCGCACGCCTTAATCGCCTAAAGCAGCACCCGGAAGGCCGGAACCCTAAGAAACTCGCGCGGTGGCAGAAGAGAAGACCGGGCGCGGCGTACGTACCTTCTTGCAGGTGAGCGGCGAGGCGAGGAAGTAGACGCAGTCGGTGCTGCGCCGGAGCGCCTCCTCCTCCGGCGTCAGCGGCTTCGCGGCGGCGGCCGCCGCCCCCGCGGCGCCGTCCACCTCCATGGCCCCCGTTCCGAAGGTGGCGGTTGGCCGCGGGATCCTCGTCCCCTGCCCCGGCCCCCGAGCCGATCGCCCGCGGGGGAGAGCTAGGGCTCCTGGCGGCGGGCGGGGGTTAGATCTACGGCCGCCTCCGCTCCGCGGGAGGAGGCTAGGCTAGGGTTGGCGAAGACGACGGGAGGGAGGGAGGGATGGGCTCGTCTCGTGTGGACTGGATTGGATTGGGAGGAGCCGCCTCTGCCTCTGCCTCTGCCTCTGCCTCTGCCTTGCGGGTATATGACGGGGAAGGGGACAGGCAGGCAACGAACCAAACCAACGGACTCCTCCCCGCTAGACCGCTAGCGCTAGAGAGGCGGCAGGCAGAGACCGCTGCGTTGCGTGTGCGTGCGCCGCCTGCGCCGAGACGCTTCGCGGCTATCCTTCGGTCTTTCCTTTCCCGGCTCTAGTTTGAAGTTTCCGCATTGACCTTCGACTCTCACGCTCGGATCGTAGATTTTTTTTTTCTGGTTATTACTAATGTATGTTTATGAAAACCCTATTACGCGACCTGTCACGATATCGCGCGATGACACAACTCTCTAGCGTCCACGGGGGACATTGGTCGGCGGTTAGGGCAAGGAGGAGCAGAAATGTTGGTAGGGTTTGGGTCGAGGACAAGGAGGAGAGTGGTCTCGAGGACGAGGTGGCGAAGAAGGCGCGCCGGGAGGGAGAAATGGGCACAAGATGGCAAGAGGAGGCAGTGCAAGGAGAAAAAAATGAGCCGGCTGGCGTTAATGGCCTCGCATTATTTATGTAAATTTGAACTTGTTCATATAAAGTTTTTATATAAGTCATGATACTTTTCTATTTTAAACGAGCCATAGAAAGGAGTAAGGAAAAACTACAGTGACGACTTATGTAAGCCCTAGTATAGGGATATAAGGACATGATTACACTTTTCTTTCCAACCAAATAACCAAAATGTGGATCAGAGATTGGATTGCTCTCGCAAACAAATAATTGTTTTTATGAGTTATATCAAAAAAAGATATACGATATTTATTTGTGTACTTTCTATAGTACTATCAATGGTAGAAGAACGTATACCACCATTAGGGTGATGGCTCTAGGCGTTGGCCCATATATTCTATATTGTAGCACAAAATTTTAAGGAGGTCCAATCCATCCCGCAAATCAATATATGGACTACTTCCTAGATACTGGCAAATAGGCTTTTCACTTGTTACTGTTCTCTTGTGAGTGCACAGATGATTCGCTGTTACTTCCTACTACATTGGTAATCTTGTGAATGCACACAACTGAAGCCATTTCAAGTGATGCCTATATTGGAATGGCAAATAGTATTTGAGCAGCCAATGCCAATAATGAACCAGGTGTTTGAAAGTGGAGCTGATAATGCATAGATCCACATAAATAAAATTCAAACATCAACAAATGCTAGTTGCACATCTGTGGATGATTCACGTTACAAAATTCAATGAACTTCAAAGGCAAAATTAGTTTACAAGAATCACATTATTACAGCCCTTGTTTGTAATTCCTAATGCATTGGTTTCTTCAGGTGCAGCTCTCAGTCATAAAGGCAAAGCATATCCTATATCACCAAATACAAGAGCAAGTCAGGCCACGGATACAAGATGTAATACCATATGCTGTCATGATTTCAAATGGAGTAATTTTGCACACCTAAAGAAAAACTGAAGTGTTTTTATTATAAGTACAAAATTTTTCCTTTGGCATGGATCATGATCAAAATGAAAACAAGAGCCAAGCAAGTTACATGGAACAACTTTGCATGCTCAATTCTGAAGACATGAGCAAACACACAGAGCAACAACCTAAGTAGTACATGTTACAAATATCTCCAGAAAAAAAAATGACTTTGTTTTAACTCAGTGTCCTCACTTCTCTTCTGCTCAGCTCCTAGCCATGATCAGATGCGCTTGTTTAAACCTATAACAACCACAGTTAAAACATAGAAACCCCATCTTTTTCAATGAAAAAGAACAGAGAACTTTTTTTCTTCATTAGCCTGATCTAATCAACAAGCATGAAGGATCTAATATTACTAAGACTTGCTAGCTGGAACTGATAGGTTCAGTAATTCATGGTTGATCAGACTGCACAACTAAGTAACAGAAATCCATGTTGTTGAGAACATTAGATGAAAATATTATTCATTTAACCATTTCAAGAACCATAAGAATGCCAAATTCATTCCTAAAGGTACAAAACAGAGAAATGGATTGAAAAGGTGAAGAAAAATAGCACCTCAGGCATCAAAGACAAACAGAAACTCTACTATTATATATGGGACAATGTTTTAACCAGGCATCACTTTTCCTCCGAGTTTAGAGAACCGCAATCTTGTAGTCGACATGTAAATTGCAAGTCTATATAGCTAAAAGCCTAAAACCATATCCTCATATTTTACGAATAAAGAGGGCCAATAATGGAACCAGTGGAACAATCAACATGACTGCAATGCCTAATCCTAAAGAGACTGTATTCTTTCTATTTATAACTAGGATGTTGTCGTTGCACCATGCACCCGGCAAAGCCAACCAAAAAAACACACACAACAAACTATACAAAAAATAATTTACGGTAAGAAGTTATACTGGCATCAAGCTACTATAAAGTAAAACAATATTACAATACAATGCCTGCAACTAGTTTTGATATGAACTGCTAGCATTTTAAGTTCATTATTCATCACTGCATACATAAAGATCCCTGTTGATCAATTTCTGTTAACATTGCAAAAGAAGAAAAGATCCTATAAAATCTAAACTACAATGGAAGTTCACAAGTTTCCAAATTGACATGTGCCATTTTGCACTGGGAGCCAATAAGTCAAAGAATAAACACAGAGTCCCAGAGCGGTAGCTCCAATGAACTTGACCTAAAAAACAGTGAATTGGTTGGTGATAACTCTTATACTGGACCAGCTAAAACAGCTTCTTTCACATCCACAGTATCAAGAGACCGAAAATTGGTCAATAATTATACACCAAAAGGGCTCCCTAAGATCATGGCTGTTAGGAAAAAAACTAATAGCTTGCTGCTAAATACATTGGACAATTGGACATAGATGTAAAAGTATATCTGTAGAGAAACAATCGAGCACAATTGAACTAATTGCAACTAAAACACAAATAGAAAGGAATATGAACGTGTATTATTTCATCAGTATAACAAAGGTTAAAAGAAGTATCATCAGGACAGGACACTATTCATTCATATATTAATCAGTCATGAGCTTGGGGATTGACCTCATAGGTGCAAAGCACAGCTGGAAGGAACTAAGATGCACGAGTTACTAAATTAGCCAGTTCACTCACATGACTCATGTATCTTGGTTTATATGGTGTATAAGTAGAACAAACAAACTACCTGATGAGTACTGTGTAATGAGTTCAGTTCATGAATTGCATGGTCCAGTGAGAAATGGATTTAATAAATGACAATGTGGCCATGCTAGCAAAACGTTATAGTACTTCAATTAGCGATCTGAGGGAGCTTAGGACTTTTTTTTTTCTCGTTCAATCTTATCCGAAACACGCAAACATCGAAGTGCACAATCACATGAAAATGTTGCAGAGCATGCAGGAAGCCAGCGACCAACAACAGATCCAAATATTTGACAGCATGCCATTATCTCCTCAAATGGTAACAGCCCAGAACAAAGAGTTACCTTGCGAGAGCGAGCTCCAGCAGGTGGAATCGACCGCGATGCAGGACCTAAGCCGCGCGGCCGCCACCGCGCTGTGCAGAGGCAATAGCGTTTCGAGCCCCGCGGACGCCGCGGCCGCCGACCTGCACCGAAGCCAAACGGCCGATATGAGCGCATGCGCCGAATCCCATTCAGGACCAATCGCCAGGGAGTCGGCCGGCTACCTGCGGAGGATCCGGGCGGACCGGGCAGCGGAAGTCGAGGCAAGGGAAGGCAGTGGCGCTCCGAGGACGCGGCCGGTAAGGGGTGCGGAGCGGACCGCCGACCTCACGGCGGCGGCGGCGGCGGCGGCTGTGCGGGATAACGATGCCATTTCCCTCTTCCCCTGACTTCTCGCGTCGGTGTCGAAGCAAAACCTCGTGGGGGTTCGAGAGGCTAAACCCTAAACGCTGCTTTCGTTTGGGCCGACCGGCGTTCATCAGGACGACTTGGTATGGGCCGGAGGAAGGAGAAATTTGGGTGGCCCATGGATGGATTCGCGACTGAGAACAGGTTTATAGCCTCGTTGAGCAAAGCAGAAGGAAAAATTGATTACACCCTGCTGTTAAAAGCATGAGAATTGAACTACAGATCTATTTTTGTACGGTGCTAAACATTGGTGCACTAATTAAAATGTTTAAAGATATAGAAATATATATATATGTTAAAAGTTTATAGGGACTATTTAACAAGTTTAGAGGCTGTATATACAATGATTTAAGCCTCTCTTAACTCTAACCGTATCATCATCGTTCCTTCCTCGAATTCAAAAGGAACGGCCGCGCGCCCAGATGGGCCAAAAGGCGCAAGGCGCTATGCACCATGCCGTTACGGCCCACAGAGCAAAGAAGCAGATCTGTCGTGCCGCTCTGCACAGAATGGAATAAAAGCTCAAGTCTCGGCCCAATCCCAGCCAGAAGCCATGTCAAGTGAAGGTAAGTAGGTAAGGTAACCCTATCTCTTGTTTTCGCGTCGATCCAGCCCGTACGTATTTCCTGTTTCCCGTGCATGCGGTGGCCTATACGTACACATCTTATGACAGTGCACCAACCTACAGTACTGCTCTCACGTTTCCTTTTCTCTCAGTTTCAGTAGCAGAACTCTTCTGTTGTTGCATTTGCATGCTCTGGTAGTGGTACTTGGAGTAAAATACAAAGTGATGCTGCATGGTCTTGTTTCGCCGTACGTAGCTTCCTCTATTTGTGCTGACTCTGCCGAGCATCGTTCCTGCAAGCTCTCTAACAGCCTAACAGTCATGTAAGTAACACCGTTTCAAGCAGGTCTAAACTAACAACGAATCCGGAGGCTAATAATTAACCTTCATCGTCTTTGTATCGAAACCGTACCCATGCATATGGACTGACGAATGATCAGGTTATAGATCTCGATCCGGTACGGTGCACCCTGTTGCCAAGACACGCCCATCTCCTGTTCCAGTAACAACTGCCAAATAGTACCAGTACGGACACTCAACACAACTCCTTTCGCCGTCTCATCTACCCCTGTCACCCCGGCCATCCGATCCAGTCGTATTGCGCTTGGGCCTCACTCTTTTCCAAAACACACAAGCGTACACCATCACGATAATCACATGACATGGTATGGTAATGGTAAAAGAAAATCCTGAAAGAATAATTACCACGAGACACTGGCTGGTGGGCCCACCGGTGTCTCTTTATTCCTTTTTTTTTCATCACATCTTTTTTCTTCTCGGGCCTTGGGAAATTTTCCATCCCTACACTAGTCCAGGGCTCCGGCCAGAGGGCAGGGCAGGCAGAAGCACACGCACTGCAGAGGCGGTGGGGGCAGCAGTACTTGGCGAGTGGGGGCAGCGCGTTGTCATCTCATATCAGCTCAGCTCATCACCTCACACTCGATCACTCACGCATCTCCCCCTCCGCCTCCGGCCCGGCGCCCCGGCCACCATTATTACCACCGAGACTTTGCCTTGCGAGGCCCAAAAGATATCTCGCGCGCCCGCCCCGCCACAACCACACCACACCACACCACTGCACTGTGTGCGCTTGTGGTTGTGGGTCACTCGTGGAGCCGCAGCGTCCCCACCCACTGCTGCTACGCGCACGAGCAGCGCAATGGCAAGCTCCTGCTTGCTGATGCCTGCCCAGCCTGCCTGCCTGCCTGCACAGCCAATCACTTGCATTCAAACCCTTCTCACATTCACACATCAGTACTCTACTCACAATGCGAGGTTTAAGGATCTTTTTTTTTTCTTTTCTTTATAGGATGTGGTAAAGGTTCAAGGACTTGCTTAGCTAGACACATCTGCTTGCAATGGGAAGGGCTTTTTCTTTACGACTAGGAAAAGTCTCGTCTATGTTAATAAAACATGAAATAAGCATAAAGAAACCCAAAATCCATATGCTTAAAGTTAGCCACGAAAGAAACCATTCTTGAGATAAACCCTTTATAGTGACCGTCGGTCCTACTCGCTATTAATGGGTCACATAAAAGTTTGGTACTCGGAGCAATTCCGATGGTGCACCAACCTACGCGCTTTGGGGAATCCAAAGCCACGTCTCCCGTCTTGGCACCACAAGTTTTTCCACATACTCTAATAATCCAATACTCATTTCAAACATAATAGTCTAGTACCCCTATTGATTTTGTTTTTCTTTCCCTGGTTCGGGTTCGGGTATGTGTTTGCCCTTGGTTGCAATATTCCTAAATGTTTTTCTGTAACCTTAGCTTGGTTGCTACTTTCTCCGATGAATCCTTGAATAAATCAACGATCAGAGTTTTTACTAAGTCAAACTTAAAAAAACTTTCTTAACTTCCACTAATTTTATTCAAAAGAGTACAAACATCTATAAAGCCAAATCCTGTCGTAACCAGGCCAGGCAATAATGCGGCATACGATGAAAAAACATGGTTTAGAAAACAACACTATAAGAGTTGCAACATTTTTTACAAGATACACTATATTGCATATATGATGTTTGATCTATTGTCATGCTTTTGCCACATCGTCCTATTCTAAAAAACTTAATGGAAAACCTAGCACTAGGTCAAGCAAAACACATGTACCCCTAATTAACCTAAGATACAGTGTGGCAAAAGCCCGACAATAAATCAAACTTCAGTATAAATATGCCATAAATCTAGGATATTCATCAAAGTACCTAGAGTAAAGTCTATTTCAATCTTTAAACTTTGTCATAAAACAATCATAGACTACTCAAGTTTACCAGCGAATGTTTAGACTAGGCTAAAACTAATATACTACTACATACTAATCTCTTTGTTTCGCTCAAGCTTTTCAATCAAATCTATTAGCTATTCAGCAATGTTTTTTCTCATAAAAAATCAATGAACAATACTTTTCTTCATGCTTTATCAATCAAACGAATAGGGCGTTTATTAGGAGATCCAAACAAATACTAACTTAGGGCATGTTTGGATACACATAACTAGTAATTACTAGGGGCTAAAAATTAGTCTAAATTAGCTATGGTTGGCTAGCTAGTTGGTTAACAAATAGTTGAAGACTTGACTAATAAATTAGCCTTCATACTTTGGTTGCACTAAAACTAATTTTTACTAGCAGTTAGGCCTTGTATGATAGAGGCCCACCAGACAGGGATGGGACGTACAGCCGTCGCTGGAAAAGAAAAAGGTGAAGAAAGCCGACTGGGTGGCTTGGTAGTACGCGGTTAGATCTTGCGGCGGGGGAGGGGAGGGGACGATAATGGCGGTGGTAGGGGTGAGCGGTGGCTTTTGCTTTTACATATATCCTGATACTGATCCCGAGTCCCGGCGGTCGACTCACTGCACTCATCACTGGCACGGGGACGTGGGGGGTGGGCCGTGGCTCATCAGCAGGGCCAGGCAAGCAAGGCTCACAGTTGCCGTGCCGGCCGGCCCGGCAGTGCCAACAAAGGCTGCGCCGCGGCTGTGCACGTCCCACTGCCGCGCACACCTGGCCAAAGCGCATGGCCCCCGCCGCGCGCACCTCACCTCTCGCACTGCCACTGCCACTGCCACTGCCAGTGCGTGCATGCATGCACGCTCGCTCGCTCGCGCGCGTCACGGACTCACGGGCACCACTGACCAGTCGTCCAGTCCGATCGTCTCCTCTCCGGCCCCAATCAATGCAGCAGCGGCGGAGCGGCAGTGGCGCGCCGGCCGCCGGAGCATGCATGCGTGCGTGCGTGTGCGGTGTGCCTGCGCATGCAACTCTGCGCGCGCCTTGCCAGCGTGGTCTCCGATGCGCAACTCGCTGTGGCCAGCTGCGAGCGTGTGGCCGCGCGTTGCAGGCTTGCAGTGCAGCCGCTGCAGCTGGCAGCACCATAGTATTACCATGTTATCACTAGGAGTATGTTTCATCTGTTTAATCCTAGGCCTTGTTTAGTTCGCAAAATTTTGTTTTTTTTTTGTTACTGTAGCACTTTCGTTTTTATTTGACAAACATTGTCCAATCACAGAGTAACTAGACTCAAAAGATTCATCTCACAAATTTCAGGTAAACTGTGTAATTAGTTTGTATTTTTGTCTTTATTTAATGCTCCATGCATGCGACCAAAGATTCGATGTGACGGAAAATCTTGAAAATTTTTACGAACTAAACAAGGCCCTAGTGATAATCTGCTGCTAGCGATAATCTCGCCGTGCAGCTAGGGAGACAGCAAGGGGACAGGAAGAGGGAAGCGAGGAGATGGAACGGGACGGATCAGAGGACAGAAGAGAGGAAGAAGATGCTAGAGGCCTTCTTTACTTCAACCTAAAACCTAAAATTTTTCAAGATTCCTTGTCACATCGAATATTTAGAGTTAGAGTATTAAATATAAATGAAAATAAAAACTAATTGCACAATTTAGTCAAAATTAACGAGACAGATTTTTTAAACCTAGTTAGTCTATAGTTAGACAATAATTACCACAAACAAACGAAATTATTACAGTGTCGCGAAGTTTTTCTCTTCGAGAACTAAACATGGCCTAGCTTAAGCCGAAGCCGAAAGCATCAAGATGCCGAGCGAGGTGGATAGCAAAGGCGTGGAAAGCGACCGTGTTCATTATGAAACAGTTGTGGGTTTGGATGGATCATGGGACAGCTCCAGTGATTCCCCCCTGTTTCTTAGGGATGGGGATGGGCGACGACTCGCTCGCTTTTGGCGAGATGAGTGATGAGTGAAGACGACTTTCTGAGATCGCACACTATGTTGGGCTCCTAATAAGTAAAGTACGACACGCACGAATAATTTAACACAGGGTATTAGCTGTTGGATCCATGGATTGGGGAGCAGATCATGCATATCTCTTTGCTTCTTTAAGTTTGTGAAGATGTCATCCAAAGTATACTATATACTAGTACGGAAATGTGCCACCATCATATCAATCTTAGCTTACAAAATCATTTCGGGGTTTTTTTATTAATATATATAGGAAGGTGGCTATCTAGGAAAGAAAAAGAGGCATGAATTGTACCGCCTCCCATCATAGAGCATGTAACCACGTCAAGCTAGATCTGTACTAATTTAATCTTATACTCCACTGAATTATGTATATATGTATAAGGCCCCGTTTAGTTGCTCTTGGTAATGTTTTAACTCCTGTCACATCAAATGTTTAGACACATGCATAAAGCACTAAATATAAACTATTTACAAGACTAAAAACATAAATAGAGAGTAATTTGCGAGATGAATCTTTTTGAGCCTAATTAGTCCACGATTAGACACTAATTATCAAATAAGACAACAAAAATGCTACAGTGTCTGCTAAATTTTAACACCTCAAACTAAACATTCTCTAAATTTTCATCCACGCTTCCTAGAGTGCACGTGCCAGAAAACGCAGAAGCAAAGACACCTAACAAATGAATGAAAAGAAACCAAGGAAGAAAGGGCTCCAAAGCCATCTGATTTTTGATCCAATGAATGAAAACCATTGTCTAATTAGATAAAAAATTTTAGGCACCTGAAATATAGGATGTCCCAATTTTATCACTTACTGTATGATTGGTATTGTTTGGTTCAACACTAAAACTAATTTTATCAATTAGCGCCTGTTTGGCACTACTTCTCTCCGGCTCCGGCTCTAGCTCCTCCAGAGAAATTCTGTCAACCATTTCTCTGGAGAAGCTATTTTTAATTAAAAAGCAGAGGAGCCAAAACCGTTTTGGTGAAGCCACAAATTATGGCTTCTCCAAAACTGCTCTGGTTCCTCTAGAGAACCCCCCGTGTGTGAGGGTATAAACCCCTATACCCTTACGGCTAGACTTGGGCCAGGAGGCTTGGCCCATTACGAGACAAGTTCAAAGCTTGATCCGACAGTTTGGAGTTTCGCACAAGGAAACAAGATGTGGAGATCAAGCGGGATTCTAGTCGGTTAGAATAGGAATTGATATCGAACTATCTATGGCAGTTGTAACCGACTAGAATTAGTTTCCAGATCTGTAACCCTGCCCTCCGGACTATATAAGGAGGGGCAAGGGACCCCCCTAGGAAACATTATTCTCTCAATCCAATATAATCAGACGCAGGACGTAGGTATTACGCCAACTCGGCGGCCGAACCTGGATAAAAAGCTTGTCCGTGTCTTGCGTCACCATCGAGTTCGTAGTTTGCGCACCGTCTACCGATAAACTACTACCGTGGGTATACCCCAAGGTAGACTGCCGACCAGCTTTCGTCGACAGTGGCGCGCCGGGTAGGGGGTGTGCGTACAACTTCTCCGACGAACAAGATGGTCACAATTCCAGCTTCCGCGGCCGTGCCCAAAGGCCTCACGTTCACCGTCGGCCAGATCACATGGACGACGCGCGGCGGTGGTCTCTCGACCACGGTTTCGGAAGGAACCCAGATCCAATCTGGGATGACGTCAGCTCCGACCACCCGGATGACGGCATCGAGCGCCCGACCACCGCTCCCGCTCTACAAGGGGAAGAAGATCGACTGCTCGGACCTTCTCCAAGCACTTGATCGCGCTGATTCCAAGCTACTCGAAGCTTCTCAACTGGTAGATGGGATCTCGCGCCAGCCTAACCAAGCCGCTCTAGCGGATTCTTTCAACTCCCACCGGCAAACTCGTGTCGTTACACACGAACGGCTGGGGACGTCTCTGACGATAACCTCAACCCTCTCAGGACGATCCGTCAAGATCGAGGCCGACCTGGAGGAAGATTATCCTTGCGGTCTGAACAACTCGGCCTCTCTCTACTCGAGACACGTCCGATCCTTCTTTAACAATGCTGGTTGGTCGCCAAAGGGGAGCGGTCGACCAGCTCGTCATTACGTTAACATGGTGACGATCCAAGAACTACGGGACGGCCAGGCTTCCAGCACAAATTCGAGCACTGGTTTCGTCCCCACTGAAGTCATAAATTCCGAGGACGATGACTACGACTTGGATTTGCCGTCACATCCTCCGGGTTTCCCTCGTTTTCCGGTCTTCCCACCCCGGCGAGGAGACATCGTTTTCAACGTCAGCGCCGACGAGCCGGTCGTTGACGGAGAAACAGACGAGCAGAGGCAGCTCCGCGAGCAGCGTAACGCCGATCGCGCCCGACGACGCACGGACGAGGAACGTCAAATCCCGCCGCATAATCTCAGCGACGCTTTTGACATGGTCGGAGATCAGCAAGTTTATAAAACGCCGAGCGCCAATGTGGCCGTCGCCATGGCCAATTTAGATCGGCTCCCTGATACTCCCGAGTGCCAGGGGGTCCGAACCAGTGTCCGGGCACACCTGATCGCCGCGATGGGACAGACAGCCACTCTGCTCAAAAGAGTCCAGGCCGTCTCCTATACAGAAGCCACCTCCGACCAGACTCACCGTAGCCGGACCTCACCGCAGCCCAGCAGGCACCACCGTAGCCGTTCCCCCGACAACCATCGAAAAGATTCATGGCGTGACAACGGCGGTCGGGATGCTGGCGGTCACCGCGAGCAGAATCGCGGGCGTGGTCAAGAAGTAAACCAGCACAGGGATCTTCGGTATAACATCCCTCCCAAAGACGCCCGGGACCGCATCAACAGGCGCGCCACGGAGAGAGCAGTCCACGAAAACCTGCGCCGTATTGAGTATGATGCAACGCACGGCCCCCGGGGCCTGAGACAGTTCTCCTCACACCTCCGCCAGGTCGTGTGGCCCCGCAATTTCAAGCTCGAGAAACTCAAAAAATTCGACGACAAGGAAAATCCAGAGAACTGGATCACTCTCTACGAAATCACCGTCCGATCAGCAGCAGGAGACGAGCACGTCATGGCCAACTACTTCCCAGTAGTCCTCGACCAGGCTGGTCATCAGTGGCTCCTTGGCCTGCCCGAGGACTCCTTCGATTCTTGGGAAGAGCTACGCCAGGCTTTCATCGACAACTTCATCGCCACATGCAAGCAGCCTGGAAACAAGGACGACCTCGAAAGGATAAGGGACAGGAAAAATGAACCTCTGCGCGATTACATCCGACGATTCTCGGATATGCGCCTTAAGATCCCGAAGATTTCCCACGACGAGGCCATCTCTGCCTTCATCAAAGGCCTGCGTTTCCATGAGGCACTGAGGAACAAGGTGTTGCGCAAAAGGCCAGCAACAATGGCCGAGCTCCTTGCCACGGCTAAAAATTACGCCGATGCCGACGACGCAGAAAAAATAATCCGGGACGATGCGAGAGGTCCCGACAAGCCTCCTCGGCGAGATGACAATCGCGGTCGTTTCGACAACAGGAACCAACGCCGCCCCGACAACCGTGATCAAAGAGAAGGCTGGGATAGGCGGCGCGACAATCGCGACGATTTCAGAGGAAAGCGCCCCCGTGACCACGACCACGAAGTGAATACGGTCAAGCGTCCCAACGGGCGGTGGGACTACCAAGAAGACTACAACAAAACGTTGAAGGGACCGTGTCAACTGCACCCAAAGTCCAATCATACCATGGAAGAGTGTCGCGTCCTCAAAAACAACTATACGCGGCGGGCCGCCCAAGATGACTCCGCCAAGAAAAATGGAAAACGAGACGGGCACGACCACGAAGACGAGGACGAGGACCAAGATAGGGACCCACGACACCAATATGTCAGTCCCACCGACGTGGTCCATTACATCTTCAGAGGCAAGGTCTCCGTCGAATCTAAGCGAGAAAGAAAGCTATTAAAAAGAGCCTGCCTCAACATAGTTAGCACGGACAGCCTGATCGCAGACCCGAAATTTCCCCCGTGGTCGCACAGGGAGATCTCCTTCAGTAGGAAGGACCAGTGGGCCGCTATCCCAGAGCCAGGTCGTTTCCCTCTAATCCTGGACCCTTGCATCAACAGCATCAGATTCGAGCGCGTGCTCGTGGATGGAGGAAGCTCCATTGACATCCTCTTCCGCAACAGCCTGCCCGCTCTCAAGATATCTCCGGCACAACTAAAACCCTACGATGCTCAATTCTGGGGAGTCTTGCCAGGTCAGAGTTCAGTGCCCCTCGGACAGATAACATTGCCTGTCCAATTCGGCACGCCCGACCACTTTTGGACAGAGTTCGTCAACTTCATAGTCGCCGACTTCGATGGAACCTACCACGCTATACTGGGCCGACCATCGCTGACAAAATTTATGGCAGTCCCGCATTACTCATACCTGGTCCTCAAAATGCCTACTGAGAAGGGTGTCCTGACCGTCAGAGGCAATGTCTACACTGCATATACTTGCGAGGAAGAGAGCTTCAAGATCACCGAAGCAATTGACCTCTCAATCCGGATGGCACAAACAGCAACCCAAGCCGCACAGCTACCTTCCGACCAGCTCCGACTACCCGAGCAGGAGACCGCCAGGAAGAATACAAAATCCAAGGAGTATAAAGAAGTACAACTGGTCGACGGCAGCCCCGAGAAGACGGCCCTCATCGGGGCCAATCTGGACCCCAAATAGGAAGACACGCTCGTCAGGTTTCTAAGGGACAACGTGAGCATTTTCGCATGGAAACCCGCAGACATGCCCGGCGTCCCACGAAACCTGATCGAGCACTCCTTAAATTTCTCGAAGACCGCAAGACCAGTCAAGCAAAAGCTGCGATGGTTCGCTCGTGACAAAAAGGAGGCTATTAGGACAGAAATAACACGGATTCTAGCAGCCAGATTCATAAAAGAAGTGTATCATCCCGATTGGCTCGCCAATCCGGTCCTTGTACGCAAAAAGAATAATGAATGGAGAATGTGCGTTGATTACACTGATCTCAAGAAACACTGTCCTAAAAATCCTTTTGGTCTCCCTCGCATCGACGAGGTGGTCGACTCAACGGCCGGATGCGAACTCCTCTCTTTTCTAGACTGCTACTCTGGTTATCACCAGATCTCGCTAAAGGAAGACGATCAGATAAAAACGTCTTTCATTACTCCTTTCGGCGCATACTGCTACACGACCATGTCGTTCGGACTCAAAAACATCGGAGCCACCTATCAAAGGGCCATCCAGCAATGCCTCCACGACGAGATTCGTGATGACCTCGTCGAAGCCTATGTAGACGACGTCGTCGTCAAAACAAGGGATGCAAGCACCCTAATTGACAACTTAGACCGAACCTTTAAGGTGCTAAACAGGTACAAGTGGAAGCTTAACCCCAAAAAGTGCATCTTTGGTGTCCCTTCCGGTCTACTACTCGGCAACGTCGTCAGCCGCGACGGCATACGCCCGAATCCTTCAAAAGTCAAAGCAGTACTCGACATGCGACCACCTAAAAATGTCAAGGATATTCAGAAGCCCACTGGATGTATGGCCGCACTCAGCCGCTTCATCTCAAGACTATTAGAAAAAGGCCTCTCTTTTTTCAAACTCTTGAAGGCGTCGGAAAAATTTTCTTGGACAGAGGAAGCCGACGCTGCGTTCACTCAGCTTAAGACTTTCCTCACTTCACCGCCTGTTCTTACAGCGCCTCAGCCCAATGAAGACCTACTCCTTTACATTGCTGCAACCGACAGGGTTGTTTCAACGGCAATAGTGGTCGAGCGAGACGAGCCAGGTCATGTCTACAAGGTCCAGAGATCCGTGTACTTCATAAGCGAAGTCCTAAACGAGTCCAAGGCCAGATATCCACAAATACAGAAGCTCATATACGCCATTTTAATAACATCGAGAAAGCTAAAGCACTACTTCGACGGCCATCGAATCTTGGTAACTACCAGTTTCCCTCTTGGGGACATTCTGCGCAATAAAGACGCCAACGGCAGAATTCTAAAATGGGCAATGGAATTATGCCCATTCTCCCTGGAATTCCAGAGCCGCACCACAGTCAAATCTCAAGCCCTGGTCGATTTCATCGCAGAGTGGACGGATCTCAACGAGCCTCCCGTTCCCGACGTCTCCGACCACTGGTCGATGTTCTTCGACGGGTCCTTGAACATCAACGGCACCGGCGCGGGGATTCTTTTCGTGTCGCCTAACAAGGACAAACTGTGTTACGTCCTTAGGATCCTTTTTCCGGCATCAAACAATGTCGCCCAATACGAAGCATGCCTTCACGGCATACGATTAGCCGTTGAGTTGGGAGTCAAACGCCTTTATGTCTATGGCGACTCCGCTTTAGTTATCAACCAGCTCAACAAGGAATGGGACGCAACCCACGAGAAGATGGATCTCTACTGCAAAGAAATTCGCAAATGGGAAACCAACTTCTATGGCATAGAGTACATCCACGTGGTCCGGGATAAGAACCAGGCAGCAGACGCGTTGTCAAAGTTAGGGTCATCTCGGGCCCAGATCCCGCAAGGTGTTTTTGTCCAGGACATCCATGAGCCAAGTGTGGGCAAAGACCCGCCCGAAAATGAGCCTATTGAGGCAATGCTCATAGACGACGTTACTCCGACAACCGGTAACCGCGATTGGCGCACCCGATTCATCAGATATATATCGGACGGGTCAGGTTTTCAGGATAAAACAGAGAACGAGCGCCTCATTCGACGATCAAAGAATTACATACTGGTGGACGGCAAACTCATGCGAAAAAATGCAAGTTCTGAAGTGCTGCTCAAATGCATATCCTAGGATGATGGCATCAAGCTCCTGGACGACATACATGCCGGATCCTGCGCCAATCATGCTGCCTCCAGAACGCTGGTCGGAAAAGCCTTCCGAGCAGGTTTTTATTGGCCAACCGCGGTCAACGACGCAGAAAAACTGGTCCGACATTGTGAGGGATGCCAGTTCTTTGCTAAAAGGACCCACGTACCTGCTCACGAGATTCAAACCATCCCGTCATCTTGGCCTTTCGCCTGCTGGGGGCTCGACATGATCGGGCCATTTAAACCGGCCCCTAGTAATTTCAAGTTCGTCTTCGTATTAATCGACAAGTTTTCGAAGTGGATTGAATATATGCCACTGGTCAAAGCAACCTCCGAGAAGGCTGTGGAGTTCCTCAATCAAATCATACACAGATTCGGGATCCCAAACAGTATAATCCCCGACCTGGGTACTCAGTTCACTGGCACCACATTTTGGGACTTCTGCGATGATAGAGGCATAGTCATAAAATACGTGTCAGTAGCTCACCCACGGGCAAATGGCCAAGTTGAACGTGCAAACGGAATGATCATCGATGCCCTAAAGAAAAGGTTGTACACCGAGAATGACAGAGCACCTGGTCGATGGATGAAAGAGTTGCCGGCCGTGGTCTGGGGTCTCCGAACACAGGCTAGTCGGAACACTGGGGTGTCACTCTACTTCATGGTTTACGGCACCGAGGCAGTGCTGCCATCTGATATAACCTTCGGATCTCCAAGGATTGAAAACTTCAACCAGTCAACGACCGACAACACCAGGGAACTCGAAATCAACTGCATGGAAGAAAAGCGCCTAAATTCGTGCCTTCAAACAACAAAGTATCTTGTGGCAATCAAACGATACCACAACAGGAACGTTAAGGACCGTTCCTTCGTGGTCGGCGATCTGGTACTCAGGTGGAAAACAAGCCAGGAAGGAATGCATAAGCTATCCACTCCCTGGGAAGGACCCTTTGTGGTCGCCGAAGTCACACGACCCACATCCTACAGATTGGCATATCCAGACGGAACACGCGTGCCTAACTCTTGGCACATAGATAAACTGCGCCGATTTTATCCATAAGTTCCAGTAACTTTTGCTTGTAAGTCTCTTATAGTTGGCAATAATAAAAGTTTTTTCTTTTTGGCTATACTTTGTTTACACGCAGAGCTTTCGGCGAAGAGCAACATTGTCCTCTGCGACGGAAACTATTAACGACCATGAATCAAACACAGTGACACGTCACTCAGATAACTTCACAACGCTCAAAATAACAGTCATGACAAAAGCAAACTTTATTACAAACTTTACATACAAAGTTTACAATAAATACCCTGACGGGCGGTCACTAGTCTACTCCTACAGACTACTCTACTGGCCTACTGCTCGGGCTGATCACCCGCTTGGCCTTGCTGCCCGGACGAAGGGTCGGGGCCACCGGCGTTTGGCTGGTCGAGACCGCAGGCGTCGACCGTCCATCTCCCGCAATAGACGCACCAGACAGCTCCCTGGCCGACCTGTCTGAGCCCGGCTGGTCGGGGGGAGTGGCCGTTCCGCATAGATTGATGTCGCTGATCACCGTCGACGACAAGTCCAGCAGACCACCTCGAAGCTCGTCCGCCTCCTGCGGGCCGACCTCCTTGGGATACCCCTTCTCCAGCCTGGTCAAGTCGACCAGGGGGTAGTGGGCACGCACCATGCTAAGGATATGCGTGCCAGCAAACTCCCCGGCGTCCTTCACAAACTGCTGAAGCCAGTCCCACGCCCGTTGCGCCTTTTCAACTGGCGTCAATCTCGGCACGCGGGGCTGGCTCTCCGGGAGCTCGGGACTGATCAAGTCCAGGACCGGGGACACTCCTTTCCAAATTCTACAACAGTTAACCTTCCAGGAGTCCCGATCCTTGTCCAGCTCGTCCAGATGCTTCTTGGTGTTCACCTTGAGCACTGCAAATCGAGGAAGATGTTAGACTCAGCGTATCAAAAAGAGCGATAAGCGGTGAATAACGGGGGCGGCGCGTGATACCAGACAACTCCCGGTCCCTCTGGCCCAGCTCCTCCCCTGCTCGGCAACTGGCCTCCAGCGCCCCGGCAAGCTCTTGACCGAGCTGCTCTTGCTCCTGTCGGAGGCGCGCAACCTCCTCCTCCAAGTCTATGTGAATCATAACCTGGTCAGCAAAGCAAACTACGCGTCTACACACAGCTGCTCGGAGCATGTGACTGACCTGACCGCCGCCGATACTGGTCGGCCAAGCGACGAGTGAGCTCGAGACGACGCTCCTCCTGGGCGTTCATCTCAGCCACCTTCTCCCCAACCTCCGACCGCAGCCGGTCCACCTCCGCGGTCAGGGCCTTGTTCGCGGCCACGATGCCTTCTATTTGGTCGAAGCACCTTTTCCGGTACTTCGCCGTTTTCATTGCGCCCTACAAAACAAGCATATGTTGACCAAGCAAGACAACACAAACAGTGTCGAACAGTGCAAAGGATCACTTACCTTGACCTCGTCCACGAGACGCTTGGCCGCGCGCTCTACTCTGGCGGCCTCTTCTGTTTCAGCGAGCTCCTCGTGCCCGATAAAGTGGTCCCCGCGTTGGCGCCACACATATACGTGTTGGCGGCCATCACGAGGACGACCTTCAATCTCCTCCACCTCGTCGTCGGAGGCCGCCCGGGTTCCCTCGCCCGCTGCATCGCCCCCGGTGGTGGTCGCAGGCATTACCGGCCCCTGGACCGGGCCCGGGGAGCCTGCAGTCGAAGAGGCTCCTGCCCGGGGCGGCGTTGGGACCTCCCTCCCTTCGACGGGGGGAGGGGTCGGGGCTCCGTCCTCCCCTTCTGTGGCGTTACTCGGGGGAGGCATCCCCGTAGCCTCCTGGACCCTTGTCGGGCTGCTCGCCGTAGTCTGTGCCGAGGCCAGGAGCTCCTCGGCGCTCTCAGGCACGGCTGCAGCCGCAGGCTGCTCCGCGGTCTGCGGCGCCGCGTCCTCAGCGGCACAAGCAGGCTCGGCCACCCCCTGGCCGGCGACGTGGTCGGGGTTGACATCCGACGCCGCGCTAAAGAACAAAGTATCATCTTCAAAAAAAAAAAAATCGCCAAGGTACGTAAGTCGAACACTTACAGATCTAATCGACGGTGGGTCGCGGTGAACCTCCTCCTAGCTCTGCCGGTCGGCACCTGCGCCCCCGTCTCGGCGACGCGCGACGCAGGAGGGTTGCTGGCCATCCGATCACTAGTGGCCGGTGCACTGACCGGACGGCTTCGAGGCCCTCAGACCAGCGACGGTGCGGCCTCCTCCTCCTCGTCGTCGTCGTCAGCGATCCGGACGAGCTGACGGCGCTTTGGCGCTCGACTGCTCTCTGCTGGCAGCGTCGGCGCAGGCGAAGGATCCGCTGCCATTGGCCTTTTCCACGCCACTCTCTCCTCGGTGGTCGGGACGGGGCGGGCCTGGTCCTCCTCACTGCTGGTGTAATGAGTACACCGAGCAGCGTCTTCCTCCGGCGGATCTTCCCCCGCAGGATTCTCCATTCCAGGTCCTAGTGACACATATACCGTGCACCGGTCAACATCTCCGATCTGCAAAAGTAACAAAGATAAGTCAGCAGCAGACAATAACGAATGCTAAAGCGATATAATCAGTAAGATACCTTAGGTGCTGGTCGCCCTAACTTGAAGGCTTGCACCCGATCAGTACCACGGACGAAGCCTTTGTCCGCAAAGTTGAACAGCTCGTTCAACAGCTGCTGCACCTCTGACTTCTCCAAGTCCTCAGGACGCATCCTGGTCGGGTCCACGCTTCCGGCATACTCGTACGCCGAGTGCACCCTCTTCTGGCCGGGCATCACCCGACGACACACAAAGTTGCCGACCACGCCTAGCCCGTCCAAGCGCGACCAGTCGATCAGCTTCATCAGGTCCGCCACTTGACCGTCGAACTCTGGGCGGTCGGTCCAGCTTACCCTCTTCTCGGGGATGTACCCCACGTCGCAGAACGTGGAGCTGCCCGGTTCTTCCCTGATGGAGAACCACTTCCTGTACCATTCGGTTAGGGAAGTGTTCCATGGACAGTGCAGGTAACGGTTCTTCATCCTGTCGCGAAGGTTGAGGTATACTCCACCTGCAACCTTGGAGCCTCCAACCGCTCCCTTCTTTCTTAAACAAAAAAGATAGCGAAAGAGATCGAAGTGCGGTTCTATGCCGACATAGGCCTCGCACAAATGGATAAAAGTGGAAATAAGAAGGATTGAGTTCGGGTGCAGATTGCAAATCCCGATCTCATAATACAAAAGAAGACCCTGAAGAAAAGGATGAACAGGCACCCCAAAACCCCTCTTAAGAAAATCCTCGAACACTACGATCTCACCGGCGCGGGGGTTGGGGTAGCTCTCCCCCTCCGGCGCCCTCCAGCCGCCGAGCTCCAGGCTGTGCAGTAGCCCCATATCGACGAGGTCACCCAGAGACTTTGCGGTGCTGCGGGATTTCTTCCATTCTTTGGCCATCAGCTCGGCCCTCTTCTTGGAGTCGCTCTTCGCCATTGGAGATGCGGGAGTGGCTTTGAACTAGGAGGGCGCAGGTGGTTGAAAGAAGGCGAAAGCGGCAAGCTTGAAGGCAATGGCAGGGTAAGCAATGAGGGGTTAATGTCAGGATTTTATAAACCGCAACTCCACCCCTCCCACTTCCCGCATTCTCGGGAAGTGGGCGGGCCATACGGCGGGCGCGGCGTTTCGGTTTTCAATGATTATCGACAATTAATGCGGCGGAGTTTTCGTACAAATTGATGGTTTCCTTTTCTCAAACCACGCAAAGGGCGGCTGTACAGTTGCTAGGCGCAACTTTTCATGCAGCCATCTGACATCCCGTCAGGAGGTCTCGTCACGTCAACTTTTATGTGGTAAAATTTTTTCCAAACAAGCAGACAAAAATGGTAGAGAGTTAACAATCCGGGGACTGCACCGACCACCGAGCACTTGATGCTCGGGGACTGGTCGCCCAGTCTATCAATCCGGAATTTCAAGGAATGCACCGACCACCGAGCGCTTGACGCTCGGGGACTGGTCGTCAAATATGTTGGAACTGCACCGACCACCGAGCACTTGATGCTCGGGGACTGGTCGCCAAGTCTATCAATCCGGAATTTCAAGGACTGCACCGACCACCGAGCACTTGATGCTCGGGGACTGGTCGCCCAGTCTATCAATCCAGAATTTCAAGGAATGCCACCGAGCACTTGATGCTCGGGGACTGGTCTTCAAATCTGTTGAGACTGCACCGACCACCAAGCGCTTGATGCTCGGGGACTGGTCGCCTAGTCTATTAGTTCAGGAATCTGCGGGCTGTATCGATCTCCGAGCATTGTACACCAGAAGACTGGATAATTTTAATTTTTTAGACCTTGCTACAAGGCTCATACTTCGCCTTCCAGCAAGCTCGGGGACTACATCGGTACGATGCATCTGGCGATGCATTTCAGATTCAAAAATACTTTGAGGAATTTTCTTTTGACCCTGGCACCACGTGCCTACGTCACCTACTACCAGGCTCGGGGACTAAGTGGGCACACTTCACCTTGCGGTGAATATGCTTGCTTCTTTGAGGAACTGTACTTTTCAGAAAAGTAAAGTGGGCACACTTCACCGGAAAAGAAATATTTTTTCTCAAGAGCACCATGCATTCTTCGAACAATTGGCTTCTTCGATGATGATGTTGATCAGATATATTTACATTTGGTCAAAATACCGTCACAATTGCCTGGGCAATTTTCATGCTGATTGAAGATGTCAAAGTTTCATTGGTCGAAGAAGCTCAAGACGGTGTGTTACTTCACAATACATGGTGCTCTGGGACTAGCTGTGAGGGTATAAACCCCTATACCCTTACGGCTAGACTTGGGCCATGAGGCTTGGCCCATTACGAGACAAGTTCAAAGCTTGATCCGACAGTTTGGAGTTTCGCACAAGGAAACAAGATGTGGAGATCAAGCGGGATTCTAGTCGGTTAGAATAGGAATTGATATCGAACTATCTATGGCAGTTGTAACCGACTAGGATTAGTTTCCAGATCTGTAACCCTGCCCTCCGGACTATATAAGGAGGGGCAAGGGACCCCCCTAGGACACATTATTCTCTCAATCCAATATAATAAGACGCAGGACGTAGGTATTACGCCAACTCGGCGGCCGAACCTAGATAAAAAGCTTGTTCGTGTCTTGCGTCACCATCGAGTTCGTAGTTTGCGCACCGTCTACCGATAAACTACTACCGTGGGTATACCCCAAGGTAGACTACCGACCAGCTTTCGTCGACACCGTGACAGTTGCGGATATAAGCCTAGGGCCAATATGGCCACGGCCCTAGGCGTGGGAAAAACACTAGAGTATTCCCTTTGTTTTTTCAGCTAAATCTATATATTAGCATTACTTTTATCTCTTAGCATGTGATCTGATGTTAGTGATTTATAGTATTGGCCCTAATTGTGAAAGTATTAGCATGTAATCCGATGTTTGTGGTTTATAATATTGGCCTTAGTTGTGAAAGTTTCCCAGCTCCGCCACTGTCCCGTGAGGAGCCCTGCCAAACGGGCCTGTGGAGCCATTCGTCATCCAACCACTTAATAAACATGCACTTAAGAAGCAGATATGCTAATGAGATCAAAATGTAGAAGTAACCCCTAGAGTTTAGCACATTGTATAATGTTCTCGAAAAAAGTTTAGCACATTGTATACGAGACACACAAAACACACAGCCAAAGAAACGCCTACCCCAGTGCTTCCCGCCCCATGCATGCAAATAAAAACCGAGAGTGCGCTGGACTGTGAACTAGCTAGCCACCGATCTGATCTGAGCCCGTCCAATGCAAGTTAGGCGCGCCATGGCTAACAGCCTGATTATTTGAGTTTAGGGCTTGCTTGGAATGGAGTTTTTTCACAGGATTTTCAAAGGATTGCTCTTCCTCCATTTTGCTTATGTCATAGCATGTTTGGATTGAAGGAATTGGGCATGGGCATCCCGTTTTGGAGGAAAGTTTTCCTTTCCTACACAAAACATATGAATAGAACACATCCACCACGAAGCAAAGTTTTTGTTGATGGCCGAGGCAAGCACGCAGTGAAGAGAGAGAGGATGAGGGTGAGACTATAGGAGAGAACGACGTGGCCGAGCAATGGAGAAACCGGCCACTAATGTCAGTCGTAGCCTTCCGATCCGTGCTCATCTCCGAACAACAACAACCCAGGAGTCGTATCTCCAGTCTACACTACCATGGCTTCTAGTTAAGTCACTCGCCATGGCTTTGGCCGAGAGGAGAGAGGGAGCAAGGAAACAAAGCTAGGAGACGAGGATAACTAGAGGAGAGAGACGACCGGATGAAGAACCATGAAGAGATAAAGGACATAGTACTTTCGAATTAATATATAGAAAGTCAGTTGTGAGCCGGTCATCTAAAGTCTCATGGTCATGGTCAAATGTGCTAAATAATGAAGTTAATCAATCTAGTATTAAGCAATAATATCTTTCTTATACATATTGTCTCTGGTTCTGTGATTGGAATTTCTGTGTTCCAAACACCTCTTTTTGTCTATTCATGTAGTTCTGCAATCCTTTGCTTTAGCACACCTCCTTTTGTCAATTCCTGTAGCTTTGCGATCCTCTGTTTTACCACTATACCTTGAGCACATTCTTATGTTTTTTTTCATTCCTCCGTTTCTATTACTGTAATCCAAACAAGCCTTTATGTACCTAATTTGTCAAATAAGGCCTTCTTTAGATCTATTTTTTTTTGGATTTTTGAGCCTATAACACTTTCATTTTTATTTAACAAATGTTGTCTAATCATGGAGTAATTTAGGCTTAAAAGATTCGTCTCACGATTTACAGGCAAACTGAGTAAATAGTTTTTGTTTTCATTTATATTGAATGTTTCATGCATGTGCCGCAAGATTCGATGTGGCGGAAAATCTTGAAATGTTTTTGGTTTTTGGAGTGAATTAAACAATGCCTAATACTTTCAGCTCCATTAATCCTAGCATGTACATATGTGAACTAGCCGGCCAACCAATCTCTACCTATATGACGGTACATGTTCATAGGGTCAAAGTAGCCTCACTGTTGTAATGACGTACAAGTCCCTGGCCAAGCACTAGAACTTTGTTTAGTTCACTCCAAAAACCAAAAAGTTTTCAAGATTTCCCGTCACATCGAATCTTGCGGCATATGCATAAAGCATTAAATATAGACAAAAACAAAAACTAATTACACAGTTTAGCTGTAAATCGCGAGACAAATCTTCTGATCCTAGTTAGTCCATGATTGGATAATATTTGTCATAAACAAACGAAAGTGCTAAAGTACCGAAATACAAAATTTTTTTCGGAACTAAACAAGGCGTAGGATCATGCATGCATGCACACACACACCCCCCTAGGTAGCTAGTTGTACTCGTACTAGCTAACCCCACCATTCTTGTACTGGTCCTCCAGTGATGTCCAGCAGATTGCCGGCACGGCAGAAAACAATGCCGGCCGGCGTGACGTCGCGCGCACAGGGGATTCCTGGGAGACGTCGAAGACGCATTGATGAGGTCTTGTTTAGTTCCAAAATATTTTACAAAATCGACACTATAGTTTTTTCATTTGTATTTGACAAATATTATCCAATCATGGACTAACTAGACTCAAAAGATTCGTCTCGTCAATTTCGACCAAACTGTGTAATTAGTTTTTATTTTTATCTATATTTAATACTTCATGTATGTGTCTAAAGATTCGATGTGACGGAGAATCTGAAAAATTTTGCAAAATTTTTTGAAACTAAACAAGGCGTGAGTCGTACTCGTTTGAACAGGAGCATTTTGACTCGCCGGCCGGCCAGCCAGACGGGCGGAGGCGCGAAGCAAGGGAGCAGGCAGCTGCCGGCACTCTTTGCCACTACTGGCAGGTAGGCTGCGTACTTGTACCACTGCTAGCCACGGCAAGCCAACCAGGGGACGAGGCAGGCAGCGATGGGCAAAGCAAAAAGGGCCTGGGCCGGGGTGGCGCTCGATCGGCCTGGACACGGACACGGACGGACGGAAGGGACGCTCACGCTCACACGGGACCGACCGTGGATCTCGGAGCTTTCTTTGCTTGCTTGCTTGCTTGCTTGCTCGGGGTCCGTGGGTAGGTTCTTTGCTCGACTGGGCAAGTGAGCGAGTGCGCCGTGGGGGCCGCGTGCTGCGAGGATGCGAGCAGCCGGCGATATTTGGGTGTGTGGCTGTGGCATCCTCCTCTGCCTCTGCGCCGCCCTGCGTTCCGTTGTGGTTTCGCTGCATATGCTATTCACGGCTAGAGCCTGCGGACGGACACGGCACACGGACGGAGCCCCGGCCCGACCGAGCGCCGCCGTCCCCTGCCCAGAGGCCCTCCGAAGATTTTTTTTTTAAAAAAAAAACATGTCACGCCGGACGATCTAGCTACGTACGGGGCCAAGCTACTGAGCGCCGCGTGCAGCTGGGTCTCTGGTAGGCAGAGGCAGCGCTCGAGCCGCCTACAGTGTGGCGTCCCGCCTGCAGCTACTGGTCGGAACAGTGCGGTGCGCGCGAGCAGCAGCAGGTCACGCGTGCACGCGCACGGCACCCGCGGCGCGTCGCGTCGCCGTCCGTCCGTCCGTCCTAGGGACCCACGACAGCCTGAGCACAAGTCTCGCTCGCGCAGTCGCCGTCGCAGGCGTGCAGCGCAGCGTCACTGCACGGCACGCAGACGACGACGACGACGCCAGCCCCAGCTCCCAGCTCGCCGGGCCCGGCCGCACGGTGGTCGTCGGCAGAGAGCGATGAACACGGGCACAGCAGGCCGCGGGCCACAGCCCACAGGCAGCACCCCGTAGCCCCCGGCCGGGCCCTCCAGCTTTTGGCGCAGCCCGCGGGCCCGGCCGCTGTTCCCTTTCCCTAAAGCCCCCCCACCTGCTCCAGCGGAGCGGAGCTGCGTGCTTACCTTTACCTCTGTTCCGGCCGCCGCGTCGAAAACCCAAATTCCGGCTGGATGACGCGCTCGCCGTACCCGTACCCGTACCCGTACCCCAGGCGCGCCGTGGACGACGCCGACGGCCTCCACCTGATGCACCACCCCCAACCTCCCATCCGGATCTCGGAGCCGTGTCGCTTTTCCTTCGCGTACGGGCAGGCGCCATGCCTCCACCTCCTGTTTTGTGTACGACAGTGCTGTGTAGGTACGAGTACGAGCCAATGTCACCAGCCACCACTTTCGATTGCTTTTAACAATTATATTCAATTATATACTAATTAGGCTCAAAAAATTTGTCTCATAAATTATATGTAAACTATGCAATTACTTAAAATTATAGGTAAACTATATAATTATTAGCTATTTTTTATTTATATTTAATCTCCAACAGTTTAGCAAATAACTTTCTATTTATAATTTTTTTAGCAAAATGAGGAAAAAAAACCCTCTCCAACAATTTGGTATCTAAATTGCCCATCTTTTCTAACATGACATATCTTCTCGTCTAGCGCACAAATATGCACGTGGGCTTCGTGTTTAGCATCGATCTTTCTCCTCATACTTAGCGAGGCTCTTCGTTCGTTTAGTGGGGCTCTTCGTTCGCTTAGTGGGACTATTCTTTTCATTAGCGAGTTTTTGGGTTTTTGAAACGATTTTTGTCAAACTGTTGGAGATAAGATCGTTTTTTTCTCCCCATATTATTTTGGGAGTTGGCAAACAACAAGATTTTGAAAAACGAATTTTGCCATATTCGTCTCGCAAATTACTCTTTGCCATGTTTTTAATTTCATAAACAATTTACATTTAGTACTTTATGCATATATGCAAACATTTGATGTGACGGATGGTAAACTTTACCGCCCATAACCAAACATGTCTTTAATATTCCATGTATGCGTCTAAAGATTCATATAGCAGATAATCTTGAATTTTTTTTGGAATTTTGGGCTAAATAAGGCCTAAAAGTGTGTTCACAGTTTGCGATGGCAGAAACGGCACCGACTCCGCCACATCCACACAGGATACTATTATAAGTTTGGTAGAGTCTTAGGTTTGACTGAGTTTATGGAAAATAATAATACTGTAACACTTAAGACTCTAAATCGACATATGATAAAAAAATATACTACTTTTTTTCTTTCATAAGATTTGTTATAATTCATACATCATGAAACTATAAGTTTTTTTTTCAAAATAGTTAGTCAAAAATAGTACTTTTTCTATTCTAAATTACAAGACATTTGATTTTTTTTTTCTATGTTTAAGCACTCGTGCAAAGGAGAGAGAGAGAAAAAAAAAAGAATAACGTAGTACGTACCGTCTGAACGAAGCAAACAG
Organism: Sorghum bicolor; assembly: GCF_000003195.3. Taxonomy (NCBI): domain Eukaryota; kingdom Viridiplantae; phylum Streptophyta; class Magnoliopsida; order Poales; family Poaceae; genus Sorghum; species Sorghum bicolor. Next base: position 59,695,764 of record NC_012875.2, read on the forward strand.
ACAGCTTGCGGCTGCAGTACGTACTACGTACGCCGCGCGTCGGCGACCGGCGGCCCATACCTCGGACATCACGAGATGAGACGGACACGCATGCATGCATGCATGCAGTCGACAGGCAAACATGAAACATCTACTCATGGGCACATACGGCGCTCCCAGCTGCTGGGCCTGGGACGAGGACGACACACACGTACGGTACGGCACGATCCAAGGGGGCGTGTGCGTGCTGTGTACGTAGAGCTCTAGTGCTGTGCATGCCTGTATATATGTATGGTTGCCGACGGCTGTTTCACGTACGTGTACAACTGCTGCACGTACGCATGCATCCTGTAAAACGTGTGGTAACATGGTGCCGACTAGATAGAACGTAACAGCGAAGAACTCGTAAAGCTGTTCCAAACATGTTTCGGCATATTGTCCAGCTAGGTAGCTAGCTCACCAAACAGACGCGACCAAAGGCGGCTCGATAGGTCTTTCTTCGAGTCCTCTGGTCCATGCATGGTCCGTCGTGTCTAAGCGACAGGGGGCGGTGGGCGCATGGCGTAGAGGGAACAGCTAGCAGGCGCAAACACACCTCGCTGCAGGGTACGGTTGCCATGCATGCACGCTCCGTATCCTTGGATATACTGTATATGTAATTGGTCTACGTACTTGGCCAGAAAATAATGCGTCCACAGCCTACTTGTCTTTTCATTTCTCCTATATATACAACTAAAAAGACTAAAGAGTGAACGGTGCAACATTATCTTTGGTCCATCCGTCTGCCACCCATGCGATCCCACCTCCCATGTGATTCTCTCGCATGACACAACAATCCCGCACAGGTTCGATTCCCATCCACAACCCTATTTACTTCTTTTTCATAAAAAGACGAGATTTTCTCCTGCCCCTTCACGCCGCCGCCATCCGCACTCTGCATCCTGTATCCCGCTGCTTCGCTCCACCACTATACGCTCAGGTCTTCTCCAAATCGACGCGGCGAGCTCCTCAACAAAGCCCCTCTATCCTTCTGTGCTTCTCCCTCCCCTGCTCCATGGCTGTGTGGGCAGCATGGTGCTGCTCCCCACTAGATCGAGCGGAGGTGGACGTGGAGGTGCAGACACAGGTGACGGCGAACCATCGCGAGCAGATGAGGTGGGTTGGCCGCCTTCGCCGGACCTAGGCTCCCCTGCTGTAGTCCTGTGCTGGTCCTGCGCGAGGCGTGGTATTGAGGCACGGTGGTGGGAAGTCCGACAAGAAGACCGACGATGTCTTCGATTCGGCGGAGGACTGACCGGTTGCCACCGGACTCCCTTCATCCTCCGGTCTAAATCGAAGGTCGGCGCGGAGTCCTGTGACTTCGCGCTTCTCTTTTCCGGCAATGACGGCGACATCTACGACGCTCCACCATGCGCGGATCCGGCCGAGTTCGCGACGCTGCTGGATGCGGCTCCCTGAGCCCGCTGTCTCAGCGTGGCCTACGCCCGGTCTACGTGGCCCGTCGAGGGCCTCTCCCTTTGATTAATCCATGGTGGGCCCTGCATGCAGCTGAGTTCGACACGCGGCAGTTAAGTGTAATGCATGCGTGCATTCTGTTGAGCTGGACGGCATGCAACCCAGCTCCGTGGATGGCATGGCTTCCTCAACCGTCTACCTTCATCACGTGCTCTCCGGTCCTGGTCCTGCATGCCTACACCATCACCTTGCAGACTACGGTTTTGTCGTTCCCTGCTGTAATGTTTAGATTGGAGAGAAAAAAATTTTGGGTGTTACATTAGGCCTTGTTTAGTTCGTTTCGAAATCCAAAAAATTTTCAAGATTACCCGTCACATCGAATCTTACGGCACATGCATGAAGCATTAAATATAGACGAAAATAAAAACTAATTACACAGTTTATCTGTAAATCGCGAGACGAATCTTTTGATCCTAGTTAGTTTATGATTGGACAATATTTGTCAAATAAAAACGAAAATGCTACAATAGCGGAATCGAAAAAATTTTCGGAACTAAACAAGGCCTTAGATGTTTCGGAAGGATATCGGGAGGGTGTTTTAAAAACTAATAAAAAACAAATTACATATTTTGTCTTGAAACTGCAAGACAAATCTATTGAGTACAATTAATTTGTCATTAGCATATGTGAGTTACTATAGCACTTAAGGCTAATTATGGACTAACTAGGTTTAAAAGATTCGTCTTGCGATTTTCAACCAAACTATGTAATTAGTTTATTTTTTTATCTACATTTAATGTTCCATACATGAGTCCAAAGATTCGATGGGATGGATGAAATTTTTTTTGGTGTGGAACTAAACAGAGTCTAATTAGACAGCTACTTCTCTAGCGCTGCTGGTTCGAATACTCTATCTCCACATGGGTTCCTGGTTCGACCTTCTTTTATCTCCGACAACGACATCAACAATATCCTTCGGTCGTCGGCATGTTTTTTTCTTCGACAACTCCACCGACCCGCTCTTAACTGTCACTACGCGCGGTTAATCTATCTGGGTGCACGCGTCTCTAACGCCCCTGCAAAAACCCCTCGCCGACAGATTATTCCTCCTTTGTGCCTCAATCGACTCTGTTGTCTTTATTTACAGTCGCAGAATCTCAATGTATCTTGGTCTTCTTTTGAAGACCTCTTTGTAATATGGCTGCTCCCCAAGCCGGGCAAGCCTAGCGGTCCTTAGCGGGCGCTACCCCACAACGGACGAGGCCACAACGACATTGCCTCGGCTCTAGGTGAGGCGCTTTGGTCCTCAGCATGGTGGCGCAGATGAGGTGTAGCCGCGAGGTTAGAAAGAGGGGTGCCTGCCAACGAGGAGGCACGACAGCTGGGCAAGGAAGAAAAGCAAACGCCGACGAGGTGGCAGGCCATCGGGTGAATTGGCTTGCTGCTAAAACATGGTTTAATTGGCTTGCCTTGCTGTTAGCTGCAATCAAACCTAACATTGAATTGGCTAGCGACCATGTTAGTATACTGAACTGATGAACAAAGTGCCTACAGACTCTGAAGCTTTGTTGGCTTATAGATTATGTGGACTGAGTGTTGCCAACCTTATTTCACATAAGATAAATACATGTGGACTCAATTGAAGCTTTGGCTTAGAATGTTTATTTTGAGAGATTTTGTGCAACCTAAAATTGGAGCGTTGTTGGCCTTATTTCACAATAGAAAATTCTTGACAAGTTGAGTGTTAGTCCTGAAATTTGGTCTTCATGATCGAACCTTTATTGACAGTGGATTTATGGATAGAACAAAACAAATCGAAGGCAACAAGAAAAAAGAATAGTTGACAATAGACCGCACAACCTTTTTTTATTGCCCCTCCCCTACGCTCACCACACCGCATATGTTTCAAGGCGTGTTATTATCTAAAATATGAAGATGACCTTGGTAGACCGGTCTTATATGAAGCAAACCAATAATTTAAAGAGAGAAGTTAGTTCTAAAAGGTTGAGAAGAAGTAGTCTTGTTATGGTGATATATAAACTTTTATGTGTGTATGTACAAATATATAATACTATAAATACATGCCTTGATGATTGCATACCATGAGAATTTTTGCCATGCGCAAAATTCCATTTGTAATATTGAAAATTACTAACATCAGGCTCACATTATTGTTTTTATAACTATACAACACGTTCATGCTCAATTATAGGGTATTATTTGTTCTCCTTGCAACGCACGTAAAGGTCTATTAAGTAGAGTGTCCTTTCTTGACCGTCTTAATTTCATGAACTTTACTTTTTACATTAAATGTCACTTTAATATTGGTATTTAATTTCACGCCTGCGATCTGTATTTTTTAGTATAAAAGTTTATTATCCCGTAGCAACGCACGGGCACGCTACCTAGTCAAATTATAAGACCTTTTAGTTTTTTTAATACACTAATTTTACTATACACTTAAATATATATTATGTCTAGAAATATTACTTTATCTAGACATAAAGCAAAAGCGAATATATCTAAAAAGCTAAAATATATTTTAGTTTTGTACTAAGTTAGAGCCATCTTAAGTTTGGACTAAATTTATGAGAAAACTTATCAACATCATGTATGACACCGAACATGTCCCGTGCCAAATCAAGTATACAATGTGTTTTCGTAACATAACACTAGTGTTTTCTTTCTTTTTGAAAGACACTAATATTTTGGCCTTGTTTAGTTCTCAAAATATTTTGCAAAATTTTTCAGATTCCCCGTCACATCGAATCTTTAGACACATGCATGAAGTATTAAATATAGACAAAAATAAAAACTAATTACATAGTTTGGTCGAAATTGACGAGACGAATCTTTTAAGCCTAGTTAGTCCATGATTGGACAATATTTGTCAAATACAAACGAAAAAGCTACAGTGTCGATTTTGCAAAATATTTTGGAACTAAACAAGGCCTTTGTTGTGTAAATTTGATTAAACTCTGGATAATTTGAACCTACAATAGGAAGTTTGTTGGGTCAGAAGTACAGTTGTAATAGTCCCGACTGGACGACAACTCCAGCTTTGCTGTCTCCAACAAGCAGTGTTTACGCTTTCCTTTCTTGTTCAAATAGTCAAATAGGCCACTTAATTAGGGTACAGTACGTAGGTACCGGGTCCAGTGCATGCATATGAACAATATATAAGGGCCTGTTTAGATCGAGAACGAAAATTTTTTGGGTGTCACATCGGATGTGTCGGAAGGATGTCGGGAGGGGTTTTTAGAAACTAATAAAAAAACAAATTATATAGCTCGTCAGGAAACTGCAATACAAATTTATTAAGCATAATTAATCTGTCATTAGCATATGTAGGTTACTGTAGCACTTAAGGCTAATCATGGAGTAACTAGGCTTAAAAGATTCGTCTCGCGATTCTTAACTAAACTGTGTAATTAGTTTATTTTTTTATCTACATTTAATGTTCCATGCATGTGTCCAAAGATTCGATGGGATGGATGAAAAAATTTTGGGTAGGGAACTAAACAGGGCCTAAGTAAAATGAAGCGTTAAAATAGGATTTTATAGCAGTCACGTACCAAATGATTTAGGCCTTGTTCAGTTGAGGAAAAATTTTGGTTTTGGCTACTGTAGCACTTTCGTTTGTTTGTGACAAATATTGTCCAATCATGGACTAACTAGACTCAAAAGATTCAGCTCGTGAATTACAGGTAAACTGTGTAATCAGTATTTGGTTTTGTCTACATTTAATACTCCATGCATGTGCCACAAGATTCGATGTGACGGAAAATCTTAAAATTTTTTGGGAACTAAACAAGGCCTTACCTGACCCTGTACTATTCAGCTGAGGCAGCTAGCTAATTAAGCACGTCTTTAATAGGCCGGGCAGCCAAGTACGATCGAGAGGTTCGATCTACCCAACGCAACAAATAAACAAAATCTTTGATACAACTCTATTTGATTCTCTATAGAAGCTGATTATGTTAGAAAACAAAGATTCTATGGTTGAAATTTCCATGACTCAATTAAGGAGGTGTTTGATTGGAGGTGCTAAAATTTAATAGATATTGTAACTCTTTCGTTTTATTTGACAATTAGTATCTAATCATGAACTAATTAGGCTTTAAAATTGGTCACGTAAATTATTGTGTTGTTATATTTTTAGTTTCGTAAATAGTCTATATTTGGTATTTTATACATGTGTCCAAACATTCGATGTCGTAGATGCAAAAATCAGGAGGCGTCTTGTTCAGTTGGCAAAATTTTTGAATTTTGATATCATAGCACTTTTGTTTGTATTAAGTAATTATTGTCTAATTTAAAACTAATTATGCTCAAAAGATTCATATCACAATTTATGGGTAAACTGTGTAATTATTTTTTATTTTTATCTATATAGCGCAAGATTCGATGTGCGAGAAAATTTTGATTTTTTTTAACTAAACAAGGCCCAAACCGGCCTAAAATCGCCTGCCCCACAGGGCGTGACGCGGTCAAAAGCACGCGTACGGCCGGCACGACAACCGCTCGTTTGGGCTTGGGAGCACATGAAACACCCCCTTTCCCCCCTTTGGATTTTTTCTGGGGTGTGTGCCCTCGGCTTTTACCAGTTTGGAGCTTCGAAGCAATTATGCAGAGCCGTGGGCCCACCCCACTTGTGCTGGGCTTGTTTTTTTTTTTCTTTTTCTTCTTTGATGTGTGTGTGTGTGTTTGTATATTTCCTTTTCAAATGTACTAGTACATAGCCAGAAAGGTGCACTCCATTAGCACCATCACCAAGATCTTGGGATGTGTTTGGGAGTTTAGTTTGCATGGGAGGCTTAAACTATAACAAACCTCGCATTAGTCGTCTCGGCATCGGGCTACAGGGATGGAGACGGTGACACAACAGACGCATGACAAGGGAAGCTATCTGTTTCGTTGCTACTGTTTTGGCACACAGTGCGTTAACAGTGTATTATATAGCGACTACTTGTAAAGTTGTGGCATGTGTCGTTTGTAAGCCAATAAAGGCCTCGAAATATCTTGTTGCAGCGAAGCTGTACGGATCGACCAATAGCCCGTTGTTGGATACTCATCACTTGATTAAGCGGATCGTGTTACGCAAACAAATTTAGTAAATTCTAGAATTTAATCATTCACATTTGCCTTTTAATTCGTATTCTAATCCAACAATAACTGTCGATCTATTCTGTTTAATAAAAAAACTACCCGCTATTATTAAAAATACATAAAGTAGCTTCCTAAATCTACATCAAATAAAACCACTAACCACCATTATTATACAAGACAATTTAAATATCCAAAAAATTGTTTCTAAATTACACGAATCTACCATAGTGAGGGGTAATGCAAATTGACCCTTAAATTTACATTTGAATTGCACACGTACTTTAAAGTAACTCTTTAATTTGTATCTAAAACTACCTACCTATATTGCCTTTAAATCCACAAATAAACAATAATGTAATCTATTATGTAAAATAATTCAATAACCACAAACGCCAACCCGTATGCGGTAGCGGTGGTACGACATTGAAGATGACACACTCTTGTTCGATATGCGAGTTGTTGCATAGATGTAGGGGCAGCAAGCGCAACACTCTTGATCTAGTTTGCTCCAAGCTCAGGGTTGGAAGGGAAAAAGAGGGATATCCGTAGGAGGTAAAAAATAATTAAGCGTGGTTGCCCGGAGATAATGAGCAAAAGGCTCTTTAGATTGTTGGATGCGAGAGGGAGGGAGTTGCATGTACTGGTCAGGTCGATTTCATCACGTGAAAATGAAATCTAGCCCCATCAACTCAGTGTCATCCTATTTCCAGTGTCTTAAAATTGTGTCCCTCGACGAAAACAACATTAACTAGTACTACGTCGACACTTGGCTATCTAGCACCTTCGCCCTATCAAAAGTGTTAACTTGGCTATCTGCATGAAATGTACTAGGGCGCAACGATGCCGTAGCACGTGGGTGGTGGAGCCGTAGTAATTTTGAGAACGCGCGCGCGCGCAGGAGTACGTACGTACTTTACTGTACTCCGAGTATACCCTGCAGTAGCAGAGCTTGTGCGCGCGCCAGTCTCACTCGCACTGTGACGACCGGCGGTTGGAAGTAAAAGGTGAAAGCGTGACGGAGAATATCTCGTCGTGTACAAGTTAAACGTGTTTTCCATGTCGTCCGAAGCCCATGCCCGTCACTGCACCTTTTTTTTTTCTTTTTCTCCTGAAGTCGTCGACAAATAAAAAAGCTCAGACGTGACGCATGTAGCCAGCGATGCGAGAAAAAAAAAACAGTTGGACTAGTACTCGGTCTTATTTAGTCGCCCCAAATCAAAATCAAAAAAATTATTCAAGATTCTTCGTCATATAAATATTACGGTACATGTATAAAATATTAAATAATGACAAAAACTAAAACTAAATTACACAGTTTGTCTGTAAATTGCGAGTTAAATCTTTTAAGTCTAGTTAGTCCATGATTGAATAATATTTGTTAAATAAAAACGAAAATACTACAATACCCGATACTAAAAAAAATTGGAACTAAACAAGGCCCTTACCAAGAAAATTGTACAGTACATTCTTGCCAATAAATCAACCATTCTCAATTTTTACCAAACAAACATACATAAGGTATGATAAATACTACGAATCATATTTTTATCATAATAGTTTTCTAATGATATTGTTTTTTATAAATATAGATAAAATATACTATAGCACATTCGCACTTATAGCAATTGCTATCTAATTACTAATTAGACTAAAAAATTTATCTCACAAAATATATACTCTATGTCTAAATATTTATCTCATATACTCTACGGCTCACAAAATTTATCTCACAAGCTATCCAGTTAATTAATTTTTTAATTTATATTTAATGCTCTATGTCTAAATATTTAATGTAAAAAGATAGAAAAGTTTTTAGAAGAGAAGATGGCCTTGTTTTTTTTACCTCATGATTTGGATTGGTCTCGTCGGTCAGGGTACGATCCGCATGCATGCCCGCACGCTAACCTGATGTGACAAGATATCTCCGTACACTCCGACCTCTTGTTCACGTCCATTTTCTACCGTTGGGTCACTGTGTCACGTAGCCCCCCGCGGGGCCAGCTGCGTGTTCGCCGCTCGCGCGGCCGGGTCGGAGGTCCGGAGCTGACCAGTCGGTCGTGTGGCCGTGGCGCGCGATCCTTTGGTTGTGGCAGGTGACGCGAGTTAATTTAGGAGGGCCAGGAGACAGCAGCCGTGGTCATCTACCCCGCCTTGTCTAGTATACCCAGCTTAATCTGTTGAGAAATGTTTTACTAAAGAAAAGAAACAATTTTCTAAGTGGGTATATAAATAGAGAAAAATAGGCCAGTTTGATGGTCTTCGGTTTGTCCGAAGGACTTGGTTAGAGGGGCTCAACTCCGGCTCCGCTGGAACCTTAAATTCATGGCCTGGACGGCTCCCTCTACTTTCATGTTGCGGTGCGACATAGTAATCCACACTGTTATACCTTAACCGCATGAAGGAGTTGAGCCAAACAGGTCTTTGACTCTGGATCCTCATGTGAAGTTGAAGCTTTTTAGAAAACTTTTGGCTAAGACGACTAATGCAGTAGTGTCGTAGTAATTTGTATTAATTAAGTTTATGAGAAGATGTCGGGAGAAGTAGTTTACAACTCTGGCTCCTTAATACAAAAACAACTTCAGCTCCCTATGAACAACTCATAAGCAACTGATTATCTAGATGACCATTTGACGGAAGACCTTGCAAAGAAATATGAGAAGCCAAAGCTTTGTTTGGACCCCCTGGTTTAAAGTTTATTAGGCATTACATATAAGCGTTTGAGGCTTCAAACAGGTGGTCTAAAGTGGTATCTAAAATTTAGTGAACTTCACAAATACACCATTAGTTTATTAGACCATACAAATGTAATTATGTGTAGTCTAAAGCTTAGTAACCGATCATACTTTAGAACATGGGATCCAAATATAGCCTAAACCATTTTGATGTAGTTTCTATATTTCAGTAGAAGTAATGGGAGAACCACGACTAGTAGAAAAAAGATATAAAAATACGCTGTTTTGGTTCTGTCCTAATTTATTTTGGTCATAAACAACTTATAAGAGCATATAATAATAAGTTGAAATAAACATGTGGTAAAAGATGTTATCAAAGGCTGGTGAGTCGGAGTGGTTCCTTGCAACCCTCAAGGCATTGGTGACCTGTGTGACTGTGTTCGATGCAAACTTCACATCAAGCTGACTTCCTACATTTGTTACGAGAGAAGATATATAAGTGAAATTTACAAAAAAAGGTTAAAACCCGTTAACACTATTAGTATTGTATATATTGATCCTATTTAGAGGAGTTACATCTTATTCAAAAGTATCTTTTGGAGAAGTTTTTTTTTCAGAAAAAAAATCGAGAAATTGCTGTGAAAAAATCGAAGAGTTTCTCTGCCATTATCAGCTAGGCTAGGTATGCTCTAAGCACTTAAGCAGTACCGAACGTGTCCTATAGCTTGTAGGAGCTGGTCACCACGCACCACCAACGTCACCGCCCACGCAACGCAACCCTGTACGCGTAGGTACGTGATGCCCTGGGGCTCCATCCGAGAGTGAGTGCGCGGCCAAACACTGAACGCAACACTGCGCGCCGCTAAAACCAACCCGATTGACACTGAACGGAGATGCCATTGACACTGATGAACGGAGAGGTCCGAGAGCAGCAGCCCGGCCCCAGAGCTAGTTAGGGTTTAGGGAGGAGTACGGAGTACATCCACGTCGTTGTTGCCGGAACGGCTGACTGGCTAGATAACGCAGTTGGGAAAGAAAAGGTCGGGTAGGCGTAGGCCGGATCGATCACACAGATCGAAAAGCTACTGGGGGGGCTCGGCTACGAGATATTTGTGCCCTGCGGAGTGGTGGGAAAACACGGTTGCCGCTTTGCCGCTTCAGGGACGAGGCTAGGCAAACAACAAAAAAAACCACGCAGATGATAGTGTGCCACGAAAGCCTCACGAGATCCTGCTCCATCGGTCTCCGCACCACCAAGCATATACACCCTCCGTCTCAAAATAAGTGTCGTTTGCGCTTCTCAAAAAATAAATTTAACTAAATATATAGTAAAAAATATTAATATTTATAGTACATAATTAGTATCATTGGAAAGAACTTTAAGTCTAATTTTTTAACAAATTTATTTAAAGACACAAATATTCCACGTATTTTCTACAAATCAAGTTAAACTTGTGGCACGAAAACCTAAAACGATATTGTTTTAGGGACGGAGGGAGTACTCGTAGACCCAGCCCTACACGTAGATACTGTAGCACACATACCAGCAGCACCAACAGAGGACTCATCAGGACGATGGCTCGCGCGCGCTCGTGGGCAGAATCTATTCCGCGCACAGTTTTCCACATGACGCCTTGTTTAGTTTGGGAAAATTTTTGAATTTCTTATCACTTTCGTTTGTTTGTGGCAAATATTATCCGATCATAGACTAACTAGGATCAAAAGATTCGTCTCGCGATTTACAGGTAAACTGCGTAATTAGTTTTTGTTTTCGTCTATATTTAATGCTTCATGCTTGTGCCGCAAGATTCGATGTGACGGAGAATCTTAAAAAATTTTGGGAACTAGGCCTTGTTTAGATGCATCCAAAAACCCAAAACTTTACAAGATTCCTCGTCACATCGAATCTTGCGGCATTTGCATGAAACATTAAATATAGATAAAAAAATAACTAACTGCACAGTTTATCTGTAAATCATGATACGAATCTTTTAAGCCTAGTTACTTCATGATTAGACAATATTTGTCAAATAAAAACGAAAGTGCTACAGTGTCAAAATCCAAAAAGTTTTTGGATCTAAACAAGGCCTTAGTTCGCAAAAAATTTTCAAGATTCCCCGTCACATCGAATCTTTGGTCGCATGCATAGAGCATTAAATATAGGTGAAAATAAAAACTAATTGCACAGTTTACCTATAATTTGTGAGATGAATCTTTTGAGCCTACTTACTCCCTGATTGGACAATGTTTGTCAAATTAAAACGAAATGCTACAGTACCTAACAAACCAAAAATTTTGCAAGCTATACAATGCCTAAATAAAATGAAAAAAAAGCAAAGCAAAGCAGCAGCTAATGGCGCCCCCTGCTGAAACCCACGCGAATAGATTACGTTATCTCGAAACGCTAAACCCGACGGTTTTTGAACCTTGGTGCAGAATCTACAGAGGGCAAAACTGGACAAACACGTCGCAGGAGCCAGCCCGAGGCGAGGGCAAACCTATGGTTCGGGATGGCGCCGGGCACTGCCACTGGCGGCAACAGAGTTGGCCCACACGGTCGCCAGTGACCAGTCAATCCATCCATCCGTCCATCCGGACGTCCGTCCATGGATGGTGCTGGTGCGTGGCGCTCCTCTCCCCACGGCTGCCCGTGGTCCGTCCGTGCCTGACAGCAGTGGACCGGACCCGGGTCGGGTCGCTTGCGCCCCCGACAGCCGCTTACATGAGCCCATAAAATACGGCTTTTTTAATGCTACTCCCACGGCTCGCTTTCCAGCTTTCTTTTCTATTATTATTAATTATTGCTGCTACTGCGTTGCACGCACTCTCTCTCTCTCTCTCTCTCTCTCTCTCTCTCCCCTCGTCCTACGCTACGCTTTTTATTCAAAACTGGGCTTGCCTGGGCAGAGTCTCCAGCCACCCAGTCCACTCCGCGCGGCACTGTGGCGACCAACTCGCAGTCCGTCGCCTCGCCGGACGCACACGGGCACACGCTGTGACGCTTCTTCGCCCCCCGCCCGCTCGCTTAAATGCCCCTGACCTAATCATTCCCACACCCCCCTCCTCCTCCTACCAGTCCCCCCACCCCCTCCCTCCCTCCACCCATCTCTCTCTCCGCGCCCCCCTCTTCCCAGCCCCACCGCACCTCTCTCTCTCCCCCACACGCACCATGGCGATCTCCGAGCTCGGGTGAGCTGACGAGGTAGGCGTCCCGTCCCGTCCCCGTACTTAGCACCGTTGCCTGCCCCTGCTGAATGACCGTCGGTTCGGAACGGTGCAGAATGCGGCCGATTTGAGTAAGGTGGAGGGCGCGATGGATGCGGGTTCAGGAGGATTTGCGAGGAGGCTGTAGAGGTTAGGTTTCGGTGTCCCCCAGTCCGGCCCGGCCAGGCCGGTCGTGGGAGATGAGCTCCTCGTCCGGGGCAAGCATCGGGCAGCCGCCGCCGCCGCCGCCCGCGCCGCCGCCGGAGGAAGGTGCGTCATGTTGTTGCCTGCCTTCCTATGGCTAGGTTTCGCTTCCCTGTGCTGTGCTGTTGGTTTCGGAATCGATTCGGTTTTGCTTTATCACGTTGCCCGCGCTGTGTGTGTGATGTGCAGAGAAGAAGTGCCTCAACTCGGAGCTGTGGCACGCGTGCGCCGGCCCGCTCGTCTGCCTCCCCACCGTCGGCACCCGCGTCGTCTACTTCCCGCAGGGCCACAGTGAGCAGGTGAGTCGAAACTCCTCGTGCCGTCTCGCTCGCTCGGCCGGCCTCGCTGCTGGTGCTGGTGCTCGTGCTGGTGATGGGCTACCAAAGCCCTACCACGCACCACCTGCAGTCCTGCATACGCTGGGAGTTGCCTTGCGTTGCGTGCGAGGTGTTGTTTGCTTTGCCTCACCTCGTCGGGTGCGGTTGCTTTGATCGCTCTCGCTTGCGTTTCTGGCCTAAGCTAATGCGTGTGCACGCGTGTGAAGGTGGCAGCGTCGACGAACAAGGAGGTCGACGGGCACATCCCCAACTACCCCAACCTGCCGCCGCAGCTGATCTGCCAGCTCCATGATGTCACAATGCATGTGCGCGATTTAATTTCTCCCTCAAAAATTCCTTAGATGCGGCGATTCGTCGTCCGCTCCGTTCCTCTACCTCACCTCATGCGGGCGCTAAGCTGAGCTCAAATATAAGTGCAGGCGGATGTGGAGACGGACGAAGTGTACGCGCAGATGACGCTGCAGCCGCTCAACCCAGTAAGGCACCGGGGGTTTGATGCTTCTCCGTCGCTGTGCTGTGCTGTGCCTCTCATGTCTATTGGTTTGTTGAGTTCTTATTATGATGCTGTGTGTCGGCTGTGTTCGTCTGTGCAGCAAGAGCAGAACGACGCGTACCTGCCCGCGGAGATGGGAATCATGAGCAAGCAGCCGACGAATTACTTCTGCAAGACGCTGACTGCGAGCGACACCAGCACGCATGGCGGCTTCTCCGTGCCCCGTCGTGCTGCCGAGCGCGTCTTCCCCCCTCTGGTGTGATGAGTGTGTATTTTGGGTGGTGTTCCTTTTGTTCGCCTGCATGGATTGTTTAGTTTGCTGTTGCCAATAACAGGTGGTATAGTGTGGTTTGTAGGATTTCACACAGCAGCCTCCAGCACAGGAGCTTATTGCACGGGATATTCATGATGTCGAGTGGAAATTCAGGCATATCTTCCGAGGCAAGTCCGACAAAATTTATAAACTTCACTCTTTCAACTTTTTTTTTTCTTTTCCCCTTTTTTTGAAAAATCTTGATTTGATGTGTTATCAGTTGTTAGCCATTTTTTTTGATTAATTAAAACATACTCTCAAGATATCATATCACCTAGTGTGACTAATCTATTTCCTTGCAGTTTAAGTGAAAAATACCACTCCATGTAACTATTTAGTACAATCAAGGGCATACAAACTACAAACACCAAGACATTAATTTGGATAGTACATTGAAACCTTTTCAGTTTTAATATGCCAGGATAGTGCAGTACTGGGTTAAGTTTAAGTTGCCAAGTTTCAATTGACAGGATAATTTCCTCAGATGTTTCTGAATCCGTAGGAGTTAGGTGCTCCAAAATTGCACATGGGCCTGTGGATGTACTGATGTGCATTACTTCTGAGTATAGTACAAGTGTACCACACCTTGGTTCTTTTCTTATATGTCTTAAAAGACCTAACCTCCCACAGTGTTTTAGTCTGTTTGCGGTCGATTTGTCAGTCCAGAACATACTTAGTATCCCAGTAAATGCTAAAGTTTGATTACAAGCATCAGTGACATTCATGAACGAGGGCCCATCTGCTATACTGACTGTGAAATGGGGCTGCCAGCTCTTCAGTTGTTGCTGACAGATTGAATGATTTAACATCAATGTTGCTATCTTTTCACTAAATTGGCTTCTTTCAACAGGCCAGCCCAAAAGACACCTGCTGACTACTGGCTGGAGTGTGTTTGTCAGTGCTAAGAGACTTGTTGCTGGAGATTCTGTGCTATTCATATGGTTTGTTTCATTGTTTCAATGCCGCACCACTAAAAAAATTGTGATGAGTAGGACTTACCCTTTCCCACTAATTTAGGAATGAGAAAAACCAGCTTTTGCTTGGAATCAGACGTGCCAGCCGTCCACAGACTGTGATGCCCTCTTCTGTTCTTTCAAGTGACAGCATGCACATTGGGCTCCTTGCAGCAGCAGCTCATGCTGCTGCAACAAACAGCCGCTTCACAATTTTCTATAATCCTAGGTAATCTTAACTGTTTGATTAGTAAATGGCAATTGTATGCTTCCTATGTTCCACTTGATTCAAAAAATGTGCTTGCAGGGCAAGTCCATCAGAATTTGTTATACCCCTTTCGAAATACATCAAGGCTGTTTTTCACACGCGGATATCAGTTGGGATGCGATTCAGGATGTTGTTTGAGACTGAGGAATCTAGTGTCCGCAGGTGAGGCAGCAGTACCAAAATTTCCTTCTGATTTCTTGGCAAAAGAATATATGCCCATGGGACTTGCAATTTTATGCTCAAGAATTACGAAGAAACTCATAAATAAGTTATTAAATAATTGCAGGTACATGGGGACAATAACAGAAGTGAGTGATGCTGACCCAGTGCGTTGGCCTAGCTCCTATTGGAGATCAGTGAAGGTAAGAGGTTTTTTTTTTTCATTTTTGTTGTTGGCTGTCTCCTTGGTTCCCTCGATGATTTTACTCTTCTTTTGCATGACGGTTTGTAGTTCTCGTTTCAAATTTGCTAATAACTACTCTCTTAAAAATCCTGTTTCATGTTTTTCTCATTTTCTTCTGATCCGCTCTTCTGGTTCCCAAGCCAATAATTTTGTGAGTTTTACCACTTTCAGATATTTTGCACTACCCAGATTTTTGTTCTTTTGCAAGAAATTTCTATTGTGAAATCTTTGTTCTTTTTTTCCCAACAAAACTCTTTGTTCTCCTTTATGCCATAAGTGCATAAAGTCATAATAACCATCTTACATATTTGGTTACTACCGCCATTCCATCAGACTGAATAATTTTGATACCACAAAATATTCCCTAATCACTATGCCACTGATATTATCTACACAGGTTGGTTGGGATGAATCAACAGCAGGGGAAAGGCCACCTAGAGTTTCTCTGTGGGAAATTGAGCCACTGACAACCTTTCCTATGTATCCATCCCTGTTCCCACTGCGAGTTAAGCATCCTTGGTATTCAGGAGTTGCTGCTCTTCATGGTACACTTCAAATACTCATGCTTGTTACTATAACGTTGAGTCCAGCATCTCTTCTGTTGGGGTTATTTTCCTGCACTATTGCTGTTAGTGCTACAAATTAGGTATTCGTAGCACTGCTAGATTACACTGGAGAGCAGACAGTGAGAGCAATAGTCTTTTAGGGTAGAATCCTGTTCGTATCAGCTACTAGGAAAAAGGGTTACATAGATGCTTTTAGATCCAACAATTGCCCCATAAAACTCGGCATAATGATGAATTGTTGACCTTAGCCGAAGTAACATGGCAGTTCAGTGAACTGGGGTTTTCTTATTTTCCATCTTGCTTCCATGGAAACTAGAAGTAAAGCTGTGGTACAACTGAAATATGGATATCTTCTAAGCATTTATGCCAAATTGGCACCAGCATTGAGGCACCATGATAGAACATGCTATTTCATTTATGTGTTAGACAACTTGTTTCATTATTGTCATTGTCTTTCATTCTCATTATTATGACTTTGTTGATTGTCATATTACACTTAAGATGACAGCAATGCTTTGATGTGGCTGAGAGGAGTTGCTGGTGAAGGGGGCTTTCAGTCTTTGAACTTCCAGTCACCTGGTATAGGTTCCTGGGGACAACAGAGGCTCCATCCATCCTTACTTAGCAATGATCATGATCAGTATCAAGCAGTGGTTGCTGCAGCAGCTGCCTCCCAGTCCGGTGGTTATCTGAAGCAGCAATTCCTACACCTTCAACAGCCTATGCAATCCCCACAGGAGCAGTGCAATCTCAATCCGCTGTTGCAGCAACAAATACTACAGCAAGCGAGCCAACAGCAGATGGTTAGTCCTGATGCTCAAAACATTCAGTCCGTGCTCAGCCCAAATGCTATTCAGCAGCAGCTCCACCAACTCCAGCAGATGCAGCATGCTCATAATGACCAGAAGCAGAAGATTCAACCAGATCAACCGTATCAAGTTCCTAGCAGTGCGGTTCTCCCAAGTCCAACATCATTACCAAGCCATTTGCGTGAAAAATTTGGCTTTTCTGATCCTAATGTGAACTCTTCTAGCTTCATCAGCTCTAGCAGCAACGAAAACATGCTGGAATCAAACTTCCTTCAGGGAAGCTCAAAATCTGTGGATTTGTCTAGATTCAACCAACCAGTAGTTAGCGAGCAGCAGCAGCAGCAGCAGCAACAGGCATGGAAGCAGAAGTTTATGGGCTCACAATCGATGTCTTTTGGGGGCTTGGTTTCGCTTAACTCACCCACTAGCAAAGATGGTTCTGCTGACAACAAAATTGGCCGTGATGTGCAGAACCAGTCCCTTTTTAGCCCTCAAGTTGACTCTTCCTCCCTGCTGTACAATATGGTACCTAATTTGACCTCAAATGTTGCGGATAATAATATATCAGTGATTCCTTCTGGATCAACATATCTGCAGAGTCCAATGTATGGTTGTCTGGATGACTCTTCTGGTTTATTGCAAAATACAGGAGAGAATGATCCGGCAGCTAGAACTTTCGTTAAGGTGAGTGTAAATGAGTCTACTAGAAACAAATGTAAGCCCCTGCTCATGTAACCATTTTATTAAATTCAGGTTTACAAGTCAGGATCAGTGGGGAGATCCTTGGACATCACCCGGTTCTCTAATTATGCTGAACTTCGAGAGGAACTGGGTCAGATGTTCGGCATCAAGGGTCAGTTGGACGACCCTGATAGATCAGGCTGGCAGCTTGTATTTGTCGACAGGGAGAACGATGTGCTTCTCCTTGGAGACGACCCATGGGAGTAAGAAACCATCACTAGAACTCTAGTTTCAATTTGTGATTTCTCAGTAGCATACACATTTTAATTTTGTCATAAATCTTTACAACATATTAGAAAAAAAATTCACACAGGACATTTTACGCTTTCATACTAAGTTGAATTTTTTGGCTTCATTTGCATAGGCAGTTTTTCACTCAACTGCCCATTAGCCTCCTCACCAATATCTATATAGGCCTTGTTTACCTCCATCCCAAAATCCAAAAATCTTCAAGATTTTCCGTCACATCGAATCTTTAGACGCATGCATGGAGTATTAAATATAGACGAATATAAAAACTAATTGCACAGTTTTGTCAGAATTTACGAGATGAATCTTTTGAGCCTAGTTAGTCCATGATTGAACAATAATTACCACAAACAAACGAAAGTGCTACAGTGTGGCAAAATTTTTCCCTTCTGGAACTAAACACGGCCATAGTGGCTTGCATTTGAATGGACCTACATGTTATTTTCAACTATTTAGTGGCTCCTGATGATCTCAAACAGATCTACATGTGCTTGATTCTGCCACACGCATTCAAGTTACAAAAATGATGAATTTATAGCCCTTGATTTATGATACTTCAATACTCAGGAAGCCATTTTAGCCAATGGCTGTCAGTGTCAGTCTGGTAACTGGGGTTCGGGGTCATCTCGGTCACGCGGATGAGTTGGTTCATCTTAGTGCAACACCCGAGGGAGGTCTTCCTCCCAGGGTTGTTTTTTTACTCAATAAAAAATAAAATTTACTTGTGATATGGATTTGATGTTTCTGGTTTATGTAAAGTGATAGATGTAACATATAAATCTTAGATCGCATGAAACTAAGCTTGCTCACTCAATGCAGGTCATTTGTGAATAGTGTATGGTACATCAAGATACTTTCACCGGAGGATGTGCATAAGATGGGAAAGCCAGGAAATGATCCACGCTACCTATCTTAAATTGATACACGGAGCTCTTTCTGGTAACCTTTGTGACCTGCTTATTTATTATAGTCCACGCATCTGCTTCTCCATTTGTGATTTGATGTTTCTCTATTGGTACAGTTATTTTTGCGCGATGGTCTTAGTTACTGGGTTATTATGTCAGCAAGTTTATGTAAGGTATAGGGATGGCATAATTATCCAATTAAATGGTGTTGTCTGGAGCAGTCTGTTCGGTGTCAACCTAAATGTACTAAATGACTTTCCATGATATGTTCCTAGTGGAAATATAGCTGTATAGGTGCAACAGTTCCCTGATTAGGCCATTACTTATGAAAGGACAAGTGTTCCTTGGCAGATTAATAATGTCAGAAAGAGTCCTTATATGCTATTCTTAAACCTTAACCCTCTGGAGTTGCTATAAGATATTGTATTTCGATTGCGCAAAGCTGAATTGCAGATAAAGCCGTTGTGGTGAAGTAGTACCTACAATTTGCAAATAAAGCTATTCTGATGAAGTAGTACCTAAAACTTGTCTGGATTTTCCCAAAAATTTGAAGCCAATGATTTCTTGTAGCTAAGCAAATGATGAAATTTTAGTACTCGGGAAGCCATTTTAGACAGATGACTTCTATCTTTGTTATGAAAGCTAACAGGTTAGAAGTACTCCCGAATTTTCGAGGTACATTTTTTTATCTAAGGCAATTGTTAACTTGTGTGTGTGTGGCTGACTTTATGTCATCATATACTTTGTTCTGCACACTACTCGACTAACATGATCCTAATACTTTATTTAGTTTGTTCTGCACACTAGTTTTTCCCTCAATAGGGGTGATAATCCTTAACGAAGAATAGATTTGTTCCTAACATCTTGGCTTGGTTATCAATTACAGGCTCCCATGACGAATTCTGCAGCACACTGTAGCACTGTTCATGATGGCCTGCTCTACTGTGCTCGCATGTTCGCCCGTGTCATCTCTAGCATGTACACCGTGCACGTCTTCAGAACTCCCCGTTACTTGTATCCGGTGCAGGCCACCGCTCTGGACTGATATTTTGTAGGTTCCACTTAGGAATCAGTATCAGCAACTCTATCCTAGTTGGTTTGTAGCTTGCACGGCACCCGTTCTTGTGTCGCGTAAAAATCTTCAGACTAAATGCTTAGTTGAAATTGTTGTCGTGATTCGTAAGTTATCTATGTATTTGAGGAGTCCTCGACATGCTTTCGACGATGAACTGCAATAATTTGAATGCAGGAGGATTGTTTGAAATTTGTAATGCTGTTTTTTGTCTGCCGTAGCTTATGACTTTTCAGGTGTTCTCTGTCTGAAACTTTTTTTTTTAATGGCGAGTTGGTGACCGCAGAAATGCAGTTGCTTTTTGACTTGTATGTATAGATTGCAATGTGGCGATGGTACTAACTATGGTTGCCACGGTGTCGCCTATGCGCGTAACATCGACATCCAATTGTGCCGAGGAGCCATAGGACAAAGAAACGAGTTAACTAGCATCCATGCTCCGCGATGTAATGAGCATGGCGAGCAAAAGTTTAAAAGTTTCTAGGATTGTTACGTACTACGCGATGTTAGCATGGTGGAGAGAAACGAGTTAATAGCACCGATACTATGCGATGTAAGTATGGTGCCAAGACAGTGTGTGTATACTATGGCATTAATAAGGTTTACTATGAGAAAGTGATGCTATATTAAGGGCAAGGTTCTTCCTTGCTAGTGTATATATTGTATATATATGGCATTAATAAGGTTTACTATGAGAAAGCTGATGCTATATTAGGGGTAAGGTTCTTCCTTACTAGTTTACAGAAGGTGGTGCTGAAATGCCTCATTTCCTGTCCACGGTCTAGTGTATATATTGTACTAGTGGCAGGGCGCGCCATCGCGCGCAAATTCGACCACAATTTTAAAGAGACAAAACAACAGCTGGTTCAGCCGTAATTAGACAGCTATTATACACTGGTAGGTGTCTAGCAGTATATGTTTTGAATTTATGTACATACATATAAAAAAAAGTTTGGTTTGCTAGGTGTAGTAAACCATCACAGTTCACTGCGCTGAAATATAATACATGCCCAGGAGCAAGTAGATGTAGCATCGTTTAGTGAGGACTACAGTAATTATGCAAATGCATTTGAGAGTACTGGGCACAGATATTATATAGCTTTAGCAACAACTTCATTGGCCTTTTTTGCACAGCTGGATGTAGTGGTAGGAACGGTCAGTAGAGTGTGTTGCTGTGGTATTTTTTCCAGCCATGGCTGTCGCTGTCTGAGGTCTTCATTGCTGCCTGCACAGGTGTGAACATGTTTTGTATGATTCTAAAGCTGACGTTGTTGATAAGTGCACAGTTATAATAGTAGTAAGCTTGTGTCATGTTTGTAAATGGTTTTATGTGCATATGAGATCAGATGAGCTATTAAATTGCTGGATGCAAAGTGTAGACATTAATAAAAGAGAATTTTGTTGTTACTTGTGGCAACTTCCAACAACAGTGTGCTGTTGTCTGTGAACTGACTAAGGAGACCTATTTTAATGTAAAGCAAACTAAGAAGTATTAATGTTTGGCGGGTCATTATGTTAAATAATGGCTGGTTAATTACGGTTTCTTTAGATAGTAAGGTACAATATGTCCACATTGGTCTTGAAAATAGAAAAAACATACTGAAACTGTATTTGAACTTAGCAGTGGTAGATGGATCATTAAAGGAGTTTATGTAGGTCTACCTTGTGGTCACGAGGTTGCGTCATCGTCATCGGCTACAAGGAGCCACCGACGTTGCTCCGTATCAAGAACTGAGTATCCTGCAAGGAGCTGTCAACAGTTTTTTCTGACACCTATATGTGCAATAATGTCAGGCACAAAGCTGTAGCTGTCCATAGGCGTTGATCTGGTATGAGAGCGTTGCAAGCATAAGTTTGATGGCTTGTACAGTGCAAATTTTATCAAATAAGTGGTGTATTATTGGTTCCCAACATAGGAGCGGTGGCATGCTATAGATGTCAATGGTCAAGCGCTCGCTAGGTGCAAGCATGGGTGGATAGCTATGTAAGTGCTAGTTGATTGCTGAGAGTTAAGGAGGGTCTGTAGAGGTACTGCTGTTGAACCGTGATTTGGTGTCCATAGGATAAGCACAATTGTGTAGTAGGTTTGGCTCGTCGAGGATTGTCAGGTTTGGGATACAAGGTCTTGCCATCCTGGTGATACTATAGCTGTGTACATTATTTGTATATATAACAGTAATTATGTATGGTCGTGGTAACGCAGATAGTGGGTAGTATTGTAAATATAAATTGCATTGCAGTAAGTGCTGAATGGAAGAAAAAGTTGGAAGAAGATTACGTACCTTAGAATTAGTCTTCAGTAATTGATTCACGCGTCTGTGAGCAGCGTGTAAATGTTGGTTTCCTGTAGGAAAGTAACAGAATGTCACTCAGTTGTTTAGAAATATTGGTTAATCTTATTCGATCAGTGCTATATTTCTCTTATTTTTTATAGTGACATGTAGTAAGTAATAGTTTAATCTAGTGATGATCATCAGAGTTCGGTAGTTGGGAAGGCAAAAGATGATGGCAGTTGATGCCTTGCTTGTTCCTTGTGGTGATGACTAAGCAAGAAAAGATGATGGCATACATTTCAAGCTGCAAGAGAAGGAGACATGAGGTATACCTGGGTTGTGTGCAATATAAAGTGCCACTATCATGACAGAAAGTTGTTTGTTTGTTTATAATAAATTAAAATTTGAATGCTGAGTCCAACGTATAACTATAGTGATTAACAATTGCAAGAGAGCTGAACCTGAATTTATACATGTAAGAACTGGTTCTATGGGATTTATATATGAAAGGGAGATTGTAGTTTAAGAAAATGGTAACTTACTATTTTATTTATCTAATAATGTTTGGGTCTGGGACAGTTGTGTTTCTGTGAGGTAGTATGTGATGCTTAAATTGGAAGAAGTGACCACTACTATAAAATCTGAAGGAGAGAGGTATCTATATTGAGTAGAATCTGAAGATGTGTTTTAGCCAAAATCAGTAAAATAAAGAGAGGAAACAGAGAGATCTGAAATCTATATAAAGGGCAAATAAGAAAACAAAAAGAGAGAAAAACAGATTTATCATGTACATAAGGAAGACCATTTAGCAGGCAGTAAATAGAATGACAAATGGGCTCCAAACGAAAGGGCACAATATATATGTTTACCTGATGACAATGGTAGATGAACCAAAATACCAAATAGCCTGAAACAACCAAACAAAACAAAAATATGTGTCATGCCTTGTAACTATAAACTTTCCTATTCCAATGCACTATGTTTATGCTACCCACCCGATTGACCTGGTCAGTTCAAAAACAAGAAAACGGTTTGCTTCGAAGTCAACTTTATTTAAATGGTTAAACATAAATTGCCCATTTGTGACAACTTTAGAAACATGAAACCACTATCATTTACCTTAGAACTGAAGTGTCTCATCTCCTGCAAGATTTTTTCTCTAAGAATTTTTGCAAACGAATAACGTCTAACTTAACTATTTACCTAACGAATTCAGTTGAATCTTGCAAGAAGGGTGCATTCATGTAGTTCAATCTCAAGGATAGACTACTCCAAAGATTTGACAAATAAAATTAGGACTTTCGCTACAAAATAAAAACACAATAGTTGGAAAAGTTATTAGATCATCAAAACATGTAGTAAAACTAAAGGTAATCCCCAACTAAAATTATTGGCAAGCTGTTAGCATAGAAAAGCTAAATTTTTCATGAACCCCATAATATTAGGACGGCAAAATTTTAACTCAGTTATCAATGGAGCTAAAAAGAGACAGAAAAAATGGAGCTAACACTACTCATGACCATTGCCGCAGCCATCAACATAATAGGTACATGTAAAGGAAGAATTGTCATAGATCCTGACCGTTGCCTGAGTTAGCAGGAAAAAAGAAAGAGATGCAAAATGTGTAACGGTAGCCCACGATCACTGGAAATCAGACATTAAACATGGTTTATGATACAGTCATGACAGCAGAATCCCATTCACTGCAAAATAAATCCAACAGCAAAGGATACACCAAAAATAATAAGCAATCATCACAGAGTTGACATTAGGTAAGAGCAAAATCATATTTCAGATAGAAAAGTTATATTCATTGGAAGCCCAACCGCAAATACATCATTGACAATGGGTAGTGCTCAGTAATAGAACCACTGATACATTGCATGAAGCAAAGACATCATTGACATAGATGTATGGTGACCAACAAATGGATAAAATTGTGCAGCTAATATAACAATATTGTCAGGCACCAGAAATAGCAACATTCATGGAAGGATGAAATAATTATGTAATCATCACTGAACATTTCAATTTTTTGAGTCTAAAAAGGATCATCATTGCACAATCCCCAAGCCTCAGTACATAACATGAATATAACAATTGATCATGACTGTACAGGGAAAAATATCAGTTCAGGAGGAAGGGGATGGAGAAGGGGAAGGAGGAATGGGATAGAGAAGGGGAAGGAGGAAGGGGAGAGAACTCACGCCGGAGTTTATGATTTGGCCCATCCAGCATGGTACCTAGGGTTTCACCAAACTGAGGAGTGCATGCTTGCCAAGCGGGAGGAGGCATTGAGGAGACTGCGTGGACGATGAAGAACACGTGGTGGGGGGGGCGTCAGGCTCCACCCACGCCGATGCAGGGTCCCTGCGGACGCTGCCGCCTCATGCCCATGCTGTCCGCCCGCTAGAGCTTCAGGAGGGAAGGGGATAGGGAGGAGGAGGAGGAGGAGGACGAGGAGGAGAGCGGGCGCCACCGTCGCGGACCGGTCGCAGCAGCCGCCGTCGCCCATGGCCGCAGAGCAAGGGCAACAGGGAGAGGGAGAGCGAGACGAGCAGAGGTAGGCGGTGGTGTTTTTTTTCTCGGGGAATCGGAGGAAGCGGAGGAGGGACGGTAGGAGCTAAACCCAGTAGTTTACATCGAGGACCGTAAGAAGCTGCCCGGAACCAGTAGAATCTGCATAATATAATCAGGAGCTAATTCTAATAGAATTTTGCGGGAGGGTCCTGTTCCGTCGGATCGGAAGATCCAACGGACGGAAACATTTCAGGCGACGTGGCCATTGGTTCTATTCGAGAACCTTACGCAATCTCTAGAGTTAAATATATATATGGCATTAATAAGGTTTACTATGAGAAAGCTGATGCCATTTCCTGTCCACGGTCTAGTGAGTTTTTTATAATTCCTTTTTACTCCTGGTAGTAGTTACTCTCATATGTATATCTCTAGATTTAGGACGTATATGACCCGATGAAGTATATGTAGACGAAATATATGATCATACTAAACCATCTAATATAGTATATACGTTAAGTATGCATGCATACATAGAGTATGTGGTTATACTTATTATATATACTACAGTAGTGGTATTTTAGTAATATATTAAAAAAATATGAATTTCTTTAAAAATTAAGATCTAGAGTATCTTAATATAAGTACAATAATGAATACATACGTAATGTGGTTTATTGAAGATAGATAATTACTCCCGGGAGTACGGAAAATACATCATATATATAATGTGGTAGCATCATATATGGCATTAATAATGTGGTTTATTGAAGATAAGAGTAATTACTTCGTTCTGTTAGTAAGTGGAATGGGTGTCGGAAACTAGAGTTCTGCGTGCCTCCAGCTCCAGTTAATTTGTGGTAGCTCGTCCACATCTAGGGGTTTCTTTTTACTAGAACAAAGTTTATTCTAGCTCCTTGAATTATCCTTGTATTTTGATTTTGCCTCTCAAACTTTAAAACCAGAAATATTACCCTTGAACTCTCAAGCCCATTCAAAATAACAATGTTGTCTTGGTTTGGAGTAATTCCAATGGTGGTTTTGTCCTTTTTTTGTTTAGTTACAAAAAAATTGAATAACCACTTAATAAGGTTTTTAAACCACAATATAAGCTTTTAAATGTTTAGAAAAAAAATCTAGAGATTGTTTGCGATATGAAAAATCCAAATAAAATATTTAAAGTTCATGAACACATCTTTAGAAACTTAAAAATAGGTTTAGCTATAGGAGAATAGAAAAATAATATTGTAGCCCGTGCACATCTAGTTTTTTTACTACTATATATATAATAACTAGAACAAAATATGTTGTCACCATGATCCAAAAAAAAAATCTGTTGTCACCTCTCGCGATTCCATCCATGGGCCACCCAAATTTCCTTCTCCTCCGGCCCATACAAAGTTTCCCTGATGAAGGCCGGTCGGCCCAAACCAAGTAGCGTCTAGGGTTTAGCCTCTACAACTCCGCGAGGTTTTGCTTCGGCACCGACGACGCATCGTCATCGCACACGACGCGAGAAGACAGGGGAAGAAGAAATGGCATCTTTGTCCCGGACCGCCGCCGCCGTCGCCGTAGCCGTGAGGTCGGCGGCCCGCTCCGCACCCGTTACCGGCCGCGTCCTCGGCGCGCCACTGCCTCCCCTTGCCTCGCCTTCCGCTGCCCGGTCCGCCCGGATCCTCCGCAGGTAGCCAACCGATTCCCTGGCGATTGATCCGGATGGGATTCGGCGCGTCCGCTCACGTTGGTGGTTTGGTTTCGGTGCAGTTCGGCGGCCGCGTTGTCGGCGGGGCTGGAGACGCTCCTGCCGCTGCACAGCGCGGTGGCGGCCGCGCGGCTTAGGTCCTGCATCGCCGTTGACTCCTCCTGCTGGTGTTCGCTCTCACAAGGTAAACGTTTGTTCTGTCTGTTGCCATTTGAGCGGCTTGCTGTCAAATATTTGGATCTGTTGTTGGGTGCTGCGTGCTCTGCAACATTTTCGTTGTCGGGTGCCACGTCAGATCGCTAATTTAACCATAACGTTTTGCCACCGTTGTCGAATCAATTCCTCAGTGGACCAATCAATTCTTGAACTGAGCTCATTACACAGTACTCGTTGGTTTGTCACCTGTATATACCCATATAAACCGAGATACATGACATGAGGAGTCATGTGAGTGAACTGCCTAATTTAGTAACGAGTGCATCTTAGTGCCTTCCTGCTGTGCTTTGCACCTATGAGGTCAATCCCCAAAGCTCATGACTGATGAATACATATGAATAGCATGCTGTCCTGATGAAATTCACCAAAGTTCATGTTCCCTTCTATTTGTGGTTTAGTAACAATTAGTGTCAATTGTGCTCGACTGTTCTTCTGCAGAGCTATTTTTACATCTATGTCCAATAGCCCACTGTTTTAGCAGTAATCCATTAGCTTTTTTTTTAATAGTCATGATATTAGGGAGCCTTTTTGGTCTAAAATTATTGACCTATTTTCGAGCTTTGGATTCTGTGGATGTGTATAGTTGTGTTGAAGCTGTTCTAACTGAGTCTAATATCAGAGTTATCAGTGTACTGCCTAAGGAGTAAGGAGTGTGTGTGTCCATTCTTTGACTTATTGGCTGTCGGTGATAAATGGTGCATGTCTATATGGAAACTTGTGAACTCAACTTCCATAGTGCATTAGATTTTGTATAACCTTTTGTTTCTTGCAATATTAACAAAAATTGATCAACAGAGATCTTTATGTATGCAGTATGAATAATGAATTTATTCATCGTGCGTTTCAGAGTTACACTAGTACATTATAATAAAAATACCTCAGTTTTTCTTTAGGTGTGCAAAATTACTCCATTTGATATAATGGCAGCATATTTTATTACATCTTGTATTCCTGGCCTTACTTGCTCTTATATTTGGTGATATAGGATATGCTTTGCCTTTGTGACAGCGAGCTGCGCCTGAAGAAACCAATGGACATTAGGAATTACAAACAAGGGCTGTAATAATGTGATTCTTGTAAACTAATTTTTCCTTTGATGTTTATTGAATTTTGTGACCTGAATCATCCAAAGATGTGCTACTAGCATTCGTTGATGTTTGAATTTTATTTATGTGGATCCACGACTTACCTGCAGCTCCTCTTTCAAACAGTTGGTTCATTATTGTCATTGGCCGTTCAAATATTCTTTGCTATTCCAAAACATGTTTGAGCTCCTAAGTCACACAAGTTAAAGAAGAAGGAAAGAAAATCTGGCCTGGCTTTTGGGCCTATGGATTCGAGGAATGATGATGATACTATACTAGCAGTCAATGCCATCATGATCAAGCGACCTTTATTTTCCTTTCTAAAAAGGGGATGATGAGCATGTTGGCTAGTGCCTTCAAGCCTTCACATGTGTATGAATGAATGTTATTCTGCTAGAACGTCAGGCAATTCGGTGAGTGACCAGACCATCAAACTACAAGCAAAAAGGAAAAACATTTCTGCACCACTGGTTCCCTGCACAACCATACCAGAACCCTTTCCCTCAAAAAAAAATAAAAATAAAAAATAAAAATACAAAACAAAACACACACACCAGCACCCTAAAGCCCAACAATTAAACGCAAGAAGTCAATAGGTGATACAATTCTGTAGACTTATTGGGCCAGTGTTCGCTGTACAAACTCATCATTCTCATTGAACAATATTCTGCAGCTACTATCTGCAGTGCTAATGGACCATGCTTAGCAAACAACAAAGATTCAAAGAAGACGTGCATGAACATGAAGAGATGCTGTGCATGAACATGAAGAGATGCCTGGTTAATTTGCTGCAACTGCAAAACCTGCCCCATACGAATAACTGAAGTTACAAGGCGTGCCACAAACCTGTAGGAGAGCTGCTCATATCAACGCTAGATTATTGTAATGAGGGTAAGCCTACAAAGCATTTTTACACTCTGATGATCTTGCAACCACCTTATGAAGTAAAAGAAGATGTTCATATCATTACTTGAGAGGGGAGCAAGACAACAGAACTCTCGGCATATCACTCTATGTAAAATATTATGTACACAACTAATCATTCTTAACAAGCTATCAGGCTGATCCTGCTCAAGCAAGCAAACTGAAGCCACTGGCAACTAGGATTGCAGTAGACCTCAGCACTCCGCGATGTTGTCGAGCCATGCGACTAGCTGCTGCGATGTTGGTCTTGATTTTGGGGCAGCAGTCACACAAAGGCACGCTATGTCAAGGATTCTCATCAACTGGCTTTCGTTGTCCTTGTGATGTATGCTTGGATGAAAAACTTCAGTTTCTCTGCCCTCCTCCTTCATCTGAAGCACCCATGACACCACATCCCTGGTCCCTTTTGGCCTGCACATGTCCACAGGCCTCCGACCAGTGAGTAGCTCCAGCAGAACAATACCAAAGCTGTATATATCACCCTTGTAAGTTGCCACGGGTGATTGCCCATATTCAGGAGGAATATACCCCAAGGTTCCCACGACATCTGTGGTGACATGTGTCTCATATGCACAGATGAGTCTTGCTAAGCCAAAATCGGCCAGATGGGCCTCAAAGTTCTCATCCAGAAGGATATTGCTTGATTTGATATCTCGATGCAGTATGTGGGGATCACAAGACATATGCAGGTATGCCAGTCCCCTTGCAGAACCCTGTGCAATCCGTAGCCTCTTCTGCCAATCCAGCAGCATCCCACTATCAGCCCTCTCGTGAAGCCAGTAATCCAAGCTACCATTCTCCATATATGAGTAGATCAACAGCCGGTCATTGCCAACCTTGCAATAACCTTGCAGCAAGACAAGGTTTTCATGTTGAGCCCGTGAAAGTGTCTCTACCTCGGCTTGGAATTCCCGTTCGATCTGAGAGTAGTCGCCTGAAAGCCTTTTGATTGCAACTCTCCTCCCATCTGGTAATGTTGATTTGTAGACAAGACCAAAACCACCACATCCAACTATATAGGCTTGATCAAAGTTGTTGGTGGACTTCAAGATGTCCTCAATGCTGAATTCTTTGTTGTTTTGGAAAAGCAGCACCAGGCAAGAGTTAGACTCAGAGTCTTCAGCATTTGCTACAGCCTTTGGATTGCGCTCCTGCATTCTTGAATGAACAATCCTTGACACGATCACATAAGCACAGAACAAAAAAAGGAGAACCCCAACTGCAGTTCCCAGTCCAAGGCCGACAAGGGCAGCTTTGCTTTTCTTACTGTGTGCAGCTCCCAAAGATGAATCCTTCTCTGCGCATGAAGAATTCCGAAGGCAGAGTGTAGGGTTACCATCAAAATCCTCAGGTGCGAATGTGGAGAATTGCCCACCGGTAGGGATATCTCCAGTCAAATTGTTGTATGACACATCAAACTTGGAGAGAAAATTCAGCTTAGTTAGAGATGAAGGTATTGTCCCACTGAGATTGTTGTGGGCCAAATTTAGCACTTCCAAGCTCGACATGTTTGACAGATCATCAGGGATTGGCCCTGAGAAGTTGTTCCAGCTCAGGTCCAGGACATGAAGCTTCACAAGATAACCAAAACTTGACAAGATCGGCCCAACAAGCAGATTGTTCGAGAGTATAAGTGATGGTGGGAAGCTGCTGACTTGGTTGTACTGCAAACCTTTGCCAGTTGAATTCCTCTTGATGAACAATGGGAGGTCCTCTGTTGGTGACCGCTCACTTGAGCCTTTAGTTGAAATCAAACTCCTCATCTGCGTGAAGCTCATAGGAAGCTCACCACTGAAAGAATTGTTTGACAGGTCGATGTAGAAGAGGTTGTCCAGTTTCCCTAGCCACGGTGGGATATTCCCATTTAAGTTGTTCCATGAAATGTCCAGCACATTGAGGCTTCCCAAGCTCTGCAGCCACGGCGGAATTACGCCTTTCAGTAAACAGTTTGCCAGGACGAGCACCTGCATGCTCTTGAACCCACTGATGCCATCCACTGGCATTGTCTCGCCACCACGGAAATTCCTGGTGAGCACCAAGCCTGTCAGGTTGGGCAGGTGTTGCAAGACCTGCAATGCTGATGCCAGGTTCGTGAAGCCATTCCCTGTCAGTGAGAGGTACGACAGGGATCTCAACTCCTTGAAGCTCTCTGGTATCTCCCCCACAAGCTTGTTCCTTGCAAGATTCAGCGTCCTTAGCTCGGTGCACACGGCGATGCCAGGAGGTATAACACCACTCAGATTGTTGGTTCCAATATCAAAAGTATTCAGCTTCGGCAGCAAGTTGAAGTCAATAGCAATCTCACCAGACAGCGAGTTGTTCCTCAGGCTGATCACCCTCAGCAGTGGACAACTTGACAGGGAAGCAGGCAATTCACCATCCAACCTATTGGTGGCCAAGTTTACGGACTCTAGCCACCTCATCTTTCCAAAGACATCAGGGATGGAGCCTGTGAACTTGTTATAGGACAAGTCAAGCTGCACGATCTGAGAGAGGTTACCAAGGTCAGTGCCGAGGTTGCCGGTAAGCTGATTTTCCTGTAAGCTCAGCCTCTTTAGGTTGGGCAGCGTGTACAGGTCGCCGGGGATGTTGCCGGTGAAATAGTTGCCGTCGAGAGAGAGCTCGGTGAGCGCCCTGCACCGGCTCAACCCACTGGGTATCTCGCCGGAGAAGGCATTCCCGGAGAAGCGCAGGACCTCGAGCGGCGCAAGACAGAGCGCGGACGAGTTGATGCCGCCGGAGAAGTTGTTGCCGGAGATATCAAGCGCCGTCAGGTTCGCCGCGGCGGGGAACGCGGGGTGCGGCCCGTCGAAGCTGTTGAAGGAGATGTTGACCTCCACGATCGCCGGGAAGCCGCCGGCGGCGGCGGCGGTGGCAGCCGGGAACGGGCCGGAGAGCGCGTTCGCGCTGAGGTCGAGCACCCGCAGGCTCCGCAGGCGGGCCATCTCCTCCGGCGCGGCGCCGCGAAGCGCGTTCCGGGAGAGGTTGAGCGCGGCGAGGGCGTCGAGGGAGGCGAGCGCGGAGGAGATGCCGCCGTGGAGGCTCTTGTTGGAGAGATCCAGCGCGACCACCCGCCCGAGATCGCAGGCGACGCCCGTCCAGGAACAGCAGGCGGCGCCGTCGCCGTGGCCCCACCCGACGAGCCCGGCGGGTTTGCTGTCCAAGCCATCGGAGAAGGCGAGGAGCGCCTTCAGGTCGGCGGAGTCGCACGCCTGGGACTCCAGGGAGGAACCGGAACGGACGACGTGGAGCAGCGCGGAGACGAGCAGGAAGTGGAACAGCCAGCGGAAGCCTCCCATCTCCGGCGACAGGCGGTGGCGGGATCCGGGAAGGAGGCTGTTTTGCTGCCGGGCATGAACGACCGCGAGCGCCGCAAGGGAAGTGAGCAATTCTCGCCGGAGCTGCCTCACACCACCTGGCTACGCTGCCGCTGCATGCATCGACCGAGCACCAAGAACAGGAGCGGCGAGAGATGACGACGAGCGCAGAGCAGCAGTCGTCGCAGAAGCTCCCAAGACTCCGCCTTTAAGCGGGAGCAAAATCCAGACGGGCAGGCGGCAGGCTTAGAGGAGGAGAAAGAAGCGCAAGCAGCGCTGCATGGAGGAGGATCTCGTCGACCTCGTCATCCCTGCTCTGCGCTGGATTGTGAGGCGGCCGAAAGAGGACGACGACATCACAAGGAAGAAGTGGTGGGGGAAAGTCAGAGGAAAGACAGGGACGGTTGGTTTTGACTCCGATGCGCTCAGCAGCAGTGCGGATCGGATTTGTTTATCTTTCCCTCTGTTTTTTTATTCAGAGAGATCCAATTTCTGTTCCTCTCCACACACCTCTTTGCTTTCTCGCGCCCCCCCCTCTCTCTCTCTCTCTCATCGACGGACATGGTAGGCGCTGCACCAGTGCTAGTAGTTGTGCGTTTGATTCGGCTGCAATTAATAAGCGGCAGGCGTTGTAAAAAAACCAGTGCTGGAGGAAATGGGTGGGCAGACGCGGATAGTGTGCTGAAAATAATAAATGCTCCTGGCTGCCGATGTGGACGGTTATTTGGACTTGGGAGAGTGACAGAGGTGGAGTCAAGGCGACGGCGACAGGCGTGCCAGTACAAGGCAACAGTTTTCCATTATAGTAATCCAGAGTGTTCTTCAAGATTGTGTAGGTAAGAGATAATTCTATTTAGTCGACATACTTAAAAATTAAACAAATCTGTAGAATAGATTATTAAATTTTACGATATATATATATAAATAGATATACTATAAAGATATATTCTTGACGAATCAAAGATATCTTATATAGTATATTGTATCACAAATATTATTTTTTCGTTAATTTTTTGATTAAGTTCGTATAAGGGACCGATCCTTCTTCTATCTATAAATACAAAGATACCGCCGCTCTCCTACGCATTCAGGAAAAACAAATAATTCTGATTAAAAATGGGTAAAATAAATTCCCTCGACACTAGTCCATGTTAGAAATTATATTTTTCTAGACAAATGGACTACGTGACAACTCTCGATATTATTTACTTCGCTAAATTTAGGACTTGTTTAATTCCAAAAATTTTTACCAAAAATTTTAAATTCTTCATCAAATCGAATCTTGTGGCATATGCATGGAGTATTAAATATAGACAAAAATAAAAACTAATTACACAATTTACCTG
The DNA here is from genome assembly GCF_000003195.3 of Sorghum bicolor. NCBI lineage: Eukaryota > Viridiplantae > Streptophyta > Magnoliopsida > Poales > Poaceae > Sorghum > Sorghum bicolor. Next base: position 59,728,877 of record NC_012875.2, read on the forward strand.
TAATTTATGAGACACATCTTTTAAATCTAATTAGTCCATAATTGGACAATATTTGTTAAATACAAACGAAAATACTACATTACCTGAAATCCCAAATTTTGCCAACAGAACAAGGCCCTAGATCCGGCCTGTGTTGAATGTATCTTAACTGTTAGATAGAAGGAACCAGCTATAATAGCTAATTGTTAGCTAGCTAGATAATAGGTAAGACATTAGCTGGACTTAAAAACCAAAGATCTAAACATGTTCTTAGATAATAGTTAGCAACTAACTATTAGTTATAGGGATACAAATAAACCTGTAGCACCACGTAGGATGTGATCCACTGAGTACTCCCTCCATTTCTAATTAAATTATACGAAGTTTAGTCTTTTCTAGATACGTGATTTTTACTATACACTTAGACATACTTTATGTCTATATGCATAATAAAAGTAATATATTTAGAAAAATTAAAGCATCCTATAATTTGTAATTGAGTCAGTACTGCACTGCTAGTTTTATTTTTATTGTACTATACCGTACTACATGAGATAGCACAATAGAGTAAAACTAGCAGTCTATATGCATAATAACTCTGTCTATGAATGTAAGCTATATCTTATTTAGTTATCTAGACCTTTTACCAATATAGTTATTTTTAGAGAGGTGTTACTGATTACAGAAGTACTATTTGATTATATGCTTAGTTTGTGACGATACAGAAGAATAGTTCTAAATAAGTAGCGATTTCAAATTTTCAATGTAAATATATAATGGTATACTACGTATTGAAATTGAGTAATTATTGGTTAGGAGTAAAAGCCTGGTCTAACTAATGAAAGAAAAAGCCAGCAATGCTTGACCAATTTATAGGACACAAATTAGATTTGTAACAATATTATAAAAATGTATTTAATTATAAATCTACCAACACTTATTTACATCATAAAGTTTAGTCAAACTCAAAATGCTATCAGGGTGAATAATACTGTACTAATCCTGTAGAAGCCGATGCAGTACTCGTACTGGTCGCGATGTGACGTGGACGTCTGCATGCAGCAGGATGAAGCCTCTCCCCCCCCTCCCCTTCTCGTCTTTTGGATTCGGTTGGCTCACATTGGTGGTCTTTTATGAGCGATGCAGAATTTGTAGGTGAGCTATGCATATGCTGGGTCGTTGGTTAATTGGTCGGCAAAGTCAAAGACCTGGAAAAGAAACGAAAACAAAGGGAGGAAAAATAAAGCAGCAGGGAAACTTTGAGCTGAGACAGCGGTAGGCCTACCTTGCCATTCTGGTCTGGTACGTGTGCCGCGCTGCCTCTTGGTGCTGATGTAGTCATGTGTACAGTACGTGAAGCACGGTGACGAAGAACTAGCGCTGTGCGGTGCATGTGCGTCGCACGCAGCCTGCATGCATGTGGTTTGGCAGCTTGGGTTTGTCTTGGGGCCTTGTTTCCGTATATCGGCGGGTCGCGGCGGCGGCGCCCATCTCGCATGATCGGTCGGTGGGCGTGCCTGCCGGGTGCCGTGGAGCCGGTGAGCTGAGGCGCACCACGTCCGTCCTCTTCCGCGCGGAACAAGCGCGCACGCAAAGCGACGAAGTACGTACGGGGCCGGTGGAGAGCGGTCGAGCTGTGTGCATGGCATTTCCAAGTGGCACGTCTCGGCGGGGCGGCGCATGGGCGCGGCACGCGGTCCCATCATGGGTGCCGGCCGGCGCGGAGCAAATCGGGCTGCAGGCGCGCGCCGCTGCGACCCAGCCGATCGGCAAATGGCCAGATGCATCATCCATGCAGACGGAGACGGAGACGGAGACGGAGACGACGGCCCTGGTCCATGCATGGACACTAGTAGTGGAGTGGACCGTGGAGATCGATGGCGAAGCTTTCGGCTTCGCTTACGCCTCACGCCATTCCCCACTCTTCTGGCCTTTTCTAGTCTACTCCTATCGTAGAGGTAATATTCCTCGCTCCGCTCCGCAAGCAAAGCGCAAGTTTGGCTAGCTACCTTTGGTTTGGTTTGGTTACGTACATAGAGCAACTTCATCAGCAACCCTAAAAACTAAGGCTTCTATTTTAAATTTAGGTGCTCCCTCTACTTTTTGTTGGGGGCTCAATTTTTTTCTTCAACTTCAACAACAACATCTAAATTTGGGTCCCAAAACCTATTCCGGTAGAGAATAACAAAAGAGACCCACTTGTCGTTGTCTCTTTCTTTTTCCTATTTCTTCTTCGGCCTTGTTTAGTTCACCCCGAATTTAAAAAAAAATTCAAGATTCATGGTCACATCAAATCTTATGGCACGTGCATGAAGCACTAAATATAGAAGAAAATAAAAACTAATTGCACAGTTACGAGACGAATCTTTTGAGCCTAGTTAGTTTATAATTGGACAATATTTGCCACAAACAAATAAAAATGCTACAATAACAAAATCCGAAATCTTTTCGGAACTAAACAAGACCTTCCTTTAAATATGAATGCAACTGGAGGATCGAGCCGATGACCATAGGGATAAACCAAAAAGTCAAAATGACTTATAATTTTGAACGGATGGAATAACATTTATGATAGGACAAATGTATAAAGTTAAGTTATTCACACAAATTTATAGTTGTATTTTTTATAGATAGAGAGAGAGAGAGTACTATGGATAGTCTACTAGGTATTAGGTTTTGTCCCATGCGTATAAGTCATGTGGCTATGAAGAAATGGAAGGTTTAACTCCTGGCCTTGTTTAGTTTTTTTTCAAAATGTTTAGTTCTTATTTTTTTTTCAAAATAGATACTGTACTATTTTCGTTAGTATTTGATAAATAATTATGGACTAAATATGCTCAAAAAATTCATCTCGTAATTTACAAACAAACTGTGTACTTAGTTATTTTTAATCTATATTTAATGCTTCATGCATGTGTCGTAATATTAGATGTGATAAAAAATTTAAAAATATTGTAATTTTTTTATTAAACTAAACAAGGCCCCCGGGTGCTGTACTATGTTCGTTGTTAGGGCACTCACAATGCAAGACTCTATGACAGAGTCCAAGACAAATTACTTATACATTATTTATGGTATTTTGCTGATGTGACAGCATATTTATTGAAAAAAAGAGGTAGAAAAAATAAGACTCCAAGTCTTATTTAGACTCTAAGTCCACATTGTTTGATGTAATAAATAACTTTATACTCTATGATACAGTCTGCATTGTGATTGCCCTTACGGCCTCTGAGTGATGAGCTTGCTTTGCTTGCGTGTAAAGGCCGGACCGGGTTAGATTACTAGCAACTGCCCTTCCTAGACGCTTTGAGTGCACCCTAAAAAACGGCCATTATCTCCGGTTGACTCCCCAGTCTCCACTCGTGGTAGCACGTAGCACAACTGGCAACTGCAAAAAGCAAGGCCAGCTAGCTAGCTACACTGCTACAGTATGCGGGTAAACCAGTGTCACTATGTCAGTGATGAGCTACGAGCATCAGTTAGGCCTTGTTTAGTTCATTTTTTTTTTTTGCAAAATGAGCACTCTAGTACTTTCGTTTGGATTTGTCTAATTATGGAATAACTAGGCTCAAAAGATTCGTCTCGCAAATTATAGACAAACTGTGCAATTAGTTATTATTTTTATCTATATTTAATGTTCCATACATTTGCTGCAAGATTCGATGTGACGGGGAATCTAAATTTTTTTGCAATTTTTTTGAACTAAACAAAGATAAAAAATAACTAATTGAACAATTTATCTGTAATTTACGAGACAAATCTTCTAAGTATAGTTATAATCAGACAATATTTATCAAATATAAACAAAAGTACTATAGTGCTCATTTTGTAAAAAAAAATTGAAACAAGACCATAGTTTGTTTAAACTTAAAACAAGGCCATAGTAGCTAGCTACGCAAAGTCCTACCGTGCGAAATCCTAGTGTGCTGTGGGCTGTGGCGAGGCAGCGGCAGCAATGGGCGAAACGGCTGAAATGCCGCACCGTGCCGTGCCTGTCTCGCAAGCGGACGTACATGCTATGGCAGGCAGTACAGCCTAGTACAGGAGACGGACGGAGACGACGACGCATCCAAAGCTAGCGTAGGCCTTGTTTAAATACAAAAAAGGTTTTTAAAATTGACAATATAATATTTTTATTTTTATTTGATATATTATCTAATCATATATTAATTAGAATTAAAATATTTGTTACGTCAATTACAAACAAATTATATAATTAGTTACTTTTTATTTATATTTAATATTTCATATATATATCAATGATTCAACGTGATAAATAATCTTGTAAACTTCTAAATAAGGTCGCCCGCACCCATCTCGGTGCTCTGCTCTCTGCCAGTACGTTGGAGAGTAACGTAACGCGTACTGAAAGCTACTGTGGTACTGTACGTGCACCCATGCTGCAGCCAGAACAGATCGAGAGGGCTCGTGGAGACGGGAAAAGAAAACATGGAGACATTTGCTATTTTGTTATATTCACCTCAATTTATCGTCTCATTCGCTTGAGCTTATCAGCTAAATTTATCAGTTATTCAGTAATATTTTTCTCTTGTAACAAATCAACCAATAGTATTTTATGTCATTCAATAATGTTTTTTTCTCACAATAAATTAGCCAACAGTATTTCCTGTCATAACTTATTAGCCAAATAAATAACGCGTATATGTGTTGGAGTTGACTAGGATAGAATTTAATTCAAGTCTTACTGTAATATACTTCAACATACCTGAAATGACGCGAATCCAATGACATCCAAAGTCTAATCTAGGCATATATTAATTTGATTTTGTGCTAAGTGAAATTTATTAAACTTTAATTTGGTTATAAGTCTATAAAAACTTCAACAACATGAAATCAGTCTCATTAAAATCTCTATAAAATATATTTTTTACAGTGCATTATTTTGAACTTGTACATGCCACTATATTTTCCTGTATACATAGTCAAAACTAAATAAAGCTAACAAAACCATTATAATAATAAAACAGGGTGAGTACATACCAAACAAAAAAAAGGTTCTAAGTAAACGCTCTAGAAGCCCGAATGTAAGGTCCGAGACGATGTGGACGCAAATGCATCAATGTATATGCATAGTACATGTTTATTTTGTTCTAGGGCCTTGTTTAGTTCTAAATTTTTTTGCAAAATCGACACTGTAGCATTTTCGTTTGTATTTGACAAAAATTGTCCAATTATAGACTAACTAGGCTCAAAAGATTCGTCTCGTCAATTTCGACCAAACAGTGCAATTAGTTTTTATTTTCATCTATATTTAATACTCCATGATGCATCTAAAGATTCGATGTGACGGGGTATCTGAAAATTTTGTAAAATTTTTTGGAAAGTAAACAAGGCCTAGGATAACAGAGGAAGGCATATACATGCTTATTGCTTGATTTGGGCAGAAAGGGACATGTGGTGGCGACGCAAATCTAGGAGCCTTGCTTCCATGCCAAGCATGTTCCTTCGCCTTTCTCTAGAATATAACGACGAGGCGATCGAATCGATCCCGTCGCAGTTCGTGCGGAGTCAGAGGGTGGTAGTTGGGTTTCGTTGCAAGTTGACTCTGCCAAGTCAAAGGTCTCGAACTCTGGTCACTTGCCGTTGGAGCTCGGTTGCGTCACACACTATTTTATACTCCGTGTGGGGTCACGGCCGGATGTACCTACAGCCAACTCCAATAGATATGCTATCTATGTTATCTAGGCTATTTTTATATTTTCAAAGCAAAAATTAAAGTCCAACAGATGTGCTATCTGATTTGCTAGAATAGCAAGTTTGTTATTCCTAAACTTTCGTTTGTCATATATAGCATGTCGTCCTCACTGGCTATTCTATACAAAGACTGTTGTGGAACTCTATGTTTTAAGTAAGTTTTTTATTTTACACAATAGCTAAATCTTGTAGTTTAAAATATAATTTTACATAGTCTCTTAGAGATGCTCTAATCGTCCGACGCTACCCTTTATCAACCCCCCAACACACACACCACCATCACAAAAGAAAACGCTATGCTCCATTTTTGCAATTCTTGTTGGTTTGGACATTGAGTATCAATAGCTTTTAAAGTTTTAAAGTCTGTGTTGCTACTATGGTAGGGTATTCAAATAAATCAATCTTGGTCACTAGGAAACAAAAGCAAGTTGAGGCCTTGTTTAGTTTGAGAAAAATTTTGGATTTCGCTACTGTAGCACTTTCGTTTGTTTGTGGCAAATATTATCCAATCATAGACTAACTAGGATCAAAAGATTCGTCTCGCGATTTACAAGTAAACTGCGTAATTAGTTTTTGTTTTCGTCTATATTTAATGCTTCATGCATGTGCCGCAAAATTCGATGTGACGGAGAATCTTGAAAAAATTTGGGAACTAAACAAGGCCTGAGGCGGATTGCAACATTGATCCAAAATGTGACTTTTTTTGAACTGTTTAACAAATAATTATCCATTGACTTAACATTAATCCTTGATCTAGTACTCTATACTATTACTCAGTCTCGTTAGTTGTTGTTTTCTCTTGTCATTCCTATCCATCCGTCTTAGATCAATGGCCATGGTTTGGTTGCGCTTTAGGGTTCTAGCTAGGCCGTATGATGCGTGTAAGTGGACAAAATCTATTGGTTGTGCAATCATGGGCCCCAAGCCTTCTCATTTTCACATCCTTGGGCCAATGGCATTTTCACTATCAATTTTATTAAAATTGTTGGTGATTTCACTGTCGGGTCATAATACAAACTGGTGGTAAAAATGTTGAAAAAAAAACATTCCTGCAGCAAATTATTTGTCACTTTAACTTGTCCTAAGTCATCAAACTTCTGAAATCCAGACCAAATTAATGGAAAGATGCACCGATGTCCATGACACCAAATTATTTTCATTAAGTCCACCATAAAATATTTGTTGATATTATTGTACCTATTTGGTATTGCATACATGAATATATTTTTCTATAAGTTTGATCAAAGCTATATTTTTAAAATTACTTGAACAAAACTAAAGCGACATGTAATTTGGAATGTTGGTGTAGTTGTGAAGAAGTTTATATATGAAGCTGTGTCAGTGTGGTGGTGGTGGTGTGTTATGTGGGTACTGTGAAGTATGAACATAAGAAAATCAAAGGAAGCAACTTGATGCAAGGCCTAAAACCGTGCTAGTGGCAGTCGACATGACCACCAAACCAACTTGGATTTTATTGGCTCTGCCGCGTTGAAGTCAGCTTTGAGTTTGTGTGGATGTGCAGGAACCCTTTGGATGTAGTATAATGCAACACAAATATCTATAATACTAGGGGCGATCAAAGTCTATTATCTCTTTTGTGCCAAACGAGCACCAGCCAGCATTTCAAACGATCGAACATGATGGACAGTATGATTTTGAGTGCGATTCTAAGCTGTCTTAACTAGTGTATGGTGTGTAAGGCCTCTTATTAAGCTATGATTACCACCACTAAACTATGCCCGGTAATGTCCATGCTCTGAGTGCATGATATGGATCCCTATGCCTAGCATACATGCACAAGCGAGTGCATGTGCACCTCTGAGTGTGTGAAGTTTTGTTGCTTTTTGTTACTCAACTAGAGAACGACGTATATACTTATACAGAAATAAAATAAGCCATGGATCAGTTACAATACTACTACTTACTAATCCGGATTAACTGATGAAGTTGGTTGATTAATTAATTCACTTGTTAGGTACAGGTCCACCCATTGTCAAACCAAAACAAGATTCAGTTCATACATCTTATTCTTGTTTCCTGCTATCCAATACACGCTCCAAAAATATTCACGCGCACCTTTTTTGTACGAACAAGTTCAGAAACAAAGTGATTTAGTATACGATAAGGTAAATAAAGAAAGGTCCCAGTTTCATGAAAAGTATATAGTATACGATAAGAATTTGACCAATGATTACTTCTGTTTATTTTGATACAAAATTACAACCACAGTCAAGTAAATTTCAATGCAAACCTAACAACACAATTTTTGGTGTCACAATCGGTGGTCAAAAGTTTATCCTAACGGTCTGAAACTAGGGAGAGAGGAAGTGCGTCTCACTTCTTTGCAAGAAACGAGTAAAAATAATTTCTTCTGTGTCACGCAGGACATCAACACGATGTCCAATATGTCATTTAACTGTAATTTCTTTTATAAAAATGTATCATTTGATTGAAGCAGTAAAAGTTACTTATTATATAAATATATTATAAAATTATTTTTCGTGACAGATCTAGGCCTTGTTTAGTTCTAATTTCTTTTGAAAAATGGACATTGTAGCATTTTCGTTTGTATTTGATAAATATTGTCTAATATGCACTAACTAGGTTCAAAAGATTCGTCTCTCAAATTATAGACAAATCTATATTTAATATTTTATGCATACGCTATGAGATTTGATATGACTAGAGATCTGAATTTTTTGTAAAATTTTTTAAAAACTAAACAAGGCCCTAGCAACATCGATCCTACTGATGGGTCAACTTGACCAACTAGCCATATACTACGGGAGAACTAGATAGAACATTTAGAACACCTGTATTTAAAATTAGGTCTTATTTAGTTCATCCTAAAACCAAAAAAATTTTAAGATTCTTCATTAAATTAAATCTTGCGGCACATACATAAAACATTAAATATAGACGAAAATAAAAAGTAATTATACAATTTGTCTGTAAATTGTAAGATAAATTTTTTGAAACTAGTTAAATTATAACTGGACAATAATTATCAAATAAAAACAAAAGTGTTATAGTACCAAGTAAAAAAAATATCGAAACTAAACAAAGCCAGACGGAGTGCTGGCTGAAGCAATAGGGAGTGCTGTCTGGAGTCTGAACACAGCTGAAGGAACATGCGTGCATGGAGAAGTTGCAATCTCAAGGTCAAGGGTCAACACATGCATGCAGAGTTGCAGACGCACGTGGACGACCTCTCACTCTTACCAGCGACCAGCCACACCAGCGGTGGCCGGATTTGGAATCTGACGACCAGCCCTTTCGGACAAACGGCGTGGTCGGGTCACTGTCGCCACCACCAAACCAAAGCTGCAAAATTCAAGGAAAATTGGCAAAAACTAAAAGGTATTAGGTGCCTGTGTGATCTATAATTTGCATCCACCAGCTTCATTATAGTAATATTGGTCATGATACAGAGCTAAGTGCCTATTGCACGTACACAGAACAGAGAGTGCAAATCAAACTCATCTTTGACCTTCCTCGTTCGGGTGTTTTTTTTTTCTTTTTCTACAAAATCAGGGTTTGTGTTGTGGTGGCGAAAATACTTTGGCGTAGTGCTTTTTCCCCCAACAAAGGTTTAGTTTTCGCTGCAAATTTTTTATGTCTTACTTTTTATTTTGCCTCTGAGTACTTTTTTTTTTATCAAAGTGTCTTCGTTATTTATCTATCTATTCATTTATATCTATATATACTCCCTGCTTCTAGCATTCAAAAATGTTTCAAAAATAAGTGTACTGTGTACATCTAGCTATAGCCTGGTTAACTTTATTAGCTTTCTCAATTCAGAAAGTGCAATTGTTGCAAGTTGGGACACCTTTAGACTTTAGTAAGGGTATACAAGTAATTTAACTAGTATGCTTGATCTCTTGAATCAAATGTAAAAGTGCATTTATTTTAGGACGGAGGCAATATCTATGTCTATATAACTATACTTAATATTAAAGAGCATATATAGTGATTCTTCTGTCCATTTTTTTTATTTCTCGCAACACCCTCAGGCTCATCCTTATTTCATATGTGACTCAGACTCACATTCTTTGCTCATACAAGTTAGAACCACATGAATTTATATGTCCAATAAATATGATGGAATTTGATTCCAGTACATGTTGAAATAAATGACACGGCTACTACATAATAAATCTTCGAGCTATCTATAAGCTGTTCATGTAACTGTAGAATAAGGTATATATACGTTCTACTACAACACACATTTGCTAGTCGTAGGAAAAGGAAAAAGGGAAATACACATGCTGCACATCAGCCCCATTATTTGGGTGCGGACGGAATCTAAAATACGATTTGTCGGTTCGTATCGAATTTGATAAAAAGATAAAGAAATGAAAGAGATGGATACCAAGCGATAGAGATCATAGCTCATATATAGGTCGATGAGGAAACTCATTGCCGTTTGCCTAGCTACTTCACTACTGTAGTTAAGCGTGGCCAGGCAGTTAGCGGTCATGCTTTCACCTTTCTGCAAAAGTCGGCCTGCTTTGGCGAGCGCTAATCCACTTGAGCACGAGAAATCGCTGGGCCGGGGCTCCACGGATTTGACCTGCCCTACCCGGCCATAATAAGCCCATAATAACACCTTATTATATATGAGCAATAAATTAATCGAATATCAAGCCACCTTTTCCCTCGTTGCCCTTTTTCTTAACTAGCAAAAATGTCCATGCATTTCAACGGGTGAAAAGATATAGTAACATCCAGACACGTATGCCACGAGGACATGCTGGTATGGCTATTGTCCTCATGTCTCCTACTCCAAACCAATCAATTGAATCTGCCTCCAACACATCTATGTCCTTCCTAATATGACTCAGAATCAATGCCGATGTATCCATACATTTGGGATGTAGGGCTGTGGATGCTGACGAGGCTATGCACAATCGAGTCTGTTTGGTACTCGATGATGAAGTTCAATTGCAAGCAGCTTTGTGGATGCCCAAGGAAAACAAAGCAGAGTTGTTTAATTGCTAATAATGCTAATTTGATCATACACGGTTCACATGAACGAGAGCACCAAGTAGCATGTACATGGCGTCCTTGGCTAGGATTCTATCAAGCCTGATTATGACGAGATCGTCATGTATATAGAGGTATATATGTAGATATCCTTTTTCTATTTCTATTTTGAATAGGATTCTTATTTAGGCTAGTTAAGACAAGAAACCTCGTATGGCAAGAGTCTATTTAGATTAGGATTCTTATTCAAGTCTATTTGTAGAATTTATTATTTGTTTTGATATTTATTATATGAGAAAAATTGAAAGAAGAACAGAGGTACTTGAAAAAGAAAAAACAAAAAAAAACTCTCAGAGTGTGTGAGAAAAAAAGAAAACGAAGGAAGGAAAAACAAGGAAAGGTAAAATAAATTAAGAACCCAATTGGACGAGTCCTCGTGTCATAAACAGAAAATAAGCTAAAAATAATAGAAAACTAGATCTGAACGAGAAGATCATCGTTTATTAATCTTTAGACCGGCGAACATATAAAGATATGGTTGACTAAAATTTTCATAATTATATATTAGGGATTTGGCTTCCTCGTCACTTTTCAAAGCTTATTAGGATGTTTATTAAAAAACAATCTTTTTTTAATTTAGATAAATTTATAAAATATTAACATCTAAGGGCCTATTTAGATCCTATGGTCTAAAGCCTAGTGGCGCTATACTCAAACTTTACACTCTTTTAGCTCCTTTGGCTCAACAGGTGTTTCAAGTTTAACCAACTTTAAAAAAGAGCATTAGTTTATTAGACCATAAAAGTGAACTAAAAATGATTCAAAGTTTAGCTCTTAACTTTAACCAACGTAACTAAACTCTTGACTGGGATTTAAACATGACCTAAATGCTTTGTCGATACATACGCATTCCATGGTACATGTAGATTTAAAGCTAATTCTATGTTGTAGATGTTTTTTTCTCGAATACGCGAAAGATTTCATATCATTGTATTAATTAGAAGAGTTTAAATATACAAGCAACACTCTTATATCGAGCGACAAAGGAAGTTGACGCAACACCGACACAACAGTGCCTGCCTAGACGAGCCCTTTCCACCGTCCGAGAAGAGCATGTCTAGTGCTTCGACGTTCGATGCAGTCAGGTTGTCGTCGAAAATCTTGTCAAAGGCCTTGAGCTCCGATGTGGATGACACTGATAAACTCTTGGTATAGCCCATACACTGCGTGATGAGCACCTCACCTCCTGGAAGCAGGTACTCGAGAGAGGTTACCGCCACGACAACACCAAACTTAATGCTGTAGATCTTAGTGTTTTTTATATGAAATGGTTAAAGTTAAAAAACATTAACTTAGAGCAAAATAAAAACATCTTATATCTTGGCATCATCTAATGGGGTTTGTGGGTACTTCTGTTACTGAAGCATAACTGGTGCCATATATATATTCCACCCGCACAGCCACAGCATGCAGCCATGCCTGCAAGCTGCAACTTGACAACTAGGGCTCAAGTGGTTTTGCTTTTGTTCATTGCTCTACTTCCTACAAAGAATGTTTTGAGCTAGTAGTGCGGGCTTGATCCCTGCACACCTACAGTGGATTAGTATGCCCAAATTAAAGCATCACCATGCAGCGCCACTATCAGTCAAGTACTATACGAATAAATCTTGATATGTTGCACCTTCGTCTTCGATCTAGTTAACACCAGCTACAAACATGCGCTGTAGCAGTGGCCGATGAATTTCCAGATCGATGATAGATGCTATATTCGTTATTCGATGTTCGACTAGAGAGTAGACTGCTGACGGTGCATATATAGCTTGTCTGATATGATCGTTGTCGAAGGTGCAAAAAACACGCTGCCTTGGCTACTACAGCGTCCGTCTGTCTCAGAACACAGAACAGTGCAGTTTTTATTATTTTTCAGAAAAATGGAACAATTTTTAATTTATATTAACTAAATTCATAAAAACACTCGTAATCCAAATAATTATTACTCCCTTCATTCCAAATTATAAGTACATAGATTTTGCTATGACTTAGATATACATCATAAAAGTAATGTACACCTAAAAAGTGCAAACGTCTTATTGTTTTTTAAAACTTATGAGTCAAATTTAAGAAAAAGTGACTTGGTTGAAATCTAGAATTGCGCAGAGACTTTTATTTTCGAATGAATAAGTGAGGACATATATGGATCTAACTTTTGATGCTGTGGACACAAAGCATCTAGTAGCGATCAGATTCCTGCACATTTCTCCACTGTGTTCTTTACAGAATATACGACGTTTTTCTCATGATACGATCAGATTTTTGCATATATGCACGTCATGTCCGATAGATGTCCCTCGCAAGTCACAGGGAGGACCGGAACAAACAAGAAGAAAGAACAACCTGCAGTGCATGCGACGAGATGCAGATGCTCGATGAGACCACAGAAACCGATGCAAAATTGCGGTGGAACCGTGGAAAAGAGTGGTTCTTCTCGCGCCTTTCACGTCCCTTTTGTTGCCGTCCAACTAACTAACCCCACAGAACTTGTTCCCCTGTTATTATTGTTGTTGTTTTCTTTTTGGTAAAGAATGCGCAATTTCAACGGTGAGGAGGCGACGTGACACGACACGGCGGCGGCGCCGGCCACTAGCATGCGTGGTTGGTGATTCAGAGCTGGCCCGGGAGGTTAACGGAAGCAGGGGTTGTGTGGTGGATGATGGAGCCATGGAGGCTAATGGCGCATGCTTGGCTACAGTTAATCTGGTAAAATAATGGAATGGAAAGTGCCTAGAGTTGCCTGATGATGGCTTTGACAGCATCCGTGACCGTGAACTATGCTGGAGGGACATCTCAAGTGCCTTTGTTGTGTAGACGTGTTGTCAAGTAATCATAGTCCCAGGTGGCCAGCAGCATGAGAGGATAAGGGCTCAACATCCCATCCCATCCAGGCATCATCCATGCCCTTTGTAGCCTAGGTCTTCTACTCTTTTGTTTCCATGCCAGAAGCCACTTGAGTTTGGGCTAAACACATTCATTAGCAGGGTGATATCGAACTTTTTTTTTTGTTGAGATAATAGTAAGGCCCTGTTTAGATTGGAGATGAAAAATTTTTGGGTGTCACATCGGATGTATCGGAAGGATGTCGGAAGGGGTTTTTAGAAACTAATAAAAAAACAAATTACATAGCTCGTCTAAAAACAACAAGACAAATCTATTAAGCATAATTAATCTGTCATTAGCACATGTGGGTTACTATAGCATTTAAGACTAATCATGGACTAACTAGACTTAAAAAATTTGTCTCGTGATTTTTCAACCAAACTGTGTAATTAGTTTATTTTTTTATCTACATTTAATGTTCTATGCATGTGTCCAAAGATTTGATGGGATGGATGAAAATTTTTTTGGGTGGAGAACTAAACAGGGCCTAAGTGAAAAAGAAACCGAGAGTAGAGAATCGAAGCGAGTGGCGCCCAGCAATCAAATCGCATCCTAAACCAGCCCAGCCGTAAAGAACACGGCTCGCCAACGAGACGCCCAAGGCCCATGGGCCATGACAAGCACAACCACGGCACAACAGAGTATATAGTCACCTACTATACATAGGAAATAAATTATCGCTAGCAGTTTACTAGCCGAAAAGAAAAAGATTTATATGTTCACAAGAGTCGATGGGGTGTTCTCGTCTACGGAGACAAACTATATATACCCAGGTTACACCAGACTCCAACATGGGAGCACGTACATGTACACGACTAGACTAGGGATGCATACTCTAACGCTCGCCCTTCTCTCGCGGAGTTGATAGGGCGATGAGAGTTTCGACATGGCTGCAACCATCAAGGCCTGTCCTAGGCAGCTTATTCTGTGCAACAGCCTGGCCTTTTCTCTCCCTGGTTACTGCAACGTCCAAAGCAAAGCAAGAGTCAAGAGCAAGAGAAGTGAGATTGAGCAAACGCAAAGTACTTGATGTGCAGCACTACAACAGATTCCAGAGTGAGTTGCTGAGAGCGCCGTACTTGGTGTAGGAGCATTGTGAACCTTAGTGGCCGCATCCATGGCTTGAGGTGGGCGATTGCTCGTTGGCGTTGAATCAGCTGCAGGAGATCCTTGTTGCTTTGGCTCTGCTGTAGGCACTGGAGGATAACGCCGTTTTGGTGTGATGCTCAGCGATAGAGAATCACGGACCCCTGTGCTCACATATGGTGATTTTCCACGTCCTGCAAAGGAATGGCAAGCCTTGGTAATCAACATTTCCTAGGCTGTTACAACCAGCTTTGCGCTGCCACACATGATGTGTAGGCTTGAGCCAAGTTGATGGTGCAAATATACTTGCCTGGTGGGTAGATTGGAGGCCTGGCAGCCGATGATGAAGCACCAGGTCTTTTCACTGGATGAAGAACAGGGCTCTGCGATGCAATGCCCCGCGAAAGAAACTCCTGGCCTTCAGGTGTCATCCTTGGTGTAGAATTGAGACGCTTGATGCCTGCACTTTCTGAATTTCCAAGTACCAAGATTGGCACAATAGACTCACGGCCCTTAGGACTAGGAGTTGAACCTGGAACCAAAATCTCATGGGTCTTTGAAGCATTAGTTGGAGCTAGAGAAGCACAAGCAGGAGGCCCTATGATTGTTGGAGCAGAATTGCAAACTTTCACACCAGGAAATCCAGATATTCCGGGAGAAATCCTCAAAGGGTCATCACAAATTATAGGTGGCATTCTTGTTACATTAGGATCTTGGTATCTCGCAGGTTGAGCTACAGAGTTTCCCAGTGACATGTTCTGCATAGGAGAATCTCTACCTTCACCCTCCATGCCTTGAGAACCCAGGCATTTGGCACCAGCAGAACTAGACGTTTCTGGTACACCAGTTGGTGCTGGATAGTCAGAGCCTTTGGGAACCATGTCAGTAGGAAGAGCACCGCATACTTTGGTGCTAAGAGGACCTACTGAGTGTTCAGTGGTTGCATTTTGTGCACATGAATCACCATGGTTACAACTCCTGCCTGTTGTATCCAAGGATACCTGCTCTGCTTCAGTCCTTACAAGATCACTAGAAATAGCTTTAACAGAAGATTTGTACCATAATGATGGCTGTGATATAAGACCATAAAGAGGTTATGCTAAGAACATAGACATGCCAACAAAGAAAGGTAGCACAATAGCACACATCCAGGCCTAGAAAATTTAATCAGACATCTGAGAATCAGCAAAGAAATATGCAGCTGCTTGATAATTTGGATTTTCTACTAATAACAAACAGAAAAACAACAGAAAAGTCAAAAGTAGGTAGTAGACAGTAAGCACATAACAGCCTCAGTTTGATTTAAGTCATCATTCTAAGGTGATGCCAACCAAATTTGCCAAATGACATATCTACATCCATGCAATTCAAGAAATAATAGAATTTCATTGAAAGAACTGTGCCCTTTCTTCTGGAAAGATAAAAGGTGTTTGTCTTTAAAAGCTGGAAAAGACAGCTTTCTATTATGTCAAATCATTGCAAACGAGAGTTTAAACGTTTTTTTATACTGCACGTGCACTCAGCAATCCAAGCTGTGAGAGCCTGAGAGGTGAATATAGCAACCACTACGACACTACTTATGGTGAATTTGCAAGCATCATACGTCAATGCATCATTCCTATATAAGCTTGCAATTTCCTAACATGAGCCTGTAAGATTCAAATGTCACTGAAACAAGGAACATGCATGCTGCAAGAGACTCACAGAGTAATGAAGTTTCTTCAGAGGTTCCACAAGTATTTTCTTTCCAACTATCATCATCTTCTTCTTCACCATTTCTTCACGAGTTATTTTTCCTTCTTGTTAAACAGAAAAATAAATATTCCAGTGCCCAACATAACAATCATAATTAACACTAATGGACATAATACAACTTGTTGAATAGATAGTACCTTTAGCTCTTTGTCATGATGGAAGAGCAGTTCCCTTGCTATGAAGGATATTTTATCTTGAATTAATCTGAACAGGACTTTGAAAGATATCCATGGGGTACTTGGTCCTTCACTTGCTTCCCACATTACCTATGTACATACCAGTCAGTTCACTCAGCTGGATAAATGGAATATTATAAACCAAATCTAAAACTATTTGACACTGAAAGCAGAGAATGGGAAGGAAATCATTGGGCAGCAAAGCTGAAACTAATACAAGACAAAGCTTCTGTTGTCTTATTACAAGACATGCATCTAGCGGGAAACCAACATGTCAATGATGAAGTTAACAAGATTCAGGTGGCCTCACAGGTTGAAGAGTAGAAATATCCACTGCAACTTCCTTTGATGGTGGGCAAAACCATAAGCCTTTCAAGCCAAGCAAGTAATCTGAAAATAAGTGAAACTAGAAAGAAAATTCACTCCACCTATCTCTGTATGACATGATAAGTATCTTAATAGTCAATAATAATCTTACTTCGAGCTTCTGGGGCAAGCTTGAAACCAACAAGATATTCTAAATGCATGTGAGTGCTTAGATGTGATGGCCACATCACATAACACTTTGGGTATAAGCAACTATCAACACCAGAATCATATATTTCGCTGGTTGGAAAAAACTCATGCGATCCAGGCTCCACAGCTTCCAGGTTACCCAATATCACTCGGAACAGTAACATATACTGCACTCCTTTTTCGTCAACATCACAAAGATCGACATTGGTAAAAAAAAGTGATGTTAATATAATAAACATGTTTGTAAAACAGAATAGTCACAACAACTGAATTAAGAAAGGGTACCTCGTAAATGCTCGGTCTATTGATGAAAGATAAACACCAGCACTCAAATCTGACTTCTCAACATGTTCTCCAGTGGGATCGAAACCGTTAATTAGAATCCTGACAATGTCATTCTTCCTGGATCCTAGCCATCCATATCTAACATTTGCATCACCATGTTTTTCTTTGGTGGACCTAATTTGTCTTTCAAAAGCTTCAAGTCTGCACTGTGAAGTTATATCATTCCGAGAATGACAGTAGACACAGAGTATATTGTTTGGTGTTGCAAATGGACCCATTCCAGAGAGGAAAAGGTCCTAGACAAATCAAAAGTCTTTGCTGCCTCTTTCCATGGCTGTGATCTTCTTGCGCAATATGTCTGCATTGGAAATTCTCTGAGGAACTGAAGAGCTAGAATCAAGGACAACTTGCTTCACCACTTCAGGTGGAGCATTTGTATCCTTATCCAACATTATTCCCTGTACAGTGTGCTGAACATTAGCACATTCCCCTTTGGCCATATCATGAATTTCCTCATCAAGGAACAGAGAAGGAGAAAAATACTTTCCAGTATCATCAACCCATGCAACAGATCATTGCTACGAATTCTTCAATGAAGGACTTCATTATTTTCTCAGGAAAATTGTGCCAAGAACCTTGTCTGTAATACATGATACGACTAGGGACTCCGCTCGTCAAGAAATTGTCACAATCATCGGCAAGGTTAGGTCTTGCAGCTACAGTTGCAGTGCTTAGCAGATGAATCACATGAGGGCCTATTCTTAGCTTTGATTCGAGGAGATTTGCACTCTTCTGATAGGTAATATTCGACAAGTTTGCGCTTCAAGCACAGAGAGTTGGGTTCTCGCGATGATGCCATTGGAGGCTTGATTCCCACCAGAACAAATGGAGAAAGAAAAGAAAAGAAACCCTAATATGATACAGGATTTACAGATCTCCCTTCAGTTTAAACTCTCAGAGGTAGAGAACAACCCTGTAAAAGGTACCGAATGAATGTCTCATAGAGAAAACATAGTTCAAGAATTGAAAAATGAAAAGTGAATCTCAGACCATGAGAAGACGCCCCCAGGCTGTCTCAACAGAGGGAATACCAACAAGACCTGCGAGCACCCAGGTTCAAGCTAGGTTGGCAGCTATCAATTTAAGAATTAATAAATATGCTGCCTAACCCCCCCCCCCCCCCCACACACACACACAAATAAAAATTCTGGTTAATTATTTCTCCTAATAATGACTCATCTTTTGGCATATGTCAGCACACGAGTACAACAAAAAGATCACCAAATGCTTTTAGTGCAGATGTATATAAAATTACCTTGATTCGATCCATTTATGCCATATTAAGCCATGGCAGTCAAAAACTTTCTAAATAAAATCTTATACATGGCATGCCAATGTAAGCGATTTCTTGCACAAGAGTCTCATGAAGAATAACTAACAAATCAAGAAATCAATTTCTTAAGTATAAGTATCAACATCCATATTCATACAACTACTTACGGACCAAGAAATCATTTTCTGTTAAACATACAAAATGACCAAACAACAATCATCCTCGGGAAAAAAACAGAACTGGTCTGCACTGAAGGCGCTACCACCTGTACTGTCAACTTATCACGAGGAACACGCGACTTAAATGGGAAGTAACATAAACGATATGCATAAGCGACATAGTACACGTCATTCTAGATTAGAAGAAAACAAATCTGACCGTACGTTACGCATTCATTGCAAGATATAATGCATACCCTAAAAAAATACCATTCTATACAAACAAGCTGCATGCAAATTTAAAGGAAAGTACACCTCTACTAATGATGTATAATAGGATCAACAATCAAGCACGTTTCTTGGAAACCAAGAAATCCTCCTCTGTAACTACTACTACAGGATATTCTTGACTCAGCCTCTCTGGTGCAGCAAGGCAACAAGTTATATAGAAATTAAAGTTCGTTATAGGGCCGCTATAGAGGTTCATGTTTTAAATCCGCACGACATCAATTTAAGTAACAAGCCATGCAATAACTTCTTATTCAACAGCTTGCGGCCCACGAAATTCTATTTTCGGAAGGCTTACAGTACCGACCATCCAACTGACCCGACTTAGTTCACTCTGACGGTACTGCAACAAGTGCTATCCACTCAACAAGTAGAATCACTGACCAAAATCAAATTTTGCAGACAGTTCATGAACTAGAAATAGTTCATGCTACAGTAATAAGGCGCAACTGCAGGTCTGAGAGCAGTGCTGCCGAGCAAGCTTACAAAGAAATGAATACAACATCTTTCAAAAATTAAGCTGACACTGAGCACAACACATGCAGCATTGAAACACAGAAATACTTGTGTGTACACTCATCTTTGTATAAACAACTCACATGAAATTCTCGAGCAAAAGCCACCTTAAACAGCATAATCTAGTGAACACAGATGGCCAAATATCTGATCCTAGCGAAGTAAGCTTATTCCCACAAATCGGCAAACGATATTTGAGTGTTAACAGTTAACACTCCACAGTGAACATAATATGCCATTCCAATCAGAAAAATAGCACCAAAAGCACAAAGCTCAACACAAAACAGGAATGCACAAACACAAAACCCTCCATCGACAAGTCTGAATATATGGAGAAAAAACTGTTCAGACAAAATCGGGAATGTACAACATCCAGGACCGCTAATGGAAAGAGAACTTGCAGAGCAAGATATCCTTCTAAGAACCTTACTTGGATCGACTTCGATCGAAAAATCTACATCGATTGCATACGCAGCGCCACCAAGCAAAATACATTTCTAAAAGTGAAAGAAGACAACATCAAGACAAATGGGAGAAACAGGAGGGATCACTTAAGAGAGAAAGGCCCATTGCGAGCGGCGGTGCGAGGCAGAAGCGGGAGGAGGTCACGAGGGTTGCACCAAAGGAAAACCAAACCAAACGCGCGGTAGCTCCCTCTCTCACGCCCCCACTGCTTCTACGGCCGCGGGGACCTGAGCGGCAAGACCCCGGTGAGGTGTGGAGGCGGATGTGCGAGGGAGGAGGGAACGGGAGCGGCGTTGGAGGTGTGCTCTAGATTTCGGATAGGGACTGCTGCTGCTAGAGCCTAGAGGAAGGGAGGGGAAAAACTTGCTGCTTGGGCAAGGCCACCTTCCGTTTCTTGCGGCGGAAGCGGCCGGGACTCGCCGACGAGGCGACGAGGCGGGCGGGCGCCCCGTGCCCCCCGCCCGGCCTGCCGTTGCGCGTGACTGCGCCTCGCGCCGCCTGCGCCGCTAGGGTTGATGGGTTTCTGATTGGGCTGTGGGCTGGGCCTGCCTAGCTCGCGGCTGAGGCCGTTGGTTGCTTAGTAATGGGCTCAAGAGGAAGAGGCCCAGATGCGGCGACTTACCGTCCGATCAGGCCCATACCATACCATAGCTTTCCTTTCTTCTTCCACGACGGAGCCTGCTGCCGGTGCAGGCTGCTGCAGCTCTGCACGCTGTGGCGGCGTGAGTGGGGTGGGGGGAGGGGAGCAGGCGGTGAGCCGGCGACCGTTGCTTGCTTGCAGGGCTTGCAGCGACCGCAATGAATTCGGCCGATCTGGACGTGAGACGGGCGCACCGTGCATTCAGAGTTGCGAGGCCACTCCGCGCAGCACAATTATTCGGTGCTCAGCTTTTACAGCTAGGGAGAGAGGATCGCTGGATCGGCAGCAGCCAGCAGACATCACTGACCCGGTGAGCCCCCAGCCTCGCTGCCGTTGTTGCACTTGGACAAGCCTCTGCACTGCATCCCGTTGCAGCTTGCAGCTACGTAGCTGTTTCTACGCACATATCACTATCAATGCCAACCACACGTCAGGAAAGCAGACACATGCGACTGTTGCGTTGCTATCGAAAGGAAAATCAAGAAGGTACTCACATACTGTATATGAATACACGTTAATGTTATTGTGAGTTTCTTTTTTTAGTTACTGTGTAGACATAGACACCTACTCACATATATGAAGGCACGTAGCACACATTGCCACTATAAACACCTATGAAAGTCTTAGCTAACGGATCTCCCAAGATTAACTAAAGCTCCATTCACTTGTTTTATAAGCCGTATTTTTTCTGTTAGTTAGGAATGTGACGTCTCGTTGAAGTCTTACTCTAAATCATGGGTGTAATCATCATGAATTGGCTCAGATGAGCAAGGTTGGGCATGAGAATACCAAAATTAGTTAAAGATACTTTAGGTTCATGCTAATATTTTAGAAGAACCGTGTCCATTCTAAAAAGGGAAAATAAAGTACCTAACAATACACCAATATATAGACAGACAACCACTTGGTACATTCAATTTTTATGTTTGGATCATGTATTCTGCCTAGAACCTAGATGATCATGAAGACATATGTGTGACCTAAATCATATACTCATGTGCATAATGTTGTGGTTGTGATGAGCTATGATGATAACTATAACTAATGATAAGAAAGCACATCATATTCACCAAATGCTATTATGATAAATAGTTCGCTACAGACCTAACAAAACTTCCTTAAATGAGGGGTATCATCAACAGATTTATCATAAGTTGAGGTGGGAAAGGTATTTGAATATGGATGTCTAGACATTTTTTTTAAACAAGGAGGTCCAGAGATCTTGAATAACTGTTCCCTCGTCCCAAAATAAGTGACTAACGATTTGTATGTGAATTGTGAAGAGCTGTGATTACTAACTTCATATTTAGTTGGCATGACTCTGTCACTACAGGTCTGTACATCGATTAAAAATCTGCCAGTACTGAACTGGTATTACCATGTACAGTGTAGTTCTGCAGATTACTTGAAGTGTTCATACATACATATCTGTACACCGTACAGAATCATGCCGCAGAATGTGAAATATTCCTCTGTGGCTTTGCTTTGCTTGAGAACTCAGGCTGCCCTGCGTTAGGAAACTCACGATTTATTTTATCCTAAAGAAAGATGGTGAAGTCCACAACATTCACAAAGAAATTGTGCTTTTATAGACTATGTAATCCGACAAACATGATTGTGCAAATGCAGTTTTCTTCCACAGGAAAGACCGAAAGAATCCTACTTCATTTCATCCCTGACTCCTGTCAAGCAGCTGAAGAAATGCAAACAGGCTGCTTATCCTCGGAGAAGAGAAGCAGAGAACCGAGGCAAGATCAGTTGATTGATCAATAGCTTCACATATCAAACCTTCAGATGTGCACTTCGGTTTGATCCATGATACCAATTTGTCGAGCACAATAACCAGAAGAAGGGACCTGTCAACACTGTATCGATCCTGATACCACGCTGTTCACCGATGCTGGTAACTGTACCATCAGATCGAAACAGTTCCCTGGAAGATTGGGCTTTTTAATCCAAATGCAAACAGCTCCTGGGTCCCTGGGTTCAAACAACAGTTTAGCTTACATGGATCAGCTCTTTTTTGCCTGGACCCGTCGCCTTGAGCTCAGGGCGAAGGTTAACGCAGACTCGGATCCAGAAGCTCACACATGACGCCGGCGTCTGCGGCGTCGGGCATGCACAGCACAGGCACCCGGTTTGGAGCAGGTCTCCACAGGGAACTTCCCCAATTATTCGGCTATCAACTTTTTTTACAGCTGGGGCCTGGGGCACGACGCAGCAAAAGAAAGGAGTCTCTGGATCAGCGACCAACCGGCAGAGATCACTGAGCCAGTGACCCCAGCTCACTGCACCACGCGGCAGGACAGCACACCAAACACCAATGGCTCCTCTATCTCCATAGACTCAAAAAAAGTCACAGCAACCAAACCAATATACATACACGCAAGGAAGACGGGAATTTGGGAGGTGAGGGGGGTGAACTGAAGGCAATACAAATTACAAGTACAACGCGCGAGCACCCCCTCAAGCAGTTAGCAGTGTCTCTCACTCAGTCACGGATACAGACACGGAGACACCTGAAACTGGCTGCATCTGATCTGGTCCTCTTCTTCCCCCCACAAACAAATCGAGAAAAACTCAAGCTCGGAATGTACTGCTGCTGCCGCCGAAGCAAATGGTGGTGGTGTCTGCAAACGACTACGCCTCCGCTTTGCTGTTGATTGCCAGTGTGAAGTAGATCAGTATTGTCGTCCCCACACTCGACCTGCTTATGGCGGAAGAAGCGTCGATCAGACATCAGAGGAGCATAGCGTGAGTTCACCAAGAAGGCTGAACCTTCTTACAGGTGTGCAGGGAGAAGAGAAGAATTATCTACTTACAGCGTTGCGAATAAGAGGAGGATTTTCCGAGGGTTGATAGACGTGAATCGGCTGAACCTTTTGCTCCTTCCTTCCCCAGAATCAATAAGAACAGGTGTGCAGGGAGTACAATGTGGAGCAACCAGAGCCTTGATCTGGCCCAGGGGCTGCTCCAGTTGAGACGGCACAACTGTAGAGAATCACATTCAACAAAAGCATAAATACCGGTAGTTATGGCTGTTAAGTACTGTCTGCTGTACAGTAGAAAAGCAAGAGAACAAATCTGCACCCATAAGATAGAAGCACAATTTATTTTAGCCTATGAGGACCAAGACAGCATTATGCTAGGTTAACGTAAAGCTGTACAAAGAATTTATTAGTTATCAATTCAAAGGCCAGAGGAAATAAGTACAGTCCAACAATATAGCAATCTTATAGACAAAAATAGAGTCAATCTTATATAGGAAACGATTTGCTGCCAATAAGGCAATCAGGAGGATGCTGAGTACAGTAACAAACTGGCCAACATAAGTGGGAACATAACAAAGATTTTTTTTTAAAAAAACTAATAATAATCCAAACAGACACGGGGTAGTGGATCTAAAGGCACACATGATTAGCCGATGCATGATTAAATGGAATGAGCCATTTCCGTAATTATCAAGAAAGCCCAAACAGTAAAAGTAAGAGATGGTAACATCCTGTTACCTTTGATGATAAGTTTTTTCGCCAAATCCTCTTGCTCCAGCTCATCACTGCCCCTCCTTTCCATCCTATTTGAACCCTTGCGTGATAAGGCCCTCTGCAGGTAAAGAGAATGTGGGCTTAAGAAACTCAGAAAGCCAATAGTTCTGACTCAGAACTATTGGCTGTTCAAATTTTTGAGTAAAAGGACATACAATCATTTTTGGACTTCCGGAGCAGCATTTATCAGGTGGTTGAGGCAGACCTTCAATATCCAATACCACATTGGCAGTTTTGTCCATGCTTCTGATTGGGCCCTGCGACAAAAATCTGACCAATTCATGATAAGTACCAAATACCCTATCAGGGTGTGTAGTTGCATCATCTAATGGTGCAATAAACCGAAGATCGCACTAATGTGCTTGACCCACCGCTATAAGGACAGTTATTCCCAATAACAAGCGTTGATTGGAAAGCACAATTGCGCAGCAGCATAAATTTAATCAAGGTAACAGATCAGTGGTACAATGGGCATCATGATTTCTCGTAGCGATTTCATCTATTAGGTAGACAATAAATCAAATTAGTTAGCGTTTATTAGGGCCTACTTTTTCTAGAAAAGTGGCGCCGGTGCCAAAATGGCCGTCCAACCGATAAGCATAACAGAGATTCACCAATGTAGGCCACACCCTTCATGATAAGTTTACCAAACAGAAAATAATGAAGCAAGCAATGCGCCCACTTTACAACCGAAAAAAGAACCAAGAAATCAATGGATGGACCCGGCGTGGTCATATCCTTCACAACATGCAGCAGCTACGTGGTAGGATAAGAACAAAATCTGCAGCTTTGCAACCGTTTATTAATGTGATCCCATTTACCAATGTAACGAGCAAAATATGACAAGTCCATGGCAGAATTTAAAAAAGATGAACAGAACACTATGTACTGGAGACATCACACATGCTCTCAAGCTAAACTGCAGGTATGGTATGCTAAAACAAAAGCTGCACAAGTTTGTTCTTATCCTTTTTGTATAGTCATTTCTTGGGCCGTTGCAACCAACCAGTGAGATGAGAATTTTAAAAAGCGGAGACAAGAAATGGGGGTCAGATCTTAAAGGTACCTGTCCACTCCCTTTTCTCCCACTGGTTCCTTCAAGGCAGATGATATCAGCCGTGAGCTTAGTCCACTTCCCAGCAGACAGCAAGCAGTCTTGTTTATCTTCACAAAGCTGAAGAAGTAGGAACAGAAGTTAACCAACGGACCTTTTAATTGACCGGAGAGAAATACGAAAAAAGAATGGAAAACAAAGTGAACAGGGTGGCGGTTTTAAAGAACAACCAAACCTGAATGGACTGTAAATTTTTTTTATAAAAAAAAATAGAAAACTGAATGGACTGAAGAATCCATCATCCATGGCAGAAACAAAGATTTCGCTTGAGAGCAGGATTGCGCAGAGCAGAATGAACAATCCATTGGAGCAGGTAGTGGCTTCCTTACCAGTGTCGGAGTAGGCCGATCCAGGCCCGGCTGGATCTCCGCCGCACCGTGGGTTCAGAGGCGGCGGCGGCGGCGGAATGGTATCAGGCGTGGGAGTGCGGAGTGGAGAGCCTACACGAGATGGGGAAGCAATGAGCGGAAAGCTCCTTGTACCTCCCGCCGTCCCAATGCCGCAGCTTTATCGACGGACTGGTGGAGGCGCGGGCAGGAGCAACGGACGGGAGGAGGGAGGGAGGGAGTTGGGAAGTGGTGGAAGGGAGGAGAGGGGTAACCGCGGAAGGAGGAAGAGACGGTTTGGTTTGGTTTGGCTCACGAGGCGTTGCCGGCCCCACGGCCGCGCCGCGAAGACCAGGTCCATGGACCAGAGCCCTGTGGGGAGGAGGCAGAGCGCCAGAGCCAACCGCAGCAGGGGCTTGGTCAGGCGATGGGCACGGTGCAGCCAGGTCATGGCGCAGCCTGCGGGTGGGGGCCAGCCGCCCAGCACGGGCGCGGCAACCGAGGCGGTGTCAGTGAGCGAGCGGCAGCGAAGAGCGTGGCCGGTGTTGGGCTGGCCTGTGCGGCTGTGCCTGGCCGTCAGCCCGTGTGCTGCCAGACGTTGGCTACCTGCCGGACGACCAGACGTTGTTGGCATCCCGGCCGCAAGTAGCAGCAGCAACGGAGTCTGGATAAAAAAAATCTCAGAATTCTAAAATCTCTTCTAAACATCCTAAGATTTTAGAGATTATGGGCTTGTTTAGATCCAAAAACTTTTTAGATTTTGACACTGTAGCACTTTCGTTTTTATTTGACAAACATTGTCCAATTATGGAGTAACTAGGCTTAAAAGATTCGTCTCGCGATTTACAGACAAACTGTGTAATTAGTTTTTATTATTTTTATCTATATTTAATGTTCCATGCATATGCCGTAAGATTCGATGTGATAGAAAATCTTGTAAAGTTTTGTGTTTTTGGGTGTATCTAAACAAGACCTATTTTGTTTATCCAAAATCTGTATTTTAGAATCTAATCCAAACAATGCCCTCTATTCGTTTCGTTTGGCTGATAACTTATGTACTGTTCGTTGATTTATTATAAGTGTTGAACCATTGACGGATTCGGCAAATCGCGGCGCCTCAGCACTCGCCATTCCGTCGCGTGTCCTCGCGCTTGCCCGTCGCGCCGCGTAAGTCCTGTCTCGGGTTTGGATCGTACAAATGGACAAAAGGTTCGGTGACCGAGAGAGGGATCCATCGCCGATTGGGCATGCGCTAGATCCAAGCTCGCCGATCGGCGGTGTGCATGCATGCAGCATGCTCGCCAAGCACCGCGCCTGCGCACGCCCGGCCAGCGGCCATACGAAGGCACCTGCTGGCTGCACCGCACCTAGCCTATGCCCAGCAGTTCCTTTGGCAGGGCGCAGCGGTCCTCGTCGACGAACAGCGCTAGCTAGCTGTTCCGACTCCGGTCGCCTGACGAGATGCTGGCCGGTGTCCAGAGGACACGCACGCTAACGTTCGACGGATCTCGCGGCCGCCGTGCCATCACGGGCAGCGTTGCCCCCCACCAACCGGTCCGATCCCACCTACCTCCCTAGCGCCTAGTGCCTAAGCGCGCCGCTCGTCGACCCGCCGGCCGGCCGGGCGCGGCCGTCACCAGCCAGCACCGGCACCGGCACCCACCCTCCGATCAGAACGTGCCCTTTGGCGTGTAGCCATCTGGATACCCGACCGGTCGCCATGAAAGAACTGCGAACGAGGATCACGAAGCACGACGGCATGCATGTTCATTCCTTCTTCTTTTTTTTTTCTTTTTTGAGGGCTCACATGTCACTTGTCCGTGCGTGTGGAGTGCCAAGTGCCAACCTTGGAGCTTGGAAGCTTTGCATTTTGTTTCCGTTACGTGATTGTAAAATCCTCGTAGCTGCTGCGGTTTGGTTTGTAGCAGCCGTGTCCAGATCGGCCGGCCAGATTGTTTGTGTTCAGACCAGATCGCTGCATCCTTCTTGCATCCAACCAACGTGCCGAAATGGAATTCAGATCCTCTGTCACTGCCGCTACATTATTTGAATTTGGACGGTTTTTTTTTTGAAAGGGAATTTGGACGTTTTGGATCCAAATGGTCGTGTCCAGTTCGAATCAAAAAGTGTTAGGAAGGGGACCTGTCGGTTGCCAGTCAGTCAAGCGGGTGGGGGCCGAGCCTCATCTGTGTCTGAAATCTGAATGATGAATCGAGGCCTTGTTTAGTTCCGAAAAATGAAAAGTTTTTGGTACTGTAGCATTTTCGTTAGTTTATGAAAAATATTATTCAATCATGGACTAATTAGAATCAAAAGATTTATCTTGTGATTTACAGCTAAACTGTGTAATTAGTTTTTGTTTTCGTCTATATTTAATGTTCCATGCATGTGCCACAAGATTCGATATGACGAAGAATTTTAAAAATTTTTTGGTTTTCAGATTGAACTAAACATGGCCCGAGCCAGCAGTTGCAGACTCGCTGTAGTCCCACTCACGGGTTGGCGCCATTTTGGCGGCAGCCTGCATGAACGGTTGCTCGCAAGTACGAGCACAGCGTCTCGACGCCGACGCGCGGTCGGTCCGGCCATGTGAGCCCGGAATTCCGGCCGCTAAGTCCGGGGCTGGACGCCCGCTGGGTGGCCATTGGCGACCGGCGACGTGCGGCAGGATTCCACTGTAGGCAACAACTCACATGTGTTGGAGCTTGGACCGTGGTCCAAGTTCTCTCTGGTCTGGTAGCTGCCCATTGCATGCTACAGTATACATGCAATCCATCTTCTCCTACTGGTTGACAGTGTTCCTTGTCTCATCTGCTGGCTGTTGCGTCCGTGTGATCACAGTAAAGCTGAGCCTAAGTACAAGGCTTACCTGTCGGTTTAGGCCTTGTTTAGATACACCCAAAAACTCAAAACTTTACAAGATTCCTCATCACATCGAATCTTAATGTTCCACGCATATGCCGCAAGATTCCTCGCACGTTCTTGCCTTCTTGGACTCTTGAGATGGGGCCTTGACACCAGCAGCATATAACTTTCAAAAGAAAACAAAACACGCTTATCAATGTAGGAGTACCTAGCATCCTGCAATCACATGTTTCAAATTTTCTAACAAAAATATATAATGGGGGTGTTTAGTTCTCCATTAAAGACAAAATGCTAACTACTTTGAAATAATGGAATACAAAATGCAAAAAATTTCAGAGTTCTGTTTAGTTCTATCTAAAATACAGTATTTATTGCCATGGTGAGGGCCTCTTGAGGCTTTTTGGACTTTTTTTGGCCTCTTGAGGCGAAAATCTAAAATGGAGAATAACTACCTTTTTAAAAAAAATGCATGACATTTAGTTCCATTGTGCAAAATGATGGACCAAAATCTTTTTTTTTAATAGAAGGGGAACTAAACACACCTAAGTGATAACCTCTTTTTAAAGACAAATCTACATGTATTATCGATCTAAGCACCTACAAACAATTTCAAAATTAACTAAATCTATATAAAAGGCTCTGACATTTATGATACAATAATCATGAAGTATATTTTCATAAGTAAATCTATCAAGGTGATGAGCCCTTATCAAAATTGCATTCGGAGTTTCAGACAGAATTAGTCGACAGTCGACAACATGTAGGAAGGGCGATTATATTAACTACCGGACTGCAGCTACCTAATCTTTTCAGTACTACTAGTTGAGACAAGCAACTCCGAATGATGTCGCACTTGAGTAGGAATCAAGCAATTCTATATAGCACTAGCACAGTTCGCCAAGCTGGAACCTGGAATAGCAGCTCTGGGCATCTTTCAGGGATTAACTTCATTCTCCTTTTTAAATCTGAGGCTGGTCACTTAAAGCAAGTATAATTGACGAATTCCGAATTCAACATATTATTGTCATTAGAACTTCGGAAGGGACTGAACCTTGGAACAGGTATTTTTGACTGGAGTCAGGAGAGAGTACAAAGTTTGTACTGCAAACTAAACCGCAGCCAGCTGCTTTTTGTGTTAGTCAAAAGAAGCCTGAAATAAGAGTAAGAATTATGTCTAAGATCATATTTTTTTTATGCACCTAAACATATACTGTGTCTAAAAAAGGGCGTATCCAGAGCTGAGAGCATCCCGCACTGTGCGGGGTTTGGGGAAGGGTATTTGCAGCAAGCTTTACCCTTGCGATGTGCAAATGCAAGGAGGCTGCGGCTCGAACTCGGGGCCTTCCGGTCACAGTCGGTAGTACTCTACCGCTTGCACCAGGCCTGCCCTTCAAACATACACTATGTCTAGATACATAATAAAAATTATACATATAAAAAATTCAAAACAACTTAGAATTTTAAATGGAGAGAGTACAACATAATTCTGCCCCAAGTTTAGCAGTACCGGAAAACATATGACGAAGTACTCATCTTCGTTTGTCTCAACCATCAAGGTATAATGAAAAGTATTCCATTGGGAGTTTCAGACACGGCTATATTTGACAAATTGGCATCATGATTGATGTTCACTAAATCAACATATAGACGATCTTTTCAGCTATCAAGCTTAACCCACTTAAGTACAGCACAGTAGAAGACTGTATACAAGTGCGCTATGTTAGAATCTGGGAACAGCAGCTATGTATCAACCTAACATCCATTTATATTGTATATAAGCATATGTCAAAATACTCTGACAGAACTACAATACGGTGAAAGTAATTATTAAGACAAATCTGCACTGCTCCACATGCCAATTCTGTATAGTCATCTGAATACTACTTGTAGATTTTTTTCTTTGTTAAGGAAATTAAATTTGCCAATCTAGCCTTTTGATCTTGATGTAGCAGTCTTTCTATAAACATTTGAAAAACTAGACGCAGCTGTATTCGAACATCATGATTGATGAGGGGGTAAATCTAATAACCACTGATTCAATAAATCACTTCTATAAGAACTTTTCAGCCATCAAACTAACTAAACTATGTAGGGATGAAGCAATGCTGTATGCCTGTACATAGCAAAGTAAAAAGATTGTAGCAGCTCGCAGCTCGGGCATTCTTCAAGGATGAACTTCGTTCCGCCTTTTTATTCTGAGGTTGGTCACTTTCTGCACTGTCCATATAGATGGTCTATCAAATAACCTGTCGATCAGCCAAAAATAAGAAGCCCTCCAAGGCCTCGCAAAATACAGTGCACTCCAGACCATCAGCAGCCCAGAAGCAAATCCTACTTCCACCATGATGCGTGTGATCTGTTTAGAAGTATACATGTCATGGTTCTCATCCTCTGCTTGCAAAGCCGGGTAACAGGAGGAGTTCCAAAGAGAGCAGAGTGCAGAATTGCCCACAAAATCCTCATCTGAAAAGGTGGAGAATTGAGCCCCTGTTGGGATGGCTCCAGACAAATTGTTGTACGACACATCAAACTTGGAGAGGAAATTCAGCTTTGTTAGTGACGATGGAATGCTTCCATTGAGATTATTGTGGGCTAAATTCAGAACTTCCAAGCTAGACATGTCTGACAACTCATAAGGAATTGGCCCTGAGAAGTTGTTCCAGCTCAAGTCCAGCACATGAAGCTTCACTAGATTACCAAAACCTGACAAAATTGGCCCAACAAGCAGGTTGCTCGAGAGTATAAGTGACGGTGGGAAGCTGCTGATTTGGTTGTACTGCAACACCAGTTGAATTCTTCTTGATGAACAATGGGAGATCCTCTATTGGTGGCTTCTCACTCAAGCCATTAGTTGAAATGAAACTCCTCATCTGTGTGAAGCTCGCAGGAAGCACCCCACTGAAAGAATTGTTTGATAGGTCGAGGTAGAAGAGATTGATCAGATTCCCTAGCCAAGGTGGGATATTCCCATTTAACTTGTTCCAAGAAATGTCCAGCACATTGAGTTTCTCCAAACTCTGCAGCCATGGTGGGATTATGCCCGAGAGTAAACAGTTTGCTAGAACAAGCACCTGCATGCTCTTGAACCCATTGATGCCATCCACGGGCATTGTCTCACCACCACGGAAACTCCTGGTGACCACCAAACTAGTCAGGTTGGGCAGGTGTTGCAAAACTCGCAATGCTGAAGATAGGTTCGTGAAGCCATTTCCTACGAGTGCTAAATATGACAGGGATCTCAAATCCTTAAAGCTCTCTGGTATCTCCCCCACAAGCTTGTTCCTTCCAAGGTTCAGAGTCCTCAACTCACTGCACAATCCGATGCCAGGAGGTATAACACCACTCAAATTGTTGGTTCCAATATCAAAAGCATTCAGCTTCGGCAGCAAGTTGAAGTCGATAGCAATCTCATCAGACAGCGAATTGTTCCTTAGCCTGATTACCCTCAGCAGTGGACAACTTGACAGGGAAGCAGGCAATTCACCATCCAACCTATTGGTGGCCAAGTTCAGGGACTCTAGCCACCTCATCTTTCCAAACACATCAGGGATGGAGCCAGTGAACCTGTTATATGACAAGTCAAGCTGCACAAGGTGAGAGAGGTTACCAAGGGCATTGCCGAGACTGCCAGTGAGCTGGTTTTCCTGCAAGCGAAGCCTTCTCAACTTGGCCAACGAGTACAGGCTGCTGGGGAGGTTGCCGGTTAGGTCGTTTCCAATGAGGGAGAGCTCCACGAGAGACCTGCATCGACTCAGGCAGCTAGGCAGCTCGCCGGAGAAGCCATTCCTTGAGAACCGCAGGACCTGTACTGACACATGACAGACGGCGGACGAGTTGATGCTGCCGGAGAAGTTGTTGCCGGAGATGTCAAGAACAGTTAGCTTCGCCGTGGCGGGGAACGAAGGGTGCGGCCCGTCGAATCTGTTGAAGGAGATATTGACCACCTCGATAGCAGGAAAGCCACCCTCGCTAACTGGAAATCTGCCGGAGAACAAGTTCACGCTGAGGTCAAGCACACGCAAGCCCGGGAGCTGCCCGAGCTCCACGGGCGCCTGGCCGTGAAGAGAGTTCCGGGAGAGGTTTATCGTCACGAGGCTGTCGAGGGAGACGATGGAGGAAGAGATGCCGCCACTTAGGCTCTTGTTGGAGAGATCCAAGCCGACCACCCTCCCAGTCCCAAGATCGCATGAGACGCCGGTCCAGGAACAGCAGGAGGTGTCGTTGGGACCCCATCCGACAAGCCCGGCGCCGTCCGTGCCCAGGCCCTTGGAGAAGGTCAGAAAGCAGCACTTTGGAACAAAGGAGCTATCAACCATGGTCTATGGTTGACCAGTGAGGCAGTGAGCAGGTAGGAACCAGAAAAGTTAAGCAAGGAGACACCAAAGTGACTGAACACTCAAGCAGATGGAAGACCTGTCTAAAGCAAACAGAATTGACCAATTCAACGTATTGCATTGGAGGATTTTCAAGTCATGGATGGGGACTTCGAAAGGGAGTAAGGGACTGAACCTTGAAGTGAAGTGAGTTGTTAAAGATCTCAAGGTGCTGAAGCTGATCAAGTATTTGTGACCAGAGGGGGTACAAATTTTGTACTGCAAACTAAACCGCAACCAGAAGGATCAGGTACTACCATCCTTCTTCCAATTCTTTTATAGGATCCCTCAAGAAGCCTGACAAATAATAGCATGAAGATTGAAGGCAGAAGCCTATGCCCAGGAACACCAACTTCATGATGCATGAAGGAATAACTAAGGGCAGTGTAATTGTTGGTCTCACATGTGTAGTTCACTAGTTCCTCAAATCCCAGTGGCATATAGATGTAGCAGGAGAAAGAAGCAACAGTAACCAACTAGATGAACCCTTTCCATCTTGGATGATACCCATGTCCACAAAACCTGATAAATGGAAGACAAACTGAGAATTTTAGAAGCAATGTGAAGAAGACGGCATTAATGGAACAAACAGGGGAAGCAGAAACTGACTCCTTTTGGAACTAAGTTCAGCACTTCAAACTGGATAATTCAGGGAAATTAGATCTTCTATTGGTTCATTTGCAACTTCTGAATAAAACAAGTCAGAAAAGGCCATATACATATAAAAAATGGAAGGCTGGTATGAGTGAACGGTCCCAAAAATAAACAAACTTAAATTGGCGTCTCCTCAAACTAGTAACTATTTATTAGAAAAACATAAGATTCCTTGGTCTAAAATGAATAGAAGCAATTATAATTAATATCTTAAGATGATTACTTGGTTTGAAATGAGTAGGAGAAAATTGTAGCATCAAAGGAGCAGTTAGATGGATCAACACAAGGTTTCTCCAGATTATAGGAGCTTATATTACATTAAATCTTCATGGTTATAAGGATGTCTCAGTATGAATTAATAAACAAAAAGTATAAATATTACATGAACAAAGAACGTTTCAGATTTCAGATACCTTACATGATGGGAATAGTAAGGCTTAGCATAGGACAAGCTGCTTTCGAGCCTTATTAGTCAGAAGATTCTTATTTAAGACCGAACCATTTCAAAATATATTCAGATGCCTTCCCTTGTATTTTTTTCCCCAAAGAACCCTCAAAAGGACAAGGAGTTCCTGCAATTCATTATAGAAGTAGATAACCCAGTTTATTAGGGTGATCGGGCCCAAAAAACTTACATTGTGTGGTTAGTTAATGGAAATTGCACTGTAATCTACAGTGTGTATTTAGTTATCTTCAACAGATGACAAATTTTATAGCCAGAAATTCTGCTGTTCATGACAGAGAAGCTGAAACAGAAGCAAATAGGCACATTGCTGCAGTAGACACATAGAACATAGGCTCAAACTTGTTTGTTTGTAAGCATACCTCAGAAATTGTTGGATGCTCGATATAAAGCCTCTCATACCATTTGTTATGCTGAAAAATCTTATTATACACATCAGCTTTATTGGTGCCATGAAGGAACACTCCCATGCAACAGAAATAAATTCATGGCAACTTGGCCATTTTTTTTTCAAAACAAGGTCAGACTCATTTCCATTAACAACAAAGGCAACCTAGCCATTTAACACTACTTCATTTTCACAACTATCCAACAGTCCCATGTTTCCCATTATTCTAAGTAACTCATCACGACAAACATCTATGTGAACGTGGCATTCATCGTCTGCAGAAAACACATGGACCATTTTCTTTATCTCAATCCAGCTAAGCCCAGGCTCCTTTTCAATCATCAACCCCCTGATCCTTCTCCTAATTTCAGACACACTATCCCATTTTCCTATAGATGCATAAAGGTTTGAAAGCAGTATGTGTGTTGAGAGATCATCTGGATCCTGCTCCAGCGCCTTTTCAGCAGCATGAACACCAATTGACAGATCTTTAAATGTCACACAAGAGCTTAGCAGAATTCTCCATAGCTCAGGATATCTCTTGGCAGAAGGGGATTTATTAATTAAATCAACTGCTTCCTCCAATAAACCTGCCCTACTCAACAAACTCACCATGCTAGTGTAGTGTTTGAACCCTGGTACAATGCCATCATTTATCATACAGAACCAATAAAGTTTTCCTTTCTCAACCAGTCCACAATGGCTACAGGCAGAAAGGAGGGAGATGTAAGTTACATGGTCAGGTTGCAGACCACTACGAATCATGTCACCAAATAGTTTGAACGCCATTTCAGAATCCCCATGATTGCCATATCCTCCTATCATAGAATTCCAGCACTTCAAATCTGGCTTCTGTATGGTGCAGAAAACTGAATAGGCACCTAGAAGAGTACCATTTTTTGCGTACATGTCAACAAGGCTTCCAGAGACACAAATATTTCCTTCATAACCACTTTTTACCACTTGAGCGTGGAGCATTTCCCCTTGCTTAAGGCCTGCAAGATCTGCCGTGGAATTCAAAGCACTGCTAAGGGAGAAGTTATCAACCTTGTGCCCTACCTGCAGCATGCCAATAAAATATTTCAATGACAATTCTCCTTCACCTAGTGCAGAATGGCCAGCAACCATCTCAGTCCACATGATAACATCTTTCACCATAACGGAATCAAACAAAATCTGAGCAGAGCCTAGATCCTCATTTGTGAAATACATATTGAGCAGTGTATTTGCAACAAAGACGCTGCTCTCCAACCCAGCTTTGATCACACCAGCATGAAGTGGTTTGCCGCTACACATTGCTGGTAAAGGAGCAGCTGCAGCCACCACAGATGCAAATGTATACTCATCTGGAGCCAGCCGTTCAGAGGACACAGCTTTCAGCTGCACAAAGGCCTGCACTGCGCTCCAACCGTCCCCAACGCCAGAAAACCCAGCAATTATGGTATTCCATGACACCAAGTCTGGTGTCCCGATCCTCTGAAACACACGCACTGCAGTGTCCAGATCACAGCAGCAGCAGTACATATCAAGCAGCGCATTCTGCAGTGGCAAATCAGGATCGAGCTCCTCTGATTTCACCACCCATCCATGCAGCGCACGCCCATGGTCCAAGTCCCCAGAGTGCCCACACCCACTCAGCACCGAAGAAAGGGTGCTCTCTGTAGGGGCCAGCCCAGTGCTCACCATCCGGCAGAACTTCCCCAGGGCACGGTCAAGGTAACCATACCGTACGTTGCAGTGCATCACGCAGTTCCACGCCACCACATCCGGCGTCATCATTTCGTCGAACACCTGGTTAGCGTCCCTCGGCGACCCGCACCCGTAATACATCTGGAGCAGCGCGGTCGGCACAATGTCGCTGGCGAGGAAGCCGAGCGCCGCAGCCTGCGCGTGCGCGGCGGCACCCGCGCGGCCATCGCGCAGCGAGCCGGCGGCGCGGAGGACGGCGCAGAGGCTGGGGGCGGTAGGGCGGAGACCCGACGAGTGCAGGTCGCGGAAGAGCCCGAAGGCGTCCGGCGCGTGCCTCAGGGTGCGCGAGAGCGCGGAGAGGACGGTATTGTAGGAGACCACGGAGGGACACGGCGTGGAGCGGAGGAGGGCGAGGGCGTCGGGGACCGCGGAGAGGCGGCAGTAGAGGGCGAGCAGCTGGTTAGCGAGGAAGGTGGGCGGGCGGGGCGCGGACGGCAGGGACGAGACCACGAGGAGCGCGTGCAGCGCGCGCGCGCGCCGGAGGACGGCGCGCGGCGGGGAGCGGGTGCCGAACAGCGACTCGGCCGCCGCGGCGAGCACCGGCTCAAGGCTCTGGAAGCCGAGGCGCAACGACATGGAGAGCGGCAC
Source organism: Sorghum bicolor (assembly GCF_000003195.3). NCBI lineage: Eukaryota > Viridiplantae > Streptophyta > Magnoliopsida > Poales > Poaceae > Sorghum > Sorghum bicolor. Next base: position 59,765,774 of record NC_012875.2, read on the forward strand.
GCGCGCTGGCTGGCGCAGTGCACGGGCCACGGGCGGGCGGGCTCCACCCCGTAACCGTTGCCAAAAGACGCGACGCCACCGCGATCCACTAGTCAAACATGCGCTAGCGCGCCGTGTTGAAGAAGGACGATCACGAGCGCAGCGCAGGAGGTGCCGCCGCCTCCCCTGGCCCCGAGGCCTCGTTCTGCACCACGATCGTTCTACACCTCGCAGCAAGGTCGTGTGCTCGCCAATGGCGCCTCGCGGCAGTGGCAGCTTCCACCGATCCACCACCTGTCGCGCCGTCTCCCGCCCCGAGTAACCGACATTAGAAAATGGGGAGAGCACCACCTGTCGCAGCGCACGCTCCACGAGCCCCGACGTCCCCGAATGTCTCGGCCGCCACCACACGCAGGTGGTGGATCCTCGCCGACGAAACCTTGTCCCACCTCTTCCTGGGCTTTAGTTCACTCCAAAACCAAAATCTTTTCAAAATTCTATCGCATCTAATCTTACGACACACGTATGAAGTATTAAATATAGACAAAAATAAAAACTAATTACTAAATCATAAGATGAATCTTTTAAGTCTAATTACTCCATAATTAGATAATGTTTGTCAAATAGAAACGAAAGTACTACGGCGGAACTAAACAAGGCCCTGGTCGACACTGGACTGGAGATGCCTTACCGTACTTCTGCCCCTGACAGGTCGGCATTTGCTGTTTTGCTGAAGGCGTGCGGTGGTTTGGAGGACTTGGCAATAAGGACGGCCATGGCATCTGCTTCAAAAGGGAAACATGTCTTTTGGAAGCAGGTGAAATCATAGGAAGACTCTGCTAAGCATTTTATGATCAAGATGTAGAAGTGGTTTGGATGAAGTATTATATATTTGGTAACGAGCCATGAATTCTGAGTGTACCAACAGAACCTAAATCCTGTTGTCAAAAAAAAACAGAACCTAAATCAAAGCAGGAAAAGAAAAATTGTGCCAAAAAATAGGAAAAGAAAAAAAAACGGACGTGTTGGATGACTTCTTCCCCGGTCAACAAGATAAGCACAGGTGCTGTCCCCTGCTCTCCGTCACCGCGGGCTCCCCTCTCCTTTGCCCTTCTTCCCCGTTTTCTCCCGCGGCCAGCGCCTCCGTGCCTGCCCGTGCGTGCCTTTCCCGGTCTCCTCCACCGGCCACCGCGGCCTCGCAATCCAGGGGCAATCAGCGCCTCCCCCACCCCCATCCACCGCCCTGACCGCGTGAGGGAGATCAAACGCGGAGCCTCTCTCCAGCGCCCTCGCAATGCCGGGCCTCGCTGCAACCGAGCAGGAGGCCGTCTCGCTGGTTCGGCGCGTCGCCCGCGCCCTCAACCGCCATGTCACCGACATCTTCGCGCTGCTCTTCAGCCACAAGGTAAAAGCGGGGTCCCCTCGGCTCGCCCCTGCGCGGCGCCCCTAACCCTAGCTACTGACATCGTCCATGCGGCTCCGCTTTGTTTCCCAGGGCGCTGGATCGCTCGGTGCCGTCGCGGGGTTCGCCATCGCCGTTGTGTTCGCGTGGAAGTTCCTGCGCCCCCGCAGGCCTGCTCCCAAGCGGCCCCCGCCTACCCCTGCAGCGGACCCCGCCGCGACTGTGCCTGATGCGGCGGAGCCTATTGGTGACTCTGGCAAGGTAGGCTATGCTGGAATGGAATTATGATTCCTGGCATTGTTGATTGCGTCGGCTGGCTCGATTTGTGACAACAAGTTTGTGTTTGGCAGGTAGTAACACGGGAAATTGTGGTGAAGCGACTGAGAGGGTGCAGAAAGGTGTGTCTTCTTCCATCACACCTAAGTTTGTCTTTCAGAAGAGCGAATGTGCACGCAACTTGGTGTTCTTAAGGGCTATTCCTAGTTTAAAAAGGAAGACAATGCACCTTTGGAATAATTTTTCCATCCAATAATGCTGATAGGCTTGTTTTCAGATGAACCGTGTTCGTAACGAAACATTTTTAGGGATTTGTCTTAGAGCAGCTCCAGTGTATGAATCGATTTTGCATGCCAAACAGATTTATTTTACCTCGGTTCGACCACTACGCAGAATGTCCCCCCCCCCACCCCCCCCCCCCCCCCCCCACAAAAAAAAAAGGGATTTTTGGATCTGGGCCATTACAATTCTTCGAGTTTTGAAAAACGCCATTACAATTCGCCTATTCCAAGATTTGCCATTACAATTTCATCTTTCTCCTGTCCATGCCATTTTCTACTGCTACCGCGTATAGAAGCCCCACTGTCAGGCGTGTATGTGTATAGGAAGGTAAACGGACGTCAAGTTCCCTTCTCCTTCTCCTCCGTCGAACCGAGTGCTCCTGCAGTGGACGAGCAGTCGTCCACGACGACCGGCATGTGAGCCAAGCGGCGGCGCTCGCCCGCAGTGGCCTACGCGCGAGGTGGAGCGGCCACGCTCACTCACGGCGGCTTGCGCGAGGCAGACCGGCCCCTTCGAGCACCTCCGCTTCGCCTCGCCGTGGACGCCGCGCTCGGCGCTACTGCTGACCCCGGCTACCGTCGTGTATCGGCGTGTGTGCTCGACGCGTGTGAGCAGCTGCATATGGGAGTGTGCACGAGGAGCCGCCGCCACCGCCACCACGGGCACACAGGCACGCTGTTGTGGAGAATGAAGGAGAGGGCACTGACGTCCGTATGGGCCACCACGCCGACGACCAGCTCCGGCTGCGGGCACCTTGGCTAGTAGTTGATCTTGAGTTGCAGGAGGAGGTCGAGATCCTGCTGCCGTTCGTCACCTGCTGCTGCATGGGTGTTGTGTGCCGTGGAGCCTCATGGAGAGGATAGCGAGCACCGTGGAGGCTAGCTCCCGAGTTCGGCTTCGGCGGCCAAAGTCGTGGGTGGCAGGTCACTGTAGGTCGGCCACGCACACACGCTGTCGTCGTTCTTGATCGAGCGGGAGCAGCACGCCCGCGGCGATCTGCTTCTTGCCGGACTTGCTCATTGGCGAGGTCCACAACGAGCTCGGGCGAGGAGCCCTTGGGGAAGACGTGCCGCGAGACACGGCCTTGCAGAGCAGCATGGAGCGGTCGGCGGGCAAGAAGAAGAACGGCGCACGTGAACAGCGGTCTCGTCTGACGGAGGAGCAAGCGACTTAAACGTCCGTATGCGATTCGATACACATACATACCTGACCAGTGGGCCTTTGTACATTGCAGCCGTAGAAAATGGCATGAATCAGGGAGAGATGAAATTATAATGGCAGATCTCCGAATAGACGAATTATAATGGCATTTCTCAAAACTTAGAGAATTGTAATGGCCCAGATCCAAAAATCCCAAAAAAAAAAAGACCACTACGCAGAATGCGATTTGAGCTCTGACACACAAAGTTCGATTTCCACAATGTGCAAAGTTTGATTTTTTACGCTTACAGTTTGGTTTCTCTGCACACTGGAAGTGCTCTTAGGAGGCTGAAGAAATTAGCAGTTGAACACTCCAGCGATCTAATTTGACACAACCTTCCTAAATCATGGCCCTGCTTCAGATTAATATAAATCTGTTTGCCATATCGCAGAATTCAACGAATCTCATAAAAATTGCTTGTGCAGGTTACGTGCCAACTTCTTGGTGTTGTTTTTGAGGAGAAAACTCCTGAGGAGCTTCAGGTGTGACTAGCAATGCTCGTCAAGTATTTGTATCTCTTGCGTAATCGCCTATCACCAAAGCTAAACCTTCTGCTATCCATCTTTGATGCAGGAACATGCTACAGTTAGACCCTCCGTGGTAGAGTTACTACTGGAAATATCCAGATATTGTGATCTCTACCTGATGGAGACTGTACTTGATGACAAGAGCGAGGTATTAATTTCTTAGTTCATCCTTACATTTATTTGCAGTTTTGTTACGAAAATATGTTATATGGATGGTTCTGTAAATCGAGTGACTAATGGAAACTGTAGGAGAACGCTCTCATGGCCCTGGAGACCTCTGGACTTTTCAGAACTGGTGGCCTGATGAAAGAGAAGGTGACAAGTTCAAACTAAAGACTGTTGATTCATCATCGTTCATTTACTTTATTGTTCTCATCATAAAACTTGAATGATACTTTCCCCTGGAGTCCTGATTATTATGTCTATTGCCCATAGGATATATAGCATATATATAAATGGCCGGTAGTTGGTACTTGCACCTTTTTAAAAAAAAATTGTACTTGGACATTGAAAGTTCTAGTGGCACTCAGCATATTAGTTCTGCTCATCGTACAGAATATTCAGTTATGTTTTGACGCATGAAAGAATAGTTCCCCTTGCCCATAGTTAGGCCATATGTGTTTCTCTTTATCGCCTGGTATCTGGTAATGCTTGGATGTTCGGTTATGTTTTACTCTATGACTATCTGTTTCTGTCGCCTTCATTGGACTTTTAGTAAAAACAAGGTATTTGTATATGTTTTCAGGTGCTCTTTTGCAGCACTGAAGTTGGTCGAACTTCATTTGTTCGACAGTTGGAGTCAGATTTTCACATAGACACGAACCTCGACATAGTTTCTCAATTATCTGTATGTTATCTTGTATCTTATTTATTTCTGGAGCAGGGGTTTCTTTTGATATGTTAACATTTTCCCCCCATTTATTATCAGCGGTTCATTCGATGCCAACTATTTATTTCCACGGTGGAAGGAGAACAGCTTGCAGGCAACATATACAATTCTCCAAGTCTTGAGCAGTTCTTCTCTTGAAGGCGGGGCGCAAAGAAAAGGGGGCTTCTGAACTCCAAACAAATGTGCTGATTTAGCAGCACAGTTGTGAGTTGTCACGCCCCCAACCAAGGCATGGACAGAACAGCCACCCTACTCTTATAGGAGTTGGCTTGCGATCATGCAAGATGTATATTAAATATAGACGATGATAATAAGTTGATAAAAAAACATTCTTATTTATTTGTTTGTTATTTCTAGTAAAAATTGCATGGAAAAAAATATGAATATAGAAGCTACTCCTATACGTCAAGCTTTCACTACAGAGGAGGTCACGGTATTGGATAATATAGGAACAAGGTGAGTGCTATTAAACTAGTTTTTTTATGAAAGCATTCAATATAATAAAGTAACCACAAAGATTACAAGGGAAATATAACGAAAGAATGGAAAATAAAGAAAACTGACTGATTATTTCCCACGAGCTAGGCTGCTCATATGCATTCAAATTCACATCGATTTACATGTAATGAGGTGTATTGGAGTGGAATATAAATTAAATTTACTTCAATCTACCTCAACACATGTAGATTGAGATAAATTCGATAACATTCAAACATGGCCTTAGTTGGCATTTTTTTTTCTTTTTTTGTGCTGGATAGACACTGCTTTGTAAAATACTTTGTTTTCTGAAGCTATTATTGGTGTTTGGATACAACAAACAAGGCCTTATGTGCCAAGTAATTTTTTTAGTATTGGACAAACACTATGCTTTGTAAAATACTTTGGTTTTCAGAAGCTATTATTGGTGTTTGAATACAACAAACTATGTAGTCTCTAAAATCATGATTTTATTAAAACCGGTCTTTTGGAGTTTTGAAAGCTCTATACATGACTTCTTTTTTCTAAAGCATAGTTTTGTATGTTTTTAGGCCATATTTGAATGTAAAGTATTTTTGGAATTTAATAAAAATACCATGGTTTTGTGAAATACTATTTAGAGCCCCATGAAATGTTTGGTTAAAATAAACACTATGGTTTTGAAAACCACAATATTGCTAAAACTATAGTCGTTTGGAGTTTTATAAATTCCACTCTAATACCTCTTTTTTCTAAACCATGGCTTTGCACATCTATGGATTCTAAACTATAGTCATGATACTACGATTTCTAAATGCTACAGCATCCAAATAGGGCCTTACCGTGTGTTTGGTTGGGGGTTGGATGGGTTGGGTTGGATCCAACCCAGTTTTGGGGGACGGAGCCAACCCAAAAGAGTGTTTGGTTGCATTTCGATTTTGGGGACAGACCCAACCCGTTTCAGTGTTTGGTTGAAGAATTGGGGACGGAGCGGCTCCGTTCAGTGTTTGGTTGAAGGAATTTAGTGTTTGGTGAACATCAACCCGGCTGGAGCGGCTCCGTCCGCCAAATTTTGACGGACGAGTCCAACCCGCATCTGAGAGGAATATTTCACTCTGGAGCCAATCCAACCCTCTCATCCTCCAACCAAACAGCCACGAGAACGGGTTCGCTCCAACCCGGCTCTCTTCGCTCTCCAACCAAACACACGGTTAGTTTATTAGATTCTAAACTATAGTCATGATACTACGATTTCTAAATGCTACAGCATCCAAATAGGGCCTTAGTTTATAAAACCATAGTTTATTGATACCACAGTTTTCTAAAATGAAATCATCCAAGCATGTCCTAAACTTTGATTTTCCGCATAGTCATCAGGTGTACATATACAGCCACTATGCTGGATCCACACCTGCCGTATTTATGTATTTCCAGTTATATTTGGAACGGTTCAGATCTAGTGAGCACATCAACTTCATCGAATCCTAAGAGATCGTGTTGCTCTGATTTGGATCTAACTGGCTAACACAGCCTCTGCATGAGGCAAGAGGCATCAGGCATCTACAACTGCATTGGACGCCAAGATACCAACAGGATCACCAGTGTCACAGAACTTGTTACATTTCATGAGTCAAACAGTACAACTGAACTAAGTTGCTGCACGAACATCTTATGGTTCCATCATAGCATGTACAATACTTATAATAATAGATAGAGCAGAGAACCATCTTATGTATTGGGCCTCGGCAATCGGGGTTAAGTGCCTTTTTGCCGCCACGCTCACTCCAGTTCGCCGCCTCCTTGTAGCTGCCACAGCTAATCCCTCGGCAGCACTGCTGCTGCTACAATGATCTGCGGGGCTGCCTTGTTCGTTTGGCTGATAAGCCATGTCAAAAAGTACTGTTGGCTGATTTATTATGAGAGAAAAACACGATTCGACTGATAAGCCTAAACGAACAAGGATTCAGAGAGTATAAAACCTAAATCGGAGTAAAAATATGTACGGCAAAAAACAGTAATAGAACATGGAAATAACAGTGGGGAAAAAACAAACTTCTGTCCAGGGTTTGGAAGACCCGTAAGGCAGACAGCATAAAACTCAGAAAGCACAAAATCCCTTACGGCACAGCACAAGTACAAGCAAGCTAACTTTCAATCAATGCATTGCTCTCTAAGTAGATTCCAAATGCTTTGTAAGAACCAAATCTTTTTTATATAGCTCAACTCCTAGGTAGAACCACTGAAGGTTACATTTATTTTCATTCAATTCTTTCTCCAAGTGCTCGGCAAGAATCAAACTTTTTACATAGCCCCAGTACTAGGTGGAACAACTGAAGGCGGCAGCCATAAGCCTTCAATTTTCTATACAGCACCAGTCCCAGGTGCAAACTGAAGGTGGCAGGTGTAAGCCTTCAACTTTCTATGCGATCTATATGTTGTTCATCATGTACAGGAAACCAGATGGAACATTTAATACAAATTTGTTTTCTCAAATTAGCGAACCAACTAAAAACCTGTCAACGCCATTCCTATCTAGCACAATGACCATCCATCCATATCCTGGAAGTATTACCTTTGGCTAAACACCACTTGATATTCTGACTTTGGGAAATGAAATATACCAAATGACTTACAGTGACTGTGAGGGGAAATTTTCTGGACGGAGGCATATAGCTCGTCTAATGATATTTGGATTCTTGAAAGAAATGAGGCACAACTGAAAATTTGGGTAGGTTATTAAGAAGGAAACTGGATTGTGTTATTATGGATTTATTGAGCACAGAACTCTTGAGCGTGTATATAAAAAATGATTACTTCATGTCATAATGTGGTATCTGTGTTAAGGATGTGTAGCGCACAAGACTGCAAGTGCATGATGCGACATTTTTAAGAAAATCCCATAAAAGGAATAGACTTGCACTGATGAACGTAAAAATAATTTCTGAATCCGAATGGATGGCAAAGGTCCCAACACAAAAGCCAGTTGTATCCTCCATTCCTCCCCAGCCCCAGTAAGCTAACTAACAATAACAAAGGCTTCCAAGAAGATTGCTGACAAAAAAAACTGTTTCAAGTGTTAAGTCAAAAAGGATCTCAAGAGTCCTAAAGACTTAAGAGTGTGTCAAATTCCAATATATTTTGTATTAACAGCCAGAAGATGAAACAAAGAGTTCGGAACACTGACCAGGGACAAAAGGAATTACAAGAGCGGAAGAGCCATTAACTACACTGGCTTCCATTGCCTCCTACTGCACATAAGCATCATCTGTGTCATCATCCCATTCTGAATCCTCACTGTGCCATTCCTCCTCAAGCCGATTCTCGATCTCTGCTTTTGCATCCTTGCAACCTGCATCCTCCCTGTATTTCTGCAGTGCCTCTCTCTTCCTATTCAAGTCCTCTAAATATTGCTTATGCCCCTCTTCCATGATTGCCACAAATCTCTCCTTCAGCTCAAGCATTGGGTCTCTATCCACAAGCTCCCCGTTCTGATCATAGGCTTCCCTCAATACTGCTGTCTTGATGCCACCCTTAAGTGATACATAGAAGATGCCTGGGTGTCTCGTGAACGCATTAGCAAATTCATTTGGCAGCCTATATTCATCACAGAATTTCCCAATAATTGGCACCGCTATCCTTCGCTGTACTGTCAGGGACAACACCTCATGTAAAACGCCAATAGTTCGCTTCTCCGCCTCCGGAGATGCCGGATGCAGCCCGGATGCATCTGCATAAGGTGAGATATATGGCAACTCAAGCCAATCCCTCATCCACTCCCTCATTTTCTTCTTGAGGTAGAACCCCTTGGGCAATTTCACAGTGAAGTTTGGCCTGGGCCTAATTCCGACGACATCGGCCTCCTTGTCAGCCTGAACTTCGATCACCGACTTGGCGAGTGTATCGTCCCAAGCAACCAGCTCGAGGAACGCGTTTCCGGACGAGTCGGGCCCGGGGTCACCGACGAGGCGAAAGAGACCGGGGTACCTCGGGACCAGCGAGACCAGGAAGTCGTCGGGGAGGCCGAAGTCGCGCTTGGCGGCGGCGATCTTGCTGACGGGCAGAGCACGCGTGGAGGAGATCATGATGAGCTTGGCGAGCCTGGAGGCGAGGAAGGGGGCGTGGAGCTCGTAGAGGCGGGAGGCGAAGTCGAGGAAAGCGAGGAGGTGCGGGGAGGGCGAGGCGACGGGCTCCGGGGGAGCGGAGACGGCGAGGAGGGTGGGGTAGCGCCTGAGGAACGTGGGGACGCGGACGGGGAGCTTGATGCGCTCGCGGCGCTTGGTGAGGTAGCGGAAGAGGAGGCGGCGGCCTGGGGAGAGTAGCACCTCGCGGACGAGGCGGGACGCCTGGCGGAAGCGGCGGTCCCGGGAGATGGCGGCGTCGAGGGCGGGGTCGCGCTTCCACGGGACCTTTAGAGAGGATATGCAACGGGCGGCGGAGAGGCGGACCATGACCAGGCGGCTGGCGGCGACGGCCGGGAGAAGCATTGTGGGCGGCGAGGCAGGGCAGGGGAAGGTGGAGGAATCTGGGGGGACTGGGGAGGGAGATGGAAGCAAGCCTGACAGCGAGTGGGAGCGGCACGGACGCCCACGCGTATGGAGGCCGCAGCCAACGCCGCGCCGCCTCCAGACGCCGTCCCCGCGCGGCGGCCGCTCCACTCCCCACTCCCCAGCCGCCTTCCTCCTCGGCTCCTGCTCCGAAGAGTGAGGACCATAGAGCCGAGAGAGCCCAGAAACGAGACGATGGGCTTCCCGCTTGACGACTCCTCCATGGAGCAGGAGCCGCAAGTAACCACGGCCCAATAGACCTATAGCCGTTCCATTCGGCCTGCAGGTGACCGCCTCCGTTATGTAGAACAGCAGGCGGGAATCCGTGTACAATATACGACGCTGGATGTGTCATATTCTTGTGTACAAGTGGCGGAGCTAGAGCAAATATGAAAGGATGCGCTTGCCTTATGGGTGCGTAGAATTTTATCGTGTGGATATAAATATGATGAAAATTTGATTATAATCACTACATTTTAATATTTTTATGGATACGTCCGCACCCGCAACCCTCTATATAAATCCACCCATGGTGTACACTGTACAGTATGGAGTATAGAAGCATTGGCAAACGTCCCGGACGCAGCACCAATCTTTATACTTTTATCACCTTTAGCAATCGTGTTACTTAAATAATCCATAATACAGTGGGAGTTCTCCAACCATCCAAATCGACTTCAACATAGGCCTTGTTTAGTTCCAAATTTTTTTGCAAAATGTAAATAGTACCAATTTCGTTTGTATTTGACAAATATTGTGCAATCATGAACTAATTAGGCTCAAAAGATTCGTCTCGTCAATTTCGACCAAACTGTGTAATTAGTTTTTATTTTCGTCTATATTTAATACTTCATGCATACATCTAAAGATTTGATGTGATAGGGAATCTGAAAAATTTTGCAAAATTTTTTGGGAACTAAACAAGGCCATAAATGAAAAGCAAAAAAAAACCGACCTACCCGGTTCTGCTACACTACACGTGTACGGTGTACCTACAAGAAAAGAAAAGAAAAAAAAAGGCCTAGCCGATTCTCGTAGACCAAAACCAGTTCGATCCTTTTGCATCGGTTTTTATTTGACATAAAAATTACGTCCATCGATGTCAAAGCCAACGTGTTAGCGTTTTAATTCTGAAATATGCCCAATTCGAAATTTGGTAAAAATAAGCAATAACTCTAGGCACATATTAAGATATATATGTCTAGTGATCCCTTTAAACATTGACCAAGAAAAAGAAAAACCTGGATTTTTGCACATATAACATGTGAAAAAGAAAAGATGACACAGGTACATGACACTTGTTCTTCTTATCATGATATTTGACAAATAAAATCCTGCGTCAGGTGGCCGGTCTGATGCTGTTCTGCGGAGAGGCAGAGTCAGAGATGCAGGTGATGGAAACGAAGTACAGGCTGTTGAAGAGCAAATTGCCCTCACAACCATATCTGTTGGTCCCGTGAAGGATGTTAGTGACGGCAATCTTCCTGTCCACATAGATGTAGATCCTCAGACTGAATGTAGTTTGTGACCTATTGGAATCTGATCAGTAGCCATTGCTGCACTACAGCCGTAAGCGTGTGAACTCAATTTTCAGGCTAAGATGGCCCCGGTGTGTGATTAGAAATATATCTCACTGTTACCGAACTATTAGGTAGATGTAACACCGACGAGGACAGGTTCTCTTCTCAAGTCACGTCAAATCGCCGTCTTGCCGCAGCCGCCGCCTGTTTAGGTTCACTTCAGAGTTCCGTTTTTCTAGCTATTGCGCCACAAGATCAGGGTACTCGATCAGATAATTAGTCCATAATTTGACAATATCGTGCTAAGTAAAGCTATAGTAAACCTAGTGAAAGTTTGACCAACGCGATTTTCATAGTGACTCTTTTTTTAGGGACAGAGAGTACTTATTTAAAATATAGAGATAGAGGAACGCTTAGAGTCTTTTTTTAAACACGTTCGTTGACGTGTGTTTCACTAAGAGGATAAGTAAAAAACAAGTTACAAATTACATCCATCGCCTATGCCCCCGAAATATGATGTGCAAGAGGCGTTTCACCATTGAGCACGTTGTGAGACGCTGCAAAAAGCGAAAATGAAGTCTAGGCATCTAAGCATTGCATGTCTGAACGCTATAGACATGAGCTGGGCGATTCATTAGAAACTAGCCGTTACCACTTTAACCAGTTTTTACTGGTCCGATTATATGGACGATTTTTAAAGCGAACCAGACTGCTATAGTCTCTGGTTTAGTTTGTTACCGATCCGACCGTCGGTCCGATCGGCTTCGAGATAGAGGCTAGAGCCCCTGATTCTTGCTCATTGTGTTTATCGACTGGTTGCACGGTGTTGCTGATGGTGTTCTCCACTTTTTGGACATTGGAGCCACTGTCTTTGGATGGCGTCCAGGACCACCACCCCGCTGGAAACCGCATAGCTTCTTTTGACCTAGAGAGCGCGAGGAGTGAAAAGCAATGATCGATGGTTTGATAGTCGGGTACCCTGACGAGGATGAGAGATAGGATATATCTCTAGTAATTCTCATGGGAAAAATGGCTCTCTATGCCTAGTGCAAAGCGTAGGGAGGCATTTGAGCTGTTACACAAACATATGGCTTCTTGTTGATTCTGAGAAGAGTTTTATAGAAGTATACGATATGCATACTGCACGTTGGTGGTTTTTCAACGTGTTGGATATCTTAAACTCCTTCATGAAAGAAGGGAGATATAAGTGCATCGTGCAACTCTAGTGTCCTAGAACAGGTGATCACACGGATTTAATGAAGACGAGTGAGAACTTTAGGAGGGCACTGAGGCTTTACACACAGAGTCTATTGTCTTGATCAAAGCCTCACAGACAAATTGAGCTGTGTTCATGCCATTTTATAATACAGATATAATATACTCGTGGCCCAGTTAATTATAGGACGGACTCGGTCCGTTGATCGCCTGTTGATCTGTGTTCAGTCGTGCACGCTCGCCACCCTATCTTAGCTGATTGCATTTGAAGATATCACGGTCCACGGCCATTGTTCCTTCCCGGTGTGCTCCGGTTCAGAGGAATCAGTCAGGGACCTTGTGCCGAAGGCCCCTGTCCTACGTAGACCAAGTCCACGATATAAAGTCCCGAGCTACCAAAGGGGGCGCTACACTAATCCCATGGACCATGTGCACCTGGCCGATCAGCTACAACACACGGTCCTGCGCCATCCGGTTAAAAACCCACACTCCACTCCGTTAAATAACAAAAAATGTGATTCTCGAGAAATTAAAAATGTTACCATTACCGGATAAGTAGTATTATTATATGATAAACTAATAGAATATATTTTTATATAGTATAAACCTAACATAAATACCGACTTTGGTTACAGCTACAATGACTAAAATTTACCTGAGCTAAAATTTTACATATGAATGAAATAGTATAAAATTTGTGTTATGACATAAAATTTGACACGTAACACCGACCTCGCGACGCGGCACCTTTCCCAGCTTCCTTCCCTCTCCTTTCCGGCCTCGCCTCTCCGCCTTTCCCCAAAAGCGCGCCTCCCTCCACGAAGCAACCCTCCATTCCATTCCATTCCATTCCTTGGCCGCGTAGCCCAATTACCCAACCCATCGAGGAGGGCGCGAAGGCAACCGCCTTCCCATCCCATCGGGCACCGGCCCGTCTGATCCGATCACACCAGATCCTGCCGCCGCCGGTCGTCGCGCATGGCCAAAGGCGACGCGCCCGCCTCCGCCCACGCCGCGGTGGCGGCGTCCCCGCGGTCGCCCATGCCGCCGGAGACGCCGGCGACGCTGAAGCGGAGGCAGCGTGGGCTCGTGTCGCGGGTGTGGAAGGGCATCTTCGGCGGCCGCGAGGACGTCGAGAAGCTGCTGCAGGCGCTGTCCAAGGAGGAGGAGGCCGTACGGGCGCGCCTCCGCCGCCGGGCCCGCTCCTCCCGCCAGTCCGCGCACAACGTCCTCGCCCTCGCCGCCGCGCTCGAGGTGATTCGACTCGTGTCTGGAACTCTGGATTATCCAATTGTTATGCATAACATAGCAAACGTTTATGTCCAGTTTGCTGTATTCCTGTTCCTGCACGATAGAGGATGGGAATTCTTTTCTCTTAGGGCGATTAATCCGATTTCAACGGTGGAATCAGGAATCGTTTGGACATATGAGCCGACTGCCCGGTGTTACATTAGTCAGCAATATTTGTTGTCACAATTGAGCATCTATCGTCATCTCACATCAGACGCGATGCATTATGTCATTATGTCAGTTCAGCTAGTAGAATTAGTACGGATGACGAATGGAATCGCATTGGGATCAGCTCATGAGTGCCGCATCGGATTTAGGGCCTTGGATTGTGTTTTGAGATGGTTTCGTGTTATTCCTTTTTTTGTGACAGATTGCTGCAGTTGGATATGCCATCATGACTACGAGGTCGCCGGACATCAGCTGGCAGATGAGGGCAGTCAGGGTGCTGCCCATGTTCTTGGTTCCTGCTCTAGCTGCTCTCATCTACTCGACCATTACAAGCCTTGCGAAAATGCGTAAGTATACTGAGATCTTTGTATGCACATCCTATTGCACATCATATGCACACACATCGTTAGGCTCTAGCTACACATTATTTTGACTGAAGGTGAACAAAAACATGGCAGTACGAATGTGCTCATGTTTCCCATTAGTTTTTCTATGCATTTTATTTGGTCAGTGAGCACAGAACAAATTTGCTTCCTAGTCTATTTTATTTGTATCCTGAATAAATTGCTGTATGAAAAGGCCAAAGATGCAAAATCTGTCCCTTTAGCATGATGGTGTGGCCATGTAAATTGCTTCAGCGATTATAGATAATCCTTCATGTCTTATTAGTAACACACTATCCTATCTGCAGTTGACAACAGAGACCAACAAACACTTGAAAAGCTTCGAACTGAAAGGCAAGCTAAGATTGATGAATTGAAGGAGAGAACAAATTACTACACTACTCAGCAACTTATACAGGTTCATTTATGGCCCTGTTTTATTCTTCACTTCTTATTTTTCTTCTTACATACAACTAACTCATGTTGGTGAACCAGAGATATGATCTTGACCCAGCTGCAAAGGCTGCAGCAGCAACAGTTTTGGCATCAAAATTGGGTGCAGATTCTGGATTGAGAGTCATTTTGGGAGATGAATCAAGCAGGGATGCAGCACTGGGTAAAAGTAATGATAATAATCTTGGACAAACTACTGGACTTAGGCAAAGAAAAGGACACTTAAGCAATGGTGCTGGAAGGGCCCAGTCCCTTGAGCCATTTGATAGCTCAAATGTGTATGATGGTAGTGAAGAAGGCCCCAGCACTCCTAATCAGAGGAATGTTGAGCACTTTAGAGGTCCAGCTGGTAATGATGGGGGATGGCTTGCACGAGTAGCAGCTCTGCTGGTAGGAGAGGATCCAACACAGTGCTACGCTCTAATTTGTGGCAACTGCCATATGCATAATGGTAGGTGACAAAGAACTGTTTATTATGTCAACTATATCATCTACAAGTTCTTTGTTAACCAGTTTCATTTTTTTGAACATAATTAACCAGCTTCATTTGTCCAGGTCTTGCGAGGAAAGAGGACTTTGCCTTCGTCACATACTACTGTCCTCACTGTAATGCCCTCAATGGATCCCGGCAAAACGAGGACCATGAATTGGTACCTAATTCTGGCAAGGAGAGTCCGGATTCTCAATCTGGTGGCATCATTGGCCAAGGTGGTGCAAGCCTTGCAACCTCAGGTGCTGTAAGTCCTGTTGCAAGCAGCCTACCAACCGTTGAAGAACTCTCTGCAGAAGATTCTGGGGAGAAGGCGAGCAGTGACCAACCTGCCAATTGAACTCTTCATTTCCTGTATATTACGTTTTTGTGAAGTATTGTTTTGGATTTGAGTCGGGGTGTCTGAATTTTTGTACCTACCATGTAGTATATGGAGTACCATGCTTACTGCATGAGTTGTCTAGCAACTGGTAGCTCTTGGTGGTCTCATCGTGGTTTCGTTCCTAGGGTACCAGGACAACGCCCATTTGCTGGCATCTTGTCGCAACAAAGGGCCTGAACGGTGATGGGATGTATTGTTCTTTGTTTATTGAGTGTATAGTCTTTGAAAGGCTTTCGACATCGTTTTCATTTTTATTATGACCGAGTTCTACGTTCATCGAAGCATGATGATTGATGCATCAACTCACAAACTGCTGCTTTGTTCCTCTGTTATTTGTGTCTGCTTTGTTCCTCTGTTATTTGTGTGGGGGCTTGCTGAAGCTTTGAATGTGTTGCGCACATTACGTCTAATGTTCTTGTGTCCAAATTAATATTTGCAATATATTAACTCCTCCAGTCGTTTTTAGCTTTATAAGTCAAACTTTGTAGAAACATGTATTAACATCTACAATATTAGATACTATATCAAATAAATGAAACAAACCTAGTACGATGCTGTAGATGTTTTTTCTCTCTTTTGTTTTAAATAAACTAGGTCAAAACTAGAGAATTTTTAGACAAAGCTAAAACGGCTTACAATTTGAAACAAAGGGAGTAAATTGCTGTTGTCAATGTTGGGTTGCAGCTATCAGTTGCATCTGAAGTGCTAATCCAATGCTGAAGTGGTGAAAGAAAGAATTTAGAACATCTGGACAACACATGTTTGGGTTCCAGTGTCCAATTAGTCAGAAAATGGAGTCGCTCTACACCTAGCAGTCTAGGGCAGTGGCTATTGTACATAGTTACATATTGGGAGCAATGCAACCCTGTCCGGGGACACAAAAAAAAAGAAGAAATACATTCATGAGCAATCAGAGAAACAAAACATGAAACGCCTCCAGCCATCCAATATTTACAATCACTTGCGGAGTCCAGGATCAAGTGTCTTGATACTCTGGTCTATATGCCGGATAATGCAAACAGAAACAGCAGCAAATAGCTTGCGGCTCTCGCACCACAACTGCAGACTTCTTCCAAATGCTTCAACAATTGGTGGGCAGGCAGGCAGACGGGTTGGAAACAATCAGATCACTGCAAAAACATTATCTGGAAAGGAGTGATTGTCCCTGGCGCTTGGTCAGTAACAACATGTAAGCCTTCCTCAACAGCACGTTTACAGAATTGCAGGAGGTCCGGCCATCTGGTCCTCTCTTTTTTTTCCCTGGGTATGGTAGACTAGCTTCATGGCTCTTGCTTCGTATGATGAGAAATGCTTGCCGTACCATATGATGCAACCTTTCAGAATAAGGTAATGTTGCTTAGACACAATCGAGGGCCCACTGTTAATGTCATGTGGAAATATCATCCATCTCTCATGTTTGCTAACAGGTTGTGTGTTCTTACCAGTCTGTTCAGTTGAATAAGTGAATTTATATGGTCTTCATTTATGGATAAAGGCAATGGAGGCATCTGACCCATGATACCAGGCGTTTCACTCATTCTGAAACATGGTGCAGAAGAATACAAGCAAAAGTAACATCAGTAATGTCAGATCTCAGCCTATGTCAATTCTGTGGGGAGAAGGTTTCAAAAACTCTATGTCGTGCATGATCACAATGCTGTACCTGCTTAAAATTGTTTTGATGTTGTTACTCGTGCGGAGAAAAAGATCTGTGTTCTCCACTGTCTGCAAGAAAATCAGGCATGAGACCAATTGGATTCCCAAACTTATCACGTTTCCTAAAACCCAAGAAAGCTACTTTTATCCTTCATCAAGCCAACAAGAGCGACATGTTCCAACAAGTTACATGATGACTGACGGGTTTATTTCACATGATATCATCAGATATGAATATGACCAATTGGATTCCCAAACTTATCACGTTTTCTAAAACCCAAGAAAGCTACTTTTATCCTTCATCAAGCCAACAAGAG
Source organism: Sorghum bicolor (assembly GCF_000003195.3). Lineage (NCBI taxonomy): Eukaryota > Viridiplantae > Streptophyta > Magnoliopsida > Poales > Poaceae > Sorghum > Sorghum bicolor. The sequence goes on from NC_012875.2 coordinate 59,783,204, forward strand.
CGACATGTTCCAACAAGTTACAAGATGACTGACGGGTTTATTTCACATGATATCATCAGATATGAGTATTCTTGATGAAACAAATGTCAAACCCAAACATTCAAAGAATAAGACTAAATCACAGTCCCCTGAAATGTTAAATGAAACCTCAAAATAATGTACTTTTATGTGTTTATGCCTTTATGGTTGTACACAGGCAGTGCAAAACGAAGCCAAAGGCACTTCCACAGTTTATATTTCGGGTCATGTGAGAATTAAATAAGCAACGCATCTCCTCTTTGTTGATCAATTCTATAATTTTTTCCATTCAATTTCATCCCGGATCCAACTAATAACAACTATAGCAGTAAGAGGATAATATCCATTTCTGGTGGAATCATGAACGAAATAGTGATGCAATTTTAATAGGCAAGATAATTGTATGACTAACAACCATAGTTAAATACAAATAATTTGCAGGCACCATGTACCTTGTGGCTGACACTCGAGAGTACAAAAAGGGCAAGTGCAGACCATAGACATGGCATATAAATAAATACAGACCTTGAATGTTTCAATATTTGCAGAAATCTGGTTAAGCAATTGATTATTTTCCTCCAGGAGATGCTGGGTTGCACTGTCGACAACAGGAGCTGCTTCAGAATGCAACCACATGAGTATTAGTAGAAGTAAGATCACTATCTGATATATGTAGTGGGTACACAACACAAGGAAAGTTTTCTTTTACATTATTATTATCATACTTTCGCAGAATTAAGAAATAGAAATGGACTTTGATGGAAGAAACAAGACAAACATTGGATAGACAAATGCAGTTACAAAAGGAAAGTCCACTTTTTATTACTTCCTCCATTCCAAATTGTAAGTTGTTCGGGCTTTTCTAATTACATAGTTTTTGCTATGCACCTAGATATATATTATGTCTAGATACACAATAAAAAGGCATGTATCTAGAAAAGCCAGAATAACTTACAATTTGGAAAGGGGTACTATCATAGGAGTTCCTCATAATGAATATATATGAATCTTGATGGACAATTTAAAACAAAACCTACATGCCAAAATTTCTTACTGTGTCATCTTCCTTGAAATATTACACTGAAGGGCAATAGCAAAAGGAATCTGGGTGTATAGTGTAGACATGGTAGCAGGTTTTGTCTATGCAAGTGACCTTTTCAGCCCACCAAATTGATCTTTAAAGCAGCAATTCACTTGCTCGTCCAGTTGTGGCATATTCGATGGCATTATAAGCTTGTTGCCATCAAATAACTGCAAAGCAAACTATTCCCACCTGCCAGTGTATTTTAACTACAATATCTTCTAGGGATTAACGGATATATGCTTAGGGATAGGGGATCCATAATCTGAAATTTGCGTTATCGGGATCATGGAAATGCAGAGTAGGATTCATTTCTATCGTAGTAAGAATATACTACAAGCCAATGAAGTATGTTGTGTAATCTTGGAAAATGGAAACCATCAACTTCTACTTAAATCATAGTAAGAATATGATTAGACAAATAGGTCAGCCAGTGGAAAACTTACTGCTAAGCTCCACAAACATGACACGTAAACCAGGTCTATGTCACTATATACAGAGAATAATGATCAACCAACTGATTTCTAACATTTGTCCCCACTCACACCCTAATGAGATTACTTAGAGACCTTCTTTTACCAAATAGAAAATGAGACCTTAAGACTGTTTGTTAGATGAAGTGATGATATTGTGAACAGAAGGGGCAAAAACAAGAGATGGATGGAGGCTAACCTTCTTTGTGAACTTGACTTTGTTGATTTGGATGTTGCATTGATATTGAAAAGGGGGTTACATTGGTTGTAGGTGTCATTTGAAAATTAGCTATTGGGACAGATGCAACCATTTTGTCCTGGATTGGCTGTAGAGAAACTTTGTCAGAAATAACATGATTGACATCAAGAAAAGAAATGAAGAAAATACTACGCAAGTGAAAAGCTTCGCCAATAACAAGAAAATGATTTAAATGATCTACACATAAATTCAGAACTACCTTCATGTCTCTCACTTTTTTCCCTGTATAGAATCCATCAGGTTTCTTCCTTCTCTCTTTACCCTGCTATAATCAAAATAAGTCAGCAGACCATAGTGGCCTACTTATGCTTCTTGTACTAATGCAGGTAATAAAAGAAACGTGTTGTCAAAACAAAAACATGCAGCAACCCCCAAAAGAAGTCCCCGAGACAGCAGTCCCAGGTGTCCGATTTTGGATGCCTAGGGCCAGGATGGGTTCTCTGGCCAGGCAATGCATTCGAGGCCCCCATACAAACAGGCCATCAACATGTTTATATACAGACTGCAACCGTCATGAGCATAACATAAACATCTAGCCAAGAAAGCCATCATTATATGCCATACTCTATGTACACTTGGTAATTGGTCACCAAGTATAAGTGTATATAGGCAATATACAGATTCGCTTCTTCCAAGCCAGATTTTAGGCACAATATATGATGTCAGATTAGCAAATAAACTAATGACAAACTAATGCACCCCTTGAAATAGCAAAGAGAAGAAAAAGAGGGAAGGCCAGCAGGGTTGTTCTTTTGTGTGTGTGTGTGTGGGGGGGGGGGGGGCAAAACTAAGAATCTGTTCACAAATGGAGAGCAGAATAAGGCCAGAACGAACATCGGAATCAAACAAGCACGAGGAAGAAATATCAAAACATCTGAAAGAAGTGACTTAACTGTAGCCCACCAGCATCGTAGCGCAACATCCCTGATGGTCCTGTTAGGAAGCATAGCTGCTATCTTAATGTACCTCATGATATTAGGTTCACGAGCATATCTGCCAATGCCAATGGAGGAATTAGAAGTGGAAAGGAAACGAATAGTTTCTCATATCAAATTTGTGAAGCAGATAGCAGCACTTATCAATAACTAATACCCTAGAGTTTGTCGCCTGATTGGTGATGCAAAAAAAAAAGGTCATAAAGCACTAGAGTGTGGCTATGAAGAAGTGCTCATGGAGAAACCAAGTGCCGTTCCACAGTAACCTGAATAAGTGAATAGCGACACAAGCACAACAGAGAAACTTCATTTTACTCAAAACCGACTAAGTAAAGGCCCGGTTGCATAATCATTGCTTTTGAGTTTAGACTTTTATAATTGATGCTCCACAACCTTGGAACACTTAAAAGTGCGAAAAGAAAGCAAACCAAGTTTCACATGAGCAACAGAACAGAAAAGTACAGTCCAGTACAGGCAAAAGCAATTCAGGAAGCAAAATGGGGAATGAATTAACCTCACAAGCCCTTCCTTCAGTATGGCTACCTCACGGTCACTCCAATCGGAAGGAGGACCAGTGACGTACTTATACTTGGGCATCCCGGTGCCACGGAACGCATCCCCCGACGAGGTCCTTGACGGGGCAACACCCGGCGCGTTGCCGATGACCCCTGTGTTTGGGGAGAGGAACAGCCCGGCGTTGCTGCTGCCGCCACTCACACTCCCCGGGGCCATGACCATACCACCGGTAGCGTCGCCGCTGCCGCCGCCGCCGCCGCTGATGCCGACGTCGCTGTTGGACTGGAACGAGAGCATGTGATGGTTGTACAGCGAGGCGGTGATCCCCTGGTGAAACCCCATGCTGGAGTCAGCTGCCATCACACCGGGAGCAGCTGAAGAATCACCGATCTAGCCGCCCATAAACACGGCCCCCGCAAATCCAACAGCAAATCCAACAGGAACCCAAGGCGCTCAAACCTGGATCAACCTGCACAAATCGAACCCGAAAGCAATCAAACAGCCGAGCGACACGAGCCTGTGACGGTCAGCAGCTGTCAAGCTCCCACGAATCCCCTGCACGAGCACCGAGGAAACCCCCCGCCTCGGGAGTCGTGCCCGCATCGGGAGCCTCGCATTTTCCCACTCCCGAGGAGGATCCGATCGAGGCCCCTGGGCGAGTGGGCGGCGAGGCGACCGGGGAGAGCCCCCCCCCCCCCCCCCCCCCCCCCCCCCGCCCCAGCCGGCCAGCCGCCCCCACCCACCGAAGCAACCACCGCAACGAAGCCGTCGAAATCCCCCACCAGGAAGTTCGAACACACACCCGCGGAATCCGGGCCAACTCACCTGCCTGAGCTGCCTCCAGCCAGCGGCCGCCCACCGCTCAGACCATGCCGGCTTCGTACCCAATGACGCGACGCGAGGCCGTCGACGCTCCTGGCGCGCCGCCCGCAACCACCGCCACGGCCTCTCACCCTCCACGGGGAGGCGGCGAGAATTCCAGCCCACCGTACGCAGCAGCCGCAAGTCCAATTCCAATTCGAATTCTCACTTGCTCGGCTCGCTGCGGGGGAATTCACGGGGACGCCCGAATCGAGCGGCGAGATGCTCCCCGTCGCGTCGCGAGCTAAATAGATCAGCTCGGCGCACGCGAATGAAACCCTCTTTTTTTTTCCACGGCCCGTTTGATCTCTCTCGTCTACTCTTCTAGCAACTAAAAAAAAATAGTATAGCCGCGTCGGGTTTTGGTTCGGAGTCTTTGTTCTTAAACACCCTACCGCTACCGCTAGGCTCCTAGCGCTAGCTTTCATCACGCCCATGCCTTCGTTTTTATAAAAAATAACAGGGGCGGCGGAGCGGAACCGACCGCCCTCGGCCGCTCGGCGTCGGGGGCAAATTACGCGCAGTGTCCCGGGCGGGCGATGCGCGCATCCCGGCCGCCGAGACGCGGACGGCGGGGATGCTGGAGAAGGGGGCGGATCGGACGGACGGCAGCGGGCCGAGGGCGAGGGGGTTGGAGTTGGAGTTGAACCGGGCGGGATGGGCCGCCTCGGCGCGTGGGCCCAAGGCGAATCTCGAATCTGGCTGTCGTTCGTGGCATGGAATCACGAACTGGCAAACAGTCACCGCAGGGATTGGATGGCTGGCGCGCCCGCAGCTCTGCTCTCACGTGGGAAGGCTTTCGGGATGGGTCACTTACAGGTGGGACCTGAATCAGGTGGCTGTTGGCGGTCCCAGATGTCCGTCTCTTGGCTCCTGGAGGAGAAACAGGTGCGCGGGGACAGTGAAACTGGACTCCTTGCCAGCGGCAGCGGGCCAGCGGCTGCACGCTCGCGTGGTGGGCGCCGCAGATGATGCGGTGAAGCCTGAAAGGACAGCTAAATTCCGACTATGGCCGTTTAGTTCACTACAAAATTCAAATTTTTTTTAAAATTCTGTGTCACATCGAATCTTGTATCGTATACATAGAGTATTAAATCTAGAAGGAAACAAAAACTAATTGCACAGTTTGTCTGTAAATCACAAGATGAATTTTTTGAGCCTAGTTAGTCCATGATTGGACAATGTTTGTCAAATAAAAACGAAAATGATACAGTACCGAAATCTAAAAAATTTTCAGAACGAAACAAGGCCTATCTCCAACAATCGTCACCCAAAATATAAAACTTATTTGTCCTTTGGGTAGCGCTACATGTAAAAAGTTCCATACCTATTTTTAGTCTTCTCCAACAACAAGAACTAAAAGACAACACTCTCTGCAAATGTCTCTCCTGGTACCCAAAATGGATCTTCTGTATGGGTACTCTGTTGGAGGCTATAGGTATTGTGTTGAAGACCCATTTTAGGTTTGGGTTCCAAATGAGTCTCCTGTTGGAGACAGCAGGCCCTGTTTAGATTGGAGATGAAAATATTTTGGGTGTCACATAGAATGTGTCGGAAGGGATTTTTAGAAACTAATAAAAAAACAAATTACATAGCTTGTCAGGAAACTGCTTGACAAATCTATTAAGCATAATTAAGCTGTCATTAGCACATGTGGGTTATTGTAGCACTTAAGGCTAATCATGGACTAACTAGGCTTAAAAGATTCGTCTCGCGGTTTTCAACAAAACTGTGTAATTAGTTTATTTTTTTATCTACATTTAATATTCCATGCATGTGTCTAAAGATTCGATGGTATGGATGAAAAATTTTTAGGTGGAAAACTAAACAGGGCCTAAACCAAGACAAGATGTACACGGCAAAAGATCCCCCTTCTTTTATTGTAACGTTGTTATCAAACGATGCAACAATTCTTGATCAATAAAGCTTGTCAGATTATATATATATATATATATATATATATATATAGGCTTTCAATGGTTTCTATGCTTCTTTCAATTAATAAAGAACAAAACATTTTACCTGGTGAAATAAACCTAGAATTGGATTTGATGTTTGGAAAAGAGTTTCTAAGGAGTGAACCTTTAGGAGTTACTTTATCCATCCACCAAAAAATGCAGTTTAGATACATTCTTGTTTTATATATATATATATATATATATATATATATATATATATATATATATATATATATATATATATATATATATATATATATATATATATATATATATATTAACATTTATAACGTCAAAACTAATTGTACATGTTTAGTATGATAAATATTATTAATTTCTGTATAATTTTAGTTAAATTCAGCATTAACAAGGCATTATTCTAGAATTGCATTTTTGTTTGGACAGAGTGAGTAGTAGAAATGTGTTAGTTATATATATCCTATGTATGATTATTTAAACCATTCCAACTCTAAGATCAGATGAAATGCCTCGATTTTATCTATACCTAGATATTATGGACAAATAGTTTATATAGTACTACCACCGTCCCAAAAAGAATATAAGTCTAGGTGCATTCTCGGTTAAAGTGCTTAAAATTTAACCAAATATACAAATAAAAAATATTAATGTTTATGACGTTAAATAAATATATTATAAAAATATGCTTCATTATAAATCTGATGGTACCTATTTAATAAAATAAATTTAATCAAACTTAATATACATTATCATATGAGTATTGTTTTTGAATTACATCATTTTTTGGATGGAGGGAGTAACGAGATAGCAACATACTTTCCGCGGGAATCCTTGCTACTCCAACACATAAAAGGCAAAAGCACTTACCAATACAATATTTATGTTTTTAAATTAAAAGAACACCGGTCCGGGCAAAGTGTAGATTCATGGACCGTAGGCCAATAGCAACTTCAAAAAAAATAACGACCGCAAGGCAAGGCTGCACCTGCACCTACTACGATGAAGACGATGGACCTGAACTTGAGTCTGTATCGTCCATTTTATTGTTTTGATGTACGATTTGTTAGTGGAAGCCTAATAAAGATGAAATATATGGATCAAGTTGAACTAAAATTGAAACATATGGTACGTTACCTAGTTTTTAGTTAATCATTAGACGCTAGCTACACCAAGCAATCATTGTTATCAAACAAGCGTCATTGTTGCATGTCATAGTTTATTATTAATATTGCATCCTTTTGTTGGGTTGTTTGGGCACAATGCCCTGGTTGGCCTCCTACAATATATTTTTTTGTTATATATATATATATATATATATATATATATATATATATATATATGCGAATGTGTTTTTGGGTTTAAAAGTACACAAGTTGAAACATATATATAATTACATATATAAACAAATGCTAGGCGGTTTCTTTTTTGCTCTTTGAATGGATGTTCACGAGTCAGGGCTTGCTTGTATTGATGACGAGGGATGGCATGTAGCGTACCAGCGAAGCAAGAGAACAAAAATTAAAGGAAAAAAACATAAAGAAGAAATGGTTGTGATGGGGCATGGGCTGATGGCCAAAGCCAACCACTGAGTGCGACACAAAATTCTCCTGTGGGGAACACCGCACGCACGCCATCCCCACCACAATGTGTACACTTTTTCAAAGGGCTGGAGAAAAATAAAGAGAAATGGAGCCGTGTATGCATCTAGGGCTGCACGATCTGCATCTCCCAAACCTCACGGAAAAGAACCAAATCCTACGCCACTCGATCCACCACCGAAGCTGATGCCTGATGGGCATCCGGTCTTTTGTCATGTGTCCTTTTTTCCGGATCCAATCTCTCCCTTTTTCCTTTGAAAATATATCTCTTTCGATCATATATATATGTGTTTCTTTTTAAAAAAACATGTATATCTAAGATTAGTCTTAAGCATATATAAACTTTAATTTTGCGACGATACTGTCATGGAAACTATTAAAAAATTAGGAATTTAATATGTGTAAATCAGGAATTTTGGTTTTAGACTTTTGAAGAGCTGAACTAGTGGTGGTGCTATTTCCTAGCAGCAGTAGAAAAACACTACCGATTGAAAGGTCGGCTCGGCATGGACTATGTCTTTCACTGTGGTTAGAATCAATGAAGAACGAGGTAGTGGTGGAAGAACCGGAGAAGACCCATAGTATCTATGTAAAGAACAATTTGAGGATCGGAGAGACGAGTTTAAAATATTATTGAAGATTTGAGTTGTTTTGGCTTTTGTAGATATATTACTTTTGTTGTGCACTTAGATATTGTGCTATTTTATGATACACATAGCAAAAACTATATACGCAGAAAAACAGAAAATGACTTATAGTTTGGAACATATTTTTTATGTAATTTTGATTAAACTTCAAATCATTTGATTTCTTGAAAAGTGAAATTGTATTTTTTTTGTTGTTGGATGGAGAGAGAGAGAGAGTACTATCCGTTACTAGAGTCAAATAACCATTGCTGATAAAAATTTTTTTGGGTGTCACATCGGATGTGTCGGAAGGATGTTAGGAGGGTTTTTTAGAAACAAATAAAAAAACAAATTACATAGCTCGTCAGGAAACAACAAGACAAAACTATTAAGCATAATTAATCTGTCATTAGCACATGTGGGTTACTGTAGCACTTAAGACTAATCATGGAGTAATTAGACTTAAAAGATTCGTCTCGCGATTTTCAACTAAACTGTGTAATTAGTTTATTTTTTTATGTATATTTAATGTTTCATGGATGTGTCAAAGATTCGATGTGATAGATGAAAAAATTAGAGGGGGAGGGGGAAACTAAACAGGGCCTAAGTACTAGACCCACTCCTAGTAGAGGTTTATTTAGAAGGGGAAAAAATGAATCTTCCGCTGGTGCTTTGTGCAATCAAGACTGGTATTTTGTCACTTGCTCAGTTGGTTCACCACTCCATGTGCCGCATGCCACACTGGCTGACTAAAAAAAACCCATCGTTAGTTACCGGCCTCTCCTTTCTTCTTTCGGCAAGAAACGCCAAGTTGGGCGCGCAACTTGTGTCTGGGCCTGGCATTGATCTCGATGGCAGGCATGCAGCTGAAGGCAACAGCAAGTTGCGGCAGCGACCCGGCCATCCGTATATGTTCGTACGTGTCGCCGTGTCAGTTGTCTGCTGGATTAGTTTGGGGACGTCGACGTCCTTGCCCAAAGTACTCCCCTTGGTAGGCAACCGCATTGTACCGGGGCCTTATTTAGTTTCCAAAAAATTTACAAAATTTTTTAGATTTCCTGTCACATCACATCTTTAGACGTGTGCATGAAGTATTAAATATAGATAAAAATAAAAACTAATTACACAGTTTGGTCGAAATTGACGAGACGAATCTTTTGAGTCTAGTTAGTACATGATTGGATAATATTTGTCAAATACAAACGAAAGTGATAATATTTCTATTTTGTAAATTTTTTTAAAGTAAACAAGGCCTAGTTGTACTTAACACAAATGCACGCGTCCTGTCCTGTCTAACCTACTAGCTACCGTTGCTCCGTTATTTATTTATTATCTTTGTATCTATCTATTATCTATACTAGCACTGTACTTTCTCATCTCGAAATAAATTAACTTATGGATTTGTAAGTCAATTGTGTTTCGGTACTGTCCCAAAATGGACGATATATGTCTCGTATCAGTGACTCAACCGGTATAGAAATGGCTCCATATCCCATACCGACCACAATAACGATATCAAGCAAAATTCAGGTAACCCCTCATTTGATGATACGTATTTTTATGAACTCGTTGAATAGCATGGTACCTTAAACGTAACTCTATGTATTTATATATTACTATTTTATTTATTAAAGAATCAGAATATATATATACTCGGTTCAAAAAATGAAATAGCCTGTACTTACAAGTTATTAATTACAAGTACGCGCAGTCCGCAAAAAAGCCACAAATAGCCTCTGGACTGGTACTTACAAGTGCGTTGTGTTTTTAAATAAAAATAAAGGGAAAAGGAAAACGAGAACAGGTGCGTTGTGTTGTCATGATGCTGCACGCGTGCCTGCCGTTGTCTCTTGACCTTCCGCTGCTGTCTTCGCAGCCGCTGAGAGACACAGCTGCATTACGTAATTACCTATATCCTGTCATCTACGCCACCGATCAATCTCTTTTTTTTCGGAAAAGCCATCCATACATGACGCAAAGAAGAACACATTCGACACCCACATCACGGATTCACGTCACTGCTAGCTAAAGCCTCTTCTTTTCCACACACCACATCAGTCGCTCAAAAAGTTGCCTTGTCTGTCAAAAAGAAAACGATTATATATTAATTAGGTTTAGTCCATAACCAATCTAGAAATTAATCAAAGAATTCTAAAGGCTCACAATTAATGTTAAGTGAAAATAAGATTAGTACCGTATAAAAAAATCCAATAGAAAGTTGCTCAACTTAAAGAGGAAGCTAGTGTGCTCTCCTCTACACAGGTCGAGGAGGAGAGTTGCAGGCCACACGCACACGCCGCCGTGCTTTGCCCGCGGGTCTTGCCGGGACATGATGTGCTAGGCCACCTTTTGCGCCTCAAAGCAACATGATTCTTTTGTTTGATGTTGCACTCTGCAATCCTTCCGAAGTCTAGGTGTCTTTTGCCTTTCTGTGATCTCCGCCCTAAGTCCCTTCTCTGTGATTTCCGTCCCAAGTCCCTTGCACACACAAGGGGTCTAATAGAGCGAGCAAGCCTCCAAAGCTCACGTACCTACACAGGTAGGTGATAAAGTTTTTAGGAGAGTCCATCACACACAACTACTTTTCCTCCTCACACCCCTCGGTTCCTAGTAGTGACTCGATCTAGTGCCTACAAGTTTCATAAACTGAAATACTACTTTCCGGCGACCGCTCGAGGGATTGCACTCGTATTTCTTCTCGCGTCGCGTCTAGACCAACTACTTTGAGCAAGCCATCATGTTTGATACTTATGGTAATGGTATTCCCCTTGCCTCTGGCTCGAGCTCCACCCCAAGGACACATTGCTTGTAAACTCAACTTTAGCACATTTTGTTACGTTAGTACGTCCATTGTGAAACTGTTGGTAGGATCTGCTATTAGTTTGTTCATTAGCAAATTTGCTTATGCAATGAATATGGATTGCTCATTCTTGTCTATATCATGTTGTCTTATTTTTAAATTAAAGCATCCTTAAAATGACTAAATATTCAGCATTTTACATATAATTCTAGATTTACATTAAATCCGATTTTCTTAAAATTGACTAATATTATAGGAATAGTATCAATAGTTTTATATAACAAAAATATATCTGATGATTATTGAAATGATACTTTTTAATATCATAAGTGTCAGTACTTATTATAGATTCCGTTAAATTTAAAATTATTTAACATTTCGAGGAAACGAAAATTGCTTTTCTTTGAACGACGAAGGGAGTAGACGCAAGCCGGGAGAATGTGAATGGACGCACACTTTTGCTCGATCGTGTCGTAAAACCGTGGCTGGATAGATCCGCCGTGAGTGAAAACAATCCCCGGCGGCAGCTGTTATGCATGTAAAGATCCCTTTTTCTTTTTCTTTTCCTTTTGGTCGGAGTGGAAGTGCCTACTTTTTTTTTTTGATAAACTTGGAAGTGGCTACTTTTAATTTCCTAGCTACTTGTGCATGGTAGTGGCCCTAAAGAAGCATCATTTTGATTTGAAAACAGTTTTAGAGTGGAGCCAGTAGTTTAGCTAGTATCAAAATGAAGGTACATCTGAATGTATGCTTGGTACCAACAGCAAGCAAACAAAATCTGCGACAAGAAAACAAGGCAACAATTGACCGGCCTCGTGCTAGATTGCCTGCATGCCACTGGATCGAGATCGATCGGGGGAATTATTGCATACAGTATGGTAGTACTTCGTTGTTCGTTCAATACTTCAATTTTTTTGAACGAACAGTTCAATAATACTTCAATTACCACTAGCAGCCGTACGCTTGTATCCCAACGGAGCTAGTAGAGTAGCTAGATACTGACACTCTGACAGTGACATACTCTTACACACTACAATTCTATACTGTTATATAGTTTCCTAATCATGACACATGTTGGCTGTTAGTTAGTCAGATAAACACGCATGTTTCCAGCCAATGCGTGCTGTCGAGTATGGATAAGTACTGGCAATACAAATTCATGGATGGTGGTCCACACACAGAGTGGGAAGATTCTTCCAACGAATGAAAGCGCGCGCTCAAGCTAGCAGTGAGATCGATCAGTGGGTACATGAAGGGCAGCACGATTGATGCTACTAGCTCTAGCTGCAAAGTCTCATCTTGTGGTGGTTTCAATTCAGCAAATAAAGATGTGCTAGCTCGTTCACCGATAAACACGAACCTTGATTGCCTCTAAAGCAACAACAACAACTAACACGCTATATAATACTTATACAAATACTAGTAGCCAGTAGGAGTAGTGGACAGTGGTTTGCTTTGTTTTTCTATGCTAAAGATTAGCTAGCTAGCGCGTGCTTTGTTGGTCGCCGGTCTGTACGTGATCCAACAAAAACGAACGGCCAGGACCACACCTGCACTGCAACTGCAAACCTAGCTTGTTGATACGGTATACGCATGCATGCATCTTGCAAGTCGAGCACTACAGTGCACAAGCACGAAGTTGCATCTTAACAAGCCTATCCTTTCATCGTCCGGGACCATCCAACTATATATATATCCCATATAGAAACCATGCATCATGCCAGGTGACAACAAAGGATCCATGGCATTGTCAATAGCTAGTACTAGCGCGGAACCAATTAATAGGTCGCTGATCGAGACCCTTCCCGGTAGAACGAATTCGGCGAAGCCTAATTAAACCTTAAGCTATGACGTATCAAGATGCAAGCGCTACAAAGTTTACAAACTTCTCCCCACCCCTTTTTCACAAATAAGTGGTGTGTTGAACAAAGCCTCATTGACTAGTCTCTCTTCCAGGGGCGGAGCTTGGTTAAAACCAAGTTGGGCATAGTACCCCTGTCCAATATGATCTTCATTGTCTAAACAATAATTTTTTTACTAATTAATGTGATCTTAAAATGGCGCACACCATATTAAGATTCAAACTTAAAAAAATCTTTGGCCAACAATTTAGCTAGCAGTTTCTAATCATTGCCATACAAGCTTTGTATGGTTAGATTTATAACTAAATATACTATCAAATTAATTATCATAAGTTTATAAGTGTAAAGAATATAATATAAAATAAAAATGGTTAAAATATACAACACTCCCTCCATTTCAAAATGCGTGACTCAAAATTCAAAGTACGAGACCTCATAAAAGGGCATACAAAAAAAAAGATGATGCATCAAAAGGCTTAGGGCTAGTTTGGTAGGACTGCAGTTTTCTCCTAAAAGGGCTTTGGCTCTGACGGTTCTTGTGAAGTAGTTTCTCGGGTAAAAGTGAAGCTGTTCTGGAAAAACATTTGGCCAAAGCGGCTCCGGGCTCCGGCGATAGTTTTGTATTTCACGCAACTTCTACGAAGATGCTTGCTTTGTACTAGCTACTCGGTCGTCGTACTAGCTAGCAGTTATCTACAGTACCATGCTGCGAGAGAAATGGAGGGAGTAGGTAGCAGTACGCACGTGTAGTACCACTGCGAGGGCATTGTGCTACGTACGTGCGAAAAACAAAACAGAAAGTGTAAAATTGACAGCCCGTGAACGCATCATGGATGTGCTGATGTGCACAAGCACAACCAACCGAAGCTAGACTAGTCGCAACTGCATAGAGGACACGAGACGAAAGAGACGGGACTCCCATCACCTAATCCATGATTGCCCCCACGCATGACGCTGGGCTGCGCTCGCTCTCTGCTCAAGTCGCGTAATAAATAAACAAAATGGAGGAGGACTAAATAGCTGATTAATAACAAGTGTAAAGCGCCCAACCAACGCCGAAAAGCGGCCCTAACAAATATCCCGGCGCGCCGATTAATAAATAAACAAACAAAACGGCCATCAATCGCCTCCGTCCGTCCAGTTTAAGGTTGACTAATGGTCATCATCACCATCACCGGTCGCCGGACGGAGCTCGCCGGATCTCAAAGTAAAAGCTGCACGCCCCGCGAGGCTGGCGGCCGCGAGCGAGCGAGAGATCCCATTGGCCGGCTGCCCCCGCGGCCGTGGCGTCAATCATTGGAGCCCGCGTGGGCGTCGCTTTTGTTTCGAGGCCCTGGCAGTTGTGTTCCGTGTGGGTGGGGCCAGGCATACGGCGGACCTGACCAGGCCACGGACCCACGGTACTTTGCTCCTGCTCTGCTTTGCAAAAGCGCAGCAGCAGCATGCACGCACGAGCACGAGCACGAGCACGACACGGGCACACGACCGCCGACGCTTGTTGGCTTCTGCTTGGTGCGTACGCACGAAGGGCCAGGGGGCAGGGGCAGGGGCAGGGGCAGGGCGCAACTGAACCGAACTGGACGACCACGCGTGCTCTCGGTGCGTGGCCTTGTTCCCGCCCACGGGTTCGGCCGGCGCCACTGTGCATGCAATTGCCAGCCCCGTGGCCGCACCCTCGCGTCCAGTTGCTCGGTGAACAGTGCGGCATGCCAGATGCTCTCACAATCACAGCTCCCACCCAGAAAGCAACACCTGCTGCTGCTTTCGCCTTCGCCCCTTTTTTTTTTTGCCAGAGACCGCTGTCACCGGTTGGTTCGCCTGGCCGTCCCTGCTTTTACCGGGAAAACAGTAGTAAGATCCCCCAACACGTGCAGCTATCAGCTTTGCGTGCATACATGTCCTCTCTTCCAAATACAGTACAACGTCAGTCTCAAAATGTTGTAAAAAAAAAGTCAGGCTGTTTAGTTCACAAAAAGAAAAAAAGTTTTGGGTTTTATAATACATCTGTAACTTAGTGTCCACTTATAAACAATATAATTAGTTATTTTTAATCTATATATACTGTTTATATTATATAATTAGAAGAATACCTCGCGTATTGTTGTAGGTATAGCAGATTAGTAGATTACGTGGCATGATAATATAGACAATAAAAAACTTATGTGTTCTGCTAATATAGATATTACATTTACATGAGCTAGTGGATTTTAATTATGTGTGATAGTATATTGTCTATGTGGACAACTTTTATGTTGAGAGAAATATGTGACTTGTTAATGTGGATATTACAATTGTATAAACTAGTGGATTTCAATTGCGTGTGATATTAGATTGTCTAATTAGACAGCTTGTATGTTGATATATATATATATATATAGTGAGATTTTACTTTATAAGAGTATACATATTATGTAATAACAGTATATATAATATTTTCCAACATGCGAGAGAAGATTTCGCGCCGGAACGGGGGTAGGGGGCAGAGAGTATATGTTCTCGCTGTAGCGAATTAGCGATTGGTATGTTAGTGGTAGTTAGTGGTATTCCGACACTTTACTTCTCCTTTTGCAGTTTTGAGAAATTACTTTCTGGGGCTCCACGGAAAGCGGGAGATCTTGTTGACTCCAAAAGGGGAGATCTGATTCTCCTCGCAATAATTCCTGGTGGTTCTAAACGACCAGATTCTCGCCTACAGGCTACAGCTACTGCCAGTGCGCATGTAAATTATACCAGTGTATTTTAATCATATTGCATGAGATATCTATCACTAAGGTATCTGGCCCTGTCTCCACTCTCCATGGTAATTCTTTTCCTTGACCTGCCGTTTACTATAGACTTTCATGCATGGTTAGTGCTTCTGCTGTGCAGTGATTCTTGCATGCCGCGGAGAAAAAGAGAGAGGAAACTCTTACGGAGGGTGGGCCTTTGCAGCCCAGACCAGCAAAAGTTGCGTTTGGGCCCATGAGTGTGGGTTTCATGGCCTGCCGATATCCGTCGCCTGATGGGCCAAAACAATGCAAAGTATGAGAAAAAAGCCTGTGAACCAGGCTGGCTCGGGCTGTTCTCCTTTCGTCTGGGCTTTATTTTTCCGGCCCGTGGATATAGACACGGCATATTGGGCCTTCCAGTGTAACAACTCAACTGAACAGTAGTTGTTTCTCAAGAAGAAGAAGAAGAAGAAAAAAGTAGTTTGACATCTTATCCTTTTTAAAAAAAAGATCTGGATTTTCAGCATTATAATAATAACAGGAATTAGAGTTGCAAACACATGTGCGAGAGGCGCTAACCCACACCGCGGACCGTCATGTGGGTTACCAGAAGTTTGACATCTTCTCTATCTTCAGGATACTGCTATGTGTAATTTTGTCCTAAGAATTTACGTATTTATTTACAAGATGTGAAGAGACGGGAGGTCACGAAGGTCCTATCTTCAATTTACAATATGTCCCCAAAAAAGATGCACACATGAAGAATGTGGCATTGGCATTGCATCATTCTATAGAATTTCTACGTGAGTTAGGCATGAAGGGAAAAAAAAAGGATTCACGAGTACAAAACAGAAGGCATACTTGGCTTTTGTCCCTCTTTTATTGTCTTTTTTGGAGATTATAAAACGTTAGGCAACTTGTGTATAAAAAGTGGGCCGTCAATGAGCCGAGACGTGTTTGGGCTTGTCTCGACAGAAGCTACAAGAAAAAGAAAAAGAGCACGGAAGAAGGATTGGCGGGCTAGCTATCCCTGTCCCGTTCATCTTCTCTGGCTGCATCTCCCCCCTAATCACATTACTCGTGCTAGTTAATGGTGGCTGAGTGGAGTAATTGGTTGCTAACATAAAGCTACGATTTTGCATTGTTCTAGGGCCAGAATCGAACATGACGATATTATAAAAAGAAAAGCACACTAATTTGGCACCTTACAACATTTCTGAAAAAAATGAAAACATATATTTGCTACCCTAAAACTAGCATCACAGCAAAAATATTATCAATACAACTAATCGGATGTAAGATACTCCTTATTTTCGTAGTTATAATTGTTTTATACTCCTTCCGTCCTATTAAAAATGTCGTTTTTGACTTTCAGATTTCTTATTTAACCATTTGTCTTATTAATTTTTTATGCAAATAGTAAAACAAATAAATCATTGTTAAAAAAATTTTATTGACAAAATAAGTCATAACAAATAAATAATATTTGTAAGAAATTTTTTAATAAGACGAACGGTCAAACTAGAACTCTGAAAGACAAAAATGACACTTTCAATAGAACGGAATAAAGATCATTATATGAGAACAATTACCAACTTTCATTTTACTCCCTCCATTTTAAACTACAAGACGTTTTAGCTTTTTTAGATATATAGTTTTTCCTATGCATTTAGATATACATCATGTCCGGACACGTAGCAAAAATAATATATCAATAAAAGTCAAATTTTTTATAATTTAGAACGGAGGGAGTAAAATATAAAAAAAATGTCGATTGACGTGTTTCATAGGTTTAGTTCCCATTCAAGGTGGACACATCGTCCTTATCTTTCCAGTGATTACTAATTTATTATCCAATGCGTGCTTGTATATAAAGTACTGACAACATAGTATATGATAAGAGAGAATCATTACCAACTTCGCTTACAGTTACAAGTAACTAAAAAGTTTGGATGTTTGAATTGAATTGGAGCAGTCAGTCTCTGAAGGTCTGTTTAAATATAACTAATGATATTTGAACGAAATGCCACTGTCGAATCCCGGGAAATATCTGATCCAATCTCTTGGGGTATTTTCTGAGAGCTGTAGTGCATCCGAACAAGGAAATACTACTTTATGCTCTGAACAATCGAATGGTTTACTTACTCTGCACGGTTTGATTTCAAGAGGTTGACATTCCCGTTGTCTCCACTGCCTCAGCTGCCGGAGTGATTAGAAAACAGGATCTTCAGATAATGGAGGGCGCTTAATTAAATAGAAGACGACGGAGCGCGTCACTTGCAGACTGAATAAACTTCCACAGAACCATATTACATTGACCCCCCGAATACTAGCAGTAGTTTATGGTTTGTTCGTCTCGTTGACAGTTCCCGCGTGCACCGCGTTATTAGTTTCCTGCAGATACGGAATCCCGTTTTGCGATGTGATCCCGCTGTTATCTGCCGATCTGCGAGACACGTACGCTTGCCTGTGCATGTCAGTGTCTCTCTGAGGTGGGCTTGAGCAGGCTACAGTCCTACACTGTGGTTATAGCACTAGCAGTGACAGTGGCACCGACGTTCAGAACCTGACAAGCTAGAGATTAGAGAAGGTATGGAACGACCTGGAAGAAACTACTGTAGCTGGGGCCGTCCGCCATGGCGTGTCTAGACCACCGAAATTTTCACATGACATTTCTTTCACGGAAAACATACACTAGTACTAGTACTGTACTACTATAGAGTACTCCTACAGTGGTAGCATTAGTGTGATAAGACAACAGATTATTAGATAGAATCATAGAATTAATAATCCCAAAGAATTCAGATGTGTATGCTGCGCGTGCGTGCAGTCTACTCAACGGAGCTGTTGCTGTTGGTGAAACGATGGAGCGGGCACGGATCGAGAAGCAATCGTCGGTCGATCGAGGCCTGTTTTGTTTGTTAATTAACAAGGAAGAACAACCTGGAGCATGTGATTCAGAGGATCGGAGGAGGATGATGGGTGCACGGTGTACGGCACTCGATCCACGCGATCGATATCTGCCCGCAGATGATTCGGATTTTCAGTAGTGAAGCGGAGCATGTGCGGCAGGTGCCCTCTGCCGACCCCAACCTGGTGGGCTGGCGCTGGCGTCCTGATCCTTTGGTTGTCCGGTTCCCACAGGCCACAGCCTCGCAGCTTCGTCGTGGCCTGGCCTGGCCCGCCCGACAGGGCGCGTGGGCGGCCACGTGGATGCCTCGCCGATCCCTCCCGGTCCAGGTCCGCGATACGGGTCGTGGTCACCGCCAATTCGCCACCACCCCTCGCCACCCTCGTGTGATTTCGGCGGATCCTCGTGCCCCGCTCGGAGGCTCTGGCGGAGCGCGCTGGCGGCCATGCCGGCCGTGGCTCTCCGTTGTTGACGTCTGCGCGGCCCCCCATCCAGGTCCGCCACCGCTTATCCGGGCGCGGTCCCGTGGGTGGAAACATGAAGCATCCCCGTATATTCGATTGGCCTCGGCGTTCGGTGTGCGTGCGATCTCGGACGCGGCGCGAACCCCGTCCTTTGAGCACTCCGCCGCTCGATCATGACAAAAGTGGCGATGGGAACGAGATACCCCCCCCCCCCCTTTTTTTTTTCTCGGTTCGATCATATCAAGGAAGATCTCACCGTCGTCCCCTCCACTCCTCCATACCCCAAGGGCAGGCAGGCAGGCTCACATCATGCACCCACAACTACTCGGTGCTCATGCAATGCATGCATCGGCTTTCAGCTAGTAGTTGGACAAAGCACGGTTATTTTATCAACTGCGCTGCTCCCGTCTCCCGACGTGGGCACACTGGCAGAGTGGCAGTTTGGCGAGGAGTCTGTAGAATTGTGATTCTCCATTCTCGTACCGGGCGCCCCCACTTTAGGAAAGAAGGAATCTTTTCTTTTTCCCTTTATAGTCACCCGAAAAGGACCGCGCCTCGCTTCTCGTTCTCGACACACGAGGGCAGGCCGGATTGCGATACGATTCCCTCCCCCGACGGCCCTACTCGGCTACTCCATCGATCCAAGTATCCCACCCACCCCAGAGTACAGTAAAGAAATGTCGTCTCGCTTTTCCTTCCAGAGCTTCTCGATCACCTCACGCGCACGGCACGACTACACTGCACAAGGCCAGGTCACGCGCCGTCGACGGCGAGGAAGGAATCCTATCCATGGGCTACCGGTCGACGCAATCGTCTCGTGTCCCGTATCACCGGCGGCTAGCTCGTGGCCCCAAAAGAATCCTCTCGTCACCTAGTACAGACTACGTCCCTTCGCTCGTTGCAACTTGAATTGCATCGTTGCCTGCAGTCACTTTGCTGACATGTATGTCAAGAAACCATGGTCCATGGCCCGGCTCGACCTCGCTCCTCCAAGCCATGGGACTGAATGCAGCTCCATACAGTGGCGATCTTGACGTTAGGTATTTTCGAAAAAAAAATTCCAATGCATAGCAGCATAGGTTTTCAACTCATGCATCTAGTCTAGAAAGAAAAAAAGATGCAATGAATAGGTGGCCGTGGGCTGAGTTTCTACTCGAAAACAGCAAATTATAGTACCAATATACATTATACACATATGAGTATATATACACACACGTGATCTTTTATAATGGTTGAAAAAGTATCTTGGTACCTTTAGGTTCTTTCATATTTTTCTATTTTTCCAAGTTGGGAATTTTAGTAATTGAGAAAATTCCGAAAATCATGCCTGCCTCCTAAATCTTCTTGGCATGCATGCAATATACATTATACGCCACCAAGCATTCCAAAATCAGAAGTGCTCATGATGCAAGCGGGCCGCTCTGTAGACGGCCCGCACGTCGCCGCTCGGTCTGCTACGTGTATTTGCAAGCTTGATGGGTGCTCGTTACTGCTGCGCGGCTGACCGCGTCGTCCCAGCAGACATTGCAGGAAAGAGCTAGCAGGCATGCACGAGCTCGCATGCGGTCAGAATTGGATCCATTCCAAATAGCGAGAATTAGGATTCTTGATCCCTCTCAATCTCTCTTTCAATTTGAGGATCCAGAGAGGTTTTTTCATAGTCATTTTCGAATATTTGCTATTTTTGGATATTTTCGATTTTATTTTTCTATGATATGTCTTTCTATGTGAAAATTGGTAGACCAACTTGGACGAGGATGGTCGGTGTGATTTGCACGTTCTGGTCGTTGCCATCGAGATGCTCGGTAAGGAGGAAGAGGAACTTGGCTGAGTATAGGTTAGTGTAGGAGCCGATGATGCAATTAAGAACCCGACAGCTTCTAAGCGATGTAGGTCATTATGTCCATAGGGTTCGACCGTTGAAGACGATGAGCAAGATGGAGTCCAGCGAGTGCTCCACCAGCACGGGCACGTCCTACTTGTCTAAGAAAAAAGAAAAGAAAAACGAAGACATCCGATGTGGTTACTTGTGGCCTTGTGGGCTTTGCAGGTATAAGCAGGAATTTGTGGATATTATTAATAACCCAACACGCTTAGCAGGTCAACCTGCCCCAACTCACAGTAATTAAGTAGAATGCCTGCATTGTCCAATAGGAGTATGTATTCTTTGCGGGGCGGGCAAAGCGGGGTTGCAGACAAGCCCACGATTCAGCTAGATCGGCGTTCATGCATAAATTGGAGGCTGCCATTTTTTTTAACGGAGATTGGAGGCTGCCGTATTTGTCTGCTACCCAGCGATCACTAATTGTTGTGTCACATGTTTCCGTATGTGCATCACGGTTTTTCTCCAACGTGTCTCTGTTTTCATTTCATGTTCAAGCAGCTCTTCATGAAATTAATCTCTCATGTAGCAACATCGTATATGTCACATTAAAAAACTTTTACACTAACTATGCACATTGGCACCATCACATATGCCACATTAAAAAAATGTTACACTAACTATGTACATTAGCTAGCACTATCGTATCAGTCATATAAAAAGTTACACCAAGTATTCAAATCCATTTCAAATGGATCCAACATGTCTGTAGACTTTTTTTTTGGGAAAAGGACACAATGTTAGTGGATCTAACTCTACAAGATATTTGCCCAATCCTATTTTTGCCCTTGAATGATAGTACTAAAATGACTAGTTTGCCCTTATTCAAAAATAAAATATAAAATGAAAAATAGATGTTGCCTCATATATTTTGGTACTGATCCCATCTAATTTGGTACTATCCCTACCTATTTGGTACCTTCAGCTACTTTCAGTTGAGTACCTTTCATTTTTTTCATCGTCTGATCTCGCCCAATGAATGACCCATCCTTTTTCAACCTTTGTAAAACTTCTCTGAAAATTGTACCAAAATAGTTGGTATTTTCAGGAATATTAGGGAATACCCTTGCATCCACCCTTGATACAAAGATTGCAGCAGCTTTCTTACAGTGTTCTTTCAAAAATATCAGCTCAGCGTTATATTACTCTAAAAAATTAAACATCGGCTAAGCTAAGATTGTCGGCCAGGTATATGACTGGTACTGTCTCGCTGTGGTACAGAGGAAATTATTCACTGCATCCTTCTCTATTGCCAAAAAAGAAAAGAAAAAAGAAAAGAAAAGAAAAAGACGGATGCGGCTGTCCGTGCTTCATTCTTCACCTACCCAAAGATTCTGTTCACCCAAGATCCTACATATTCGTCCTCCCATGTTAGGAACGAAAACGAGAGGCTTTCCTTTGCCACCACCAGGCGTCAGGACTGTGCCGAAACGGATCAAGCAAAGAGATTTGCATTTGAATTTTCTCTGGGGAGAAATTTCCCGCTGATTGCTCTCCGGTATCAGCTAGTTGAAAAACCGGGTGCTGCTGTGGCGGCTTGGACATGTTTTTTCCCCCTTCTTTCCGGCCAGTGCACGCTTCCCTCAATGGCGTTCGTCTTTCGTCGAGTGATTGGCCATATCTGCGTACACTATGTGTGCATCATGGCATTTGCCTATTTGCCTTACACTGTACAGTACTTGACAATATAATTTGGTAGCAACACCGAGTTCTATGCTTGCAAAGTTGCAATATGGCGTATGTTTACTTTTGAGCTCTGTTCACTTATTTTATAGCCAGTAATCTTTTTTTTTTCTAACAATAAATCAACGATTAATACTTTGAGGCTTCAAGTTTTAAGCAAAATCTACTGGTTTTACAACTGTTAGTGCATTTTTAACCACTGCAACACACGTCATGGCACAAAGATCTTGCGTCCCATGTGAGTGAGATACGGATGACCTCAGAACAGTGCGCAAACAACAAGCAGTGGTGCACAAGCTGCCCTACTAGTTTACTTTAATTATTTCATTCTATTTCATTTTCTGACGTTCCTATCTTCTGATCTTCTTCTACACTACTTTGACCGGAGGCAGCAGGCACAGCACAGCACAGACCACCACCTGAGACGCCAGAAAGTGACAGCAAAAGAATTTGGGTGTGGAGGGGTCCGGCCGCGGCCGGTCAATGCAGGTTTGCCGTTTGCCACGACACGGCGGTGGTTGGGAGTTTTGGGGAAAACCTTCGGGTTTCAACGGGGGTCAGGTGCGAAGTTTCTGCAGCTAGCGAAGATCGAATCCGCTGGGATCCGTGGTTGACGCCAGCGGATCGGATCGGCGTCGGCCATCGCCCGCGAGAATGTGAGATGCCACCACACCAACGCACACCGGATTCGGAATAATTGCAAGGCCGACGACCGTTTCTCGATTCGAGATTATTTTAGCGTTGCCGTTGTTTGCCACCGTTTCCTGCTGATGTCAAATGAGACCTTCTAGCAGCGGGTCAATGGCGTGGAGTGGAGTGGACATCTCCGCCTCGAACGGCCATTCAAAATGGGAGGAGACAAGACAAGCGCGCAAAATAAAGATTGTGACCAACACAAGGCGTACCTCCTCGTATATATTTTTGCATTTTTTTTGTTTTACCAATTGCACGGGGTTAATATTCTAGTACTGTAGAGCTAGTGCTTTGTCGAATCATTAATTTAACGGAGCAGTGTCTCTTTGCTAGTTGCGCAAAGTCAAAACCGTCTTAAAAACATTTTTTATAATACGAATATATGTTAGTGGATCCCCAAAACGTCGTGTATAGTTTGGCATTTTTTTCTTTTAGTAAAGCTACTTGTACTTCTAAAAGTCTGTCTTTTTAGATAGCATTACTATGTCCACTCCCTCTGTTTATTAAAAAAATAAAAGTTTTTTTTCCAGGCAATATATGGATTAAGTCCAAAGATCTTTTATTGATATATTGACCTTACCAATTATTAGTGAGCACACATATAATCATGCTAAGAAATGTGTTGATTTTATTATGCGAATGCATGAACGACCAAGGAAAACATTGAAAAGAAATGAACGATAAAAATATTGGCTTGCTTGTTGGTAGTACAAAAGTTAGAAAAGTAGTTCAAATTGAACCGGGTGACTACATATGGTTAAACATGAGAAAAAGATAAATATTTACTACGCTTGAGAAAAGATATATTTTTATTTTTAGAGTTATAAAAGTTTGAGTTGATGATGCCTAGAGTTATTGGTCCTTTTTTAACACAGTTGACGATAAGTAACAATGCACCTGACTTGCTTCTTGAGTTTTGGTTAATCCTAGCTTTACTATTTCAAACACGAGGAAGGAAGATGAGGACATTACTATGTGTGGATGCACTCCTCAAGTAGCTATGCAAGGGCCAATCACTAGAGCTCGAGCAGGACAATTTAACCTCCACGTAAACTTATTCCTAAATAATTATTTTCGTAATTATGAGAATAAATTACTATAAAATGATGTGATGGTTCTTAGAAACTTCGAAGAAAATTTAAAAGTGCATGGAGATAGAAATAGACATATTTTTTTTAAAAAAAAAACACCCACCCACCTTGAACCTTTACGTCGCTCGTTCTGCCTGCGTGTCGGTATCGCACGGCAAAAATTCGCGATGCAGCTGTGCAGGATTGCACTGTTGGACGCAACTGTACCGTCTGACGCAACCGATCGGGGCGATCTTTCCTGTACCCCCACTCAAATCGAAATCGGGCACAGCCTGACAGCCTTGACATATTCATCACCATTCATTCATTCGTCCAGTCGGGAGGATACGCCGAAACGTCCAGTACGCTGCCGACCAGGATGGCAGTGCCATCGGATGCGGATCTCCGCTCCGGCCACCCCAACAAAAAGCTAGCTCAGTCAAGGCCGCGGTCCCGGTCCACCCCCACAGGTAGGTCCACACCGAGCGAGCGAGCGAACGAACGTACTGCGCGGCGTATCGTGTGGCGACCGCAGCCGGCCCGGGCAGCGGTGCAGTGCATGCAGCTGGACCGCTGGAGATCTCGCTACGGAGCGGGGGCGATCGGCGCGCAATGCCACCGGCAGGCTATCGCAATCGCGATCGGCTGCAGGCATGGCGTGGCTGCGCGAGAGGGACGGCCGTACGGGACGGAGATGCGTATCGGCGGCAGCAGGATACGACAGCGTGTCGGGAGATATCTGCGTAACCTGCGTTACGTAATGGAAGGTTCGCACGGGTTGCGTGCATGCCATGCATGTACGTTGGTGTGGGTGACTGGGGGTGTGCAATGCATGGTCCACGCGGGTCACAGCGCCACAGTCGCAGCCCCGCAGCGAAACCAAACCAACCCAAACCACGGCGTCCTTATCATCAAGAGCCAAGTGACAGACCCTTGCTTGCTCGGCTTGCGCGGGCCGCTGCCCTGGACGAAATCTCTTGAGATCAACGAGGGCGCTGCCCAATCTGGTGTCACGATATCGTTTGATCGCGACATCGCGTATGCGTACTCCAATCCTATCCTTGTACGGTCACTTCCAAATTGATCCGATCTTACCCACCTTTATATTTGTTGTAAATATAAAACAAAACCAAAAAAAAAACCAAACAACAGCTCCCGCGTACGAGTATGATCATATCCAAACAGACCGTATAGGAGGAGAGGAGTATAAAGAAGAATTGTTTTGGAAATCCGAGGAGATTTGCGAACAGCTCACCTAGAAAGCGTCGCTCGGCATGCAAAAGCGAAGCGGCACCAACACACAGAGAATCCGTGGCCCATGCACGCAAATCTCGCCAGAATCCGAAGACGCCAACACCAACACCAACGCCAGGGGAAAGGAAAAAGAAGAGCAAAACCGCCGAAGAAGATCCGGGGCGCTCGTCGCGTCGCGTACGTGGGGGCGCGGGGGGTGACAGGCGTCGACAGCGAGAGGCGAGGCAGGGAAATCCCTTGCGAATCGCCGCGCGGGCCCCGCCGCATGGCCCCCCAGCGGATCCGCGCGCCCGGATCGACCTGGCCCGCGGGCCCCTCTCCTCCCTACTCGATCCGCGCGCCTCGGATCCCTCTGAGATCTCGCAGGATTTCCCACGCATTAATTCCCTCGCCACCACCGCATCTCCTGCTTTGCTATCTCCCCTTTCCCCTTTCCACACCTGTATATATACACGCCCCGCCGCGCCTCCAACTCCTCGCCGCAACCGCACCTGTCTCTGCCTGCTCCTGCTTTCATTCATTCACTCGCAAGAAGAACAAGAACAAGAGGAGAGCTCCGCAATCGCATAGCATCCCGGCTCAAAGAAGATTCGGTTGGAGTTTGGATTGTTTGTCTCTGCAAATTGCAATGGCTGCCGCTGCTGCTCCGTCAGTGTCCCCCTCCCCGTCCCCGGCGACGGCGCCGGCGCCGAAGGTCGTGTCGCCCAAGGCCGGCGACAGGAAGGTGGTGCCGGTGGACGCTGTGGAGGTGGAGCTCAAGCTGGAGCTGGAGGAGAAGCACGTGCTGGCGGTGGACGACAGCTCCGTCGACCGCGCCGTCATCGCCAAGATCCTCCGCAGCTCCAAGTACAGAGGTGAGCAGAGCACGCACTTCTCTTCAATCGGTGACCCGCCGATTTGCTCGGCGGCGAACGAACGAACCACTTCATCACGACATGGAAGGAAGGCTAAACTAACTGTCGTCTCGAATCTCTTTGCAGTGACCACCGTGGAATCGGCGACGCGTGCTCTGGAGCTGCTCGCGCTGGGTCTGCTCCCCGACGTGAACATGATCATCACGGACTACTGGATGCCAGGGATGACCGGCTACGAGCTCCTCAAGCACGTCAAGGAGTCGTCGGAGCTGAGGGAGATCCCGGTCGTGATCATGTCGTCGGAGAACGTGCCCACCCGCATCACCCGCTGCCTGGAGGAGGGCGCCGAGGACTTCCTCCTCAAGCCCGTCCGCCCCTCCGACGTGTCCCGCCTCTGCAGCCGGATCAGATGATCTGGTCACCCAGCCAGCCATCCATGCCGGCGCATCGGCTGCCGCATGGACTGGTTGCGTACTCTTAGGAGTTAGTAGGATCCATTTTTTGTTCTTTCTTTTCCCCATTTTTTCCCTTCTTTCTTGGACATAGATCTGCTGCTGCTGCCGCCTCAAACAAGAATCTAACTTTTGGGGCCTAGGGAGACTTTTAGATTTAGGAACGAAGTTAAATTAGGAATGGGGGATGGAGCAGAGCATTTGCTCTTGTTCTTTTCCCTGTGATGATCTTCTGCTGCAAAAGATGCCCCCCAGGCATGCAAAAAAAAAAAAGAAAAAAGAAAAGAACCCCTGTCCATGGTCCTCACTGATCACATCTGTTGAAAAGAAATGGCATCCGTGCAAACCTGTTAACCGTTTCAAGATCAGAGCTTCTGTTTCTTTTTCCTTGTCAAATGACACCAGTATCAGGATTAGCATTTATATTATTATATATACTAATTTTAAGATGAGAGTTCTTCCCCCAACCAATTCCTGTTCATACATTGTTTCTCAATTCGCATGGATGGCGGTCACGGTTCACGCACGATCTCATCTCCATCTCCATGATTGATTGACTCTTACCAGCCCTAAGAAATAATTGCCTGGTTGTCTGCTAATCAATCAGCCCTCCCCGCCTGCCCGCCATGATTTTGTATTTGTAAGCACGATAGGCTGTGCGAATCAAATCGAAAAGAAGATTGTTATTCCCCTCTTAGTGCCCTGCGTATCGTATCGGCAAAGCATATAGTATTTTATATACTCCTACTAATACGGGCGTAGAGTCGTGCTGCCTGGCTTAGGTGAGCTGTTGTTGTATAATGCGAGTACGGTGTGTAATTGCAAATCAAAATAAATAAAAATAGGGAGGCGAAACGAAACGAAAAGTCCAAGGGCCAACTCGTGAGGATATGATAGTAAAGACAGGCGAAGGATCTCTTCAAAGATTTGCTTACCTGGAGCAGATTCTGCAAAAGGGACCCTGGGCCTGGCCTGGCCCTGCAGCTGCAGCGGATTGCAATGTTTCCTGCTGCCCGGAACCTGCAGGATCGCGAGAGGATCCGCGTGATTGACGAACCCAATCGGTGTGCACACGGCAGCTGCTAGTACTACCACTGTTTGGTGTGGTCAGGCCCCAGGAGGCCAGGACTCGATCGACCTGGACAGGACAGGACAGCCCCGGATCTTATCGGGCCTTGTTTAGTTCCTAGAAAATTTTGCAAAATTTTTCACATTCTCTATCACATCGAATCTTTAGACGCATGCATGAAGTATTAAATATAAATGAAAATAAAAACTAATTGCACAGTTTGGTCGAAATTGACGAGACGAATCTTTTGAGCCTAGTTAGTCTATAATTGGATAATATTTGTCAAATACAAACGAAAGTGCTACAGTGTCGATTTCCCAAAATTTTTCGGAACTAAACAAGGCCTCGATCTGAATTTTTCGCGTTCTAGAAGACGACGTCAAAGCTGGGCAGCCAGTTCTTTCTGCGTTTGTTGATCCAAGAATAATCCACGCCACAAGTGTGTGGCACGGACATGCAAGCATTTGAGTTCGGTTTCTCCACCGGGTCTCGACTCCGGCTTCTCAACACACCGTGCAATGAACTGTTCTTGTTTCTCATATGTAAAAGAAACTGGTGGAACTGAAAGTACTTGTATTGTGGAAATAAATTATCTGTATCATTCTTTGTCAAATGAATTAGGAGATGGATTACGAATCCGTGAAACCACTATTTCCAGTTACAAAGGAGAAGCTGGAATCCGTTCCAAACGGAGTTTGAAAAAAAAAATCATCTGAGTTTGATTTTGACTTTTCTTTGAATTGTTTATACGAGATATAAGAAGGGATTGGTCTGCTATTCATTCCACGGAAAGTTTTCGTTTCACGTATGGAAGCAAGCGCGTTCTAGGAATCGGCCTGGATTTGTCTCCTCGTTCTCACTCCAAGAGTATCCCCGTATGATTTACATCATCGGGCCGAATCGGGAGGTAAGAAAATTTGAAAACATTTCCTCAAAAAAAAATCTATCTACTTATAACAAGATTACAAGAGCCTATTTGGATCCATTAGAGCAAGTCTAAGAGACAAGATAAAACTAAATGCTAAATTATAAAATTTAGTCATTATGTAAAATAAAAAGTCTATCTAAAAGATTGAGTTTTTGAACAACCTAGCTAAAGTGTCTTGTTCATATTTAAAATTGCCACATCACCAGATTTTTCACAGAGATCTGATAGGCATTTTGCCATCGTCCATCTCCAGGCTGGCCAGATAACAAATAACAAGCAAGACTCAAATAAGGAAATATGGTCATTGAGAATGGTGGGATACCCAGTTAGGGGAAATAAAAAACAATATAGACTCAAGATTTAATTTATCGTTTGATTAGTTATACCATTTAAGTTCTGCTAAAATACAAGTGATTTTTATTTCTAATCAAAACTGCACTAAGGATTAAGTTGTAGTTATCATATTAGCCAGGGCTTAAGGGTTCAAAGACTCGTATATTATTTTTTTATTATTTATTTATTAAAAAAGGAGATGCTTTAGAGGATCTCCAAGAGATTAGCTAAATCATTTTGTAATGATAAATTTAGTTATTGTTGAAGGAAAAATGTTTCAACAGACTCTACAAATGACTCTTCAAATTTAGTAGCTCTCCATCACACCTTATTCGCTCTTTACTTTTAGATAGCCTACCTCACTAACCATCCTTTACAAAGTCTATTGAAGTACTCTAATATTTTTTTGTCAAATTTATTTTAGAGAGTAGCTAAATCAGTAAATTTGACTAGTGTTTTTGGCTAATCTCTTATAGATGCTTTAGAAAAAGGAAAAAAGAGAACAAAACTATAGATAGAAACACGGCAAATAACGGACCCGTCATGCTAAAAAACGGAA
This sequence comes from Sorghum bicolor, assembly GCF_000003195.3. NCBI lineage: Eukaryota > Viridiplantae > Streptophyta > Magnoliopsida > Poales > Poaceae > Sorghum > Sorghum bicolor. The sequence goes on from NC_012875.2 coordinate 59,813,030, forward strand.
AAGAAAAGGCAGGCAATAGAAACAGAAAAAAACAGACGGAGGAGTACTCGACGACAACAAAGTCATCGGCACATTCAATTCACTTGAGATATATATAGTTTGACAGCCAAGTCACTTGTGCGGAAGTGCGGTATGTTAGCCCTCTTGCTAATCTTGTTTTTATTTTTTTTTTAATATATAAAAAAAGTTTAGCCCTCTCGATCAGGCTCCTTTGGACCATGCATGTCGCATGACGCAACGAATCAACATGAACTACGGTAAGCTCGAACGCTAGCTAACATTTTTCTTCACGAAACCTTCTGCCAGAAACTGAATTATTTCAGGCACGAACGCGGCCGGGACTGGTGTTATCTGTCATCGCTTCACGTCCCAAGTCCAAACGTGCCAGAGCCAACCCCGGTGCCTTAAAGCACAGTAACTCATTGCGAGCACAGAGTAGCATAGCAGAGACGGCAAGTGCAAGCAAGCAAAGCAGAAGCAGTGCAGGTACGAGAGCACCGACTGAACAGGGTGATCCTTGGGATTCGGGACGGTACGTCTGGAGGTGGAGAAGATGGTTTGTGAGGCACTGGCACTGGCACGGGCACGGGCACGGGCACGGCGGCCGCTGGCGTGCATGCGACGCGAGTGGCGGTGGCGTCGCGTTGTCGCGCTCGCGCCACGCACACATGGCCCGCTGTGCTACGGCCTACGGGCCTTTCCTTCGGCACTGCCCGTCATCGTACTCCTCGTCTGGTCTTGGTCGCTTCGCTTCCGCTCCCTTCCAAAGCGATCCCATTCAGTCTCTCTCTGGAGTCTGGACTAGAAGAGGTGGTCCCTTGGATTGGATTCGGATCTCCATATCCTGGAGATGGACCAACGATCCATCTTTTGGTCTCTTCTCTTTGCACGAACAGAAAACAAAGAGTGTTTCGGCACCTGCTTTTATCTTTCACCAAGCGCCACAGAAAAATGTCATCGTACTACGTACTACTAAACTTCCATGCAAAAGAGAGTTTTTTTTTTAAAAAAAAAAATAGCGGCAGCAAAATCTGCACGAAGGGGAATTGATGAAACGCGTGCGTGGAGAATACGGGGGGAAGAAGGGACAAGAGCAGCCTGGCTGGATCCGCCGGATCACCCCGTTCCGTGTCCCATCGTCCCGTCCTGGCGTCGTCGTCATCCCCGACGCATCTGCTGCGTCTGGTGGCCTCACACGAGGGAAACGTGGGTGCCGGCGTGGGAGAGCAGTGGAGATGAGGAGATCGACGGGACGGCACCGGGGCCGGTTTCTCTTGTTGGGCGGGGGTCGCCATGATCGCCGGCCGGGATATTACGCACGCAGATGCAGGATTGCTCGGCCGGGGCCCGGGGCACGGCAGCCCCGGATGCGGGGCGAGATCCGCTGGAAACGCCCGGCAAAATCCTCCTATCGCCGGATCGCGGACGCTGGGCGTGATAACCGACCGACCGGTCACAGTGGCGTCAACAGTTGTGTGAGACTGTGAGTGACTGGCGCGCCGGATCCGGTCGGATCCCTGGGTACTGGTCAGGTCGGCCTTCCACCCTTTCGTTTTCCGTTATGGCGTTTTCCGTTAGTATTTTAATTTTATATAATATAATAAATATACTATAATAAAGGCTCTTTAACAGGACTCTTCTATTCTCCGCCTACCCGTGATTCCGTGAAGTCCTACGAAACCAAGTAAAAGAAAACGGTTCTGCTTTTGAAGCCACTAGTTTGGATGGATCCCATAGAACTCTACCTGTTCCTCCCCTTGAAAATACACCCACGAACCGTTTTGCTGGACATTTTCCAAAATGTTTAAACTCCATCAAAGTAGCTAGAACAAGAGTGATTTTTGAAGGAGCTAGAGGCCTAACAAACTAAGGGGCTGTCTAAGACTGCTCCATAAATTTCACTGTAGAGTTTACGAACAGAGTGTGTGGAGCTGAAACTGTTTAGCTACAAAATCTAGCAAGTGATTTGCATGAATTGCGCGCTAGTATATTGTTCGATTTTCATGTAAGTACACATCTTATGAGCTTTATGGAGCAGTCTCAAGTTCTTCCTGCTGGCCCATCTGTATATATACACTACCGTACTATAGAGACGACTTGTGTGGCGGGGCCGTGGAAAGTAGAGACGGTCTTCTAGTAGTCTTCTAGACCCTGGACTTGGGGAGCTTGTCCCGTGCCGGCGCTTTCTCCAGCGGAGACCTGGTGGTTTGAACTGCGTGACCACACACGATCGGGGGTGAACGCGACCGGCGGCGCCCAGGAAAGGCAGCAAGGCGTACGTACATGCCGCGGCGCGTTAATTTACACGGTTCACACCCTGTGCTGTGAAGGATGACCGTGACCCCGTCGCAACAACGTTTGGTCCTTGTCCGAACGGATGCAAGTCACGGCCGCCGGATCCGCCACGATCTGCTTTCTCGTCTTGACGAATCCCGGCCGGGAGCGTGCTTCCCGATCTCATCTGGTGCAGGGAGAGGAGATCCTGGAGACCCCAGGATCAGATCCGATGGCGACGCGTCGTCCTGCCGGGGTGGAACGGGAATGTCCCGTATACGTCGCTTCCTACAGCTACAGCATACATCTTCGAACTGAGACGAGACACGGCCGCGCTGTCTCTGCCTGCGTGCCAAGTTTCAGTAAAAAGCTTCCGGGTGCGGTGCACTGTGCACGCACGACATCCTGAACTCATGGGCCAACACGTATGGTAGTAGATTGGTATGTTAGGAACTCTGCACGAGTCACTCTCTCCGCTCCGCACTCCATCCATCCTCGTCCTCCAACGGCACATGCAATGCAACTGACGTGCAGCTTTCGCTGTCACACTCTACAAGGCAGATCCGCAGAAGCAGGTTTTCCTCTCACAGAAACCGAAGAATCGTCCGTCTGGTAGTGGTATGCAGATGGACCAGCCAACCGTACAAAAATACGGCAGGTAGAGAGGTACGCAAAGGCGTGCACTCCATCGCGAGGCTCGTTACAGCCGATTGGCCGCGCAAAATACGTGTACGTATCGGTTTAACGTAGCGACAGCTGACAGCGCACCCTTTTCCGCTGCACTCAGATTTCGTAGGATCCAAGAGTTGGTGCCAAGTCTACGAGCAGATCTTCAGGAGTATGAGTTGCTAGACAAAGTGATCCCAAATGAGGAAGGACGATCTGACTTTATGCACATACGGTGGTTAAAAACATGTACGGGCAGGGTGGTTGTTAAGCTCTAGTACGTCAGATGCTCAGATCTAACAAGGCAGCCCAAATGGGCGTGTCCTACTGCCAAACAAAGTAGGTGCACGTACTTACGACAACCGCAATGGCCAGAAAAATTTGGTGCCAAAGTAAATAAAGCAGGATAAGACACGATACAAAAGAAGGGCTATACAAAGCGTCAGTAGAGTTAAGCACTCATATCCAAATCGGCCATGTATATAATTTAATGTCGCCACAAACCGAATAGGATGGCCCTTGAGGCATGTGCTTCTGCTCCACTCCCTGCAACGGTGGTTGTCAAGCTCAAACAGAGGAATCACATGTTGTCTTGGAATTTTTAGAGCTGCCAATCGATGGCAGATAGCCCCAGCTTCTCAAGGATCTGGTTTGTTTTGGAAAAGTGCCTGGTAATCATGAAACCACAGTAGCACGTGAGGAAAGGTTCAAGGATAATCACAGCAAAAGCTAGTAGCGCTTCATTTATTTAGATTGGCCCCCCATAAACAGGATATGAGATGCTGAGATCGTATCGACGTTCCATGTATCAGGTCTCACTCAGCTAATGCACACACGGTAGAAACCATTAGCGCTAGTAAGTGAAAAGGCAAAAGTAACATCAAGTTGGCAAAAATCTAGACAGGACATGACGGCCAAAAGCAATGGACCGACATGTGGTGCTGGTGGAGTTTTTTTTATATAGGATAAATCATCGTAAACCCACTGGCCCACTGCACCTCAGCAGAAGCAGAGGCACCAGCCGTCTGTGGGAATCCACACGGTTTAGAATCAAATAAGTACTATTGTGGCCAACAAAACAATCAATGCAACTATACATGAAAGGAGCCTCCATTAATTTTGCATTTTTGCTATCAAAGTGTCATCATATATACATGTTTCTCTGTTTTATTTGTTTTCTTTGGGGGTGAATGGGAGAGGATGAGTTCTTTTCTAGTCAGGAGAACAGTATTTGAGGAAGTTTATTCAGAGAGAAGAAACAAACCTGCATCCAAAGAAACCCCTGTTTGCAGACAGGCCTGATGGATGAGCAGATTTCAAAATGTGATGTTTTGTTTCATCAATCAATCTGCAAAATAGCACAAAAATGCACCCTGTGAATGACATAATTATCGATTTGAAAGGAAAAAAACATATGGTCATGCTCTGAGCTGGAACTTGAGCTCAAGTTTTCCAGAAGTAAAATAAAGCCTCTACCTTGTCTTAGATTGAGCAGAATTTCCCCAAAGAAGGAATACTAATCCTGATTTCTTTTGTGATACAGTCTTAATGACTGCATCCGTAAACTGCTCCCATCCCTTCTTGGCATGTGAGTTGGCTTGATGCTCCCTCACTGGTAACACAAGCTAGTCTTTCTATCACACAAGATATAATCCCCAAGAATGGAAATAACAAATAGGAGTATGATTTTGAATAAGGCTAGAGGGAATCAAGATAACAAAGATAACAAGTTAACGACACAAAAGATCATGGTTATGCTATGATAAACACTAAGCAAAACTTAATCCGATATCATTGGCAAAATTGCATTTTGACCACTCATCATTCTCGCAGCTCAATGTTCTTTTGGTAACATAAGGCTTCAGACATGGTATATTGGTGTGTTCATTGTATATTGGCAACTTTTCTCTTCAACTTGGGTTACTCTAAACATGCACTAATGTTGTCATACGTACTTGATTGTTAATTCAACGTGGCTGAAGATTACAATTTTTCAAGGAATCAAACTGGAAGATTTAGTGGCAAGGCTGGAGAAGCTCTCACTGATGGCTGGTGTTTCCTGACTCACAACCTGTCAGTCCATTCCAGTGTTTTCTGATCGTCCGATTAATCGCGATTAATCGTCCTTATCGGTCGGTAGCACTCGATTAGGGCCTCCGATTCGATTAGAGCGATCAGAAACCTGATCGTCCGATTAATCGTCGATTAATCACGATTAATCGTCCGATCAGGCCTCCTGACCGATCAGAGTTGACTGGCAGATGGTCTGCTTTTGGCCCGGGATATATTTAATTGGGTCAGGGCCATTAGGGTTTCCCTTATAACTTCACCCTCACTCTCTTCTCAGTCCTCACTCCCACTCCAGCCGTCAGCTACTGAGCTGCTGCTCCTGCTCGTGCTGCTTGTTGCTTGCTTGCTGCTTCCTCCTCCCTCTTCCTTGCTGCCTGCTTTCCCTGTTGCCTGCTTCTTCCTCCCCATTCCAGCTCCAATCCAAGTAGCCCGCTACTGCTTGCTTCCTCCTCACTCTTCCCTGCTGCCTGCTTCTTCCTCCCTCTTGACCTTGATGCTTGATGTCCATATATAAATATATAGAGTCAAATCTCACAGGTAAGTAGCCAACTAACTAGAAATATAGTCTTGATGCTTGATGTGTACTATATAAATATATAGTATATGGTATATATACCATACATATATGATATATACTTATATAGTCCTGCTTTATGCTGGACGATTAGACCGATCAGGAGTCGATTAATCATCCTGATCGTCGATTAATCGTCCTGATCGTCCTGATCGGTGCCAGACCGATTAGAAACGATAAGCCGATCAGAAAACACATTCTATAGAGAGCCCCAGTCTCTGGGGAAGAAGATGGCCATCTCTGATGAAGAACAGACAATGGGAATGGTACACTCCGAGTTGTGTGCCAATCTCATGCAGAAATGCATGCAGTTTGATGTTATTACTAAAAGGGTCTGTTCTGCATGTGGATGTGAGCCAGAATGGTAGTTGTTCTTTCACTTAGGTCAGCAAATGTTTGGAGTGGCGGAGCTCAAGGTCAGCAAAAGTGGGCCCCCCTTGGCTCAGAACAGTTTTTATTACCGATTTGATTGGTGGCCCATGTAAAACTTCAGTCTGAAGGTCCAAATATTGCATACTGCGCTAGTGTCTTGCTCTTTTGATTGAGGAACTACTGCTACAGCAACACCCACCACACGCAACTGCCCATCACGGCGTCGCCCCACTGCCTTACAGCCATCACTCGACGCAAGGACACCCATGCGACTTCACGGTGCAGGCTCCACCGGCCCGATTGTTGTCTCATCTGCCCTCTGGACTCCGAAACTGCGTGCCAGCATCTGCAGCGCCATCACTACATGCCTGACTTGGAGCTCTATGGCTGCCCTGCTCTCCAGTCTCAAATCCCCAGTCTGATCCATAATCCTAGTGAGTGATGATCCAGTCTCTGCTACTCTACTGAAGATTCAATATTGTTTGCCAGGTATAATACCCCCCCCCCCCCCCCCCCTTCTTCTTCTTCTATTTTGATGTGATCTCCGCCACTGAATGTAGTCAATGTATGAACCTGATCGATGCTGTACTCTGGTCCTGCTGCTAATGCACATGAAGGGGCTATGTTCCATGGAACTCTAAAAAAGGACTTTACAAGGAATGTGCACATAACACAATTGTCATTGGAAATAAATAGCTGTATAGAATAATGGCTGTTACCACATTATGTTATGCTTTCAGCAGGGATCATTTAGAGGAGTGTTGCTAGTGTGCATTAAGTTTACAGAAAAAATAAATAACCTGAGACCACAGAAAATCAACAGGTCGTAAGGTTCCCTTAGTGGAGACAGAAATTTTTTTGGGGACAAGCCTTTATCCCAGTGGTAAGTTCCCAAGTGTGGGGACGACCGATGGGGGTTTCATCCCCCACACAGAACAGCCACGGTGTGCAGCAAGCACCATGCAGAGACAAGGCAAATCTAAGCCTACATTTAGGAGCAACAAGAGTGAACTAAATAAAAAGAATAAAAGATGATTCAGAATTTTCCCAGGCTCGATCATATGGGCAGAAATATAATTTGAATCAAGCTGCAGGAACAAATAATACTGAATAGAGTTGCAACTAGAAGAACAGAATAGACACATTTAAGTAAGAACCACAACATAAATGTAGTCAAATAAAACAGCTCACAGTAACACAGTTTGGTTAAGGTTGTTGATTTTGATAAGAACCAATTGGAGGAAGGAGATCTTTTGTTCTAATGGAGGAAATAATCATACCAGTTAGGACAGTATTGAGCATAAGAACACCCTGCATCATACACAAGTTTTTTTTTCCAAATTAATAAATATTTCAAGAGGCAAAGATGATTGAAAAATATGGCATCATGTGACAATTTTATTTTTATAGGTAACTATGTAAGGAGATAAAGGAATAGGCGAATAGCAACACCATCATTTTGTTTACCCCTCAGTTTAAGTACTAAATCAATCTTGACCACAACAGCTACTTTATTTTCTAAGTTTTTATAAGGCTAACTGCTACCCTGTTATTTAAGATTTCTCACCATCTTCTTAGCACATTCTAGTGAGCTCACTTAGCTATTAATAACCGAATCAGAAAATTAAATAATTCAATAATGCCCATATCAATAAAGCTTGGGCTAGAAACATACAAATTGATTCGGTTCCTGGTACATTATAAGATACGTGATATTAAGTTAATACTAGCATATTCTTTGTGTTTAATACTCACTGCAAGAGTATAACACCTTTTCTCCTGGTAAATTGTTGTCCCATAATAATTCATGATATATCAATGTATAATTGCATATATTCTCTTTTGTAGCAAGATTGAATATTTACCTGCACGGCCCATCTTTCCAGATTTCCATGTGATGGCACAGTGCAGCCTAGGTCTTTTTCGAGCTCTTTAAAAATGTTACCTAGGCTAGAAGGTATTTTTATCCCCTCCGGTACTGAGAAAGACAACCCCATGGCCTGACCAGGGCCATGGTATGGATCCTGAAAAGCAGGTGTGCTACAATATGAGCACTGAGGAACAATAGATGCATTTTAAACTTAACAGGTGAAAAGTGGTTTATGTCGTAGATGACAAATGCAATGCAAACTTATTGCAAACAAGATGAAATATCAAGTAGATTTGAGTACAAAGAAAAAAACTGTCTTTTCAACACCCAATGTGTCATAGACTATAAAGTGTAACCCAATAAAAGCTGACCAGAAGGGTGAGGCAATAAATAGTAGCATTTGGACAATAATTCTAGCACAATCAGGCTAGCAGCATGACAGGAAAAGAAACTACATACATGGACAAGCATATGCTCAAATCAATTACCAGGAGCTAACAAATCTTGTTGCATGGTAAAAGACAGAACAGAAGCAAATAAGTTATATATTTGCAACATGTGAGATTAGTCTATCCATGTTTTGGTTTATTGCGAGTCAGACAACACCAACATTGGGTAACAGTCAGACAAACTGAGCCCCATTTACATATCGGATAATCAAATAAAAAATGGTGTTACACTACCAGTACCAGAATTGTGACACATTACCACTGCGCAATAAGAAGGGCTGGTACATTGGACAAAAGTCAGAATGTGGTGCTTAACATCCTTCATAGAATGATACAATGCTAATGAAAGTAGACCAGGAAAAGAAAAATCTCATATTCTAGAAAAATAGATCGTTACTGCAACCTAATGATCATCCAGGCAATTAGCCAACCCCTGAGTGTAGTAGCAGTACAGATACCACAAACAATGCATCTATTCACGATTCCATTACAAATTTCCCCGCAAATGATAAATGCTAGCATAGAGAAAACTAATCAATTTAGCGTGCTGATATCTAGTATCACAGAATCAGCACAAACAGCTGATGGTCACCAGAGATGACATAACGGTAGCAGCAGGCAAGCTATACCTGACCGATGATGACAGCCTTCACACGGTCGAACGGGGTGGCGTTGAGCGCGTGGAACACGAGGTGCGGCGGCGGGTACACGGGCAGCGGGCCGTGGAGCCGCTCGTGGGCGACGAAGCGGCAGAGCTCGAGCGCGTATGGCTTGCGCAGCTCCCCGTGGAGCGCCTCCGCCCACGTCTCCTCCACGAGGAGCTCCTCCAGCTTCGGTGCGCCCCCCGATGCTGGAACCCATCCATCGCCACAACCAGAGCAGCGTCCGTCAGTGGCTACAAGCAGACGGGAAGATGGGAATGCGCTGTGCGCGCGGACAGAACCCTAGGAGGAGGGGGAGACGGGAGCGTGGGTACCTTGCGCTTTGGACTCGGCGAGGCGGAGGTTGCGGCGCGCGCGAGCGAGCGCCAGGTTGGTGTCGGCGCGGCGGCGCTGCTCCGGCGAGAGCGAGGAAGGGGAGGAGGAGAGGGAGGCGGCCGGAGCGGCACTGCCCGCCCGGAGGCGCTTGGCGGGGCGCGCGAAGAAGTCGGCGATTGTTTTGGGTGCCGCCGGGGTGGGAGGGGACGGCGCCATTGGCTCCGGATTTGGAGGAATTTCGGGAGGAGGCGGCGAGGGGGGGTTTGGCCAGTAGCCACGGCTCTCGCTCGCTTTGGGTTTGGGGGACGACTTGTTCGGGTTGCTGTAGAAATGAAATGAAATGGGCGCGGCAGCGCGTTGCTAGAGGAAGCGCGCGCCGCTCTGCGCGGCGGAATTGCCCCCCAAACCACACACACAAGACGCTTGGCCTTGGCCTGTCAAACTCGGCGGCCGACTCAAAGTAGTTTGGGCCGGTCCACTCCATGCAGAAGGTGTGGGCTTTATAAAAGTTGAAACGCCAAAGGCATAATTTTTGTCATTCTTCGGTTTTGTTTGGCATGGAAAGCTATTTTTCCAAAAATCGTTTAATAAGGTTCTGTTAACTTCACTAATAAAGCTATTTTTAAAAAATAGTTTTATGAGCAGCTTTCTAAATGAAGCTAAGCTATTTTAAAAAAATGTTTGATAAAATAGCTTCACTAACTACTCTTTGCATAGATGAGAGAGAGGAATGAGGGAGAGAACTGCAATAAGCTATTTTTTTAACTTCATCCCACTCAGTTTTTGTGAGAAGAGAAGAAAAACAACTTCACCTATGAAGCTGTTTTCGAAATAAGTGTTTGGCAAAAAAAAACAGCTCACAACAGGTCATGAAGCTATTATGAACTGTACCAAACAGGATCTAACTCTCTAGATGAAGCTGAGTTGTTTCGAAAAAAATATATGGTTAAAATAATTTTACTAACTTAGTAAGAAAGAGAGTTGCAATAAGCTACTTTTCCAGCTCTATCTTAACTTGTGTCTTTGTAAAGAAAAAAACAACAACTTCACTCATAAAATTGTTTTACAAATAAGTATTTGGTAAAAAAAAAACTCACAATAGTTTAGGAAGCTGTTGTTGTGAGCTGTAACAGGCCCTTCATCGTGTGTATACGCGGCGAAATACAATCGAAATAATACGATTTTTTGAATGAAAGACGGGGGGAAATCCACAAACAAAATGCTCCGCACAATCACAAACTCACCACTGATTTCATCTACGAAAAACATGCAAGCCTACCAAACAAAGGAAAGCGCCATTAATCACAAACTCGCAGGAACGACGTTCTCGATCGAGCCAGACAGCCGCGCCTAATCGCCTCTCGAGTGAATTCATTCATTCAGACGCCGATCACGATGACCGGCAACGCCATGGCCACGGCTGCGATGGCGCCGGCGAGCGCGCCGCTGGTGGTGACTGGTGCGGCAGCGCCGGTAGGGGCCGGAGGGCTGGGAGGCGCCGGCGGGGGCGCGTCCGGGCCAACGACCTTGACGACCATCCTCTGGCCGCGCTCGCAGTGGCCGGTCTCGCCGCTGATGAAATAGATGGTGCCCGGGTGGTCCAGCGCCACCTCCGTGTCGCCGTTGTTGGAGAAGAAGATGGGGTGCGATGCGCTGCAGCTGTCGTAGTCGGCCTCCGTCACCACCATCACCGAGTCCTCCTTGTACTTGAAGTCTGCACGCGGCACGGACCATGCATGAGTTGGCGGCGATCGAGATGGATTAATGGCGGCGTTTGCCAGATTGATCCAATAGAACGAACGAACAAACGAATGGGAATGGGAATGGATCTGTCTCTTACGGACGATGTCGCCAACGAGGAAGCGGTTCTTGGACGCCCACTGGTTGTACCTGCCGCCATCGCTGGCCGGCGGCACTACCCACCCGTCGTCGCCGCCGACCTCGAACGCGGTCGCGTCGGCGCGGCGGCACAGCAGCGCGCAGGCGAGGACGGCGAGGAGGAGCGCGAGCGGACGGAGGTGGTTCGCCATCGCGCGCTAGCTGCCGTGTAGTACGCGTGTGTGTTCGGATCAGCTGCGAAGCCGAGAGGAAGAGCGAATTAATAGGGAGGGAACTAGGGAAGGAGATGGTGGCTACGTACGGTCTCGGGCAGAGGGCCTGGAATCGATCGTGAGACCGCTAGAGTGTGTTGGTTGTCTCCGCCTCGCAGGCGGGTTCGCATGCTGTTGACCGCTCGCGCGGAGCTTGCGGTTGCGGGCCGGCCCGTTGGTTGTGTTCGTGAATCCATGCCATGGATCGGGGTCGGCCCATGTTCGGCTACCACGACTACTAGCGATAGTTAAGGCCTCTTGAGTACATCTCACAATAACTTTAGTTTTTTTATTAAATATTTAGATTTTTTTTTGGTACAACTCAACTTTACTAGTAAAGCTATTTAAAAAAAAATAGAAGCTTAGCTGTGTTTAAAAAACTTGTTTGATAAAATAGCTTCACCAATTACTTCTTGTATGGATGAGAGAGAAATAAGGAAGAAAGCTACAATAAGCTACTTTTTTTTAGCTTTATCCCAATTCATGTCTTTGTGAGAGAAAAATAAAAACAACTTTACCCATAAAGCTATGAAGCTATTTTAGGAATACGTGTTTGTAAAAAAACAACTCATGAAGCTGTTGTGAGCTGTACCAAACATGCCCTTATTTCTAAACAGCTTTATAGCAGCTTTACCCATAAAGCTATGAAGCTGTTTTAAGAATAAGTGTTTATAAAAAAACAGCTCATGAAGTTGTCGTGAGTTTTACCAAACATGTCCTCATTTCTAAAAATGCTTTATAGGTAAAGTTGTTTTTCTTCTCCTCTCACGAAGACATGAGTTAGGATGAAGCTGAAAAAATAGCTTATTACACCTCTCACATTCATTTCTCTCTCATCTATGCAAAAGTAGTCGGTAAACCTATTTTATTAAAAAAAATCTAAAATATCTTAGCTTCATCTAAAAAGTTATTTATAAAATTATTTTTTTCTAAAAAACAATTTTACTATAAAGCTGAGCTGAGCCAAATACAACCTTAATCACACCGCTAGAAGTTTCAGTAGCTAACTTACCGTGGTTTTCCTATTCTTGGCGCCAGGTTCTCAAGTCTCAACACATGGACAAGGGCTTCGCTTCGGCCGGCTCGATAGGCTCGTCAAGGTGACTGACTGTGTGGCATCCGCATAGTGGTGACGGTGAAGAAGCGACCAATTCAGGTGATTCTCAAATGTAACTTGGAACATGGTGCTAAAAACGTAGGCCTTGTTTAGTTTTCACCAAAAACCAAAAACTTTTTCAAGATTTTCCGTCACATCAAATCTTACGGCATATGCATGAAGCATCAAATATAGATAAAAACAAAAACTAATTGCACATTTTGTCTGTAAATCGCGAGATAAATATTTTAAACCTAGTTACTTCATGATTAGACAATATTTGTCAAATAAAAACGAAAGTACTACCGTAGCTGAATCTAAAAAATTCTCACAACTAAACAAGTCCTTATAATAGAATAAATTTTAGAATAGGAACCCTCATTACAATATTTTTGATCGATAAGCTCTCTCCCTCTTTCTCTAGATAATTACGACCTCTGTCCTAAGAAAATGCAACTATGGTATATATGCTAGTTAAAGTGCTATATGTTTAGCCAAATTTCTAGTAAATAGTATTCACATTTATGACTTCAAATTAGCTTATTATAAAAACACATTTTGTAATTAGTTTAGTGATATTTATTTGATATTGTAAATATTTATACTTTTTATCTATAATTAATCAAACTTGGTATACTAAAACATGACATTGTTTCAGAATTGTGTTTTTTTTAAGGGGACAGGGGAGTATATAAGCTAGTGTACGACGCCACTATGCTTCAAACGCTCACTCTATACACGGGCCAAACCCAACCAGTAAAAACACGCAAGCCCAAATCCTAAACCTATTAGCTATTACTATCAGTAGCCCAAAGTATAGCCCAACATTAAAACTGCATCACAAATTAAAGACCAGGGCCTTATTTACTTCCATCCCAAAACTAAATTTTTTTCAAAATTCTCTGTCACATCGAATTTTTAAACACATGCATTGAATATTAATTATATAATTTGATCAGAATTTACGAGACGAATCTTTTGAGCCTAGTTAGTCTATGATTAGATAATAATTAAGACAAACAAACGAAAGTGCTACATAAATTTTTTTTCCTCAGCGAACTAAACACGGCCCTAAAGTCTCAACCGCTGCGCTGGAGTTGGCTGCCTATCCGCCCCCGTGCGCGCGCGTGCTCTCTCTTGCGTGACGGCTGCGGCCACCACACGTTCGGCGGCACGGCGGGGGCACTTGACCTGGCCGGCTGGCCGACGTTGAGCATCAACACCTCGCGCGCGCGAGGGGCCTTTCGGCAGAGAGCCGTCCGCGCGTCTATTTCCGTTCCGGCCGGCCGGCGTCGTCGTCGTGTGCCGCTCACGCTGACATTTTTGGCGGGTGTGCTGGTTGCTTCGAAGCGCACGCATTCCTTCGGTTGCCGCCGGTGCCGCTCGCGCTGCGACCGACCGACGCCGACGAGCCCATTTCGAGGTGCTTTTGCAGACGCGGTTCCTCCGTGCGTCAACGCGGTGCGAACTGCGAATTCGGCGCATCGCATGGACGTATACGTGCGTCTCGTCCGATGGCAGTGACTCGTCGAGAAGAGTGAAGACCAACCTGAAGATGGTTTCTCCTCAAACTATACATGAATATTATATGCCGCGAAATTACACCACCAGATTGCAACATTTTTTCCCCTTTCCCATACAGATACAGCAGTGGATGCCACATATCCAAAATTATGCAAAATGCAACTAGTGGCCTCCTCGTCCTTTGACACTGACACACATGATCCCACACCCAACTCGCCCTGTACTGCACGACTCATCAACTTCACTCCACTTACAGCTGTAGCAGTATCCCAGTACAGTATTGTAAGTATACATATACAGCTACGACTACGGGTATTTACTACACGGCTTCCCCGCGGGTCCCACCATGAAGCAGCCGAGCTCGGCGTTGCGGAGGCCCAGCGCGGCGCGGAACACGCCGCCGACGGCGTCCGACAGGCGGTCTAGCCGCGGCGCGAGCTCCTCGGTGCGCCTCTCCAACTCCTGTGCCGCGGGGCGCACCGCCGCCTCGTTGTCGGTCCCGGCGTCCAGCGCCGACGCGAGACTCCGGACGGCCTCGTCGACGGCGCCCACCTCGCCGGCGCCTTCGAGCGCCGCGAGCTGGCCGGACACCGCGTTGAACGGCTCTGCCCAGGGGAGGTCGCCGCCGCCGGATACCCGGGGGAAGCTGGCGGGTCCTCCGACGAGGATGGCGGCCGCGGCCGCTGCCGCGAGCGAGGAGACGGCGTCCACGGCGGCAAGCACGCGCGCGGCGGCCGAGAGCCGCCCGCGGGGCTGCTCGAACGGGAGCGAAGGGAGCGGCGCCAGAGGGGACGGGGACGCCGCTGGGTGGTCACCGCGGTCCGCGAGCGCCGCGCGCGCGCGCGCGCGCCCGGACGGCGAGGAGGAGGTTGATGAAAGGAGGTGGAGCGCGAGGCGCGCGAGAAGGCGGCGCCTGCGGAGGCGGTCGAGGCGGACGGCGATGGCGTTGCAGGCGTCGAGGAGCGCGACCCCGGCGTCAAGGTGTGCGGCGACCGCAGCAGCGGACGCGTCGCCCTCGCCGGCGCCGGCGAGCGCGTCGCCGGCGTCCGCGAGCGTGAGAGCGAGGAGGTCGGCCACCCGCGCGAGCGCCGCGAGCTGGGAGGCCGGCAGCGGCAGCAGGCCCCGGAGGCGCGCGGCCAGCGCCGCGCCGAACCGGTCCGCCTCCCCCTTCAGCTGCTGGCTCCGGCGGCGGCTGGGCTTGGAGTGGTGCTGGTGGAGGGAGGGCAGCAGCGAGCTGTACTTGTCGGCGAGGAACATCTGGGCTGGGATGCTGATCAGGCTTGGTGTTCGCGGCGGGCGGTGTCTGGTGTGCTGAGGAGGACAGAGAGGGGACGGAGGAGGAGGAGGGGAGGATATAGAGGGCGGGCGGGCGCGGCGATGCGCGGTTGCGTCGGGGGTGTGAAAAGGGGCGGGCAGGACGGCGTGCGCGAGCGCGACGCGGGAAGGCTTCTGTCTCCGGCAAGTCTGCGTTTCCGGGAAGCGGAGGGGATGTGGCGGGAGCCGGGAGGTCGCTGCGCGGGCCCGCCGCGTAAGACGCGTCTGCGGGACGCTTTGTCTCGTTGCGCTGCGGCCTGGCCTGTCTACCTACGGGTCTCCCGCGCCTTGACGCTTCCCTCCTCTTTGTCCGATTATTTTTTTTATTTTTTATTTATCTATTATCGTCTCCTTTTTCGGGAAAAATACAAGTGATCTGGAGTGCTTATTGCCCCAACTGGAAAAGTTTGTTTGTCAAAAGAAAAAAAATCTGGAAAAGCTTGCCGACCTAGCAAACCAGCAGAGGACAGGGAGTATTACGGTTTTTGAGCGTGTTTATCTGCCTGCCAATGCTACGTATTCGCCTATATCTTCTCTTGTTTTTTCTTTTTTGTCACCAGCAACGGTGGGGCTGGGGAGCTACTAGCTTTTCTGTTGGCCTCACGAGTTTATCATGGGTTGTTTGATTTGAGGAATAAGGTGAGCAACCTTCTTCTTATTTCTCATATTTTTTATTAATAGAAATTGATTTGGCTATCACCATATTATTTCTCACTAGATAATAATTAATACATGCATGAGTAGAGTAAAGAACTATAGTACAAGTCAAAAAAGGTGTAATTACAACAAAAAACCCAAATGAGGATTTTAAGCCCTCAAATCAAGATAGGCAAAGGACTTAAGCCATAGGCAAATTTTCTCTTTGCTGCCTGACTTGATTCCGCCAAAATTTATAGGATAAACTAATATTGCACCACCTCATAAAGTATGGGGTGATTTTATAAATCATACACATATTAAGTTTCTCATGAAAATGAAAACAAAAGAAAGGTAAACATAGCGTATATCTATGCGGATCTTGTACCATATATCTAAGTGGATTCGATAAACCAAATGCATATTTAGTTTTGCAGATCATGAGTCGTTTTGGTTTATCTAAGTGAAGCATATATTTAGAAATATAGCAAAGATTATATATAAAGAAAATTAAAAAAAATATGGAGCAGACAAATTATCCTCATTGTCATATGTTTGATGGGGCTAGATAGAACTTTGTCGGTCGCTAAATCTGAGATATTTTTTCCCCGCCTCATCACGTATTCACATGAGATCAGAATCAGGCTGATCACTGACTTCTCATCCAATTACTGCGCTTTCACAATTATGACACCCGATCCGCAGCTAGCCACTCGATACTACGGGCGGGTTTGTACGATGATCGTACAAGTGATTTTCAGTGCAGCCTTGCACTCCTCCACGGTTCACACTGGATGTTCTTGCATTGTTCTCGAAGGAAATGGAAAACAGTTCACACGTACAGTACGTACTTCGCACTGATGGGCCGATCGAATAAGCTACCGTGGAATGCCAAGTGGCAAGTGCGTACCAAATGAGGTACACGACAGGACAGGAGGACGAGGAGAATACTGAAATGTGTACGTTACGGTCCTACAGATGACACTTGACACCTCACCTCATCACGGCCACAAATCTTTATCTCGCACTTGGTGTGCTGTGCATCTCATTCTCATCAAGGAAGGAACCAAAATGTGCCCTCCTACGCGAAAACTGCTCCGTGCCCACTCTCGCTCGTAAGAAACGGTCGTTATCACTCAAAAACTGTTCTCATAGGAGTCCTATAGAAAATTTTACATAAAAAAGAAACAGGAATACAAAAAAAAAGTTGCCGTGCGCATTCAAAACCGAGCATTTTATCTTAGGAACCAATTAAGAGCCTACTTGTTTATTCTAATCTAAATGGATCAGAGGGGGGTCAAAAAAGGATTTAGAATTATAGGGGATTAAACCCTTTCCAATCCCCATGGATAGGGGACGAAACGAACATGTCCTGAGAAGGGCAAGAAGCTCCTCATGATGATAACTAAATAGTATATAAACATGAGAGAAGTACGTAGTTTGAACACAAACAGCGAAAAGTGCCTTTGTACGAGGTTGTTTCGGTCATCTGCGCATCCAAAGCCCCGCGCAGTGAGATGACGCCAGCGTGAAAAACATAATGACATCGCCAATTCGCCATATGATTTTTTTTAGCCTTGTTTAGATACACCTAAAACCCAAAACTTTACAAGATTCTCCGTCACATCAAATCTTACGGCACATGCATGAAGTATTAAATATAGATAAAAAGAATAACTAATTGTATAGTTTATCTGTAAATCACGAGACGAATATTTTAAGCCTAGTCACTCCATAATTAGATAATATTTGTCAAATAAAAACGAAAATGCTACAGTGTCAAAATCCAAAAACTTTGCCTTCCCCTGTATTGCGCGTGCCTTCCCCTGTTCCCATCCCTAGTTTACCGTGGACGCAACGATCTGAACCCAGGCCATGGCACGTAAGATATTTTCGTGCCCAGCAGAACTAACCAGCCCATCTCGTTAGGCCGTCACGCCTGTTCAGCCCTTTGTTGAGGCCTTTGAGGGTAGTTAGGTAGTTCTGCAGATATTTGAATTAGTAATGTTTCAAAAAACAAACATTTCAAATACCCTCAGTACCCACCTCGTGCCATCCCGTGCCTGCAACAGTGGCCAATGCTAGTCATGAGTGCTAGTTTCTCTGTTCCAAATTATAATTCACTTTAAATTTTATGCTAAGCTAAATTTCTTTTATTTTAAGTATATATAAAAATACACGACCCCAAATTAGTTTCAACGAATTATCCATAAAATTGTTAGCACATTTATCATATAGCAGACTGGTTAGTCAATAAATTATGATATGAACTTTAACCACTATTACTCCTATAATTTTGTTTTAAAAAACTTAGTCAATGTTACAGAAGTTTGACTTAGTCGAAAGCACAAAACCAGAGTCAAACTGGTCAAGAAAATACTACACCCTCCATCCAAAAAAGATTCAATTTTCTCGCTTCTCCAAGAGTCAAACGATTTCAAGTTTGACCAAAACTATATAAAAAAAGTTCTATGATACCAAATAAGTATTATTAGATTAATTATAAAATATATTTTATAGTAAGTTTATTTACAAACATAAATGTTGACATTAAAAATAAAATTTTAAAAGAGCTTGACTTCTCTCAAATTGTATATTTTTTTTATGGAGGCAGTGCAGTACTACTCCCTGGTGGAGCACCCCGTCTGGTATCGCTACAGTTGCCTCCACGCATGCTTGGCTTTACCGCCACGCATCAGAAGCGGTGGGAACCAAAACGTGGGCGCCGGAGCCGGAGGCCTCGTGCGTGGGCCGGGCCGCACATCGACTTTGACCTCAGGCAATGCTTGAGCTGCACACAAGTACACAACACATGGATAATGAGGACGAACAAGTCTTAAGAAAGAGTGTAAGCCTGGAATCAAGGGCCTGTTCGACGTAGACAGACCATTCAGCTCTGTTGTATTGTACTGTATTGATGTTTGTTTACAGGAGGGGGAGCTGGGGAAGGGTGCACCTCAAGTTTGAGATGTGCAGCCTTGAACTACGGCAACCTCACAAGTAACACGAGTTCACATTATATCAATATTACACAAAAGCTGAAAGGGATTATGACAGCAATGGTTTCTATCAGCTAGTGGAAACACAGTTAAGGTCGCTGAAGCATTTGGTTTAGTAACATACTGTAGCACTTTGGGGAATAGATGGGTGTGCTAACATGCAGTGAAGGGAAATGGGATTAGAATTGCAGATACAATACAATAGGCACAGATGATTCAGCAAAGGAACAGAAAATGAAATTGCTACAGCCTTGACCTTATCATTTTCTTATACAGGTGGTGCAAGTCAAAAACATATAGGGTTTTGTTTATGCACGACTGCATCATAAAAGGTATCATAGGGGCATGTCTGCAACTGAAAAAATAATGGCCGGTTTTGATACGACTGCATCATATGATCATAAACGGTACATGTGAGGAAGATCGAAGATGACATAGGGGAGACAATAAAAAGAGATTTAAAGGATTAAGATATACATAGAGATCTTTGTTTAGATAGGAGTGCTTGGAAAACAGCTATTGACATGCATAAACCGTAACTAGAGGCTCATATTGGGCTTCAACTCTAGCCTACCCCAATTTGTTAAAAGACTTTGTTGTTGTTGTTGTTGTCGTCGTCGTCTTCTTTTATGACTAACCTTTACCAAATCATAGCAGACAATGTGCGAGTTCAGCAACGTTATCCATATAAGCTTTCTTTCTGTACACTGCATCACACGGGCAGCCAATCAGCCGAACATCACAATCAGAACAGCTAATGTTCCCACCCTTTTAAAATTTTATAACAATATAGCATGCTAGGAATGTTCTCATCATCCTGCATGTGCTTAAACCAATCCAGGTGATGGCCCCAAAATAATTGTGGTACGAAGAAAAAATTAGTTTCCCTATCTCTAAAGCTGGCGTGGAATCTCAGCAAGGTGGCAATTTGCTGGCAGCCAGGCCAAATTGGTCTGGTCAGCTTTGAAGACCAGAATTGCAAGCTCAGACTTCAATGTTGTGGAGCGTATGTAGACCCGTATCATTGTTTCTATATAAAAAAAATATATACGCCAACTGACTTTGGGGACAAAAAGAGCTATCTTCCCAAAAATACGGGTGCAAAAGGTATTGATTCCTTTATGTGGGATACACATGGGGTCCACGCTGGTCAGCACTCAGATATGAAGATAAAACTTGATAGGAACAATCATACCTTCATAAACAAAAAATAAAATAGTGGATATAACACCTAATTACCTAAAAGAGAGAAAGAAATAGAAAAGGTCAGGCATCAAGCAGCTGCTACAATTTGAATCCTACAAAACCAATGCTCAATGCTGCTCTGTAAATGCTTGGCTATTAGATTTGCTAAATGTGTTTTTAACTAGTGATCTCCATCATATTTTCTCCTTATCAGTCCAGTTCTTCCCTCTTTCCCTTTATATGTTCAGAGAAAGCTTAAGAGACCAAGCTTGGAGAAACCATTATTTGAGCATGCTACAGTAAACTGCTTTTTGTAAGTTAAAAAGACCAGCAATTCTTTATGTTTAATAGCATTGGACAATTTTATGTATTAACTAACACACCAAGTAATGTTATGTCAGAATACCAACAGTAGTACCAACCACAGCGCCAACAAAAAGTAAACTGGCAGAGAAGGATGTTACACAAATTCTCATGATGTATGTGTGCAGCAGTTAGCTGTAACTTCAGAAAGCCACACCACGAAAAGAGGGAAAGGCCATTTTCAGATGCCAGCACACCCTGATGTCCTTAAAATGAGCACAAGCCATCTGCTGCCAACATGTGTACCACATGTGTATGCTAAACTTAGTCAGATCACAAGCCTTGGTTAAAACATTTTTCTTTCTTTGGTTAGGTCAAGGGAGAAGGCACCATTTTAATTCAACCAAAACTTGGAATAATCCTCCTAGATTATGACATCTAACAGGACTTAAAAAGCTACCACTACACAGAATAACACCCAAAGGGGCCAGAAACTGCAACTTTTCCCAGAAACTATGTATAAAAATCAGAATATCAAAATGCAAACAAATGAGGCTACAGGATTACTTGATTTGATACTAAACTTTCATCACATGGAGTGTCAAAGCATGGAAATACTTACCTAACATATTGTGATAGCATCTGTTCAGTATGAATCCAAGACAGATGAACATATCAGCTAAACCATGTTGCATTGCCGTCACCTTTAGAGCACATGTAGTTGAAACTTAGTAGTTTGTTCTTATCAGTCCCAATGAAATCATTACAAAATTCCAGAAGCCCTGCTAACGCAAATGCGGATAACTTTATATGTTCCATAAGAATTTTTTAAAAAAAGAGAACAGAGGGTGAGAATAACTATTATTGAAATCATGACACAAGGTTAGTCCCTCCTACGGAAGTGAGGCAATTGATAGGATATCGGAAAATGATGATTTGAGTCTGAAAAAAGAAAACCAAGAGAATGTGTATGAACTCCAAGAGGTTGTTAGGTATCCTGTATATTGTTTTCCCATTAATCAAATATGATGGTGCAATGAATGAATAGGGAGTGGGGTCAGGTTTTTTAATACATGCTTAACATTAAATCCTTAGAGGTATTCCAAATTTCCCATTTATCAATGCAAATAAATAAATAAATGCTAATCAAATGAGAATGCCAAGATCATATCAACAGAGAGTGCAACCAAACAATTTTCTGAAATGTGAATAGCTCTCAAATCTCAATACATACTAGCATGGTTTGCAAATCAGTAGCTTATGTTGTCAGGCACAAATATACAACAAAATCCATTAGACTATTCTAAGTTTCTAGATCATAGTGTAGTTCAGGTGGGAAAAACAACAAAGCCCTACATTCATATGAACTGTTGGATGGCAACAATCAATTCCTTACCAGTGGCTTGCAAAGTGCATGAGCATTACTACCTTCACCTGTTCAATCATCAACATCTTATATTAAAAAATCCCCAAAATGGAAATCATTGCAATTTGCCAACATATTAATCTCATCATCCCTTTTATTGCAAATATCAGCTTGACAACAAAATTAAAGAGGACACTGCTAACCAAAAGGGATGCAGCTATCTATGTATTCTACTTCCAGATATTGCATCGAGCAGTTCAGACCTACCAAGAGCATATCTACATTACTTGTGGATGGAACTTCTGATGGAAAGGAAGCTTCAAAATGAACTACGGATTATTGGCACCAACAAGCTTCTCTCGTAGCCTTTCCACACGGGCCTGAACAAGGGAATGCAACAGAATGCATGAGTTATTGAGATTTCAGAGCTAAATTATGTAGCTATAGCTGGAATAGGAGATTGAAGTGTCCATAAGGCAAATCTCTAATGCTAACCCTGAAAGACTTGGACCGGCGAATAGATGGATCAATATCCAAGGCATGTGCATAGGCATCTTCCGCAACAGAATATTCACCCATTGCAAAAAGTGCGTCGCCTCGCAATAAGTGAGCCTGCAAAGCCATGGTCAATAAGAGGTGCAAAACCATGACATACTTAATAACAACAACAATAATAACAGCAGCAGTCTAGAGAAAAGTGATGTCTGATATGCCTAACTAAGTAAGGATGCAGTGAGGACCAACGACTGTTGTCTGTCAAAGCCTCAAATGGAAATGTTATTGATTTATAGTCATACCATGAAATTGCATTTTGATTAATGTATCGAATCAATTTATAAAAATAACACTGTCTCGAGAAGCTACTCCAATTTATACTAGTCAAAGTTATTTCAGATTGTGAATGATGTGTTAGTTACAAATAAATTGTGAGCATCTATCACCCAGTGCCACTTACGCCCTTTGCATTAAGGAAAAAAAGCATGCTACAAGCACAGTAGTTTTGTTGATTATTACAAGTACCAAGCCTTCCTCACTTCACCTATCACGAAGTTACTATTTACTGTGTAGGCAAAGCCAATTCATAATCGAGGCAATCAAAACATAGATAGAAAGACATCAATTACTGATATTTTTCAACCTTATACTAATATACTCCCATGGATTCAAGAACATGAATATGGTTGGCTACACTCGGGAACTTTGGAGGTTCTAAGTAGAGCAAATACCTGAGGAAATCTGGGAGCTATTCTTATTGCTTCCTCAGCGTCCTCAAGTGCACCAGAGATATCCCCCATTGCCAATCTCGCCTTAGACCTGCATAATTTCAACATGATGTTTCATCCTGAACTTATACGAACTACACAATTACACTAGACACCCATTCGCACACTGAACTCCAAGCAACAGAACAAACCTGCTCCTGTACACCAAATGCAGACCGCCACAAGCATTGAACCCAATAACCTACGCAAACATACAAGTGTAATCATCAAGCTCGAATCCAGCAACTGAGGCCTGAGGGAGCACGCACAATCGCAGAGTGGCGCATGTGTCCAGTCCAGACCTCGGTCAGAAGGGCTTCCGCTTCATCCGCGTTTCCCTTCTCGAGGGCAGCCTCCGCCTTCTCCCTCGTGGCCAGCGCGGTGAGCCCTAGGGCCGCGTCGAACTCCGCGGGGCCGAGGAGGTGTTCCAGTAGCTGCGCGCCGCGCGCCGCCGTGCCCACGTGGCGGAACACCGCGGCGCTCCCAGCGACGGACGCCGCGACGTTGGGCCCAGCGCCGCAGCGCCCGAGGCAACCGCAGGAGGCCACGTCGACCGGCGGCGGCGCGAGGCCCACGAGCGCAGCCAGGACGTCGCGCCCGCCCTGCCGCGCGCATGTGCGGTTCGTGCAGACCCGCACCTCCACCGCACCCAAAGCGCGCGGCGGGGGAAGGCTATGGCGGCGGCGGCGATGCTGCGCCTGTCGGGGAGCGCAGGCGAGGCCGAGGCTAGTCACCCGCGCCACCGCCATCGCCATCGCCGCGTGGCCTCTGGTCTCTGGATGAGGGAGCTTTATGCTTTTCTGTGGGAGGATGGTTATATTCCAGCTAGATAAGCAACCGTTGGCGCCTAGTGCCTACTCCACTGTCCACTCCGCTCCATCCTCCCTTCCTCCTTCCCGATGCCTCCGACTACGATGCCTTCCACTTCCCTCGCCCTCCCCACCGCCGCCCGCGCCGGCGCTCGCCGCCATGCCTTCTTCAGCAACCGATCACCCTCAAGCGTCCCCATCGCGCGGCGGAGGCGCGCGCCCCGGTTCGTCATGGTCTCCGCCTCGGCGTCTCTGGAGGCACTCATCTTTGATTGCGACGGCGTCATACTGGAGTCAGAGAACCTCCATCGCCAGGCCTACAACGACGCGTTCGCGAACTTTGGGGTGCGCTGCCCGCCGGCCTCCGCCGACCCGCTGTACTGGGACGAGGCTTTCTACGACGAACTACAGAACCGCATCGGCGGAGGGAAGCCCAAGATGCGGTGGTACGTGCGCAAGTTTGCGTTACGGAATTGCTTGACCTACTGGTTAATTGCTTGTGATGATCATGTGCCTTGTGCTTGGTGCTTTGCGCGAAAAATGCATTGGGGATGTTCATATGCTTATGTGTTAGTGGGATGCCAATTGCCAAATCATATCTGCGGTTTAATTTGTGCAAATGCAAGCTTTGATCGTAAACGTGTTGGTAACTTAGAACTCTGGGATGATCACACGGCACATTGACGTTTCTGCAATGGACATGTAAGAAGTTTACAAGCGTTGTGCAATGCAATTGTTGATCGGATTGGTGTGAGCAAAGAAGAGAGGGCAAACAAATAAAAGCACTAATTAGTACTAATTATTATTTATTAGCTAATTAAGGAGGTTATATAGTGGACATCCAAGAGGTTGGGGGTGCTCCCCCCCCCCCCCCCCCCCCTCAGCCACTGATTGTTGCATGTTAGCACGTAATTTCATATATATGATGTCTTATTAGTACTTGAATCTTTTTGTTTTGTGACGATTGGTTCTGAATTGGTTGGGGCTTGGGATTTGACAGGTACTTTGGAGAAAATGGGTGGCCTTCTTCAGAGCTCTTTGAGACACCACCTTCGACTGACACCGACAAGGAGAAGTTGGTTGACATAATTCAGGTCTGCCTTTTATATCTTTGGTTTTACAACATGTTGGATTGTTCATTACTATCTTTTCTGTGGATTGCGGGATAGGATTGCAAATACTTTGAGCCATTCACTAGTTTAAAGTTATCTTCAGTAGTTATGTGTTCTACACAAATACTAATTTCTTTTATCAATCTGTCATCCAATTATACTTTTGCAATTGCATGTTGTTTATCCAAAAAAAACTGGAATCTCAGCTATGAACTTTGGTTGTGTTCTCTCCTTCTCTGACCTCTATCAGGGTGCAAGTGTTTTGTGCATTCTTGAAATACGTTATTACAGCTTACACCATTTTACCTTCTTTCAAGACTTTTACAGTTGTAACACTTAATTTGCAGGATTGGAAAACAGAGAGATACAAAGAAATAATAAAATCTGGAACTGTAAGTTCAATGCTTTCATTATTTCATAAACTTACGTCATAATTAAAATTAATATGCATAACAAGTCATCTCTTTTTTGTCTTACCCTGATTTGAGTCTCTCTATTGTTAGGTGAAGCCTAGACCTGGTGTGTTGCGGTTGATGGATGAAGTAAAGAATGCGGTAATATAACTTATTGGAGTATCTTTCTTTTATTTATTTATTTTTCAAAGCAACATCTTCGTTTTCTCCATACTAGTGTTTTTGTAAAAAAATTAATGCTTCGTCACATTACCTCAGTGAGTTCTCAACAATATAGCTATTTGATACTCTGAAGTGATTTTTATCCTTTATACAATGGTGTAGGGTATCAAGCTTGCTGTTTGCTCTGCAGCAACTAAAAGTTCAGTCATAATGTGCCTTGAAAACCTTATTGGGCTTGTAAGTTAAAATTATGATTTATGTTGCTTTCATATGTCTGCCCCCAAAACTTCTGTTGTGTTGGCTGGTTTTATTTTTTTTCCTCACTTCTGCTCTTGTTTCTATAGGAGCGATTTAATGGTCTGGATTGCTTCCTTGCTGGTAAGGTTCTGTTTTTCTCTCTTCTTTTGTCTTTTTTACCTTTAGTCTTTTGAATTTCACTGGCAACAGTAACAAAAGAAATTACAAAATTCCTCATGTTCTTTTTTTTCAATAAAATCCTTTACAGTGGGGTCTTCCTTGCTGTATTTAATATTAAAAACACAAGGAATATATAGTGGTTGCATTTGTAGCACTTGTAAGAACAGTGTAATGCCTTTAAACTATATAAAAACTACAATAAATATATCATCAGTTCAGCAAGTCCTGTAAACAATAGATTGTTGAGGATGCTTTAGATCATATTTCCCATATGTGAAATATCATATCACTCCTTTGTCAATTGTCAAACTTAATTTATTTGGATCTGGCAGACGCTAAGGTTCTGGTTGCAATAAAGACAACAGTCCTTAATTGCACAATTCTCAATTGCCTCCACTGCAGGTGATGATGTTAAACTAAAGAAGCCTGATCCAACAATATATATAACAGCATCAGAGGTAGTGAACACTAGTATCAAGTCTTGTCTGTTTTTGTCATATGACATATCCAGATTCCAAAGATCCACATTAAGGACCTCCTTTGTTGTACCCAGAAATTAGGTGTCGGAAGCAAGAACTGCCTTGTGGTTGAGGATAGTGTTATTGGATTACTAGTAAGTCTTCCAAGTACGTATTTGATTAACCGCACTAATCCTGTTGACTATGAGATACATTTTCCTTTTTATAGGCTGCAAAAGGAGCAGGGATGTCATGTATAATAACATATACACCTTCAACTGCTAGCCAAGTAAGATTGATCTTTAGTTCTAGTTCTTGTTCACTGTAACTGAACTGTATCCTGATCTGCTAACTTCTTCATAGGATTTCAAGGATGCAATTGCTACCTATCCTGACCTTAGTAATGTCAGGTAGGTTCTGCTCGACTGGCATTTAAGACCTTTTTGTGTGTGAGATAAATTACAGCTGTTATATCTTTACAGGCTTGAAGACCTCAAGCTATTACTCCAGAAAACTCTTGTTACTGGATAATACATGGTAAGTTTGTTTCTATATCTGCGATTTATTTCTTTGGTTTAGATTCCCATCTTGGATTGCCTCTGTCTAAAGATTACATTGTTGATAGTTTAAGTGTGGAAAAATTTTATAGTTAGGCATATAAGCCAAATTCTCTCATCTTTTTTTTTTGTTGATATATTTCACTAAAAATGAAGTTCTGCATTTACTTTTCACTTTTTCAGCGATTATTCCCTGGATGTTGAACATTTGGTGCTGGATGTTGAGCAATAGGTGAATCCAAGATATACATCTTGTTGAATAGTTGGTGTTATATGTTGGAAGACATGATTACTCAAATGGAAGTGAAGATCCGCCTTGAATCATTGCCCCCACACCAACTCGCAATAAAATCCTTCCAAGATGAGCTCTAGAGAGGTTTTTTTTTTAAGGGAGGAGTGAATGCCTATGAATAAGTTTGTTTCAAATTAACCTGAAGTCAGTTTGTTTCAAATTAGGCTAAAGTTAATAAGGCCCTGTTTAGTTACTCACCCAAAAATTTTGCATCCATCTCATCAAATCTTTGGACACATACATAGAACATTAAATGTAGATATAAAAATAAACTAATTACACAGTTTGGTTGAAAATCGCGAGACAATTTTTTCAAGCCCAGTTACTTCATGATTAGCCTTAAGTGCTACAGTAACCCGCATGTGCTAATGATAGATTAATTATACTTAATAGATTTGTCTTGCGGTTTCCTGACAAGCTATGTAATTTGTTTTTTTATTAGTTTCTAAAAATCCTTCTCGATATCCTTCCGACATATCCGATGTAACGTCCAAAAAATTTTCATCCTCAATCTAAACAGGGCCTAAGTGAAAGAGTGAAGGATATATATACCACTCTCAGAATCCAAGAGATACAACGCATTATGTCACGGTCCAAAACCTTCGGCTAGAAGACGAACACTACGAGAAAAATGATTTTCCCCCAGTTGCTCTGTTCGGATTATCTGGCATAAAACCAGACACAATAGGGCTGGACACCCTGCCTATTGAAGTCGGTGGGTGCAGTGCAAGTGGCTGTCTATTTGAGCTTTTCGGACATCGACAAACAATGTAATATCTTCTTGATATGGCATGTATATTACTCAGGGCTTGTTTGGAACGGAGAAATTAAAAATACAGGAATATAAAAAAACACAGGAATAGGATGAAGATGAGATGATAAAACAGAGGATATAAAAAACACAGGAAACTTATATAAGGTAGCGTTTGGAATATGGGAATTAGAATTACAGGAATCTTTGGTGGGCAGCAGCATGTAACCTCACTGACACCCTGCTGTACCCTCCTTTTTTTCATGTCTTCTTCACGAGCGCTGCATCGGGCATACGCAAAGGAAACAAAACCAAGAGATCTGAGTAGATGTTTTATTTCCTGTGAAATGTGCATTCGGCTACAGTAAAACAGAGGAAAGGAATTGGTACTTTCCTGTGTTCCAAACGGTCCAGTTTACTTCCTTTCCTTTGGTTTTAGATTCCTTTAATTTTCCTTCAAAAATCCTTTGTTCCAAACGCGCCCTCAGCAGGCTAGATGGAGCTGCAAGTTTTGACACAAAAACCGATGCAACCCAACACGGAAACCTAACCCAACCTCAGATCTAGCCTGATCGGATATATCTGTCTAGCGGGCGTGGGCCAAAAAATAAAAATAACTCAGATCTTATTTAGTTTCTAAAAAAATTCAATACTTCCCATCACATCAAATCTCTGAACGCATACATAAAACATTAAATATAAATATAAAAAAATAATTAATTACACAATTTTACCTGTAATTTGTGAGACGAAACTTTTGAGTCTAGTTAGTCCATAGTTGAACAATAATTGTTAAATACAAACGAAAGTGCTACAATATCCAAAACCAAAAAATATTACCAACTAACAAGGCCTCAGTGTTAGGATACAATCGGTGAAGTCCTAAAAATAGCATGTTTTTTCTAACACGACACTTGGTGCTTGTTTGCATCATATAATAAGTGGAACATATCTATTTCCTTCATTCCAAACTATAAGTCATTCTATTTTTCTTAGAAAGTCTGAGCATCTCAAATTGCTAAAATTAGCAATAATGGTTCCAAATTTGTAGTTGGTTATTATAGCTCATATTTTTAAGGATCAATCAGCAATAAAAACGTTGCTAATAGTTGCTAAAGATTAGCAAAGTTGATCTGATTCAAACAAGGTCTTGGTCTGGTGTTTTGAGCTCTACAGTGACACGGAAGCTTGTGTTTGGTTGAGACATAGAATGAAGTAGGATAATTGGAATCATCATGTCTCAGTTTTTAGGAGTGGAATAATTCTGTTTAGTGTTTGGTTATGTAAGAGGGGTGGGATCATCTTTATTTTGTGTTTAGGCGACACATTGACAAATAAGGTCCACCTGTCAGTTTTTTTCTTATTTTTTTTCTCTTCCTTTAGGTCTTTTTTGGATGTATATGTATTCATCTAAACAAGACCTAAGGGCTTTTTTTATGTATGCGTATCCACTTCAGTCCACTTGTGTTGGAGTGAATTTGAATGGGACATATGTTGAATTGGATTGGAGTTGAATTAAACTAAGTCCCATTTAAATTCACTCCAATACAAGTGGACTGAAGTGGATACACATGCATCAAAAAGCCCTTAGGTCTTGTTTAGTTCACCCTAAAATCAAAAAACTTTTTAAAATTCTTCATCACATCGAATCTTGCAGCACATGCATAGAGTATTAAATATAATTAAAAAATAATTAATTGTACAGTTTGTCTATAACTTGTGAGATAAATTTTTTAAGCTTAGTTAGTCTATAATTAAATAATAATTACTAAATACAAATGAAAATGCTACATAGTCAAAATTCAAAAACTTTATCTGAAACCAGGCCTAGGTCCTTTCTCCTTCCCATACGTATACTATTAAAAAAGAAAAGTTCCTCAAAAAAAATTCCCAACGCAATCGCAAGGCGCTGGCCTCCATCGCCGCCGCCTGCACATCCACCGTCGCAGTTCGCGCCTCCGGAGCCCGCGAGAGGAGCCTCGTCCCGCGACCGCGACCGAGCCCCACGCTCGCGGCAGGAGCCTCGCCCACGTACCCGCGGCCGGAGCTTGTGCCCCCGTCTCCCGTCCGTGCGCTCTGTCTCTCCGGCGGAGACGACTGGGACCCTAAACCCTAGGCCGCCGCCGTCGCACTTCCTGCTGGTCGGAACCGAGCATCCAAACCCAAGCAATTTGTATTCGTATCCGATCTGATCCAATTACAATCGTCTTGGTGCGTGTAGAGCCATGCTGGGCGCGCGTGTGCAGCTGAAGGGGTGGCAACAGGCGGCTGTTGCATTTGGTTCTGCGTTTGGGGCCTTGCTTGACCCAAGAAGGGCTGATCTTATAGCTGCTCTTGGAGAGACTACTGGGAAGCCAGCGTTTGAGCGTGTGCTGCAACGAATGAAGAACAGTGCAGAAGGCAGGGTAAACACTCACTGGCCCCTCCTCTCTTGTGTTATTAGTTGTCCTAGACCATTTATGGCTGGGAATTCCTTGATAGCTTTCGGCAATAGCAGGTTTTGTAAATCAATTGCAGAATTACTGCATTAGTGATTAGTGAAACACAGTTGTTTACTTGTTTTCCTCATTGGAGAATGAAATTACACAAAGATCACCAACAGGATGATACTCCATTACTAGAATGGTTGTGAATACTGTTTTCCCCATTTTCCCTGGATGTTTGAGCAAGCTGATGTAATCAAGACCATATCTGATTAGGTTACTGTCTTGTGATTAATCATGTTGTGGTCACTGCTGTATCCTACATTAGATTTCCACAGTAACATTGGATTACCAATTTCATCTGCAACTAAGATATGCCAAAAGAAAAACTCATGTCAACTTGCATCTATATTACCAATTTCATTTGCAGCTAAAATATTGTGGCCTGTATTTCTTGCCCCGGTCCATGTTACTGACAGACTTATTCCTCCAGGAAGTTCTTTTGGAGCGTCCTCGCGTTATATCCTCGCAGGTTTCCCATGCCTGGGACATGCCTCAGAACACATTTGGTGCGGCGTATGCTCAGTTTATGGGATCAAGGAACTTCTCACCAGATGATCGCCCACCTGTCCGTTTCATGGACACTGATGAGCTTGCCTACGTTGCAACCCGTGCCCGTGAGGTGCATGACTTTTGGCATGTGCTATTTGGCCTTCCAACAAACCTGATTGGGGAGACTGCCCTCAAGGTGATAGAATTTGAACAGATGTTCCTGCCAATGTGCATGCTGTCAGTTGTCGGGGGCTCTGCAAGGTTCAGTGAGAAACAAAGGACGCTGTTTTTCCAGCATTACTTCCCATGGGCAACAAAAGCGGGTCTCAAGTGTACTGATCTGATGTCTGTATATTACGAGAAGCACTTTCATGAGGACCTGGAGGAAGTGAGAAGAAACTGGGGAATTCTACCATGCCCTAATCCCCAAAAGAGCAATGTATAGACTATACACTAGCATATTCTGCATGAACTTGTATTTGTTTCATCTTTGGTTCCGTTAGTTGCCCAATTCTTTTGGAACAACGCCATGACCTAATGTTACTGGATACTGATACATTAGAAAGTTCGAAGTATGGTTAGCAAGTTGATGTGCAACTCCGGAATACCAACAGGTTACTTTGATATATTTTTTGAGGTGGGGGATAACTACTTTGATGTGATTTAAGGGAACATATTTGGTGAAAACCACAACCTTTATGAAAACCCGTACAAACTATGGCAAAAAAGTCGTCTAAATTCACAAAAAAAAAGTCACACATGTATATGATATGATGAATATACAACCTTGTAAAATATCTTGTCTAAATTTGAATTTGTTTGTGAGATATAAAAATAATAAATTTCAAGCCAAAAAGCTGTCCACATGATTTGTTAGAATTTTGTTATTTCTATATCTCACAAACAAATTCGAGTTTGGACAAGATATTTTTACAAGGTTGTGTATCATCATATCATCTCCATGTGTGATTTTTTTTTGGTGAATTTAGACAACTTTTTTATTGTGGTTTGCACGAGTTTTCACGAAGATTATGGTTTCCACTGGATACATTCCTGTGATTTAAACCCCGATATTTACTTCAATGCTTTTAAAGTAGTCTGATGCACTTCTTCAGATAGATTTAGAAGGCCATAAACCCAGCTTTACCCTCAGTTTCACGGGATCGGAGACAAACTGGAAAGCCAAAGTAGTAATAAGATGTACTCATGTAAAAATGGAGAGATGTTTCGGACAGTTCTGCATCGTGTAATGTTAATAAACCTTTGATTATCTGGCAAACGTGGCATTACAAAAAAAATGGAAATGCCGCACAACTTTGCTCATGCTGGTTCATCAAATTTACACAAAACTCCTCTTGCCGAGGACATGGCTTCCCTCAAAAGAATCACGCTATTGTACATGTGAAACACACGAAAAGAACACACTAATTACATTGGCTCAAAACTTACAACACAACACAAGGTAGTGTGTACTACCCAACACAGTATAAATTATGCAGCAGCAGTAGTGCACAATACACAGCGCATACGAGACTGCCCTGATGGGGAACCATCCTCATCGTCTGTGCCGCTGTCACTATCCTGATTACTGTTTGATCTCATCGAGTCTAGACCACCTTCAAGGCAAGACAGATGATATGCATGGCAGCAGTAGAACATGATGACAGAGATGTCCTGGATAGGCAATGGATCGAAGCACAAGCAACACCGGGCACCACATCTCGTTCTGGACTTCATATCTAGAGCCCGGATGCTAGATGATCTCTCATGCCCCCGTGAGGATCCATCATCAGCTCTGTTTCCATGTACCTCCTCGTCCATGCTTGCCATGTAGACCCCACGCCGAGCCTCATGGTAGTATTTAACCAAAAGGTTAACACAGTCAGCCTGAACAAGGCAAGTTTTGGATGGAAAATACTCAGAATTTGAGACGATTGAAATACGGAGAAGCACGGTATAGGAAAGAAAGTTAACCTTAAGTATATCATTGCATCCATTACGCAATGAAGTTTCTGTCCGGTAATCCGTCACAATTTTCACAAGACGATCCCGCAACCTATCAAAAACATGAGTGAACACTCAAACCAGGGGATGAAATGGTTGGATTAAGGATTATGGCAGATCGTTTAGAGCATTTTTGCCAAGGTTTCAGTCATGTAAGAAATTTTGTAGCCCATAATTTTTTACGATAAATTTCAATGGAAACATACCGAGGTATTTCTAAGCCATCAGGAACCAAACTGACAATGTACAGAGGATCAAGATTGCCAACAGTATGTTCCAATAGATTCCCTACCTGCTCAACAGTCACAGAAATTAAACTAAGAAACAAAGATGCCTCAGTCTAAGGAAGATTAAGCACCGTTTATTTCAGTTACCATTTCAGGCTTCTGGAGGCATTGTCTAATCAGTTCCTCCCACAGTTCATCATCATGTTGCTCCGTAACAAATTCAACAGCCTGTATGCATTTATGTTACTGTTTAATCCCATATATCAACCAGAAATGGTAATATAATGGATAAGCAAGTTAGAACCTCCTGCATGTCTTCCAGTTTGTTTATAATTGTCGAAAGAGCTTCCTTAGCATTGCCCATTCGACCAAGGACAAAAACCTGCTCCCTTACAAGTTCCTTTTGTGCAAAGATTTCATATGCCTGAATAACAATAACAATTTATCAAGCCCATATAATTAACTAAAGAGAATTTTATGATGTGATTTTTTGGGGAAAACAATGACCTTGTCAAGCCTGTAATGCTGACTGGTTCGGAGGAAGGGTAGTAGCATCCTTGGCTCATATTCTGCATAAAGCTCCACCTATAATGAAAACAGTTTTGACTTGCAAGTTATTGTCAAAACACAAAGTAAATGTAAAAAAAGCAATTGGGGGAAATGGACATAACAATGAGGGAGGCATTATTTATAAGTCCCCTATGTTAAAATGTGGCAAAAAAAGGTACCTGCATATCATGAAAATCCTTTCCAGCATGGATATCTATCTCAAATAAAGCATGCAAATATAGGTGTAACAAATATCTCTTGTCACAGTTTTTACTGGTATGCAACAACTGCTCCACAACTTCATATGGGGGAATGATATCACGATGTTGGATCAGTAGGTGAACTGTTCTTTTATTATCCACTATCATAAGATTGACAACCTGTAGAATATTAAAATAAGTGTTTAAGTGGAGGATATGGAAGGCTTTTTTTCTAAATCATATCACTGTAGAATGTAACTTTGTATTTTTTTCTCGAAAACGAATGTAACTTTGTATTAGCAGCTAAATTCGACTCATCCATTTTGGTACCTTATCACGAATGGCATCATGCAAGTTGTATTTCTCAATAAACTCGAATACTTCAGGCTTCAGGAGCTGAACCAAATGGATTTAATTAGAAAGGACTTTGGTATTTTTTTAAAAAAATATATATTTTGAGATGTGCCTACAAATACAGCAATTTAGGATGTACTTACTTCAGCATAAAGGGAAAGTGCCTTTTCATATTGACCATTGATCACATACAATTCTGCTAATGCCTACATGGAACATAAGACAAAGATATCAATCAAAGAATGAAAGCAAATGAAGTATATATATGTCTTACATCCATTAAACAATGTCCCTCCCCACCTCTTTCAATGAATCAGTCATCGATGAGGAGTTTAGCTGTGGCTCAATGGCAGATATGACCGGTGAAGCTGAGTATAATGTTGGTGGCCAATTTTTTATAGTAGTCAAGAGAAGTTCATGGAAGGAAGGATTGGTGGTTAGAGCAACAAGCGCAACCTACACAAGAAAATCAGAATAATTACAACAGATAGTGTTAAAATTAGTAATCACTTACAAGTTAGCACCACACCTCATATGCAGTATCACTCAGCTGAGGATTTTCTGTAGGTATATAAGGGACCAAAACAGGAAGTTGGCGAAGATGAGCAAAGTGGAAGACCCATCTGTTGCATAAAAGTTTTGGTTAAAAAAAGGAATCAACTAACGCAGAGGGGGAGATCCATCAACATCTCACAAACTCATCAGTGTTATTACTAGATCATCTAACAAAAAGTGATATCTGTGTATCGACATGTTTTTCTAACCTCTCCCATGCTGAAGGAGATCCTCGCAGCAACTTTGGGCAGCGCTGAGCAGCTTCAGCATATTTTCTTTCAATTATCAAGTGATCAAGGTATCTGGAACCCACCTGGATTAACAACATGAATGAAAAAACTTTAATGCATAAAGTATTTCTAATTAATTAGGTGTCCTTTTGTAAGGACAGGTCCTCCTCATATATGGGCTCAAAAATTGTATCTTTTATCTGCATTAGTAGGGATTTTCGTGGCAGTCTTTAAGAGTCTGTGAAATGACCTGTTTTGAAAGGAAACATCTAGTTGTGCATATAAAGGTCTCATTTTCTGAAGAAATAGCTAACCATCATCTTAAATATGGTATCATAACCAATACTAAGAGAGCTCAATCATCATGAGAGCTATTTAACAGTGCACACTATTTCTCTAGTTCACCTCATCAAGAAGCTCAGTGCGTCCTTGCCCTGCCTCAACTGCAGCCAATGCTTTTTCATGGCAACCATGTTGAAGAAGCCAAGCAATATGATCTTCAGCATCTCTAATCAGAAGGTGCAGACTATATCAGTCATGGGATTATTTTGGGGAAATTTTGCCACAGGACACTCAAAACACCTTACTTTTACTGAAAGACACTGGAAAAACTGTTTTTGCTGCTGGACACTACAAAATTGTGTATATTCACTAATGGACATGGTTCAGTGTCCTCCGGAAAATGTATGGACAAGATCAATTCTTTCTAACATTTGCTGGAGGCCACTAACCCATGTCCCATAAGAAATGTACACAAAGTTGTAATGTCCAGCATCAGATATCAGTTTTTTCGGTGTCTTTTAGCAAAAGTGACAGTTTTTGTGTAGCCTGTGGAAAGTTTTCCGTTGTTGGTATGGAAAGGACAGAAACCTAAGCTAACTGAGCAATACAAAAGAAATTCAAACATTTACCTAACATAGCTATACAGCTATAGTCAACAAGAAATGAAACAGCACTACATCTGACATTTTCTTAATTTTGTCAGTAGAGTTCAGTTCTGTATCACGATTTACTCATTCAATCTCAATTAATATAATATCCTCAAAGTGACAATAAGATAAGATTAGATATCGTAAATTGGGGGGTTAATATGAGCTCTTGTTTTGTAACAAACCTTGGCTTTGCAACCACTATGTCCTTAGGAGACACAATGTAATACAAAGGTTCATCACCAGCAGCCCACTGTCCACCTGCATTGCTACTTCCTGAATAATAGGACAAAAGATTCAGGGTTCCTTCATTAGAAAAGTTCCCATCAATAAGAAAAGAAATGTCACTGATGTTAGAGCACGATCAATTAAACCTGAGAAAGGCGCATGCGCAAGAGCATAGTCTTTTGCCTTGTAATGCTCATAACCATGAATAGGCAGAGCATCTGTAGTAAGTTCATCATTTTTCCATGATACAAGATGTATTTCTGGACGCTGTGCAGTTCCCTGCAAAATGTTAGAAACATAACAAGAACATCAATCTCAGAAGCATCATTTTAGAAGCAAAGGTAAATGGTATACAATGCAGATGTAACATATATTTAGAGGTATGATGATTACCTGTCGTGAAGTAACAGAAGTACTAAATGTTTTCTCTTTTTCATCCTCGTCAGGAATATAGGCAAGCACAACTAAAAGGTCACCAAATGGAGCAATCCCAGATATGTGGTAGCCTGTTTGGAATGAGCCCACAATGTCCACATACTTCTCAGAACTAGCTGTGGTGATAGTCCTTTGTAGGCCATTGAGTCCCTGAGATAAATCTGTTCGAATCGCTGCAATCTTGACACTTGTTCCCCATCCAATAACTAAGACTGTATCATCCTAAGTAGGCAGAGATCAGTTAACACAACATGAACTTTTATATCAAACTATAAGAAAATAAAATTTTAGAAGTATGTCTTGGGAGTCAGACACGCTAACAACGCGAATAATTTCATATCAACCAGAAAATAACATGATTACCATGCTCCTTGACACAATTTAAAGTATGATCAATTCATTAAAAATGGGTGTCATGTGTTTTTCTCTGTGTTTTGTGCCTCTGGCTAATATCCTCATGTCTTCCACACACCAAAGTTAAGAGCAGATATTTGACTTATTGCGCATGTATCACCAAAACTTTCAACTTCGCAAAAGTCTTTTGCTGTTGCACCCTTCTAACAATATTTTACTTATATGCTAACAAAATTGAAATTTACCATTACCAGTCGAGGTATATATGATTATATGGTTCAACTAAACTACACATAATCCATATATATAGATATAAAGATATAATTACCTGCCAGACTAAGTGGGGAAGCAAGAACTCTGGTCGAGGAATGCCTTTTGGTCTCTCTATGAATGCAATTCCTTTGTCTGTCCTCATATCATGCACTTTCACCCCTGCATCGTTAGCCCAAGCAAGAAGGTCCGCCCTCCACTTCATCGAATGGATTGGCCCTTCACCATCACGTAAAACCTACATAACCATCGAGCAAGAGATGAGATAACCATTAGAGGTCACTAGATGTATCAGATCTATTATCCTAAAAAAACAACTTACCTTCTTATGGTAACCTCCCCAAGACTTCTTTGTCAACACAAGTACTTGGCCTGCCAAACCACCAGTAGCAAATCTTCTATAGTTCCGGGCATAATTAGGGTCTAGAGCAATTGCCTTCATGGGGCGATGGTACTCAAACTTTAGTTTTTCATCAGTGAAGAGGCTGTTTATTGTCACTGTGCCATCATCTGAGCAGCTTCCTATATATTCACCGTCCCCATCAAAACTTATGTCGTTGATAGTTGCTGTGTGAGCAGCAATTTCTTTCACCTACACAAAACGTAAAGCACAAAGAGATGAATATCAGCACACGAGTGTAGCATTTCTACAGATTGAATCTACATGGGATGAACAAAGCCATTTAATCACAGGCTTTAGTTTTGCATATCATGTGCCATTCTTTGGCTCAGTCGCTTCCGCAACCAGAAGACTCTGAAATTCGAATCAGAACAACACTACAGTCGTGTGATCATTATTACCAAAACTATATGCATCACATGATTTCAAAACGCGATGAAGGAAGCTAGCAGCAACCCCAATTCTGTACATCTACGTGTCTCCAGCAACCATGGGAGCGTCTAAAGCCAAATCAGTTTCGGAGATAAATCACTCGAAGGTCCATCATTAAACTGGCAAGTAGTTTTGACCCAGCAAGCATAGAGGAAGCTCCGAGAGCAGTCCCAATGCCACGATCCCGTCTCCCTCCACGCCACACCTTCGCCCATCCCCATCACATGCCCCAATTCCGCGAGGGGAGAGCGCCCTGGGGCGAGGGGTACCTGGTTGCCCTGGAAATCGAGGATGTGGAGGGTGCCGTTGTGGGTGCCGAGCGCGACCATGCGGTCGGCGACGGCGATAGCAGCCGCGGCGTCGGTGGAGAGGATCGCCGGCACGCTCCCGCCCAGCCGCTGGTACTTGAGCCGCGGCTCCTCCTCCTCCTCCTCGTCCTCCTCCTCCTCATCATCGCCCACTTCCTCCTCCTCGCGCTCGTCGTCCCCGTCATCGACCCCCGCGCCGTTCTGCAGCGGCAGTTGGGCGCCCCGCGCGCGCCCGGTGGACATCCTCTCGCCGCCGGCCGGCCGGCCCGCCCCACGCCCGCGAGATCTCCCGTTCCGAGACGATTTCCGGCGAAGCCGAGGACCTGCGTGTAAAAATTGCTTTTGTTTCGGTGCCCGTCTATCAATTTGTCGTGAACGCCTTAAACTAGTCGAGTGAATGATCGAGTGCAGCCGAGCCGGGTCCGGCTGGCGTACGCGTACACGGTCGAGGTCGAGCCAGCCAGAAAAGAGGGGGAGAGCCATGCGCCGGGGCCGGGCCTTCGGCTCGTGGTCGTGGTGTGGCCGCTGGGCGCTGGCCGGCCGGCCGGGGGTCGGCGGGTCTCCATCGGTTTCGAGTGCTGGACCGGGAGGAGTGGGTACACGTGGGCCTCCAGGAGCTTCTGGCTCGGTGGATTGGTCTGGACTGGAAGCCCAGCAATTAAGAATGTCATCGTCTCGCCATTGACGTCGTTTCTCGCTGGCGCTGGCAAACAGTAAAAGCACTTGTGTCACCTAAAGAAGGTACTTTAGGTGAGTACTACACGCTATGGGAAAGATCACACAACTACAGTTATCTCAGTTTCGAGTACCAACGCTAGACTCTAGAAAAAAAATAATATTCATGTACTCTCTCCTAATAAAAAAACGTGCTTGGTTGTTAAAAAACAAGGTTTTTATTATATCCAAACTGACATAGCAAAAACATGCCTCCACATGGGGAGTGATCTTGCTGTACTAGATGAGCATGCGAAAGGTGATAATTGCAGTACCAGATGACACTTGTCGTTCTTCAAAAAAAGATGACACTTGTCCAGAACTTACAGATACAATTCTAGCTAGATCAGCTGATGAGAAGTCTTGTGATTCTGATTCAAGCTCGTTTCATGAGGCCTCTCGGGCTTCATCCGGACTTTCTTTATGAAAGGCGGACCATTATACTTGAGAAGAAGAAAAAGATGAGCCTGCGAAGGGAGCAGCGTCGTCGGATTATTATGCGTTATGCCTTAGGGATTATTAGGCACGCGCGCTCTCTACCTTTCGGCGTTTCGATGGCGATCCGGACGGCGGACCTTGACAAAACGACGCAGCAGAACGCGTCACGGAGGCACCGACCTGTTTGAACTGAACGCAACAGCGCCACGAGCCTCTCTTTTTATCTTCCCCGACTTTTTCTATATATGCAATGCAACTGAACGGCTCTTGTCCACGGGATCAATGAGATGACACCACATGGGCTAACAACGTGGGCCAAGGAATACTGGTGGGCTAAGCGGGCCCGTTGGTTCAGCTGGGCTACGCGGGTTGCTTTGCATGTGCCAGACTTGCCTGTCTGCCAGGGCGAGGAGAACGGAGGCGGCGCGACGGTGACCATGCGTCCATGCCCGACCGACTGACCGTCCGACACGGCGCGCCGGGCGCCGGCGTGATCTCGAGGGAACTGCTGCCAAGTGGTAGAGCCCACCCGTGAGGCTGTGAGCCGTGCCCGTGGCCAACTTGCCGCCGCGGCCGGTGGGCCGGAGCACCACCTGGCCTTGGCGGGCCGTCTCGCCGGTGCCGTGGTCCACGCCGAGCTGCTACTGCTACTGCTTGCAGCGGAGCATTGAGCGAACATGCGCCTGCTCCTGCTCTGGTCCTGGCTCGGCAAGGCTCTCTGCAAGACTGCAACCGTCCGTCGCCAAGCCAAGGGGCCTGTGCTTCGTGTTGGCTTCCGCGCCGGCCGTGGATTGACCGTCATGGCTGTCCAAGTGTTCATGGCTGGGTCTGCGCGCGCACACACTCTGGAATCTGGACTCTGACCCTTGTTGGATATTTGGAGCAGCAGATTCGGCGGTCCCCAGCAGGATGTGGATCCATTCATTCCGGAGTTCCAGGTAAAAGCTGCTGCAGTCCACTGGCTTTTCTAGCAGTAACTCACCTGCTCGAAAAGGTTTCACTTTCACAGCGCAACAAGGGCGGCAACGCTGAAAACTTTACACACCTCCCGTTCTTGCTGAACATACCATGAACGCAACACAAGGTAGTAAAAAGGACGATCGAACCAATGCTCCGTCAACCAAGCAATCAGCTTTACAAAGGGATCAAGAGGAAAATCGCAAGCTATATGTGACAATTATACCAGAAAAATAAAAGAAGAACAAAAAAGAACAAGAAGTTACTCATGGCTTACTGCTCGACTCCCCCGTCACCGTCAGCAGAGCCTAGGCAAGCCCCTGCCGCCGGTCTGGTGGCAGGAGGCGGCGCCGGCGCCGAAGGAGAAGGACTTGCCCTTGGCCATCTTGGACATCTGGCCCTTCATCTCCTTGCACGCCCGCTCCAGCTCCACCACCCGGCTCTGCATCCTCTGCAGGTTCAGCCGCAGCAGCTCCTTCTCGTCGTCTTCACCGCCGCCCCGGCCGCCGCCGAGGTCCACGCTGCGGGTGGCGCGGCGGGTGACCCTCCTCCTCGGCGTCTGGGACTGGGAGCAGGTGGACGGGTCCGGCCGCCGCTCCTTCGCCGCAGCCGCGCCGGGCCCGGGCTCGCTGATGTGGAGCTTGCACTGCTGCGACGAAAGCGCCTGTACCGCCACGCCTGGCGGGATCCGCCGGTTCTTGGCCAGGTCCTTGCACGCCTCCAGCGTCAGCTTCTCGTAGTTGAGGCACCGGCATAGCGTCGTGCGCTCCTCCAGGGACAGTGCCGGGTGCGACTGCATTCATTCAGTCATTCAGTCAGAACGGCAAAATTCAGAGCAGAGATTGCAAAAAGTGCATCAGTAAAATGTTAGTGATCCATTCAGAAAGCATTGGATATTGTCAAATCATCAGCAGAAAAAGGTACTGTAGTACTCATCTTCTGCATAAACTTTCCTTATTGTGGTGATCAAAGGTAATTGTTTTTTTTAATGTAAAATGTTAGTAAATCATTCAGATAGCATTGGAAAATGTCAAACATCAACAGAAAAGGTAGAAGAATGCAGTGCACGATAACTATTCAGTGCTTTAGGCGTGTCTGATCTGACCATGCTTGTATTGAACAAGGAAAAGCCGTGGGTGCGAGGGAAACCACTGTGCACAAACACAAAGGAATGTGATGATTAAAGAAGATCCATTTGATCATGGAAAGCATCAAAGGCCAGGCTAAAGGCAATCTGGCACAAGGCCCGCTGATGAAAGGCTCCCGAGGCACCAGTAGTAACAAATAAACAAAGCCGGGATCTTAATTGTAAAATAACCAGAGATCAAGGCAATGGAGAACCAACAAACTCGATGGGCTCATGACAAGGTGGATCAAAAGCGCCCTGCAAACAGGGCAAAAGGGTAAAGCTACGTCTGCATGCATGCAGGTAAAGTTTTTACCCGCCATGTCAGAGAAAAAGAACTTGCTGAACTGCTAGCTGCATCCATATCCTACTCACACCCATTCACAGCAGGTTTAGGCCGCCGCGTAACATCGGTTGTTCATTTGTGTAATAGCAAGCTAGGGTCTTTGTGGTGGGTTGGTCCAGCTACGGCTTGTTGACCTCCGGCGCTCTAACCAAGCGCGTTGTATGTTCGACATTTTCTTCTTAAATACAATGATACGCAAAGCTTTTGCGTATTCGAGAAAAAAAAATATCCTACTCACACCCATTCACAGCAGAGAATGTATAGAGGTTAGAACTGAACCACAGATGATATGCCAAGATGTGCCAGTACTACTTGGTTTCCTGTGAGAAGCAAAGTAATCATTTTAAATTAACCTTAGCTTTATTTTAAGTTAAATTTCTCTAACCTCGATTATGATTTTAGAAATGTATTATATCACATGTTCAAATCTATCAAAATATATTAGATGAAGAATTTGATGATATAGATTTGATGTTCCAGATGGTGGTGGATTTTTTCTACAAACTTGATCAAAGTTAAACAAGTTTGACTCAGAACAAAGACAACGTGAAATAACTTGTAACTAAAGACGTACGTACATGCCATAGAAATTCCCAGTAAGGTCAAGTTTTATTTTCGAACAATTATGTAAGTTCAATCGGTGGACATGAATGGGAGGTTACTTCAGACACACCTAATGGCAAAGCTTGTGGGTTTGATGAGCCAACGCTAAAGAGGTTGCAAATTAAAGGTCCCCCCATAAGCAAAGTACCAGACGATCTATCTGTCCATCATTAGCATCCCATGATACTATCATAGTACCTTTATTCAACTGCTTTGTCATAGACTAGACGAAGAACGGTCACCAACAAATGGGAGGAATTAAAAAAGAAATATGCAATGTCTGAAAGTAAAACGGAAGATGCTAGAGAGACAGTATCAGTGTCGTCGGGCCTGTTTGCTTCAAAGCCTAGCAAATTTATCTGATCAATCCCAGGCTTTCGATTTTTGATCCCTAGCACAATGCACATCCTTCTTGATATGTCAGAGTGCAAACCAAACAGGCCTGTTGTTGTCTCACATGCATCAACAAGAGGATAATTTAACCAAAACCCCTCGAATCTAAGATTTCACTCGTGCTATCCTCGGAGTTTTCACCGTCAGTTCATTCAATGGTGTCCAGCGACATGCTGATCGGTGAACAGCCTAGTGCAGTGTCCATCGTGATACCAATCATAAACTGACAGGATATTCGCTAGCCGCCACGTAGGAGTAAAAACGAAATCCCGGTGCCCTACACTGTAATGTCTGCTACCACTAGTCCACTACCATCCTAGCAATTCTCAGTCAGGACCCACGCCCACCATGAGGCCAGAGTAACTGGCGCCAAGAACCCTAGCATTTGATTCCTCAGAATTTTTGAAAATTCAGAATGTGAAGCTGGAAATCTGCCTAAGAAGAGAGGGCATTATGAATATTGCGAAGGGATAAGAGTAAATTTCAGTAGTACTAGTTTCTACCAGCAGTAACTTGTAGAGTATCCCCTTTTCTCTGAATTTTTATTTTACTATGGTACTATAAAGGAGTACCGCCATATCTGCCCCTAGGATCCTATGATAAGCTACTCAGTAGCCTGAAGCTTTCAGTTATCATGTCCGAATCATGATCCCAAACAGTAGCAGTACTATGAAACGAATCCACTACCAGTACCAGGATGAAAAAAATTTGGCAATGTGTTCACTGGAGAAATTAATTTTCAGCTGATGCAACTTCAGCAGTCCCCTAAATCAAGTTCGAAATGAAATTAATCGACTTGTTTTCTAGATGATGATTGATGGATTAAAATTATGTTCTTTGCATCTTTGGCAGTATAGCATTAGCGGAGTGGTAAAGTTTACCTCGAGGTAGATGTCGAGCGCCCTGTACACGCCGTCATAGCAGTCCCTGGCCGCGTCCGGCAGGCTTTCGGCAACGGCGAGGAACTTGGACACCTTCAGGCCGTGGTCCGGCGAGATTTCGCCGAGGTACTTGTCGAGCAGGCGCCCCACTTTCCGCATCCTCTGCGACGGCGCGTCGGCCTCCTCTTGGGAGGCAACGAACACCCTGACCAGCCTCATGACCAGGTTGACGTCGTACACGCCGCCGTCGTCGCCGGAGACGAGGAGGTCGTCGAGCGTGGCCTGGTCCAGCATCAGCCCCATGAGCCGCTCCAGCTTGTGCCTGCACTCCCTGCTCAGCCCCACCGCCGACACGATCCGCAGCACCCAGAAGAGGCCCCGGCACGAGAACGCCGTGCCCCCGACGAGCGCCACGCCGTGGACGGCCGTGTCCGCGAGGCCGGCGAGCGCGGCGCCGTCCCGCTCCCCCTCGCAGAGCGCCAGCGGCCTGCGCGTGGCGGCGCGGAGGTAGTGCAGCAGGAACCGCGTCAGGATCAGGTTCTTGTTCTCGACACCGTAGCAGCCGAGCACGCGCATCGCCTTCTCGATGGTCGGCGGGGACAGCGACGTCATGTCGTCGAACCACCACTCCCTGCCGGCGCAGGGCCGCATCGACTCCGGCGTCTTGGTAATGGACGACGACAACCGGCCGAAGCCCACCGTGTCAGGCGACGAGGAGCACGACGACGAGGACCGGTTCGTCGGCGTCCCCACCGCGGCGGCGGCCGCGGCGGTGGGCGTCTCCGGGGTGGCGGTGATCTT
This sequence comes from Sorghum bicolor, assembly GCF_000003195.3. Classification (NCBI taxonomy): domain Eukaryota; kingdom Viridiplantae; phylum Streptophyta; class Magnoliopsida; order Poales; family Poaceae; genus Sorghum; species Sorghum bicolor. The sequence continues at coordinate 59,857,737 of NC_012875.2, forward strand.
GGAGAAGAGCGCGGAGATGAGCCTCTCCAGGAGGCCGGACGCGTCGGCCGCCGCGGCAAAGGGCTCGCAGCTCCTGACCGCGGCGAGCACGTCGCCCCAGGTCCAGTAGCAGAGCCCGTTCACGAAGGCCTCCGCCTGCGCCAGCAGGTTGCAGGCGCAGACCTCCTCGGTCATCTCCAGGAACACGGCGGCGCAGTGCAGGAGCGGGAGGTTGGAGGGGCAGAGCAGGACGCGGCCGTTGTTGTAGCAGAACCTGGCCACGAGCTCGAAGCCGTCGGCGCCGCCCGGGAAGCCGGCGAGCTTGATGGACACGGCTTCCTTTCTGCCGCCCTTCTTCTTCTCCTGCCTCACCAGTGTCCTCAGCGTCCCCGAGAAGGCGCACATGACGCTCTGTTACATTGCATTGCATCGATGGTGAGACGAGATCAATTCAGAAGCAGAAAGAAGACAAAAAAAAAAAAGGTTAATTTCTTGATCTGAGGAGACGCCTTAGGAAGAAGAGAGAACTTGGCACGCGGTGTGAGTGATACGTGCCTGGTGGAGATGAAGCGTGTGATGGCCATTGATGTGCACCTTGAGGTCGCAGAGCTCATTCATGGCTCACGAGAGGAGGAGGAAGAAGAAGAGACGGAGGGAAGAAACGGGAGGTGATGCACTGCAGGCAGTGGAGTATAAAATAAAATCTGGGGAGGCGAGAGGGATCGGAGGGAGCTGGGGAAGATTTGCCTTGTGGTTTGCTCAGCCTCAGCGGCCTGGGACCGGCACTCCCCTCCTCAAGGCATGACCATGACCATGCACAGTCACAAGCTCACAGTGGTATAGGTAATAGGTGCAAGTTGAGGGGGGAGTGCGCGGGCATGCATGTGTCCCGTGCAAAGATTGTTGGGTGACTCACGCATGCTTCCTAAGAAGAAAACAAAAGCAAGTTTTGGTCTGGGTAGGCTCCAGGTTCTCTGAACTCCTCACTCTTCACGTACTCTTCAGTGTAGGGCTTGCTGCTGGGCTCTGCGGCGCAAAGCTTGTAGAGCAAAAAAGGGACCTCGCCTTCGGAATGCACTAGAGCTACAAACAAAAATGCATTGGTCTGTTGTGCTGCTCTGTTCAGAAATGGGGAGATCTCATTCGTGGCTGGCTGGCTACTGTGGTGGGCTGAGCTTTTGGTCTCTGTTCAGAATCTGTGGACGACTGTACATGTCAAGACCTGATCAACATCAACGCATCAGAGTGTGCGCAACAAAGCTTTAGCTATGTCAAAGCGTACAAGTTCCTTTTAAAAAAGAAAAAGGATAAAAGTAGCTCATTAAGTTGACAGATGGCAATGCATTTGAAAAGGTTTATGCAGTCCACTTTTGATAGCAAAGCAAGCAAGGATGTCAAGAAATAGGGTTAGTGTTTTTTTAGGACCACTGTATACACGTAGATACTATACACACACTCACTTTTATGAGTGGTAAGGCCTCATCTCTCCCTAGTTTGTCACCATCTAGGCCTCACTTTGTCAATGGCTGCCTCCTACAGTCACCTTCTATTATCACTGTCGTCACTTCTTCTATCCCTAGCTACCCGAACCCGTTGATCAGTTGTCCGCGCCACCATCGTCTGCTAGTGGGTGGTCATCTACCACCACAACCTTGTCACGTCACCGCTGCGCCCACCACGCCCACCAGCAGTCTTACCTCTAGGCCGCCATCTCTTATTGGCAAAGGCCTCCTATCTCGCGTCTTGAAGCGTAACCTCACCAGAGCCCTCGTTGGAGTTGGGGATCATAACTCTAGCATGACAAATGGTGGCGGAACAAAAACCGGTCATTCAAAACCTCTAAATCATTTAACCTTTAGGCCTTGTTTGGATATAGACGGATTCATTTTAATCCATGTGTATTGGTGTGGGTTGGGGTGGAATTTAATTCAAGTTCCACTCCAATCCACCTCAACACATGTAGATTGATTTGAATCCGACTACATCCAAACAAGGCCTTAATCAGATTTTCCCTAAATTTAACTTGCTATGCAACTTGCTAGCTAGTGTTTTTAGCCCGTTCCTCTTTATCATCCTACGCCACCTCAAGTACACATGCTATGATCCTATGACTACGCGCCGCTTAAAGACTTGGCAGGGAAAAACAATTCACACAGAACAAATAAGAGACCAGGACGCATCACCGCTCTTATTTAATTGACCCGTGAGGCCATGACAGTTTGTTCAGGCATGTGTCCTTTTGTCAGGGAGCTGGTGCAATTGCCGTGGATTTTACTAATCTGAAAAACTAATTGCGCCAGGTTTTATTTTGTCACATTAATTGGTGGCTTAGTCCATCCAAGGTTTTGTTTTTGTTTCTCCATCAGACATTCAGACAAGCTGTTAGGAATGTGACTGTTGCTCACAGCCTTAGTGCATGTGGGAGTTGGAAGGGAAAGGGCCCGTTTCATGCTTAAATTATTCGGAAATTGGAATCTGAGAGTGCTTGCCGAGGATCGGAGGAGGATGAGCGAAAGTGTGTGTGCATGCTTGCATGCATGCATAGATGGACCATTGCAAGTTTGCAACGTCCTTTTGGTGGCATGTTAATGGATGTAGTTGAAGAAAGCACAAACAAGAGGAGGAACAGGCATGCAACAACAAATGCACTTTCTAGTTCAGGGATTGGCTGTCTGATTGCTATGCTATTACAAGTAAGCATGAAAAGATTTGCACGGGGTTTGTTGTCAAACCTTCAGGGTTTAGCCTCTAATCTCAGGTTAGGTGATAAGCAAAATCAGAAGCTAAGAAGGGACAAATCAGTTGAAGTCTGCTAGCTCATTATTCTAATGGCTGGCGTCGACAGGATTGAGAGAGGGTTAGGACGAATGGCACGATAAGATATAAGATAATCCTGCAGATGCCTCCAAGCTCGGCAAGAACAACAGCAAACAACTTGCTGCTGAGAAATAGTACTAGGAGCAGTAGGTAGCTAAGGAATCCAGTCACAAGTGACAGGAGAAATGCCCTCTGGTGTTAATCTATCAGCAGGTGTGCAGCAACTCCCAAATGTGCAGTCAGTCACAACACCACACAACCAAGTACATCCACCCGTGGTTATGATGCAAATTAATTAGCCATCTAGGGAGTAGGGCTAGAGTTTTGATCAGACAAATTCTGACCCTAAATCGGTTTGACCCTACACATATCTTTCGAGGAATTCAAATACGCGCCGCATTCTACTACTATCACCTAAAACCTCTGAATTCAGTGCCCAACACGACATGCGGCTACTGAATTATGTGGGCTAGTTTCAGTAGCAATTCAAATTCAATACGGTGGTTATTTTACATTTTGCTTGGTGGACTTACTTACATACAGGTAATAAATAAAATTAAAAAGAAAACAAAATCTAGAAGCAGCAACTGCCAATGCATATGGCAAGAACAAGAACAACACTGCTACGAATAGCTTACGGCGAAAACGACCGATCTACGTTTATCATACGCGTTCCATGCATATGCATGGATCGAGCGGAGATATCCACATTTCGCGGCAATTATTCCCGGGGACGGATCGATATGATCACGGGAGATGCTCATCGTCAGGCGGGGGGGACAGGACAGCCATAGGTAGCGTCGGTTAGAATAATAAGGTGTTGAGAAGTGAAGATGAATGTTCTCCTGGTTCCACGCACTCTCACCACGCTCACCACCAGCAACTGAAAAAAAAAAAGGATAGTGACGATTCCCTCGGCGCCACGGCGGGTTGCTGGGCTGAATCACGACTCACGAGCGTTGGAGCTGGAAGCAGGAAAGGGCAAACGGCAAAGAGAGAAGGATAAAGAAGCGCCCCGGGTCTATCGTTTTCCTTGCACGGCCGTGAACGCTCTATTGTTGCTGTGATGCTGTCCCCAGCCTACTACCCTCGTTGACACTGTGGATAGAGCCGAGGAGAGGTGCGACGGATATAATTCCTAAAAGGTATATTTTGTGGACACGAGTTACCCAATTATTTCTGCATCGTGCATGATTCGTTCAAACCCACAATTTAAAGATTTTTCCACCGCTCTATGCTATGCAAAGAGGTTAGAGATATATATGCTGCCCTTTTGTAAACATGAATATAATATCCCGTTGCCGACAGTTAAATTATCTGGGGAGAAGAATACTTTTTTTAACACGAGGCAATCTCTCATTCCCATTAAGCATAACTGAAGTAGAAGATAGTTCTGACATCATTTAGAGGGCAAGAAGAGGGATACAAGTAGGAGAAGCTTTCTTCTAGACACCAAAAGCGGTCACACTAGAGTAATATCACCTACCTTAACTCTAATAATGTCCCCTAAAACAGAGCCTACTTAGTATTTGAGGGCTTCTCCTAGTTTTGATTAACTTCTTTACGGAGCTCAACTCTAGTAGTAGCCTTGAAACCTATTTGTCGGTCATATTACTCTTATTCTTTTTTTTCACTCTCCTATTCCATCACTCCCCTCCTCACCTAGCAGGGCAAAGGATTCGCCGAAAAGGAGGTCGAGGATGAGGACCTCGATGGAGAGGAGCAGGCTTGGCCTTGGTGGCGCCTTGACGGAGGGGTACATTGATGGGAGGAGCAGGTCTGGCCTTGGTGATGTCACGGTGGAAGGGAATAGGACGACGACGCGCGAGAGAGAGTTAGTGCTGGGATTTATTTTTTGAGGGGGGTGCGGTAAAAAGTAGAGAGCTCTATACGCCCCCCCCTAGCAGTTGGGTCAAGGGGGAGATTTAACATGCAAAAATGGGGGAATTTATGTCGTCTTAGTGAAATAGGCACTCAAGTTGGAGGCTATTGGATTAAGCATTTTTTTGCCCTAACACCAAAAAATAATGTAGAGACTATCTTTAGGGTCTCTGTTCTCTATTGAAGATACTCTTAAGTATTACTAGTTTCTCATAAGATTAAGAAATGCAGTAGACGCTTTTTTCAAAAAAGAAAGAAAGAAAGAAAGAAACAATTACTCGCAAGTAGCGACCAATATACAACCAGTTAGAGCGATAACAACGATATCCACTATCAAACGCTAGATGTGAATTGCGAAGGGGAGCTTCCTTTGGAACCGGGGTCTTCAAGCCCTGTCTCTGGGCCGGGAAGATTATCCTGACTTCTCTCCAACATTAGAAGTCCACCATCATGTCCTCCAGTCGATTTCTTCATAGCTGCAGCCAACATGATCTGAACACCTTCAACGACTGCCTCTTGCATCTTACCTGGGATAGACCTGCCCAAACATTACATCACAGGCAAACAAAATACAAGTCATCAGGATTCTTGATGTTTTTTCCTTCCAAACTAGGCTAGTTATTCTGTTGGGAAGCGCGCACGCACACACACAACAGTATCATTTTTCTCTTTATTGACAAAGTGTTCAACTTCTTAGCGTTCCTTCTAAACTAATAATGGGCCTGAAACTTGAACTGGAATCCTAGCCATCCATCTAGATCTGGTTTCGGGCCCTCCAGAATCCTGTCCCATCCAACGATTCGTAGGTGCACAACTAGGTGCCTTGATTTGCGAACAAGTTGTATGTCAACCGAACATAGCTCTACGCCGATAATAATACTCAGTCGGTTAGGACGGCGACAATGCTCATTCCCCTCCTCTGCCCCAATAATTTAGTCATTGGAACGAAGGTGGATATAGACGAATGATGGATAGGTCCCATGTACCAGTATCTACTAGAATGGATTTGAGGGACCTGATTTGAGGATGCTGAAGTAAATACATAAAAAAATGCCCTTAAAAGTAGAGGGAGCTCTCAAATCAAAAGAAATGGTCCCAATTTGAGGGCTCGGGTTGGAGATGATGTTGTTGGAGGCTAGATCAATAAGTTAGCTCATCTATTAGTCCCCCTCTTGGATGTGTAGGGCTAATTTTGATTAAAAAAAAGAATTTGATAAAAAATAGCTAATATTTAGTTGGCTAACAATTAGCTCAATAGGCCCTTAGAAATGGCCATGAAAAGCCTGATGTCCTTATCTCAAAGGACTCACAAAACTCCGACACAATGACATCATGGAAGATAGCTTTTGGAATGCAGAATCATACACAAGTTTTTTTAAGAATTATTTTATTTTCATATTTAAAATAAAAAACATTCCCACATTCCAAATAGGAATTTTACTGGAGTCAGTTTGCTGTGCTGGAAATTTCAAACCAAACATTACCTACCTCGCAGCATTCTCAAGATTACATTTAATCCTCACAGTTCTACTTTTCTTTTACGGCGTTCACAGTTTAACCTCCCTATCAGCATTCTCAAAGACGATATATTTTAGTGCACTTGGGTCTGTGTTGTTCCCTTACATTTCCCAGTCTGATTTGAAGTGCAAAAATCAAATCAAAGAAGATAAAAAGTTGTCTCTCTCCCTCGCCAAGCCACCAAGCTGAAACATATGCGATCTCCTCCAAATCCAAAGGCGGCAGTAAATCGCAATCGAACAAGTCCACAACTCGGCCCAATGCCGCAACGGAAAGCTAGTCCACGGAGATCTCACGACGCCGGAGCCCGCCTAGGCGGTTGCACGAGGACGAGGACATGATCACCGGAGGGGCCGGGGGCGCGCGGTGTCCACGTGGCGTCCCCCAGCGCGGCAGAATCCGATGGCGCGCGCTCGCCATTGGCCGGCGCTCTATCCATCCTACCGCCACCGAGATTTCCCGCGGGCGGGGCGGATCCTGTGGCTGCCCCGCGCCGCGGCGCCGCTATTAATTAATATCTGCCGTCCTGCTGCTGCTCCCTCCAACGGACTGATCAGTGACCGCTAAAGCTAACCACACCAAACCCCCCGGCCATGGCGCTCGCGTCCACCTCCGCCACCGCGCCCGCTGCCGTGCTCAAGACCCCGTCGTTCCTCGGTGCCAGGCGCGCGCTCGCCAATGCCGCCGCCGCTGCCAAGCCCGCGCCGCGCCGCTCGCTCGTCGTCGTCGCCGCGGTCGCCCCCAAGAAGTCGTGGATCCCCGCCTTCAAGAGCGACGCCGAGTTCATCAACCCGCCATGGCTCGACGGCTCGTAAGTCATTTCGCGCTGTCTTTTCTTCTTACTATATATATATATATATGCTAGTAACTGAACTGAGATGAGGAGATCGGACAGCCGAATTGACCGACCATGACGCCGCCGCGCGCGACTTTGCTTGCATGCAGGCTCCCCGGCGACTTCGGGTTCGACCCGCTGGGGCTGGGCAAGGACCCGGCGTTCCTCAAGTGGTACCGGGAGGCGGAGCTGATCCACGGGCGGTGGGCGATGGCGGCCGTGCTGGGCATCTTCGTGGGGCAGGCGTGGAGCGGGATCCCGTGGTTCGAGGCCGGCGCCGACCCGGGCGCCATCGCGCCCTTCTCCTTCGGCTCGCTGCTGGGCACGCAGCTGCTGCTCATGGGGTGGGTGGAGTCCAAGCGCTGGGTGGACTTCTTCAACCCGGACTCGCAGTCCGTCGAGTGGGCCACGCCCTGGTCCCGCACCGCCGAAAACTTCGCCAACTTCACCGGCGAGCAAGGCTACCCCGGCGGCAAGTTCTTCGACCCGCTCGGCCTCGCCGGCACCGTCAAGGACGGCGTCTACATCCCCGACGTCGACAAGCTCGAGCGGCTCAAGCTCGCCGAGATCAAGCACGCCCGCCTCGCCATGCTCGCCATGCTCATCTTCTACTTCGAGGCCGGACAGGGCAAGACGCCGCTCGGCGCGCTCGGCCTATGATTTTGCATTGCATGCTGCCGGTGCCGACGACGACCGTGTCGTGTCATGCTGTGTACTTGTATTCATCGATCGATCGAATTCGAATCGACCGAGTTAAATTCTCGATTGGGCGCGTGGCGTGGGTGAGGGACGTATGGCTTCATCTTCATCGGATCAGACGCATTGAAATGCAAACAATGGATCAAGCTTGCCTTGCTTGCATGGGATTGATTGGATATTTGGATTGGAGATCAAAGAAGAGCGTAGCAGCAATGTACTGTCTGTGTTCGTGACAGCAAATGGGGACTTCTTCTCTGTTTTTTCCTCTTCCGTGTATGTACCATGTAATGTATAGTTTGTGAATGCTAGTCTTAGTTTTGTTGAGCACAATCGGGGATTTAACCGGAGAGTTTTCAATTTCAATTGAAAAATGTTGGCTTATGCTCCTAGGATTTCGTTGACTTTTGAGAGGATAAACCTCTCTTCAACACTATGCTTTGACAGAGTCATCTCTTGGAAAGATGATCCAAACTCATTTGTCTAGGTCAATTGCTACAGCGTTTGTTACTGATCTAGTATGTCCCTTATTTCTTGGTCCTCGCTGAGGGTGAAGACTTATGAATTCAGGACCAATCCTAGACTGTTTCGCGTGAAAAAAAAGGTATTGCAGAAGTCTTCCCTGTTTCTTGATCTAGAGTATGCCAGTAGATGAAGACCCCTGTTCTTGGGCTAGATGATCTTCTCCGTGCAGCCCACATGATTTCTTTGGCTTTGCCTGCCCGGGCATGAGCCTTTTGGTCAACAACAGTTTTCATCCTAATGACATGGAAAAAAAAATCCAATTTACCTTCTCAATAATCATTGTTGTTTAATTTTCATTCATAATCTATAAAACCATTTGTTTTTGCACCTTAGAGTGATTTTTATGGTTTCTTTTTAGAAGAGGGTAAATCGAACTAAGTTGAAAGTCTATAAAAGTAAATTAGAATAAAAATATTTTTATTAAAAATCATAAAAACATAAAAAATACAATTTTAAAAATTATCTAAATATTCTTACATGAAGAAATAATGCAACTAAAAATCCTAAAACCTAGTTTAATAGTAAAATTATTTTATAACAAAATATTAGGAAACTAGTTTTATTTGTTTTAAAATCATGTTATATCAATATATCTTATGGTGCCTATCCTGGAAATCCTAGGTATGGTGGGTGGGCAGAACATTTTGGTAAAAAAACAACCGCTATGTTGTCCATTCCTTTAACGACGACAATGTGTAAGAGTAGATGGGTGACCGTAAAGGGCATAAGTAGCCCATCTTAGATTGACATGTACCGTTAGATCTTAGATCTAAAGAAAAAGAATCTAAGGGCCTGATATGAGATGGGTAAAAAATTTTAGGTGACAAATATTTTAAAATTCTTTAACTCTACATATAGTATAGATAGATACTCCCTCTGTTCCAAATTATAAGTCATTCCAAGAATCTTGGAGAGTCAAAGAATTTTCAAGTTTGACAAAAAAATATACAGAGAAATATAAAGATTTATGTCATAAAATAGATATACTATGAAAATATAACTAACAAAGAATCTAATGATACTTGGTTGGTACCAATATAATTTTGCTATATAAATTTGGTTAAATTTGAAAACTTTGACTCTCCAAGATTCTTGGAATGACTTATAATTTGGAACGGAGGAAGTAGATAGATAGATAGATCTGGGTGAAAATTTTCTCACCTTATATGACATGACATGACATGACAAGAAAGTGATCTTCTAATTTTTCAAACAAAAAATGGAAGTGTGTACTAATGATAATCGAGGTCCAGGGCCGGGCTGGGCCTAGGGCTACTAGGGCCATGGCCCTAGTCGGGTCGATGGGCCAACCCAACAAGGCATTTCGCATCGACGGAACGCGTTCCGTCCGGGTCGGGCCAGCGATCGACCCATCGCCATCGCGGCGAGTCGCCGACCTATGTCTCTCGCCCGCACGGCCCGTTTGTGCTCTCACACAGAAGCAAAACGTCATTGCTGCCCTCTCGGCTCTCCCAGTTCCCCACCCTGGTTTCCTTTCCTGGTGAAGCTTCCAGAGGGTAGGGAGGCAAACCAAATTCGATTCTCCTTCTTCTCATCTCAGGTAGCAGTCACGCGATGAATCCGGGAGCGGCCAGATAAATTCCTCCTGGACGAACCCTAATTCCTCGATCAGTTTTTTTTTTCTCTGCGGGGATTAGTTTTCACCGAGTCCTTCTGGTGCTGGGCGTGCTCGTGTGCAGGTTGCCAGGTTGGACTCCATGGCGGCGGCGCTCGCGGTGACGGACGAGGTGGCGCTGCCGATCCGGGCGGTGGGGGATCTGGCGGCTGCCGCCGAGGTCTCGCGGGAGGAGGTCGCCGTCATCACCCAGTGCGCGGCGCTCGGTGAGCTAGCTACCTTCGGCCCCGTCTTGCCCTCTCTTCATTTTCTTCCTCATCGTATGCTCGATGTCCGCGATGAAGGGCGACTTCGTGCGTGCGTGCGTGTGTGGATGCAGGAACCTGTCAATTCGTGTTTTTTTTTTTGCTTGCTTGCATGCTTCAATTAGCGAGCCTTCTGGTGTGGTTTCGTCGAATGGGCTCATTTTTTTAGTCAAATTTGGAGTAGACATTTGGTTCTTAGGGTTTCGTACTTTAATTCGGGAATTAGTTCGTCAAACCATGCTCCCGGGATCGGGAGTAGCCCATCGATTAGTTCCAGGTATCTTTCCCCCTTTATTTTTGTATGCAAAAATGATAGAAGACGATAGGAACTGCACAAACACTGCTCCCTGTTTGTGATCCAGTGCAAGCAATGTATACTTGCTCCAATTTTATTAACATGGTACACTTTAGGGAACCTTGCTGTAGTTTCCTTTCAGCTCTCTGGACCAAACCTTATGTTCGCGGGACTTCCTAAACACCTGCTATTGGATAAAAGAAAAAAAATGTGTTAGTATTACTTGCTGTGTTGTTTTTTTTAAAGAAACTTCTGATGCCTGTGCCTCAAACTGTAGATTAGCAGGGTGCCTATCATGGGCTTTATATTTTAGTGAATCATTGTTGTAGTAGTTTTAGTTCAAGATTACAGATTTTTTTTATTATTATTACTTGATCTGCACATGCTGAAGGAAGAATAATAATAATAACTGAGTACCTGGTTGAACTATGGTAACTGGCACCTGCGTCTGAGACTAGAGTTCAGAAACAAGTGCTTTCTAGAATAGACCTTATCCTTCATATCTTTAAACTCTTCATTCATCTTTAGACTTCAGTGATTCGTCAGCTTCACAAGGTCCTCCTTTGATAGGTATAGGTCTTCTGAATCAGAATCAGAAAATGCAGTTCGTTTAGTAATTCTCCTCTTCCTGTTAGACTTGGATACAGAATCATGTGAACCTGCTTCCTGTGCCTTCTCGGTTCCTGGCACATTATTGGCTTCACTTGAAGCTTTAGTACTCCCTCCAACGCTTTTATTAACCCCATCATCTGTGTGTTTGTTTGTCTCCATATCATCTTGTTGGGGGGCTGAAGTTGAAAACCCAAACCTATGAAATGCAGATGTCGAGTATGGAGCCAGCTGATTCAACAAAGGAATGACCTGCTTGTAAAACAACTATGTGATAAGGTTATTATAACAATAAAAAAACAGTAAAATTAAACGAGCAAACGAAACAAGGTATTAATCGGACGCTGAAAACGCATACCCACTCAGGTGTTATTCATGTCTACCTATATGATATTTAAAGTGTGAACGGAGAACCCAAGAAAGCATTCCCTATTTGTTCAAATGATATTGACCCTAAAACCCACATCAAAACTTCATGATCAAAGTGAATTGCTCTACACACTAATCTTCCTATCGCTATTTCACACGCAATGGAAAATATGAGGTAAAACCATAAAAGAAGAATATATTTTCTAGATCAGCCAGAGATGAAAGCTAGGATTATACTTTCAAAAAGGAACTTTTTTTTTTTGCCATAGATTCAATATCTGAATTTAAATTTAATGGATCAGTAATATGCTTCCGGACTATGGACTAGCCCATGTGTGTTTTTATGGATAAGCGGAGTGCTAGTATTCCTGATTTTGGGAGCCTATATTATACACTTAATAATGTTTGATTTTGATTTGTGCTAGGCTTTGCTATGCCATCCTCGTTATGTGCACTTTGGTGTATTATCACAAAATTGTAACCAAACTATTGTTCTGGCATGCAACAGGTGGAAAGTTGCCTTTTGAGGATGCATCAGTTGGTGCGGTTCTTGCAGTCATTAAAAACGTGGAAAGCTTGAGGGAGCAATTGGTTGCTGAAATCAGTCGGGTGCTGAAAGCTGGTGGAAGAGTATTGGTGCAGAGCCCTGCACTCTCATCCAGTCAGAAGGTAACTTATCAGAATTTGCCTTCCTTACCTCGTTTCTCTTGCACTGTTAATATAAAGTGCCAACTTTTATGTCTGTCTCTGTTAGCCAAACACTGATATTGAGCGCAAGTTACTGATGGGAGGATTTGCTGAAGTGCAATCTTCTGCTGCAAACTCGCAGGATAGCGTGCAATCTGTTACAGTGAGTGGTCTAAGTTCATGTGTTATAATATGTCAATATTGCTGTGCAGGCTTTATTTTTTGTGCTAATTTGAACCACTTGTAGGTTAAGGCAAAGAAGGCTAGCTGGAGCATGGGCTCTTCTTTTCCCCTCAAGAAAGCAACGAGGGCCCTTCCCAAGATTCAAATTGATGATGACTCTGATCTGATTGATGAAGACAGCCTTTTGACTGAAGAGGACCTGAAGAAACCACAACTTCCAGTTGGTACAGTAACAAACCCTGTCAACTTAGTTCAACTTCGTAAGCAATAGCCAATCTAGGTTTGGATCCTAAACAGTTAACTGATATTTCAACAGTCGGGGATTGTGAAGTGGGGGCAGCAAAGAAAGCATGCAAGAACTGTACTTGTGGCAGGGCTGAGGCTGAGGAGAAGGTTGGGAAGCTAGAGCTCACTGCAGAACAGATCAATAACCCTCAGTCAGCTTGTGGCAGTGTAAGTATTGGTATAGGATTAAGTGGCACTTATGCTCGCATGTGAAATTCCATGTTCTTGCATACGTTCACTCGGATTAGGTTACTTATGACGTCTGGTGATCTCCGTAAATGGTTCTTGCAGTGTGGGTTGGGCGATGCCTTTAGATGTGGAACCTGTCCTTACAGAGGTCTTCCACCATTCAAGCCTGGCGAGAAGGTAACAGTCTTATCTGTATTTTCCTCACCTGTACCCTTCTAGAGCTGATCAACTATGTCGATTGTAGTCTGATCTGGATTCTGATTTGTGATGCCATGCTCACTGTTGCTTCTCCAATTGGCAGGTTTCCTTGTCTGGCAACTTCCTTGCTGCTGACATATGATGGCATCATCAGATACATGCAAGTGAACATCGGCAAAACGAGGAGATAGGAATACTTCTGTCAATTTGTTCGTTCGTTTGGATGCTACGTTGTTAGTTGAGGTCGATGCTCACCGGTTTACGTTCAAAAAAAATTGATGCTCACCGGAAGAACTGCATTTTAAATAGCTTCTGTTAGCCAATGCGAGCGTGCGTGTGACTTGTCTTTCGGATAATGTACTCGTGCCGATTGTTTGATACTACAAGACGGTGATATCCTACATATTTTCTCTCAAGTTGGCCAAGCGCGCCTCGACACAAACAAGTGTGCATGTGTTGTCAGATTTTGCAGCCCTGGGTGTCGAGAATATTGCTCACCCATCGCAGGCCAGGAATGATTTGACATTCGTTTCGTGTCGTGGTTAGTAAAATATTTTAGTTTTGAGTTATACAGAGGATCAATGATCTATGCAAGACCAAACTTTTGTACTGTACAACCGAAGAACAACGATCTATGTGGCAAGCATGCTCTCATTTGAAAGTCACCGCTCGTTTATACGTGGCGAGATCACCAATAGGCAAAGATGATTAGCACACCATGCTGGGCAGTAGCTTCACCTTGAACTCTAATTAGACGTGAAATCTTGGCCCAATATCCAAACGCCAACCTTGTCCACGGTCAATGGCCAAATTTTGGTCGGGCTACGATAATATGGTGGAGTGTTGCTAAAAAAAGGGTGTAGTTTATATAAAAAAAAATGATCTATGGTGGATGGAAGATCATCTACGGTCTGACCGAACTGGCCAATCTAGAAATGATCTAATATGGTGGAGTCTTGCTAAAAAAAGGTGGAGTTTATATATATAAAAAGATGATCTATGGTGGATGGAAGATCATCGAGTGTTGCCGATAGATCCAAACCGTGTGCTCGTGCTCGATATCATCGTCATCACCAAATAAAACAGGAGAATAATGTATCATCAAGTAATAATAAATCAGTGGTTATTAAACACGATCCATGGTTAACAAGGGCCTTGTTTAGTTTCAAAATTTTTGGCAAAATAAGTACTATAATATTTTTATTTGTATTTGACAAATATTGTCTAATTATGGACTACCTAGGCTCAAAAAATTCGTCTCATAAATTACAGATAAACTATATAATTAGTTATTATTTTTATTTATATTTAATACTCAATATATGTGCCGCAACATTTGATATGTCAGGTAATATGAAAAAAGTTTTAATTTTTTTTTTACCTAAACAAGGCCCAAGTCGCCATCCACTGCCCTTGGAGGCTCGGACCAACCACCAACCAGCGCGGCGACGCGTCCGCCGGCTCCCGTATCCTCCTTCCAATCCAGCCCTTGAGCTGCCTCGGCAGTCGCAGCACAAATTCGCGTCTGCATCGTCGTGCTCGTGCCTGCCGGCCCCTCTCTCCTTTTGCTTTGGCTTTTGCTACCGCATCGGCAGCGCTCTTGCTCGTCGTTGAAATATCCACAGGGGAAAAGAAAACAAACATTCTCCTCCGCCTCGGCCCCAAGCTGCAAACCCCCTCTGCGAAGTCTCCCACCGCCGCGCGCCGATCCGGACCGGAGGCCTCCTGCTCTCTACCCACCTCGCGGCCTCGCCCCGTGGATCTGCGCGGCGGCCGGCGGGCGCGATGGCGGAGCCGGAGCGGGAGCAGCAGCGCCCGCTGCTGGAGGTTTGTGCCTTTCTTTTCATCCAAACGTGCGTCTCCCTCACTCGCTGGGCCTCCCATACCTGCGCCCCTGTTCGGACCATTTCAAAGTCGGGAGGAGGAGACGAGCGCCGATTGGGTCAACGGATAGGAGCCCCCTACTTCCGGTGCTCTTGATAGATTTGACAGTCTTGGATAGCAGTGCCGTCTAGTGTGTCTGTTCAGTTCCCTGATGTGGTTACCCTTGTTTTCTTGCTTCATGTGTACCTATGGAACTAACCAGATAGTGCCGGTTGATTGGCCTGGATGCTTGTCCATAGGAAAAGCAGTCTGTGACAGCTTTACTCTATTGATTAGGATGGATTTTGCAATAGGGATTAACCACAAGGTCCTTTTATGGACACCTTACTCCAATTAAGACTTTATGCTTAGACATAATGGATATGTATATGTATGGCAAGAGATAATTAATCAGTTACTTGTGAATTGCAACGGTAGCAGAATTAGAAAAAAAATGCAGATATGCTGTTTGTCATAAGCGAAACTTGCAAATATTATGTTAGATTTAGTATTGAGTGAAGTAACTGTAGATATGGGTTGGAAGTTATACTTAGGTTTACTTTGGCATTGAGTCCTGTGGGAAGGATGGTTGAGAAACACCATCCATGTATAAATCCGATGCTTTTGCTCATCTGCAAGTATGGTATTCCTTATTGGTGCATAACTGTAGTATCACCTGAAGCATTGTGTTAATTTCCACCCTCCTTTTGTTCAGGTAGAGCAATCCGTCACATCCATACCGGAAGATCATGAAGCCACATGTTGGGGCTGTGGGCTCCGGCTTGTTTTTGCGAGTTATTCACCTATCTATAAGTGTGGCTGGTGTGGAGCCATTACGCAAATTAACCAGACCACAAGGAAACCTGATAGTATATGGTTTTCCCACTGGAGGCGCCTACGGGACAGATTCTTTGTGACTGTGCTCATCCTCTTCATGCTCTTTGTTATATGTATGTTCCCCATCTCTTGCTACCAGCATAATTTATAACTTGTCACAGTTACTCGTTTATTTCATGTAGTTCTGCTATTGATATTTATCAATTTTATTTCTTAGTCAGTTGTTTATTTAGCCTGTAATTTTGTTTAACACAGGTGGTGGGGTCTGGGCGGTATATCCTATTGTTTTCTCAATCAGCAACTTTTGTGGTATCTTTCACTGCATGGTAACAGCTGTGTTGGCTGTATTTACCATCACAAGCTATTGCTTGGCCTCTTTTAAATCTGCAGGCGCACCAATAAGCATACGGTGGGGCAGCTATCCCATGGTTGGGAAAAGTGATCTTGACAACTATACCTTTTGTGCATACTGTAATAAACCAAAGCCCCCCAGAGCACATCACTGCCGATCTTGTAAAATGTGTGTGGTGGACATGGATCATCATTGCCCATTTGTAAGTATGATATCTGCATTCTGCTGCGTTAGTATTTTTTGTTGATTGTTAGTTGGCTTGTTTATTCATTCCCCCCTTCTGTTCAAGTGCAGATTGGCAACTGTGTGGGAGCATCAAACCATCAAGTGTTTGTCATTTTTCTTATATCTGTGGTTATTAGTTGTTCTTATGCTGCTGGGATGACCATATATGCGAGTTATAAGATATGGCCCTCTGTTGATTTTCCAAACCTAGCATCAAACCGTCACTCAATGAGTTTTTGGAAAATATTGTTGGAGATTATTACTACAGTTGCAGGCTCTGCCTTCTTCTTGTCAGCAAGGGGTCTAATTCTGGTATATCTAGCATTCGCTAGTTTATCAGTCAATGCTGGTATAGGTGTATTACTGTGCCAGCAGCTTAGTTATATCTATGAAGGAAACACATATCTCAACCATATAAGTTCACCAAATCCCTTGCATGGAGAGAGGGGTTTTCAGAACATTGTTAGATTTTTTGGGTGCCCTTATCCAATTGCCAGAGTTCTGTTGCGATACTCAAACACTGGCAAGTTGCAGGATAATTCAGGGTCAAAACTTCTTTAGAGGTAATAATGACGTGTAGATCAGTAAAGTCCATTTTTCATGTTCCTTCTTAGTCGTGACCTAATAAATAGGTTCATTTACATGTAGGTTTCAGTGATACACTTTTACTGTCCCAGCAATTCAGACATGTATGGAATTAGTTGTTCCAATTCAAGATGGTTTCTGTTACCCAGAACCGTGATTTGTGAACCTCAGTTGACCACCAACAGATTAGTTTGAATAACTGAAGCCGTTCAGGGACAAAATACTCATGATTATCCATGTTCTAGAGGAAGAGCATTAGTTGTTCATGGGGATGTCACTCACACTGATTAAGTAGAACAATTTCGGCAGATGCTGAAATACCATGTGGCCTGCGCATTCATTGCCTGCAGACAATCATAAGGTGCTGATGGTCTTGCAATAAATTGCAGTATCTGAAATCTGCATCATCATCACTGCCTTTTTCAACAGAGTCGAAGATCGAAGCTTCACGCTGCAGAAGTGGTCATTATGATTAAATCTGACAGTGATTTTGAGTGATGCTAGAATTTTGAAGACAAATATGTATACTACAAAACCTCTATGACGTTAATACACTGACATGTGTATAGGAAAACATTGTAACATTCACTTGGTGTAAATTAGTTGATTAACCATGTACATGTATGTGGCATTCATTGTTTTCTTCAACGGTTCAACCTTTTTGTCTTGATGCCTGATGGTATACAAATCCAACCGGGATTGGGCTGGGTCGCCCAACAGAAAGTGGCTCACGTACGCAGTTAGACTTTGCAACCATTTGACTGCATTTTTATTTGTTCTTTGTGGGGTTTTCATGAAATCAGCAGCTTGGAATATCTGTGCGTGAATGCACCAGTTCGTTGAATGTTTCTTGTGACCAGCGACTGACGCAACTGCATTCATGTCATCAGTTATTCTGATATACTAGTACTAGTAATATTTTTTAAAAAAAAAAGAAAAAAAAATGCCTGCGCCAGCCGTTTCCATTGCCCTAGTACGTACTACGTAGGTTATGTCAATCTTTGCATGGACGGAATTTCGAGCACAAGCCTTGTTTAGGCCTTGTTTAGTTCATCCCGAAAACCAATTTTTTTCAAGATTTCTCGTCACATTGAAATTTAGGACACATACATGAAGCATTAGATATAGACGAAAACAAAAGCTAATTACACAGTTTGCCTGTAAATCATGAGATGAATCTTTTTAACCTAGTTAGTTTATAATTAGATAATATTTGTCAAATGAAAACGAAAATGCTACAGTGCCGAAATCTAAAATCTTTTCGAAACTAAACAAGGCAAAAGGTTTTGCAAAATGAACACTATAGCAATTTTGTTTATATTTGACAAATATTATCTAATCTGGACTAACTAGGCTCAAAATATTCGTCTCACAAATTACCGGTAAATTGTGCAATTAGTTATTTTTATCTACATTTAATATTTCACGAGAAATCTTGAAAAATTTTAGGCCTTGTTTAGTTCCCTCTAGGATTCAACAAATTTTCAAGATTCTTCGTCACATCGAGTTTTGCGGCATATGCATGGAGCATTAAATATAGATTAAAAAATAACTAATTGTATAGTTAGGTTGAAAATCGTAGGAGAAATCTTTTAAATCTAATTAGCTTATAGTTAGACAATAATTATCAAATACAAACGAAATACTATAATATCAAAATCTAAAAACTTTTCGGATCTAAGGCCTTGTTTAGTTCGCAAAATTTTTCGTTTTTGGATACTGTAGCATTTCGTTTTTATTTGACAAACATTGTCCAATTACGGAGTAACTAGGCTCAAAAGATTCATCTCACAAATTACAGCTAAACTGTGCAGTTAGTTTTTATTTTCGTTTATATTTAATGCTTCATGCATACGACCAAAGATTCGATGTGACGGAGAATCTTGAAAATTTTTGCGAACTAAACAAGGCCTAAAAATTTTGGAAGTAAACAGGGCCTACACGAGCCACGAGTACAGCACAGACCTGTCCGTATCCCGTCACGTTACGTTACGTTACGAGAGTACTCGGAAACTTGTCCTGTCACGTCGTGTGGTGGTGGGGTCCGGCCCGGCTTTCCGGGAGCGCGCACGTACACGCGCGCCGCCACCGCCCATTAGCTCTTGCTCCTTGCTTGCTATGGATCGATCGATCGTGCAGGGCTGCAGGCTGCCATGCATGCATGGGTCTCGACGGCGACAGACCCTCAACTCCAGTCTCCACTGCATGCATGTGTTCGTCAGTACCAAACGCGACGTTGAACAAAGTCATGGATCGAGGACCAAGCATGGCGCATGGATCGATCCATCTCTGATGCATGGGACGGGGATAGATGGAAGAAGATGATGATCAATCGATCGTACCACTGCCGGCAGCCGCGCGCGAGCATGCATGTAGGTACGTGTCCGGCACATGGTTTCCTTGCATCGCAAGCGAGATTGCTTGCTTGCGTCGATTGATTGGCCGTCCTTGCATGCCCCGTTGTTCCCGGAACCGGCGTCCTGACGTGAAGAACACATGACAGATCGACCCTCCTGTCCGATCGATCTCTCGATCTGAGAGAGCGAGGTAAGCGATCACCTCTTAATTTCTACTAAAATTCAGGTAATTATTGAAGTTTATTAGGCGACTAAAAAGTTTAGTTTCATACAATTAGTTGAGCTGGACTAAAGTTTAGTCCACCCATTTGAATGATCTAAGAACTCAATTTTAAGTCTATGATCCTCACAAGCTCTAATCCACCCTGTTCTGTTCCTTTGGCCACATGTCATGTGCTGGGCTACTAGCTAAGCTAGTTTTACGCCCTCATCCACCGCCCTGCAACTTGCACTGCCTTGTTTAGTTTAAATTTTTTTTGTAAAATAAGAATAGTGATACTTTTGTTTGTTTAATAATATTGTCCAATCATAGGCTAACTAAACTCAAAAGATTTGTCTCACAAATTACAAATAAATTATGTAATTAGTTATTTCTTTTATCTATATTTAGTGTTTTATACATGTGTCACAAGATTCCTTTCTAACGAAGAATCTGAAAAAAAATTTATAAAATATTTTAGAAACTAAACAAGGCCACTGCTGGGGAGCACAGTGTTGATTCCGTACGCACCCCCTAATGCGATTTCGCTTTGGCCAGTGTACGACGCGCATCCTCATCATCGTCACAGCACATGGTTAGACGTGGCACGTGACGCGCATAAACCGCATGCGGCCATACGCCGATCGACGACCCCTACTACGTCGCCGGCGCGGCCATGTCAACGGCCGGGTAGATGCATGCGAAACACAAAAGCCGGCCGTGCTGGCTGCCCGGCCGGCCACGTACGCCGGACGACCTCGGCATGTTGCCATGTGCGCGCCGCGCTCGCCCGGCAGCACTGTGGCATGGCGCAAACTATACTGCTCCTGCCAAACCCCTAACCTACTAGCAACAAGTCGATCCAGCTCGTGTACCGACAGACAAATCCTCATATTTTAGCGGTTAAAGTCGGACGCGTCACTCTACATTTCTGGCGAAAGTAGCAGAGAAAGCTGTTGCTGCGTCGCCGCCGGCGGTTCATGTGAATCTTTTTTTTTTTTTGGTAGTAGAACATGCGTGTGCTGTCTGCACTTGCAAAGTTGCAATGCACTGCATTGCCAGGGGCGAGAGTCGGATAGGAGGGCGAGGCCCCCGCTCGTCTTTACAGCTCAAAGATTCACAAATGGCACATGCATGCCGACGCTGCCGTCCCCCCTGGCTGGGCTCTGGCTCACCCTCCGCCCGGCCGGCCGGGGGAATAATAAACAATAATGCCGGCCGGCTGGCTGGCCGCCGATGGATCGATCGGCTTCAGATCCAACAGAAATCCGCTTTCTGATCGCTGCCGTGAATTGGCCTGGCTTGGCCCGCTCGACTGTACCGCTGCTGGTGCCGGCAGCTCGCTATTTCCAGGGGCCAGGGCCCTTTGGCGCGTGTGCTCTGCTTGCGCCATGCTCACTGCTCCTTCTGCAAGACTGTCCAAACCCTCGTCGTGCTCGTCTCTGGCTGGCTGCGCTGCGTGTTAATTTCCTGGGCTTTTAATGGTGGCCATGCCATGCCAATGATAACAGATAAGTCTATTGGATGGTTTTCTCAAAGGTATGCTGGCTACGTTTAGTCAAAGACTTTCTTTCTTTCCAGATTCTGTGTACACGGTTGTAATTTGCTACAGCCGAACTTTATGTCCGTTTTGAACTCTGTAATAATTGGTTTGATTTTATCTTTAGATAGATGAAGCCGGATAATATATCCTTTATCAAAAAAAATGATAACAGATAAGCTGTGGCTGCCGTGCACTTGCCGTCAGTCAGTCAGATTGGAGCTGGGAGCTGCATGCTGCCGCCTGTAATGTAACAAACCAACCCCGCACCCCGCACTCCTTTTACAGGTAGATAATGCCAAGACAGAACAGGTAACAGATCGATTCAGATTGTAGTAGGGCGCTGTTGATGGTACTGGTAGCCACCCTGGCCAAGCAGCAAGCACTGATGAAGGCAAAATCGGAACAGGACATATGTGTAATGGCTAATAACCTAACCTCACGCACGCCATATGTACTCGCTCGGTTCATCAAAAATAAAATGCAATTCTCATATTTTGAGAAGTCATACGGTTTCAACTTTGACTAAAATTATATAAAATTGTAATAGCACTCATGAGACAAAAATAAGTATTACTAGATTAGATATAGAATATATTTTTATAATAAATTTATTTCAAGACATAAATGATAATACTATTTACTATGAACTTATTTAAAGTTGGATTAGTTTGATTGACACGTTTCCTTTTTTTCCGGATGAAGGGAGTACATACGTGCTTTGATATTGGCATCGCCATTCGCCACCAGCCCATTACTGCTGTCTGACTGTAAAAGCACACGTTTTTCTGCCATCATTGATCATTCACATCTTTCCCACGACGACGACGACGACAAATCGACAATGATATCCTTGCACCAAAGCAGGCTTTGTTACTCAATCATATGGCGAATGTTTGCATGCATGGTGGTGTCTATGCTCATGACAGCGACGGCCACTTGGGAAGGGGAGGAGTCGGTGTGTGTACGCCACAGCCAGCATTCCAGCAAGCAAATATTCACCGGACCTCATGGCAATGGCAGATTAACAGTGTACTTCCCCATGTAGAAAAACCCTGTTTTCAACAGTGGCTTCACCAAAAAAAATTTCCCCACTCATCATAGCAGAGAACACACAGCAGAGAACAGAACAGTCCATGTCCGGCCCATCCATTTCCCTGTCAGCACCTGTGGTCCAGACCTTCTTTACATTTAGTGTCGTGCCTAGGAGGGCAGTAGTACACATGCATACACAAGCACTGCCTGGCTTGCCTTACATCAACACACAGGGTTAATACTGTCCTGTGCTGCCGGTTGGTCATCCCATTTTCCATCCCGATTGAACTCTGGAGATGCGTAGCAGACGCTTGTGTTTCAGGAAAGATGAATAGGTTTTGTATATATGTATGTATATGCTGTATGCAGCAAACACATGGCCATGACGAAGAAAGGCAAGGCAGGAGGCACTCGAGACGGGCTAGAAAATCTCGGAGCGCCTTGTCCGATCGCCACCGGAGCCGGCCGGGCGGGCGGGCGGCACATGGACGCGCGCGAGCGACACCGAAGCACGACAAGCTTGGGGTTTTTTTTTTTTTACATCTTGGACAACTGGAGCAAGCGACCAAAGCCTCTTTTTTAATCGCTTTTGGAAGAATGGAAGGAGCATGTGTGCCTTCCTGCCTGCCTGCTGCTCGTGCTCCTCGATCTCGATCGTCTGCTCCGGTGGCTGGCATGGCCCGGGGTTGGTGGCCGATCTGTTCCGTCGTCGTCGTCGTCTCCTGCAAGCTTGCAAGCTAGTGGCAGTTTTTTTTTTGTTTGTTGGTTGCAGACTGCAATGCGCATGGCCATCAGTCATGGCGCGCGAGACATTCAGGCTGCGACCTGAGAGCGAACGAGAGCTCGATACGGCCGACGTTCTTCAGAGATCTGCGTCTCGATCGATCGGCCGGGCTCCCTGATTCGAGCAATAATGCGCGGGAAGCAGCATGGGCCGCTAGGTAGCTACTACTAGGTAGTAGCGCGCAGCCGATTTGGCAGAGCGGATATGCGGATCACGTACGCCTTGTGTCGCACCGAAGATAATTAGCGGCATGTGTGCAGTGTCGCCGGCGACTCCTCCGATATGATCCGGCTGGCGCTGGCCGTCCACGAGCTTCACGCCTGGATCCTGAATCCCTGCCTGATGAACAGATCATCGCATTCATCATGATGCCGACCCCCGAATTCAGTTGCCGATCTGGCGGCGGATCGACCTGCCACGCCACGATGCATGGAGTCATTTCACGGCGAGGCGATGCGAGCCGCGGTGAAATAAACCTGCGCTTCCAACAGGCAGCCAGCTAGGTCGATCTCGCTAGGGTAACGATAGCCGCTAGGTAGAGTAGAGCGCGCAGGGCTAGCGTTGCAGCGGCGGGATCGGTCGGCGATAGAGCTGGACCGGCCGGCCGGACGGACGGGAGGTGTGTTTTTAATCCGGGTTGGCCTGCCCGGAACCCTCGCCTAAAGCGTAGGGCTCAGCAGCAGCAGAAGCAGCTCAGGCAGGCAGGACAAGCAAGCAGTGCAGTAGTAGGTGCGCGATGTGATCGGTGGATGGATCCATGGAGCTGGCCCGGCCGGCACTGCAGTTGCTTCGTCGTCTGTCCTCTGCGGAGCAGTATCCATTTCGTTTTTTACGAGGATAAAAAAATGCAGCAGATCGAAGAAAGAAAGGGAACTACTCGTAGCTAGCTAGCGCACACGAGGCCAAATCAATGGCGAGCGCGAGAGGAGTGGGTGCCGGTGCCGGCAGGCGCACGGAAAAGGAGGGCCTGGCAGCCTGGCTGCCTCCGTCCGCCATGAGCCCCCTGCCCAGTGCCCATCCATGGGCAGAGGGAGGTCAGAGGAGAGGACCGAGAGTACGCGGCTACGGGCTACGGCTGGGCGCCGGCCCGTGCCTCTGCAGTCCTGGCTGCTGCCGCTGCCGCTGCCACTGCCACACCACCCGCTAGCCCGGTTGGTTACTTGCCGCAGCTATTTATATCCCCCAGCCTCTGTGGGCCGTTGCTCTCACTCCAAAGCAACTCTCTATCTCTCTCTCTTTCTACCTCCCTCTCAACCACCTCCCCCCTCTCGGCATCCCCTCTCTCTCTCTCTCTCTCTCTCTCTCTCTCTCTCTCTCTCTCTCTCTCTCCACAGCCCCCCTCTCTCTGTTTCTCCGTGGGCGGACGCTGCCGAGGTGACGGAGGGCGGCGTACGAGCCGAGAATTGTGGTCGGCGTGTCCCTCGCCGGACGGGGGGAAGTGGAGAAAGGTGCGCGGGCATGCTTTCCACAGGCTTTCTTGAACTGTGAACTCGTGGGGGTAGAAACCTTGCTGGGTTTGGTTCCCATGTCGGATGGAATGCTTGGCTCCTCCCAGCGATTCTTCCCCGGCCGTGAGTGAATTGAATTGCGGGGTTTCTCGCTTCGCTCGGCCGGCTCTACCTGTTGATGGTTCAAGAAAGCCCATGGAAACCATGCAGCCTCCCTCTTGTGTTCTGGCTGGCTAGCATCGCCGAGAATTCAGTCGATTGCGGTGCTCGTTCGCGGGAATTTAGGTGTTCCTGCTCTGAATTTTGGCTCCGTGTGGGTCGCCGGGGGTAATTCTCGGGGAATTTCGGGGAATTCGCTGAGAACGAGTTCGTTCTTGCGACATCGCGTGCTTCTTCCACGCTTGAATTCTCTGTCGTGTGTGTGTGTGGACGAGAATTGTGGCTGAACTTGTTTTCTGCGGGTTGATTTTTGTTGAATTCAGGTACGGGATGGTTCTGGCCTTCTGAATTTTGCCTTCACAGATGCTTGTTTCGGAGCGGATTTTCCCGATTGATTGTGATTTTAGCCTTAATTCACAGATGCTGGGTTCGGTGCGGATTTCTTTGCTTGGATGAGAATTTCGCCTTCTTCCCACATGCTTGTTTCGGTTCAGATTTCTTCGCTTGATGTTTCCTTCCCTGGATCTTGCGCAATTTGGCTGTTTTGCACTTTTGCTCTGGTTGTTTCGAGCCGAATTTGAGCATTCTTTTCTAGCTAAATAAATTTGGTGCTAAGCAATTGTCATTTGGTGCCGCTGTGAAACTTCACTGTGAAGATGCACTCAGGAGCCACAGAATTCAAAAGAATTCATTGTACCAGGGGAAGCGAAGCAATCTTCAGGCTTATTTCGTGTTGCTTCGCTGAAGCAGTCTTGCAGTTGCAGCAACTCCAGTTAGGATCCATACCTGAAGAAAACGTTCTGACGGTTTGCAGAGCCACAGCATCCACGATCCGCGTCCGCAGAGCGCAATTCAGCACCTGCGCCGTGCAATTGTCATTTTTTCAAAATTCAAAACCCCGCCAGATCTGCGCTTGCGCTGCTCGCCGTAATCTGAACCTGACAGGTCCGGGGCTGCTTGTCCATTCAGAAGAACACAACCCGAAGCCAAGCTTCCAATTTTTTTCCTTATATTTTATTTATTTCCTGAATGAACAGAAAGGCCCTCTGCCAAACCTTTACTGCAGGAGTTAAAGTTTGTAGCAATTCCCAGTTGCAGGACCTGCGAAATTTAGCATGAGTCACAATTCGTTTAGGTGTGTTGGTGTTTGCTGGCCAGCACATCAGTTACTGTTACTCCAAACCACTGCAGCACACCACTGGTAACACACGCATCCATGCCAATGCCATGCAGCGGCATTGATGCATGAGTCCCTTGCAGGTGCAGGCCCAGGCCAGGGAGGTGTGGGTGCTTGGCGAATTGGCGCCCTCGGCTCGGCTGCTGCTGTCCTGGTGGAAATCACGCAGCAAGAGATCTGGTGGCGAGCGAGGGCGAGGGACAGAAAAGCAGCAAAAGGCTCTTGGTTTGGTTGGCATGGCAACATCCCAAAGGCCTAAAATAATCCCCGGCATAAAGCCATGTGACAGACAGCGATTCCATCCATCCATCCATTCCCCAGCAAACCGTGGTGAAATCACGCCCATCTGCCCGCCCGCGCTGCCATTTACCCTGCACGAGTACGGCGCCTGCTCCTGCACTCCTCCACTGCAGGTCTGCAACAACCCGATCAGGCTCTGAAAGCGAGGGGGATTTCGCGCGCTTCCCGAGGACAAAGCAAAAAAGAGCTGCCGAGGGCCGAGCTGGGCACTGCATTTGCATCGCGTGGTCTCACAGTCACAGTCTACCGTTTACACTTCTACCCGATGGAGATTGTCACCTGCTCTGCTGCCGGCGGGCGGCGGCGGCAGGCAGGCTGCTAGCATTGCCAGCGCGCTGCACACTGACACTGCACTGCGGTCCAGCGATGCGAGTGTGCAGTGCAGGTGAGCAAAGATGAGCCAGGCGAGCGGGCGAGCGAGTGAGCGAGCGAGTTTATACGGATCACATGATCCGCAATGATGGGCGGAGGGAGGCCTGGCAGTGGCCGGCCGGTTGACCCACACTGACACTGGGCTGTGCAGATCCAGAGCCTTCCTGCCCCGGCGCGCGCCCGCCGGGGGGGTGGCTGCAGGCGAGGGGCCGCCGGGGGCCGGGGCGGGGACCAACCAGATCTCCCACGGAGCATACGAGATATTCCTACTATCCTCACTCCCTGTGTTATCCTGCCCGCGCACACGAGCCTGTGCCTACCTATAGCGCACCCTAGCAGCTACATGCTCCTGCTCCTACTCTACTCGAGGTGATTGATGAGTTGCAATTGTGGCAGCCGCAGGCATCAACAACCATACCATTGCCATACCAGGGATCCAAATCCATCCATGCAATGCAATGCAGTGCAAGCACTGATCGAGTTCAGTTCTCCTACATACTACAGGCTACAGAAGAGGAATGGTACTTCTCAGTTCAGAAGCTCAGTCAGAGCTGGCTAGCTCGCTGCTTGCTTCACTTCACCGCCTCAAAATCAGCACTGCTCGTAGTACTTGCTGGCTTGCTGCTGATACTTTACTGCTGGCTTTCGCTTCCCTTCCTTCCAGTAGCAGTAGCAGTTCCTATACTTGCTAGCAGCAGCTATTTATGCGGCAGCAGTGTGTGACACATTGAAAAGCATCTGATTCTAAAGCGAGCCAACAACAAGACACGAGCCCTGGGCGGCCCCTACGTTCCTAGTACTAGCTACTCAGTAGATGGCAGGGCAACAGCACCAGCACCAGCACCAGCAGCAGGAGCAGTCTGTTGGTTGGTGGTGGTGGTGGACTGGTGGTGATGTCAGATCAGCAAGCAGCAGGTCTTCAGTCTCCTGCTCCATCAGGAGGTAGCTAGCTAGCTGTGGAGGAAAGCGTCGACCTTGGCGTTGGTGGTGCGGGACAGGAACTTCATGCAGATGGGCGGCTTGACGCCGGCGAGCGCCAGCACGGACTGCGGTACCGTCCAGATGCCGTCGCCGCAGATGAGGCCCGACGCGACGGGGGGTGCGAACGCCTTGGACCTGGCCGGGTCCAGGCGGTCCCACACCAGGCGTACGAGGCTGCCGATGCACATGTCGATGCCGAAGTAGGGGCCGAGGTAGAAGGGGATGGCCATGGCCATGGGCAGCGGGATGTAGGCGGCGGCGCGGGCGCCCGCGAGGTCGCGCGCCAGGTTGATGGCGATGGCGGCGGCGAAGAAGGCGATGCAGAGGTCGAGGCAGTGCCGGGGCAGGGAGCCCAGGCCCTGGACGCCCAGGATGGCCATGTTGCGGTACACCAGCGCGTTCGGGGACGGGTACTCGGACCCCGGCATGCCGATGTCGCGGAACGCGTTGTAGAAGAGCCAGAACACGGACGGCGCCACCACGCAGCCCATGGCCGTTCCGATCACCTGGCTCACGAACATGGACCGCGGCGACGCCAGCGTCATGTACCCGGTCTTGAAGTCCTGCGTCAGGTCCGACGCCGTCGACACGATGCCGATCATCACGCCGCAGGCTGCGAGCCCCGCGATGATGCCGCCGCTGCCGCTGCCGTCGGGGTCGGAGGCGGCCGCCCATGCCCCCACGGTGAAGATGGCCAGCTTGCCGTACGTCGTGGCCAGGGACCAGTCCGTGAGCCCGCACCCGTACGCGTTGCAGAAGGCCAGCACGGGCGCGATCACGTACGACGTCGCCACGTGGTACCACCGGAGCTGGTGGAAGATGTGCGGCACCGTGGCGATGGACACCACGGCGATCACCATGTACGCGCTCAGCGCCAGCGTGTTGGGGATCTGGTCCTTGAGGAACAGCTCCGTCCGACGCTTGTCGTCGAACGTCTCCTCCTCCGCCGGCAGCGATTCGCCGCCGGAGATAGGGAGCGTCGGCCCCGACATCATCCCGCGCACCTGCACCACCAGCGCGGTCACGGTCCTCGTCATAACCTTGAGGAAGTTGTACAGGCCGTCGCCCAGGATCAGCGCGATGGAGACGAACACCTGCAGTCACGATTGCGTCGTTGCATTGCATCACCATATATACTCGAGATGTCTGTCGTATGGATGGATGGATTTGCAAGAACGACCCTGGACCTTCTCCTACAGGCTACAGTACGTACGTACCCGGTAGCCGACGATGCCACGGAGGCTGCTGGGTTTGAGGTCGGCGGGGTACCAGTCGCCCTTCTTCTGCTCGATGAGCGGCCACATGATGCCCCACGAGACCACTCCACCCAGGAGGACGGAAGCGTTGACGAGGTAAGGGCAGATCATCCCGACGCCGACGTACGTCGCCGAGAAGTCGAAGAAGAACCTACAGGTGCAGGCAACAGCAATAGAGTTGCGACGCTGACTGAACTCTGAAGCAGCATGCATCAAGCTACTGGGCTTACTTCTGCCTGTAGGCCTCGAGGCCCAGCGTGGGGAAGGACATGAAGCCGCAGCCCTCGCCGGCGGTGTAGAACCACTGGAAGAAGCCCCAGGCGAAGCTGCCGGCGAAGAACTTCCCCAGGGTCTTCACCTGTCTCCTGAATGCAGCGACCGTTTCAGACTATCAGAGTTCAGACACATGGAATTTTTCAGGACCGGAGGAACAACAGCGTCTGCGTCAGAGAGCAGTGAGTTGAGTACTTGGCGAGCTTGGCGCCCTGCGGAGTGTGGAAGCTGTTGATGAGGTGGGCAGTCGCAGTGCCGCTCGGGTAGATGAGCTTGTAATCGATGATCATTATCTGAACACGGCCGGCATCATGATGTGATGAATCGACCGAGTTTAAAGTGATGGATGAACACAATGCTAAACAAGTAACAGAACTGCGGCCGCGTCAGAGACAGAGTTGGTGGATGTGCGTGCGTGCGTGCGTACCTTCCTGAGGGGCACGACGGAGAAGAGGCCGAGGAAGCTGACGATGAAGAGGAAGCCGATCATCCAGCCCAGGCCTGGGTTCTTGATGTTGTGCGGGTCCCACGTCTCCCCCGATTGCTCGCTGATCCTGTCGCTCATCGCGAACATGTAGCTGCCGAATCCTCCTGCGGGATTAATTGACGCGTCCGTCAGCAACGGATTTTGATCTGAAGCCGTCAGGCGTCAGGACTATGAAATTACTAACGCCCCGAACAACAGAGCAGGAAAGAAACAAGTCCAGAGAGCGCGAGCGCGAGCGCGACGCGGACGAATTCAGAATTCAGAATCTGGAAAAGCCTAATCTAGATCCATAAACGACGAACTGTCGCGTCGCGAATTCGATGCCATTCGATAGGTGCGGTTTGGCAAGCCTTGGTGATCAGGAAGTCCCAATCAAAGAATACTGACGGTTGATGTGCACTGCATACCGCTGAACGCGATGCCGGAGCAGGCGACGACGCAGGTCTGGACGACGGTGTTCTCCTGGCGGGTGAAGGGCCTGACGCCGGTGAAGCCGGCCTGGGCGAGGAGCTTGGTCCAGGAGGTGAGGAGGAAGAATCCAAGGAGGCCCGCGGAGACGTTGAGCGAGGGGATGATCCCCGTGGTGAGGTTGAGCTTCATGACGATGACGCTGAACATGGCGCCCAGGAGCGCGCTCACCATCAGCGCCCGCACCGTCACCTGCTCCCGCCACCCGGGCACCTCCCACCCCTCGAACACCCGCTCCACCGACTCCGCCTCGTCGTCGTCGTCCTCCTCCTCCAGCGTTACTCTCCTCGCCATGGCGGACGCCCGCGCGAGAGAGAGTGTCAGTCCGTTCCTGCCGCGGCGGTTCTTTCGACCTCGCTCTGATCTCCGACGTCCGACCACCGTTCCCCTCCCGTCGTCCCGTGCCCCGTGCGTGGTGATCGTGGCAGCAGCTGCACGTACGTGCGTGCGTGTGGCGTGTCAGTTGGTACGCCCGCCCTCCCGCATGGTCGTCTCGAGTTCCTCACTGCGCGCGAGCGGTTTCGCCGGGAGGGTCAGTTGGTCAGTGACACCTGTGCCGGGTCTCTCGGGCAACTGGAGGAGGAGGAGTTCGTCGCGGATCCGTTTCTCTCGGCCACTGTCTCGCTCGCTCGCTCGCAGCATGTACGCGTTTCGTGCTCGCACGGTCGTCGCGGTCTCGCATCCCAGCCACAGAGACAGGTAGTAAACGAAGAAACAACAAGAACCAAGGCAGGCAACAGACGGTCGGCTCGGTGTTGCATTGCAGGTGTTGGTTACGTACGCGCACGGTGACATAGCATTATTGTTCGTACACGTACTTGCGTCTACCTAGTGTACTGCTACTGGTACACAAGACAAGAGAGGCGTTGGAGCGCGGCGGCGGCCTCATGCATGCGTCAAGGGTGCTCGATCAAGGGCACTTGGGGCGGGCGCCGCGGGTGGTGATGGCGGCGTAGCAGGGGCAGACGTCGTGGTTCCCGGCGGTGCCCGGCGGCACGCAGTTGCAGCGGGCGCAGCAGGACCCGCACGCCCTCCTGCACAGTTTCTGCCGCGACGACAGCGCGCATCGCGCCGCGCACGCGCTCCCGCAGTCTGCAGCAGACGTTCGTTCGTAGCAGGCGCCCAGCGTGACGTGGCAGAGCAGAGAACCGTGTCAGTTAGTCATTCAGCAGAGAAGAGGAAAGCAAAAGATGGTGGTTTGTACTGGAAGAGGAGTTTACCTATGGAGCTCGCTGGGGACGGTGCTGGGGAAGGACTCCCCGGCGACAACTCCTCCTCTTGGCTGGCATCTACGGCGGCGGCGACCACACCCAGAGCAAGCAGGAGGAGGAGGAGCGCGCAGGCAGCCGGAGCCCGGCCGGACGCCGCCGCCATGGCAGTTGGCAGAGCCTGAGCGAGCCGAGTGACAACTCGATGCCAACAACTGCAGTCTGCCGAGCGCACGCAGGAGCTTCAAACTGAATCGCCTCTCGACGCCAGGCGCAAGCCCGGCATATAAAGGCCTGGCCGTGGCCGTGTGGCACACGGTAGGGAGTGAGGTGTAAAGGAAACGACGCCGCTGATCCGTCAGACAACAGCTGGAGCAGTGATGGTTCCGGACGTTGCGGCCTGCCTGTACGGCTGTACCACGTCCCTCCGACTGCGGTTTCAGCTTCCAAGGCATGCAAAATGCGGCGCAGGACTGCTTGCCTCATTGCCCGCGCCGTGCTTACGCCTTACGGCCGAGGTTGTTGCTAACGGCTACGAAAAAGGCGGACTCCTTTTCCTCTTCCTCGCCCGCTTTCGAGAACGCCGGCCAGGATTCGGCGGCGAGTGTGTGTCGTACGTTTGCAGGTGGAAACGCGTGATGATTTGCTTCATTATTATTACAGAGGCTGTCTATTGAGGGTAAAGTCTCTTTAAACTGTCCATGTATCCACCTCAATTCATTTATGTTGAGGTGGTGATTGGACAGCCAAACAAGTCATTAGGAGCGACGCCACTAATTGACGAACGATCACTCAAACTAAATCAAATGAACGAATTTCCGACTAATTAAGCTTTCCATTTTAAGAAAATACTCATCCCGTGTATCTCATTGCCTCTCTCACTTCGTTCTTTTTCTTTGTCTATGATATCAGCACTGATATAACCCACAAAAATAATTTTTTTTAAAAAATGCTATAGCTTAAAAATGGTGTGTCCATTTTTAATTTCGTCTGCACCAGTGTGTTCTACACGATGCGACGAATAAAAGTAGACCCCACTTACATATGTTTTGAAGAATTTTGTTCTACAAATAACTTATATGTACTAACTTAGGATATATAATTTAGAACATATAAGTTAGAACACACCATTTACATTTAATAGCTTATGTGTACCAAATAATCAGATATAACTTAGAAAATATAACTTAGAATATATAACTTGTAATGTACTAAGTTATAGCTTTTGACAAAACTTGCAAACACAAAAGTTATTAATATACAAAGGAATGAATTAACTTATAACTTATATCAAAACTTACAAACATAAAAAGTCATGGAAGCTAACTTCTGTACATAAGTTATTCCATGTAACTTGTGTATATAAGATAATCAATACATAAGTTATAAAGTTATATATGTAAGTGGGATCTGCACCAATTTATGTGCATAAGTTATAAAGTTATATGTTATTATAATTTAACACATATAAATCTCTACGTGAAAAAAAAATCTTCGAAATATATGTAAGTGGGATCTAGTTTTATTCGTCTCATCATGAAGAATACATTGGTGCAAACGAAATAAAAATTGGATAAACCGTTTGGAAGTTATAACAATTTAAAATAAATGATTTGTATTTTTAAGATGACGTCCATGGGACGTCAACAGAGTAGAAGACGCTGACTGGATCGTTCGTTGGATTAGTTTCTAATGAACATTCACTAGAATGGATTTGGGCATTAGGAGGGCGGATAAGGGTCAACTTTTGTTATCCCTAAGGAGTGTCCATTTTCCATTGTGGTTTTGTAGGAATATATTTTTTATGTTTTTTGATACCTGAGAAAGCGAATACTAGTGTTATTGGTATTTTTGATGATGTGGTGTGACAACTTGATAGCCAACATGGATTGCAATGAAAATTTGGTGATTCTATCCATGGTCTTGTTTTCCACCACAACATTGCCATCCTACCAAGGGAAAATTTGCATATCAAACCAATATTAGCAAAGAGCCGCAAGCGACATCAATACACAAAAGCAAACGAGAATTAGAGAAAAGTTGTTGTGTAGATAAAAAGGCAGAGTTGAAAGCAAACGATGTTTTTTGAAGATCTAAGCAAATGATAATTAGGGATAAGTTGTTGTATAGATAAGGAAGTAGAGTTGTCGCACGAGGTCACGAGTCATGTTGAATATCGTCACCCACTTGCTCTTTAGCAATGGAGCTAGTGCATGTGAACAACCTTGAGTTCTCGGGCTCATGGCGTGTGCCACTCCTTGAATCCAACGATGTAGATCAGTAGATGTTAATATCATACCTAGGTGAAAAAAAATCTTTTTGGATGTCTATAGATAGATTAGTAGTCTAAACTAAAATTTTGCAAACTCACAAATAGTAGATAAAAGGTTAGATATAAACGAAGAACTAATAATTCTACTCAAACTAGTGTTTTGCAAACCTAGTGTGTTCAGCAACGTACACAATTCTAGTCTCAAAGCTATGAACCAAGTTATGCCACTAGAAATGAAGAGACTAGCTCGGTTCGCTTCCTAGGATGACAAGCCTTAATACCTCCACTCCAATAATTGAGCAAGTACAATGTAAAGTGTAAAAGTAGAGTGATCAAGTGACATGCCACACAAGGGAGGGCACAAATATATACCACGTGTTAAGGGGGCTTTTCAATCACCTACATCCACATTAAGGTAATCGCAAGAATTGCCACTCGTCTGTCAAGTCAACAAACCCACACTTGATCTTGAGCCGGTTCGGCCTCAAGGTGCTATCCATGGCCTTTTTTCATATGAGTGGTTCTTCACCTCCTTTGTATGGGATAGAACTTATTCTTATTCATTTAGAGTTAACATATAAATGCCTTTAAATTATCATTGACAATAGTATTTTTTGGTATAGTGCTTATAAGAAGTACGTGGAAGATCCTGAGTGCTATGATTGAAAAGTCAAAGATCAAGAACGACAAAAAATTAAAACTCAAGCGTGATTTCCTGGTAAGTAGCAATACTAATAATGTACTACTACTACACTACAACTACACTACTGCTACTTTTACAATACTATACTCTACTCACTATTATTTGTATCGTGCAATGCGCCAAACAATTCTATGGCTCAGTTTCATGTGGATTTTATATTTGTGAGTATCTGAGGACGTGCATCAGATATAGCAGTAGCTGGCGGCATCTTAAGAAAGCACAAGGTTGGTGGGAAAGTGAGAAGGTCGACTCTCAGTTCAGACAAAACTGAAGCAGACATATGTAAGTCTGTCACCGAGGCTGCACATGAAGGTCGAACATTCTTCAACAAGGAAACTGAGTTAGCTCTGGATGCAAAGTTCGAGAGGATCGGAAACTGGAGCGACAAGAAAAAAGGGTTACAGATGAAGGATTACTTGTTGTCCGCCTTACATGATATGTAGAACCATGTATGCATGAATGATGTGAATGATACGTGGTTATAAAAAATAATGATGTGATCACCAATATTGGTTGTTTTAAATTTAACATGCATGAATGTATATATATGTTTGTCATCTATTTGCTGCTACTAACATTATCAAAATTTTGCTCGAAAAAGAACATTACCAACATTGAAATCCGAATTTGAAAGAGTTTTTTTAAATGTGAAACATTAACAGAGACGGGTAGTTAAAAACAACCGCCTCTATTAAAATTTTAATAGAGGCGGAGACATAATGCAACCGCCTCGGTTAATACATTAATTGTGGCGGACGACATAAGACAACCGCCATGGTTAATGAGTATTTACCATAGCGATTGCTTTATGTCGTCCGCCACGGTTAATGCATTCACTGAGGTGGTTGTAAAAACCGCCTCGGTTAAGCCACGATTAATCGTGACCTATGGCCGTGGCGTTTTTTGCTACCACCACGATAAATGCAAAAGGCCTTTCAAGGTTAAGTTTTATTGTAGTAGTGAACTCAATAGCACCTCATAATTTACCTACAGGGCATGTTAGAGAAATCAGTGTTAGCTAGGTGTGAGGGGAGGAGTGTTGGGATGGAGAATTTGTGAATCAAGTAAGACAAACAATAAGCACGAGGGAGATAGCGAGGACATGATTGATAGTTTAGGTAATACTCCCTCCATCCTAAATTATAAGTTATTTTAAGAATCTTGGAGAGTTAAACCATCTCAAGTTTGACCAAAATTATATGGTAAGATAATAATATTTATGATGTCAACTTAGTATCATTATATTCTTTATTAATTATATTTTCATATTATACCTAATTGATATTATAAGTCTTTGTATTTTTCTCTATAATTTTGGTCAAAGTTAAAATATTTTGACTCTCTAATATTCTTGGAATCCCCCCCTCCGGTTGTTATACTCAGCAAGATTTTTTTTAGGTAATACTAAGTTTGTTACTCTCCATTCTTTGTGTTTTTTTCTCTTCTTCTGAGCAAGATTTTTTTTTCTCTTTTTTTGAACATTATACATGGGCTCTGCCCCCACTCGTCCCCTTGAACGCTCAACAGAGTAGTGGGCCGACGGTGGCGCGTACTTCTGCGAGGCCCATGATCAGTAGTCAGATTGTGGCCTTGTCGTAGCAGTGCTGGTAACAAGACTCCTCGCATAGTCCGCTAGTCATGCTCAGGCGAGGCCGGCCGAAGATGCCTATTCATTGAAATCATTCGTATTTAAATTAAACCGAAACCATCCAAAATCCAAGTGAAACAAGCGCAGGCGACGGTGTTGCTTTGTCCGCTTGTCTCACGGGCAGGTGCGGGCGCGTGCCCCCAGTCTGCGCGCCACCGCCCGTGCCCAGCACCAGGCTTCATCCACGTCCACGAACCCGAGGCCTGGCCTGACAAATATCACGGCCCAACAAGCGAAAAGCAACCCGGCCTCTGCCCTCGCCGCGGCTGTGGTCGCGGTCGGCGCCACGCGCACGGCCGCAACAGCGACCGCCGCTTATCCGGGGCCTCATCGCCTCCCTCCGGCCGCGGGCGCCCCGGGAATCCCCCGCGCCCAATCACAGCGCGCCCCCGGGGCGACCGCGATCCACCTTTCCCACTTCCCCCGCGCCCCGGCCTGGCATCTATCTCCCTTCGCCCCGTCAGCGCCAACGTGTCCCGGCTCCCGCCACCAAATCCTCCTCCCCCTTCACTGAGGCACTCCCTCCGCCGCTCCTGTCCTCTCCTCCGCCAGGAGACGACGGGCAACCTATACATTCTACCGCTTCCCGCGCTCCCCTGCTCGCTTCTTCTTCCCCCTGCCCTGTTTCCGAGGAACGGCGGCCGCCGAGAACAATCGCCGGCCGGCCACCAAGAACAATCCTCCAGCCAGCCTTACTGTAGTGTAGATTTTGTTTACTGACTGAACTCGAGCGTCGCGTCCTCCGCCCGCCGGCTCCGTCCTGCGACCAGACGCCATGTCGTCGTCTCTAGTGTCCACCCCATTCGCCGCCGCGGCGCAGAAGCAGCTCCTGGCGGCGCCCGTGCCGCTGCACTCGTTCCTCCTGAGCAGCCGGCGCCAGCCGGGGCGTCGTGGCGGTGCCGGCGCCATCCGGTGCGCGGTCGCCGGCGGCAACGGCCTGTTCACGCAGACCAAGCCCGAGGTGCGGCGCGTGGTGCCGACCGACCCGCGGGGCCTGCCGCGGGTCAAGGTCGTCTACGTCGTGCTGGAGGCGCAGTATCAGTCGTCCGTCACGGCCGCCGTGCAGCAACTCAACGCCGACCCGCGCCGCGCCGCGGCGTTCGAGGTCGTGGGATACCTCGTCGAGGAGCTCCGCGACGAGGACACCTACGCCACCTTCTGCGCCGACCTCGCCGACGCCAACGTCTTCATCGGCTCCCTCATCTTCGTCGAGGAGCTGGCGCTCAAGGTCAAGGCTGCCGTCGAGAAGGAGCGCGACCGCATGGACGCCGTCCTCGTCTTCCCCTCCATGCCCGAGGTCATGCGCCTCAACAAGCTCGGCTCCTTCAGCATGTCGCAGCTGGGGCAGTCCAAGAGCCCCTTCTTCCAGCTCTTCAAGCGCAACAAGTCCAACTCCAGCAACTTCGCCGACAGCATGCTCAAGCTCGTGCGCACGCTGCCCAAGGTGCTCAAGTACCTGCCCTCCGACAAGGCGCAGGACGCCAGGCTCTACATCCTCAGCCTCCAGTTCTGGCTCGGCGGCTCGCCGGACAACCTCCAGAACTTCCTCAAGATGATCGCCGGCTCCTACGTGCCGGCGCTCAGGGGCGCCGGCATCAAGTACGACGACCCTGTGCTCTACCTCGACTCCGGCATCTGGCACCCGCTGGCGCCCACCATGTACGAGGACGTCAAGGAGTACCTCAACTGGTACGGCACGCGCCGGGACACCAACGACAGGCTCAAGGACCCCAACGCGCCCGTCATCGGCCTCGTCCTGCAGAGGAGCCACATTGTCACCGGCGACGACGGGCACTACGTCGCCGTCATCATGGAGCTCGAGGCCAAGGGCGCCAAGGTCATACCCATCTTCGCCGGCGGTCTCGACTTCTCCGGGCCCACCCAACGCTACCTGGTCGACCCGATTACTGGCAAGCCGTTCGTGAACGCCGTGGTGTCTCTCACCGGGTTCGCGCTCGTTGGCGGGCCGGCGAGGCAGGACCACCCCAAGGCCATTGCCGCGTTGCAGAAGCTCGACGTGCCGTACATTGTTGCGCTTCCGCTCGTGTTCCAGACCACGGAGGAGTGGCTCAACAGCACCTTGGGGCTTCACCCCATTCAGGTGGCGCTGCAGGTCGCGCTGCCGGAGCTCGACGGTGGGATGGAGCCCATCGTATTCGCCGGCCGGGACCCCAGGACAGGCAAGCCCCATTTTCCATTTCTCTCATTCCTGACATACCTGAATGTCTGCATTTTTCTTCTGGGACACCTGTACTTAAGCTGAATTGTGAATGTACTTGATGCAGGAAAATCACATGCATTGCATAAGAGAGTGGAGCAGCTCTGCACTAGAGCCATCAGATGGGCACAACTGAAGAGGAAAACTAAGGTGCGCCTGTGGTTCCCATAAAACTACTGTATACAGTACTAAGTCCTGCACAGATTGCAAATTCTAATACAGAGTAGAGAAATGTTACAACTCTTCTTGGAGAAACAAATGACTTGTAGATTACATGTTAATTGAACATACTAGTTCTGCTACTTCACTAGTCAAGGTGACGGCTACTGGAAACAAAAAATTTGTTACAGAACTAGTATGTTCAATTAACATGTTACTAATGCCATTCTAGGTTACATGTTACTAATTAACCAACGGTGGTAGTACGAATGCTTCAATCCTGTCTCTCCAAAAAAAATGCTTCAATCCTTGCTATGGTATCATAGACTTCATATTGAGATTGAAGTTGTTGATCTGAAAACCGTAACTGAAGAAATTTTTTTCCCATACATACACAATGCCACAAGCTTGCTATGATAAAAATATTCTCAAGACAACCCATTATAAATAAATTATACTAGATGACAATCTGTAGCTTCCAACTTACTCCAGGCCAAATCCATCAAAATGAAGAATATATAGTATGGGCAGGATTTAGTACTTTGGGTGCACAATTCTTGTTCCCGTCGATGTGGCCATTTCATTAGTGGAAGACTAAAAGCTCTGCACTTTCATGACATGGTGTTCATCAGCTGAAAAATACTGATACTGAGCAATCAGTCCCTGTATGCATAAGTTGCGAAAATAACCTTTTGTTTGTCTGTCTGCCTGTTTCCAGGAGGAGAAGAAACTGGCAATCACTGTTTTCAGTTTCCCACCTGACAAGGGCAACGTGGGGACTGCAGCATATCTGAATGTGTTCAACTCCATCTACTCTGTGCTGTCAGACCTCAAGAAGGACGGCTACAACGTTGAGGGTCTCCCAGACACACCGGAAGCCCTCATCGAGGAGGTTATCCATGACAAGGAGGCTCAGTTCAACAGCCCCAACCTCAATGTGGCTTACCGCATGAATGTGAGGGAGTACCAGGCACTCACCTCCTATGCCTCCTTGCTGGAGGAGAACTGGGGGAAGCCACCTGGGCACCTCAACTCTGATGGCGAGAACCTCCTTGTCTATGGGAAGCAGTACGGCAATGTCTTCATCGGAGTGCAGCCCACTTTTGGGTATGAAGGCGATCCGATGCGGCTTCTGTTCTCAAAGTCTGCCAGCCCTCACCATGGCTTTGCAGCATACTACACCTTTGTTGAGAAGATCTTCCAGGCCGATGCTGTTCTGCACTTTGGAACACACGGGTCCCTGGAGTTCATGCCTGGCAAGCAGGTTGGGATGAGTGATGCTTGCTTCCCTGACAGCCTCATTGGCAACATCCCCAACATCTACTACTATGCCGCAAACAACCCATCAGAGGCTACGGTCGCCAAGCGCCGGAGCTATGCAAACACCATCAGCTACCTGACACCACCAGCTGAGAATGCCGGTCTCTACAAGGGGCTCAAGCAGCTATCAGAGCTCATCTCCTCTTACCAGTCTCTCAAGGACACTGGGCGTGGTACTCAGATTGTGAGCTCAATCATCAGCACTGCAAAACAGTGCAACCTTGACAAGGATGTCCCACTGCCCGAGGAAGGGGAGGAGCTCCCACCAAGTGAACGTGACCTGGTCGTTGGAAAGGTGTACTCCAAGATCATGGAGATAGAGTCACGGCTCCTTCCCTGTGGTCTACATGTGATCGGTGAGCCACCGAGCGCCATCGAAGCTGTGGCCACACTGGTGAACATAGCTGCTCTCGACCGCCCAGAGGATGGCATAATCTCGCTGCCTGGCATACTTGCTGCCACAGTGGGCAGGGAGATTGAAGATGTGTACAGGGGAAGTGACAAGGGCATACTGGCTGACGTCGAGCTTTTGAGGCAGATAACTGAAGCTTCGCGTGGCGCCATCACCGCCTTTGTAGAGAAGACCACAAACAGCAAAGGGCAAGTCGTCAATGTTGCCAACAACCTCAGCAACATACTTGGCTTTGGTCTGTCAGAGCCATGGGTGCAGTACCTGTCCACGACCAAGTTCATCAGGGCAGACAGAGAGAAGCTG
Source organism: Sorghum bicolor (assembly GCF_000003195.3). NCBI lineage: Eukaryota > Viridiplantae > Streptophyta > Magnoliopsida > Poales > Poaceae > Sorghum > Sorghum bicolor. Next base: position 59,897,625 of record NC_012875.2, read on the forward strand.
AGGGTTTTGTTTGGATTCCTGGGGGAATGCTTGAAGCTCGTCGTGCAAGACAATGAGCTGGGCAGCTTGAAGCTCGCCCTTGAGGGAAGCTATGTCGAGCCTGGCCCTGGTGGTGACCCGATCCGTAACCCGAAGGTGCTTCCGACTGGGAAGAACATCCATGCTCTTGACCCACAGGCCATCCCAACCACAGCTGCCTTGAAGAGTGCCAAGATCGTCGTCGACCGTCTCCTGGAGAGGCAGAAGGCCGACAATGGCGGCAAGTACCCAGAGACAGTTGCACTTGTCTTGTGGGGCACTGACAACATCAAGACCTATGGTGAGTCACTGGCCCAGGTGCTGTGGATGATTGGTGTACGGCCAGTTGCTGACACCTTCGGCCGTGTCAACCGTGTGGAGCCTGTCAGCCTTGAGGAGCTTGGACGTCCAAGGATTGACGTCGTCGTCAATTGCTCTGGTGTCTTCAGAGACCTTTTCATCAACCAGGTATGAATTCAGTACATCGCTGCCTTTGATCTTTTGTACACAATTTGCATAGATACATTACTGCACTGACTGAACTGAATAATTTACTCATGGAACGATGCATTTTGATGCCTGCAGATGAACCTGCTGGACCGGGCGGTGAAGATGGTCGCCGAACTGGACGAGCCAGCAGAGATGAATTACGTGCGCAAGCATGCCCAGGAGCAGGCAGAGGAGCTCGGCGTCTCGCTGAGAGAGGCGGCGACGAGGGTGTTCTCGAACGCATCAGGCTCCTACTCGTCGAACGTGAACCTGGCGGTGGAGAACGCGTCGTGGACAGACGAGAAGCAGCTCCAGGACATGTACCTGAGCCGGAAATCCTTCGCGTTCGACAGCGACGCTCCAGGGGCAGGCATGAAGGAGAAGCGCAAGGCGTTCGAGCTCGCTCTGGCGACGGCGGACGCCACGTTCCAGAACCTCGACTCGTCGGAGATCTCGCTGACGGACGTGAGCCACTACTTCGACTCGGACCCGACGAAGCTCGTGCAGGGGCTGCGCAAGGACGGCCGGGCGCCGTCGTCGTACATTGCTGACACTACCACGGCGAACGCCCAGGTGAGGACGCTGTCGGAGACGGTGCGCCTCGACGCGAGGACCAAGCTGCTGAACCCCAAGTGGTACGAGGGGATGATGAAGAGCGGATACGAGGGCGTCAGGGAGATCGAGAAGCGGCTCACCAACACCGTTGGGTGGAGCGCGACGTCTGGGCAGGTCGACAACTGGGTGTACGAGGAGGCGAACTCCACGTTCATCGAAGACGAGGCGATGAGGAAGAGGCTCATGGAGACCAACCCCAATTCGTTCAGGAAGCTGGTGCAGACCTTCCTGGAAGCCAGTGGCAGAGGCTACTGGGAGACATCGGAGGAGAACCTGGACAGGCTCAGGGAGCTCTACTCGGAGGTTGAAGACAAGATTGAGGGGATTGACAGGTAAATTGATTTGCCAGATTTCGGTCGGTCGGTTCCAGCGTTCAAACAATAACGAGCTTGGAACTCTTCTGTCTCATCGAGACACTTGTACAATGTTGTACAAATATGTGTGTGATTTATATAAACTTGTAACATGCAATACTGGAGGATACAATCTTTAACAGAGAGGGTGATTGGAAAGAAGCATGAGTTGAAGAAGCGAAAGCAATGATGTTTCGTGTAGAGAGGGTTTTTTTCTCTCACTTGTAACTTGTTTCATTCACAAAGATGAGTATATATATCAGCGTCGTGACCTGCCTTTGAAATATCACTTGTTCTTTCACTTCACAATGCTTCGATAACTTGTGCAGCTTGTCCTTTTGATTGTTTTCTACTTTTTCGATCACTATGACATGGGCTGAGCTGGTTCAATTGACAAGGTTTTGTACTATTTTCTGATGGCTTAATTGTTTAGAGTAGTAGTACATCAAAGAAGATCATTCCATAGTGGTGCCTTATCTGGAATGAAGGTGAATAGGACGTCTGAAGTCTGAACCTGCTAATGCATTTGCTGCTATTGGCTTTTTCTCTGATCTTTCCCGAGAGGTTCTCACTTCTCAGTAAGTCAGTAAATCGTCTTTAATCGAAGCAATTGGGATTAGCATACTAGTCCATTAATCTGTGCTCCCGTACGGATGGAGAGAAAAAACCTTCTCTACACAAAACATATCTTATGAACATGACTGGAGTGAGCAGTATATAACTGCTCCCTACTCCTAGCATTGGTATGCTCTGTATGTTACAGTACGTACATCTGGAGTTAGAGCGGTTGTCTTCTTGTTTGTTTCGACAATTCTACATTTCTACTGACAATGATAGACTGCATGAGTTTTTCCTGCCCAGGACAAGCAGAAAGGACATAGGCCCAACTCTGCTAATTTGGTTTTTGTATCTTTGGGTCAAAAAATTCCACGGAGATATCCATTCAAAAAATAAAGTACGAGTAAATAAATATATCAAGAACAGACATCAATTAAGAGACAAACAACATTTCAAAAATCTGAGGACTTTTTTTTTATAAAGATCTGAGGAGGACTTTTGAATGATTCTATTTTTTAAATTGTGATTTTTGAGCTGTTACCATCATAAACTCAATCCAAAGTAAAATGAAAACTTCACTAGTACAATCTGGGTTTTCATTCGTCCCCATAAAGACACACACAGTGACACGGAAGTACTGAATCTGTTGGTCATTTTTAGTATAGATATACTCATACATTGAAACTCGGATAAACTTCACATCGTATCAATGACCACCTGAAACGGAGACATATCTGTTGTACCGGCATTATCGTAAATCCTTTCCATTCCAAGGATCGGTGAGAGGGCTTGCTGATCTCAAGAAAATGAAGAGCCTTGCCTGCGAACCCCATGCTATAACGGCAAGCTGCAGCAGAGCACATGTCCATGTCCATTTCCATGCTGGCCAAGCCAAGCAAGACGACGGCACAGCACTGGCACTACATCCTGCTGCTGCTACTGGCGCCCTTGCGGGTGGGTCCCATATCCTTGGCAAGGTTCCGGAGCACGTACTTCTGGATCTTCCCGGTGGAGGTCTTGGGCAGCTCGGCGCGGAGCACCACCGTCTTGGGCACCATGTAGTGCGGCATGCGGTCCCGGCACCACGCGATCACATCCGCCGCGGTGACCGCGCCCGGCGACCCCGACCTCTCCTCCTTGAGGCTCACGAACGCGCACGGCGTCTCGCCCCAGAACTCGTCGGGCCGAGCCACCACCGCCGCCTCGTTCACCGCCGGGTGGTTGTAGAGCACGGACTCCACCTCCACGCTGCTGATGTTCTCCCCGCCGCTGATGATCACGTCCTTGGACCGATCCCGGATCTCCATGTACCCGTCTGGGTGCATCACGCCGACGTCCCCCGTGTAGAACCACCCGTTGTCCCGTATCGCCGCCCTGGTGGCCGTGTCGTCGTTGAGGTAGCCGAGCATGACGCACCCGCCACGAAGCACGATCTCGCCCATCGTGGACCCGTCGCGGGGCACGCTGTGGCCGGTCTCGCCGTCGACGATGTCGACCTCGGCCATGGCGGGCGTGCGCACGCCCTGCCTCGCCTTGAGCCGCGCGCGCTCCGACGCCGGCAGCTTGTTCCACTCCCCCTTCCACGCGCAGCTCACCACCAGCCCCGCCGTCTCCGTCAGCCCGTACCCGTGGGTGACCTCGAAGCCGATGGACTCGGTGCGGTGGAGCACGGCGGCCGGCGGCGGTGCGCCGGCGGTGAGGATGCGCACCTTCCCCGGGAGCGGCCGCCGCGCGGCGTCCGGGGCGTTGGCCAGCATGTTGAGCACGACGGGCGCGCCGCAGAGGTGGTCCACCCCGCGCCGCGCGATGGTGGCGTACACCTCGGCGGCGTGGACGCGGCGCAGGCACACGTTGGTGCCGCCCACCGCCGCCATCCCCCACGGGAAGCACCACCCGTTGGCGTGGAACATGGGCAGCGTCCACAGGTACGTCGGCTGCTTCGGCACCGCCCATTCCACCAGCGTGTCGACGGTGACCAGGAAGATGCCGCGGTGGCAGTGCACCACGCCCTTAGGCGCCGACGTCGTGCCGGAGGTGTAGTTCAGTATCATCGGGTCCCACTCGCTGCGCGGCCGCACCCAAGCGAACTCCGGGTCGCCCCTGTCGAGGAGCGCCTCGTACGTCAGCGTCCCGGGCGGCGCCGCGGGGAACTCCTTCTCGTGCGGGTCCTCGACGGGGACGACGCGCGGCGCCCGGTGCCCCGGCGGGAGCTGCCTCAGCGCGTCCCGGACGAGCGGCACGCTCGCCGGGTCGGCGAAGACGAGCTTGGAGCCGGAGTGGCGGAGCAGGACGGCGACCGTGCGCGCGTCCAGGCGCGTGTTGATGGTGTTGAGCACGGCGCCGCTCATGGGCACCCCGAAGTGCATCTCGTACATGGCCGGCACGTTGGGCAGCAGCACGGACACCTATATCGATCGACAGAATCCAGCGATAGATTCGCCAAGAGATCAGAGCACGGTGTCGTCAGTTGCCACTTGCCACGGCAGATGGAATTATTGAGCGAGCGAGGGGAACGGGCGGCTTACGATGTCGCCGCGGGAGACACCGAGGGAGACGAGCGCGGAGGCGAGGCGGAGGCAGCGCCGGTGCGTCTGCGACCAGGTGTAGACGGTGTCGTGGTAGACGACGGAGGGGCAGTCGCCGAACACGGTGGCGGTGCGCTCCAGGAAGCCCAGCGGCGTGAGCGGGCAGGAGTTGGCCGGGTTCGTGCCGAGCTTGTCCATGCCGCCGGCTCGCGGTGGTCGCCGGGGGCAGGCCTGGCTGTTGCGTCCGCGGAGACGGCCTCCTCACCGGTCCAGCTCGCTGAGTGGTGGTTGCACGTTGAACGCCGAGGCGGAGACGGAGGCGGAGGCTGAGCAAGACACGGAGGCAGAGGTTCTTGTGTGATGACTCATGAGAGGCAGAGGCAGGTGGTTGGCTGCCTTGAGGCGACTTCTCCTGCAAACCCGGCTGCACGATGGGGAACCAACGGTCAGGATCGAGTGCAGCGGTGCAGGTGGAAGAGTATAATCTGGATTCGAGAGACCAGCGAGGTCGGTCAGTCAGTCAGCCAGAAGATGCTAATCTATGACGGGGATTGAAAAATGCGATTCCATTTTGTCTCGCCTCGCCTCTGAATTTTCTGAGGCTTTTCGTTCAAAAAAAGGGGGAGCAGCGTGTGAAAGTCGTTGTATGGGATAATAACAGCACAGTAGCTAACCTCCCCGTGTCATGGCGTCACAAAGAAACTCTGCATCGAACCATCGAAGAAAGCCGTACTCAATTTCGCTTGTATGTGCACTAGAGGAGAAAATTTCTTAAGTTTTGTCTTCGACTACAAGCGAAATTTAAGAAAAAACACGGGGAGGTTAGCTACTCTTAAGTCCTCGCTTGTATATGTTTTTCTTAAGTCCTCATGACCTCATAGGCTTAGCCTTATAGCCTGATACACTCATACTCTAACAAAGTTAACTAGTGGATATTTTGTATTTTTTTCTATAATACGTGAGAGGGTTACGTATCATTTCATTAAAAAGAAAAAAGTTTGAAACAAACAAGTTCGCATGCCAAAAACACAAAGAAGGAACACAAAACAATAGAGCTCCAAAGGAGGCCCAAAAAGGTATGAAAATGGACTACAAAACTTAGGCCCTATTTAGATGGTGGAGAAAAATTTTTTTGAGTGTCACATCGAATGTGTCAGAAGGATGTCGAGAAGGGTTTTTAGAAACTAATAAAAAAACAAATTACATAGCTCGTCAGAAAACTGCAAGACAAATCTATTAAGTATAATTAATCTATCATTAGTATATGTGGGTTACTGTAGCATTTAAGGCTAATCGTGAAGTAATTAGGCTTAAAAAAATCGTCTCGCGATTTTCAACCAAACTGTGTAATTAGTTTATTTTTTTATCTACATTTAATGTTCCATGCATTTGTCCAAAAAATTCGATGGGATGGATGAAAAATTTTTAGGGGAGTAACTAAACAGGGCCTTAGGCCTTGTTTAGTTCACCCTGAAAACCAAAAAGTTTTCAAGATTCCCCGTCACATCGAATCTTGTGGCATATGTATGAAACATTAAATGTAGACGAAAACAAAAACTAATTACACGGTTTAGCTGTAAATCACGAGACGAATATTTTGATCCTAGTCAGTCCATGATTGGATAATATTTGTCATAAACAAACGAAAATGCTACAGTACCGAAAACTTTTCACTTTTCGGAAGTAAATAAGGCCTTAGGCCTTGTTTAGTTCACAAAATTTTGGTTTTTTGGCTACGGTAGCATTTTCGTTTTTATTTGACAAACATTGTTCAATCATGGAGTAACTAGGCTCAAAAGATTCATCTCACAAATTTCAGGTAAACTGTGTAATTAGTTTATATTTTTCTCTTTATTTAATGCTCAATGTATGCGACCAAAGATTCGATGTGACGGAGAATCTTGAAAAATTTTGCTATAGGTTGTTACTCTCTCGCAGAATACATTCCAGGTTTTTTTTTGCTCCAGCTAACATCCAGCGCTCCGCTTCGTCTTTATGGTCTGCAGGATGTCCGTTACTGTGGAGCGGCTTCTTGAAGACAGCGGTCATTTTGCTCCTCTAGATTTGCCATGAGACCAGAGCGAACAGCGAGTCGAACCCTTTGGGTGCCTTTCCTTGGTAGGACCGAGCGTTGCATGGCCGGAAGGGGATGGCCAAGTGCTGAACCACTGATGGATACCGTGTACTGGAGTAGTATTACAGTAGAATTGTCCAAAACTATGAGCTATAATAAAGCATGCATGTGGACCGCCGGCCACGGAGGACTGGAGGAGGAACCGTATCCAGGTATCCTCGACAAGTCGACTCCAAGAGCCTGTCGGCAGATCTGCGCGGCCCCATGCGGGACTCTACTAGAACGGTCGATTTTGAGCGTCTGCCGATTGAGTTGCGCCTTGTTTAAAGGTCTTGTTTAGTTCAAAAACTTTTGGAAAATCAATACTGTATCACTTTTGTTTATATTTGACAAATATTATCCTACCATAGACTAACTAGACTTAAAAGATTCGTATCGTCAATTTCGACTAAACTGTGCAGTTAGTTTTTATTTTCATCTATATTTAATACTCAATGCATGCGTCTAAAGATTTGATGTGACGAAGAATCTGAAAAATTTTGCAAAATTTTTTAGGAACTAAGGATTTGCAAAAATTTTCAGATTCCCCGTCACATCGAATCTTTAGACGTATGCATGGAATATTAAATATAGCCGAAAATAAAAACTAATTGCACAGTTTAATTGGAATTGACGAGACGAATCTTTTGAGCCTAGTTAGTCTATGATTGGACAATATTTGTCAAATACAAACGAAAGTGCTACAGTGTCGATTTCTCAAAAAAATTTAGAACTAAACGGCGTGCCTTAGACCAGGGGTCGAAATTTTTTTGAATGTCACAATGTTTAGTAGGGTGTTGTAAGGAGTATTTAAATACTAATAAAAAAGATAATTACATAACTCGTCTGAAAACAGCGAGATGAATTTATTAAGCATATTAATTTATCATTAGCACATGTAGGTTACTATAGCACTTAAGACTAATCATAGACTAACTAGATTTAAAAGATTCGTCTCTGATTTCCAACTAAAATGTGTAATTTTTTTATCTATATTTAATACTCTATACATGTGTCTAAATATTCAATGTGATTGATGAAAGCTTTTTTTTTTAAACTAGGCTTTCCTTCCATTAATCAACAGCTAACAAATCGTTAGCAACCATTACAGCGACACTTTCAGGTAAGGAGGCCGATATCAACCCCTCTCCCTCAGTGCAAAAATGACCCAGACGCTCATGAGCGACACCATTACATACTCTCTTAACAAAGACACATTGGAAGCTAGAGAAATTTAGGGCATGTACAACTCACAGACAAGAGGTTGTCTGTAAGTTTTTAGAATCTGACAAACAGACAGTTCGTACAATAGGCTGTCTATTTGATTGTCTGCAAGCTATTAATGATTTCATGGATCTATGATCAAGTATAAATATAATTCCTATATAGTATTTTGTGGCTAGCTAATCACATAAATGTGGCAGAACCTCCTGAATCAAGTGGCCCACATACACCCATCGTTGTCTCAAAGACTTCCGATCGGCGTGTACGAGTTCCAAGTGACTCAAGAAGTCTGTCGGGTGTCCTCGGGAAACCCGAATCATCCACGTTACATTCTTTTCAGGAATTCCCTCATCAAGCATCACAGTATTACAACATTTCATAGATAAGAGAAATCAGAGTAAAAGCGGAAAGATTACATAACATAGATTGAAACTTAAGTTCAACGGTTACAAACCATAAATATTTAGTACATAAAAGGTTCGGAACTTATTATTACATAAACCATAGATCACACAACAAGTTTTACTTGCCCAAGGTCACACATCAGATTCCTCGTCATCACTTTCCTCCACAAGAGTAAAGTAACAACGACCATCAAAAGGATTATCAAAAGGTTCACCTGTAACAGGGGTTAATAAACCCTGAGTACAAAAGTACTCAACAAGACTTAACCGACTATAAAAGAGATGAAGACTCAGGTATGCAGGCCATAGGGATTCAAGGTAAAACTTTAACAAGATCAAAGTATTTCTTTTGCATAAAAGCTTACTAAGAGTAAAACTTACTTTCCAAGTTTTAACTCAAGGTCATTATTTATGACTAACCAAAACTATTATCAAACTTGCATAAGCATACCACATCTTCCTTATACCAAAGATTCACTTATTACTACGATGATGGTACAAGGATTGAGGCTCCATATCCGAGGAAACACGGCGATTCGAATCGATTAAACCCAGCTGGGGATTCAGTACCACACGACATATGTAGAACTTAATCTTGCATATGTTAACCTGTTTCTATAGATCCTCCCATACAAGAACGGGTCCAGCGTCACCCGAGAGTACAGTACACCACCATCCTACAGCCAATCTAGATGTTTCCCGGTCATCTCAGATTCGTAAGGTGGGTACACGCTACTCTCGCCATCTTTCCACTCCCAGTACGCGGTTAGCCGTTCTCAAGTATCGGAATAGCTATAGGTAAGGCTTACCACCGCATGTGGGTTGTACTCAAAGATCTCAATCACAACAGGCCAACAACGGTACAGTCCTTAATCGACACAGTTGGAGACACTACTTTAAAACTCCATTCTTAAAGCAAGTCCACCGACCGGTCTCAAGTTAAACATCATTAACCATAAAAGTATTCCACAACAACCCTTCAAACTTTCTCATTTGAAAATCTATCTAATAAGCATGGCTAAGCATACTACGTATTTTCATAAAACAGGTATCAAGGTTAATATTGAAATCATCAAGGTAGATAATGCAGCAAAATAGGATCCACTCAACTCCTGTTCACCTAATGCATCATATTAACTCAAGTGATATAAATAACTTTATGAAAATACAAGGATAGGGTTTAATGTCCGGGGCTTGCCTTGACCGGAAGGGAAGTTCGGCAACTCAGCAAAACCCGAAGGATCCACAAACTCGGAAGCAACCCACTGAGGATCAGATTCTTCCGGAGCGTATTCTATACGTAAAAGTGCATATGCATGATTATGATACACTCATGGCATGATAAAGACAGGTTACATGTTCTTGGATGATAACAACAAAATATGATTATCTCGAGTACAATTTACCTTCATGATAAAGAAATAAACTAATCTAGCTATCAAAGCATGGATTATTACTAAACCAATTTTATCATCTTTATCAAACAAGATTGTGAAGCTATCATACCACAAAGAGTATTTATACGAAATAAACCATAACCAGGGGGCATATCATGCTAAGTAACCACTGGTTGCCAATCAATCCAAAACATCACACAAAGCCTAAAGGAATAATTATTTCTATTTCTTTTATAATTATTTTAAATAGCTTTATTAAGAAATAGATCATACTTAATCAAACAGAGCTGAAATTATTCCTGAAGCTAGATAACAGTAACACAAGTTCACATATTAAATTTCATGATTTTTTTTGGATATACCAATAAATTATTAAAATTCATAGAAGGCTTATCTATTAATAAACAGAGGCAATTTATGTATACAAGAAAATTACCAGAAAATAAAACCTAACATTTTTCTTATGCTCTATCCAGTTTATGGAAGCTATACAAAAATTTTCACAATTTTTGAACCAGCACATGATTTAATACATAAAATCAAACATCAATCACTTTTGAACAAAAAGGAAAAAGAAAAAGAAAACAGCGCAGTGAAAAGGCCTGGAAACTGGGCCGCAGACCGGCCCACATCCGCACTTCCGGCCCGCATCCGCTCTGCGCGCGCGCCCTCTCTCAGCGGGACACTGACAGGTAGACCCCGCCTGTCAGTTCCATCCCCTACACGCGCGGCGGCTCGGCCGCGACTCCGGCGGCCGATAGCGAGGTCCTCGGCCTCCGCGCGCGCGCGCATCAGCTCCGCCTCACTTCCGCAGATCGATCTCTACCCCTCACTCGCGCTCTACCGCCCTCTGTCTATCGCAACCACGTCACCGGCGGACGGCCGCCATGGCCGACTATCGGCCGGCCATCAGGATACGATAGAGCGCAAGCCGACGGTCTAGCGAGCTTCCACAGGGGTTGGGGAGGGTGGTGCTCACGCTGCAAGGCTCGGGGAAGCAGCTGAAGGCACTGGCGACGGAAACAGTGTCGTCGGGCGGGAGCTCCGGCTCCGGCAAGCTTGTTCCGATGACCCTGCTCACACTCAAAGAGAGGGATCGAGCGCATAAGCAACCGAGGCACGGAAGGAACTTGAAACAGTCGCCAGCGGGGTGTGTTACTCACTGGAACACCGTGGCCACGCGAAGAACTCCGCGGCGGCGGTCTCGGCCGGAGCTGGAGAAGAGGGAGGAGCTCTGGCGTTTGAGGGGGTTATGGAGTGAGCTTGGGGTTGCGCTGGGTTCGCAAAGAAGTGGCGAACCTCGTGGACAGCTTCAAGAGGGTTGAAAGGAACCAAGCACGGCGAATTTCAAGGAGAAGCTCGTCGGGTTTCCTTCGGCCGTGGATAGCAAAACGACCGGCGTCGTCCACGTCGGTGCGCAAAAAGGAGAACAGAGCGAGCCCAGGGCGTCCACGTCGCCTGGCGACCCTGGCAGCAAGCAGCTGCGTGCCCTCCCGCACGCAGGCGGCGCTGCGCGGGCGGTGGCCGCGCTTGGACAGAGCACCGAGGTCCACATCGACCACTGTTGCCGACCCTATCCTTCCCCCTTTTTGTCTTTTGTGAAAAATCGGCCAAAGTTTGAACTAAAGTCAAATTTTCACCAAAACAAAAGTGGTGCAAAAATTTGTGAGCTACAAAACATCTTTTGGTGGCCAGAGCTAATTCTGAGTGGAAATTAGCTAAATTTGCCAAACAGTTTTGAAATTCAAACTCAATTCAAAGAAAATCAAAATTTTAAATTGGGGCAAATCAGAAATTCTAAAATTACTTTTGATTTTGCATAACAACTTGAAAAACTCCCAACATGAAAGTTGTTCAACTTTTCAAGCCCTACAACTTTCATGTTGACCATTTTTCAAAATTCCAAACAGATTCTGAATTGGAGATTTAAGTTTGAAAAGGGGACACTTTCCGGAAATCTGTAATTTCAGAATTACTTTGAATTTTGTACTGAAACTTTAAAAACTCAAAACACCAAAGTTGTACATCTTGACAAGATCTACAACTTTGATTTTGAACTCAACTGCAAATTTTGCTTGGTTTTTGAATTGCACAAAAGGGGTCAAATCTAGGGTTTCGAAAACTAGGGTTCCCCCCCCTAAGCTTTTCGAAAAACTTTCACCCATGGTTTTTAAACTCCAAAACAAGCATCTATACATAAAATAAACATACTTTAATTCTTAAGCACACTCAACCAAATTTAAACTTATTTTAAGTTAATGCATCAGGGTTTACTTAACAATAAACTATGCAATGCTCATGATGACATGGCATGTTTTAGTTCGCTTAACACGAGAGTGTTACAATAAACCAATATTTAACTCACGCTAGCAAAAAAAACGCTCATACTAGTTCATCAGTTGCTGATTGCACGATATTCAGAAAATGACTGCATAATGCACAATAACTGAGAACTTGGATCCATAAATTTCATTACTTAAACAGAATAAGCCAGATAGGTTTGAACTTGTATCTTGTGAAGTATTTGAATAGCCTGTGCATACACAGGAGACAGGTTCACACCCAAAAGACATATAACAGCACTAGCCCGAGCATACCAAGGCAACAGGACAAGCAAAAGACTGGTCACAAGCAAAATCATCATGCCATCAGCTGATTACTAACAAAACTAGCAAAATCATCCTTATAGTGTCCAGAAATTCACCATGGGTTCCTTCTTTAACTTTTTCCCTGCTAGTTCTGTACACACCAATCAACAAATTAGTAGTAGTAGAACAAGTTAACTGAACGAGTGAACAAAGCTGCTCATGTAAATAATATAAGATTTTCACAGTTCAGTAACACTTTGGAGACTTCTCAGATCACACAAAACTAAAAGTTTAGAACTAGCACAAACTGAAAGCAGTATCTGAAAACAGATAGTAACAAGCACCAATAACTGAAACTTGCCTAACAATAGCAGTTGCATACAGCAACTCAGAAAGCATTACCACTTGCAGATAGTAACAGGCACGAAAAAACAGCAAGCTCACATAAACCAAAATTCAGAAACATGCAGTAATCTCTTTCAAAGCAGCAAAAACTTCAGATCTGTTTTCATAAGGAAAAAAAACATGCAGTAATCTACTGATAATCAAAGCCATGTGATAACCAAAATTCAGAAACAACTACCGATAGGGAAGCCGTGGCTAGTGAAGCCGCTGATAGGGAACGAGTCTCCATGCTGGATGCAGCCATGAATGAGGATGATGCTGATGCTTCGCCATTGCCGCCGCTGATGGGGAAAAGAGGTGCGCCGGATCCGCGGCCAAAGGGGAGGCCGGGTGCCGAGCCGGATCTGCCTCCAACGGGGAAGAGGCCCGCTGCCTTGCAAAATCTATTCCCACGCGCCCTCAACTCCCTCCGCACGCGCGCCCTCAACTAGATCGTCTCGCTCGTCGACTCCACCATACAACGCGACTCTAGAGAGACGAGGGATTCTTGGACCACGAGCCACGCTCGTCGTCTCGCGAAACGACTGAGTGAGCTCGTCTGCTCAGAAACGAGGTCCTTTTTGTAAAATATACTGCATACAGACAGAGTTTACTGACCCGTTGTACTTGCCCTTGGCCTAGAACAGACTTTAATTTCATCTACCAAAAAACCGAGCGCTGAGGCTCTGTAATCATTAGTCATCAAAGCTTTCACAACTTTTTGAGCGCCAGTTTCCAGAATAACCCGATCTATGCCCAGACTGGCAGCTTCCTGCAGGCCTTGTAGGCATGCTATCAATTCTGCTTGGAATGCACCCAGCAGATTATCAATCTTCCCTCTCCCAACTGAGATGACATCACCAACATCATCGCGAATGATAAATCCCTAGCTTCCAGATTTCTGCTCCGAGAGATAGGAGCCGTCGCGGTTCAGCTTCAACACATCTTCAGGTGGCTTGGTCCATCTTTCTCTGCCCTGGCCACGAGTCGCTTGAACTCTTGACACTGGCTCCTTGGCAAGTAAACTCGAGTATTCATGGACATAAAGCTCCACACCTCGAGCTATGGCCTCAGCACTACGGCGTCGCCCTTCCTCTCTGATGGCGTTTGTCTCCGTCTAGATGAACCAGAGGATCGGAACTAAACAATGTTAGAAATTTAGACATTTTACTGTTTGATTTAATCTAGAAAATTACGCATAATATTGTGGTGGCATATATGTGTACGTGTGCAATTTTATCACTACTCAGATTAGAGACAAACATTGCAAATACTACTGCAACAACAGCAGACATACTGAAAACGAAAAACAATCGTTTAAGATTGTACCCAGAGGAGGGACCAGTGCCGAAGGCACCGGCGGCTCCATTCGCACTAGTCGACATAGTGCGTTGCTCGAAGTAGCGGACCACAGTCGGTGCAGAAAGATGTTCGCAGTGCAGTCCCGCGAACGTCCACCAGGAAGAAGACGAAGTAGTCGAGTCTCGATGCAAGGCGTAGTGTTCTCGCAGGAATGGAAGGAGTGGGTGCGTATGGTATATATAGGCCTCAGGAGGAAACATCTGATTGATGACCATTAATTCTCATTTAATTGTCATAAACCGAGTCAATCAATTAGCAATTAATTGTCATTAATTACACAACGGTCAGATCCCGTTTTTCCTCCCTTTCCTTATTGGTCTGGTCCTCGTGTGCCGAGCCGACGGCGGCGCGCGTGTGGCACCTCTTCATCCTCCCTCAACTTCTCCATAGGGGCTAACAAAGGCCACCTATTTAAGTTGAGTTAACACATGGTCAATCATCAATATGGTACTAAACCATTTTCATTATAGCATTAATTATGGGCCCTTGAATTAATCATCAAATATAAATATGGGCTAATGGCCCATTATATTCAACAAACAAGGCGTGCTAGCGCTAGGAAAAAACATCGATTTTGAGCGTCGGCCCTGGGCGATGACCGATGATCGAGCGTCCCAAGCCACGCCGTGAAAACAAACCGGTAGAGTGGAAATGCGAAATCGTGAAGCGCAGTCACGGTCCCGATGGCTGTGATCACCAAGTGCAGCTGTGCAGGGGCGAGGGCGAATTCTGGGCGCGGACAAGCAAGCCCCACGTCGCGTCGGTTTCCCTTTCACACGCCCTGCGCCGCGACTGCGATCGCGGGCTCGTGGGTGCGCGCGCCGCGGCTGGACGACAACGACGGCCGCCAGGACACTGTCCAGTGACCGACCAAGACGCAACACAAGTGCGCTCTTGCTGCGGTACGGTGCAAACTGCAAACACGTGATGAGACGCTCTCTTCCGCGCTGCCTCGAGCACGCCGGCGATGTGCAAGCTACAGACCGCGTTCATCAGGCGATCGATCAGATCGACTGCTCGCGCCGAGAGCCGTCTGTGACTCTGGTGCGGTGTCCAGTCCCAATCGCCGTAATGGCGTGCTGCATTTCAGACAGCGGCCTGTAGTTGGACCGGCACGACATGCAGTAGTCAGTCTCCCACTCAAGTCAGGTCAATGGTCACGCTCGCGCACTGCAGGGAGAGTGGCTGCAGCAATCCGATGCATAGATGATATGGTACTGTTTGATTCGTGGGATCAAATTGGATTGCATTGTGCACTTGGACCGAATATATTTTAATTTGAGACGTGTTTAGTTGAGGGGCCATATGAATTCAGATAGGTTCATCTTTTTTTTTTCCGATTCAGATAGGTTCATCCTGCTAATTGCTAGTACTCCCTCCATCTCAAATTGTAAGTCATTCCAACAATCTTGGAGAGTCAAAATTTTCTAAATTTGACTAAACTTATATGATAAAATAATTATTATTATGATACAAACTAAGTATCATTAGTTTCTTCCTTAATTATATTTTTATAGTATACTCACTTTACGTTACAAATTTTAGTATTTTTCTCTATAATTTTGGTCAAACATGAAAATGCTTTGACTTTCCAAGATTTTTGAAATAACTTACAATTTGGAATGGAGGGAGTATGATATATCCCTCTTATACGTGGTTGAGTCACTCACTGCCGGGGAAGAGAACAAAGCATGCTGTAACTGTGATACATACAACTGAATGCGCCTCACGATTGTTATACCTAATCGTCTCCAATCTCATAACAAGATTCAGACACACACATAAATAAACAGGAAAAAAGGAAAAAAAAAAAGAAAAGATGTACGAACTAGTAGAAGAATTTCAGTGAGCAGAACCAGGCCGGAAAAAGGAAAGAAAATGGGGGATGTATAGAAGCACAAAAAAACACCGGTCGGCGGCCGGGCAGGACAGCCTCAAGCAGTCTTGTAGCTGACCACGGAGAACTTGGCCGCGGGGCCGCCCTGGATGTACACGATGGTGAGCTGCTCGCCGGCGGCGAGGCTGGTGAGCCACGCGGGGAGCTCGTACGTGTCCTTCTCCTTGGCGGTGGCGGCCGACACGCCGTAGATGGGGCCCGACAGCCCCTTGACGTGCAGCTTCAGGTACGTTATGGGGTGCCCGCACGTGTTCTTCGCCGTCACCACGTGCCGGTAGTACTCCACCCCGTTCGTCGTCCACGAGTTGCTCACCGTGTGCACGAACTCCAGCGGAGACCCTGCAGAAATGGAGAGTCAGCTCGAATTAACCTGCATCGTCCAAGCTAGTGCGATTGCAGCTGGAATTGAACTTCAGTTTTTACCCTTCGATGGCGACGAATCATGTGGCGGCGAGTAAGAAGGCACTGGGCGGTTGTTATCTGCAATCAATCACACAGCGACATCCATGGTTCAGTGACGACTGGAGGACGATAGGGATAGATCGGTGCGACAAGAACGTGTGCAATGGTTACCGGAGGCGTCGGCCGGCTCGGAGGCGAGGCGAGCGAAGACGCCGCAGATGGGCGCGTTCCCGGCGAGGGTGGGCTCGGCCTGCTGGTAGTTGCAGCGGTCGTCGACGAAGCCGTCGTTAGCGTCGGGCCCGCCGACGACGGCGCCCTGGAGGACGTTGGGGTCGGCGCCCTTGCTGTTGAAGAACCTGTCGAAGCCGTCCATGCACCCGACCACAGACCCCATGGCGTGGACGGACGGGATAGAGGCGCCGCGGTGGTGCACGTGCGTCGGGAAGTAGCTGCCGTAGCCGACCATGTAGCTCATGCCCCGGGGGTTCTTGCCCAGGACGTAGTCCGCCTGGGACCGGGCGAACCGGACCATCTCGCCGGGCTTCACCTCGCCGTCGGGGCACCTGAGCGCGCCGCGCGACGCCGAGAGGTAGTCGGCGTAGACGGTGAGGAGGAAGCTGGCGGAGCTGACGTACTGCATGTTGTTCCACTCGTCCACGTGCAGGAGCCCGCCCGGGGTGAGCTTCATGTTGTGCCCGCCGTTCTTCTGCAGGCACGCGCACAGGAAGAACTCCGCCTTCGCCTGGTACTGCCGCAGCGTGTCGGCGTACTCGCCGCCGCCGCCGCCGTGGGCGAGGACCGCCTTGGAGAGGAGCACCTGCAGGCCGGCGTACTTGTTGTCCCAGGAGAACTCGAGCATGGACATGCCGATCCCGCCGAAATCCTCCGCGTTCCGGGACACGTACTGCAGGTACTTCTCGTCGCCGGTCGCCTCGTGTAGCCACGCCGCCGCCCAGAGCAGCTCGTCCTGAACAATTCGTTCATTGGTTCGTGATGAGTTGTTTGTCAGATTAGGCCCCGAACTAATTGTTCGATTCACAAGAATGTAATTGTCCTACCTCGTAGCCAGAACCGGAAGGATAGAACTTCTTGGCGCTCAGCAGGGAGTCATCGTATCTGCCTCTGAACGTGTCGGCAAACGTGAAGAGCTGTCCATGTCAAACAACAGAAGGTTTCAGTGGAACGAACTGAAAATTCAGTACTCTGAATATTCATTCATTAGTGTATAACAGATGCATTCCGGCAGATTTACCTGCTTTGCGTGCACCAGGAGGAGGTCGGCGTACATGGAGTCGTAGGGGCGGAAGGCCTTGGACGCGGCGGCAAGCGCGGCGGCCGTCTCGGCGGCGACCTCGGACCCCGGGTGGTTCGTGTCGATCTTGAACGCCGTCCGCGGCGTCGACATGTCCTCGGCGCGCTCCCAGCAGAGGTGGTCGCTGTCCCCGTCGCCCACCTGCAGATCAGCACCGTTTGAGCTCCGCAGGCCGGACTGGGCCGGGAATCTCCATTGGGCCTATATGTGACGTGCGTACCTGGACCCAGAGGACGTTGGGCTCGGTATGGGCCTTCACGAAGTAGTTGGTGCCCCAGCGGATGGCATCGAGCGCGCGCTGGTGGTTGTTGGCGGCCACCATCTCCTTCTCGAACTCCAGCACCCCCCACGCCAGCATCGTCACCGCGTACGCCATGGGGAACCCGAACTTGACGTGGTCGCCGGAGTCGTAGTACCCGCCCACCAAGTCCACCTGCATGCATGCAACGCAACGGTCGGTCGTCGTCATCAGCTCCGACGATGGACGATCCAAGCATGCACGTACACGTGTCGGCGGTTCTGCCGGCGAGAGAGATCGATCGGATCGGATCGGAAGTGCGTACCCCCTGGGAGAAGCCGTCGGTGAGGGCGGAGTCGCCGCGCCAGTGGACGCGGCGGTCGGCGGGGAGCTTCCCGGACCGCTGCGCCTCAAAGAACTGCAGGCACTTGTCGAACGCGCCGGCGTAGTCGAACGGCGCCGACGAGGCGGACGCCGCCGCCGCGGCGAGGAGGAGGAACGACGCGGCTACCGCCAAGGTGGCCGGCGTCTTGGTCGCCGTCGTCATCAACCGCGCCATGCTGCTGGCTCGACCTCAAGGTAATAACGCCGTCGTCGTCGTCTGCGGCAGTGGCTGGAAGAGCCCGGCGCGGCGATGACGAGTTTTATAAGATGCGCGTGAGTTGTTTGGATCGAAGCCGCGGTCGACCGGCGACATGGTAGTGCACGCACGCACGTTCGGTACGTGGTCGTGGTGCCAGGCACGTCGGGAGGGACGACGATAGGGGGCGGTCGTCTCGTCGTGTGGGAGGCAGCCCCCGGCCCTCTGCCGGGGTTTGAGCCATGCACGTCTCGGGGAATGTGCGAAATGGCCTGGGGTCATCCGTGTCAGCGACCAAGTTGTTGTGTCGGCCGCGAATCCGCGATAATAAGACAGTATCAAGAGACACCATTAGCAAGCACGGACAATAATTCAACCCAACTAACTGTGATCTGAGAATGTCTGACCTTGAATACTACTTGATCCTACCTAATGCCATTTTTTCTAAACGTGCAGCTGAAGTTCCGACCATGTTTTTGGTTTGAGGTCAGAAGACGTGGCACCACGCCATGGTACTCTTTTTTTTTCATTAAACCCAATTAAGTCAACCAGTATCTATACACACACATATATTTTTGTACGTGCTATATGTATTATGCAATGCAAGAGCTGAGACTTTTTGCTATCCATATATTGTTTCAACTACATGTAGCATGATAATTAAGTTAATAGACATAATCATTTGGTAGATTTGAGATGTGTGTCCCATTCCATACTCATGAGTCATGACTTCTAAAACGTTTGCATGGCTCATACTCAGTATGTCATCACTGACCATTATATTGTACTATGTTGGGTACCACATTATCATTGTATCAGTGTCAGTGTCTCACAACAGTCCACAGCCAACATGCCAATGTTTATATTACGAAAGAAATAAAGGTGTCACGTTACCACCTGATTCGCACAGCACCATACGGCACAAATAGTAGGTTTCCATCTACCTTAAGCCCACACAACAATGGTTAGGAATGAAGATACATTATCCTGTGTAGGGCCTATGAGTAAGAGTAAATGGCCAACCAGGCAAGATGAAGGGAAAAACACCTCCTTAAGATCACAGCGCGGTAGT
Organism: Sorghum bicolor; assembly: GCF_000003195.3. Classification (NCBI taxonomy): domain Eukaryota; kingdom Viridiplantae; phylum Streptophyta; class Magnoliopsida; order Poales; family Poaceae; genus Sorghum; species Sorghum bicolor. The sequence continues at coordinate 59,917,156 of NC_012875.2, forward strand.
GCTTCACTGGGCCGTGAACTCGTCAGGCATGGGCTAAGCTACAGCCCACAATCAGGCACGAAGCCAGCGTGGGGCTAGGGGGCTGAAATTTCTAGTGTTTTTCTTCTAATTTTAGACATAAATTTATAAAGTAGGGTGGGTTGAGAACTTTATTTTTTAGATATATTTTATGAATTATATTTTTAATCTAAGACTACTTTAAACTAATATATTTTTTTTATTACGAGGGATAATAGTAGAGTTAAATTGATGTAGAATTTTTGTTCAGCCCCCCCTAAATTTTTTTCTGGCTTCGTCCCTGCCCACAATTGCGATGTTTAAAGATGAAGTGATGTGTACTTGTGGTAACAAAAGAAAAGTTCTTCTAACAAAAAAAAGGTAACAAAAGAATTTTTTGTTCCTAGTACATTATATAAAAAATACTGAATTCAAACCTCTCACTCAGTTTCTTAAAACTATTATCAATATGAAATATCAAAAAATGTCATGGATAATTAATTTTTTTTGTGTTTTTTGGGATCGTGCATTCACACATATTTCATTAAGCAGGAGAGCAAACAACAAGTTCGAAATGGAAAAAAATATTTTTGTGTTGCAATGTTGATGTTTTTTTTTTGAAAACTTGATCAAAGTCCAGAAGTTTTATGTATGAATTATAATTTGCAATGAGTAATGAAGTGAGTAGCTTTAAATATTTGCTTTTGTTTTCCGCTCGGATGTGGATGGCTTAGATGTTTTTTCTGTAATTTTGTGCAACGAGATGTGAACTTGATTTGTTGTCTCAGGAATTCAGGTTGGCCGGTCGCTTGCCATTGGTCTCGGTTATTATAGTGTCCCCGATATAGTAGCTAGAGGAGAGCCGAGAAGGAGGGGGAATCTCCCCTAAGATCTTGTTTAGATGTCCATATATTTACCTTGATTTATGTGTGTTAGAGTGATATGATGTAGAATTTAAATTAAATTTCACACCAAATGTATCCAGGCCAAGTGGTTTGGTGTAAGTTTCAATACACGTAGATCGATATGGTTTTTTCAGACAAGTTAAGCGGCTAAGACTATTTCTAACAGTTGTCACCCAAAATATAAGACCGATTTGTCCTTTAGGTAGCGCTACAAGTAAAAGGTTCTATATTTATTTTTGAGTAAAATACACCGGCGGCCCTTTAAGTTGTCCTCCTGTGCCACTTTGGTCCATGAACTTGCAAACGCGAAAAAGAGGCCCCTAAACTTGTCAGCATGTGCCACTTTGGTCCACGAACTTGCAAACGCGAAAAAGTGCCCCCTGAACTTGTCAACGTGTGCCACTTTGGTCCATGAACATGCAAATACGAAAATAATACCGGCTGCATGGCACTGTTCTGCCACGTGGCCGCCTCTGGTAGGCCATGTATGACACCGTTTATGGTGCTGACGTCAGCAATGATGTAAGCACTTCTTTTTTAATTTACGAAATTGATATATTTTTTTTCGTAGCGTCAAATATATTAAATAATATATCAATTCGTTGCATTTATTAATTAAAAGAGATAATTTTAAAACAAGCAAAAAATATTCGTTTTCTAGGTTTCATATTTTTCCTAGACAGAGTACACATGAAGAGACTACACAAAACATTTCATGAATTTAGCATTTCATTAATAATTAGTTATGAAATAAATAAATATTTGTTGACGCGTTGAAAGATCCTTTACACGTTTATGGACCAAAGTGGCACAGGCCGGCAAGTTCAGGGGCCACTGTTTTGCGTTTGCAAGTTCATGGACCAAAGTGGCACAGCCGGACAAGTTCAGGGGTCACTTTTTTGGGTTTGCAAGTTCATGGACCAAAATGGCACATGCTGACAAGTTAAAGGGCCGCGAGTGTATTTTACTCTTTATTTTTAGTCTTTTCCAACAAAAAGACTTAAAAAGACAACACTCTCTGCAAATGAGTCTCGAGGAGAGAGAATATATAAATTTAGGTTATGTCTTTTCTAATACCTAAAACAAGTCTTGTGCATGGATACACTGTTGGTGATCTATTTTGGATTTGGGTTAAAAAAATGGATTTGCATCGCTGCAATCTCAAAGCTGGGCCATCGCAGATGACGATGAATGTCCGTGGGCTAGAGCCAGACCAATTCACACACAGAGCCACAGAGGCCACTACACGGCCCAAGTCCATACCTGTCTCTCCTCTCATCCCAGGCACGTGGGTCTCATCCGTCATCCGTGAGGTGAGCAGCTGCCGGGAAATCGCTGGGGACGGCGGGACCCTGTTTCTCGGCTTCCCTTCCCCTCCAAAGAACAAGAAACACGGCGACGAAAAGGCTAGACAGAGTCAAATCCCCGGGAGACCAACCATCCCGCACCGCCACGAGCACGCCCAAATCGGAGAGCCCAACCAAACCAAACCCTTTGCATCCCTCCGGAAACCCTAGCATCCTCTCTCCCTCCTTCGCTCCCGGGATGCCCCAGTAGCTCCGATCGGCGCCTCACCGCCATGGATCCGGGCGGCGGGGGCGGGATGCTTCTGGAGGACTTCGGGCAGCGCGTGGACCTCACGCGCCGCATCCGCGAGGTGCTCGCCAACTACCCGGAGGGCACCACCGCGCTGCGGGAGCTCATCCAGAACGCCGACGACGCCGGCGCCGGGCGCGTTCGCCTCTGCCTCGACCGCCGATCGCATGGGAGCGCGTCGCTGCTGGCCCCCGCGCTCGCCCAGTGGCAGGGCCCCGCGCTGCTTGCTTACAACGACGCGGTGTTCACCGACGAGGACTTCGCCAGCATCTCCCGCATTGGAGACAGCAGGAAAGTCGCCCAGACGTGGAAGACTGGCCGCTTCGGGTACGCCTCTACTACCTCATTCTCAATGCGGAGCTTGCCTGGAGTGGTCATTGCAATGCCGAGCTTCCAAACTGGTTGTGACGATGCTGCTTTTGTGTTATGGCGTCCTAGCCACTACAATTTCTCAGGGTGCCAGCTATTTTGAGGGTGCGATCATGTCCAATGATTAGGGAATGTATCAATATGCTGTGTAGTGTAAGGAGAGAGTGGGATGCAGGGACAAATTAATGAATATATGTTATGTTTTATCTACTGCCTTACTATATGACCCATTTGTGTTGCAATGTAACTGGCTTTCTCTCTTAAGCATTATGGCATAATGCTTTATTCAAGACTGAGTTCCATCAGTAATTAATTTATTATTTGGAAGGCTTCTGAAGCACAAAACACAATTATGTTTCTGCAGGGTTGGTTTTAACTCAGTTTACCACTTGACTGACTTGCCGTCGTTTGTGAGTGGCAAATATGTTGTCCTATTCGACCCCCAGGGTGCTTATCTTCCAAATGTGTCGGCAGCAAATCCTGGAAAGCGCATCGACTATGTCAGTTCGTCAGCAATTACAATGTACCATGATCAGCTTTCACCCTACTGTGCGTTTGGCTGCGACATGAAAGCATCATTTCAGGGAACTCTGTTTCGTTTTCCTTTGAGGAGTTCTGAGCAAGCATCTTCAAGTCGGTTATCAAGACAGTCATACACAGAAGATGATATTTTATCTCTTTTTGCCCAACTGTACCAAGAAGCTGTATATAATTTGCTGTTCCTTAAAAATGTTCTATCACTTGAGATGTATGTGTGGGAATCTGGTATGACTGAGCCAAAAATAATATACTCTTGTTACTTAGGGCCACAGAGTGAAAAGCTGTCCTGGCATCGCCAAGCCCTTGTCAGGTTCTCTGGCACTCCTGTTGAATCTTCTAAACAGAAGTTGGACTCTTTCTCGATGGATTTCATATCAGAAGCATTCTTGGGCAACAAGATTGAGAAAAAGAGCTCTACCTATTTTATTGTTCAGGGAATGGCATCTGCATCGAGTAAAATTGGTATTTTTGCAACTGCAGCTGCCAAGGAATATGATCTTCACTTACTGCCTTGGGCTTCTGTTGCTGCTTGCATCTCCAACACAGGGCTTGAGGTAATCCCTGATTTATTTTCAATTTGCATCTCCAGTACTGACTTGGTTGCCAGGGGTCTCTGTTCTGTCCTGTAATTTGGATCCTGAATATTTTTTTCCTCCTAATGCAAATCGCAACAAGCGCTTGAATTTTCTCTAGAATGTCAGTTAAACTACTTTGGAAGTTTCTCAATCCCTTAATTGTTCACTTTCTTTCAGTGTGTTTTATGCTATCAGACCATGACTGTAGAGTATAGACCAATTATTCGTGCATGTTGTCATGGAGCTGTCTTTGTGATTCTTAGTTAACTGAATTAAATATGTTGTTGTGAAATGTTACCTTTGTTTACTTTTGTCTAACTTCTCATGAAATTGCCAAGAGGCATGTGATAGGCCGAACTTGCAGAGTTCATAGGTATTCTTTTGGTTAGGGAGCAAGATTAATGTGATATCTGTCAGTGAAAGATTGTATTGTGGTTTTGCAATATGTGATTTGTGGCAATGGCTGCGTTCTGTTGTTTAGTAAAAAAAAATATCACACCAACAATGGCATCCTTATCTGAAAAGAGGGGTTCCATATTGTTCTCTGTCTTGTTTTTGTTGTTGAACAAAGTCTCTGGAGTATCAAAAACTTCAATTGGTTTGTGATGTCTTGTACTGCAAAATGTATCCTTGATGACTTGATCTTTTTTTTTTTGTAGAATGAACTTCATGCTATAGCAAAATTTCTATGATGCATCATCATTTTGTAGTATCTTGGACACTTTATGGTAATTGCTGAATTTTACAGGATACTGTTCTCAGACAGGGTCGTGCTTTCTGTTTTCTTCCTTTGCCAGTAAGGACAGGACTATCTGTGCATGTCAATGGTTATTTTGAAGTTTCATCCAACCGACGTGACATTTGGTATGGTGCTGACATGGACAGGGGTGGTAAGCTTCGTTCTGATTGGAACAGGCTACTGTTGGAAGGTGTTGTCGCTCCGTTGTTCAGAGAACTGCTGATGAAGTTGCGGATGCTTTCTGACTCCACAATATCATATTATTCACTGTGGCCAACTGGTTTATATGAGGAGCCCTGGAGTATCCTTGTGGAGCAAATTTACAAGGTTATTTACACCTCTCCAGTCTTGCATTCAGAGGTTGAAGGCGGGACCTGGATATCACCAGCTGATGCTTTGCTTCATGATGAAGGATTTTCAGGAAGCAATAATCTTAATGAAGCCCTCGTGTTGGTGGGCATGCCAATTGTCCGCATATCTAATGCAATTGGTGATATGTTTTCAAAATTTTATATGCAGTCTATGCTCAAAATAGTAAGTCCTGCTATAGTAAGGCATTTCCTCAAGAATTATGCTAAACTTGCTACACTAGGAAAGTCTCATAAGTTGATATTATTGGAATATTGTCTTACTGATGTTGACAATACTGATATTGGTAAATGCATGAATGGCCTTCCACTGATTCCACTAGCAAATATGCAGTACGGGACTTTTTCTGCTAGTTCGCAAGAGGGCTATTATTATGTCTGTGATAACATCGAATATGAGCTTCTAGCTGAAGTTGGTGATAGAATAGTTGACAGAAGCATCCCTCCTGTACTACTAGACAAGCTGTATCAGATAGCCAGTGATTCCCAGGCCAACATTAGGCTCATTGATGGCCCGATCTTCTGCCAGCTCTTACACAGGTTATTTCCTCCTGGATGGAAGCTTAAAGATCAAGTTCCCTGGAATCCAGGCTTGGGTGGGTCATCTCCTACAGCAGCCTGGTTTAAACTTTTTTGGCAGTATATAGGGGGACGCTCGTATGACCTTCATTTGTTTAGTGATTGGCCTATACTGCCATCTACTTCTGGCCACCTTCACAGGGCTCGTACAAGCTCAAAATTAATCAAAACAGAATCACTGTCTAGTTCGATGAATGAACTCCTGGCAAAGTTTGGTTGCAACATACTGGATGCTGAATATTTTAGTGACCACAAGCAATTGTCATTTTATGTGTATGATGGTGATGCAACTGGAGTTCTTCAGTCAATCTTTGGGGTTGTCTCATTGGAAGGTGTTGACTTGCAATCTCTGTTTCAACGCATTACCCCTGGTGAAAAAAATGAACTGTACCAGTTTCTTCTGGATCCAAAATGGTATTTAGGAGCCTGCCTTTCTGACATAAGTATAAATCAATGCAAAAAGCTTCCGATCTTCAGGGTATTTGATGGGGGTTCTCCCAGTACTTATGGTTTCTCGGATTTGTCCAGTTCAAGAAAGTATCTACCACCTCTTGGTGTTCCTGACCACTTATTCAATGCCGACTTTGTTTTCTCTATTTGCCCAAGCGATGAAGATATCATAATGAGATATTATGGTGTTGAACGCATGCCAAAATCAAACTTCTACCAGAGGTATGTTCTGAATAGATTGGACAAGCTACAAACGGAGTTGCGCGATTCAGTTCTATTAACAATCTTACAAGATCTGCCTCAGCTGTCCTTGGAGGATCCAATGTTCAAGGAAACCTTGAAAATCCTTAGATTTGTTCCCACTATCAATGGAACTTTGAAAAGCCCACAATCTCTTTATGATCCCCGGGTGGAAGAACTCTATGTTCTTCTCCAGGAATCAGATTGTTTTCCCCATGGTTTATTTCAAAATCCAGATGTTCTTGATATGCTGCTTTGCTTGGGGCTTAGAACTTCAGTTTCTACTGATACCATATTACAAAGTGCTCGGCAGATTGATTCACTTGTGAACATAGATCAGCAGAAGGCTCATTCAAGGGGTAAGGTCCTTCTTTCATATCTTGAAGTTCATGCTCACAAATGGTATGTGAATAAGCTATCTGATGGTCGGAAGAAGGTGAACATGCTAGCTAAAGTTACCACTGCGCTCAGGCCTCGTGACAAATCTTGGGAATTTGATCTTGAAAAGTTCTGGAGTGATCTGAGACTGATTTGCTGGTGTCCTGTGTTGGCTACTGCACCAAGTCCAGCTTTGCCATGGCCTTCAGTATCATCAATGATAGCTCCACCTAAACAAGTAAGGATGCAGGAAGATATGTGGATTGTTTCTGCTAGCTCACGTATTCTCGATGGTGAGTGCACTTCCTCAGCTTTGTCGTACAGCTTAGGTTGGTTGTCGCCTCCATCAGGGAGCGTGATTGCAGCTCAACTGCTTGAATTGGGCAAGAACAATGAAATTGTGACTGATCAAGTCCTTCGGCAAGAATTAGCTTTGGTGATGCCTAAGATTTATTCTTTGCTGACAAACTTGATTGGTTCTGATGAAATGGATATTGTGAAAGTGGTTCTAGAAGGATGCAGATGGATTTGGGTGGGTGATGGATTTGCGAAAACAGACGAAGTTGTTTTAAGTGGCCACCTTCATCTAGCACCATACATTCGTGTTGTTCCAATTGATTTAGCAGTGTTCAAAGACTTGTTCTTGGAGCTCGGCATAAAGGAGCACCTGTACCCTATTGATTATGCTAGTATTCTCAGCAGAATGGCCATAAGGAAAGCTTCAGCTTCACTTGAAGCTGAAGAATTGAGAACAGCTATCTTGGTTGTGCAGCATTTATCTGAGTTCCGGTTTCAGGATCAGCAAACACAAATATATTTACCCGATTCTTCGTCTAGGCTCTGTCTATCTTCTGAACTTGTATTCAATGATGCTCCTTGGTTACTTGATTTTGGCCATGACATCAGTGGGAGTTCATCAAGCATTGCTTTAAGCTCGAAAAAGTATGTTCACAATTTTGTTCATGGTAACATTTCTAATGATGTGGCTGAAAGGCTTGGTGTCCGCTCTCTTCGTCGCCTCTTGCTTGCTGAGAGTTCTGATTCGATGAATTTGAGTTTGTCAGGAGTTGCTGAAGCGTTTGGACAGCATGAAGACTTGACTACACGACTCAAACATATTGTTGAGATGTATGCAGATGGCCCTGGAATTCTCTTTGAGTTGGTACAGAACGCAGAAGATGCTAAGGCTTCTGAGGTTGTGTTTTTGTTGGATAAGACTCAATATGGAACTTCATCCATTCTTTCACCTGAAATGGCTGAATGGCAAGGACCTGCTCTCTACTGCTTTAATGATTCAGTTTTTAGTCCACAGGACCTTTATGCCATCTCACGAATAGGTCAAGACAGCAAACTTGAGAAACCTTTTGCAATTGGAAGGTTTGGTCTTGGCTTCAATTGTGTGTATCACTTCACAGATATTCCTGGATTTGTTTCCGGTGAGAATATTGTCATGTTTGATCCACATGCCTGTTATTTGCCAGGAATATCTCCATCTCATCCAGGTTTAAGGATACAGTTTGTAGGAAGAAGGATCTTAGATCAGTTTCCTGATCAGTTTACCCCATTCTTACATTTTGGTTGCAATTTGCAACAGCCATTTCCAGGTACACTCTTCCGGTTCCCCCTTAGGAATGCGGCAGCTGCTTCGAGAAGTCAAATAAAACGAGAACAGTATGCACCACAAGATGTGGAAATGCTTTTCTCTTCATTCTCCGAAGTTGTATCTGAGGCTCTACTTTTTCTCCGCAATGTTAAAAAGGTAACTCTATATGTCAAGGAGAACAACAGTCAGGAGATGCGACTTGTTCATTGTGTGTCCAGGAATAATAGCTCTCAGATGGGTAAAGAACCTCATGCACTTGGCACAATGCTTGCATTTATACATGGAAACCAACCATCAGGAATGGATAGAAATAAGTTTTTCAGTAAGTTGAATAAGACTAAAGACAGTGAGTTGCCCTGGAGTTGTCAGAAGGTTACTATTCTTGAGCAAAACCCTTCTTCACACTTGTTGCATTCATGGATTTTAGCTGAATGTATAGGCGGGGGTCATGCTAGAAAGTTGTCAACTGCCTCTGGTAGTAAATCTCACTTCTTTGTTCCGTGGGCATCTGTTGCTGCATATCTGCATTCAGTGAGTGTAGATGATACAGAAGAACTATCTGCTGAAGCTGAAGTCAACCATGGTAACTCAGTTTTCACAAACCCAGATCTTGGATCTTCTAAGGTCAGGAAAAAATTTGAGGGTCGGGCCTTTTGCTTTCTTCCTCTACCAATCAATACTAGCATGCCAGTGCATGTAAATGCTTATTTTGAACTCTCTTCAAATCGAAGGGATATCTGGATTGGAAATGACATGGCTGGGGGAGGAAGAGTACGATCAGAGTGGAATTTAGCGCTGCTTGAAGATGTCGTTGCTCCTGCTTATGGGCACCTGCTTGCAGCTGTTGCTGAAGAGCTTGGTCCCTCTGACTTGTTTCTGTCATTTTGGCCTAGTGCTGTAGGTGTTGAACCATGGTCTTCCATGGTGAGGAAATTCTATGTATCTATTGCGGAACTTGGAATTCATGTTTTATATACAAAAGCTCGAGGTGGTCACTGGCTGTCAACAAGGCAGGCTATTTTTCCAGATTTCAGTTTCTCAAAGGCAATGGAGCTGGCAGAACTTCTCTCTCAAGCTGGTTTGCCTGTGGTATCTGTAACCAAGCCAATAATTGACAATTTCATTAATGCATATCCATCAGTTCATCTACTAAATCCTCATTTGCTGAGGAATTTGTTGATCCGACGGAAGCGTGGCTTCAGAAGCAGAGAAGAGGCTATACTTGTTCTTGAGTATTGCTTGAGTGATATGGGAGATCCTTCCTTTTGTGATAAATTGCAAGGTTTGGCTCTTCTTCCTGTGGCAAATGGATCATTCACAACATTCAACAAACGAGGGGAGGGTGAGAGAGTATTCCTTACTTCACAAATAGAATTTGAACTTCTTAAGGATTCCATACCACATCTTGTTATTGACAATTCTTTACCAGAAGGTGTTTCAAAGAAACTGTATGACATAGCTTATTCTGCACGCATGAACATATATATATTCACAAGTGATCTTCTCATTGAGCTGTTGCCTAGGATCTTGCCACCTGAATGGCAACATGCTAAGCAGTTGTCTTGGTTTCCTGAGCAGCAAGGCCAGCCAAGTATGGAATGGATGGTATCACTCTGGAATTTTTTGAGGCATTCCTGTGACGATATTTCAGTTTTTGCAAAGTGGCCTATACTACCTCTTGTAGATGGCAAGATCGTGCAACTTGGGAATGCTGCAAATGTAATAAGAGATGATGGATGGAGTGAAAATATGCATTCCTTGCTTCAAAAACTGGGATGTTTATTTCTGCGATCTGATCTGCAGATAGAACATCCCCAGTTAGTGAATTTTGTTCAGGAATCCACTGCTGCTGGTATTTTGAATGCTGTGCAGTCTGTAGCTTCTAATCTCCAGGATATCAAGGAATTGTTTATGAGCACTTCATTGGCAGAAGCACATGAACTCCGAAGTTTCATTTTCCAGTCAAAGTGGTTTTCCGGAAATCAGATCACCTCCTCCCATATGGATATAATCAGGAACCTCCCAATATTTGAATCTTATAAATCTAGGGAACTTGTTAACTTGACGAATCCTAGAAAATGGCTTAAACCAGAAGGGGTGCATGAGGATGTATTGAATGCAAGCTTTATAAGAACTGAATCTGTGAAGGAGAGGTCAATTTTGGTATCATACTTTGATATCAAGGAACCTCAGAAGGTTGAATTTTACAAGGACCATGTCCTTCCTCGAATGTCAGAGTTTCTTTTGCAGCCAGCTATTATTTCAGCAGTTATTCGTGATGTGAAACTGTTGATAGATAATGATGATTCAGCAAGAGCTGCATTATGTGAGACCCCTTTTGTCTTGGCAGCCAATGGAGCGTGGGTCCAGCCCTCCAGGTCAGTCTTCCTTTTTCACTCCACACCCTCTTCTCTCTCTGACTTCGATACATGCCAATGTGTATTTAGTTCTAATATTTGGTTTCTCATTAGGCTCTATGATCCTCGTGTGCCTGAGTTACTGAAGTTGCTGCACCAAGAAACCTTCTTTCCTTCAGAAAAGTTCATGATGACTGAAGTAATTGAATTATTGGGTAGTTTTGGATTGAAAAGAAATTTCGGTTTTAGTACTTTGCTTGACATGGCAAGGTCAGTTTCACTGGTGCACAATTCAGGACAAGATGACACATTTGCTTATGGGCAAAAGCTACTTACCTATCTGAACATTCTTGAGTCCAAAACTTCAAACATGGAGGGCAGAGAAACTTTTCTTAAGGATGAGAATCTGGAAGCATCTGAAATTAGTGAAAACTTGGAGCCTGAAAATCATGGGGATGTGTGTGATCCAAGTGACCAAACTAGTGTATCTTTGTTCTCGAATTTCGATTATGATATGCCAGAAGATTTATTTTGGTCAGAGCTGAAAAATATTTCTTGGTGTCCAGTCCATGTTGCACCATTGCTCAAAGGACTTCCATGGTTCATATCTGAAGATGTCATAGCACCACCAGTCATCACAAGGCCGAAATCGCAGATGTGGCTTGTTTCATCAAAAATGCGAATTCTTAGTGCAGATTCCTGTTCCATGTATGTGCAAAGAAAACTAGGCTGGTGTGACCCACCAAATGTGAGCACATTATCTTCTCAGTTAGTCGAGCTCTCCAAGTCTTATGATGAACTCAAAATGTTTTCTGCAGACACAGACATTGATGCTACTCTGCAAAAGGAGGTTCAAGTAATCTACTCAAAATTGCAAGATATTATTGGCACTACCAGTGGCAATGCTCTAAAAGAGTATCTGGATGGATTTCAATGGGTTTATATAGGGGATAGGTTCGTGGCACCACAGGCACTTGCTTTTGACTCGCCTGTAAAATATCACCCCTATCTTTACACAGTTCCATCTGAACTGTCAGAATTTAAAAAGTTACTCTCAGAGTTGGGTGTGAGGCAGACATTTGATGCAATGGATTATCTGAATGTGCTCCGCCGTTTAGAAGGAGATGTCAAAGGAGAGCCGTTGTGCACAGAGCAACTCAGTTTTGTTCATTGTGTATTGGAAGCATTTGTTGACTGTTACCCTGACAGTCAAGCACCTGATGTGTTACTGAACTCATTGGTGATTCCGGATTCATTTGGGGTTCTAACACCTGCTAGAAACCTTGTCTATAATGATGCACCCTGGATGAATGCTAATCCTACTTCAAAGAATTTTATTCATCTCAGTATTGGCAATGAACTGGCTAATAGGCTTGGTGTACGATCTCTTCGTGGATCATCATTGTTGGATGATGAGTTAATGAGGAATTTGCCCTGCATGGAATATGCTAAAATAAGTGAGTTGTTGGCTTTGTATGGTGAGAGTGACTTTCTTTTGTTTGACCTTATAGAGCTAGCAGACTATTGCAGTGCAAAGAAAGTGCATCTGATTTATGACAAAAGAGAACATCCGAAACAGTCCTTACTGCAGCAGAGTCTTGGTATGGTAGAAACAGCCTCTCTAGTCAATTGTTTTACTTTATCTACCTGCTACAATTATAGTCCACTTAATTATATTTTAACCTTCTAGTGTCCTTAATAGTTTCCTTTTTTTTGTGAAATTATAGGTGACCTCCAGGGTCCTTCATTGACAGTGGTCTTTGAAGGAACCATATTGAACCGAGAAGAAGTTTGCAGCTTCCAACTTCCTCCTCCCTGGAAATTGAGAGGGAACATCCTTAACTATGGCTTGGGACTTCTTAGTAGTTACTTTGTTTGTGATACATTGACTATTCTTTCTGGTGGTTACTTTTACATTTTTGACCCCTTGGGCTTGACTGGTGGTGCGACTTCCACTGCTACCTCATCAGCAAGATACTTCTCTTTGTTAGGTGCGAAAAATATAATCACTCAATTTATTTGCATATTTAATAGAATCACAATTTGTTCTACTGTGAACATATGGCACAATCCTTAGATTCTCTTTTACTGTAAAAGCAATAAGCATATCTTCTTTATGTTGCATTTTTTTTGCCAGGTTGAAATTATACACTTTGATCAGTTATAACATAGTGCACTCAAAATCTGTGTATTACTTCTCACTAAATCAAAGTACAGACTTGGTTAATTGAAATTCTTTATGTGGCCAAAATTACGTGATATTAGTGTAATTATTAGATGGTCTGGAAGAAAGAAGCACCTTATCAATGACAAGACCGTGTCACACTGCAATGTGATGATTTTACCATGCCCCTTTCATTTGGACAATGCTAATAAGTTGAATATCCCTGTTGTATAGGCTGGTTGAGAATGAAGAAAGTAAATGGATGGATAAAGGATAATGAATAAACATTGCATTGCCTCGTGAAAACAGTTAACTTTACTTTGTAGAAAACCATATTACACTTTGTTCAAAAGCATTGAGCTTCATTTAACTTCCTACTAGTTTATGATTTTCAACTTGCATGACGTATAGTAGATAAATTATATTGAAGAACTTGAGGTGTTAATATTTAGTTTGAACAACTGGTATGTGGCAAGTTGTATGTTCTGGTTATAAGGCTTAACAGATGTACCATGCTAGTGACATTTTATACTCCCAAACTGGACAATGTGAACAGCAAACCTGAAAAGAGAAGGTAAACAAAAAGCAAAAAGGAAATAAGAAAAGGAAAATAAAAAACATTTGTATCAATTCCGTTGGGCAGATGGCTCTGTCGGTGGTCGAAGGCTTCATATACAATTCATTAACGCAATAATCTTGTTGTGTCCCATGTTTAAACATCTATTATTCCAATTCTGCTAGATTCTTTATTTGTGGCAACATGATAGCACATTAATATGAATGTACTGTCCTGTTTGGCAATGCTTGAATTGTGAAGTCATGTACTGATGTAGTATTGCATATATCACGAATCAGTGGCATTATTGCCTATGTTTTGGCATCAATGTCTGTTTTTGGTGTAGAAGTTCTGAAAATGATAGTTGGCTTTCAGGAAATGATTTGGTCGAGAGGTTTCATGATCAGTTCCTCCCAATGCGTGTTACACAGGATGCTTCTTTATGTACTGCAAACTCCACGATTATTCGAATGCCGTTGTCATCAAAATGCCTCAAAGAACTTGAAGCAGGTTGCAATATAGTACAACGGGTTTTTGACCGATTTACACAGAATCCGTCCAGTACTCTCCTGTTCTTGAGGTCAATCATTCAGGTAAGGATTATTTGTGATAGCATGTCGTCCTAAGCAGTAGCATGCTGTGTGCCCCGTTGAGTCTTTCCTCTTTGAAGTGTAACTTGTTTGGTTTTTATTTTCTACACTCATAATAGGCGGTTTCTTTACCATGGAATTTCATTGTGAACCAGGTTTAATTTATTTACGTAAAGCACTTCTATTTATACTTAACTCCTCTACGGGGTTTTGTTTATACTTCACCTGAGATATCTCACAAATGACATTTCTATTTTGGATAAACACCATATATTACAGTTACTCATTATTAGTGAATGATTATGTCACCTTGCAAAGCTTCAGTGCTATCTGAATAAGGCGTAGCAAACTGCTTAATTAACAATGGGTCTGTAATATTGATAAAATGGTGTAGCACCTTCAGTGTATGTTGTTTAAGTTCTTTTTGGGTGTTGTAATACATTGTAACTTGTAAGGTGTTTCATGATACCTAAAGGTTGTTTGACACAACATTTCGATAGCCATACTTATGTTGGAGATGTGTTGGCTGTTAAGAAATAGTGGCAAGGGAACTCTATTGGTTGGTTTTGATTTTTGAAACATGACCATGGAAAACTCAGACAATATCTTCTGATGTCTAAACTCTAAAGGGATGCCAATGTGATTCTAAACAGGTATCTTTATCAACATGGGAGGATGGGGCCTCTCAGTCAACTCTGAATTATTCTGTACTTGTTGACCCATCTGTTGCTTCTTTGAGGAACCCATTTTCGGAAAAGAAATGGAGAAAGTTTCAAATATCCAGAATATTTTCAAGTACAAGTGCAGCTATCAAAATGCAAGCTATAGATGTGCACGTAATTGAGAGTGGCTGCAGTTATATTGACAAATGGTTTGTTGCCCTTTCCCTTGGATCGGGTCAAACACGAAACATGGCTCTTGACAGGTCTGTCTCTTTCAGAGCCTAAGGCTCAAAATTTTTTTCTACTTGCTTTATATATTTGTAACATTGTCCAGAGAACTTGGACAGATGATATTAAATTTATGTGCTCATTGAAGATGGTATAATGCATGCTGATTTATTTCTGTTTCAGGCGGTATCTTGCCTATAACCTAACCCCCGTTGCTGGAGTAGCAGCGCACATAGCTCGGAATGGAGTATCAACCAATATACATCCATCCAGTTGTATATTGTCTCCCTTACCACTATCTGGGTTTATAAGCATGCCAGTCACAACTTTGGGGCATTTCATTGTGAGGCACAGTGGTGGGCGCTATATTTTTGGCAGTACACGTGATGCATCTCTGCCAGAACTGAAAGTGGACAGGGACAGGTTGGTTGAAGCATGGAATAAGGAACTTATGTTATGTGTGCGTGATTCATATGTTGAGATGGTTCTAGAATTCCAAAAGCTTAAAACGGACCCTCTATCTTCTGCTATTGAACCAAGGTCTGCACAATCTGTGGGTGCTATATTACAGACATATGGTGATAGGGTATACTCTTTTTGGCCAAGATCGAAGCAGAATCCAACTTCATTCACTGGGCATGGTTCTGCTGGAACAAATATGGATTCACCAAGGGCATCTAAAGCGGATTGGCAATCCTTAATAGAGCAAGTGATAAGGCCTTTCTATGTACGGTTAGCTGATCTTCCTGTTTGGCAACTTTACCATGGAAATCTTGTTAAAGTGGATGAGGGTATGTTCTTAGCTGACTCAGGAAATGGAGATGACGATAACCTCCCATCTGATAGTGTTTGTAGTTTTATTAAAGAGCGATATCCTGTTTTTTCTGTGCCGTGGGAGTTGGTTAGTGAGATTCAGGCAGTCGGAGTTACCATAAGAGAGATCAGACCTAAAATGGTTCGGGAACTACTAAAAGCTTCTCCATCAATTTTACTTAGATCCATTGAAACGTATATAGATGTTCTTGAATATTGCTTCTCGGATATGGACCCTTACCGCTTCTCGGATGATCTACCTGATGAATCACGAGTTAACAGCCAACATGTTGGAACAGCGAATTCTTCTAGATCGCATTCTATGACTTCTTCAAGCAGCACACTGTCTTACCAATCAAGTACTCAGATGGCAGGTACTTCTGGAGGTGATGCACTTGAAATTATGACATACTTTGGAAAAGCCCTATATGACTTTGGTAGGGGGGTTGTTGAGGATATCAGCAAAACCAATGGTCCAGCATTCCACAGGACTCAAGCTGCTGAAACTAACGTGTTGTCATCCATCATTTCTGAGCTTAAAGGTGTTCCATTTCCAACATCAACAATGCGTCTAACAAAGTTGGGAATGGCTGAACTCTGGATAGCCAATGAGCAGCAGCAGCTATTGATGAGCCCTTTGCTGGATCACTTTATCCACTATAAATGTCTGGAAAAACCCTTCTTGGCTCTGCTGCTTTCCACTCAGGTTATCCATAGGCCTCTGAAACTGAGGAGTTTTTCTCCCCACTTATTAGCAGGTTATTTGAAGCACATACTTGATGAGCGATGGATACGAATTGCACTAGAGAACAAATCCTCATGGATTCCTTGGGACAATAATGCAGAATCATCAACTACTCCAACTCCCAAATGGATTAGAAGCTTCTGGGAAAATTTCAGTTCCTTGAACGGTGACCTTTCTCTTTTGTCTGATTGGCCCTTAATTCCTGCTTATCTGGACAAGCCAATTCTTTGTCGTGTGAAGGAACACCATCTATTATTTGTGCCACCAATTAGTGATTCACCAGACCCTCCTGGAGATGATGTAGCTGGACAGCTTGATACACCGGACTCCCCCAGAGACAATACTAGAGAAGCAGAACAGAATGAAGTGCTTGATACTGCATTTAGGTCAATGAACTCAGAATTTCCATGGTTAACTTCTCTGCTTAACCAGTTGAATGTACCAATTTTTGATCCCTCCTTCCCAGAGTGTGGTGCAATATGCAATTTATTTCCTCCAAATGGTCGTACTCTTGGACAGGCAATTGTTTCTAAGTTGGTTGCAGCAAAAAATGCTGCACATTTACCTTCGCCACTTAGCTTATCAAGTGAAGACTGCGATAGACTATTTGGGTTATTTGTTTCGGAGTTCAGATTAGCTAACAACCACTTGTATCAGAGAGAAGAATTGGATGTCTTGAGAACACTTCCAATCTATAAGACAGTTACAGGAACATACACCAGTCTGTTAGGGGATCATTGCATCCTTTCTCCTACAGCATTCTTTCACCCTAGTGATGTGCGGTGCCTTTCTTGCTCATCAAATGCACATTTGTTTCTTCAGGCTTTGGGGGTTGAACAACTAAATGATCATGAAATACTAGTGAAGTTTGCGTTGCCTGGATTTGGAAATAAAACAGCTCAAGAGCAGGAAGACATTTTGACCTACTTGTATGCTAACTGGAAAGATCTTCAACTGAACTCTGCTGTAATAGAAACCTTGAAGGGGACAAACTTTGTGGCAAATGCAAATGAATTTTGTAAAGAGTTTTTCAAACCTGAGGAATTACTTGACCCTTCAGATGCTCTGTTGACTTCTGTGTTTTCTGGGGAGAGAAATAAGTTCCCTGCTGAAAGGTTCATGTCAGATGGTTGGCTTGTTATACTCAGAAAAGCCGGCCTTAGGACATCCACAGAGGCTGATATGATAGTACAGTGTGCAAGAAAAATAGAAACCATGGGACATGATATTATGTCGTCTTTAGAAGATGTTGATGACTTCGAGGCAGACTTCACAGACAGCAAAAATGAAATCCCTTTTGAGATATGGTCTCTGGCAGAATCCGTAGTAAATGTGCTTTTTGCAAATTTTGCTACTTTGTATGACGGTGCTTTTTGTGAAAAGATTGGAAAAATTGCATTTGTGCCTGCTGAAAAAGGTTTTCCAAGTATTGGTGGTAAGAGAGGTGGTCGAAGGGTACTTGCCTCATACAATGAAGCTATCTTATTAAAAGACTGGCCATTAGCATGGAGTTCTGCTCCAATTCTTACCAAACAAACAATTGTTCCTCCCGAGTATTCTTGGGGAGCATTTCGGCTTAGGAGTCCACCTGCCTTCAGTACAGTTTTTAGGCACTTACAGGTGAATGTCATAAAAAACTTCAAACAAGTAATGTTAAAATTATATCCATTAACTTTCTGTAATGAAACAGATTGTTGGTAGAGGCAATGGTGACGACACATTAGCACACTGGCCATCCTCAGCAGGGATAATGACGGTGGAAGATGCCTTTCTACAGGTCTTGCAATACTTGGATAAAATATGGGGAACACTATCTTCTTCAGGTAGCAGAAATGCATAGCTGATTTCTTGTGACTTCGTTGCCAATTTGCCATTATTTACTGGAAGTAAAAGTTACTAATTATTTACTTGTCTCTTTTACTGGGTGCACTTGTTGCTATACTTACACTTCGTTGTTCTGAAATCGTAATTCTATTCAATCTTTCAGAGTACTAATATATTAAGAATTAATGTATCACTGTGTTTTCTTTTGGGTAAGGGATAATGGAGTTATATTGTCTACACAAAGATATAATAATAAAAAATTGTGAATTAGTTTCTGTAAAGATAACAATAAAAAAAAGAAAGATGAATTAATTTATGTTGCTTTGGGAAATGGTCGGTCATTCCTCTTAACTAGGGTTTTCTTTGCTTCTTTTTTTCAGAAAAAACAGAACTGGAGAAACTGGCATTTATACCAGTTGCAAATGGTACTCGATTGGTCCCAGTGAAGTCACTTTTTGCTCGTCTGACCATTAACATGTCACCTTTTGCTTTTGAGCTTCCAAGTCGGTATCTTCCATTTGTTTCCCTTCTTAGAGAGATTGGGATGCAAGAAAGCCTTACAAACTCCTATGCAAGAGAACTTCTTTTGGATCTCCAAAAGGCATGTGGCTACCAGCGCTTGAACCCAAATGAACTCCGTGCAGTTATGGAAATCTTGGACTTCATGTGCAATGGAATCAACCAAAGTATCACAGATGGATCAGATGGTCTTTTCGATTCAGTAATACCAGATGATGGCTGTCGGCTGGTCACTGCTGCATCATGTGTGTATGTTGACCCATATGGTTCTTGTTTACTGAGTAACATAAACACATCAAGGCTAAGATTCACCCATCCAGACCTTCCTCAGAATATCTGCAAGGCCTTGGGCATCAAAAAGCTCTCTGATGTCATTGTGGAGGTATAAAATAATGATATTAAACTTTTTCAGTGTCTTTTCATTTGAAATACGGTTGATGTGAATTGAACAAATTTTATTCTAACAATGTCAATTGGCATATTTTTTCAGGAACTTGATGGAAAAGAAGAAATTAAAGTTGTCAGTAGTATTCACTCAGTTAGTCTAGACAGAATAAAAGAGAAGCTGCAAAGTGAATCTTTGCAAAATGCATTAAGGATTGTGATGATCAGCGTAACCAATCATTTCCCTTCATTTGAAGCCCTTGCTTTGGTCCAGATAGAACAGATACTAGAGGATATATCACAGAAACTGCAACTGGTTCAGTGCCTCCATACTCGCTTTCTCTTACTTCCCAATCTCCAAGATGTTACAAGAACCATCCAGCATCCTTCTATTCATGAATGGTCAAGCAATGGAATGCACAGAAGCATTTGTTTCATCAACAAATCTACGGGTTATATTCTGGTCGCAGAGCCCCCAAGTTTTTTGACAATATATGACGTTATTGCAATTGTTGTTAGTCACAGGTTAGGGGCACCAATGATCTTGCCGATTGCCTCACTGTTTGCATGCCTAGATGGTTCAGAGAAAGAAGTCCTTCAAATTCTACACCTGGGTTCAGACGTTGGAGTTTCAAAACGTGAAGGGAGGTATGATGCTTCCCTTGGAGCAGAGTTGTTATCTCAAGATGCTCGGCAGGTGCAATTCCTTCCATTAAGACCATTCTATAGTGGTGAAATTGTGGCATGGAAGACAGGAAAAGAGGGGGAAAAACTCAGGTATGGTAGGGTCCCTGAAGATGTAAGGCCCTCAGCTGGCCAAGCACTTTACAGATTTCCAGTAGAGACAGCTCCTGGCGAGACTCGCATGCTGCTTTCTAGTCATGTTTACTCATTTAAAAGTGTTTCAATGGCTGATCTCCTATCTGCACCTTCCCAAGTGAATGGTGGTGTGGCATTAGCCACCAACACTGGCACTGAAGTCATCAAGGATGCGGTTGGTTTCCGAGTGCAACTTTTCTATTTTTGCAAGTTGAATTCTGAATTTGTTACCCTAATTCTTGTGTTTTTACTGTTTACAGGATGCTGGGCTTCAATATGGAAAAGTATCTTCCACTGAGCTGGTGCAAGCAGTCCATGATATGCTTTCGGCTGCAGGAGTAAGGATGGATGCTGAGAAGGAAACACTTTTTGAGGCTACTCTTTCCTTGCAAGATCAGCTTAAAGAATCTCAAGTTGCTCTCTTGGTGGAGCAGGTTTGTTTGCTTTGATATCTTTTCGTGCTATATCTTGAATTCATTTTCTTTTCACTAGCATCTGAATACCCTGTCAATTCCATACTGCTACAAGATACACAGTGTTTTGGAATATTAACTGGTACCTAATGATGATCAGTGATGAATTTCATTTGTTATAAACTTGGAGTTAGGTTTTAAAACTGGTACCACATTTAGATCCATTTGTTAAGTGTGAATTCTAATTAATGAATAGAAAACCAATATACTTGGACTTAGATATATAGAAGTTCAAATACGAAAAGAAATTGAATATATTAATTAAATGTATGCTCCCCTCAGTTCCTCTGTTACCTGATGGACGTTATTATAGGATCTCGCACTAGAACATAGATAGACGTGCCATCTAAAGACCATGTTGCCCTTATGGAACTCCATAATGGAAAGAACCACAAGTCAGACCCCACATGCATAATGCCCTGTGGATGCATTGGCCTTCCTCATTAGCTACGGTCAAGAAAACTCCCAAACGTCATAATTAGCATTGCGCTGCATTTACAGGCTGCTAACGAGGCTATGACTGCCGAAAGTCAAGGAAACTACCTTCATAGTTTGCATTGTCAACTGTCGTGCATTCGTATATAATCTGCTACTCTGGTTGATAGTATGAGTCTATGAGCTGCTTGATAGTGAAGGAAAACTGTATAGTTCATAGTTTGCATTGTGTTGCATTTATAGGTATTAGTATTTGTTTGTGTCCGTACGCCTACATCGTTGACACTAAAAGTTGTTTAAACAACTGTTGCAGGAGAAGGCCGAAGCAGCTGTAAGAGAAGCTGATGTGGCCAAAGCAGCATGGTCATGCCGTATCTGCCTGAATGCTGAGGTCAACATGACCATAGTACCATGCGGTCATGTCCTATGTAACCGATGCTCAAGTTCGGTTTCACGATGCCCATTTTGCCGGACGCAGGTGGCTAGAATGATGAAAATATTCAGGCCATAAAAATAGTGGAGGACATTTGGTCTGACTAACCGTAGGATTCAGCTTGTGAATGTGTTACGATATCGGGGCTCCCTTTTGGTTGTGCATTGCATTCCCTTTTGGACTGTTCTGACGCATCTCATTCTCCATGATGATTTGCTAACAGTGGGACAGTCGAGAGGTCGCCCTTTGGTAGTCCGGTAGGAGTGTAAATATAGTTACTTTGTACAGGAACGATGCATTGCAGTGTACAGATTCTAAAACCATATCACTATACAAAATGATGCATTGCAGTGTACAGATTCTAAAACCATATCATTATACAAACTTCAAAGCCTCCAATGTTTTCTTTGACATTTTGTCTGAAGCTGGCTTTCTGTTGCAATACCTTCACAAAGTCAACATTAGCCTCAGCATGGATGGTGGCGTCAACAAAATCCCTTCATATTTTTAAAGCAAAATATTAACCTCACTCCTATGTCCACCGCGTATCTGCCAAAAACGTGCAACATGGCTATCTCGTTCGAGAAGTATTCATGTTCTTCGGAACATTTATGCTCGAGGAACTGCATAATGTCAGTCATTTATGCACCAGGCTAGTGTTGACTTTGTGAAGGTGTTGCATCAAGCGTCATTAGAAAATGCTTCTCTTTTACATGCTCAAATTCAGACTTGCATTTCTAGCCCGCTCCAGTGGACGGGGTCCCAGCTAGTTATGATTCAAGACGCAAGCATTCTAGAACCATGCTTTTACAGAAATCCTTCCTACAATTGACTACAACTCAAGAGAAAAGATCCCTGGATCCTAATAACTACTAATTACAAAGAAGACAGCAGGTTGATCATGATGTGCTCGCTCCTGCAGACTGCAAACGAATAGAGTTCCCCAAAACCACGCCACTCCCAGGTCCCTAGCAAGCAGGTTGTAAACACCAAATTGTGCCCTACCAAATGGCATACAAAATGGTGGCTAAGCGGAAGTGAGCAAACTCGATTGCCTAGTAACGGTAACTCTGGCCAGATTTACCACCTAATACTAGATTTCTGGATCCCCAAATTCGTCTTTTACTTTGACCAACCTCCCACGTACCCACCTCATCTTAGCCTTTTCTTCAGATGAGGGTGTGTCTTCTTCGAGTGTCCCCCGAGGGCAATCTTCCCTTGTTCCAGCCTTTTCTTCAGACCTGGGAGGATCTGCTTCTAGCTCTAGTGTCCCTGGAGGACGAGTTTCTGCTGATTCAGCTGCGGTGCCATCATGCTTTGCCGTGTCATTGACCATCGACTGCCTCACATGTAGATCTATTATTCCGAAATCTCCATTTGCACTTTTAAGCTTTGACGAAGCCGAAGGGAGAAGAAAAGCCCTTTCCATGGAATTCTCTATCCTCTGGTATAGTTGCTTTGTTCCGCTGAGTTCAGATACATCAAAATGGAAACCGAGGCCATTAACATTGCTTGGAGGAAATTCCATCCCATTTACAGGTTTATTCTCTTGATTCAACAAATTACTTCCATTCTGCGTCTCCAATCCATGATCGTGCAAGTTCAATAAAGCTGAGCTCCCTGACGCATCATTGGAAGCAGTTTCCTGAGGCCCTTCATCATCAACACATTCAAGTGATATTCTTGCCTCTGTAACAAGTTTTCTAGCTTCTATAAGTGATGCTTGAGCAAAAGGGTTCATCGCTGCAGCAGTTTCCAGAGCATCAGCAGCCTTTTCTGCTTCTGCAATCAGTGTCCTAGAGATAAAAAGTTTAAGCAGCAGTTATTTACCAGAAAATAGAGAAATTGAAACACACATGAATGAAGTGCCAAATAGGAATATTTCCCATGACAAAGAGTACTAACGAGCATTCATAGATTTTTTAGAACAAATAAAGAAACATGTATGGGTAAACAATGATGGATTAAAGCTATACATTCTTTTTTTTCCTGCCAAAACTATAAGAGCATATGTATCTCACATAATCAAACCCCATTTTTCGCTTTCAAATAAAAAGGCATACCTGGCTCTTCTAATAGCTTCTTTCTTTTCTATTTCCTGTGCTGTTCTTTGAGCTCGAATCTTTGCTATCATCTCCAATTTTTCAACTGCCATCGGATCTTTGTAGGGAGTTGCACTTTTCTTTCTCTTAACAGCTGCACTTTTTCCATGAGCATCCTCTAAGCTTACAGGTTTGGCTTGCATAGGTTTCTTTTTTGTACTCTGTTTCTTTACACCTGGTTCTCCAGCAGGTCTTGGCTTTCTTGGTGTTTTAGTCACAGAAGATGATCCGTGATAGCTAGCAATTCCACTACAAACTCGTTCACGATATTCCTAGAGGGAAAGAGCACTCAAAAGTCAAGCAATAAACTCAAATGCTTATGCTATATGAAAATAGCCATCAAACTTCTATGGCCAATGCATGAGGAATGAGAAATAAAGAGATCCATATGGCACAAAATATACATATATGTAACCCTTACTTGATCCAACCACTTTGCAGCAATGGCTTCTGCAATTTTTCTCCTTTGCTCAGGAGTTTTTGGTGCTCGTCTATTACCTCTTGGCCTTGGCATTGATCGCCTTTTCTGGAGATTCTCCAACCACTCATGCCGCATTTGCTCACTCAAGATTTTATATGAATTCCATTCGAGGGAAACTCCACCAGCAAAGCCCTTTCTAGCCGCATCAGCTACCATGTCTCTCCACTCCACAAAGCAACCATCCTGGACCATTAATCTCTGTAGACGCAAACTCCAACCACGCCTCACCCCCTCTGATATCTTTACTTTTGTCTCCTCGCTGTAACAAGTACAAGCGCCAGTTACTAGGGATGCACCCACCAGTATGTTTGATGTAGTTTCAGGAAATTGTCAAACCAAGTATTCTAAAACATTCTATGACAACTGTAAAGTTCTAACACTGCAAGACTAAGATATAATGCATATAAGTTGGCAACTTCCAATTAAGTAAACTTATCTACAGCTGGACGTAGACATCCGGCAAAGTTAAATTGCACTGAAGTGCAATCAGAGACAAACTGGAGATGAGAAAATAAGGACAGCTTAGCTTGAGCATCATGGACATTGATCAACTCATAAGTCATAACACGAAGAAACAAATTTCTTGAGAAATATAGAACTGGTGAGAATGTAGCCATTTAGATCACAGTATCACAGGACTTCTTGTTCACCCCTGTTGTGTTATATTTGCAGATTTCCTGACTTAAATAAAAGAATCAACATGACTTTTTTTTCAGATTATTCCCAATATTCATATGGAATTCAAAGCCTTAAAAAGCTAAAAAAGCATTTAGATTAGGCCAGGAAGCTAAAATCAGCAAATAGAATGATTCCTCACTATTTCAGTTTAAACACATAGATGGTAGTCCATTTATTTTGTTTTACTAAATACTAACAGATTAGTAAATCACGAGGTACCTCTGTGCATGCCCCAGATTCATCAACTTTTTCCTAACCTGCACAATATGATAGACAAATCCATGAATGCAGTATATGTCAGTACTCGTGTCACCCCAAAAAAGAACAATAGAAATAATATGTAGTTATATCTTCTTGCAGAATTCAAACATTAATTATCTGGACGACTTTACAAATTAACTCTGAGAATCAGACAGACAATTAAATATGACGAGGAAATGAGTCAATCTTTTTGCTTCTTTGGTCTAGAAGAGCACCCTATTTCATCTGTAAGGAGCAACCCAGTTAATTTGTGCTAGTTGTGTGTTGAAAAAAGCACTCTTGTTAAAGAGTCCTAACATTTACTGGCATCGCTTGGAAATGCATAGCAATTCACTAACATTAATTAAGAACCAGAATGCACACTGGACTCTGGTACAAAATAGCATACATATTCATGTATACTGTTACACAGACCTGCCAGATTTGCATACAAACTGATGCCTTATGCATAACAATATATAGATGAAATTATGAATGATGCGGTGCATAATACATAAATGATATTATGAATCATGCGGTCAGTTTGAGTTGTAGATTAAACACATTTTGATGAACAGGGCAACGCAGCACCCATATTTTAAATAGCAAGCTAAGGCCAAGGTGTTTAGCGTTTTATAAACCGTAATTAGCGTACTTTAGCAGCAAAATAGCGGCAAATTGTGCATGAATGCAAATAGCGGCACAATTTTTTTCAAGCTATTTCGGGCTATAGCGGCAAAAATAGCGGGCTATTTTTTTCCATGGCAGCACCTGAACACCTTAAAAACAACTCAACCATGGGGCAAAAGACGCCCTATGGCTGTATTAAGAGAGGGGAGTACCAAATCTTATAGGAAGGTATTGACACAACCGATCTATTGCTCAGTTCACACCAAAACCACTTCAAAAAGTGGAAAAACCTAATGGAACTGTCAAGCTTAGTGGGCGTTTGGCAGGGATTCTCCAACCTGTTTTCTCTATAAACCACTTACTAAACAAGATAACCAGTGTGTGATTCGAAACATAATTTCTTGAAACATTTCATGTTTTCTAACTAGGAGCAAGAAACAGGCAAAATGCTGTTTTTCACACAAGAAAAGGTTACTTCTCCCCTCCTACCCCATGTACTTCCCAGCTAATTACATTGCTGTGCCATTGGTCAAGCGACTTCCCTTCAGCTACAGAATAGCCCAATTCAGCTACATCACTCTTCTTCCCTACCTCTTGATGTGGCTGATTATTTTTGGTATATATATTTCTAGTCTATTATTATGTAGAGTTTATGATGTTATTATTATTTATTGCATAAAAAATTATACTTATTTTACTAAATCAACATATACAGACAGGGGTACATTGTTCAATTCAACCATCAATCTCTCTTTTAAAGTCAGTGAGCCAAACAATTTTACATGTGATTCAGATTCACCAAAGAAACATTTCCTATGGGAAACTGAATCAGAAACGTTTCTCAATCCAGAACCCTGTAACCAGCCAAAGCCACCCTAAGAAATAGAAGGTAAACATTTTTCAAATGTACAATCAGTTATACAGAAATAGCCTATGTTCACATATAGCAAAATTTGCTGAATGGACATGATGTACTGCACTTGAAAGTTGAAACATCAACATCATCCATGGTTCCAGGTCATAGTGCACAGATCGACAAAGACACTCAGAAAAAAAGTTAGAATTCTCCAGTGTTCACTAACTGCAATTTCTGGAAAACATTGAAAAGCTGTCCTAAGGCTTCCTAAAAATGGCGATATAGAAGAATATAGGTGCTATCATTCATGAAAAAAAAACCTTAAACAGGTGCATTTTCCAAGATATTTAATAAAACTTTTAAGGAATTTTCTTAAGTTGAACAAGACAGAACAGATTAACAAAATTTAAATACATTATAAGTCTGGAAATGGACTGCACATGACCCCTTTAGTTCCAGGCTCCAGTTTACTTTCCAGTTCCAGTATGTACTGTAAAACGACTTGGCCCCTGTAATTCACCATCGAATCACTGACAAAACCATTGCTGGGCAGTCCCCAGTTCCACAGCTGTGCCCATATAGCCTGCTTGGATCCTTTGCTAAATACTGTGCTACCTTGCTCAGCTACAAACTGGGATTGCCAGCTTGTTTGGATGTCTAGCCAGCATACATTGATTCCTTTGATAGCAAGTTTTTCTTTGCTGGAGCAGGAGAGTCAAATTGGTTCTCCCCGGCTACAAGGCCTAGACTGACATTATACAGTGCCAGGCAGAGGCACCATTTCCTAGTAAAAGGACTGTCATGAGGCTTCATAACATCTTTTAAGGAGGGAAGATTTGTCTGAATTAGCATATACTCCTAAGGAGGAAAAAAAATATAGTATACAATGCTAAGCTTATGAGGTAGTGAGCTCAAACACACAGCTAACGATACGCAATCAGCATGTGACAATATAGTAAATAGAGCAGACAACGTAAAAAATAACAATAATTCTTACATGACTTCACCTTGGGGTCCTGCATTGCGATCCTGGTCCTCTCACGAATTCGCTGCAGCGTCTCTGCACATGGAGTTCAATCAAATAAGGCACTACTGTTCCCACAGAGCGTTATAACTATTTCTCAGTTAGCAGCCTCTATACTTTATTATGTTCCTACTCTAACCCATGCTACTACAGCCTCAATTCTGAACCATGTATTACATGTCTACATTTCTTCCTATGCCCTTCTTCCTATCAATCAACGGCACCTCGAGAAATCCAGCCATTATGCCAGTCGAGATCCACGACACTAACAAATGGCCGCAGCATTGCCAAAACAGCGCAAGCACAAGGGAAACTAGAGAGAGAACAGGTATACCTGGGCTATGCTTCCTGCCCTTGTTCCATGGCGTGTTACCCTTGTTCGCCAGCGAGATCCGCGTCCGCCTGAGCCTCTCCCTCTCGTCCACGTCCTCAGCCTCCTCCTCCACCGTCAGGAGCTCGGTCCCCACCGCGCCCGCGCCGCGGTCCAGCCCCAGCGCCGGGCCCGCGCTCGCGACCGCGCGGACCGCGCCGGCGCTGGGGCGTCGCGGCATCGCGAGGCGCAGGACCCTCTGCCGCGGCGGCCAAGGGGGCATCTGCTCGAGCCGCGGCCAGGAGGATACCCAGTTGCAGCCCTGCAGCTGCGGCGCCATCATCGGACTAGTGGCGATGGCGGAGTCCGGCGATTCGGACGGGGAACGCAGCCGGTAGCCGCCGTGGGTGGCACTACGGCCGGATTTAAACGGAGGGCGGTGAGGATTGGCTCCCGGAGCGAGAGGAGGGTGGTGGAGTGGACTGGTGTCGCGGCGTGCGCGTGTGGGGCGGAGGAGGAGCGTGGCGGGGATAAGGCCCGCAGCCGCGCAGGACAGAGGAAAGAGAGGGCTTTGGTGTGTGTAAGGCCTTGTTTAGTTCGCACAGGCACGGTGGTTTAAGATACGCTCTCGTTTCCCTCCGTCCCATAATATAGGCATTTCTAGTATTCCTTCTAAATTACTGTACAAGATATTTTCAAATTATAATTTTTATTATGCACTCAGTGTATAGATATATAAAGGACAAAACATTTTAAATTATGCTAATATTTTGTACTTTTATATTATGAAACCACATTACGATTCTCTCCCTCTATTTCTAGAACACAATGACTACATGGTGGTACATAGTAGTGGTGCAATTTTTTTTAGGATGGTAGGAGTACTCTACTTTTGACAAAAAACAGACAAATAAGAAAACTAAGTTCGATGACACACCTAATATACTACCTATATCATAGGTTTGCATCATAGTTGGTTAAGTTTGACTAGGATTATACCTATAGAAAATTATATCAATATTTATACATTTAGATATGTTTATTATGAAAATACTTTTTTGGTTAATCTAATAATGCTTATTACACACTGTAACTATTATCATATATATATATATATATATATATATATATATATAGTATGTCAATATGCATTCTAAGATTTGTGGGTTCATTACATATGACGAGTTAATAATTTTTCTTCCGCTTCCAACATATATCCCTCTAGCATGTCGGTTTATACATACTCCATACTCATAAAGAAAGTCGTTGACAATGTTTGAGTCAAACATTAGGAATATAAATTATGAATAACTTTTAAGTTGTTGAATTTGAAAATGTAAAACCATATGAATAGATTTGTCTTGAAAAATACTTTCATAAAAATATACATATACCATATTTTAATAAATATTTTTATAAAAATAAAAAGTCAAAGTTAGATTTTGGAGGTCGTGCCGTTGTCCTAAACGACTTTCTTTTTGGTATGGAGGGAGTATGATGAGTTAGGCCTTGTTTAGTTGGCAAAAATTTTGGATTTTGGGTACTGTAGCACTTTCGTTTGTTTGTGGCAAATATTGTTCAATTATAGACTAATTAGGATCAAAAGATTCATCTCGTGATTTACAGGCAAACTGTATAATTAGTTTTTATTTTTGTCTAAATTTAATATTTCATGCATGTGCCGCAAGATTCGATGTGAAAGAGAATCTTGAAATTTTTTGGAAACTAAACAAGGCCATAATAGCATGTTTGATTTTCTTCTTCTTCCAATATACACATTCCATTTAGCATCTATAGATCTAGATTGTTGTTGGCTAGGCACTGGCCATACAAGGTATAGGTTCTGTTTGGTTCCTCTTGCTAAATTTTAGCTAGCTAAACTTTAGTCACTTTAGTAGCTAAAGTTCCAAACACATTGACCAAAAAGAGCTAAAATAGTTTAGTTTTATTAGTCACCCAAGAGTAACTAAAATAATTTTAGCTAGCTAAAATAATTTTAGATGGCTAAAATTTAGCGAGAGGAACCAAACAAGCCATAGATGTTTCGTTGTCTAGATCAACGCCAGGACGCAGGGGGCAGTTGTTTGATTGCAAGGAGTTAGATGTACCAGTTGAGACGCGAGAGGCAACGGTGTCAAGTGTACGGTGCCATCTCATGTGCACCAGTCACACAGGGGACGATTTTTTTTTCATTTCCGTTTCTCCGAAATCAGATACCTGCCCAAGTCACGATCACGGTCACAGCGTAGGTATCCACAAACAGTCAGAACTGCCAGAAGTCTGCCCAAACATATATGCATGGGCATCAAATACTCTACGAGTGAATCATGCTAATACTATTATTATCATATTACGTGATAGATAAACTTCACTGCAAGGATACTCGTGGGCCATTGCATTAACTTTTATTTTAGAGTTAACGGACCCCACCAACTAGCTAGGTTCACCAGCCTTAAAAGGATAATCGAGACCGACGAAGACTGAGGCCATTCCGGTGCAAGACTCTATCACAGAGTCAAGACAATTAATCACATATTATTTATAGTATTTTGCTGATATGGCAGTATATTTATTGAAGAAAATGGTAGAAAAAATAAGACTCCAAGTCTTATTTAGACTCTAAGTCCACATTATTCGAGGTAATAAATAACTTTAGACTCTATGATAGAGTCTGTATTGTGAGTGCCCTGATAACAACAAGAAAAAGAAAGAATAGAATAGTTTGTTTCTGTTGCTTTGGGAAAGTGTTTCTTTGAGTCTTTTTGAGGAAAAAAAAGGAAAAACAACAGAGAACCGGAGAAAGCGCCATTTGTACCAGTTGCAAAAAGGTACTCGATTGGCTTCTAGAGACCTTTTTTTCTCTCTCTAAGGCTCTGTTTAGATTGGAGATAAAAAATTTTTGGATGTCACGTCGGATATGTCGGAAGGATGTCGGGAGGGGTTTTTAGAAGCTAATAAAAAACAAATTATATAGCTCGTCAGAAAACTGCAAGACAAATCTATTAAGTATAATTAATCTGTCATTAGCACATATAGGTTACTGTAGCACTTAAGGCTAATTATGGAGTAACTAGGCTTAAAAGATTCGATGTGATGGAATGAAAAAAAAATTAGGAACTAACATGACCTGAGTAGATGAAGACGTCAAGGCAAAGATTCACTCATTGAGGTCTTCCTCAAAATATCAGCAAAGCCCTTGGGCATCAAAAGCTCTCTGATGTCTAGAGCTATAAAACAATGATATGCAACGTTTTCGGTGTCTTTTCCATTCAAATAATTGGTGGATGTAAATTGAACTGGTTTTATTCAAATATTTGATGGAAAACATTCTGAAAAAGCCTTAAGACTACAAAACAGGGTAGAATTTAGAGAAAGCAATAAAAAAATAGTAGCCATTGTTCAGTATCTATCCTTAGAAAAGTCAAAACAACTTTTAAATCTAAAATAAATGGAATTGGAATATTAAAAAAAACTAGCATCGACCCCGTCCCGCCATCAATCCTTTGTCATGGACCGGCAAGATTGAAATAGTTGAAGCCGCCATTTTGTACTCCCTCTGGAGCTGTTTTCACAAAGATAGACGTTTGCGCGCGGCATGCGTCTCCTCAATTCACATCCCGTCCCAGCGCGCGAAAAAACCAAAGAACAAAAAAAAAGGCGCACGGCTAGGACTCGAACTCGCGACGAGCTGCCTCGACCCACAAGAAGCCAACCAACTTAGTTACGAAACACATCTACCACGCGAACAGTATTTAATAGGGGCAAAGCAGAAAAACTAGCCTCTAATTAATCACTCCTTGGTTACCACAATCCTGTCCTAAACGTCTATTAATCTGGGTATGGAGGGAGTAGTTCGATAGGGTCTATGGGGTGTAATATGCACGATGCGCCACAGTGTACATATTAGGGGTATTTGGTTGGGGATGTTAATTTATTTAATAGTTAGTGTCTAATTATGAATTAATTAGACTTAAAAAATTTATCTCACAAATTAGTCTCTAATTATGTTTTTAGTTTTACAAATAATTTATATTTAGTATTTTATGTATGTATATAAATATTATGACGGACAGTAAACTTTAACTCAAAAACCAAATAGGGATACAAAAATCCTTTCGAAATGTTTGTTCTGGCACGAGGCACACGTTATCTGAAGCTACCTGCTAGTTTTCTTCCATCCTCTCAAACTCTTTTCTCGTATGAATGGACAGTTGTCCACGTTGCCCAATGCTTCAAAATATCTCTCATGCCAACTCTGCATACACATACGTGGGCGTTGTTTAGTTCTGAAAACCAAAAAGTTTTCAAGATTCTCCGTCACATCGAATCTTTTGGCATATGCATAAAACATTAAATATAGATGAAAACAAAAACTAATTACACAGTTTAGCTGTAAATCACGAGACGAATCTTTTGATCCTAGTTAGTCCATGATTAAATAATATTTGTCACAAACAAACGAAAATGCTACGGTAAAAAAACTTTTTACTTTTCGAAAAAAAACGCCGTGGCGAAAAAAGGGGGCGAAAGGTACAAAAGCAACGAGCTGAAATATCTGCGGAAAAGTAACCGCCAGGCGGCCATTCACACTCGAGCAGTGACAGTTCCGGACTCCCAGCTCCAGAGCTTCCTCCTCCTCGGGTCTTCCCCCATCCCCTGCCACGGTTCAGTTATCCGTTGCCACTGCCAGGCGACCAACGCAACGCAAGTGACCGTGGATCAGCCTTCAGCCATGCCTGCGCTTCTCGTGAACACCGTCTCGGTCTCCCCTGCCGCCCCAAGGCCAGGCTCCTCGTGGCCCCCCACGCCCACGGCACGGCGAGCAAGCACTCGCCACAGGTGCCGAGCCGAAGCATCCGGCAGCGGCACCAACGGCGGCGACAGCGGCTACAGGCCGGGGGGCGTCCGCGGCTCGTGGGTGTCGGACTACGACCTGTACGAGCTGCTGGGCGTGGAGCGGTCGTCGCCGCAGTCGGAGATCAAGGCGGCGTACCGGTCCCTGCAGAAGCGATGCCACCCGGACGTGGCCGGCGCCGCGGGCGGGCATGACATGGCTGTCGTCCTCAACGAGGTGTACGCGCTGCTCTCCGACCCCGACGCGCGCCTCGCCTACGACCAGGAGCAGGCGCGCCGCTCCGAGTTCGCCGGCTACACGGGCCGCCCGCTCTACTCCTCCTGGCTGGGCCCCGAGTCCGAGCGCCGGGCGGTGTTCGTCGACGAGGTGCGCTGCGTCGGCTGCCTCAAGTGCGCGCTCCACGCGTCCCGGACCTTCGCCGTCGAGTCCGTCTACGGCCGTGCCCGCGCCGTCGCTCAGTGGGCCGACGATGAGGACAGGATCGTCGACGCCATCAACACATGCCCCGTCGACTGCATCTCGTACGTAATTCATTCAAGAATTTATGCCCATCCATCATCGATTGATCTTCTGATTCCCAGCGGTTCCTGCTGTGTCATCCATTCATCCAGGATGGTGGAGAGGTCGGACCTGGCGGCTCTCGAGTTCTTGATGTCCAAGCAGCCGCGCGGCAGAGTCCGCGTCTCCGAAGGCAACGCCGTGGGAGCTCGCGCGCCCAACGTCTTCAACGAAGTCGCCAAGTTCCAGAAAAGATTCGAGGAGATGAAGCAGAAATCTGCGACCAGAGAATCCCAGGTGATTGATGATGGCTGATCCCTCCCGTCCAGCACCCTACTTCTACTTGTCTTCTCCGTTGAACTCGTCTGAAACTGAAACCACGAAATCCGAACGCTGCGCGCAGGAGTCAGAGGAGGCACGGCAGTCGAGGACCTCAGCGGTCCACACCATCAGATCCATGTCGAACTGGTGGTACTGGCGGCCATTCGGGTTCGGGGCATCGGCCCCGGCCACCATTATCCGCGCTTCGCGGCTCCTGCCGCCGCCGCTGGCGGCGGCGGCGGCAGCGGCGCCCGCTGACCCCGTGACGGAGAGGCTCCAAGAAGCCGCCGCTGCCCGGCGCAAAACGGAAGGCGCGGCCACGGCACACGCCCGGCGCGACGACTACTGGAGCCCACAGCTGGACCTGCCGTCGTCAGCTTCTCCGCCGAGCATTCACCAGAGGGGAAGGGACACTCCCGCTCCCCAGGGCCACGGCCGCAGGCGAGGAGCAGCGGGTGAGGCGGCCGCCGGCGCCGGGAGGAAGGGCATAAGCATCGACCTGACGGCGCCGCTGCTTCTGGGGATAGTCGCGGCGGGGTTCGTGGGTTACAACGGGGAGAAGGTTGCCGGAGGTGGCAGCGGCATTCAGGAGCATGTTGGCGGCGCCGTTGCTCTTGGAGTCGTGAACAGTTTTGAAATGAAGGTCATGCTGGCCGGGGTGACTTGGTTCATCATCGGCGCAGCCATTGCCGGTGTGATTCAGGTACTTGGAAGAAGGGAAGAGAACATTTGGAAATGAAGATACTGGTCGAATCCGTGTGTGTGTATATACAGAATACAGAATAGTGTACATATGTAATCCTGCATCCTGCATAAATATAGGTGCCTGGCTGTTTTGAATTAATTAGTAGCGATGGCGCCGGTACGCTTGTCTCCCTCCCTAAAAAAAAGTACAATTCTAACATATTACCATGTCAAATCATTTTGAGATTGACCAAAAGAAATCATTATTTATGATGTTAAATAAGTGTTATTAGATTCGTTATTATGAGATATTTTTATTGCATATATATTTTATGTTATCAATATTGATACTCTTTTTATAAATGTGATCAAATTTTAGAAAGTTAAATTTGATAAAACTTTAGAAGGTTTGACTCAGGTAGAATTGCATATTTTAGGCTATCTCAAACAGAGTTGGCATAGCAAAAACGCATATCAAAAATAGGTGACACACAGTGTAAAAGCAGTCTACAGAGAAGGCAAACGCAACACCCATTTTGGGTGCCGAGCAACACGCGAGGCAAAAATGCGTCTCCCTCCATCTCTTTGCGTCCTCCTTGCAGCGAGGGGCCGCCACCACGAGGGAAGGGGACGACTGGAACCAGGGATGGGGAGGTAGCTGCCGTAGTGGACGAGGCCGCCGTCGGACATGGTGGTGGACTGGTGGTGAGTTCGGTCGTCGCGGTGGGCCAAGGTGGGTCTACCTCATCCCCTTTGCCAGATCCATGGCGTGATGAGGTGGATCCATGGCGGGGTGCAGCCGGCGTGGTGAGATGGTGCGGGGAGCCTCCGGCACGGCGAGGTGGATCCATGGCGGGGCGTGGGCCAACTCGGCGAGGAGCAGCCAACACGGAGGCGGGCGACGCTCGGCGGGGATTGGCTAGGGGCAGGGTGCGGCCGGCGTGGTGTGTCCGTGCGAGGAGTATATGGCGCGACGAGCTAGGCAAGTCCACGGCGAGGAGCAGCCAACACGGAGGTGGCGGCGCTCGACGGGGCTTGGCTGGAGGCCTTTGGGTGGGTGATTTTGCGTTCCCTGTTCGAAAGAAGTTTTGGGTGAAAGACCTATTCCCTGTGCTTGACCTAAACCAACAAATGCAACTCGTATTTGGGTGAGAGCTGTTAGAGACAGTCTAAGCAGCGTACAGCCTAGCCTAGCTCAGATCGCTACTGCACTGTAAGCACGTCGGTATGATGGAAGGCTGATTGTTCTCGTGTACGGCGTACAAGAGCAGTGACACAATATTCTTGGATTCTGGAATTTGCACATACTGACGAGTGACGCGGAGTGTTCAGAAATGAATAGAATGCTCATAAGGAACAGATTTGGGCTTAACACGTCTAAAACCCGGATGGTAAACATAAGAGTCGACACACGGGAAATATGGGCGTTCTTGCAATTGAACTGACGAGCTAGAATTGTGAGCAATGTTCAAGCTGCCTCTGAGGCCGCGATGCATCCACGTGACAAGCACTTCATACCTTCTGCTAACTTTTATTAAAAAAACACACACCTTAAGCTAACAAAAAAGATATGAGATATATGACGAAAGACAGCATAAAAACTGCTCAATGCGCCTACACTGGATGATGTAAACACATAATAGAGAGAACAGAACCAACAGTTCATATTTTGTGTTTAGTGCTGGAAAATTTGCATTGCCTTGCATTGATCAAAGACAAGTTTTCTACTCAAATATGTCACTGCGCCTACAAAAACTTTCAAAGTTCGGTCATGACATGCTTAACAATCAAAAAGTACTCGCTGTTGTCACACTTGGTTCTGAATGACACCCATCACACCTAAACCAAATGAGGGGAAAGATCTTCTTGACTTTTGAGCTGAACTGATGCTATGGCTACTAGTCAGTCTCGCCAAAGCAGGTGCCAATAACAACCACCCCGCCATCTGCCACTCAGATTTTTGACAATAATGTACTTGTCTGAGGTAATAGCTCTAACCATTTCACTAGCGAAGATGCCTCAGGACCTGTTCTTTGGGGGTTTCACCTTGTATATGCGCACTATCCAGTTTGAAGTTGTAAATGCCTCCTCCAAGTATTCAAGTTTTATGTCTTTGTTGCCAATCTCCACTCCTCTTACACGATCATACCTGCATTGAAAAGAAAAAAAGAAAGAAAAAGGAATACTTCCATCAATATGCAGCCTATAACATACAAGCATACTTTCCAGCTTATATGACCAAAAAAACTTAAAATAATGTTGAATTGTATACAACTGTTTCTGAAATACATAAAAAGCATTGGCATCTTCATTTTAAACCAAAAATATAAGACAGCCTTGAACTTGTCAAGAAACACAAACGGTTAGAAACATGTGCCATACCCTGGAGGCTTTCCATATTCCGTGGTAAGTTCTCCAAATCGGTAGTAACAAAGCTTGTACCTGCCAAACATAGTATGAGATAAGGCACAGGAAAGGTTAGAGAAAGTAGCACAGATTCAGAAAGATGTCTTATCTCACAACATAAATGTTTGTTTTTTCCAAATCTGAGCTAAAAATGAATATTTTCAGAAGAATCCTCTCGGTAAATAGATAAAAAGGCAGCTTTCACTTGGGCAGTTCTAATAATCATGCATATCTTTTTTTTTAGAAAATAATCATGCATATCTGGGTAGTAATAATAAAACTAAACAGTCCATTTGAACAACTAAAGGTGGAGTACCATGCATCTGCTACAAACATCAGATCAGACAAAATTTCCTTATATTCAAAGGTTCAAAGATCTGCGCACTAACAAACTTTGGCAACTCTGTTGATACTACAGCTGTACCTTAATACCAGGTAGTGAGTGAAGCACAAATAAAGCACCTCGGTTAAGAGATATATTCATTAAACCGCAGGCAAGCAGTGCATGTAGTAAAATAGATGAAACAAATTGTTTCAAACGATAAACTTTTATCCATTATTCATCAGGAAGGAATTTGTCCCATAGAAAATGTTACACATGGCAGTTCCAGAGGGTGGGGAGGGAGTGTGAGAGGCTTCACAACGTAAACATTTTTTAAGTTTCACATATAGGTTTTGGGGAAAAATGGAGCAACAAATGAAAACAGTAACACACAAAGAAAGGTTTGTCAATGTATTGGAAACTTACATTAGGCAGTTCAGCATTTTTGGTGCTGCCCCCTTGTCAATACGATACTCCCCATTAACAAGGTAATCTGGCTCTTTGATTACAGGGAAAACTCCTCCACCAATGCGTACCATCCATAAGAACCTGGAAAAGAACAGCTAAGTAAGACCAACTGTCCTTCATAAAACAAATAGCAAGATAAAATGTTTTTGGTTCATTTCACACATTAAATAGAAGGTATTGAAAACTGCGTCATGATTAAGTAGATGATCTTACTTGTTGATATCATCTGAAGAATATCCGGTAACACCTCCAAATACAACAAGCACGTAGTTCACATCAAGTGATTGCATGATCTCATATGCTTCATCTTCATAAGATGACATAGCACGTCCAACTGTAGCTATGTGTGTGTTATTCCATGTATTATTATCAACAATGACAGTTCTGTTACCCATAGCTGTAATTTGGTATCCATAGTCCCACCAAGACATAATCTTAGCATCAGGAGGAGTGTTCTGACGAAGCCAATAGTATGCCTCACGATAATCATCAAAGATGACTCTTCCACCATTATGACCCCTTGCGGCCAAAACTATAGATGGAGAAGAATAAGCCTCAGATGTCACCCAAGTGCAGTGTATGGCATACCTACTTAGCAAGTAAAAGGCACCCAGAAGAAGAGCAATAGCTGCATTGTGTTGGAATGGTAAACTTTGATCAACTGCACCCTGTTTACATAAGAGCCCATATCAGTTACAGAGTGAAGTTAAAGCTAATAAATTTCTAACCTAAATACAATTCTTCAGTAAATTACATCGGGGAAAAAAAGAAATGTATGTTGTGTCAACGGTAATAGTCAAATAGAAGTAAACTAAAACAATTTTTATCCTCGGAAAATATTTGCTTTGCAAATCCTAAATAAAGTACATCGATCCCTTAAATCAACAGTCACATTTCTAACAAGGGCTCTGGAGAAAACCTGGGAAAACAGTGACCCTTTTAGATCCATAAATTTCATCAGTATATGAAATTATATATTAGAGCTTTCCATCTTTTTCTAGGAGGTAAAATGCCTAAAGTAAATTGTAAAAGCAATCAAGTGCACCTTGACTAAGACTTGCAAGGCTTTGCTGCTCACTATATCGTAAAAAATAGCACTGAGAGAAAGAAAATAGGAAAAAAATAGAAACTAAATACCTTTGCAGCTGCCTTTGAGCCAGTTGTTTTTCCAGAAGTAGTCTGTGGACTTCTGCTCTTTGCCCGGATCAAAGTGGTCAGATTCTTTATTGTAGCAGATGCAGCAATAGCACTAATAAGACAAACGGCTGGTGCTGCCACAAGAATTAACCGGACCATCACACCAGCAAAGTACATACTCGTGAGGCCATACATAACAATGAATATAGTGGCATCTGACAGGCGTTTGAAACAGAAATAAAGGCCAGCTGGGAACAGGAAAAGGAGGATGTGGAAGTCAAACATGAAAGATGACCATGCTGTTGGCTGATGCTCAGAAACAGACGCAATGATTGGTATATGGTCCTTTGCATAGGTAGGATCAAGCAGGGAGTAAAACCGTCCTGTCCAAGGGGAGATGTAACCTGATGCAGTACCAATTCCAAGAGCCAGGGTGCCAACAGTAATCACACATGTAAGAGTAGTTCGAAGGAATGACTTGAATAGTCTGGCATCATTTAGCAGGTATTTCACCCAGTCCAAGAAGAAGAAAACCTGATAAAAGAAAGGATTGTTTTAGCCCTCATTTATCCATGCTTGTCCAAAACTACAGGAAGACTTTCAACTAGAACAGAAGATAGGCAGCAAACCTAGTATCAAAAATTCAGGATGGCACTACACTTTCACTAGTGTTGTTGAATAAAGATAGGCAATAAGCATCACAACACTAGTGGGATGATGGCATCTTCAATAGTCACGTATTACCCATTTCACCTTTACTAACCAGATACAGAATCAACAGTTGTATACGGTAAATGAAAGAAGGATAATCAACAACAATATCTAAAGGCTGCGTGCAATGCAACAGGATCTGATAATGTTGTCAGGCATTTGGGTATCTGATAATGTTGTCAGGTATTTTGGTATCAATATGCATTTTCCCAAATCAATGATTTCTGATGCATGCTACAGCCAGCTCAGACTTAAGCAACTAATGTAGCATTTAATTGGACCTCACCCATTTAAGTTGAGTTGATTATTCTAATCTCAGTGTTACATGGACACTAGCATGGTGCAAGTGTATGACTAGATCAAGAGTATCCACTTCGGCAGATTTATTGGGCACACGCCAAACACCACTCGGCACTCGCCAGCACGGGTAACGGAAGATAGGACACAGGTTCTAATATGCCAGACATCAAACCACTCCAGCATTCTTATAGCAATCTATCTACTAAATCAGTTATATATAGTCTTCAAAGGATGCTCATTTGGTCTCAGTTTCCAAATTGCATCAGCCCATGCCAAAAGCTAAGAGTGCAAATGAAAATTACCTGCAAGAGGAAGAAGACTCCCATAGCAGCCATGTGCTCCCCGGACTGCACATGCTGGAATCCAACAAAACGGATCTGCATCGCAAGCAACATCCCAAGCACATACATGCAATTGTAGGCCACGTAGAGCCTCTGCGAATACCTCCCAGTGACAAGCAGCACAAGCACGTAGAGTGGGATTAGATTGATGATGAACACGTAGCCTCCCCACGCCGACACCATGTAGAAGTAGCCGAACGCCGAGGCAAGCGCCCAGGCGAGCGACCCCGTGTTGACGGCGCGCACGAAGAGGTAGAAGGTGAGCAGCAGGGCGAAGATGGCGACGCCCTCGTTATCGTAGGACCCCGCAACGGAGCGGGAGATGTAGCCAGGAACGATGGCGATGAGCGCGGCGGCGACGAGCCCCGCCCCGGAGTCCCAGATCTCGCGGCCGAAGGCGTAGGCGACGAGCGTGGTGTTGGCGGCGAAGAAGGGCGCCGTGAGTACGCAGACCTCGCGGATGTGGACGGCGAGGGAGAGCGCGCGGAGGAGGCGGTGGAGCAGTGCGGCGGTCACCATGAGACCCGGGAAGAGCGTGCCCCCGACGACGCGGCCGAGCGGGTACCAGCTCTCGGAGTCGAACCAGTTCCAGAACTCGCTGAAGCCGTTCTCGGTGAGGAAGAGCGTGGTGCGGTAGTTGAAGTAGGGGTCGAACTCGTGGATCATGGACTCGTAGCGGAGGACGGAGAAGAGGCGGACGGCGAAGGCGAGCACGTAGATGAGCGCCAGCGCCGAGACGCGGAGCAGGAGCTCCTGCTGCTTCGTCTTGAGCCGCAGCGACCGGAGCGGCGCCGGGAGGGAGTCCAGCGCAGAGGTCGCCATGGTGGCGCCGCGCAGTGATCCGGACGCGGAGATCTGTATGGGGTCACTAGGGTTTCATGCGTGCGCCGCCTGGGGCAAGGGGGGGTTTAGTGCGGAGTTCGTTTGGTCTGGATCTGAGATCAGGGGACGGGACGGGACGGGCGGGGAAGACGAATGCGGCGAGAGCGAGACCAAGCGGAGGCGACGGCGAGCAGGTTCGGGTCGGGGATTCTCGTGGATATCCATCCATTTGGGTTTTTGGAAGATATAAATTTTCTGACTGGTGGGACCAGACCGGCCGGCCAAGGCACTTGTCTGACGTGGAGGATCGCATGTAGGCGCATCTGTGACACTGGATGGTGGGTCTCCACTAGAATCAGAGCGGGCGATTGGCTGGAAAGGCAGTAGACACGTGGGTTTTCCTTTCCGGTAGAGGCAGTTGCTATAGGGTTGTCCCTACATGTCAGGTAAAATAGAAATGTTTTTGTAGAGTACTATTTGTGTCCTAGAAACTTTTTATGTTTCAAACTATCTCCATGGTAGGTGTGGAGTAATTTTGCTATAGTTGATCTAGATTTCAACATATAGATCCTACCTACATTCGATCAGATTAGGGCACTCACAATGCAAGACTCTATCATAGAGTCCAAGACAATTAATTACATATTATTTATGGTATTTTGCTGATGTGGCAGCATATTTATTGAAGAAAAAGATAGAAAAAATAAGACTCCAAGTCTTATTTAGACTCTAAGTCCACGTTATTCGAGGTAATAAATAACTTTAGACTCTATGATAGAGTCTGCATCGTGAGTGCCCTTAGAACCTCTTTAGATGAGCTAGGGCTAAGTATTAGTTAGGCTTAAATTAGTCAAGGTTAGTTAGCTAGTTATCTAACAACTAGTTAAAGATTTGACTAAAAATATTGTCCACTTATTAGAGCAACTCTAAGATAAAAATGTATTCTAAATTACAAGATTTAACAATTATATAAAATGAAAAACCATAAAAAAAGTAGAGTTCTATAATAGATTAGGTAAAAATTTTCTTATATCTGTCATGTTATGTGATTTTTTTATCTTATTAGCATCCGCCCACCATAGGTGTCGCATAGCGTCGCGATAGCGAGCAAGAGCCGCTTGGAAAATATGGACAACGAATTTGCTGAGATACCGAGCTGGGAAAAGAAAAGAAAAACAAGATAGAAAGGTTATTGGACTCTGTTTTTTTTCTTTTGTCACAATGGCTAAATTTAGCTTAACAAATGAGTTTAGAAAGACTGTTGGAGTTACTCTTAGTCCTCTTTAATTTTAGCTAATTTTTACCTAGCTGGCAATTTGCTCTTATATACAAACATATCTTAATTATTATATGTGCTCAACCGAGATGTAAATAGGTAAATGATTCAAAGTTGCCAAATGCGGAATGGAGTTAATTAAGGAATATAGATGAACTTCAGCTTTTGAAAACACGTACCAAGCACTCGCATTTTCTATAAAAGTTGTGTTAAAACAAATTACAGGAACAAGTGGCCAATATTCCATCCCCAAAACCTTGCCACTCTCTATGTTCATATCCAAAATCGGTTTGGCCCATGTTCATTCCCAAAAAGTATATTGACTCTCCAGTTAGAGACGAAGATCGAGATATATGTATAACAATCGATGGTCATGTCTCCATTTGACACCATATAAGTAAGATACAATTTTTCTAAGACGATAAGCACATATATACAATTAATATACTGCTGAAACTTTATTTAATTTGTTTTGAACATCTTAACAACCTTAAATTTTAAAACTCAAAACTAGAAAACTGTAGATCTCATTGAGAGCTATAATGTTTATATAAAAATTATCTTCATGTAAGATCATATGAAAAGATACAGTTTGTCTAAGGTTGGACCTTCCGCACCTTTGGCGTGGTGCTACAGTGCTGCCATGCCAACTGGAGTGGCGCGGCAAGGATTTCCATGTGGAAATCGTTGTCGGCATGGCAGATCATGTCGGGCCGATGTACGCGACGCAACAGCGTGTTTTGGCCACACCATCGACTTAGACACGGCCAAACAAGTTAGATTAGAAAATATAAAAAGCAACCGTGTTAGATTTGGAATTTTGTTAAAAAAGGTTAAAAATAAAAAAAAATTCCCCCCA
Organism: Sorghum bicolor; assembly: GCF_000003195.3. Taxonomy (NCBI): domain Eukaryota; kingdom Viridiplantae; phylum Streptophyta; class Magnoliopsida; order Poales; family Poaceae; genus Sorghum; species Sorghum bicolor. The sequence goes on from NC_012875.2 coordinate 59,959,818, forward strand.
ACACAGTGGTACACAGATGCTTCTATTCTACTTGATGAACCAGTTATTCGCATACAGGCTGCAGCTCAAGATACTAAGTTTCTTCTTTTGGAAGCACAAGCTCTTTGCGTGGCAACAAAAGTATTAGGCCAGTCTCAAAGCATAGTTTCATGGCACAGTTACGAAGACTATAAACTAGGTAACCGTTTCATGAGGATGAAACTCCTCTCTAATATGATGAAACTTCTTAATTTAATGACCGTGCTAAGTCAGTAATTTTGCTTATGTGACACCTTAATTAATGTGCATGACACTCTCATGAAACATGCATTGAGACTAGCCTTACCATGCTCGCACTTGCAGAACACCGGTGACCGATCTTCTCACAGACAACCAGATTCTGGTTGAATACATCATCAGCACTAAAAATAGTCAACAAGACTCTTGGTTGTTTCATGTTTTGCTGCAATAATCTGTCACCCGCAAGCCACAACTTAAGTGACCATGAGTCCAGCATAGGGTACCAACGCAGGTCATCTTTACCATAGACACTACTTTGGTTGAATGAACTACCTGAACAGACTTCTGTACATAAACCTCTATCTTTCCTTAATTCAGAGGCAGAGCTCCTGCTAAGGTAAAAAAAAACGCTGAACAGACAGGTTATGAGCAGAATAGTTCCAAAACTGAAGGATAGAACATCACATGTAAGTACATAACACCAGAGCTGAATATGATTAATTCTCAGATCACAGATTGTATTTTACAAGTGTATGCACGACAAAGAGTTACATGAAGAAATCAAAGGCACATCTAACCTTCAGCAGCTATTAGCTGCTGGTACAACCATGCAAGTTAAATAATGAGACCTGTACCATGCAAGGTAGCGAAAAAGAATCAGCAGAGCTCCAGACATTTCAAAGTTACAGACCCATACCACAGAATGATTACCCACTTCCAAGCATCCTATCCAATACAAAGCACAATTGCGACATATCTGAGCATTCTGTTGGACCCTTTCTGCAGAATGCCTTGATCACATTAGCAAAAATCCTACAATCTAAAACCAGTCCTTTTATTTGGATATCATCAAACAGCCTCAATGCCTCACGTATATATCCACTCCTAACCAACCAATATGTCAAATGGGCAACGGGCTCCGTAGGGTAGCCACCATCGATATGCCTAACAAAATTGACAGCCTGTGACCTCCTCCCAGACCTAAAGAGACAATCAACCAGTGTATTGTATGTGATGGTATCTGGGGCAATCTTCCCAGCATTCACATCAGCGAACAAAAAACCAAGCTCACCTTCCTTTCCGGCCTCATAGAACTCATGGATCAGAATGTTACAAGTAACAGTGTCTGCCACGAACCCCTTGCTGCTGAACACATACTTGGCAAACTCAAACTTGCCAGCTCGGCATAGGCATGAAATCAAAATGTTGTATGTCTGCACATTGGGTGTTATTGGTTTCTTGAGCAGATCCGTGAACAACTTTAGGACACGCAGCCACTTCCCTTTCTTGCACAAATGATCCATGACTGTGTTGTATGTCACCACATCGACCACAAAGCCCAGTTCTTGGCACCTCTCCAGGACCTCCTTGCCTACCCACATATCAAGATTCTGGGCAACGTGGTCCAACAGTATGTTCAAACCAACTACTGTGAGCTGTAGTCCCTTTGCTACCATAGTTTCCAGCTGCTGAAATGCTTCCTCAATGTATCCAGAGCGGCAAAGCCCAACAATGTAGGTGCTGTATGTCACTGCATCTGGTTCCCACCCATTCCGGGCACTATCATAAATAACCCTCTCGACAGCATCAAAATCCCCGATCTTACACAACCCCTGGATGTATATATTGTAGATGACGACATCAGGGAGGCAACCAGAGGAGCGCATGGAGCTTATGAGCGCGTCAGCTGCCTGGATGTCCGCATTATCGCAGATTGCCTTGAGGATCGGCGCGAATGTATGTGGTGTCAGCGGGTAATTGAGGGCGCGCATTTCGTCGAGCAGCTGGAGGGCGTTGTCGAGGCAGCCGGCGCGGCAGAAGGAAAAGATGAGATCGGTGTAGTCGATGGGGGTCGGCGGGAGGCCGAGTCCGGTCATCCAGAGGAGCACGGAGTGCGCGGCGGCGGGAAGGTGGAGGTGGGAGGAGTAAACGTGCAGGAGGAGGGAGAAGGCGGCGCGGTCGGGAGCGACGCCGTTGGCGAGCATGTCATCGAAGAGGGACGCGGCATCGGCGGGGCGGCCGGCCTTGGCGAGCGCCGACATGGCGGAGGTGTAGGAGGCGGCGGTGGGCGCGCACGGGGGCGACGAGAGGCGCATGCGACGGAGCACGCGGAGCGCAGCGTCGCCGTCGCCGTCCCGCGCGAGCGCCGCCAGGAGGCGGTTGTAGTCGTGGAGGGTGTGCGACGACGTCGGCGCGACGGCCGCGGCGTCCGGGGCCGCCGTGGTGGAGTGTGGGCGGTGCGCGCGGAGGAGGAGACCGCCGAGCTTGCGCATGGCCGCGCGCACCGCGGCGGACACCGGGGCGGAGGTGGCTGCGGCTGCTGCCGGCCATGCGCCGGCGGGCATAGAGGATGGCGGAGGCAGAGAAGAAACGAATTTGCGGCGCGGATGCGTAGGCGTAACGAGGGACAACGACGCGAGGCCGAGGCTGCACACGGCAGTGGCCTACGAGGTGGACTGGAAGACGGTGAGATCTGAGCATCAACTGTCGTCGCTCGTAGGACAGATTCGTAACAAAGCTACGCTTGTGGTGTAGGGCCTTGTTTAGTTCACCCCGAAATCTATTTTTTTTTCAAAATTTTCCGTCACATCGAATCTTTCGGCACATGCATAAAGCATTAAATATAGACGAAAATAAAAACTAATTACACAGTTTATCTGTAAATCGCGAGATTAATCTTTTGATCCTAGTTATTTCATAATTGAACAATATTTGTCACAAACAAACGAAAGTGAAAAGTTTTCGGAACTAAACAAGGCGCCAATAATTGAACAATAATTGGACAATAGTAAAAATCATCGGCAGATCACGAGACCTTACGCCAAAATTCCGAATCACGGCTATCTACTCAACGAGGTTAATAGCAACATTGTTACAAATGCTGATGCTGATTTGCCATGAGGAAAAAAAAACTATTTTATAACTAAAAAATAGTGCTAATAAGTTCAAAGCGAACGTAGCTGCTGATGCTGATTTTATTGGAGGCTTTTACTTACATGCTATTATAAAAGTTGATAATTTATAAGCCATTAAAAAAGTTAAGTTCTCATAGATACCATCGCTCTAAAATCTTTTGCCTTTCATACCACTTCCGTCAAATTTAGCTTTAACGGTATCAAACCGCGAGTGTAAAAAGTCAAAAATATCCTTAAGCCTAAATATGTAATTATTTTTTTGAGCATCTTAATGACCTCAAATAAAAAAACTCAGAACTACAAAACAGTAACAGATAGGTACTGTGAAACACAAAACATCAATTCAGCGAATTGCATTGTTCTTTGAACAATGGCGGTCACGAGTTCAATTACACGTCCATATAAAAAAAATCAATTACACGTGGGTAAAACTCAAAAACTAAAAAAACATAATTAATACCATATCGGGAAAGGATGAATGTGGTATCAGCAGTGCTTAGCATCTGTACTGCCAGCAACTATTGTGTCAAATCCTGAAGCGAGAAGTCTCCCGAGCTGGCCATGAAAGCAGCTCAAGACCTCGAGCATCCAAATGGAACTCGGCTAACTATTGCAAAGAACTCAAATTGATTTGCAGGTAACCTAATAGTACCACTACATATTTCTAATGGGTTAAGATTGCCACGTTGGAACTTCACAAGATCTGCCTGTGACCTATCCGCCGAAGGCCGCTCTGTTCGCTTGGCTGATAAGACATGGCTGTAGTCCGTTCGCCCAGTTGGCAGAAATCACGTCAGGTCCCGAACAGCAGCCTCAGAGATTTTCCAAGATCCATCATTCTGCCTCCTCAATACGTACTGAACTTCGTATGTGCTGCAATTAAAACCATACAGATACAATTACCATGTTTACATCGTAGAGCAGGACATGAAAGAATAATCAACAGCAATGATATCTACTGAATACCTGTAATAACTGGGTTTCTTGGGCTGGGAATCATCAACAAGCTCAGCCGCTTCCTCAAGCACAGCATCAATTTCTGCTGCTTCACCAGCACCAACTTCATCCAAGGTTATTTCAGCTCGAACAACATTAAGATTCAGCAGCACAAATCTCCAATAGCAGGACTGGTCCTTTGCTAACAATGCCAAGTCTTGCCACTGTTCCAAAAGATTGCATTTGATTACACATAAAATAAATAAAGGTAAAGCAATACCACATGCAAATAGATAACCGACACATAAACACACCTTAGAAAGCATTGAACCATCAAGAATCTCTGGTAGCATGTCAGTTTGATAGTCAGGGCCAAGAGCTTCAGATTTTATGTCTTGCCACTGTTTTACAAGTGCTTCTGCTTCTTGAATATCCATCTTTTGCTTACAAACTGCAGCAGTGATATCATTAGCTGCTGGGTGCTTATCACTTTCTCCGCTATTTGAATTAAGCCTACTCAGCCAAAGCAATTTTGACAAATTTTCAAAATGCTTCCTGACACCACTGGTGATAAAAGAACCTTCTGATGCAGACGCTTCATTCAAGGATGACACGGATGCAGACTCTCTACTTGGGTTCGTGTATCTCACATGCCCAAACTGAAACTTGACCAATTTTAATGTGCTAAATACAACAAAACCTAGGAGTGCACTATAGGCAAGCTTTCCTATAACATCTCCACTTAGTCCCCATAATTCCAATGTTCTGAGATGGGATCCAGGATTGCGCTTCAGGGGAACAGATGCTGTCCCTGAACCATTTACTTGCCTATCCATTGATGATTGGAGCCCCAAGTTGGCAGGTGCAAGTTGCTTAACAGCCTCCCCCAGATGGCTGTTTGGACTCAATCTTGGGGTCTGCTCTGCTGAAGTTCTGTTGCATGCTGAGGCACTAGAAGATGGCTGAGAGCTCAAAAGGACTGATCTTGGGGATCCCAGTTTCTGCTTGGATGTGTTAAGGACGCGCTTAGGAGCTCCAAAAAAGTTGGTCTGCCATAAGAGAATAAGAGAACTAAATTACCTCACAGATGATGTTGTGGGGGATGTGATTACTAAAAGTAGCATTGTACAAACCAAAGATGGAGGACAATCTTTCGTATCTGCGAAACGAGAAAGGGCCACATCCTTTAGCCACAGTTCCTGGTAAAAGAAAAAGCTGTCTGCCATGAGATATATGAGCCAGTAATGTAGAATATAGCTTATTTGCTATAGTTGAACAGATGCAACATACCAGTGACTGGTTGACAGTAACCCTGTCACTGCTGCCCTTCTTTTTATCTAACCCATAATTCTTCGAATTTGAACTTCCAGTACTTTGAAGCTGCTGAAGCTTTTCAAACACTGTGGTGCCAGTTTCCTGAGAGATAATCATTAGTCCTAGTAATGCAAGGAACTTAAACTAATAAATCATTCAAGTTGAGATAATAAGTTTATAACCTCTCCAAGAAGATATGAGCAAAAAGATTCCTCAAATTTTAGGTCTGTGCTCTCAGATGCAACTAAACATTCACATATGGTTTTAGCTTTCTTGATCTGCACAGAGGTAAAACAAATTTAAAACTATGCAAAAAAAAAAACAGCAACTTCTACAGGCTGCCAAGTGGGTGATAAAAAGAGGGTACCAACTCAGTCTGGCGGGTTGTAAATCCAAATGCAAGGTGAGCAAGCATCGCCATGTAGAAGCAGTTGAAGTCAACTACAACCCTCTGGCTCTGGGACTCCAATGATCTTTTATTTTTACGAGTTGTAGCCAAAGTGTCCCAAGAAAGAAGATCCACAATTTCAGTGGCTAATAGTTTGTCCATTGCTTGACCCAAGAAACAAGGCCAATCATGGACTCTACAAGATGATTCAACATCAAGGCCCTGTCTAAGCAGTTCACAGAGAGCTGCAATAGCACCTTGCCTGCGTTCAGAATTTTCAGGTGTCTGAGGCAAGCTTAGAAGCTCCAAAGTGCAAGCAGGTGCAAGCTCTTCAAGTGATTCTTCAATCTGGATCACCCATGAAATAAGTTATGGCATGATTTGTATTTACTATTTAGAAGTTGTTCATGTAGAAGTAATAACATCATACCTGTTGAAGAAGGGGCATCTTCTCCAAAGATGGTTTTCTCCTCAAAAGATATTGAGCGCGTGCCAGAGCCTCAAATCCAAGGGACACTTTACTCTTTTCAAAGCTGGCTTTTGCTATAGAGCACTACAACGAAATGCATGAAACCATCTAAATGTGAGAGGGGTTCCCAAACATTTCATCGAGCAACTCTTAAAGAAAATATGGAAAAGGATTCTTATGCTTATGCTATTCTTACTTCTGCCAATGCCATTGCAAGAAGCACATCGTGAACATAAGGTTTAGAATCAGGGCGTCGTAGAGCCGCCTGACCAATTTCCAAAACAAGCTTCTCTTCTCCAACCTGAAACAATACTGCAACATCATACATGGATGAAGAGCAAATAGACCATTATTGACTTTGCAGTACATAATGGGAAGCCAAATATGCATGTTTAACTTTGATAATTGGGATACTAAGACATCCTTCATGCTTGGGTTTTCAAAGCTCACAGTGCATTCAGCATGGAAAATTTTCAATAGCGACAATTTCGGCATTTTACACTGCCTTGCCTGATGTCCTGATCTGAAGAAAGGACATACAATATTTTATAAACGCAGCACAAATGATCCTAAAGATACCTGGGTATGCCCTTTCGTGACTATTTCAGAGTCTATGGCTATTAAGTTACAGATTCTGCTCTATTCCTAAGTTATATTACATAATTTGGCGTCTTAAATCCAAGACCTAACATGTGAATTGTATATTACCAAGAAAAAAAAAGGACAGATGTAAAATAAAGAACAAACAGAGACGGTACTTCACAAAATATATATCACTTTGGTGGTCACTGTAAGTACGAACTCACTGAACATATAGCCAATTAAAGTGAAAAGTCTCAACCAAACAAAACTAGCATTTACTTGATAGTGGTGTGAATGGTTCCAACAGACATTTTGATGAGAAATGTCCGTATTATGAATTACCTCCTGCAAGATGCACAGAGCAGCAGGCAACCAGCTCCAAGGTATATGAAGAGAGGACCTAGGTGGCACCTTCTCCTTTATGTTTCCTGCGTAATCTTGTTCGAACAGAAGTTTATCTCTGACATCTACTAGCAGAGCCTGACAAAAGGCAGCAAGCAAATGATAAACATCAGCGTTACTGCATCCCCTCACAAAATAAAACATACATAAATAGATTGTCTGAAAGTAATCAGGAACCTGTCTGAAAGTAGACACCTCAGCTGTGTATCCATCTTCTATCCCAGCAATTTTCAACTCCATTGCAGCCTTCACGATCTCATCTTTCTCAGCCTTCTCTGTAACGCCTAGCATCTACACAGTAATTGATAAACTTAAACATGTCAAACAACAAGTTAAAAAAAGACAAATGGTCCAATCGATGTGAACTGATCAGGACGAAATTTCAGAAGGCATTCACACAAATTTTTTTATTAATAAATGAGTGAAGCGCATAAAATTACAGATGCGCACAATGAATTCGTCTTGTTATAGGAAATGCTGATTCAATCTGGAACCGCCTAGACAATTAATTGACAGGGGGCCGCGGAAAAACGAACCGAATCAGATCAGGCGGCGATCAGAGCAACAGAAGGTGAGCGTCATTTTCGAAATTGCAGTTGACTCGAACCATTCACCTGATAGCACGTGACGGGGATCTCCACCATGGATACAGCGGGATGAGCCTCCTGTCTGCCGCCCTCGGCCGCCACCGGCGCGGCCTCGGCCACCCTAGCACGCAGGGCCGGCCCTCGCCCACCGCCAGCAAGTCGTCCACCCGCCGCCAAGGAGGACGCATTGCCGTTCCCGACCCCCGCACGCCGCGTCGAGACCGCCGGGTGAAGCGCCGCCGCGGCCGCGGAGGCCATCGTCGGCATCACCATGGCCGGGGTCTAGAGAACCAACCCTAGCCGGAGGCTTCCATGTGCGGAGGGAGCTTTGCGGGGCGTCGGGGGGGTTTTGCGTGGGTGGGAATAAAGCAGGGGACGGAAGGGAGAAAGCGCCAGTGAAGAGGGGGAGGGAGGAGGAGGTGGAGGCGTCGTGAAGGCGAAGCCGGATGCCGGAGGGAGGAGGGGGGTTGGGGGCCGATGGATCGTGCTCTCTCCGTGGACTTGGTCCTTGCGCACTTTGTACACGTGGCAGAGACATGCAGCCAGTATTTCTTTTTCTTCATTTTCTTTTTGTGAATCTTTCTTCATTTTTCTCTCTCTCACACAAACATTGGTTTTCTTAGCCTAGCTCAGCAATTTCAAATTAAAAAAAATGTTTTATATATAGTTTTGATACAGGCATTTTGGAAGGTAGTGTCTGGTTCATACTTCATGGCCCAGTAAATTTAGCACAGCTCTAACATAGCAAGTACTGAACTGTCCTTGATCCACAGAAAGAAACAAGTTAAGAAGTTGCATACCAAAAATGTCCTTTTCTCTGTGTCGAGAATCACTTAGATTTTGTGATTGTTTTCCCATAAAATTCTCGTACGAAGAAGATTCTTCGTTGGGCGAAAGGTCCACCTCACTCCCAAAGCCAGAATTTCGGAAAGAGCGTTATTACTTCCAAACGAAGAGGCCGAAAGGACCGCTCGCGATCCGCTTCCCCGGCAGTTTCATTTCCTGGGCCGGGCCGAATTCCGCTCCTCAGAAGACGAGTTTTGGAAAAAGAAAAAAAAATCCGCCCACTCGCCAACAAATCTCGCCCGCGGTACAGAACTGGTGGCGCACTGTCCGTTGGCATCTTCCAGAAGATTCCTCTCCTCCCCACGCGCTGCCTCTGCTCCGCTCATGGCGTCCGCGCCGAGCACCACGGCGCACACCCTCGCGCCCTCTCACCGCACGCCGGTTTCCTCGGCCCCCCGCGGGGCCCGCCTTCCGGCCGCGTTCCGCCTCTCGTGCGCTCAGCCCGGGCCGGCCGGATGCCGCGCGGCGTCAGGTCGGCTCGCTCGCCCTCGCGCGCGCGTCCGGTGCGGCGCGGCGGCAAGGTTCATTGGGCAGGGAGAGTTCCCCGCGGAGGTGCTGGAGTCGGAGCTGCCTGTGCTCGTGGACTTCGTCGCCGACTGGTGCGGGCCGTGCCGCCTCATCGCGCCCGTCGTCGATTGGGCCTCGGAGGTATTAGGTTACTCTGCTGCTTGTTGGAGGATGCTTATCCATGTGTTTTGTTCGTCTGTGCTGGTGTCATGTCGTACTCTGATAATGACGGATTAAGGTTATTTGGTAACATCGACGACGCTAATAGAAGCCAAAGTATCTGTATCTCCTCGGTCTTGGCTCTTTTTCCTGTACTGTTTTAACTGCTTTAATTAAGTTTCAGTAGGGGTCCTGACCCCTCCTGTTCCTTCAACAAAAAAAAAAGGAAAAGAAGAAGAAGCCAAGTATCAGATAAAGTAAGGAACAGCCTTTTAAGTGGGGCTTGAGACAACAACTGAGAAAAGTGAAAATACTGCACTTGTCCATAGTCCCGAGTTTGTGATTTGAGTTGACATCAGTATACAAGCCAAGTTCAGTTTTTGTTGTGCTGCAATTCGGTGGCCAAAAGGCTTTAGAAAGGGAGCACAGTGTTCTTTGAGGAAGGTAAACCCAGCTTTTATAAAGCATATAGAGTATTACAGGGGAAAACACAAGAAGAAAGAAAAACAGACATGTCGCCGGGGAATACTGGAACAGCATGTTTAATTCAAGGCGAGTGATACAAACCTGAAGGACCTGATCCATTTTTTTCGATCAATTCACGGGGGAGTGCTGCCCACCAACTATGTTGAACGAAGGAGCTGAAAGCTCACACACTTACAGCATACTCCCGGCATACCGGAAGGTGTACAGTTTTGCAAGAGGGGGGAGAAAAGCAGAAAAGGTCACAGATTGTTACAGCAGGATCAAAGTAATCTCCCAGGCAATTACCAAAGCCTTGTCCCCGTTGTAGCGACTAGCCCATTTTCCAGCCTCAGCTTCGAAGATCAGGACCTTTCGGGCTTTCCAAATGTGCCAGAGGATGATGAGCATCATGTCCATGCGGACCTTTGCAGGGAGGTTGATGGTATGCCCAATTGTCCATGGCAGCTTTTGATCACCGTCAAACAAATTGATATTGAGTCGATCCCACACTCTCACTGCCCTCCGGCAAGCAACAAAGATGTGGTCTCCTGTTTCCAAGATGCCGTGGCAGCTGGGGCAGAAGGAGTCTTCCAGCACCCTGATGTTTTTCCAGAACAATTTGGCCCGGGAATTGATTATGTCAAAGTGCACAAGCCAACCGAAGAATTTTAGTTTCCTTGGAAGTCTGCACCCCCAGATGAGCTACGGCCCAGGAAGGATGGCATCATTGGCATGAAGAGCTCTGTAGGCATCCCGGGAGGAGAGTGGCTGCAAGGGAAGTGTCAGAGTTGTTGTTAAGAGTGAACTGTGGACAAGGCAGAGCGGAGGATCAGCAGTTCTATACCAGCTTGATTGGTGAGGCGGGGGCGGAGAATGGTCTCAAGGCCCAGGGTAATGGCGTCCCTGATGCTGCAGGAGGACCTGCGACAGTGAGAGAAGACAGCTGGGAAGGTGGACGCCGTGATTGAGTCTTTTCCTAAATTCAAGAATTGTATTTAATAGTCTTTTGTAGAAGCCATTGGTTAAATAATTAATGTGCATAGAAGTCATTGGTTAACTGAACTCTAATCATTGGCAGCTCTTAGCACTTTAGCAGAATGTGATGCTTTAAACATGTGCGTAAGGGAACACTATTGCTTGCTTCTAATCAGAATTATTAGCTTTGATAAAGTCTAATCTGGTGACACAGGAATACAATGAGCGGTTAAAAATTGTCAAGATTGATCATGATGCCAATCCACAGCTGATTGAAGAATACAAGGTTTTTGGTCTCCCGACTTTGATTCTCTTCAAGAATGGCCAAGAGGTGCCAGGTAGCCGATATGAAGGGGCAATGACAAAAGATAAGTTCAAGCAATACCTGGAGCCTCTCTTGACTACAACAGTCGCTTAAGGTCATTGCCTGCAGCTTGAGCACTGTGGATGCCAGTGGCATTGGCTTACCCTACGTATTGGGAATGTTGAAGAATTTTTCCTTACATGAGCGTCATTTTTAGTTTGTAATTAACTACGCTGCGTTATCATGTTTGACTGTATGATTGTCCTTTTTGCTTATATTCGGTACAGTATACATGAAGGGTTGTGATGAGATAAGCCAACACTAATTTTAATACAAGCAAGTTTGTTTTCGATAATTTTGTGGCACACACTGGTTTGTTTGTTGTTTCCAAAATTAGATGAATGATACAAATGAGCAATCTGCAGTGTAAGTTTTGATATACCCATGCTGTATTCTTGGTTATATCCCTTCGCTTCTGAGGTTTTGCAGAAGTTTGTCTAGCCAAAATATCAAACGCATATGAACTGAAATACAGAACTACGGAGTAGCTTCTTTCCATAGCTCGATGCATTCAGCCAGAATACAGAACTAGCTTCCATTCCATCACACCGAAGTTCACCTGATACAAGCTCGCTTTCTGTCAGACATGGACTGAAACCATGAAGACCCGGGCAGCTTCAGGATTTCTGCTCCCATGAGCCCTCTCGCCCTTCTTGCGCCATCCCAATCGTGCTGACCAGCAAGCGTGTTGCACAGCAACATGTATGTCGACGGGTCATCGTTCTCGAGCGCAAGCGCATGCTCTGCAGCCCTCCTGCCAACAGCCTCGTTGCCGTGACGATGACAGGCACCAAGCAAGGCCTGCCAGACCAGAACGCCAGGCGGGAATGGCATCCTTGATATCAGCTCTTCAGCCTCCTCGATGTGGCCTGCTTTGCCAAGGAGATCGACCATGCATGCGTAGTGGTCCTCGCCAGGCTGAATGCCAAACTTGTCCTCCATGGCGTTGAAGTAAATCCAACCTTCGTCTACAAACCCACCTTGGCTGCAAGCATAGAGAATGCAGATCATAGTGACGCGGTTGGGAGCTACGCCTTTCAGCAGCATGTCGTCAAACACCTCCACAGCTTCCTGAGCTCGCCCGTTGTGCGCGAAACCCATGATCATCGCTGTCCAAGAGATAACAGGCCGCTGCTGCATCGACTGGAACACCTTGTGAGCACAGGCCACTGACCCGCATTTCGCATACATGTCGATGAGCGCATTGTTGACGCCAATGTCAGAGTCGTCTCCCAACTTGATCACATACCCGTGAACTTTCCTTCCTTCGTCAAGATCGGTGAGGCTTGCGCAGGCATTAGCTGACGTTGCAAATGTGTAGCTGTTAGGCATGACTCCGTCCAGCATCATCTGACTGAGAATGCCAATTGCCTTGGAAGGCTCGCCGCAGTGTAGGCAGCCAGCGGCCATCCCAGTCCACGACACGACATCTTTGCAGCGGATCTCGGCGAATGCCATGGTGCCATCTGCTAGACATTTGCTCTTCATATACATCTCCACCAAGGAGTTCCCCACATAGACATCATCGCCAAAGCCACTCTTGACGAGCTGGGCGTGAACTTGCAGACCGCTCGCCAAGCTCGTGCTCGCCGCCAGTCCAGACAGGACTGTGCTGAACGAGAACCCGTCGGCGCGAACAGCTTCCCTGACCATCCTTCGCCACAGGATCCAACCCTGCACGCTCCAGTGGCGCGCGAACCCCGCGAGCAGCGTGTTCCACGAGACGATGTCCCGGACGGAAGAGCCGTTGAACAGCCGCACCGCGTCCTCGAGCTGCCCGTGACGAGCCATCGCAGCGAGGAACGCGTTCGTCAGGAAGACGCTGGAGTCGAAGCCAAGCCGCACCGAGAGCGCGTAGAGCTGCCGCGCACACCCGGTGCCCGCGGGTGCGAACGAGCTCGCGTTGAGCGCGCTCGCCAGCGCGAACTCGTTGGGCGGGCACCCGGCGAGGCGCATCCGGATGAACAGCGCGAGCGCGTCGCGGGGCCGGCCCCCCTGCGCGAGCCCGGCGATGGCGGCGGACCACGAGACGGCGTTGCGGTGGGGCATTTCGTCGAGCACGCGGAGGCCCCGGCGGTGGAGGCGGCATTTGAAGTAGGCGATGAGGAGGTGGTTGTGGAGGAAGACGTGGCACGCGAGGACGCCCGGCTTGAGCAGAGCCGCGTGGAGGGCCGCGGCCAGGCGCGGGTCGGCGGTGGCGCCGCTGCGCTGGAGGAGCGCGGCATAGTGGTAGGAAGGGAGGGGCTGTTGCTGCTGGTGGTGGGAGGAGGCTGCGGCAGCGAAGGTACGGGGTTTCACGGTCGCGGCAAGGCGAGGACGCCGCCCGGCAGCTGGTGGGCGCGGGCGGAGCGGCATTGCGGCCACACCATCGGCTCCGTTGTGCGGCGGGGCAGACGGCCAACACTGGGCATGGTCTGTTAAGACAGGGGGGCACAAGCCCGGCCCAGCCGGGCTTTGGCTTGTTTAGTTCTATTTTTTTTTTTACAAAATATAAATAGTAGCACTTTCGTTTGTATTTGACAAATATTATCCAATCATGAACTAACTAGGCTCAAAAGATTCGTCTCGTCAATTCTGACCAAACTGTGCAATTAGTTTTTATTTTCATCTATATTTAATACTTCATACATGCGTCTAAAGATTTGATGTGACGAGAAATCTAAAAAATTTGCAAAACTTTTTAGGAACTAAACAAGGCCTAGCTTAGATTTCGTGTCCCAAATAAGTAATAAGTGGGATTCAGAAGGCAGTATATCAATAACCCTCGGTAATTTCACATAAAAGATTTCATCTTGGTGGATGAAGGGGCATTATTACCTATAGACTCAGAATCAAACAAAGCTTGCATTAGAATGAAAACTAGATTCCCACCATCAACACAGTTCTTCTGTATTAGTACATTATGGTGAAAGGTTCCATAAAGAAAAGAAAATGGACATATTGCAGGGAGGTTCAGTCATCATCATCGACAAAAAGGATGGAACCATTGAGTCGATCCGAAAGTGGATATCTGTTCATTGGCAACAGCCATCAAAACATCTATGGCATGAAGGAACCAAGAATCATCTTACAACATGCAACTAGGCAGCAACAGCTACGTCTACTTTGGGGGCATCTTGTAGTTTCTTCTGTGATTCTTTTATGTACTTCCACCCACGCTTGTTAACCCCGCTGATCCTAGTTGGGGCGTCTGCAGCTTGCACACCTACAAGAGAATCTGATTAGGAGACATGACATTTTGTGAGCTAACAAAAAAATGCCTTTTTCGTTCCAACTGTAACTCCGAAAGGCGTCAACAATGAATGCTTCAGTATTGTGCTCCCTGACGGTCCACAATAATCAGACCACAAACAGCCAGACAGGATAGGCTTGTGGGAAAATCAGTCAAAACAACATGAATTTAATCATGATTAAGACACTTCAACATGCAGCTGGCGAACCAAGAAGCATATATTAGAACCTTTTGAAAAAAAATGCAAAATAAGCTGCTATATGTAAACATGAAAACATTCATCTGTCCTTCGGATATTCTGAAAGATGTCTGTATAAGTTTACATCCTTGTATTATTGAAAGATAAATTACATAAAATTTAATATGCTGTAGAAATAATATCATTCACGCACAGAAGAAATTACAGAACAATTAACCAAAGATTCAGGTCACTGGCTGTCGCACATTCAAACACATGCATGCATAAGTGGGCTTACACACTACAACTAAATCAATAAAAATTTTGTGACTCGGATACTTATGTCTTGTTGATAGATCTTAGGAATTGCGAACAGATAATTTACTCAAATCATTTAATTCAGGATGAAAACATTAGACTGGCTTGAGAGCAATCCCTAGTTTCACACCTCAATTAGTAATTTTTTTATGTTGAACCTAACAACTAACTCCTTTATGTGAACCAAGAGCTTTGCTCAAATGGGCTGAGGTGAGATATTACTTGTACTTATTTCTGATTTTTTTCCTGCTTCTTTATTGGATTCTCTTTGTAGATCAATCTACGGTTTTGTGATAAGAATATTGCTACTTGATAATTTGTTTTTAGTGAGCAAGCAAGAACCAGATCAGGAATTTAATCTATAACTTTGTCTTTTACTTGAACAGAAGCTAATTGGTGTATTTTTTTGTTTGTGTTATCCTATTAGGGAAAATTTACAGACCTATGACTGCTACCAACGAAACAAAGGACTTAACTGAATTCTTAGAAGGCCCCAGTTGGAGCAACTACTGATTGCAAAAAGTAAAAAAAAGGATCAAGATATAACATTGGGAATAATCAAGGATTTTAGGGGATGGCATTGATTTCAGCAGAGTTACATTGCATATTGTGCTATAAATGATATTCACAAACTACCTAATAAGTATGAGAGATCCATGTATGAGAAAGATGTGGAGATCAGGTGTTAACTGATTTTTGTTTGTGCAGCGATCTGTCTCATCACACCAAGACCCGGGGCCCAAGCATATGATACTACGTTGCAGAACTACAAGGTTCAAATTTTTATTTGTTGCGTTATCTAAATTTGACCTACACTTTATATCATACCTAAATAATTATTGGTATCAACAATAAATGAACTGTGACATGGATTTCATTGTGGCTGTATTTGTTGTTATACCATCATTAACCATGTGTATGGATCAACGATATTTTTATATGATTTAGGGATTGATTTCTCAAAAGTTTCGTTGTCATTCCTCTATTGTGTAGACACATGTGTCATGACTACTAGAAAGGAACAGACGATGCAGAGGGGTAAATACTAACCTGCCTTGTACCGAACCCCCCACGCCTTTCCATGCCGACCATCCTACATTGCAAATATCACGAGAAAATTGATTGGGATGAAATACAAAGAAACAAAAATCAATGGAAGCGGGCCCAGGGGACTAGATCACCTTGTACAGGTTGATCTTGGTGATCTGGTAAGAGACATCGCGCCAGGTGGTCTTAGCGACCTTGTATCCGATGCCCCACTCTGGCAGGAACTGCACCACGTCAAACAGATTCTTCTTCTTCCTCCTCTTCACCTCCTTCGCCGTGGCCTCGGCCACCGCCGCACCCTCCGCCGCCGGTGTGGCAGTGGTACTCAGGGCTCTTTGTGCCGGGGGCGCCATAAACCCCATGGAGCGCCGAAGCAGGCACATCGCGCGCTGCGCCATGGTCAATGGGAACCTATGCAGCACATAAAAGGATACACGTATGATGTGTTGGTATTGCGCCGATACAGAAATGAAGAAGTTGCCGGCGGCAGGGGTGTAATAGCTAGGGTTTGGGCGCTCCGTTTCGCACGGCAGGAACGGAAGACCAGGGATGGCTGACCGTACCTGGTGATGCTCGTCGCCGGCGAGGGTGCCGAGGATGGAGATCTGGGCACCTGGCGTAGGGCGGTCGCCAAACGTCGCCGGCCCCCACAAAGACAGACAGCGCAGGCGACGGGCACGGGAGAATAGTACCGTATGCCGGGAGCGAGAGCCCGCCGCCGCACGCCGGGGAACTGGAGAACAAAAGGCAGTCCGCTGGATGTAGGGTACGGCGCACGGGCCACTAACAAAATTGCTGTTACCTTACATCCCTCCCTATATGGGCTGAAATTTGAATTTGGGCGAAAACTAGCACATCCACATATCTGGGTCAGCCCGTGACAAAATGGGCCGAGACACAGACACGCGGAGTATTCATTGCCCGCTTAAGCCCTCGCCCTCCTGCCAGTTCTGCTTGCTCCCCACGCCGACCGGGACGGGACCCGGCTTGAGGCTCTGTATAGCATCACCGCCGCGGCGCCGCCGCCACCGCCCACCTCGCGCGCTCCACAGTCCTCCCGCCCTTCCCGCGCTTGGTCTCCCCCCCTGGCGCTCCCGATGTCGTCGTCGGCTGCGGCGCTCGCGTGGCGCCGCACCCTCCGCGACGCCCTCCTGCGCGGCTCCGCGTGCCGCGGCGCGGCGCCCGTGCGGTACGCCAGCACGGCCTCGGCGTCCGGCGCGGCGGCAGAGGCCGCAGCTACAGCCGCGCCGAAGAAGGTGCCCCCGCCACCCCGCAAGGTAACAGCGCTCGCTCCCGCCGCCACCGTCTCCTCGGCATTTGGACATACGCGTCACGTGCAGTGCAGTGATCTTGCCGAGCTTCCCCTGTTCTCTTTCTCAACAAAGCTGCCTAGCTAGCATGAGGAGCGATAGATTTTGAGTTGTGGTCGGCTTGCTGCTTATTCGCTTCTTAGTACCTTTAGCGGCCCTCACTGTGCTTGATGCTGCTGATTCGTTTGATGTTTTATGCTGCCTAACCCATTGTGTCTTAGGAAAGATGTCTTTTCGTTAAACCTTTTTGCCACGGTTTGTTACCATCTGTCTTGAGATGGACATGATGTCATACCAAAACTAGCTCTTATCAGTAATTTTTTAAGTACAACAACAGTATAGCGCTGACTCTTCAATCAGGGAGTCTGAACATGTTACAAAAAATATGTGATCTTTCCAGCAATGCCAATCGACTGAAAAAGTTAATGCATTCCTTGCTGTGAAAGATTTTGTGAGGTCTCAATCATAGATTGGATTTAATTAAGCAGGCACCTAAAAAAACTTCATGAAATAACTGTGATTTCTTCCATTGCCCATTATATGGGTTTTGCTTCATTAATTTGTTTTTTGGTGGTTATTTTCACTGTGGCAGGGAAGGCTTTTAACTGGGGCCATGATAGCGTTGGCCATTGGTGGAGGTGCTTATGTGAGTACCGCAGATGAAGGAAAGTTTTGGTGCGTGATATTGAGCTCTTGACTATTAATTATCTAGAACAGGTTCTAATTTTATTTGGAATATAGTGTAAGCACCCCCTTATGTGCTTGAAAAACTGTACTAATTGGTATTTTTGAAAGCTCATTAGGCTGTTGCCATTTATAGCATTATTAATTGACTACCCCTTCACTGGACCCTTTCTAATCGCGCAGTGGCTGGTTATTCAAGTCGACAGAACTCGTGAACCCACTATTTGCACTGCTGGATGCAGAGTTTGCTCATAGTTTAGCTGTTAAAGCTGCTGCCCATGGATTTGTTCCAAGAGAAAAGAGACCTGATCCACCAGTTCTTGGGCTAGAGGTTTGGGGAAGGAAGTTTGCAAACCCAATTGGTCTTGCTGCTGGCTTTGATAAAAATGCTGAGGCAGTTGAAGGTCTCTTAGGCATGGGATTTGGCTTTGTGGAAGTTGGCTCTGTGACACCTCTTCCTCAAGAGGGAAATCCCAAGCCTCGAATTTTCAGATTAAAGGAGCATGGGTAAGCATTTGTGTTTTGTTACTGATATCAAATTGTTTCATCTCAATCAAGTTCCAGAAAATTCAGAATGGCGTACTAATTAGTTTCTTGTGCTGCTGTTTTCTTTGCTTACCTTAAGTGCTGTAATCAACCGATGCGGATTCAACAGTGAAGGAATTGTAGTTGTTGCTAAGCGTCTTGGGGCACAACATGGTAAGCGGAAGATGGAAGAAACTTCAAGCTCCACGCCTCCCGCAACCAGTGACATAAAGCAAGGAGGAAAAGCAGGACCTGGAATCTTGGGAGTCAATCTTGGCAAGAACAAGACTAGTGAAGATGCTGCTGCTGACTATGTGCAAGGGGTTCATACATTGTCACAATATGCTGATTACTTGGTACCCGTCCTTTGCGCATACTAATTTCACACTATAGTTTTGCTCTTTCTGGTTTCTTATGAGCTGTAGGTTCAGATAAATTCTGTTGTTAGAACCAGAAATTTTGCATTTATTCACTTTATGCATTCTCATTTAGTTTTGCCTGACAAACAGAGAAACAGAATGTCTGAACATTTTTCTTTTTTCAACTTGATCTTGGTGTCATTGGTCGAACAGTCACAGGTGCATGATTGATTAGACAAGTAATGCTACTTAAGTAGTCTCAAAGCATGAAATATTGTGAAGTTTGATGGATTTTCTGGGTGGACTTAATGTTTGGACCTTGTTTAATTGTGAGGCTTGTTTCTACTCTTAATGAAGGTCATAAATATTTCTTCCCCAAATACTCCTGGTCTTCGCAAATTACAAGGTAGAAAGCAACTGAAAGATATTGTGAAGAAGGTGGGTAGCTGTTTTAGCTGAAGTGTCTTCGCTATGTTAGCATGGGAAGTCTGTATGGCTCACACTGGATGTGCAGGTGCAAGCTGCACGAGATGAGATGCAGTGGGCTGAAGATGGACCTCCACCATTGCTTGTGAAGATTGCACCAGACTTGTCTAAGCAGGATCTTGAGGATATTGCTGCAGTGAGATATTGAACTTAGCCTTGTTCTACAAACTTGTACATTGTATAATTGAGAATCTTATGCCTTTTCTCAATGTCTTCCAGGTTGCCCTTGCTCTTAGGTTGGATGGCCTGGTAGGTTAACAATCCTCCCACAACCAATTTTGCCATAGCACTAGCTAGTATAATCTTGTGTAACTTTCATGCCTATTTGTGCTTCTCTCATATAAATATTATGCTAATCCTGCTCATTATTTTATCGTTGTTGACCAAACAGATTATATCAAACACCACCGTTTCCAGACCACCACCTGCAGATAAAGATCCATTGGCTCAGGAAATTGGTGGGTTAAGTGGGAAACCTTTGTTTGACTTATCTACTAACATTCTCAGGGAGATGTATATGCTTACACGGGTACGTGTGTTACCCCTATTGCTTTCGTGAAAATTACATTTCTTTGTTTAAGCATCTTTGCACTGATAAGCAGCTGTATTCTTTTAGTAAAATAGCTAGTTATTGGAACCTTGTTCATGCACAACTGATGTGTATCTCTTTCTCTTGCAGGGCAAGATTCCCCTCATAGGCTGTGGTGGTGTGAGCAGGTAATGGATTTCTGTATACTTAACTGATTCTTTTGCACTTTCAATGCACATAATTTCAACCAATCTGTATTCTTAATTACAGTGGTGAGGATGCATACAAGAAGATCCGGTCTGGAGCTACACTTGTTCAACTTTATACTGCTCTTGCATATGGTGGTCCAGCTCTTATACCCAGAATAAAGGTTAGTATAAGTTAAACACCATTGTTACATATGAACCTTGCATGTTGTTTTGCATCACTATGTCCTTAATTCAATGTTTTAGAAGAGAAAATAAAATGACATTTTCGTAGCCAATACTGTAGGATTCCAAGAAGACATAGGTATATTTTTCCAAAGAGCCTCTACTCCATCTAATGTGTGCTGCACTTTACAATACTCATATACATTGTTCAATAAGCTAATGAGATACTAATAGCTATTTGCCATTTTCAGACTGAGCTAGCAGAATGTTTGGAAAGAGATGGTTTCAAATCTGTTCAGGAAGCAGTCGGTGCTGATTTCAGATGATCCTAGCAGATTGCCGAGAAGGCCTAAATAACCGTTCCATTAAGTTTATATGAACTTTTGTGTAAGCATGCTTTCCAATTTCATTTGGCCGGTACTTGAAAAGAAATACTGAGTTTAAACTTTTTTGGGTGAGTGGTACTCATTAACCTAAGCATGAGCGGTTGTATCACGTGCGCATACATGAGCTTTGGTTTACTTGCCTGGGTTCAAGCAAGGTGTACAACAGATTTTGGTCAAAGTTTGTGTATAATTTATGGTGTCCTTTTGAAAGATAAGTGTTGGTTTGATGCATTAGGAGCTCAAGGTGGCTTTGAGGTACCCTTACCCTGATATATCCGAAATTGCAGTTTGACTCATTGTTAATCCTCGAAATAAATGTGTTTGCTTTGTACTGCACTGCATTAACATGTCTGTATATTGTTTATTAACTTAATGATGATGCAGTTCTTACCAGTTTTGAGTAAGCAACGATGATGTCCTCCCAGTTGAATCGCAACTGATCGTTCATTAGATGCTCGACCATATATCATCTACGATTATAAAAATAAAAAATAAAAAATGGACCAGACTAGCTGTCATCGTTTGGTTCCTCTCATGTCACTTGATATTGTGATGAAATATCTAAATATCATGATTGTGCAAGTGCCCATGATTCCCCACTAAGCTCATTTGAAATATCTCCCATTTACATTTAAGTCTAAGAAACACATCATGCATCGAGCTAAGCTGACCAGTGATCACCCCCTGCTGCATGTGCATGAACAGGGTCCTGGACTTCATCTACAGGTTTGGTAAGGTGTCATGTTAGTTGCTGCTGCTCACACTACACATCCACACTATCATTATAGCTATTTATATAAATAAAATATACCGCTGGTGTGAGGTCTACTGGCCCCTGGTGGTTGATAGATTTTGTTTATGATTGAGCACTTGTCATGTAGTACCCATGTAATAGCCTACTAATAGCGCGGCATCGAGCCCCACAACAACGAGGTCGAGCCTCTCTTTAGTCCCCATCCATTCGTCGCCACACGACTGATGTTGCTTGTCCATCTCTAATCCATCCCGTGGCGCGTCAGCATCGACCAAGATTGATTGTTGTGACTCGTGTTCTTTTGCAATTTTTTCTGTCTACTAGCAGTGCTAATCTTCAGATTGGCGACGTAATGTAATCCCCATGTAATGTAATGTAACCTACCGGTCAGTGGCACTGTTGCATCTGAATATTTTACCGCGTGTGGTTAGTGGCATGCCTATTCTTTTCTCCGTGTGAGAAGGGAGCAGCACTTTGCTCCTCGAGTTTCCCTTTCTTTTAACGAACTTTCCATGGCTTTTTGCCGCCCAGATGACGTGATGGAGCCTGGACCGCTCTGCCTGCGTCTTCGTGATGGGTCTCTGTCGCTTGCTGCTCGCCACTTGTTGCGTTGGTGCGGCTTGACTCTTCTGAAACTGAAAGGGATCTCTTGTAGTACTCGTACATTTCAGTTAACATTAAAGCAGCAAGCCAGCAGCAGAAGAAGAAGATTCTTCTCGAGACAGCATCGTCCAAAAGCTGACGATCTGATGTGTGCTTGGCAACCTCAGGTCTCCCGAACTCTGGAATTCTGATGCTCTGGAACTTGGAAGCTGCATCCTCCAAAAACAACAACTTGCATGATTGTTAGGAGTACTAACGGAATTCTAGCAGAATACCATCCTTTTTATAAGTTTTTTCTTCTTTTCCACAAAAACATGGTCGGAACTGAACAGTTATATGTCAAAGCTATGAAATTTAAAGGGACGCGACAGGTCTGTGCTATAGATTTAAGTGCTACCTCTCCCTCTCACCCTTTTCTCTGATGAACCTGACCGGTCGTGGAAAGAGTTGTTTTTCACTAGTGAGCCATGACAGAAAGTACTGTTGCCTGATTTATTGTGAAAGAAAAACACTGTTGAATGGCTGACAGATTCAGTTATTAAGCCAAAACGAACAAGGAAAATTTTTTATCCTACTCGTAGAGAACAAAATTTTTTATCCAAGTGGCTTAAAAAGAAAATATTGAAGTATCCCATGAAACATCTGTCTTTAGAAGGATGTAATTTATTTAGTGTAGACCGGACCGTCTAAAATTTATTACGTTCAAGAACTGTCTACAATTTAACAAAAATTTGTAGAAAAGAGCAGTGATATTATGACACAAATATGCATGTATATAAAAAATATTCATGACGAATATAATGATACTTATGTAGTAGTACTGTAGTCATCTACATTCTAAACTGCTGCCTCCATTTTGAAATATAGGGCTGCCGTATTATACTATGCAAAAAAAAGTAAACTTTGACCATCAGTTAATATCATATACTACTAGCAAGAGTAACTAATGGCCGAAGTACATATGTCTTGAAAGATTTGCACCATCAGATGCTTAAAAAACGACCCTAATGTAGGTTAAAAAAAAGAAATGGAGTGTACTGTACAGTACTCGTTATCGTGATCATCATTTAGAGCTTGCTTATCTGCTGGCACAGCGCGTGGCTGGGATCTTTCACTGCACAAAGTCAGCTCATCTCCCGCTCATGTGTAAGGCCTTGTTTAGTTCCAAAATATTTTGCAAAATCGACACTGTAGCTTTTTCGTTTGTATTTGATAAATATTGTCCAATTATGGACTAACTAGGCTCAAAAGATTCGTCTCGTCAATTTCAACCAAACTGTGTAATTAGTTTTTATTTTTGTCTATATTTAATACTTCATGAATGTGTCTAAAGATTCGATGTGACGGAAAATCTGAAAAAATTTACAAAATTTTTTGGAACTAAAGGCCTAACTAACGCAACGATCGCGAGTTGTTTATCTCTCGGGCCGCACGCACACGCCGCGTCGCCCGCGCGCCGTGGCGCACGAGCTGACCCTCTCACCGGCCGCTACGGGCCTTGTTTAGTTCTGAAAAATTTTGGGAAATAGACACTGTAGCACTTTCGTTTGTATTTAACAAATATTATCCAATCATAGACTAACTAGATTTAAAAGATTCGTCTCGTCAATTCCGAGTAAACTGTGCAATTAGTTTTTATTTTCGTCTATATTTAATACTCCATGCATGCGTCTAAAGATTCGATGTGACGGAGAATGTGAAAAATTTTGCAAAATTTTCAGGAAACTAAACAAGCCCTAGCCAGAGGCCAGAGCAATCGCGTTCCAGACGGACGCAGCGACGACGCCCCCTTCGATAAGAAGCCAAGTCGTCGTGTTGCGGCGGCAGGCTTGGCAGTGGCAGGCAGCAGCAACCAAGACAGCAGGTAGCAGACACGCCGTGGCTTTGGCGTCGGATCGACTTGACCGGAGGCGCAGCTACTGCTAGCTGGGGGCCTGCCGGCGCGCGCCCGGTCGGCTGCTAGTGGCGAGTGGCGGCACCAATTGTGCTCCACAGCTGTGACCGCGCTGCGCGTGCGTGCGGGGACGGACAGCCGTCACAGCCCTGCCCCCGTCCCGGCGGGCCCCGCAGAGATGGATAAGGCCTTGTTTAGTTTCCCAAAAGTTTTTAAAAAAATTTCAGATTTTTCGTCACATCGAAACTTTAGACGTATGTATGGAGTATTAAATATAGATAAAAATAAAAACTAATTGTATAGTTTGGTCAGAATTGACGAGACAAATTTTTTAAGCTTAGTTAGTCTATAATTAGATAATATTTGTCAGCGATACATCGCCGAAATCCAGAGCAGAGACTCCCCTGCTGGCTGCTGCTCTCCGCCCCGGCCGGCTCGCCGGTCGTCGCCGCGCGCACGGCCCTGCTGTCGGGTCGGGCCTGCTGTGCGCCCGTGAAAAACGACATGCGCTGCATGCAAGATGTTACGTTACGTTACAAACACGACTAACTGCCTGCCGCCGAGGTGCCTGGGTGCCGTGCGTGCCGACGGGGCGATAGCGAGGTGGTGACTGGGGTGACATGTTGACAGTTCCATGGACGACCTCGCGACGGGCCGGGATGCCGACGAACCCGGCCGGCCGAATCGCCGTCGGCGCCTCTGGCTTTGTTGGTTGGCTCGCGCGCGCGCCGCCGGTCCACGAGAGGACCTCGTGGTGTAGCCTAGCCTCTACGACCAGCTAGGCCCGTGACGGGCGGCACGCTGCAGCAACGCATGCCGGCCGGGCACTAAAGCTACTGTACATACAAACCACAGATAGCGCTAGACCAATGGTGTGTGTATGTGTGCGCACTGTTTATATGATATGGTATCATGCTGTTTTTTTAAAAAAAAACTTTGAGACTCACTCTGGCGTCTGGACTGTCGTTGATGGTCTGAGCTGGGTTCACTATCTGTCACGTCTCGGCGTTCCTTGTGCACGCACTTTGGTCTCCCTGCACGGCTGCACAGCTGTGTAACAACTCCATGACCTATCGATTCAATTCCTCTGTTTCACGCAAACGCCACCGAGCGAGCAGGGCATTACATTACCGTCAGCTAATGCTGCACGATCCTGCAGGGCCCAGCAGGCATTAGCATTTACCAGCAAAGGTACGTGCGGATCAGATTGAAAGAATGATTAGCGTGGCCAATGCAAACCCACATGCTGACATGCAGATGCCGATGCGGCAACACCGAAACGTGCGGTTGGGGGGGGGCAGGGGTGCGGCGGCGGCAGCCAGGCAAGCAAGGAATCGAGACCGAGAATGGCTATGGCATGATGGCGCGGGAGGCCACGGCCGAGCCAGCGCCAGCGGGGCACCCTCCGTTCGCCGGCCGGCCACGGCCAGCCCGTCCGTCCGTCCGCCGGAAGCGACCAGACCACCAGCTAGCACCACGGCAACTGGCAGTGCACTGGCCGACCTCGCAATTGCATGGAAATGGAACGGAATGGTGCACGGCAGCGGCAGCATCTTGACGCCTAAGCAAAGCATCCGTCTACTCCGCCCGTCCGCCATTTTCCTTTTCCTTTTCTCCCAATGATGACGGGCGGCCCTGGCACTGCTGCCCCGTCATCGTCGTGCAGCCTACAGTGCAGGCATCCGATTCGATCGGCTCGATCCGGCGGATCGGAGACGCAGAACAAGACTGGGATGCCGACCGCGCGGCAAATATCTCTCTTTTTTTTTTACGTTAAACAAAACCGCCTCCAAATCTTCGAGGGCCCCCGGCTCGAATTTGAAATTCCGCGAGACTTTGACTGCCGAACGCACAAAGTGCACTGCACTGAAATTTCTTCGCTCCGGTCGTTTATTTCCACTGATGCATTGGCGTTGGTACGCCTATTGGCGGCCATCGCTTTCGCACAGATCTCCTCCCATCAACACAGTGTTTAGCTCCCCTTGAATCAGTAATAAATAAGGGCACATCCTAATATAATGCAAGCAAATCCCATAAACAAAAAAGCTCGAGCAATACATCACACCAACAAGCAAGCGCACAACTTTCACAAGGCAGGCAGTCAGGCAGGCAGCTGGAAGGTAGACAGAGGAGGATGAATGAGAGATGATTTCGTACGTCGTCATGGAAAATCTGGGAGTGGATTGATTAGTGCATGGTAATGATGATGATGACAGTGGTGGTCTAAAGAGGGGGGAAGAAGAAGAAGAAGAAGAAGAAGAAGAAGATGGAAAGAGAAGGGACCGGGCCAGGGCATGCACGATCGCACCGGCCATGGGAAAGATAAGGGATGATTAAGACTTAAGAGCCCCCACCACTATCCGCTTTATTCAGTTGCTGTTGTTGCTCCGCGCTCAAGCTGATGGAGATGCCTGCTGCCATGGCCCATCTCGAGCTGGCCACGGCGCAAATTAAAAGCGCCCCCCGCGAATGGTTTTGAAATCTGAATTTGAAAGTGATGCGCGTGTAGTTTGAGGTTAGGTCAGTTCTTGACTATATATCAGTACCACCACTGACTTCCTTTTTTTAAAAAAATTAATGTGATCATTGGAGAGCGCCTGATTATAGCCATGTTCACTGTAGCTTCAAGCAATCAAGCTGCAGCTGCTGTTCACCCCCTACCAAAATCGAGTTTGTTATCCTTCTCGCCTTTTGGACGCATGTACAGTGCTATGTGTTACCACTTGTGGCAGCAAGAACTTCTTGTGGTTTAGTTTAGGTGTTGGTAGATGGTAGGAAGTCTCACTTTTATCACGTACCCCAACAAAAAGGGTGCTTAAAACTTGTTTGAAAAGCAATCACAGGCTTAATTCAGCTCTCACGGCTGTCTTGCTTTTTAAAATAATAATCCTCCCTGCTGATCACTCTCACAGTCTCACCCAACCTCAAGGCACAACTGGCACACGAAAAAGTGCTTTGTAGATAGAATAAATAAACACAAAACGTGTCCTGAAGAAGCACTAAAATTTCTGGTTTTCAGACCTTTTGTAACAGGGGAAAAAAAATGATTCCAGACCAAGTTGACATTATATGAAATGCCTCCAGTTCCTACTTAGGTGCTGTCACTTACCAATGACACTTGCTGCGAAACATTAGTTGGTCTCGAACTATTATTGAACTATTACAGTTGGACCGAATTCCATATATAATCCACACCACTGATTGAGGTCAGAGGATCAGATATCCTGATCGAAGACCTTAATCTAAGCACATATATAGCTTTATTCATGGGTGGTTCCAACTAATTAAATTATAGCCGAACTCATTTGCATGCCTCACGAAGCATGTACGTATGGTGATAGAATATAATCGTTTGTTATTGCCGCATCGTCATCAAGTGGTATTTAGTTTAGGAGAAGCAAGGAATAAAGCAGCTAGCAGGGCTCTGAGTGTGAGAGAAGAGAATCAAGGAAAGCCACCTCTGTTGAACTGGACTGTACGGAAGGGAACCAAAACTTGGGTGGTTAGGGTTCAAGCTTCAACTTTGCGACATTGTTTACACTAATTAACAAATCCCTCACTAGGAATGCTTTAGTTTAACAAATGCATGGACAGGAACCATCTGTTGTTAATAAGAACGGAGCAAGTACATGAATACTCCTAACTTTTTCTATCGGATTATAGTACATCTACACACACTTTTAATTTTAAAAAAATGTTCTAGAAAACGTAAGATTAGTCACAATCATTAATGGAACGAGCAATGCAAAGGATCCATTTGGAACCATCATTAATCTATATATTTTATATAATCCTAAACCTCATTAAGCCACCTCAACGTACAACCTACTGATATACATGTTAGTAAGACACAAATTCCACTAACATGCATCTAGTTATCCACATTGGCGTGTCATGTCATCCATTAATATTATTTTGTAGTTTAATCCTTCATGTAAGTAATTAAATATAGTCTAATTTCATTCGAAACCATACAGGGTATGCTTCTTGTAATACTCTAATCTAATACGAAATTCCCAACGCTCTCAAGACGTATACATACATAGTACACATCTGAGATTCCGGTGTGGCGGACAACGTTGTTCTTCCCTTGTCCAGGGCACGATCTAGCGGACCACCTGATGGATGGATGGATCTCATATATATTCTCATCCCGCCTTTGGCAAAAGCCAAGCAAGGAACAAATAAAGCCTGCTCATCATCGATCAGCAACAGCTAGTAGCGCAATGGCGCTTCTCGAGCAAGCTGCCCGCCGCCGAGAGCACACAGATACAGACAGCTTGTAATGCAACGCCCATGCATGTAAAGAGCCACACGGACGGAGCGAGCCACCCGTTGGCAACGCTGGGATTCCGCTAATCCCACGTGATTTGGCAACCCGCACAGCTCATTAGCCCTGCTGCATAACCAGGCGATCGATCTCCACATCGGTTGGTCGGTCGCAGATGTGCGTCGGCAGGTCGGTCTCGTCGCCCGCCGGCAGCGCGCTATTGAATTAATGCACCATGCACGCAGCCTAAGCAGGTCGCGATCGGCAGCGGCTTCGTTCGTTCACCTGTGCTGTTCGGCCGCGCCGCTAGCTGCAGCTGGGGCGACAGCGATGGCCGGCCGTCGATGTCTCGAGGACGGACAGGGCAGGGCAGGGGGGCGCGCGCGCGACGTGCGTGACGGCGACGGTGATGGCTCGGCGCGCGTGGTCGGCGGCAGTGTTGCCCTCGGCGGTATGGCGGCGTAGTGCAGGCGGCGTATCCCCACGCGATCTGCAGTAGTCACCGTAGCCATCGCAGCTCGTCTGCGATATGCACAGCAACACGTATGGATCCTGTTTGGTACATCTCTCTCCTGAGAAATACACCGGCCGTTTCCGTTGATCGACTAGTTTTCAACGGTTTATAGTATAAAAAACGACTGAACGAGAGAGGATGTGGAGAAAAGCGACGCCATGCATGGACCGCATTTATAAGCACAATACTACTACAGGACAGACCCGCGCGCGGCGTAGACGGCGACGGGGCATGCCGGCGTCGTCGTCGTAATATACGCGTAGCTAGCTAGCGTCGTCCGTCGTCGCTGCTCACATCTCGATCTGTACCGTATAGGTGACACGTACGAGGCTGCTGCCTGCCTGTGCTGTACTACTCGTACGTAATGGCGGCAGGCAGCCTCGTGGTGCTGGACTGGTCTGCTGGTGCGCGTGATCCGTGATCCTGATCCGCCGGGAGGAGGACCGCTTGCTTGGTGGGCGGCGGCGCGCTGGGCTCGGCCCTCGGCATGCAGAGCGGCAACAAGGAAGGGTCTGGAAGGCAAACAAATCCGCGCCGCGCAGCGCACGCACTTTCCCCCCTTTCCCCCCAGGAAAAAGGGGCAGGTCCACTCTATCTACCCGTTCTTGCGACACGACCCTATCCATGACTACTGCGTGTTTCTTGTAGAGAGTAGAAACTCTTGTTCTACTCCTGCCCTTCTGGGTCCTGCTAACCAAAGTAACCTTCCTTGTACCCTTTACCAAGAGAAAAAAAAAAGTCCTTCTTTTTAACCGTTTGGTGAGTCCGTGAGTGAGTGTTTACAAGTACTGCTACGAGTAGTAGGCCTTGTTTAGTTCCGAAAAGTGAAAAAGTTTTTGGTACTGTAGCATTTTTGTTTGTTTGTGATAAATATTATCCAATCATAGACTAAGGTCTTGTTTAGATACACCCAAAAACCCAAAACTTTACAAGATTCCCCGTCACATCGAATCTTGCGGCACATGCATAGAGCATTAAATATAGATAAAAATAAAAACTAATTACACAGTTTGTCTGTAAATCGCGAGACGAATCCTTTAAACCTAGTTACTCCATGATTGGACAATGTTTGTCAAATAAAAACGAAAGTGCTACAGTGTCAAAATCCAAAAAAAATTTGGATCTAAACAAGCCCTAACTAGGATCAAAAAATTCGTCTCGTGATTTACAGCTAAACTGTGTAATTAGTTTTTGTTTTCGTCTATATTTAATGTTTCATGCATATTCCACGACTGACGGAGAATCTTAAAAACTTTTTGGTTTTCAGAGTGAACTAAACAAAGCCGTAGTTAAAAATAGTGCTACTACGACTCTACGAGGACCAACGGCTTGGTAAAAGACACGATGCTTTCCCACCTGCTCTGCTCTGCACCTTTGGAATCACTGTTGGGCTTTGACCACGCCTGGGGGCTGATCTGGATCGGGCAGTTGGCTGATCATCGATGGATCGATCTGGGAAATGCATTGTTAACCCGAAGGAGTTGACCTGCCACTGCCAGGAGGACAGCCCGAGACGTGTCCACTGCCCACGCTCCCGTCCCAGCTCCCATGGCCAAGTGCAGCCGGATCGGGGAACTGGAGCACCTGCGCCAGCATCGTCGTCGTCAGCTCTGGACATTTCTCAAGGCAAAAACTCTTTTTTTAAAAAAATATTCTCAATGCAACCAGCCGTGCCTGCGCCCTGCCGACGCTCGAAACTGATTCACGGGACACGGAGGGCGACGTTTTTTCTGGACCAAAATAAAGCGGGGGGTAATCGTATCGTAATCCAGACGGACTGGCCAAAAGGCAGTGGGAGCTGGAACTGGAATGATTAGCCGGAGCAGCGCAGGTCCAGCCGCGAATGAGGATGCCGGGGCATGGCGCACCGCGCACGCCGCACGGCCACTCGCCACCATGCTTGGGTGTGGTCGGTCCAGTGGATTGGATTGGATCCGTCGCTCTCCCAACGGTCTGTCAATTGCCACTACAGGTTTTAACTGCTTTTGTAGTTGTAGTAGTAGCATTTTTAGGAGTTCTAAAGGTAGAAAACGTAAGAGTATGTCGCAATCCTAAGGACTTAGCTTGAGTTTATCTACAGAACCTCAGTAATTTAGTAGTATTTTTCTCACTATAAATTAGTGAATAGTACTTTCAGCCATAACTTTTCAGTAGTGTTTTTCTCACTATAAATTAATAAATAGTACTTTCGGCCATAACATTTCAGCTAAGCGAACAAACTCTTAGGCACCTTTAGAACGTAGATTTCTTTCTCTATTTTCTATGTTTTTCTGTGAAAACAAATTGATTCATGTAAAATTACTTTTTAGATACTTTGAAATTACTGTGTTTCAGAAGGACCATTTATTTTTATCCATAGAAGCATCCATTGTGAGTGTCATTTTATTTTAAAAAAATGAATATGCAAGATTGTTACGAATACATCAATACTTTAAAAAACGTTTATACACTGCTTATATTGAAATAAATACATAAATACTCGATTCCTAATTTCTTTTACTATATAGTTCACTTGTACTCATATATATATTTATTATTTATATATGAATATATGTGTGTTAGAAATCCGGAAAAAATGATCTTGTTCGAATAATCCAATTCAGGAGGCCCCCTAGGCTCTGGCGCCGCGCCGCTGGCCTCCTCTCCCCCATAAATAGCAGCGCACCCGCTCCACTCGGCTCTCGGTCCATGCCCATCGCCTCCTCTCCTTCCCATTACTCACGCCGCGACGCCGACACCAGCTCAGCTCGCGCTCGCCCGGCCGCTTCCGCCTCCTCCTCCTCTGCCGCTCTACACCCACCATGTCATACGGCCACGCCTCGCGGCACCGCGGCGGGGGCATGCCCGCCACGACGGTGCTCGCGGCGAAGGTGGCCCTGGCGTCCGCGGTGCTGGCCGCGGCCGCGTCCCTGGCGCGCCTCGCCGTCCCGCGCCTCGTGTCCGTGGCCGGCGCCGTGCTGCCGCGCGCCTGGGCCGTCGCGCGCCTCTGGCTCGTCCCGCCCTACCTCTTCGTCACCGTGCACCTCATCATCCTCGTCATCTGGAAGCTCTCCGACCACAGGCACTTCCAGCACGCCGCCCAGCAGCACAAGGACCCCTGGCCGGTGGTCGCGCAGGACACTGCGCCGGCAGCCGCTGTCCACGGCCACGACGCCGTGCTGATGGCCTCCACCGCCGCGCCGACCGTCAAGGCCAAGGAGGAGGAGTACGGCGAGCCCCTGGAGGCCGAGTTCTCGCCGGACTCCGGCGGCGGCGAGTCCTGCGTCACCACCGAGTCGGACGAGGACGCCTCTTCTTCCCCTTCCCCGTCGTCCTACTTCGCGGACGTGCGGCGTAGCCTGGCGCCTGCGCAGGAGCGCGCCGTCCACCTGGAGCGGGAGCCCTCGCTGCCGTCGCAGGCCGTGGACGCCGACGGCGACGACGATCTGGATGCCACGTGGAACGCCATCATGCAGAAGACGCGCCCGGCTGCTCCCCCTCCCGCACAGCAATCACCGCCGCAGCAGCGGCCGCCGCGGACGCCGAGGGCCCGGGACCCGTCGGTTGGCGCGGAGGAGATGAACCGGCGGTTCGACGACTTCATCAAGAAGAACCGCAACTCCTTCGGCCGACAATAGGCGACCTCCCCACCCGATCCAGCTTCCACCGCCGCCGCCGTACGATATACGTATATAGTAGAAGACACATGCATCTTTGGTTTTTCCGCCGAAGAGATCGCCGGAGCGGAGGGAGGCGGGGTCTTTCGAATCGCCATGCTTAGGTAGGTAAATTATATATGCTAGTAATTTGTGGAAGTGAAACAGCACAGTAAAAATCCGTTCTTGATCAAGATTAGTCGGCTGCTTGATTAGCCGTGATGAGTTGTCGTTTGCGTGTCCGGAGGTTGGCGACGCCTTGGCGTGGCTGCTTTCCGTAAGAAAGCAAGAAATTGGTCGGCTTCTGCGCTAGCAGTCCGGTCCACTTGTTTCATCTTTCCCTTTCGGTGCCACCAAGATCTAACTGTAGATGCATGCTTGCTTAGTGCTGACTACTGATGCTCTGGATATTTCTGCGAGTGCTCTGCAAACGAACGACTAATTCCAGTCAAAAGTAAAATCCTCTGACGGAGGTGTAGTCTGAATCTCTGAATTTTCAGCGCCAACACTCTATGTTTTGCAGTAAAATATTAGATAACAGTGATTTTAATCACAGAAAGTTACGCAAGTCACTTGGTGCAGACTAGACTTACATGTCCGAATGTCCCCTGGTTGCACTAAATGACTTAAACGAGATGCCTGCAGTCAAATTTCGCCATGAACAAGCGGCCAAAACACTGGAACTGACGAATTTGTTTCGACCCTTTCAGGGACTTGCAGGCTGCGAAGGTTCTGGATGGATTATTGGATGGTGGTGATGTGGAGAGTAGCTAGATGACCTTAATGCGCTGAAATGATGGTTTGAGTTGGTACCTGGCTGTTAGGTTCTCCTTTTCAGTTGTTGCCCTTGCTCGCCTGGCATTTCTTCTAGCTTTCCACTTTCTTTTTCTTTCTGCTACAGCTCTTTTACTGATTATATAACAGTGCTAATTGTCCAAGTTCATATTTATATATATAAATATATGGTGCTAATACTGGTGAAGTAGTGGGTGTGCCTGTGATTACTGCTTACACATAAACTGTTGCTGCCACATGGGTTGTGTTTGTGTGAGTGTGGGGGAGGGAGATCCACAGGTCAATAGCCATGCCACCACCTTGTTCCATGATTCTTTCTTATTTTTCATGGAATGGTCAGTAGATGCCTCCCTGTTCTATGTTGCTACAGCCTATACAGCGTGGTTATGGTCACTGTTTGTCTGACAGCCAGCAATTCTTGACAGCAAAACTTGGGTGCATGTGCTACTGTTGGTTAAAAAAACACACACATCACATATTCACATATGCATCATGTGCAGATGACAAGTCACAGCTATTATCATGATTCAGGAAAGGTTTGGTTTTGCCCTGCACGCTGTTGCTCCCTCTCTCTCTCTCTCTCACACACACACACACACACTATTCCTCTTCTACCATACTCCCATGTGTAACGAAACGGTTAACGATAAACCAATCATCGTGATAAAAAAAAATCGTCGAGATGCAATGGATCAGAGGCTCCTCCCTTGAATTGTAAATGCTGCAAATATAAACCTGATACGACAACCAACTTGGAGAGTCACTGTTGGTTGGGCGAGTCACTGTTGGTTGGGCGCAGGCATGATGCGCAGAGAACATTTTCAGCTTCCAGATACTCTGCAGTTTTGTTTTTCAGGCATGAGAAACAGTGACAGTACGTATGCGTACTTTGCTGTGAAAATTCTGCAGTTTTGCTTTCAGTGACATATGCAGAATCAGTTCCTGAGGAGTACAAGTCAGTACTGCTTGACGTCGTGTTCGAGTACTAAATTCAAAATTTCTGAATGTTTTCAAGAGTTCTGACTAGGAAATAAGTTACTTGCCTTCTGATAATTACACCTGAATATCAAAGGATATACTTGTGTTGTACTCCTACATGGCCAATTCAAACTGAAGTAAAATTTTCTGAAGATGAGACTGAAGTGGAGTGTGTCCCCCTTGTGCTCCTGAAAGTGGCGTCCGAACTGCTTCAACAATCAACAGGATGCATGGCTCTTCACATCGCACTGCGAAAAGGGCCATATACTGAACCATCCCGGTCTTCTACTACTCCCAACCACAGCTGCATGATTGTGATCCAGTGAAGCAGGAGTGCAGGTCAGGGCATTGCGTCGCTTTGCGTGAAAGGCAGCACCAGCAAGTCCCAAAAAAAAACAACCCTTCGGCTGTATCGCAATTTCGAAAGCGCATTTCAGGTTTTATCCTCGTCATCCACAGTCAACTTATCCATCAGAGCTGAGATCTGTATGGTGGATTCTTTCCTCTGCAGCTTCCCTAGCCTGCATGATGTTATGGGCTTGCATCCATCTCAACATCAAAAGGGGGTGGCTAGATGCACTTAAATTTGAAAAGGCTAGCTACACCCCTGGGTGTGAGTGTGAGTTGCTAGTTTCCTACTACCTCTGGACAAGAGATGTCACCAAAACTATGATGGCCATGCATGCTGGCAGGATCAGGGTGCAATACAACTTCAGACATCCCATCTGGCAGCAACACCTGTGCCATGGAGGCCTTGTTTTGTGGCTGCCCTTTCGTTTGAGACTATTAGCTAGAGTCTTAGCACCTCCTCCCTAGGCTTCAATTATGGAACCTAAACTATCCATGAACAGGGTCTAATCACCACTTCCACTGACCCTGCAACAGCACCAGGGTATTGTACTGTTGTGGTGGTTATGGTGACAGGGCAACAACCACCTCCATCTCCGTCCGTGGAGCAAGGTGTTTTCAGGTTCATATAAACCCCATACTAGCAAGGGTTAGCACACGCTTGGGGTTGCAAACAACCCGATACATGCAGGAAAGAATTCTTGGAAAATGGAAACACACTAGAGATCGGTTAGGCCGGTCTGGAGCCCGTCCAAAACTGCAAAAGCCTAGAAACGTCTCCCAGGAGGACAGGAGCACGCCTAGAGTGCCGATGAATCTAAAGGCGAGATGCAACGAATAATAGTGGGTTTAAAAAAAGGGTAAAATTTGGAATAGTAGATGTATTTCGACGATTGGATTGTGGGGAACTCAATTGGCTATGTATCTCTTATTTTTATAAGGAGTAGGGGTGGTCTTATTTAGTTGAAAAACCAATATGGTACTATTATCATATTGCTTTATAAAGTTTTTCTTAGATTGAGTCAAAATAGTGTCATGGGCCTATTTAAATTGGCTTGGGTCCAATTTAAGTGTCAACACATGGAAGATGGCTTGAAGTTTCTTCTTCACTTGTGGCCTGTGGTCCTCATGCCACTTACCACACACAAGTGTATTTTTGTTGTATATATATAACTATATAGGAGTATAAGTATATGCTGATCATGATCACCACAATATAAAGGGAATGCCTTGGCAATCTTATTGTATAGTATGTGCTTGCCGCGCCTATCCTATCCGGCTGAAAAAGACACGGGCGCGGCAAAGTGCAGCGAACAACGCCGTGCGCGAAAACGAGTACATGTACATGCATGCGCAATGGTGGACGCATCGGGACACAGCAGGAAGGGTGACATGAGTTGAGGTTGCTGAGAGGAATCGGCAAAAGCGCCGTCGCCGCCGGCCCCCACCACCGCCGGCCTACTAGCTAGGCTTGTCGCCGTCGACGCCCCCGATCGAATAACAATCACGGTGGCCCGTAGCCGTCGTCAGCAGCGACAGCTATCCGTCTTCCGATCCACCACCGGATGGTCGGGGCGTGACGGGCTCATCCCGCTCGTGAGCAACTGATCGAGCACGTCGTGTTCGTGTCACAGGTCAGTCGAAAAGGCACTCATGCGTGTCGGGTCAGAACGAAGGTAATCTCTCATTCTCAGGGACAGAAAAACTGTTAAAAATGACACAAGATAAATTGGCTCTAGTGGCATTATTTCAGCTCTCTTCCTGCACATTCTCGAAAGGTTAAAACAAGACAAATTGGAGGTTAGGAACAACGGAGTGTGTGTCAAGATTGGTGCTATTGTCGTACGTATGTTTGGTAGGCGTAGGCCGGGGTTGTCGTTGTCAGGCCAAGGTTTGTGTGATGGTAGCCCACATCATGGCGTACTTGTCAGGTTAGTGTAGTACCTGGATTAGATTTGGGTCACCAAAAGCAAGCGTCAGATTTTTCTTTGGCTCCAGCTCTTAACAGCTAGTCAGGCGCCCTGGTCCAAATGCAAGGGCTGATGATAAGGGGTACCGTAACTGTAGGAGGTCACTGTTTTTTTTTTAACTTAAGGAGGTCATTGTTTTAGGTGAGCTTTGCTGGGACTTGGGTCACTGTACATTTAATATACCTGCAGAGATTGTTCAAATGCCGTTTGCCAACCTGAAATGGCATTCCATCTATGTTAACTGTCAGCAGATTAGTTGTTCACCGAGGAGGAATAATCAGCTGAAGCATTGAAGGTATAGTGACAGCATATGTACTACAGCATTGAGGAATAATCAGCTGGGAAAGTTGGGTATGTTTTACTATCAGAAAGTGATGGCTTTCAATTTAATTTAATCCTACTACCGAGCAAGGATAAACCTTCTGCACTCAGGTGTCTCATTGAGCAGTTCAATTATTTTTCATGTACTACAGTTAGTTAGCTAGCCTTTTTCTAGACCAACTAGTTTTCTGAAAAATGAAGAAAACTAAAATACAACTCCGCATTTCCCTAATTAGAAAGATGACAACAACAACACACACATGATTGGTTCTGATCATAGATACTACTGCAGAAGTAGGTGCCTAGTCCCTAGGTTATGTGGGAATGGGATAGATTATACAGAGTAGCTCCAGGGATTGATGAGCATGCTTTCCCATGTCCTCCCATGATACTTTTCATCCCGTGCTACTGCACCTATGTGTCTTGTGTTCAAATAGGCCGTGCTTAGGTCACAACTACTTCAGCTAGTACATCTCACTAGAAGTCTAGAACCTTAGCCCCTTCCTGCTGGACCGAAAAGATTTAACATACTACACCGCTACTAGCTCCAATCACAACATTAGCTGTCCTGAATAGTGAGCCGATTTGATCTTGATGCCTTCACCAATAATAACCCATGTTCCTACCTGCTTGTCTGAGGGTTTGTTTACTTCCACTCCAAAACCCAAAATTTTTCAAGATTCTCCATCACATAGAATCTTTAGACGCATGCATAGAATATTAAATATAAACAAAAATAAAAACTAATTGTAAAGTTTGGTCGAAATTTACAAGACGAATCATTTGAGCCTAGTTAATCCATGTTTGGACTATAATTACCACAAACAAACGAAAGTGCTACAGTGTCATAAAAGTTTTTCCTTCCCCAACTAAACACGGCCTGATACGAAAACTTCCACTGCTCAAGTGCTTTTCAGGACCATCGGCGTCGTTGCTTCAGGAGGCGCGAGAGCAAGGACACCTCTGGACCTTGGCGGGAGCTATAAAGGCGCTGGGCTTGTTACAAGACCACTGGGCACAAGGGGCACGAGCGTTGCAAATCACACCAAACCATGGAATTGACATGTAATTGGACCATTTTCTATCTACCAGTCAAAAAAAAAGGCAACGACTTCAGAAATGAAAAAACAAATATATGTCTATGCCGCCATGGGAATCAGAATTATTCAAAAGACGGCACAACGCCCATGGCTCAATTGTTTCTCACCGAATTATCCAAACACGAAATATGTACAGGTACAAAGCAAATTCATTTATCTCAAGCTATAGTTGCCAACAACAAGGGAAACACAGTACAGTACAGGCCTAGGCAGGTTCAGCGGGAATTCAGTTTCGATGATACAACCTCGATCACAACGGTTTCCTTGGCTCCAGGTTCATCAAGCGGCGATTCCCGGTGTGCTCCTGCACGGCAACAGCCTACACCATACATTTCTGATGTTTTTTTTCTTCTTCTGACGCTCAGATTCAGGTACGAAGCCACCAACCATCTACGTGATAATCTTCTTGACCGAAGGACTGACGGAGAAGCCGCACTCTTCTCTGGGATTGCCTGCCTTAATGCACTCACATCCTGGCGCTGGTATGTGCTCAGCCTTCACCGCGCGGGCAACCTTAGCATAGAGAGGATAGAGGCATGAGAAGATAGAATAGAGCTGTCAGGAAAAGAAAATGAGAGAATACATACATATTACTCCGTACGATGGAAAGTAACTCTATGATCAGAGGTGTCAGGATGCAAGATGGATATGATCAGAGGAACAATAATACTCCGTTTGAATGTAGCTGACAGAATAAGGAAGTGGGTAATATAACTTTTACATACATATCTGCCAGATCTCTTGTTCCTGTAAATGATGAGGATGTCCTTAGCTTGAAGTCCATGCCTCTTAACAAATTCACCTGAGAATAGGGCATGCAATTCGTTGACATATATACAGAACTCCAAGTTAAGAATTACTTTACTCTATGATCGACTTACCAGTAGTTTCCAAGATATACATCCTACTCTTATTATTAGGCCAGTACCTGAAAGAAAATATATTGCATCAGCATGATAAAATTCAGTTGCCGAGCAACAGGCAGATATATCGATCCTCAAGCTGAGGCTTGCATTACTTTTTGGCATCTGGAGAAACTACAGGCAAATATTCACTCTAAACTGATGATCATCAGAAACTCTGACATCTGAGCAACCAATAGTAGTGCACTATGGTGAAGATACCTGTACTTAAACTTCCATACAGCTGGGAGCTCAAAGTCGTCCATTTCCAGTATCAGGCCATCCTTATCTTCCAAGATTGGAAGGTTAGGCTCTGCATCTTTCTACAGAATTCAGAAAAAGGTGAAATTGCAAGATGACTTGCAGCTCACAGTTAAAATCTTACTTGCATTATAGCTGGGCTTCGTGCTGGAAATATAATGTAGAACACAATGAACATACCAGAGAGTAAAACCCAGTTAACAGGATATGCAAGTGCAAGTATCTACCTTTGGCAGCACAATTCTTCCAATGTTTCCAACATCACTGTTTGTCAAGTCCTTGCGCAAGACCATACGGTAATCTTGACAGTTGACCTTTTGCATGTAACAGATTGGCATATGAGAAAAAAATGAGACTTAGTTCAGGAGGAAGCCACCAAATATGATGATTGTTTAAGCGGTCAGCAATGAATTTTGGCATACCAGTAATACATACTGGAGAATGATACCTTCTATATATAGTACATTTTAGCTACTCCCTCCATTTCAAATTGTAAGTTGTTTTAGCTTTTCTAGTACATCTAGATACGTAGCAAAAGCGTTTGAGCTTATTAGCCGACTTTGTCTGTCATTCAGCAGTATTTTTCTTTCACAACAAATCAGCGAACTTTCTGTCATGCCTTTTCAGCCAAGCGAACAGGTATATGTATTTAGAAAAGCCAAAGCGACTTATAGTTTGGAACAACCTAAAATTATGTTTATCCATCTAAAAACACTATTTTCCTACTCATTGCCATACGTTCACTAGGTTTGAGTATTCTTTTATAATAAAACTTTTTAGGTAGAATCAACTAGTTGAAAATTGTGAATTCATTTCCCTCAGTCCTAGAGAATAATAAATAGTTGACTTTACTCCTATGCAATCAATGAGTATAATTATTTTCTTGAGTTAAATAATGTGTCAATCCTGTATAGAAAATACTAATAGTACCAACAAAGCATATGATGCATTAAAATGGCAACATACTTTTTTATTTGTAAAACTAATATGCCCATTGCCCTGGTTTAGGTCTTCCATCTCCACAGCCGGAGTGGGATCTGGTTCCTCACTGTTGTTGCTTTCATTATCCCCACCTCCAAAGACTCTTGAAGTGTCCTGGAGAATCATGACACCATAACTACTCATATGAACAAAAAAAATATTTTGACCATACTCTGAAATAGTCCTAATGTTTACCTCTAAGTTGTTGGTTTCCTCAAAGATTTGAGTGGAAGTGTAGTTGGTTGAGCTTGGAGACGTAAGTTGAAAAGGGGAGGTAGGTGTCCCTGATGGGCCCATGTTAAAGCTATTTGAAAAAACTGCACCTGCGCACCACCAAATGATAAGTAATGAAGCAACACACAGTACATTTCTCCTTTTATTTCAAACCATATATAGCTGCATGACATACATATATTTTTGTCAACAAAATGCAAGGTTTAGAGACTTAGGCTTCTGCATTAGTATCACATATTTATGAAACATGCACTTGGATGCATTGGAAAAAAATCTTTGGTTGTCGGGGATGTCTATAAATTAATTAATCATAAAATAACTCTGCACTTTCTATCGCAAGTAAATTAAATGTTCCTTGTTTTCTGCGGAAAATAAAATAAATCTATCTAGCCAATTTTGATTTCAGTAAAGAACAAGGTGCAGAGTGTATTTGACTTTCGAGCAGAAATAATTGTGAAATTGAGGCTGTTTAGAAATTAATCAGAGTATATAATACCCCTCCCCCACCAGCAACCCCCCACCCCCAACATACACACACAAAACAGCAACCGAAACCTCTCATGGCCCTCCCTTTACATTCTTACAACCTATAGCCTCATGTAATCCATGCTATGCATCTAATTCTCTATGAATTAAGCTCCTAGACCTAATGGACCCCAAACCGTAACTCTAACTTCTCATGAATCGTAAAGATAACCCAACCAGACCTTCGGTTCATTTACGATTCTTTACCTAACAATTTTTAATAACAAATGAAGAAGCATGGTGCCAAGTACTCCCTCCTTTCTAAATTGTAAATTGTTCTGACTTTTTTCTAGATATATAGCTTTTACTATGTATATAAACATAATATCTAGGTGCGCAAAAGCAATGGACCTAGAAAAGCCAGAATGACTTACAATTTAGAACGGATGGAGTAGAATCCTTGCAGGGGCTCGTGGATGGAAAAACTTGCATAAGAGTTAGAAAAGAGGTGAGCAAATTATCTAAAATTTCTGCATGTCCTAATTGGCCTTGTATTTACCAAAAAACTGATGAATCTACCTTGACTTTGAAAGACCAAGGGGGTTGACACATCTAAATGAGACTGTGGTCTTGGAAGGAATCTCCTAAGAGAAAAAGACAAACATGCCCCTATTTGACATATATCACTACCCTACTTCACGTGTTCAACCCTTGCACTATAATGATGAATACGACAAACCATTTCTACTTTAGACATCTTCACTCGTAATGTATACGTATGTTTTTCCCTAAGTTCTCATGAGTTAAAGCAAACCCTAAAAAGATAGAGTCCCTCCCTCCAAGATAAATAGTGTCAAAGTCTTATGTGGGTTTGCATCTATGGTGGCACCACAAATCAAGCTACGACCACTCAAATAGAATATTGAGGTAGTTCTTTTTGAATCAAGGTAAATCATATTATTAGATAAAATTGACATGTTGTGATCAGGGATTTGCTTTGTTAATTTGTTAGAGGTTTTGCTAGAGCCAACAATCTCTAATAAGGAGGAAACAACATTAATGAATACAAGCAAGGAAAATACTACTCCTATCTCCTTTCTTTATCTACATCATAGATCTGAGCAAGGGCAACAGATCCATATAAGGCAATGTGGGTGCGGGCGTGCGGCCACACCCACACCAAAACAAGAAATCAATTATTGATATCAATTATTCACCATATTTGTACCAATGTCCAACTCTATGCACCCAAACACATGCCGCAAGCCCTCCTGTTTTTTCTCTAGCTTCGCGTTGGCTCCAAGGTCCTCTAATTGACTAGCCCCACTACTTAGAAACAATCCACAGTACCAGTGACCAGTCCACTACACAAAACAAACCCATGCAAATATTCCATTTGTAAGTGCCAAATGTACACGCGCATATATATACCTGACTCTTTTTCATGGTTGTTGCTGTGAAAGGAAGGAGTTTGGAGCATATTCATTGTTGCAGGAGCATAAGCAGTGTTGTAAGGCCTCTGCACGTAAGTAGTAGTCCATGTATGGGTGGTATACGGGGATAAATTTTGATGTAATAATCCATTGCTGTTGATATTGTTGCTCCCGTTGGCAAAACTAGTGGCATGAGCCAAGGACACAATTGCATTGTTGTGCACTCCCCAGTCTGCAAAACCCCTTGCTGCTGTGTGCTGCAAAGATGCTGTGTTGCCATATGGAGAATAATCCTGGTAACATCCTGGAAAATTTGGGAGCAGACCTTAATTAGATGTTTACATAGTAATGAAAATGGTGAAGAGTGAAGAAGAAGAAGAAGAAGAGAGGATGAAGTATCAAGAATTGATAAGTGTAACATAGCAAAGATGGTGGCATGATCTTTGCAGGAAGACGATGCTAATAATGAATCACTATATGCATATGACTAGTCACAAATGGTACGTAACTTGTTGAAAGAAAACTCAGAAAGACATAAATGGTTACTTGTTGAAAGAAAACTCATAATTAGTAACTCGTTGAAAGAAAAATTTTGTTAGTGATTGATTAGTGACACTGAGGTGAGATTAAAATGGCAAATGGAGATCTCAGAAGTGTGTCAAAATGGCTCTGAACCCGTAGAGCAGATAACTTTATGCAACGATGAAATAAAGCTCGCCAATCATAAGTTTTTGTCTAGGCCGGGAGCTAATCATGACGAGACTATAAAATCCGCTAATATAAGAACAATCGGGGACATAATCACATCGCCCCACATGTAGCACGAGCCGACGCACAGATCCGAGCGCGCATCAAAACCCTAGAAGCATCATCGAAGAAACCCTAATAGACTAAAGATCATGGAGACTCCAACGCATAATTCGGCATGCCGTCGTCCGGGGTACTGACCGGTAGGCGGCAGGGAGTGCAGGCGGTGGTCTGGCGGTGGGATGAGCGGCTGCGGCGGCGGCACCGCGATCTGGGCGGAGTACGGGGTCTGTGACACCGGTACATGAACCGGCATTGGCACCGGCGCCCGGATCAGGCCGGCGGGGTACTGGTGGAAGTGCTGCTGGTGCACGTTCGCGGCCCCCGGGGCGGCCCGGTGCACGGAAGCCATCATGAACGCCTGGTGTTGCTCGTGTGAAATGGCCCTGCCGAGGTCGGCGTGGCCTGCGCCGGCGGCGCCGGCGGACGAGCCCTTCGCGTTGGCCATCCGGAGCAGCGACGTCTGTGTATGGCCTGCAAGAGAAGGGAGAGACGGGGCCAGGTGGTGGTGGCCGCGGCTGTGGCCTTGAAGAGGTCGTCTCTCTGTAGGTGCTGCCTGATTTATTTCGGGCTTTGGGGAATTTTCTTTGGGAGATCGAGGACGGGGTAAAATATCTTCGTGACAAAAAAGAAAGCTGGCATGCACTGCTCAACAAAAAGCTATAAATGGAATGGCAGGCGAAAAAAAAATATAGCATTTGTTACCTGCTTTATATTATAAGAAAGTGATACTGGCTTTAGAATTAAATCTTATATATATTGTGATATACACTCTCTAATAACATATGGAATATATTTGGAAGGAGAGAATGTGATGCATCTTTGACAATGCTTATTATAAGAAACTCTTGACAATGCTTATTATAAGAAACTGATACTGGCTAGATTCTACCATATAGTTTAGAGTTAAATCTTGTATATATTGATACACACTCTCTAATAGGAAGGAGAGAGAATGGGATGCATCTTTGACATTGCTTTTTATACCATAGTTTATAGTTAAATCTTGTATATATTGTAATACACACTCTC
This sequence comes from Sorghum bicolor, assembly GCF_000003195.3. Lineage (NCBI taxonomy): Eukaryota > Viridiplantae > Streptophyta > Magnoliopsida > Poales > Poaceae > Sorghum > Sorghum bicolor. Next base: position 60,003,668 of record NC_012875.2, read on the forward strand.
TAATAGCATATGTCACTACTACACAAAGCAAGAAAAGAGACACGTTTACCAGCATATGGCACTACTACACAAAGCAAGAAAAGAGACACGTCTACCTGAGAGTGTATATCATAATATATGCAAGATTGCTCAATAGGATGCATCTTTGAACATATCTCAATATAATATAAATAAAATGACATTTCACACCGGTCCTAGAGGGTATTAACGAACATATATACAAATAATATTTTGTAGCACTCTACTCTATACTTTCATGTTACATGTTTATGTTTTTCTAATGTTTTCTACCTCATGTCTAGACCTTTTTCTCCACACATTCCGCTTAGTAGGTGAATAGTTTACCGTATGTTCTCATTGTTCCTCATGTTCCTCAATACCTGAAGGTGAAGCAAATCTATCTTCATCGGCATGAGATCTTAGATAGGATTGTTTTTTGCTTAGCAAATAATCAATTCGTATCGCATAATCATCATTCGAGCAAATATTGGAAATCACATATATGTTTTATTAAAAAATATTAAAATATATTATATATGTCCATTACTTCATCAAATTTAATTTATTTTATATACTCGAGGTACGCATACACGTTATTATAATTATGTATTATAATTATTGTGCCAAATTTAATTTTGTGGGCACCTGCAATTTAAACAAATCTACTTCATAATGCATTGTAATATAAAAGATATGTAATTAATGTTAAAAAAAGATACGTGACTAATGTTAAAGATATAGTAGATGTGTAGTTCTAGTGCATCAAGACCAAATAAAATAATTTATCACTTTCATGGGCTCACACGTGTTAAATCAAGGTTGACTACCTGTTCCACTACAAACATATTCATGTTAGTGTTAAGTGTGAGTGTGACAGATAACATGAAATGTGAAGTTATATATCTCAAAGCATGGATAAGTATTTACACATCATAACTAACCAAACACACTTCAAGGTTTATGGTGAACAATAACAAGTAAGATCGTGAATATAAGTGGCTTTATAAGTTATTGACAACTATATATAGTTATGGTCATGCACAAGTAATAGCAACATAGCACTATTAGTCATTCTAAAAAATAATCAAGATGCACAAGTTTTTTTAGAATATTACACCTCCATAGGATTGGGATCAAGGTTGATGTTCACCTCTGCGATTGCTTTGGTTCCTATACTTCCATAGGATAAATTAGTAATAAGAATGTGCATATCAAACATGCTTGAACGCATGCTTAGGAGTAGAATTAACGTAGTAGTGCTATTGTAACATGCTACCAATTAATGTGCGAGGTGTTTAGAGCACAAGTGAAATGCATATGTTTAAACATGGTGTGGTGGTTTGACCATGGCTTGGGTTGATCTGACTGAGGACTGAGGTCGACCTAACCATCACTAAACAAAGGTTGGTGATCTAGCACTCTAGCTGCCATGTTGAGCTAGTCTCCTACGACTAACTAGTTGTATGGAGCCTTTAGGTCTAACCATCAAGAACTATGATGTGCACACGGCTCTATCTTGTATGGAGCTAGGTCTAACCATCAAGCACTATGATGTGCTCGAAACTCTATCCCAGGATTGTATAGGACAAATTGGCCAACAAATTGTTAAGATGGTGGTTTCCACATGTTGTGAAGAAGGCCTAGAGGACATCTAACCACACATATTTTTGCTAACTAAAATCTAGTTTATCCATGGCTATTCTTTTCAAGAGTTCTAATAAATGGTTTCAACTTCATATTAGGAAAGTTTCATTGTAGAGAAGAAGGCCTACCACAAAGTGAGTAAACTTGCTCTAAGGCCCTAGATTGGTATAGAGGGGGTGCTTGTGTAGAGCTTGCCCTTGTTATTGCCAAACTTATAGAAATAGAGAGAGGGATTTGGATTATGGTCATGCTCCTAATCCCCTTACATGGTGAGTGAGGAGGAAGATCGCTAGGGTAGTGGTGCTCCGGTAGGTCTCCACCTTATTCTCCTTATTCTCCCCTTTCTTGAGTGAGAGTAAGTAGTGAGGGGAGTGGAGTAAGTGCGGAGGTGTGGTTTCGCTATGTGCAAAGTGTATCTAACATGTGTGACCATCTGAGATAGGGGTAGGTAGCTAGTTATGAATGTTATAGGTGTCAAGATGGCATGGTGATCTAACCACGAGAGCTTGTTGTCTAACCGTCAGATACTGGCATGGCTAGTTTGATTAGCCAGCGCTCTGATTGAGGATAGACTAGATGACATGGGGCTTCAAGACCTAGTGGCCTGACCATTAGAATTGTCAATTTAACCATCAAGCATGAATGCTAGGATTAAATATATTTCACTATTTGATTTAAAAAACAACATTTTATGAATGCAAACTACATGGTTCTGTCCCCATCTAGCTCAAGTAATTAGCCCATTTGACTTCTGCATGATCTTTGTTTTGCTAGAAGAGGCTACTACTCATTGTGGTCAAACTGAAATGACACTTTTTATAAAAAGAAAAAAGTATATTTCTCCTATGTAGGTTGTTTACTCAAAAAAAAATTCAAAATCTTTTCGCAAAGCTTTATTGATTCAATAAGGTAGTTGCATCGTTTATAAGTAATCAATTGGAGGATCATCTATCTAAATAAAAGAGCTCTTTTCCACCAAAGCTAATCTTGCTAATTCATGGGAAACTGAATTACATTCTCTATTACAATGGCTAATGGAAATAGCAGCAAACTATTCCTAGTACTGGCAGCATTCGTCATAGATTCAGTTGTCGCCGTAGCTCAGTAGCTGAGAAGCCTCCTTCCTTCATCGTCGTGACCACTTCCAAGCAGTCTGCCTGAATCTCCACGCGAGAGCAGCCAATTTGTTGGGACATGGGCTTGGTTTACTCAATTTTCATTGGTTGCACGCTTGGTTTATTGTTCATAATCACTACGGTATGGTTGTGGCGATGATCTCATAACGGTTGGGACATATGGTTCGTTTTTTTTCAAACATATAAGAGCATCTCCAACAGTTTGGGATTTTTCCTTTGGTAAATCATGGCATTTGCCAACTCCCAAAATAATATGTGAAAGCAAAAAAGAGATCATCTCCAATAGTTTTACAATTTTGACTTCCCAAATACCTGAACCGTGGACCCCTATATTTGCTACATGGTATTTTTCATTTAATTGTTAGGATTAATTTATGCTTCCACTCAGTTGTAATAAACACTTTTTTGAAAAAATGGCAAGGAGTAGAAAAATATTCATGTTTCCCACCATTCACACGAGCATACACTGGTAGTCGTCACATTATGGAGTAGTCGTCACATCAGCAAGCAGACAGGCAGCAAGAGCAAGTTGCCATGATGCTTCTCTAAACCACAGACACAACGACTACGAGTAGGACATCTTGATGCGCGCCGGGGAATCGCACGCATATATGCGCACAGTTGAGAGATTTTTGCCAACTTAGCAAAGATGCCAAAGTCGAATAACAAACTATTAGGCCCACTTTGGCAGCAGGGGATCCCGGAGGGTTCCCGGTCATTTCCCCGTGGAGGGAGCCCACGAGGATGGTTTCCACGCGCCGCTACTCGGACTCGTTTGGAAGCACGCGACACAGGGCTCTCCGCCGCGAAGGAGCAGGGTTTTGACGGGGAAACCTGTCCGACCTCGTCACGCCGGGCGGCATTCCCCGCCGACTCGACTCACCTCGACTCCTCCTCCGTCGCCGCCCCTCCGCACTCGCCTCGACTCTCCGCCGTGGCCCCTCCGCCTTCGCCTTGACTCTCATCTTGCCATCCCCGTCACCTCCCAGCCACCATCCCCCTTCTGAACCATCGTCGTCCTCGCCTCCACATCGGCTTCGTCCCCACACACTGGAGAGATGTGACCACTGCAGCTACTGAGAGGACGGCTCCAAGATCCACTTCAGTTCTTCTCAGATTTGTCTTCCCTCTGAACAAAGTAAGATGGTCTCGATTTGGTATGCACCCGCTTGATTCGTCCCCCTTCTCTATGTTTTGTTGTATAGTGTCGAATTCAAGTGAGCATCTGCCTAGATTGTTTTCATCATCTGTGACATGCTTGTTTCATGGTTGATCCACTTTGCTTGCCCCAACCCGATTGACTAGGGTTTACTAAATTGTTGATTCACAGGTGCCCAAATATAGCCGATCTAGGGTTTCAGTAGATTATTGGTTCTTAGGTTTACTGGTTCTAGTAGTGTGTTCTTGAATTTTTTGTTTCTAGCACTAGCTGGTTTTGGTAGATCCAGTTTACTGGTTCGTGAATGCACTTGTTGATACAAATTGGGAGCATGAACTGGTTTTGGTAGATCCAGTTTGACTCCCACAGTTGATATGAATTGGTGAGATTCTTACTGATACACTAGATTTTGATAAAAGGATACATTTTAATTGCTATATGCTTTGCTTCGGCCGTTTGGAGCAACTTCATCTCCCATGTTCTATAATCCATCCTAGCATGCTAGAAGTTTTTCTGCACAATTGCACACGGAAGCATTAGCCATAGGTTGATAGTTTTCTGACAGGTCAAGTCTGCTGTGTCAGGTTCCATTTTTTTTTTGCAGCAACTAGTAGGACTAGAACCATGGTATTCCTTTATTTTTGAAGCAACTACTGCTATCTTAGCTAATATTACGATCATACGGATTTGTGTTTTCATTTCAAGGTGATCAACCTTTTGTTTCGAATAAAGAGTTGTAGTTCAGTGTTCGACCTTTAGAAAATTCAGTTCACTGAGCTGTTGTTTTTTCTTCAGAAATGATTAAGCTTCTTTCCTCTAAACTGTACTGCTTGCTGCCATCTTGCAATTAGCTGCATGGGTTGTAGGTCCTTTTCTTCTTCATGTTTGCAAACAGAACCGATCTTGCTATTAAGCTTGTCACATTTGCAGTTTAGTTACAATTCTTGCTGAGAATATAGATTCTGAAATGACCTACATGACCTGGGCACTTTAGATTCTGAAATGGCTGCATCCAAGGCATAAGTATGGTTAAGACAGTTTGTTTTTTTTTCCACATTATATGGGGCTGTTTGTAATCTGCCTTAACCATTGTTACTCTTGAAACTTGTAAGTAGGTCAATCTGCTATTTAGAGTTCACGCCAGATCTTTTATCCTGTTCTTTCAGTCTCTTAGTAATGGTAACTCTGGTAGTCCTTGTTATGTTGCTATGTTTCTTTCTTGTGCTATCATACAGCTGATCTCAGTGTAGAATAGTGATTAGTCTCATACGGTTGTCCTTTGCTCAGTATTCAGGTAGTAGTAATTTTTTCCCTTTTTCTTTTTAAGTTTTCATTCAGTTTTTCACAATAGTGTTTCAGGTTTTTATAACTTGGTGGCCATCAGGGTTGCTAGTAAAGCACCATCTAACTTATGTTTGTGCGGTGCTAGTTGTGTATTTCATTTATCTTAGTCTGAATTGATAGATAGTCTTGGACATCATGAGAACAGTCTTCTCCTACCTATGTTATATGAATTTGATTTCTTGAGTTTAGGGGGGGGGGGGGGGTTGATTGTGCACTACTCGTATCGGAGTGATTCATCTAGCTAGCTTTACCAATGGACAACCATGTTCTAAGTGCAAGGAACCGTAGATGGAAACATGTTTATTTCATTTATACAATACAAGTATCTAACGTGTTTCCCTGGTGTTACTTGTAGAGCTCTTGGTGGAAGCAATACATGATTTGAGGAGCCCTTGAGCTATATAATCTCTCTACTTGGGTACTGAACATGCGGTGGCAATGCCTATGTCATATGTGACAAGCTTCTGGAAAGGGTTTTAAGTCATAGATTTATTTTTATTTTTTTTTGCAAAACTTAAAGTCATAGTTTTTTAGTGTTCAAGTTTTTAGTGAAGAGACTCATTCCATTTTTTTATATATATCTGTCAACAATTTGTGGATGGAGATGAATTCGTGATGCATGTGTTAGCTTGTTTTGATTTGGATATTATTAGGTTCCTGAATCAAACTTTGCACATGAATGTGCATCTTGGGGATTTTTTTCGAAACAACTGTAGGCACAGGGCAAAGATTCGCAGGCACAGGGCAAAGGCCGAGCTGGTTGAACTGACTAGCCTGGTCGACGTACGTGTATGTCCTTACCTGCCAGAAACTTTGTTCGTGCTAGAGCTCCACTGCACGCATCTTATCATCCATGGGAAAAATGTTTCCAAACAGCAGCAGAGAAATAACTCCGTCCGTGAAATCTCCCCCTCGGGTGGGCAGGGGATTAGCATGTCTAAAAAAATCCCTCCCCCTCTGTTTTCTTCCCTGGGTTTGTTACCCTGAGTTGCCAAAGTAGGCCTTAGAGAATGTTTTTTCACAGTTTGCTAAAAAATTAAGGATGTCAAAGTCAAATAACAAAATGTTGGAGATGCTCTAACTAATGATTTTATCTATAGATTTGTACTCAACTAGTCATTGGTTCTTCTATTTGTTGATTGGTCATATACTCATATGCTTGCAGTTAACCAAAGTTCTTTTCAAGATTTCATACCATTTTGATGTAATATGTTTGGAATTAAATAAAAATTATGTTCAAAAAAACTTTAACCACTATTTTTTCTAGAACATTTTTAAACTCTTCACATTCACGTGTGTTATGCAAAAGTTTTTTAAAAAAATCGACTAACTTGTTCGGTCATCTTTATTTTCAGAATTATTCAAATTTATGAGATTTAAGTGCTTTTTCAATATAATCCTACACATATAGCTTGTTTGTTTTTAACAAAATAATTTAAAACTTACTCCCTTTGTCCCAAATTACAAGACATTCCAAAAATTTTAGAGAATCAATTCATCTCAAGTTTAACCAAATTCATATAACAAAATAATAACATTTATGATGTCAACTAAGTTGTAATTTATAAGCCGTACTTTTTCTACCGGCAAATAGTACTTTGAGCCATGACTTTTCGGACCGGCGAACAGGCCCATGTCTTTATTTTTGCTGATGTGTTCATTTAAATAGAAATAAAACTTCCACTTAAGTCTCATGTCACATCACTATTCTTGCTGATATATCACCTCATTTAAATAGAAATCAAACTCACAATGTCCCTGACCTTACCCACCGTCCACCAAAGCAAGGCTACCGACGTCGGAAATCAAGGCACTGAACCCGACTAATGTGATAGTGGCACTGTACCTATCCAGTGGTTGTGGAAAATACTGAACCCGAGTATATAAATAATTATACATTTATTATATAACTAACAATACTTAACTAGTCCCACAGTTCGGTAAAATGGATATCAGAAACAGGCGGTGTATCTTACTCTTGTTGCAGCTGGTATACAGCTACAAATCATAGATGAAGCACAAGCTCCATCTAGCCTGAAACACTGCCACACCGAGAAACTTGGCAGCACCAGTCCTGAAACACTTGGTTTTGGAGCAGGTGTACATGAAAAAGTTTGCATGCAACACAAAGTACATAATCTGCAATGTCCTCAATGCAACATGTAATAACAGTTTGTAATGTACAAGGGTTTATTGGTATTGCTTTATTGAGACATGGCAGCACACCCGCTAAACGCTGACACAGGAGATTATGGGTGTCGTTTCTTTAGACGCCACACAGCATTTGAAATGTGTCCCTCACCCATGAGATGATGGGGGTGGCATTGGATAGGGCATCGGAGCAATGTTTACTGGAGCACCAGGTACTACGGCTCCTGGAACCGGGGCATGCATGCCATAGGCCAGATGAGGTGGAGCAGAAACAGGTAGTGTAACAGGAGTTCCAACAGCTGAGACAAGAGGGCCACCAACTGGCTGTCCAATTGTTGTGCCATAAGCATCGACGCCTGGAGGTGTATTCGCTGGCTGTGGGGATTGCTTAGATGGTTTCCCAGGATTTGCAGCCTGACCATTTGTTTGACCTGTGATTGGACCCTGTGCCGTTGATGCATCTCCATTGTTCACACTGGTGATGTCATGTATACTTGATCGCCGCCTCTCTCTGTTCATTGAGTTCAGACGGATAAAGTACTTCTGTGCATGACTAGCTACTTGAGTTGGAGTCCTTGAGATCACAAAGTTACGTGAGATGCTCCGCCAGTCACCTTTGCCATACTTTTCAAGTCCAAGGAGGAACAATCTGCAAAATCAAAATCAAGTTAAAGAGTATTTCAATAGCAATACAAACTCTGGGTGGATGAAGCATTTGAGAATAAGTTATACTGTATGTCCAGTCCCCAGAAGAAAGAAGCAATGGTTAAAATAAATTATTCAACTCTTGTATACAAGTTACTTATGTTAAATATAGTCGCCTAGAACATTGAGATTTCAGGAGGAAAAAGAAAGTTGAATGTGTCATCTATGATATGTCGCCACTTGAATTGTTCTAAAAACATAATACTTGAGGGTGTGCCCATGTCAGTGATAAAAACATCTCTTTAACTTTACGCATGATATCAGATACTTGGGAAATAGCTGCATTCTCAAGCCATTTCTAACTACTACCCCGTATTTACTACTACTACTTCCAACCAACGCTTCTGCTTAAAAATTAGCAGTATGTATTTTCACCTTATGCCATTGGCTCAACAAGCTAATTACATTCACATACAATTTCAGTCATTTAACCACCAAAATCACAAGTGCAGAACCGATCTTTTTAGTTTGAGAAAAAAAAGGAACCCATCTTTTTTGTTTGAGAAAAAAGGAACCCAACTTTTACTCTTTTTTTCTGTCACCCTTGCTCACACAAATTTCATCTTTATCACTCACACAACACGGTGTATATTGAATTGAATTTATCACCTACCTAAACAGAAATACTATCAACAAGCCGACAACATTTGGGTTGTACATAAAAACAGGACTACTTGTAAAAGGTGCCTATAGCACCTACACCACTACACGCACGTATGAATGCACGATAACTTCAAACTTAGCAAGTTAATACTGAATAGAGCATTCTCTAAACGGTGCCACATAACAAATATCAGAAGGTGGTAAGAATAGCAAACAAAAACAGAGTGAAGAAAAGAGGAGTATATACCAATAAGCATGAAATCATGCATATAACAGAAACACCTAATTACAGGGAGCTGGAGATTCAATTTTTTTTAAAAGCAAGTTATGCAGAAGGAAAATAAGAGCTATATTGTACTTGACTTTTCCTTCCATTGGCCATCTAGTACAATAATTTATATCATGGGCGACTAGTTTATTAAGGTTCATTTAGCAAATGTAGAAGGACAGTTTGCTCCCCAAAAGAAAATAGTACGCTGGAACAAGACAGATGTATCTAATATGCTTTTGTTACCGAAAAGTTTGATGCTTATGTAAATCACAACCATTGTTTGAAAACACTATTCGTGGAGAAGTAAAAAAAAACATTAAAACATCCAAGTGCCGCTAGTATCATCCATCACCTATACAATTAAAACCAGACACACAGAGGATGTAATTCCAATATAATACAGTACACTTATTCAGAAAACTATCAATGTATAGATTACAATAATTGCAAGCACTGAGTCAGGCAAACAGAGCTCACAGTATATTATCTGATCCACCCATAGGCGAATGCCAGCTGAAAAGAATCATGCAACATACCAAAACTGCCAAAATGCCCAAAACGACACTAGTCCCTGAAACGAGCTTACATGTTGAACTTAACAGATTTCAAAATCTCCAGGCTACGTAAATCTAAGAAAGCATGCAGCAGTCTAACTAATCCACCAATACATGATGGCACCCAACAGAGCATAACAGCTGAAAGAATCATGACACACATACCAGAACCGCCAAATCGCACAAACCGACAGACACTCCTTGGGGCACCCAGCCATTTTGCAGCAACGGCTATCTATCTAAGTAACATATACCCAAACCTCCAACGGAATACGACAAGGGCACAAATAAATGAACATAAACCCCAAATAAGGTTGTAGGATCCTAGCTCCTAAGGCATGGAATCCACCTGCTGAAATGTAATTGGACCCTACCCATGCGCGTCACCAGCCCAACCAATAAACATTCATGCAGGAGGAAACAGCCTAAGCCTAGTTGCCGACATACAAGGTGCGGAGTCCGTGTACCCAGCGCCCCACACAGTAGGCAGTACACACACCCAGTTTTCCTGGCAAGAGCATCAGGTAAACTACCTAAACAAATAATTTAAAAACTATGACAGCTACGCAGAATAATAAATTAGCATATGCCCGATAAAACAGTTCAACATAGAAACAGCTGCTTTCCCCTAAGCGGCACGGGCAATTCAGCAACCAATTATCAAGCATCACTGCAATTCTGGGCGCAAGAATCAAAAGCTGGAACTTGAAGTCAACCTGTGCTCGTCCTCTGTCCAGGCGATGCCCTTCCTGCGCTCCTGCTCGGCCGACTTCGCCGACCCCTTGTCCCCGTGGGTCCCTCCTCCCCCACCTCCCTTCTTCCCGCCGCCGCCGCCGCCACCCCCTTCCTCGGCGGCGCCGTCAGCCGCGTACGTCGGAAGCGGCACGCGGCCCGACTCGATGCCGTCGACGTCCTCCACCAGCAGCTCGTAGTGCCGCCTGACCTCCTCCGGCGTCTTCCCCTCGACGGCCTCCGCTAGCTTCTCCCACCTCGCGTCCCCGTCCTCCTCGCCGCCCATCGTCGTCGCCACCGCGTTCTCGAACGCCTTCTCCTGCTCGCGGGTCCACGCCCCGCACCCCTCCTCGCCGCCACCGCCGCTGCTGCTCGCCTCCTCCACGGCCATGGATGCGGACCCGGAGCTGACGCCGCGGGGTGGATGAACCCTAAGCAAGCGGCGGCCCCGCGGAATCCCGCGAGTAGGGTTTCGAGGTTTTGGGGGAGAGCGGAAATGGAGCGGTGGCGGCGCGGCGAGATAAGAGGAGTGCCAATTTGGCTTCGGCAAGGATGCGTGCGGGATTACGGGGAAGGGAATAAATTGGGGGCTTCGAGAAAGGAAGGCGTCGCAGGAGCAGGAGGAGGAGGGGGAGATCTACCGGCGAGGTGAGCTGTTAACCGCGGGGGATATTTTTGGTTTCACCGCGCGGCCGCGTCTGCGAGAGAGAGACGGGGGGCTGTCGGCCTCGGCCTCGGCCTCCCTCCCCTCCTTGTGTTGTGTGTGGAAGAAGGGAGGAGGCATGGCAGCGTGCTGGCCGTGGGCGCCGCGGCCGCCCGTGTCCTGGCTCCGGACACGGACCGCTGGCGTCCGGTGGATGGTAGGAGCCGGTTAACTGGTCTCCATCGACTAATCATTGAGCTTTCCCAACAAATTCCTCTACGTTTTCTTACCTTTTTTTATGACATGATTTGATTTTCCATCGTATCTACAGCCGTGATCCGTTGTCCTCAGCTAATCTGATTGCGGCAAGGCTAGCTTAGCGAGGCATGTTGGCAAACTCTCTAAATTCTTACTTATAATTTGAGATAGAGAAAGTATAAAACATGTAATAATTTAAAAGAAAAATAAGCAATCGATATTGCTCTAATAGTCATTGTTTAACATATCTACTCTCCGTATAGTATTTAGAAATCATTTAGGACAGCGACATAGTCAAGCTCCAGGCAGTCAAAAAGGATTCCCAATCTGGCGACCATGAACCCACTCCGCCCGCCATCGTCAAGCTCCAGGCAAGTTAGGGCAGGCAATGGACGGGTAGGGAAGGGTACAGCAGGGCAAGGCAGGGGTGCTCCCGCAGCCGCCGTGGCTGGCCGATTTGGTGCGGTTGCAGGTGCTGCCGCAACTCCTACTGTTGATGGATCCAGCGAGGCAGCAGCTGCATCTCCAACTCTTCCAAGTTTTGAAGCTGGTTATTTACCTGCATGGTGGACAAGTTCCTCTCCGATGGGCTCAAGTGAAGGGTATGGCCTGATTTATTCTAGGCATCCTTGATGGATTTGTGTTGTCTAATTGTACCCACATTTCGATTTCTAGTTGCTGAAATTAAAACTGATATATTCAGACTAGGAGTACATGTTTCCTTTCATTTATTCAGACTAGGAGTATGCTAGCAGTGCTTCTCTAATATGATCTTTAGCGCCTCCACTTGCAGCAACAAAAACAAGAGAAGAACTGTCAGAAACATGTTCTGCTATAGGAGTAGGAGTACTGTACTTTGGTACAGGTACCCAGTGATTTTCTAATGAAAATTTCATTAGCTCCTTTTATATGTCTCAGTCTTATATATGTTTCTCATTTGACATGTTAACAAATATGATTTTGTAAGCTACAGAGCAAGTATGTTTCTCAGATATATATATATAATATAATATAATATAATATAATATAATATAATATAATATAATATAATATAATATAATATAATATAATATAATATAATATAATATAATATAATATAATATAATATAATATAATATAATATAATATAATATAATATAATATATCGTTTGGAATGTGATGAGTGATCACATCATACAGGCTATATGGATGCTTGGCACAATTGATCTATTGCTTTTTTGTGTTGCATTTAAAGTTATCTCTAGTATAGAAATTATTGCAGAAACCATGGATTGGGAAGGGTAGTTTCTAAAGCACATTTATTTCTCTGTTTATCTCTTGGATAATGCATCAAGAAACTACCCATTGGGACTGCCCTTATTTTTATAAACATATTTAGAAAAAAAATATATGTATACTCTTATAAACATATGTATATTTTTCATATTTACAAACTCCACAATTTAAAAGTTAATGATGATTTATATTGTTTAATGTTTGACTTAAACTTTGTCCAAAACGACTTCTAAATTCTATATAGAGGGAGTATATCTAATAATATAAATGCAAAATTTTTCAATCTCTGATTTTGGTCCGGTCCATTCTTTTGGCCTAACTAACTGTCTCACATTTGCTCATTTCACACTTTGCTCTCCCCAGTCCACTACTCTTTGTCATTTTTTCGGCCCATCGGCCCAAATCATAAACAGTCTAATCTAGTTTGATGACAAGAAATCGAGAAAAAAAATCAGCCACAACTGGATTCAAACTGTGACCTTCAGGGGACTAACAACACTTGGTAACCATCACACCATGTTAATTCATGTGATATGATACATTTTTTTTCTTTATTTATCCTAGCTCTGCGGCACAACTATTAAATTACGGTTTCTTTGAAAACCTCGATTGTAAAGTCTAACTTCTGAGTGATGGACTAATAAAGAAAAAACTATATGACTAACTCAAGCCAAGAATAGAAATAATAATATAATTAGAAAATGATACAGATCATGATATTTAGGCTTTTCCAAACAAATAAAGCCAAAACACAGATTGGACTGTGACTTCCCTAACCTGGTGATGTCCATGATTGCCACTTCCATGATTTATTTTTGGGAGCGTATGGTATGCAAACTGGCTACCTATACAAACTATACAAACTATAATCAGGATCATAAGACTCTAATCCAATGGTTAGAGAGAAAGGTGGGTTAATTTAGCACTTAAACCCCCCACTCATCCTATCTAATCCATCTAATCCCAGGTCGCGGCCGTACGTCGTTACTTCCTCGTGGTGCCGTTTTGTTCCTGTCCGTCGTTTTTTGTTGCTGCGTGAGGTCGGCGCCGTGACCCGCGATCCAGCGCCGCCGACCGCTCGCCGGGTACCACGGCCAAGGACGTACGTGCGTACGAACGGACCGAGGCAGGTCACCGCACGGCACGACACCCTACTATAGCACGGCACGATCACTCATCAGCTACACACGATTGGCCGCCCGCCCAGCACACGATCCCTCGCTGCCATGGATCATGGAGATGCAGGAGAAGGAGCGTCTGGCAGCCATGAACAGGACCATGCAATGTACAGGATGCAACGTACTGCAGGATGCAGTGTACAGGATGCCTCTGCACCTCCGCGCATGGAGACGCTGGAGAAGGAGCAGTGCAACGCTGGAGACCGATTAGGGCTCCCTGTCCCCCATGCACCCTTGGAGACAGCTGCCGCCATGGAGACCGACGCTAAAGTCATGGTGATCGGCACTGCCACCATGGAGACCCCCGCTGTTCCTGTCCTCGCCGATGATCACACTGTCATCACGATCGACGCGGTCGATGCCGGAGTTGGAGCCCACCTTGAACAACCAAGCACACCTAAACCGACACCTTCTCCGAGTTTAGTAGTAAGTTGCACAAATAATTTTTTTTTTGCACAGAACTAGTTATGTCTGGTTCGTTGCTCATATAATTTTACACTTGTATAGGACACAAATTGCAAAGAACTTTTGAAACCTATGGTTGGAATGATCTTTGATAGTCTCACAGATGTGGAAAAATTTTACAAATCATATGCACATGAAGTTGGTTTCTCTGTTCGTGTGAATCAGCAAAAGAAGGACAATGCTGAAATATTATTCAAGCGGTATTGTTGTTCAAGAGAAGGGTATAGACAGGAGAGCATAAAAAAAGTTAGTGACAAATCCGGGAAAAAAAGGAAGTCACCAAATGTGATGGAAACCAGATGTGGCTGTGAGGCACATATTGTTGTCAGGCTTGGCAGTGATAAGAAGTATCGAATATATTCAGTGGTTGAGGAGCACAGCCATGGTTTTGTGTCGCCAGATAAGAGGCATTTGCTAAGATCCAACCGTAATGTCAGTGAGAGAGCAAAGAGTACTTTGTTCAACTGTCATAAGGCTAGCATTGGCACCTCACAGGCGTATCGACTTCTCCATGTCAGTGAGGGTGGTTTTGAGAATGTTGGGTGCACAAAGAGGGATTTGCAAAACTATTTCAGTAACCTCAGAACAAAAATTAAGGATGCAGATGCACAAATGTTTGTGGCACAACTTGAGCGAAAGAAGGAAGTAAATCCTGCCTTTTTTATGAATTTATGGTGGATGAACAAGGACGACTTGTTCGTGTATTTTGGGCAGATGCTATATGCAGAAAAAACTATAGTATTTTTGGTGATGTCATTTCAGTAGATGCAACATATACCACCAACCAGTATAACATGAAATTTGTGCCGTTTACTGGAGTCAATCATCACTTGCAAAGTGTTTTCCTTGGGGCAGCATTCTTGGCAAATGAAAAGATCGATTCATATGTATGGTTGTTTCAAACCTTTCTTAAGGCCATGGGTGGAGTAGCACCTCAGCTAATCACAACAGATGAAGATGCGAGCATGACGGCTGCTATTGCACATATTCTACCAGATACAGCTCATAGATTTTGTATGTGGCATATCATGGAAAAGGTACCTGAGAAGGTCGGGCCATCTATAAGAAATGATGAAAATTTTTGGGAAAGACTAAATAAATGTGTTTGGGGGACTGAGAATTCAGAGGACTTTGTGTCACAGTGGAGATCTATCATGACTGATTATGAACTCGTGGAAAATGAGTGGTTTTCCACTAGGTATGCCATTCGCGAATCTTGGATTCCGGTATACTTTCTGGACATACCTCTAGCAGGAATGCTTAGGACTACATCGCGATCAGAGAGTGCAAATTCTTTTTTTAACCGTTTCATTCATAGAAAATTGACCTTTGTTGAGTTCTGGTTAAGGTTTGACACAGCTTTGGAGTGCCAGCGCCAAGAGGAGTTGAAAGCCGATAATGCAAGTCTTCATAGCACTCCTAAATTGATGACACCATGGGCCATGGAGAAGCAATGTAGAGGGATATATACACATGAAGTTTTTAGTAAATTTCAGGAACAACTCATAGCTGCAAGAGACCATTGCATTTTTCAAGGTACTTCAGAGTGTGAAGATATAAGATCTTTCACCATCAGCAGCCTAACTGGAAAAGATCGAGTTGTTCATATGAACAAGTCAAATATGTTTGGTATGTGCTCGTGTAAATTTTATGAGTCATATGGTATCCCGTGTCGTCATATCATACAAGTGCTTCGAGTCGAGAAGCAAAATGAGATACCATCACTTTATATTATGAAGAGATGGAAGACAAGATGCAAAAGGTACATACTGTCCTTTTTTTCTATGGCTATTTTGTTTGGGAGCGTATAGGCTAACAATCCT
Organism: Sorghum bicolor; assembly: GCF_000003195.3. Classification (NCBI taxonomy): domain Eukaryota; kingdom Viridiplantae; phylum Streptophyta; class Magnoliopsida; order Poales; family Poaceae; genus Sorghum; species Sorghum bicolor. Next base: position 60,019,609 of record NC_012875.2, read on the forward strand.
TTTGTTTCGTTTTATAGGGAACTATTCTTTGATGAGGAAGGGAACCTACTAGATGAAAAGCCTAAGGATCCTATGGAGGTGGCAATGCGAAAAAAGATTTCAGAATCACGCAACAAGTTTGAAGATCTTATTCAAATGGCCAAGACCTCAGAACAAGGGATGGATTTTTTATATTCTAGTTTATCCAACCTCGTAGAACCTCTCCAACAAATCACGCCTGCAATGAGAATTGATAAAAAGGAGGAGTATGAAACTTTTCTGGGTAATAAAATTCCAAATGAGGTCGATATACATCCACCAACTGATATCACATCAAAAGGGAGAAGCAAAAGAATTAAAAAGGGAAAGGAGAAGAACGCTGGAAGTGGAGGTCAGGGTAAAAATAACCGAAAATGTCGAAAATGTAACCAAGTTGCGAATCATGATGCGCGCAATTGTCCAAACAATGTTGTTGGCTGATATGTTGTTGGCTGTCCGACAACACAGAGTTTGTTACGTTTGGTTTGTTTTTTTATTCAGAATAACATATACTGACTTTATTGTCATGATCTGTGTATTCCTGGAAGTAGAAGATTAAAAAAATAGACTCTTGCTTAATGTTTTTGTTCGATTTGTTTTTGTTCGATTTGTGATAAGTCTTCGCAAGAAGAGGTCAAGATAGATACTGCACTGCTTTAGGTTCTGCTAATTTGTTGTGCCAAACCCATACCATGCAGTTTTTTTATTCAGAATAATCTCTTGTGTTGGGCGTACATTGCATCCTGTATATTGCATGGTCTAGTTCATGGCTGCCAGATGGTCCTAGTATTGAGCTGCCTACCTGACGTTCGTTCGCCTCCATAATCCATGGCAGTGGGGAATCGTGTGCTGGGCGAGCAGCCAATTTTGTGCAGGCAAGATCTGGACAGAGCTCTGATGAGTGATCGTGCCGTGCTAGTAGGGTGTCGTGCCGTGCGGCGACCGGCCTCGGGCCGTTCGTACGCGCGTACATCCTCGGCCGTGGTACCCGGCGAGCGGTCGGCGGCGCTGGATCGCGGGTCACGGCGCCGACCTCACGCAGGAACAAAAACGACGGACGGGAACAAAACGGCACCGCAAGGAAGTAACGACGTACAGCCACGACCTGGGATTAGATGGATTAGATAGGATGAGTGGGGGGCTTAAGTGCTAAATTAACCCACCTTTCTCTCTAACCATTGGATTAGAGTCTTATGGTCCTGATTATAGTTTGTATAGTTTGTATAGGTAGCCAGTTTGCATACCATACGCTCCCTTTATTTTTTTATTTATAATAAAGTATTATGCTTTTCTCATATAAAGATAAAGGTAAAAATAAATATAGTATTACGTTTGAAATTCCAACCCCTAATAAATACTCTCTCTGTCCCTGCTTCAAATCCTAAAATTCGTACCAGTCAAACTTTTTTAAGTTTGACCAACTTTATAAAAAATAACATCAATATCTATCAGACTATGACATAAAATAAGTATCTTATGGAAATATATTCTATGATAAATCTTACAATATTAATTTAGTATTATAAATCTTAGCATTTTTTTTCTAAAAAATCGGTTAAAGTTTTAAAAGTTTGACTTAGAACAATTCTATAAGTTGAAGCTTTCAGAGACACAAGGAGCAAATACTTCTATTATTAAATTACTAATTTTAATTAAATATATAAATTATTACTATAATATGAATCAGTCAATGGTCTAACCAATTCAATCTAGTCAAAATAATTTTTCCCCAAGTCATCTACATATATCAATGCAAATCTTTCAAATATCCGATATACCAGCACAACTCTCGATAAGTGCTATCTGCTAACACATGAAAAATTAAACATGTTGATGATTAACCCATGCCAAATTTAATAAAATATTAAAGTTATATATTTTTATGGATTATTAAAATAAATCATTGAACTTTGATATCTAACTTAACCAACAAATGATAGTATGAAAATTAAAGTTAGGATATTTGTCATAACATATTTTAGTGTGCCATGACCGGAAAATTTCTATCTAGGTTGTAATTTAGTTTAATGTATAATTAATACAACATTGACACATTGATATCTTATTTCTATTCGTTCGTTTGTAATTGATGCAACAATTATTTACAATATCAAGTCATCTATTAAGATTAAGCTATGGAGGGCACTGCTGCTGCGTAACAAGCTAAAGTAAAACAAGTTGAATTTTTATTTGGCTTTGGCTTTGTTTAGTTCTCAAAAAATTTTGCAATTTTTTTTTCAGATTCTCCGTCATATCGAATCTTTAGACACATGCATGTAGTATTAAATATAGACGAAAATAAAAACTAATTGCATTGTTTGGTCAGAATTTTCAAAATAAATCTTTTGAAACTAGTTAGTTCATGACTGAATAATATTTGTCAAATACAAACGAAAGTGCTACAGTATCGATTTCCTAATTTTTTTTAGAAACAAGGTGTAACCCACGAGCAGTTTAGTAGTAAAAAATAATTGGGTGCCTGGGGGACGTGGATTTCGATTTCTCAGCCAAAAAGCTGCTTACCTGTTTAGTTGCCGAAGGAAAAAATTTGTGATACTGTAGCATTTTTGTTTGTTTGTGATAATTATTGTCTAACTACAGACTAACTAGACTCAAAAGATTCGTCTCGTCAATTCCGATCAAACTGTGCAATTATTTTTTATTTTCGTCTATATTTAATACTCCATGCAAGTGTCTAAAGATTCGATGTGACGGGAATCTTAAAAAATTTTGCAAAATTTTTTTGGAACTAAACAAGGCTGGAAGTAAACAAGGCCCTACATGACCTTGTTTAGTTCAAAAAAATTTTGTAAAATTTTTTAGATTCTTCGTCACATCAAATTTTTAGACGCATGCATAGAGTATTAAATATAGACAAAAATAAAAAACTAATTACACAGTTTGATCGGAATTGATGAGACGAATCTTTTAAACCTAGTTAATCCTTAATTGAACAATATTTGTCAAATACAAACGAAAGTGCCGTCTCGATTTTAAAAAAAAATTTGCAACTAAACAAGACAACAACGAATCAAGTTCGGACTTCGGCGCAGGGAGCCGAACGCCCGGAGCCTCGGACCGTTGAGGAGAGCAGAGCCGATAGCACGTTCCGATTCCGCTCAGAAGTCAGAAATCTCCAACTCCAATCTCCCTCGCCTCTCCGGCCTCACCATTTCGCTATGCTGCCGTCGCACCTCAACGGGCACTCCGCCCTCGGTCGCGGCCGCCCGCGCCTCTCCGCCGCCGCCGCCTCCGGGGATTTCGCGGCAGCGGGGATAGGGGCGGCGGCTCCGCTGGAGGAGCACGACCGCATCTACTTCCAGTCTTACTCCCACCTCGGCATCCACGAGGCTATGATCAAGGTAAGTCGCTGCGCCTGTGCTCACATCCGCAGGCCGCAGCTGCGTACCCTAAACCCCTCCTAAACCCTAACTACCGCAGCCTGTTTTATTCAAAAAAAACTACCGCAGCCTGTCGACTTCGTGGGCGCCGCGTTTTGAATCCGAGCTGTGATTCGGTGAAATGGCGTCTGTTGACGTTTTCCTTTTGGCAGGATCGCGTCAGGACTGATGCTTACCACACAGCTATCATGCGCCACCAGAAATTTGTCGAGGGGAAGGTAAAAAACTGCTAGCCAAATCGAGGATGTACCAAGTGGTTCACATTTATTTTTTGAGAGAGATCTGTATTTACTGTTGGGTTCTGACACCTTGCAGGTTGTGCTGGATGTGGGGTGTGGGACTGGAATACTCTCTGTGTTCTGTGCTCGTGCTGGTGCAAAGCGAGTAAGCTATGAGAATGTTTTGTGGCAACGGCTGCTCATTTTGGAAGCATAGTGTTTTTCTTGGAGCACTTTGGTAGTTCTGGACTTTGGTCCCTTAGATAATGTAAAATGAATTTGACATTGCACTCTGTATCAGTTGAAGGAACATAGCAGTCAACATTCCAAATTCCATTGTACAGCCTACAATGTGCTAGGATCCAAATGTAGTTTACACTTAGTTTTGCTTGCAAATTAGCAGCTTAATAATTCAATTGTATGTTCTAACTGAAAACACTAAGAGTTGTAAAATGCGGCTTATATTTTGTTTGTGCTATTGGAATGGTAGAAACAGTTTTAAGTGTATGTGTTCTGTTCCTTTTTAGCGCACTAGTTCTGTGTTTTCTGTTTGTCCTGATTATAGTGCCAGGAATCTGGGGTAACTGAAAATATTATTAAGAGTTACGGGAGTTGTATCTAGCAATGATTTGTTTTCACTAACCTATTAATTCTGCACATTAGCATTAATTTTGCCCCCTCCCTCTTTGTATACTCTTTCAGGTGTATGCTATTGAAGCTAGTGAAATTGCTGTCCAGGTAATATGTCACCTCTGAATATATGCTCTAATGTCAACTTGTATGCTTTATTTCTTTTTCTCTATTGTGGATTGTGGATGTCTATAATTTATGTTTATACTGTTCCAATATCCAATTTGGTTAGTTGTCCAATCTGTTAACATAGTTTCAGTTGACAAATATATGTTTGCAAAGTTACATCAAGAGGTCCTTGAATGATCATACCAGTTCATACAATCTGGCATGTATATGGGAGTTGAGAGCATGAGTATGAATAACATATTGATCAATACATATAGTATGACACCTTTTGGAGGTAGTTTTCTGCATCTGATATTGTATCTGCTTGGTGTTAAGTTGTTTGTTGTTAATATGTCTTAAAATGGCCCAATTGTAAGGTGGTTGTTCTAGATATGTAATTTTATTTCCATATTAAAAATTGATTAAATTGTTATGCAGGCTCGTGAAATCGTAAAAGCAAACAACCTAACTGATCAGGTTGTAGTCATCCATGGACGTGTCGAGGTGAGGTTACCATTTTATGTTTATTCTCAACTAATGCTGATTGCATTCTTCAATATGTGATGTCGTGTTAGTAACTTGGCATTGTTGTTTTTTCATGTTTAGAACAAGTTTTTCTATTATGTTTAATTGTTGTTGTCTGCATTTGGAGTGAGCATATTGCTTTTTCATGCTTCGAACAAGTTTTTCTATTATGTATATTGGTATGGCATAATCTTCTTCATTAATACCACTATTGCATAAATGCATTTAGTTTTTTTTATTCCAAACACTTTTGCTCTTCTTCATTAATACCACTATTGTATAAGCATTTATTCTTTATTTCATACACTTTTGCTTTTGATCTGCATTATATTTTCGTTGCTGTTGAACTGGCAGTGTAGGATGTTGACCTTGAGGAGAAGGTTGATGTGATAATATCAGAATGGATGGGCTATATGCTTCTCTATGAGGTTTATATTTCAATGGTGTTTCTTTTCATTGCATTTCAATGTTCTCTTACTTTTATCAGTTCTAAATTCTTCTGTTTTTTTCCTGTAGAGTATGCTGCCAAGCGTCCTATTTGCAAGAGATAAATGGCTTAAGCCTGGGGGTCTTATTCTTCCTTCTCATGCTACGGTATAATTAGCACACAAAAATATTACACTGCTTTTACAGGGTGTACCTCATCTATTTGCTTGTACAAGTCATTTACTAATTTTTAGTTTGCATAGGCAGAAGTAATATCTCTGATAACTCTAAATACTAAATGTTTTAAATATTATTAAGTATCATGTGATGCGACCCATTAATGGTTTTCTGGCTCAAAATCTTGATTTACCATTTTATGGAATGAGACACCAATGATTTATGATATATCATTGTCCAAAGCTGAATACTTGTCCATGATCCTTTCCCGTAGCTCTTCATGGCTCCCATAACAAATCCCGAGAGATATGAAAGCAGTGTTGATTTCTGGCGTGATGTCTATGGCATAAACAGTAAGCTACTGCCCGGTCTACATTAGAGTTTCAGTATGCATTGTCGGTGCTGTCAGATACTCGGATCTTGTATGGTAGTTTCTGATGCTATATTTTTATCATAAACCCTTTTCTGATGCAGTGTCTGCTCTTGTGCCACTTGCCAAAAAGTTTACATCTGAGGAACCTTCCATTGAAACAATTGGTGGAGAGAATGTTATAAGTTGGCCAGCTGTGGTGAGTCTTGGGAAAGCTTTTCTGAATAAAAAATGTCGAGCGATAATCATATTTACCTATTACAGCCTTTTGTGATTGAACTCTAATTGCATTTGCTCCATTCTTTATGTCCTGGGGTCACTGTGTACAGTTCAAGCACATCGATTGCTATAATTTTACAGCTGAGGAATTCAAATCTATTACCACAAAATACAAAGTTTCATCAATGATGTTAGGTGAATTCTGTGACTTCAATCATAATCTCTATCCTGTGTTCTGAATTTGCTATGTTAATTTCTCTGTATTATAGTATGATACTATCTGTTTTTCTGTCGTTGCTATGTAAGGACTGTGATACGTTACCTGATGCTGAATGTGAATGACATGAATCCTTGTAATACACGGCATCTTTTCTATTTTTGAAACTGATATATCGACATTCATGTGTGCTCCTTTCTATCATGGGATTTTAGGAGCAATATTGGCCAATTTGGCAAAATCATTAAAGAGAATTAAGATGGTTCACTTAGTGGCCAGTGCAGGATTATTTCACTAATGTAGTTTTTCAACTATTATATATAGGGAACTAAGCTGGCTTGTCAACTACTCAGCTGTATGATGCTTTTAGATTAAACTGCTCTTCTGTAAATATCAAGTTCAACCATAGGTAAAACTCATACAATATCAACTGTTTGGTAATGGTAATGATAATGATATTTGTTATCACTTTTCACTTTAGCTGCAAATAAAAAGACGTGGGTTGATCTTTAACCATACTACGATAGGTGATAGTTTTCCGATGCCCCACTCTTAGTTTGTTCTGTGTTGGCAATGGTATTTTGCCATTACTTGAGTTAACACCTATTACAAACACTGTTTGCTCATTAATTATACTAAATTATTTAGTCTCTATGCATTATATATTATATGTTGTCAACTCATTTAAGCCTAATTTCTCACCAGTATTCTGTCCTACAATGACAGCAGTTGTTAAAGACTTAAAGTTGAATAGATTGATTTCCATACCATTTTGTAGACCGTTTATTTGCATCCTCCTCCATCTAAGACTTAAACTATAGGAGACATCAGCAACCTTCTGTTATGCCTTTATTTACATAGCATTCTTAAAAGCCTGTGCCAAGTAGATGCAGAATTTCTTAATCTATCTTTGAAGTAAAATAATACTTAAATTTGTACCAACTGATGTCTGATTGTTGACCATAGACAAAAGAATTTGTGATGGCACCATTTCTCCTTTTTGGTTATGATTATTAATTATTTCTTTCAGTTCAATCTAAAGTTTGCAGTTGTACTTGTTTACTCTACTTGCAAAAATATGCTGAGTCTAGGATTATTATTTTCTACTAATTCACATGATAAATGTCTTGTATAAGTTCCTTAATAAGAAGTCTGAAATTTCTGTTTTGCCTGTGTGAAGCTCCTATTCATGGCTTTGGTTTCTGGTTTGAGGTGGAGTTCAATGGGCCTGCAGAGTCCTCTCATAATTTTCCTTCCAATTTGGATCCACTTGAGATTATTCAGAAGAAAAGGAGACGATCATCAGAAGATGCAGTTTTGTCCACAGCCCCCGAGGATGAGCCAACTCATTGGCAACAGGTTTGATCTGTAATAATGGCCTTTTCCATGACAAAAGAACTTATTTCAGTTTTCTTGCTCTTTTAGAGTAATAATAATGATCTTGGGTCATCTTCTGCAGACTATTTTGTATTTCCCAGATCCTATAGAGGTGAAGCAGGACCAAATTATAGAAGGTTCTGTAACAGTGTCCCAGAGCGAGGAGAACCCACGTTTTCTGAATATTCATCTAGAGTGCACGTAAGTTCCTCTGTCATACTTTGGTAGTTCCATCCAATCTATGCCGCTGCTTGAATGCTGTTTATTATAGCAATAGTTGCTCAGTAAAACTGTTGCTATCTGATTTTTTTTCATGGATACAGTTTGGGTGTGGATTATCACAATGATTAGCATGTAATCCTGTTCTGAAGTTGTCTAGTGCCAGTCTAGCATTCCATATAGCCATAGAGTTGCAAGAATGAAAACTGACATAGCTGCCTAATTTTTATCATAAATAGTCATCCATGGAGCATTCATGCATGTTTAGGAAGTTCGAATATTTTGGACATAGGAAAAGTCAATCAGTAAGTCCTTCCAGTTATTGTTCACGCCACATGTATGGTTTAATTTGGGAACAGGATAGGTTGAAGTCTCAGAATGAACCATGATTTGATCCAAATCTGGCAATTTGCTAGCTGTCATGTGTTAAGAGGATGTGAAGTTTGCTACAAGTTTCAAGATTGCATTAACACTTGTGCTGCACTGTATATTGATATCACACTTTTTAACACTAGTTTTGCATTAAGATATGAATAATGTGCACTGTGCACATAACCTTTGTATCTTGGTTATAAATCAATTAGAACTCTTGCTTCAATCCCTTATGCTCTTGTCTTGGTACAACAGCACAGGAGGACAGACATTGGTAAAGGACTGCGCCATGCGATGAACTGTTTTTTTTTTTTATACTTTTATAGTGGCTGGAGTCCCCTGACAAAGATCATACAACTTGCAAAAGGGCATTGGCATTTAGCAGTGAGGAGCTGAAGACATGATTTTAGATTTCTTTAATGGAACCAGAGAGTTTGTACTACTTATGCAAAATTTTCATCTAATATGAAGGGAGGATTCAGTAATTGTACTGTCTTATTCTATAGAGTATAGACTGGTAGTTGATTTAGTTGACTTTGCATCCGCACGCTGTGATCATGCCCCATTCTCGCTGTCTGAGTTTGGGACGAGATGAGAGAAGGATAAAATAGAAAGGGATAAACTGAGATAACCAGTTTCTCCTCTTCTACCAAAAAGGATACTTGCTGACCTTTACCTGTCGAGAGATTGATGATTGAGCCTTTCTTTGTTGAGAGGATTGTACTTTAGTCATGGTGGAAAAGCCTGCAGAAAGGCGAGACTTTGTTGATGGTGTTCTCCAATCGCGAGTCAAGTTTGTCAAGTGAATCCTACCGCTCCTTGTTGCTGCAGTAAAACACAGATTAGGTGTGCATGATGTTAGCAGAAAATAGCAGGCGTACCTGTCCCTTGTGCAGTGCCAGTTCCAGATTGCTTTGAAAAATGGAATCCTGCGTGTGGCTGAAACTGGCCTTACTTTATGATGTTTTCCAATATGTTTTGGTTGAAACATTCATATATAATGCGAAGGGAGAAATGTGGGGTCATACATATCCTGAAGCTGCATTATTGGTCCCTGGCACTGGTGCATAAGCCAAGTGAAACATGTTCATCGCCTCGCAGCCTTGGCCCCTTTCATCAGCCAAGTGAACATGTTCCTTTATATTAAAAAAAGATTAAAAAAAAACATGTTCATCCCATCTCATCGCAGCTTGCACAAAGTGAACGTATTTCCTCTCTATGCAGAGACCATCACCCACAGTTTCAGTGCAGGCGCACAACACCGATCATGGTGCTGGACTGGCATCTCAGTTGGATGGCTACACACACTGCCTTGGGAAGGTGAGCCGGTGCGTGCAGGTGACAAATGCTGAACTCAACGTCTCAACATATATGATACGGAGTATATGTATATGTTTGTTCTTGCCAAACTTCAGGACCTTTCCTAACACAAAGGAAAGACATTTTTCTTCTTGACACACTCTCTGTTACCTCTATTTACGTACTACTAGGGGTACTTCCGTACTTGTGTATATACACTGCCCAATACATTCTCATCCTGTATGCCGCCTACGGTTAAAACGCAACGCATGCATGTGTACCCGCCACTAGGCAAAGTAAAAGCAAAGTAAGCTTGCTTTTAGCTAGACAGATTGATCTAGCAGGTAGCGGGTCCAAAACCAATGTATCCGTTGGCCGAGTCCACGGTGATCTGGATCCCTTCCTGCTGTATATTCCCCAAGATGGACAGGCCCGACGACGACGGCGCGAACGCGAGGCAATATATGCCGCCGTCCACCTCCAGCAGCAGGTTCCTCGCCGGAAGCGTCAGCGTGGCGGCGCCGTCGAAGTAGAAGGACACGGTGGGCACGCGCACGCTGGTGTAACCGCTCAGGTCGTAGCACGTGTCCAGCAGCGACACGCCCGGCGCGCGCGGGAGCGCGCCCACGGCGCCCACGAACGCGTCCCGCAGCGCCGCGTACGCCTCCTGCGGCAGCCGCGTCACGGCCGTGCCCGTGTCCATCACCACGCCGCCGCCGCCGTCCTCGGTCAGCTGGAACAGCCCGTCCTGCAGCGGCAGCCTCTCGTCGCCGACGCCGATCCCCGACACGCCGACGTAGTAGAAGCTCGGCGCCTGCGGGTTACGCACGAGCGGCACCCACACGGCGCCCTCCGGCACCGCCTCGCTCCGCCCGAGCACCAGCGACCCGGCGGCGTCGGCGGCGCCAGAGCCGGAGCCGCCGCGGCTCGCGAGGCAGTAGCTGAACGCGCCGCCGGCCGCGCCGCCGAGCTGCCCGACCAGCGACATGGGGCCCCAGCCGAGGCCCAGCAGCCCCGCCGCGCCGACGAAGAGGCCGCGGTTGCGGTGGCCGCAGCCGATCGCGACGCCCTCCACCGCCGTGCCGCCCAGCGTGAGCGTCTCCAGCGCGAGCGTGCCCTTGGTGTAGGACCCGTCCCCGTAGGACACCTCGTACTCGCAGCCGCCCGAGTCGCCGCACCCGGAGGTGCGCAGCGTCCGGCAGATGGCCGACCCGCACGACACGGCGGAGAAGGTCGCCGACGAGGCGGGGTCGAAGAGCGGGTCGGCCTGCGCGTAGCACTCCAGGCACGGCTTGCACTGCACCCAGATGACGTCGCTGCCGGAGTCCACCACGAGGTACTGCTCCGTGGGCGGCGAGCCGATGCCAACGCGGACGAAGTACTCGCCGCTGCCCTCGTCGAGGCCCGACACCACCTTCGACTCCGAGCCGAAGAAGTCCGTCGGCTGGTACGCCGGGGACAGGCGGCTCGCGAGGTACTCGGCGCGCGCATTGTCGCGGGACACCAGGTCGAGCACCGCGTGGCGGGGCGAGGGGTACGTCGCGCCGGTGACTGCGTCGCGGCGCACTAACGCGAACGAAGGGCGGCGGTCGCGGCTGCGGTGAGCAGAGGTGGACGATGAGGTGGTGCTCGTCTTGGTGGTGAGGTTGTGATGGTTGATGTAGTGGAAGCGTAGGGATGATGCATGGGGGATGATCACCATGGATGTGAAGACGAACACGAGGAGAAGCTTGGTGGCCGCGGCGGCGTGCATGGCTCTTTTTCTTTGGCTGCTTCGCGCTTGCGCTTCCACTGCGAAGTGAGGTTGGATGAGTGAGGGGGTGGATTTATCTGTGGCTGCTCATGCCATGCGTGTCACACACAGGTAGCTTCTATGCTACTCTTGTCCACAGACCACAAGTTGTTATTTGCACCTGCTCTCGATCTAGTGCAGCTGCAGTGTACCTGCAGTAGTGGCAGAAGCAAATGGTGTGGTTGGTGCACAAGAAGTGCAGCAGCATAGGTGTATTCCTACATGCTTGCCCACTTACTACCTTTCTTCTCCTCACAAGATACTGATTTAAAATTGAAAAAAAGAATTCACACCATAGCAGACTTTAGTTGAGATTTCACCATATAAGCTGTTTATTGTAAAGGTACACCCCATGCCAAAGTTTTGTTGCAAAAACCACCCCCACAATACATGCACTAAGCATGTTTTAGCCGTCCTAGATCGCTTGTCGTGTTCTTTATATCAAAGTCAGATAAATATAAAATATCTTATAAATGGAACGTCCAAGTCCAGGTGACATATGAGCTGGCTTCTACAATCTTTCGTTTAAACTTCGATTTTGAAGTGGGAAACCTTTTCTCTGCAATTCTACCTTTAAATATAGTATATCTGAAGAACATGTTTTGTTGAACAGTTGTCATGCATGCATAATTCACGACTGAAGCCAAGATGGAGTTTATTAACATGCATGTGCGTGCTTGCAGAAGTGAAGTTGGATCAGACTATCAGAGTCAGTTGGATAGCGAGGCAACATGATTCAGATTTGTCAGTTTTTGGCATTTTGAGTCCTTTATTAAGGTGCTCACTTTCCCTCCTTAGCTTTTCCTTGAAAAAAAATGCCTTTTGCTAATAGATTCGATATTGTCCTTTACTATCTTTCATGCTACTACTTCTTTAATTTTCTCGGAGCCAGTTAATTAATTAGTTGAAAAAAATGCCTCTTGCTATGATCGAGCAGTACTGAACAAATAATGGCGATCAGTTTGTTAATTATATTTCCACTTTTTATGCAACTATGCAAGCATATTTTACGTACTGTTAACACACAAGTACGTATATATCTGCAAGCAACACTGTACGTACAGTGAATTGAATCTAGACTCCAAAGAAGTACTATCTCAGTATTGTTAAGGAATCTACAAGATCTTGCCAATCGGTACCTGTGGTGACGAGGATCGTACCATGCCGGCCATATGTTTTTGATGTGCAGTAGCTATCAAATATTCAAATGTATTGCTAGCCTTGTTACCAAAGGTATGCAGGGACCACATAAATAAATTAAAGCTCCAATCCTTACACGCACGATCAGTTTGGCCAAGTTGATCACTGCACATCTCTCTCTCTCTCTCTCTCTACGTGTAAAGACTCGGGTCCTTGATCGATGCTGATGAAACTCCAACTTGACCAGAATGCATAGAGATCAACACATAAATTCATTCTTTATTTAATTTGGAACCTCAGCTCAAGTAAGAACTGCGCTTTATTTCACGGTTTCACCGTACCATAGTACAAGATATATTTTTGGTGAAAAAGAAATACATTACCCAACAACCCACACAATGCACTTGCTTGTGAACAACATGAGCATATTACCAGAAAAATAACATAAACATAGCCTCAACTATATAGCCCCTTCCATGCTATATGCACTACTCTACATAATCTAATGCCGTTATTACAGCATGATGATGTCCCTATATATGCATGCAAAAACTTTCAAGTAGTACTAACAGATCCATCTATCTATCTATCTATCATCTAGAAACAAAGCGCATGTGCAGTGCAAAGATCATCTTGATTACACGAAGAAAGTTACAATCATTGTAATCTTTTACAGACTAATTATTATTTGACACTGAGTGGGATGAGTTAGAAAGCCAAGCTTCTTTTGGTTAGAGAAATGGGCATGCTAATGCAGCCTCAACTTGCAGGGAGAGGGACCCCGGCCACGCCCGCAGTGCAAACACATGTCATTGGGTGAAACATGACATCTGAGTCGGCTGTCCTTTCGTCCTTTCCATCCCCTTTAATTTGCGGCCAATTCAAAATGGCGTGCTCACCAGTCACCACCGGCCACTGAACGAAAAAAACAAAAAAGATAAAATAAAGGGTAGCTAGCTAGCTCGAGTTAGTTCAAGTGTTGAACGCTAGGTTGGCAGTTCATTCCTGAAAGATTAGCGTATGATTTGCTCCCTCTTGTCACTAGTGCTGCATAATACTTTAGTAATGTTTGCAATCACCTGCATGCGTGCATGCCCGGCTACCAAAAGCTAGCCTACATATACTATCAGAAAGTAGTAGAAACTTATATTGCTAACTTGTACGGAAGAAAATGACAGTCTACTACTCATGTAATCTGTAACAAGATCACAATGTTTTTATTAACCCAAAGGCATGCAGGGGGCATGCAGGAATGAACTGTGTATGAAACTACAAATCTGATCTATTCGTTTTGCTGAAAAATTACAGCTGAAAGTACTATTTGTTGTGAGAGAAAAACAATATTCGTTTGCTGAAACAGTATGACTCATAAATACTGTTTTTTGATGTGCAGTATGAATTAACCTACTAGGTAGGAGTAATTTATATGCAAATATCCTCCAGGGTTAATGATAAATGCATGACTTATTTTTCTAGAATTGCCATTAATTACCACATGAACTGCTACTTGCATTGGCTGCAGGCTTATATATAAGATAGCAATTAATGTGATCATATCATTTGCATCCAGACGCAGCCAATAGAGATTACTAGTGTACATGCATGATAACAACGTTTGAACCGGCACACAATTAGGAGCGCAAAGCTTTACGACAAAATGCGACAAAATGTGGTTAGGAGGAGATAAAAGGATTGCTTAAACAAATGAAAAAGAGGAAGGCATGCTTACAAGGGATGCCAAGGTATGCATGCGGCAGAGCATGCTACAGGCGAGTGCTGAAATAATAGAAGGCGGCAACGTCGCAACGCGACACTGAACTATAGCTCTGATGGCGCCGCGCGCTGTAGTGGAGATGTCACCACTCACCATCAGCAGTGCCAACGGCTTTGCGATTTGCGTACGTACGTGTTCATGCCCTGGTGGGAGGCGCACACGCAGACGATGCCACGCACTTTTTTTGGATCGGAATTATTGGGGCTATATATATACTGATAGGCATAGTAGTGTCAGGCAACACCAAATCAGCAAGAAACCGTGAAAGCAAGATTGGTACGTACAGTAGAAAACAAGGATCAACAACCTGATTTTGATTGTGAACTGTGACTTGAGTAACCTCCGGCCGGGCCGGGCTCTCCAGTCCGGCCGGCATCGATCCGGTGACATGGGACTAGAGACGTGATAATCGAGTCGGGTTCGTCCGTTCGGGTCAGGTAAGAAAAAAGGAACACTGGTACATTTTTTTCACCCGGCCACTAAAACACGTACATTTTTTCGGCTATTTCTCGTATTTGTTTTGGGTTTCCTTGAGTTGAAATTATTTTTTGTTAGTTAGGTCAAACTCGAAGTTATGGACAAGCCCACTCAATACATTGGTTTTGGGTTTCTCTCTTACATATATTTGTTTACGGGAAAATATATGTGGTTTGTACCCATGTTTCATTATTTCTTTCATATACAAACAAGACAATACAAACCAACGGCTGCACTGGTCGTCTAGCTGTGTATAAATGTAAAAAGTCTATTTTACCTCCTTAAGCCATCTCGTCTTATTTCTCTCATCTAAATCTAAAAGTAGACATCCTATCCCCCCTGCTCAAGACCATTCAAAAGTACCTCCCTGTCCTAAAAATCTATATAAATAATAAATACCTGATAAATCAACCATAAAATTGCCTAAAAGCTTCTTAAAAACCTGAGAGAGATTGTAAAGATACATTGCTAAAGAAATCATTTTTTAGATATGCCTCTTTTTTGTAGAGATAACTCTATCAAAATTTATCTTTAAAAATAGATTTTGAGATGGCCCATCTACGGAAATCCTCTAGAAATAATCTCTATTTTTAGAGGCAATCGACATGACCACCACTAAAAATCTCAATTCTAGAGACGGCTAGTAGATTCCTCTAGAAATGGAGGCATTTCTTAAGGTGGTTGGCAATTTGGTTCACCTCTAAAATAGGTGAACAACAATAAAATTTATAACATATTTAAATTAAGTCAGATAAAGACAAACTTTATATCAAACTTATAGTTCTCAAAGGGATCTACTACTTTATAGTTGATGAATTCTACATTTGAAATCATTTAATACCCAACAAGTGTTTGTTTAAAGCCATTGTTAGGGGTTTCCTAGTGGGCCTCTACTAGATTAAAACACTTCGTTGCCTTTTTTGTCCCAATTTTAAAATTTAGTAATTTCTAGAGGCGGTAGGATTTGGCATCGATTATAATGTTTTGGTATTTTTAAGATTTTTTTGTATATTGTTTCCATTTTCTTAGAGCTAAATCTATTTTTAATAGCTTCTAAAGATAGGTTTCATGTGCTCTAAATATTTTATTTGGTTTTTTTTATCTCAATGTGTCTCTAGGATTTTTATTAAAAAAATTTAGAAGCTTAGAGACAGTTTACATGGTTTAAAAGACTTGTTGAGTATTTACTAGATCTAAACTTAAAAAAGGACGAAATACCCTTCAAAACGACTTCAAATCAGGCTAGAAAAGATAATTTGAATGATTTTGAGAGTTCAAAGTGTACGACGAAAGAGGTATCTCCTGGAGGCTTGGGCTCCTTCTAACGCGAAAGTCGTGGTTCTCTCATTTCCGCCAAACCAACATGCAGCCGCGGTCCAGGCCTGCCTAGTGGGGTGGGCTGAGGATGCATACATACTACACGACCATGTAAGTTTCGGCCCATATATCCTACGTTTATGTGCCAAAAACCAGAGCGTGATTTTCAATTCAAAAGAACCTCGTACAGTCAAGCAAGTGCAAAGCCAGAAAAAAAAGTTTGTTCCCGGATTAGCACAACACAGTGGTGGAGCGCATGAGTGCGTATCAGCGCATGCTAGCTTGGTCATAGTTGAGGCTATACCAACACGATGCTTACGTAGTCGTGTCTGGCACTTGGCATAAAACGGCAACATAATCCTGCAAAAGTTGTAACAACGAGGCGTGATGATGATTCAAGGACCTAGAGCTGCCAGTAAAGCCTATGAAACTGCACGTCGTTCGACTCCATCACCATCCACCGTCACTCGTGTAGTCCCTCCAATCCTAAAAAGAGTGCAATTTGTAGATTGATTGATTGAACCAAAAGTTTTTTTTTTGAAATTAAACCAAAATAACAAAAAATAGTACTACTATTTATGGTTCCAAATTTTCGTTCAAAAAGTTTTATGTTTCCAAATATATTTATATGAAAACATATGTCATAATTAATCTAATGATATTTATTCGGTCTGATGGTATGTTTTACATAGATTTATTAATTGACTCATTTTGTGAGATGGGGAGAATATATTATACACTACTGCTTCTGTCTACACATACTGTATTACATTTCGAGGAGTCAAAATTCTAAAATTTTACTAAATATATTCTTTAGTAAAAAAATACTCATATTTATGATAATAATAAATTATTATTATTATTGGATAGTAAACCTATTTAGTTAGAATACGATATTTTTTCTATAAATCTAATCATATTTGAAAATAATTGAGTACGTAAAATAAGACGTGTACTTATTTTGAGGATGGAGTACCAGCTTGTGCCCCGGCCACACTCGTCGATTGAAAGGCAGCAACGGCTAACCGACGGCACATCGAGTGCCCCCTCCTCTTCGTGGCGACCATCGAGTGCCTTTCGCTGCCCACACCTATCACGCACCCCGTGTTGCGCGGCGCGGCGCATAACCACCGGCCGGCCCGTTGCCCCCCGGCGACGTCGGCGAATTCGAAAGCGGAGCCCCATACCATACCATACCCTCCTGAAGTCCTGAGCTCATGCGCCGGCCGCGCGCCGCGGTAACTGTGACTGACTTGTCTCGCTAGGCTCCCCGCGAGGTGCCCCGGGCCCCGGCACATGAGCACAGTGAATGCACGCCACGCGCGAGGCTCCCGTCCCCGTTCGTCCTCCGCGCCACGACGTCGCGCGCTATAAATACTCAGGCGCCGACCACGTACCGCACTCGCAGCTCCCCACGGCCACGCACGCACCATCATACACACACACACTCGTGCTCGCTACGTCAAGCCACCGTCGTCTTCCCTACCTCCTGGTGCTTTTCGTTCTGATCCATGATCACACGTCGATCACATCATCACCGGCGCTAGTGCAGTAGTGTTCTACCGCGCCGTCAGCTACGAGAACAATGCAGATCTCCGCCAGGCTCCTGCGCGTCGTCGCCATCCTCCTTGCTGCCCTGCTGCCGCGCTGCGCGGGCCACCACGCGGACTCGTCCGGCGTCATTGGCTCGGCCCGTGGCGGCGACGACAGGCCGTCCCCGCCGTGCTCGCCCGCGGACCGGGCGGCGCTGCTGGGCTTCAAGGCGGGCGTGGCCGTGGACACGACGGGCATCCTGGCCACGTGGGCCGGCGGCGACTGCTGCGGCGCGTGGGAGGGCGTGACCTGCGACGCCGCCACGGGGCGGGTCGTGGCGCTGCGGCTGGAAGCGCCGCCGCCCAACGGAGGCGCGCGGCGCTACATGCAGGGCGCGCTGTCGCCGTCCCTCGGTGGGCTTGAGTTCTTGGAGTCCCTGGTGGTCCGCGACATGGCCAGGATCGGGGGCGCCATCCCGCCGGCGCTGGCGCGGCTGGCGCGGCTCAGGCAGCTCTACCTCGAGGGCAACATGCTGTCCGGGCCCGTCCCGGGGAGCCTCGGCGGGCTGCGGTCGCTACAGTACCTCTCGCTCGCGGGCAACCGGCTGGACGGGCAGCTGCCACCGGAGCTCGGGGCACTCTCCGGCCTGGAGCAGATCAACTTCGCCCGGAACCGCCTCTCCGGCGCGGTGCCTCCGAGCTACGTGAACCTGTCGAGGCTGGCGTACCTTGATCTCGGCAGCAACCTCTTCTCCGGCGCCATGCCCGGGTTTCTTGGCCAGTTCAGGAACCTGGCCTTGCTGGACCTCAGCAACAACAGCTTCTCCGGCGAGATACCGGCGTCGCTCTACACCCTGCGTAGCCTGACGGACCTGTCACTGAGCCATAACAAGATCGTTGGCCAGATTCCGCCCCAGATGGGCATCCTCCGGTCTCTGAACTCTCTGGCCATGGATGGCAACATGCTTGTAGGCTCCATTCCAGCATCACTCCTCGGCCTGCAGAAGCTGTGGTACCTGAACCTGTCAGGAAACGGGCTCTCCGGTCCACTCCCCACCGGCGCCGGCACTGGCAACGCCTTGCCTTCCTTGGTATCCATGGACCTCTCCCGCAACCGTCTCACCGGCGACATTGCCCAGCTGTTCAGAAGCTTGTCGACGGCGGCCAGCCATTCCAACAGAACTACTAGTCCACAGGTTGTTCTTGCCCAGAAACTAGAGCACCTGGACGTGTCGGAGAACAGGATCACCGGTGCGCTGCCCGACTTCGCCCGCGGCGCGGGGCTCAGGTGGCTTGACATCTCGGGCAACGCCATCGGCGGCCAGATCCCGAGCTCGGTCTCCAAGCTGAGCGGCCTGGAGAGGCTGGACATGTCCAGGAACCGCGTCAGGGGCACCATCCCTGCGTCCATGGCGGAGATGGTGCGCCTGCGGTGGCTGGACGTGTCGAGGAACGAGCTCGTCGGGAGGATACCGGACAACTTCACGAGACTGACGGGCGTGCGGCACGCGAGCTTTAGGGGCAACAGGCTGTGCGGGCAGATACCGCAGGCCAAGCCGTTCAACCTGTTCCGTGCGGCCGCGTACGCGCACAACCTGTGTCTGTGCGGCAAGCCATTGCCGCCGTGCAGGAAGATAGGGTGACACGGGATGGCCAATGTTGGTGCAGCCCTGCGAAGGGTGTGGATGGAAATGTTCGGTTGTTAAATTAGTTTAGATTAGAGTACCTCTGTGTATTTTTCTTTCAATGCAAAGTCCAGTTCATCAGAGCACTTCTGTGTGAGTCTGAATGCAAAGTTGTGTAATCGTGTTAGAAAAGAAGTGCAAATGAAGACAAGCTTTGATATGTAGTGTATTTGAGTTTGAGGGTCATATTTGTTGCAATTCTAGTCATTTTTTGCTATAATTTAATTCAGAAAACAAACACAACGCGGGGTATAACATGGTTCTTCCTAACCCACCGACCATTTCAAATTTGTATGCTTATAATCATGTCCCCGTAGCTCCCGGTACCGATTTTAATGACACTTTGAATCGGTTTAAAGATAAATTGTCTAAATCCATTGAGGAGAGCTTGGGTGTACAAATTAAGCCTAATAGGACCACATATCATAAGCCATACGCTTTAAATTTTGATTTCATGAAAGCACCAGATGGTTGGAGGGTACCGAAAATTCAGTGGTGACGACAATAGATCATCTATGGAGCATATTAGCATGTTTCTGCTCAAATGGGCAAAGTTAGTACTTTAGATTTCATGAAAGTTCACCATTTTCCTTTATCTCTTACCGGTACAACTTTTGCATGGTTTACTTCATTACTGCATTGTTCTACTGGTTCATGGGCTGAATTAGAAGAGAAATTCCATGCTCACTTTTATAATAGAGTCCATAAAACTAGATTATCCCACCTTACATCGGTTCATCAAGGGCATGATAAGTCCGATCTTGATTTTATTAAATGTTTTAGAGACATTAAGAATCGATGTTTCCATGTGATGATTTCTAAAAGAGACCTCACTGATTTGTGTTTTACTTGTTTACCTTCTAGTATTAGAGAAAAAAATTTGAGCATTACGAGTTCCTTAATGTTAATCAATTACTGCAAAAAGCCAATGCGATCGAATCTCATTTAAAAGAATCTCGTGATACTCGTAGGTCTCATCGTTCAACTATGCATGTTGTAGAAAGTTATTCTAATAACTCGGACAATGAAATTAAAGAATGATATGCTGTTGAATTTGTGTGGCCAACGCAAAACAAACTAGTTGCTTGTCCTTCTCTCAAGCTGATTCACAAAATCGGAATAATATGGCTGGATTTTTGAAGAATTGCTTAAATTCGATCATCTTAGAATTAATTATACATTGTCGTCAGCTAAAGAGTTAAAGAGAGAAGGCTCGTGTCACCTTCGTCCCACCACTAGATCTACCCTTTTGACACAGCGAAGGCCCTCATCATCACTCCTTGGACGGTGCAATTCTGACAGAACACTAACGACACACTAGGGTCCTAGGGGTTCCTCGTAGGGGTTACTACTCAGATGGGCCCTAGCCTGGTCCATGATCTACTGAAGGACACGAGACAAGGTGGCGTACTTCAAGCGATTGAAGATCAACTTAGTGGCTTGCTAAGAAAACTAGGTTCTGTAATAGGACTAGGACTCTTCTATTGTAACCGATTAGTACTAGATATGTGTCATTACCCTCTCCTCTATATAAAGAGAGGTACAATGCATCCCCTTGTATACATAATCATATCAAGCAATCCAATGCAAAGTCTCACGCAGACTAGGCGTAAAGGCTTTTATCGATTCTCGAGGGCCCGAACTAGTATAAATCGTCGTTTCCTTGTGTTACCATCAAGTTCTTCGTACATCGAAGCCCTCTGAACATCGTCCCGGGTACCCCCATGACGAGTTGTCGGTCATCAAACACCAACAAATGGTGTGCTAGGTAGGGGCTTCTGGCGACTTCACGATTGAGAGCTCGGTGAACCTCAACGACATGATTTTCTTGTCGTGTACCACCTTCATCTTTGGCTCCTGGATCTGCGAGGCGGATAACAGTGGCAAGCTTCAAAAGCTGCTTCATGGACATTGCGGTGCCTCAAGCATCACCAAGCATCTCAATGACCACGCTAGATCATCTCGTTGAGAAGTTTTCACACCTCTCAATCTCCGATTCAACTCAGACATGGGATCCCTGTATCAACCACGACTCCCACTTAGACACGTCAAACCTGTCCGAGTTGGAGGTCCCATCCGAAGCCCAAATCGAAGATCCAGTTCGTTTTCCACTCGGACTCAAAAATTCAGCTACAATCTATCAAGATACAATGAGCTATCTCATGTAGCTAGAGGAGGAGATTCCCTTGATGGGTGCTCAAAAGGGACTGGTCCTGTCTATCACATTCGAGGAAGGCATTGTTCGTTGGTCGGGTGCTCGGCCTGATACTTCTTCAACAAATCCATCTTGTCTAATCGGTATGGTGGATCACCTACCCTATCAAGATGGCAGTACTCTTCCAACCGGCGACGACCACAACTCTACAGAGATCATGGACAGCGCGACGACTATAGAATCTAGGACTCAATCGGCCACAAGACACTCCCGTGAAGTCTTTATGGCCGGTCAACCACCCAGATCCCTATGCCTAATCCACCAAACATCTAGGAAAGAAAAGAAACTTTATCTAATATCTGCGCAGATGCCCCGACACACAATAGAGAAATGGAAGAACAGAAGATGACAAATTCGACGCAACCACGCCTAACACCACAAGGAAGAGTGGGAACGGTATGAAGCAGCCTGCTAAGACGTCGAGCAACGACGCTTGGCTATGGAGGTAGCATACGAACAACGCCTACGAGATAAAGAAGCAGAACGACAACACTGAGATCGTGATGCCCATCGAGCTTCTGCATCACGTAATCTCGAGCCCGAATTCTTGGAAGTAGTTGTCCACATGGTTTTCACTACACCCTACGCCAACGTCTACACCCTGGTAAATGAGATGGCAACCATAGAAAAAGTGGGAGGAAAAGGAGAAGGAGGCACCTCGCTGGCGATAGTGGCCTAGGAACGCTGTTAGCTGCTAGAGAGAGAGAGAGAGAGAGAGAGAGAGAGAGAGAGAGAGAGAGAGAGAGGTGCAGTGACCTAATTCAAGCATAGCCACCGCGGTAGAGGAGGGAGGGACGCGGTGGACATGTGGCGCAAACAAACCCGCACAGCTAGAAAAAAAGTAGTTTTTATCATAGCTTTTAGGTCTTATTGTGTTTTTCGTGGAAATGGATTTGAGTCAAATTTTTATATAATTTTTGCGAAGTTTGTGTATTCCAAAGGGAACTAGGGAATTTATAGAAAGATCCATAGTTTACTTGACTTAGTTGAAAAGGGAGTGTTTGTCTATAACATGACCTGTTTTTCCTTAAGAATTTTCTTTTACAAAGTGCTTTTCCCTCTAATAACCCGGCCATAACTCATACTTGCATCCTTTTAAGTTAAATCCATTTAAACAACACAGTAAAATTTATATGAAATTCGATGGGTACAATAATCAAATATAAATATATTTCAAATAACAACGATGCTTTATTGACACGTATAAATAATTTCATACCAAGTTTTTTAAAATATGTAAATGCATACCGAATAATATTACACTCAAGCTATGAATACACATGCCGAGAAGAATGGAGCGAAATTGTACACCTCTACCACCCATGTTGAAGCAGAGCTCAACCGGTGGATTCATCGTCATATACAAGGAGATGTAATCTTATTGATATAACTAACTAATGCACTGTAGAAACATGACAAACAATTTGAACAAAATATGGCCAAATTCATAAAATTAAGGTATTTATCTATCTAGATCTTAAGCTTAAAACTGCAAGTATTGGATCGGATGTTCAGCTGCGTGCCTGCCTGGATATTGTCGACCACCAGGTTGCAGTTGGCCTTGCCCGTCATCTTCCACAGCCTGATGGCGCCGAACTTGATGCGTATCGGCACGCGGGCGCGCACGGTGAGCGGCACGAACCCGGCCTGCCGCTGCTGCAGCAGCTGCGCCGCGACGTCGCTATCGAGCCGCGTCTCCCCGGCGAGCGAGATGTTCGGGTGCACGGTGGTCCGGTGGCCCTGGTACAGCGCCGGGAAGGCGCCGCGGCACAGCACGGTGCCGTTGAAGGACGCCGTGACGTCGCCGCCGTCGTAGTAGATCCCGATGCGGCGGTTCGGGTTGGTGGCGGTCACGTCGACGTCGAACGCGTCGGTGACCGTGGCCGTGGTGGTGTTCACGTCAAACCGGGTGACGGTGAGCCGGTCCACATTGAAGGTCGGGATCTTGGGCCGGAAAACGAGGTACAGAATCCCCGCGGTAACGCCGAGCGCGACGACGAGCAGGACGAGGGCCAGGAAGGTGTAGCACACGCACCGGCAGCACCGGCTGTGCCTCCGCTGGCGCCGCGGCGGGGGCAGCGGCGCTGGTGCGTACGGCGGCGGGGCGGTCACCGGTAGTAGCTGGTCGTGGCTGGGTTTCTTGGCATGCTCCGGCGGCGCGGACGGCGGCGGCGAGCCCACGCTCACAGGGTGGATCCTGTGGTAGTCTGTCATGCTTGGTCGTGTGCTGCGCTCAAACCTGCTGCACGGCCCTGTACTTCTCTCCGGTGACCGGCCGGTGTGGCGGCGTTGCCTGTACGAAATGCACGAACGCCGCGGCTGCAGGACTGGATAGTTAAAGGCTTAAAGCTATTGTCGTCTCGGTGCTCAGTCGTGTATATATGTCGTCGCCATGTCTTGTTGGTCTGGCTTGGCTCTTCTAGACGGCTGCCCTTGACTCGGCTCGCCATGGACCATGGCGGCATGAGTATTGACTTCCGCGTTTTCCCCTCTCTCTCCCCTGTGTGTTTCGTGGAAGAAGAAATCACATGCCTGCCTTTGTGTTCTCACTCCTGTGATGCTCGTGACATTTCCAGGATATACATATATATATAAGTTTTTGACTCCTCGCCGCCGCGTCCGGGTGCACCTACGCGTTCTAGTGAGCATGCTGCTGTTGGGGGCAGGTGAGTCGTGGTGAGCGTAGCCGCCAGTGTCGTGTTGCAGTTCGACACGCATCGCACGCTCTGCGCCTGCGCGGCGTTTGCACTGCACGTACGTGGATGGTTGCGGGCTTGCATAAAGGTGGGCCTTTCTCATGCTTCGTGTCGAGCTTACGCGTACTGTCACACTGGTCTACGCGTACGTATCCTAATATACAGATCGTGTCATGCCACATGACCTATCGTTTGTCAAAATTCTAGATACGGTGTGATTCAGAATTTATCGTGCGGTACTCAGGCTGTAGCAAAAGGTCGTGCACGAAAGTCTCATCTCAGGCTTGCGATGGCCGGTTCGCCACGGGGCATGATGGAAGAGTCACCGTCGGCACGAGACCACCAGGAGCATGTACAGACGTATACCGTCGGCCTGAATGAACGGACGGTCGGTGCGGCAACAGCGATCCCTGGCCGTGTCGTCGTCATGCCGACCTCACCCCTGTCGTGTCACGGCAGAGAAGGCGAATATAACTAATTGTCTAATTGCACGGAAGATGCCTAATCCCTGCAGGCACGCATGCTTCATTTGACCACTGGCCGGTTGTTGTTGTTAATGCGTTGAACGTTCTGATAGCCGGGGGCTGCATCCGGGAGCCGAAAGCTGTTTTCGTCCGTCATGACGTGATCAACGGTTGCCTGCAAACTTCCGCCATTTCATATTTGCACGGCAAGGTACGCGCGTTCCTTCCTTGCTGCATTCACCCAACTAATTACGTGTTACCACTACTAGTATAAACTGAGCCGGCCTGCCTCGTCCCAGCTTCGCTTCGTAGGCAGTTTGTGGGTGAAAAGTTTTTTTTTTAATATTTTAAAAACCGAGAGACGAATTTATTAAATCAATTAATTTGTCATTAACATATATATGTTACTGTAGCAATTATAGCTAATCGTGGACTAATTAGACCAACTCCAACAGCTTTTATTTTTATTGTGGAGACTATTTTAGAATTTGCACAACAAAAAGTAAGCTCCAACAGATGTGTTATCTAGTTTTATAAAATAAAAAGTTAGCTATACCTTAATTTTTAGTGGTCATATATATAGTCAACCACTGACACTAGCTATCTAGTTTTATAAAATAGAAAGTTAGCTATACCTTGATTTTTAGTGGCCATACGTAGTCAATCACTGACACTAGCTATCTGATTTTGTAAAGTAGCAAAACTGTTGTGGACTTCTTCTTTTTTAAGAAGTTTTCTATTTTATAAAATGGCTAAATAATAGAATTTGGCTACTAATTTTATCCAAGCTCTTGGAGTTGCTCTTAGGCTTAAAAGATTCGTCTCGCGGTTTTCATGTAAACTGTGCAATTAGTTATTTAATTTATATTTAATGCTTAATGCATGTGTCCAAATATTTGATGGGATGGAGTGAAAAAATTTTAGATGGAAACTAAACAGGTCCTCAGCATCCGGAGGCAGAAAAGCTATAGGAGTTCCGTCTCCCAGTTTTCAAGACTTAGTATAGATGAGTTTTATCTCATGAAAATCATTTTATCCCATGAAACTTTTTTCATCCCATGAAATTTTTATGACTTTTAGTATTTATCTGTTGATAGATTTTTCGGTACTAAATCTGTCATATTTCTATATGTTTGATTGTGTTTTAAGATTTATGCAACGATTGTCTACTGGTTTGCATTTATAAAAATTCTGACAGAGTTGACCACATAAAAGCTGTCAATAGATAACTAGACACTCATAATTTTATCATCTCTCTTCATCTATTATGCCATGTCAACTCATTTAATGTCATGAAACTCTAATTAAGAATGGCTTTAAAGACATGTGTGATGTGGGACCCACCGTGCACACAGCATGGGCGGGCCCAGTTTGGTTCCGTGTGGTAAAGTTTAACTCCTATCATATGTAATGTTTGGACACATGCACAGAGACTAAATATAGACTATTTATGAAACTAAAAACACAATTAGAAAATAATTTGTGAGATAAACCTTTTAAGCCTAATTTATCTATAATTAGACATTAATTGCCAAATAAAATAAAAATACTACAGTAACTGTTAAACTTTAACACCTCCAGCTAAACACCCTCTAAGTGGGGCTCAACGTGCAGAGAGAGGTGGTCACTTGGGCTGCACACGTGGCAGGCAGTTGACAGGTCATTGGCAATGTCCTGCTCTAGGTATATCTTACTCCTTTCAGCCACAAAAACATGCAATTCTCATATTTCGATAAGTCAAACAGTTTCAACTTTGACAAAGTTATATACAAATATATTAACACTCATGAGGTAAAATAAGTATCATTAGATTAGTTATAGAATATATTTTTTATATAAATTTATTTTGAGATATAAATGCCAATACTACTTACTATAAATTTGGTTAAAGTTGGGCAAATTTGGTTAAAATCAGGCTAGTTTGATTGACATGTTTCCTATAATTACATTCTTTTTTTTTTTTTTGACAAAGGGAATACATCGGATTGCAGTCGGGGCAGGGCATCGTGTGCTCCCTTTTGACTTCAAATTTAGGTCGTTTGTTAGGGCAAATGAAAATTATATATTATAGTATATTTTGCAATCAATCTGTTATAGTTTGACCGATTGAATCGGCCATATTAAACTGATGTTGTTTTAAAAGTGTAGTCAATGAATATATAAAATAAAGTAGATGTGATGTCAACATCCCCAATTCTAATTCTAACTAAAGTAAAATGGTTTGGTATGGAGATGTTAATATATCACAGCTTCACTAATCAGTAGCAACTTGCAATGGATAAACAGGTCATGACATAAGATTTAATTCTTTCATCTATTCTTTTTCCGTCATATCAGGAAAAGCCATATATGTTTGCTACAATGAACAAGACACCATTTCTTCATCTATTTCCACTTGTTAAAATCAGGCCTAGCTTAAACTAAGGGTTTTTTTTTCATCTGAACACTCATTTTGACGGCATGATACCAATATC
Source organism: Sorghum bicolor (assembly GCF_000003195.3). NCBI lineage: Eukaryota > Viridiplantae > Streptophyta > Magnoliopsida > Poales > Poaceae > Sorghum > Sorghum bicolor. Next base: position 60,046,751 of record NC_012875.2, read on the forward strand.
TCTACCGCTCAAAAGAATGTCCATGGAGCATGGCGTAAAGCAATCAAACCAACATTTTTTTTACTTGCTTATCTTATCTCAATCTCGATCTCCATCTCCTAGTGTCCCGAGGCTTTAGAAGTTGTACAGGCGCAGCCGGAATCCGGAGCCACCACTCCCTTAACCTTCTCACCAACTTTTCGCTGCTCTTTTTCCTCAATGGCATCTGTCTTGTGTATTCTTCTAGAAGAATCAGTAGAACAATGGTTCTCAATGGCATGAATGTGAATAACATGGCCACAACGACAAGTGCAGCTGCAACTCTGTTGGTGCTCTGAATTCAAGCAACAAATTTCACTGGTCAGGATGGCAATGTTTCAAACAATATGGCTACATAACAGAAGAGATCAAGAGACACCTGAGGAAATGCTGCAAGCATGAGGGACCGGAGCTTGAGGAGAAAAATGTTCCCTGCTTGCACATGTGCTTCCAGCTGCGAGATGGCCTGTTGCAAAGCTAGGAGCTGTTCCACAGTTCTTCTTCGAGGAGGAGTTATGATCTCAAATGCTTCTACCGAGCGCCCATTCCCATAATGTTTGTTCCATAGCATGAAGAGAGTAGAACCAAGCAAAAATCCAGGAAACATGAACCAGATCCAACCACTGCAGTAAAGGACAACGACTTACTAAAACATAGGCAACTTTTGCTACTTGCACAAATACCTTTTTTCTAACCCAAATTTGTCAAAAATAACTTGATGATATTATAGGTGATATCACTACATATCAGAAAACAATACCTGTATGCCATGTAGAGGAAACATAACAAGAAGACAAAAGATTTAAAGGGCTCTTCCCACCCGGCCAAAGCGAGCAGCCTTTTGCCTATTTCAATCAAAGGAAATAGTAGTTCCTGGAGGGAGTTAAATAGTGTTAGTGCATTAACAATCCTTAAACAAACCCTGATCATGAGCTCCCTTGATGACATATGTTGACAGCCTGAAACATGCCCTGCTATTTAGTACAGTGATTCAATGAAAGTTTAGGTTCTGCCACGCGCCATAATTTTAGTTTCAGATTTACCTAAGTTAAATTCTATGCAAGATAATGAACTATTTTCGAGCAAAATCAATACCTTTAGGACAGCTACATTAGTGTCTATGTCTTCCACTTTGACCTGATCAAGCGTAGCCCTTGCTGCTTCCACTCTACCTGAATACCCAACCGATCGCTCTAGAGCCATCTGAACTGAGCTAGTTCCTCCAATCTGCACGTCTCGCACAGTGAAATCTCTCTCCTCAGCATTGTCCTCCTCTTTCAGTTTCAGCAAACCCATTGTCACCATGGTATACGCAGAAAGTGGGAAGGGGTCAGCAAGCATCAATTCATCAGAACTGCTCTGACCAAAATCCTGGCTTCCTCTGAATCTTGGGCAATGCTGCTTGAGCTGGCCATACAATGCCTCCAGAATCTTGTCCCCTTTCGGCAGTTTCTCTGCCAAGTTGAATGCAAGGATGGTCTTGAAATGTGCTGGTAGTATGTGGAATCCCTGTTTAACAGTGCGGTACCGCAAAATCCCTAATGTTGCGACGGAGAGAGCCTCTGCCTTCTGGAAACTGGCAAGCCTGTACTTCCTGATGAACTTGTGTGCGTGCAGCACCTCTTTGATGGCTGCAAACCAGTAGTCTCGGCGAGTGTGGCCTTTGAATTGTGGGAATTCAAAGAAGACAGGTTCACTGCTGTCGCAGTACACATATGTTAGTTAGTCTAGTATGTGCAAATTGCAATTATGATAAAAATATTGACTTTTTTGTATATAACATAATGTACTGTTATGTAGCTACTCACGTCAAGCTGGACTTGTACATGACAGCTTTGTCAAAGAGATGAGCACCCCATGGCCCAGTGGACTCACGTTTTACCGATTGTTTCAAGTCCCTTGCCAGATCATACACAGCAGCCTCGCAGTATGAGAAATCAACACCAATAGCCTCAAAGTAGAGTGCGTGATTCGTCAGTGTGAGCCTCCCTACAGAATGTGCAGTTCCATACACATTAAGAACCTCGTGAAAAAGCACAGGTCAGCAGCGCTGATCAAAATTACCATAAGGAGGGTGCTTAACCAGGCCACGTGGACGTCCCGATGTGCTGAAGAACTGGCTTGGTTGTCGCAGCCCCGTGGATGTCAAGGATCACTTCGTCCTCAGATAGTTGCAGGGCAGGGGCTTTGTGCCCCCCTAACATACGTTTTGCAGAGAAGAACGCCCTAGCGTCAGAGATGATACAGACATACAGTGAGCGATGCTCGTAATTCAGAAGAAGAATGTGATAGCTTGTGACAATGTGAACATGGTGAGGATGGATCGATGCGTATATATACGTACTCGTCTAAGCTTCTGAGATACTTGTGGTAGATAAGGAAATGCAGCCGTCCTCCGGTGGAGTTGGTGAGCGCGTCAAATAGGTTACGGACGGTGATGGGATGTGCCATGGCAGGGCAGGCAGGAGCAATCTTGGCAAATGCCTCGGGTCCAACTGTCCTTCTGCCATCGACCTAGCCATTGCATCACGCAAGATCAAGCTCAGGTAACACGAAGGAATCAACTGATGGAAGGGCTTGATCAAGAGCACAATCATATACAGGGGGAAGCAACCGAGAGACCTGAATTGCCATCTGCGTTGGGCTTGAATAGAAAATGGATGCACCGTCGTCGTCATCAGCATCGTCGCGGAGAACGCTGAATGCCGTTTTCTGCATCGTGAGAAAACCAATGACGAATCCTGATTCAGTATCTACATGCCGTTTTCAGTATCTAACAGGGAGAAGACAAGGGCCGATCTGACCTGGAACACGGCGTCGGTCTCCTCGTCGGGCGCCTCCCAGGCGAGCATCATGTCGTAAGTGAGCGTGTGGAACTCCCTGTCGCCGAGGTGGTCCGGGCGCCTGGCCTCCACGCGCAGGGCGACGTGGGAGCAGTACTCCACGACGCTCCTGGCGTACTCCAGCGGCCCGCCGGCCTGCTCCTCCGCGTCCAGCCGCCGGAGCAGCTGATCCACCGGCACGCCCGCGATCCTGCCATGGTTCACGCACAATGCAATGCGATGAGATCCTACCATGTCACGGTGAACGAAAAAAGAAAGAAAGAACAGAGCCATGGCGCGCGCGCAACGTCGATCGGGATGGACGGACCCAGCGCATCGGCGGACGACGGAGGAGGCGGCGGCCGAGAGGGGAGGGATGGCCGACGGCGGCGGCACTTCTGACCCCATGGCGGCCGTCTCGGCGCCGCCACCGCGCTCCTGGTCCTCGTTCCCCCTGCTGAGATCGCCGCCGCCGAGGAGGAGGCGATCAAAGAGACCCATCCGTGGTGGCGGCCGGACACGGATGCATCTCTTTCCCTTTCCGTGGACGGAGATGGCTACGCTTACGCGTGCATTCCCGCCGGTGTCGGACGTCCAGGGAAGTGAGGAGCCGCGCACACGCCGCGAACCTATGCCTATCCGTCCACGGTCACTTGCCAGCAAAGTAACTTCCACATTCCTGTCCCTTCAAGCCATCGGTGAAATGGATTTCTCGCAAAAGCAACTAATATTTCTTTTTAAATAAAAAGCGTGTTACTATCTCCGTCCAAAGATGCAATTTAGCTCCAGTCCAAAGCAAACTATCTTTATGTTTGACTATAATTATCAACATGCATGACTCGACATAGATATACTATAAAATTATTTCATACAAATTTAAGTAGATATAATTATATAAATATTTCATAAGAAATCTAATGATACGTATTTAATATAACAAAATAAATATTAGTATCTTTTTATCAAAATTTAATCAAACTTCTAATCATTTGACTTAGAACTGCATGTTTTTGACGGACTGGAGAAGTTCACAGTTTGTATCTCAAATACGTATGTTTGCAAGATTTGCTATCCTTCGGAACAATTATAAAGAACTGACATACAGCGCGTTCCACCATTTTCATGAAAAAGCCTTTAACTTAACTCCGTAGATACAAATCTTATTACCACTACCATCAATGGAGTCCTCTCCCTCCTCATTTACCAGCTCAAAGACTATGTGAACAAAAAACATCCTGCAACTGCAAAGAACAGACGCAGGCTTACAACATAATTATCTGTCCCCGAAAAATGAAGTAAAAAGGAGGCAGAAACATGGATCCCAGCGGTGAGAACCACCCCGGGGACTTTGGAGTCAAGTCATGGTGATCACTTCACGATGCAGATCTTGATGACAGAGGCGACGCCAATACGGTGAAGAGCCACGATGGAATCACCAGGCTTGCAAAGCTGCTTCTGCACAGCCGACTTCAGCGCAGCCTCCAAGATCACCTCTGTCGACTCTGAATCTGTAGCCTTTGCAGAGCCCTCAGCAAGGAGGGGAATGAGACCTCTGTAGATCAGGCTGTGCCTAGCTGGGCCCTCGGAGCTGATGGTCCAGTCGAAAGAATCCGTCGTTAGCACAGGTACGACAACAGAGAGGATGGGAACCCTGGGGCGGTACTTGGCGACCAGCTTGGCCGTGGTGCCACCGCGAGTCAAGACGACAATCAGGGCGGCCTTGGCCTTGTTGGCAGTTCGCACAGCAGATGATGCAAGAGACTCCAGAGGACTCATTGGAAGAGGCGCGGACCTGATCATCGCCTTGAAAACTGCCTCGTGGTCCAGGGAAGATTCTGCTTCAATGCAGATACGAGCCATGATCTTCACAGCCACCTCAGGGTAGGCTCCAGCAGCACTCTCACCACTGAGCATGACACAGTCAGTTCCATCAAGAACGGCATTTGCAACATCAGTGGCCTCAGCACGTGTTGGCCTAGGAGATTTGATCATTGACTCGAGCATCTGGGTAGCAGTAACAACAGGTTTGCCAGCAATGTTGCACTTGTAGATCATCATCTTCTGTGCAAGGAAAATCTTCTCAACTGGAATCTCCATTCCCAGATCACCTCTAGCAACCATAAAAGCATCAGTCTCCCTCAAGATCTCATCAAAGTTTACAACACCCTCTTGGTTTTCAACCTGCATAGCAGAACCATAGCATGAAAAAAATCAGATCCATGACAGCATAACTAACATGATCATAAGTTCTATATGTCCATTATCATCATGTAATATGAACAACACTATAGCAGGAAACCGATTCCAGATATTGCAGTGAAGAAGCAATACATGACATGAACTAGTCTGAACCATAAAAGAATTATCCAGTATTTCGGAGAATTCGGCCAGGAGTAAAACAGCATAACAGGTGGAAACGTAAAGTAACAGAATTGCATTTCGCTAGCCAACTGTCAAGTAAAAATACTTGTGAAGTCATAGCCTGGGCAAGCACTATATCCTAGTTGGTAAAAGAGTACTCAACATACTACTTTCATATGTTACTGATAAATAACATAACATGGCAAAAACTGGCCATCAAGTTGTTTACAGTAAAACTAAGACGAGAAGGTTTCATATGAGAGATGCAAGCAAATCATGTTGTGCAAAATTATAGACAGAGAAATAGCTGATATAACCCTTTGAAGTACAACAGTGATAGTATATACAAACCTTTGACATCAACTTAATGCGCTTGGCATGCTGCCCAAGAACCTGTCTGACAGTCACCAGATCTGATCCTTTACGGACAAAGGATAGAGCAATCATGTCAATATCATTTGGAACACCCCAGCCCAAAATGTCTTCTTTATCTTTCTCAGTTAATGTAGGAAGATCCACAACAATTCCTGGCAAATTGCAGTTCTTTCTCTCACCAAGCATTGCAGTGTTCTCACACCTACACCTCACAGTTCCAGCATCAGGATCGCAAGACAGAACGGCCAGAGAGATAGTACCATCTGCGCAGAGTATGACATTTCCAGGCTTCACGTCAACAGGCAGTTTCTTGTAACTCATAGCAATCATATTTTCATCACCCTTGATATCATAATCAGTGGTGACAGTGATTTCTTGACCCTTGGTTAGCTTAATTGGTTTACCATCCTTCAAAAACCCTGTACGAATCTCAGGACCCTGCAGCAACAAAAGGTTAGTTAAGAACACTTCATGTAACCACCTTAAATGCCATACAAAGAAGAATACAGTCAGAAGTTCTGCAAAATATCATGGAGTCACACATAACTACATGAGCAGCAAAGAGCAGGCAATTTTAATGATGAAGCCAAACCAACAAATATGACCATGTGAACCATGAATTAAAACATGCGAAAATGAAGAGGTAGCAATTTAGTGGCAACTGACAAGAAATTAAGGAATAAAGATCCCTAGAAGTTTCGTTATTGATCAGCTCTTGTGTGAAGAAAATGAAACATCAATTTGAAATTGACTACCCTGAATATCTGGGGAGGCTGAATGCTTTGGCATTGCAACCTCTCAGTTGCAACCTCTCAGACTTAGAGACAACCAAACCATTCCAAATCCGAAACCAGAAGTAATACATTAATCCCTGGACCATTGCAGAACCATAACCAGAAGTGGCAAAAGTAATCTGAACAAAACATAACAAATTTGGAACTGAATCCAACCATTCACATGGAGAATTGTTGACACAAGAGTGAGCAATGGCAACAAGGCAAATCTAATCCTTGGCACTAATGTGTCACACGTCACAAATGTAACCTAATCACAGATTCATGACACTGAAACCACTGAGCTCAAAACGGTGATGTCCAAGAAAAATATTTTGGCTTGCAATTTGCCAATCTTCAAGTCTAGTGAAGGAATTGACTTTTTAAAACCTAACTTCCACATCAGCTAAAGTAGGAGTACTCAACATCCACCAACTTTGCAATACACTCTGGGTAGTTAAAGCTAAACACACAACTGAAAGTGCTAATGTACAAAATCTGAAACTAACTTTAACCAACATGGAGTACCGTTTCCTTTTCACAAACACGATAACCAACAGCATATATATTGACTAAAGTAGCAGCAACTGTCAATAAATCAAGGAATAAAGACCTTGGAAGCTCGATGCAGATGAACTCCATAGCAGTCAATCAAACCATTTAAGTCCAAACAAATTCCAGACTTGCAGTGACGTGAACAACAAGCAGACAAAATCTGAAACTAGCTTCAACCAACAAGACGTGCAGCTTGTATTCTATATGGAGTATTCAAGGCACAAACATCAGCTCTTTGCAAGAGGGCCCGTATAGAGCCGCATGCAAATCCATTGGCACGATTATGTCAAACTGCCAAAAGTCAGCACATGTTATTCAAGGAAAAAGCTACTTGCACGCATTAGTTTTGGTACTATTACACGCGTTAATCATATACTGTGTATATGTAGCATGCTAAGTTAAGATCTAAACCTTCTACCAAAAAACCATTGAGATCAAAATACTAAGCTCCCTGAGTGGAAACCATATTGAGATAATACCAAGCTCCCCGAGTGCCGTGAGTGGAAACCATATATTGAGATAAAAACAGTCCCCGTCAGCCCCGAACAGATCACTCTAGCTCGTCCCACTGAACAGATCACTAGATCCCTCCAGTGGCAAACAAAAACAGTCCCCGTCAGCCCCGATCCAACCAATCGGCAAGCGTAGCCAACCCAAACATGCAGCAAAAGCAGGTAACCGCAGCAGAGCAAGCAAATCCATGACACATAAGACATAGAGAGAGAGGAAGGGACCTTGGTGTCGAGCATGACGGCGCAGAGGATGCCGGTGTTGTGCATGGCCTGTCGGAGGTTGTCGAGCGTCTCCTGGTGGTACTCGTGGGTGCCGTGGGAGAAGTTGAAGCGCGCGACGTTCATGCCGGCGCGAAGCAGCTTCTCGAGCATAGGCACGGTGCGGGAGGCCGGGCCGAGCGTGCAGACGAGCTTGGTCTTGGGCACCCGCGCGTCGCCGGCGCCGCGGTCCAGGTCCGCCAGGATCTTCGCCATGTCGATGTTCGCCATCGCGCGCCGCTCCGGATCTCTCTCCCTCTCTGCTCCGCGGTCCGGGACGGGGGAATGGGGGGAAGCGGTGGTGGCGTCTGCGTCGGCGTCGGCGTCGGCGTCGAGCGGCGGAAAGCAGCGAGATGGGATTCGAGATTTGGTAGCGGAGTTTTATAGAAAGGGGAGGAGTGTGGGGAATTGCGATTCCGTGGGCGACGAGGACGACGGAGATGGAAGGCGCAGGCAGTAGGCAGTAGGCACCGGGCACAGGGACGAGTCGCCGGACACGTGGTGCCCACTGAATTTGGTGTTTTTTTTTTCTCTTCCCCTTCCATTTTTTCCTTCGAGTGCGAACGATGGTCCCACCGGCATGTTACAATATTATTATCACAGCAGCGCACTGCACGTCATGAAGATGCAAAGAGCATGGCGGGCCTACCAGTCAGTGACTCCTTCGTCCACTGGCTATGTGATGGTGCGTCCACTTGTTTGCGGTTTCCCTTAAAATGGTGAAAAATAGAAAGGTGGAGAAGAAGTTGCCATTGAAATGGAAGTTAACATGAGATTATTCGTCGAATATTGAGCAGTATTTTTCTTTCATGAATAATATTTTTATTTATGGTTTTTCAGTCAAATAAACAGACCGTTTGTTGTTATATTATAGTACTACAAATCAAACCATCTATTTTTTTCCAAACAACACCAACAAATATCGTATATGTATTATGAAATACATTTTTTATAATTATTTAAAATTTTAGTCGCCAGTACTCTTTTTACATGAATTTAATTACATCTGGACGAGGTTAGTTTTGCTGAGCAGTGACTGAGCTGTAGTGGGCAGTGGCCAGTGGGATTTCGCCCGCCTTTTTCGATGCGAGGTGTGGATGATGGTGGGGTCTGGGGTGGAAATGTGGGATGATTCCTGGCGAAAGCAGGATATGCCGCGGCACGGCGGCAGCTGGCACAGCAGTCAAGAGCGCGCGCCACCGGCGAGTCGCCGACCGTGGGCGTGGGCGGCGCCGAACGGACGGACCGGACGACAAAACCGGCGACGCCAGAAACCGGGACCTGGGCCTCTGTTTTGAATGCTTTCGCGTTCCCCTTCGTTTTCCTCGACACGACAGCGTTCGTTGCCGGCGTCGCTGCCCGTTTCTTTCGTCACGGTCGTTTTCTTCTCTTGTTTTTCTGACATGAGTTGAGAGGAATATATAATTCAATTATTCATGCGAATATGTTGTCTTTTCTGATGAGATAAGAGGAATAATTCAATTATTCAATCGCATGCGAATATGTTGTCAAAAAAAAAGTGCATGCGAGTATATACCGAGACTGACGTTTTAGCCTGCATGGTCAACTTTATTGCACCAGTGGTCGCTGTCCAGTCTTCCATTCCACAAAGGCATATGGACGAGTAGAACAAGAACCTTCTTTTCTTTTCTTTTTCTCTCTGCATTTAGGCCTTATTTACATAAAAAAAGTTTTTAAATTTTGACACTGTAGCACTTTCGTTTTTAGATCTTGTTTAGTTCTCAAAATTTTTTGTTTCGGGGTACTGTAACATTTTCGTTTTTATTTGACAATTATTGTCTAATCATGGACTAACTAGGTTTAAAAGATTCGTCTCGCGATTTTTTCAGGCAAACTATATAATTAGTTTTTGTTTTCGTCTATATTTAATGCTTCATGCGTATACCACAAGATTCAATGTGACGGAGAATCTTGAAAAAATTTTGGTTTTTTGCGTGAACTAAACAAGGCCTTATTTGACAAACATTGTTCAATCATGGAATAAATAGGCTTAAAAGATTTGTCTCGCAATTTACAGACAAATTGTGCAATTGGTTTTTGTTTTATCTATATTTAATGTTCTATGTATGTGCCTTAAGATTCGATGTGACGGTGAATCTTAAAAACTTTTTGGTTTTAGGGTGAACTAAACAAGGCCTATGTAGGCATTCTTTCGATCTATAATCTTTTTGGATTTTGACACTGTACCACTTTCGTTTGTATTTGACAAACATTATCTAATCATAGACTAACTAGGCTTAAAAAATTCGTCTCACAATTTACAAGTAAACTATGTAATTTTCTATTTATATTTAATGCTTCATACATGTGTCGTAAGATTCGATGTGGCGAAAAATCTTGTAAACTTTTAAGTTTTTAAGTGCATCTAAACAAGCCCTAACAAGCCTAGAATTAGAAGGTTCCCTGTTCAGAACCTCCTGGTCCTGTTGACAAACGGGCAGAACCATGGGATCTAAAGACCGAGGAAAGAAAAGAATGGTTCTAGATTATTTTGAACCTGATGAACCAAAAGAACATCTGAGTCGTTGCTCGTGATTCGTGAACTCGTCACATGCTAGTACTTGGATTCATCCACAGCACGCAGCATAAAAAGAGACATGATAGCTGAGATCTCCATGCCTGAACACATCTAGAAGGTGGACAGATGGAGCTATGAAAATACTATGCCATATTGCCATATCCGTCTTAAAATAGATGATATTATATAACTTAATTATTCTAAAATTCTTAACATTCTCATTTTTAATGTACCTTTTTTTTCTCAATGTACATTTTTCGTAATATATCTCTATCTATATTTCTTTCAATACACATTTTTTCTCTATTCTAATACATCTATATCTCTATCCCTATTTCTCTCTATATCCTTCCTTCTTGTTTTTTGTGCACCATGGTCTTTGACTCTTCATAAATTTTTGCATCCAAATCTAAGAGTATGTCCAAAAGATTAGCCAAAAAGACTAGCCAAACTTACTGATTTAGCTACTTTCTAAAATAGATTTGATAAAAAAAATATTAGAGTCATCCAATAGACTCTGTAAAGGATGGCTAGTGAGGTAGGCTATCCAAAATAGAGAGAGAATAATGTGGATAGAGAGCTACTAAATTTAGAGAGTTGTTTACATAGTCTGTTGGAGACGTTTTTCCTTCAACAATAACTAAATTTACCTAAAAATGATTTAGCTAATCTATTGACGATACTCTAAAACGTAAGATATTTTATGGATGAAGTTTTTCAATATATCTCTATTTTTTCTATCTTTTTCCTTTTTGGTTTCTGTGCGACACGATTTTCATTCTTCAGAAATTCTAGTGTATAAATCTAGAATATTAAATATTTTGGATGAAGGGAGCACTCTTCCTGATACGTGTGTCAAGCAAACATTACTTGTACTTAAACTTGGACGTGAAGCTTGTTCGGTTCTCAAAATTTGAGCAAGCCGCGATATTTTTATAATCACTTGCTATCAGAGTTTACCAATATCTCATAATTGACATGTCAAATTTATGACAAATATTTCATTTTGATTTAAATTTTGGTTTGCCAACTAAGCAGGTCAGTAATTTATTGTAACGTAGGTGTACACGATGAATGTACTACGTGTGCGTGTTCTGGAATCTAGGTAACACAAGTTCGTGCAACGGAGGTTGTTGTGAAAGCAAATGAAAATGGTTTAAAAACCCTTTTTTTATTACAGTAATTATTTGTCGCTGATACTTTTTTTTTTCTTCTACTTACAAAGACGCCATGAGGTGTACTGCGTGTCCACGTCTTCACAAAAGCTGTGAATTGGACTACTCGAGTCAGCGAGTCACCAATGAATCAAAAGTAGGTCAAAAACAGGTAGTTGCTCGTGCTTTTTATATTTGATGACGATGCCAACTAGAGGAGCATTTCAGCTGCTCGTGGAATTGTTTTATGTGGACCAGAAGATTCATGAGTTTCTGCGTAATAAACTACTACGTACAAAGCTTTGGTGACTAGTTTGCCTACACATCCAGAAAGGAGACAGGTGGTGCTCTGCTTTGTTTTATTAGGAAAAACCAAAAACCTTGTGGAATGAGGAAGGGATCGTGGCAGCATGCCAGCATGGGTGCATGGACTGCACGCCATGTATCACAAAATTTAATTGTATCACACTCGTCTCTGATGTAAGTTGTAACCCTTCAAGTCACAAACTGATCGAGAGTTTAATCAATTTTTGAGAAAGTTTGATTTAGGTTAACGGGAAAGAGGCGATAATAATATGATGATTGATGGACCGGGCCAGCACTGCATACAAAAGCGTAAGCCATGTTGTACCAATTTCATGGAGCTTTTTTAAGCTAGACTAGATGTTAGAAAAATTTAGCTGTCTAGAGAAACTATTGTCAGAAGAATTGCTCAGAGTCCTAGGCACGTTCCGAGACCACTCATACAACCTCATCCGTGTTTCTGCATGTGGTCAACACAAGAACCTATTCGAGTTATTATATCAATAGTTTGAGCGCGCGATCAATACCGGTGTTCATTCAAGTTCTTATACAATATATGCGAGATAGTATATTTTTTACGACATATATGCGGGTGCTATTAGACTCTCTCCAACAATAAGAAGGCAAACACGAGACCTATTTAGACAAAAAAAAAAGGGCCACACACTCAAAAGACTTCATTCTCCAACTGCCCAAACGCAAAAGGAGAGCACCCAAACTGCAGCCGGTGGCCGCGTCCCACAACTAGCAAACGCCTCATTCCCTCCTTTCCTCTAGCGACTCTGCCCTGTGGCTGCTCCCTCTCTTGCACACCCGGCGAGCTTCCTCCCCTGCGCGGCCAGTGAGTGCCTCATTCCCTTCCTTCCTCCGGCGACCTGTCATGCGTCTGCTCCCTCATAGCCGGTGAGCTTCCTCCCTTGCATGGCCGACGATCGCCGGAGTTTCATCCCTCCCTCCGGTGGCCCCGCCCTATGGGTGTTCCCTCCCCTGTGAGATCCGGCGAGCGCTGGGCAAGCACCTTCCCCCCACATGGTGGGGGAGCGGGTCCAGATCCGCGCGCGGCAGCCAAGGCCGGTGACTCTAGAAGTGCCCTCACGGCGACCTCTCTTGGCAGTACCGGCCGCTCCACCTCGACTCTTTTCCTACATGCCCACCACCACGGCGCCATAGATTTTGCGTCGTGGAGAAAGACAATGCAAATAAGCGCCGTGGTTCGTCTCCTACTTAAAATACGTGCTCCATTTACGTCGTATGTTAGATGGCTGTTTTTATTGTACATACCCTATTTTGCGTTTGTCTTTCGATTTGTATGAGCTATTAGAGACAGTCTTAGCACTTAAAAAAATGCTCCTTCAGCTATTGCACGGCTCTCTTCCATGGACTCTGTACTGTTCTCCCAGTTTTATCTAAAAAAAGTTCATGAATCATGAATGATCACGAGATTAGCAACAACATCTTATTATCATGGGCTGTATCACACGAGTCCAGTTATTCAGTTAGAACAGTCACGAGATTTGGAGATCTCCGAGATTAGCGTCCCCTCGGCCAAACAGTCCCGGACTGGCCTGGGTCGCGGCCGCCGTTCACACCCCGCGTGCTCCACTACTCCCTATCTCTCGGGGAGCACTAGGCTACAGCCGCCGCCGCCGCCGCCTACGCCAGGTGACCAGACCTTCGTCGTGTCTATTTCGCCGGCGACGAGCACCCACCAGGTTTGCCCGTCCCTCCTCTTCCCTCTCTGCTGTACGAAACCGAGCACCCAAAACCTAGCTTAAGAATCGGATCTGATCCAGGAGTAATTGCAAGTGTATGCATGTGTTATTTTGTCTACTAGGTGTGGCGAGAGGGAGATGGATCACCACCACCCGCAGCAGCAGCAGTACGGCGACCCTTATCGTGGGCTCGTGCCGTCCCCGCAGCCCGACCACCACCTCCACGCCCTCCAGTACCACCAGCCGCAGCCGCAGCTGCAGCAACAGCCGGCGCTGATGTCTCCACCACAGCCACAGCCGGCACTGATGTCTCCACAGCCGCAGCAGGCACTGATGTCTCCACCGCAGCCGCAGCAGCATCACCACGCCTCGCTTGCCTCCCACTTCCACCTCCTTCATGTAAGTAAAGCGACGGTTTGGAATTGTGAGGAGTTTTTGTGTTTGGGGGGCCTTTGCTCTTATAGTATTAGATAGCATAGATGATAGATATCCTCAAATAGGCCTGCTATTTTTTTTTACAGCAATGTCATTGATGCTATTGCAGTGTGCCTTCTGTGCATGTATAATTTCAAAATTGGGTAATTCGGATTTTGCTAACCATTAAAGGTAGTAATTAATTTGTTGTGTTTTTGTTTCTCAACCATTGCAATTTCTTCACACAATGATTTGTCAGTTTGGCTTTGGCCGGTGGTGGAGATTGCCACATTAGGTGTACATGAGCGATATACAGGGGTGTAACAAATTAACGATGGTAATGGCTAGAGAAAAATGTTGAGGTTAATCAGGAGAATTGGTTTGACAAGATGGATAAAAATAAAATTTATGTGAGGGCACTTTACGTAATGTAGTTTTTCTTAAGCTGGTAATCACATGCTTGTATTGGCATCTAACATTTAGCCTTATTTACAATGGCATTTTTGTGTAGCAAATCTTTGTATTCACTTGTATGATAACTCTTCTTTTCCTTTTATTCTTTGAGAAAATACTAGAACATATCATGAAATACTGATAGTTTTCTTCTTTACATATTTTTTTGTTCTCTGTTAGTTGGTTACAAGATTAGCTGATGCGATTGGTACAGGAACAAGGGACCAAAATTCTGACGCACTGGTAAGAACCCCCATTTTCTAATTTTCAATTGTTTTATGGATCGGTTATACAGGTTTGAATGTGCAATGTAATTCTTAAATCACCTCCCAGTGGAGAGACAGATATTGAATAGTGCTCTAGTGTTGGTGCGCACATGAATCTTGAGGCCAGCCTAGGGTCTGTGTGGTTCAGTTTTCCTTAGCCAGAGCCATCACGTGCGATTTATAGATCATGACTTCCCAAGCCTGTGGAAGTCATAGCCTTAGCCATGCAACTGCAGGACGATAGGATTATTACTGTGTATTGTTTACTAGCATGCTATTTCTTACAGAAAGATTTGTGGGGTCCCATCCTGTGGATTTTCTGTGTTGAAGAATTTTGTTCCTTTTGCTTATACAATCTCTAAATGTTTTCTTATGTTGAACATAGACCAGCTAAGCACCATACTTTTCCCCGTGTTCCCGTGTTTTGCGGGATCCTAATTCCATAAGTTATTATATTAAGAGAAGCTTTTTTTTTTATGTAGGTTGAAGAGTTGACCAGCCAGTTTGCTAGGTGCCAACAACTGTTGAACTCCATATCAGGAACAATAAGCTCAAAGTCTACTGTAAGTTCTGTTACTTCTTTTTCTTGACTCATTTGCTTAATTCTTAGTGGTCTTCTGAATTCGATAGCAAGTATTAAGTTAAAATGAACTATCGTGGCTAATGAATCTTAATTTGTTTGTTTTGGCATCCAATAAAATTTTCAATTGCACAAGAATTAAGATTGCTTTTTCCAGAAAAGAATGATAAGACGAGGGTATATTAAATCTGTTGCAAGTTTTTGTGTTGCCTCAGAAAATGTTTATAATATTCGTGTTTCTAGAAAATTCCTTCTAAAATGTTTATTCAAATTTATTTAAACATCGACAGGAGCACTGGCTTTATGGCATATCATATAAGAACTCAAATGGGCACTCGTGCTGACTGTATGCTCAAACACGGATGAGGCTGTCCAAGCGGTCTCGGAACACGCCTACTGAGCAACTCACACACACGCTCAGTCCCCTCTGGTGAAAATCTCCTGTGCGACACCTGAGTCGTCTCAGCCAGGGATCGAACTCGGGTGGACGCTCCCACCGAGCCATTGGCTCTTTCGCTAATTCACAATTATTAATTGTCAAGACTGTCTAAAGTCTGGCTAGTTTTGCAGTTTTTATTGCCGGGCTACTAATAAGTAATAACTGATGTTATGAGCCAGTAGTGATTGACGGCATTTAGTGGAGACCCGCATGAGCTGACTTCCTTAACAAGCCTTAATTTTCCAGTTGACACCAGTTGCAGTGCAGTCATTACGATCTACAATATTTTGAACTATTTTGACAATGTAAATAATGCTAATTTTATATGCTGTATGCTGCTGGTTGTTTTGTGAATTTTCAAAGAAATTAGTGGAATATTGCTAGGTCAGCACCATTGCTGATTGCCTCGTTAGTCGTTACCATTACCAGCTGTGATACATTTGATATTGGAAACATGTTTTTTCTAGCATTATTGCTGTTGATAACCATTTGAAATAAGTTAGTAAAATGTGTTGACCCTTTCTTTGTAATTTGTTTTGGATTAATGCGTTATATGTAGCAAGTGTACATATATGCCTTATGAATTTCACCAATAACTAGGTGTATGCTGAGTTGCAACATATTCTAGGCCTCTCTTGAAAAGCTAAGAAACAGTTATTCATGTTCGAAGTTTCAGTACTCATGGTAATTGCTCTATTTGTTGCTGACAGACGGTTGAGGGACAAAGGCAGAGTTTGGATGAAACACGGCAGCTGCTTGATCAAAGAAAGTAAGTTCTGCTGTCTGATTATATATTTTAGAAAACTATGCTTGCGTTGCCGTAACTTCAAAAAGATTTTTTTGGTTTGATAGCTTGTGGCCCATATAACCCAGGTTGTATGGCTTTAGAAAGACTCACCTTTAGAAATCCCAACCTAAGCTGACACGTTGGTCCTACTAGAAGTGACTGATTCCCAACAGTTTAATAGTAAGGGGCCAGCATGACTGCTTCAGTTTGGGAATTCATAGTGGTGGGAATGCGGGATTTTTTAAATCACGACTGACAAACATGGGGATTTATACAAGTCATATGATTTACTGTCTTAGTACCAATATCTTTCTTTCAGGGAGTTGATTACAAAGTACAGAAGCTCCGTTGAAGACCTCCTTAAGGGAGATAAAAGATAAAGAAAATATCATAAGGCTTAATATTTACTTGAAATCTACATAAATTCTGTGGTATGCTAGAGCTGGAAGACGGTCTGGAGTAGGGACCTGACATTGTGATATGGGAATTGAAGTGCTGTGTATTGGAAGTCTGCAATACCTGACATCTGAATAGATACTCTCTGTCGTAACAAAAATGTTGTCACATTTGACTTTGCTGTGGCTTCGATGTATATGTATACCTGACATCTGAATTGATATCTGGTTGGTTAATCAGACGGTGCTGCTGCCTGAGATTTGTTGGCTTCGATCACTGGCTGATGACCCTTAAGTGGCTGCTATTTTTTTTTTCTAAGGCATGGTTATGGTACACATTGGATTTATTATTGCGATGGTGGATGGATCAAATTAATCCACTAAAAAAATGTTGATGCATCCGTTGGAAGCAACAGGTTCACTGCATTAATCTCTCAATTCTCGACCAGTGGGCCTGTTTGGATCGCTCCTTTAAACTTTAGAGCTCGAGCTCTAAAACTGGGTTATTTCTAAACTCTAGCTCATCTCATATTAGAGTTTTAGACATCGAAGGTAAGCTAAATTACTATGATGGGCATATGATGAGTTTGTTCGTTGGGTTTTGCCACCACCAAACCCTCCGAAAATGACAGGATGAAAAGCTTGATGCTCTTTGAAATTTATAGCGAACCCCTCCTCTTTGCCACGTGAAACGGAAGTGATACTGACTAAGCCTAGCCAAGGTGGTGCCTTTACTCCCTTCTTCCGATGTGGATTGCCATCTAGTGTAAGTTCTCATGCAATGAATCCATTTAGAAGGTCATATATATGTTTTGAGGACATAGAACATTATAGTTTGAACATTTGATATGTAGGGAGGCTAGCCATCTTATGATTTTGAGTACATTTATGGCCCCAAGTCGCACTGGTAGTCATAGTACGAAGTTATGGAGTTTCACGGTCTACTCCAATCGCCCACGCGACAATGGTGCTTGTGTTACGGGCATGAACTCTATAAGTATATATTGTGCAAAACAAGGTGCAAAACTTTTGTCGCACCTAGGTCAGTGGTGCGACTAGGTGGGCCCTACCATGGGCCACATAGGAACGGGCCTTCGGTCCACACCATTGTGGCGCCCTCTGTCACGTCAATTGTCAATATATGTGGTGCGACAGAGCGTTGTCGTCGCACCCGCCTCATTGGCGTGACGAAAAGAGTCAAATCTACATTTTGTTTCTAAGAGTAGTTATTATTAAAAATATTGATTGAAATGATTAAAAACAAAAAATCCTAATTGATGAGCACTTTCTGACGTCCGGTTCATCCTCTACCCTTCATCTTTAACCCCCATGTCTATAACAAAGGTGTACTCACCTTCAGCCTCGCGTACGAGACAAAAGCATTGCACTCTCTTCTTTCTGTTGAATTGCTCCCAAGTTTCTGTATTTTGATATTCTATGTGTATGAAGGATTGGAAGAGCAGGCCTCTAGATCCAGCCCGCGTCTGCAACACTTGCTCAGGTGTATTGGGTGATCAGTTTTTTAAGGAGCATCTAAGGCAACCGCTTGCTGCCAATTTACATCTTGTTCCTAGTGACATTCATAAAACTGCACTGCAAACATTTTTCTGCATCGATTATAGTCTTCAAGCAACGTACTATATCGATTACTACGCATGAAGCCACCAGAGCCTTCGGCTTTAATCCCTCTGTGGGGTATATTTCTGATCTTACTATAACTACATACTTGCAGGGGCGGAGCCAGGATTTGAACATAGGAGGGCTGTGCAACCAAGAACAATCATGTGTGTCAAAATATTACATGACAAAGATGTACATAGCACCAAAATAAACGTTTGCGTTGCGATGCAAAAAAAGCAGAAAAACTAACAAAAATAAAAGAGAAATTTAACTAGTCTCAGGCCTCTAACCTTCACTTGATCATTCTATTTCTTTGTCCAGAAAAAGAATCACAATAAAAACAAGTAGTTAAACGGGGGCAAAATTAATTAGTACTAGATCCTAACATCAAATGACAAACATTCAGTTACATATCGTTTAGTCTTAGACAAAACGATCACTTAAACAGGTAAAATGGTCATTTAAATAGAAGGTTAAACAGAAACACCATATCACTGTTAGTGTTTAAAAGTTGAGTACAACGGGCTAAATGACCGTTTAGAGTTTAGACCAATAATGATACAAACATAGGAGATAAAAAAGATAATAGGAAGACTAATGCTAAATAATATAGATCCCATTGTTGGAGATCAATTCAGAAGGATTAAACAAGAAAAATGTTGTTTTTCAATTAACTAGCTAATTAGAGTGTGTGGTAGGGGACAAACTGATATTTGATAGGCAATAATAAAAATAAAAGATATGAAGAAAATATTAGAAAGATCTATATTCTATTTGTATAAGAAACTATTAGAGATTAATATGAAATAAGAATAAAAATCTTAGTACAGATAATATCGTTAACTAGCTAATTAGATAATTAAACATCTAATCTATGAGGTGTATTAAGGGAGTTATGGGAAGGTTGGGGGGTGCCAGGCCCCCCTCAGCCCCCCCTTCCCTCCGCCACTGCATACTTGCGTGCACATATACATTGTCACGGATGTATTGCTATTTTTCTAGATTAAATTAAACATGAAAATGCCTAAATTTCTAGCAGCATTGTAAAATGCCTAAAATTGTAGCGGTAGCTCATATTTGTGATTTCAATTTATCTGATATACCCCGTTCGGGTCTCTTGGATGAAAATGGTGCGAGAAACATGTAGCTCGCTCGTTTACGAGCACGCAGTTGGTGCCTCTCACCCAACCAGTAGTTGAGGCACGCCCTGGTTGCTTGCTGCTCTGCTCTCGAACGTACTATAAAACACGCAGGAACTGAAGCGAATGTCACAGCAGGCAAATTAAAACGCAGAAACACAATCCATCGAGCTTCTCGCGATCGCTGCAGTTGCTTCTCGCGATGTCTCGTTCTTGCTGCCTCGCCGTGTCAGTGCTTCTCGCGATCGCCGCGACATCCAGCGCCACCTTGCCGGCATTGCTGCACGAGGAGCACCTCGAGGAGGCCACGGCCACGGGCCTGCTGGTCGCGGAGGGGGCGTCCACCTGGGTGGCCAACAAGGTCTCGCCGGCGCAGCCGTTGGAGGCGAGGCCAAGCGGCGGCATAGCCACGCAAGGCGACGACCAGAGCTCGTCGGGTGGCAGTAGCAGCAGCGGCGGCGGCGAGCACGGCAAGGAGGAGGGGGGCAGCAAGGAGGGCGAGAAGCAGGGCAAGAGCTGCCTCACCAAGGAGGAGTGCCACAAGAAGAAGATGCTCTGCGGCAAGGGCTGCACGCTCTCGGCGCACAGCAAGTGCGCCGCCAAGTGCACCAAGTCCTGTGTCCCCACCTGCTAGGGAGCCGTGGCCGAGCAGCCGGAGCCGGCGGCGAGACCTCGATCGATCGAGTGCTTCAGTTCTCTGGTATAGTTCTTGTGTGTTGAGTAGACGAAGGAAATAAGGGTACTTCTTGGATATAACAGATTTCTGTGTAAGCGTGTTGTCATTTGATCCAGCGATGAATAGATCATACTCGCAATTTTAATCTTAATAATGTTAGTTCAATTTGTCTGCATGATGTTGGCACTACCAAGTCTACAAGATATCTGAATCTCTGAATTACAGTAAGATCCTCGTAACTAGAGAAACATAGTACAGATTCAAACTGAAATTCTTGTTTAGGCCTTGTTTAGTTCCAAAAAAAATTTACAAAGTTTTTCAAATTCCCCATCACATCGAATCTTTAGACGTATGCATGGAGTACTAAATATAGGCGGAAATAAAAACTAATTACACAGCTTGGTCGGAATTGACGAGACCAATCTTTTGAGCCTAATTAGACTATGATGGGACAACATTTGTCAAATACAAACGAAAGTGCAACAGTGTCGATTTCTCAAAAATTTTGGAACTAAACAAGGCCTTAGCATGCCTTCCAAGTTCCAAATAACAGTACAAATACCCAGATATTTTCCAGATCAAGGGAAATGGAATCTCAATGAAAGCTGTTAATGAAACACCACAAGATATCATTTTCACTAAGTATAACAAAGGGAGTTATCGAGGAAAAAAGATATCGAATCTTCAAAAATGATGTACATAGCTCGCTTCACTCGTCAATGATCACTAAAACGACAACACAACACAACCCAACCATAAACTACCAAATGCAACCACTTCACTGGTGCACATGCACATGCTAACGGTACATGCGAAAGATGTTACAGACAGCAAACTGTGCCAGAGAAGCAATCCCAAGTCACATCTGCTCATCATCATTGATTGGGGCCTATAACATCTCCGGCAGTCGCTGAAACGACATCCACATAATAGTGTGGCTGAAGTCATTGTCCATGGCAGCTTCTCTTCACAAATGACATGGATTATGTGTCAGCATGTGTACAAAAGGCGCGATCAGCAGCAACAAAGTGCCTTTGTCCCTGCTGTGGCCTTGGAGCTTGATGACGGTGCTAAGACTGAATAGCTAGCTAGCGCTCCATGGCAGCTAATATCCAATCTTGTTGCCATCAGGGGGAAGCATGTCCCATCTAATTGTGTATATCTAGTGTGTCGTCAGTCAACTCATGATTTCCTGGAAGACAAGAGCAAGCTCTTGTGCAGCATTTGCAACCGCCCCTTTTCTTCTGTTGAGGTTAAGCAGAAATACCAAGATATGAGTATTGCAAAAATTTAAATTATAAAGAACTGAAACCAAAGCCACACATTAAGTTCAGAGAAGTATGACCTCAAAGTGCCAATGAATAATTCACTCAACTAAACCATGTATGATATAACATGTTAAGTAGACTGCTAATACGGGTCAAAGGTAAAAATTTCTCTAGGCCTTGTTTGGATGTTGTCGGATTCACCTCAATCCACATGTGTTGAAATGGAATTTGAACCAAGTTCCACCCCAACACATGTGGATTAAAGCAAATCCGACTACATCCAAACAAGACCTAAATATAGATTGTCAAATACCTTGTTAGAGACGGAAGCTTATTTTTGGCCTTCTCCAATTCAATGAAGCATAAGTTGCAGCGCTCCCTCCTACAATAAATAAATCATCAAGTAGTCTAGTAATGCCTTTTCACAGAAGCAGCTATGTGAAACCATACCTTTGCTCTGCTTCAAGGTCTACGCCAACACAAGGACCTGATGATACTGTTGAATGTATCATTGGACCAAAAGTCCTTACAAGCTTCACCAACAATTCCAATGTGACGGACAAGTGTCTGCATACATTCAGCACAAAATGTATATAAATCAATCAAAAGTTATTGCCAATAATGATTGTTGGATATGGCCCCCCAAAACCATCATAATCACTCACAAACGTTGCAGCAAGTACCTGTCAATTTTACTCTCCAGAAGATCAGTGACAGCAGGCAGGATAGAGGTACATAAATCAAGTGTTATTATTTCACTTTTCTCCATCAGAACACTAGCCATATCAGCACAGACCTGAAATTACCAGAAATCACATAATCATTAACATGCTGATTATTGCATACAAAGAAAGAGCTGCAAAGTACTGACAGCATGATCACCCATCCTCTCCATCGCGGAGAGCACACCCCTGATGTCATTTCTTTCCCACATTTGATGAATAATCTGCATGTCAACAAAAAGGAGCAGCCTTTGAGCAACTGTAGTTTAAAATCCTATCTTCTATCCAAACAGGTGCTTTACTCCACTGAGCAAAACAGTGATTTACAAAGTCTATGATAACTGGAGCAAAACGGTTTAAAAGCCTATCTTCTATCCGAATTATAAGCTTAGAAACCACAACATAAGGTACATATAGACACTCCTTTCTTTCATTAACCTGGAGCATTTATACCATCTGATTAATTGGTGGAGAGAACAGAAATTAAAAAATTGCTATTTCTTCAGCAGTATTACACGACCAATACAACCAAATTGTCAAGCACTGCACTGACCTGCAATTTTGTCAGCCGAGACTTTGTTGAGCTTAGAAATAAGTCATGTTGTTCCATGAGAAGTGATAGAACATCTTCATCACTAACTATGATTGGAGTTTCAGAAGCTTGTTTGCTTCCTCTCTGCAGAAGAGGAAAGGTTTCATATAAATCTCAGTGTAAAAAGCATATATGGGCAGACATGCAATTCCAGGTATAAACTAAAGTTTAAGGGCTGCAAGTCTTCAGTATAGTAAGCACAAGCTAGTGAAGCATAAGTGCCACGATAATTTCACAGGAATTGTTGGAATTCAACTGTGTTTCAAATGGGACCTAGCGATAGGTCTAGGCTGAGCCTGGGGCAAGAGTATGATTGAAGGAATGGTTGAGTCATACTTTATCTTAGTTCCATGATGCATGCACATGAATCAATGGGACAGCAGCAGCCACCAAGATAAGTGGATCAGATAATAAAGCAAGCACAAATATCTTCAAACTTAACTACCCCACATCTTTACAACCTTCAAGAATTAAAAGAAAAAAATGAAGTAACAGAATGTATAAAAGGTTTATGGCTTATCTCAGACATACAGATGAATATGGACGGCCTGTAGGAGCCAGCGAAGAACTGCTTGTTGTCGGTTCTTCGTGACTAGGGGACTGATCCCTCCCTTCCCAATTAGAGACATTTGACCTTGCTCTCCCTACATGATAATTTATTCAGATTCATGAACAGATTACTGGAATAACAACATAGTAGCATTGTCCATAAAAAGATACACGTAGTAGCATAAACCATACCTGCTCTTGAAACTTCAATATAGCAGTTATCTCTTGGTTTGCGCATTCTAGAAACATCTGTAAAACAGGACCAAATGGAGTGATTACCCAAAAAGTAAATTTTGTCAAAAAAACACAAGGATAGCTAATAACTCAACAAAAGAACAGACATGTTTGGTGTTTCTCACACGATTCAGAATGTAAACTTTGAGAAACAATGCTTCATCCAGATAATGCTGAGTAAACAACATATTAGTAAATCAAATTCATATGAAAACTATGAGATACCTACAAAGTATTGAGCACCTTAAACAAATGTGCTAATTCTTTTCTTTACTAAGTAAATTGTTTGCTCATTAATGCTTGATTCAATGAAAGAAACTGGAAATTTGACTAGATAGTGCAAGAATAACTGCTCTTGGATTCAAATCCACAATTCCAAAGCATTTAGAACTTACTATGGTGAGTACCTTAACACATAACTGTATGATATGTATATTTTTGGTGGAGATATAATTAATATAAAAGCATTACAACTATGTGCATATGAATGCACAACCAAATCACTACAAACATGTAGGAACATAGACATGCAATGCAAACATGGATAGCACATTATGAGCACAACATAAATAGCAAGCAATAGTAGTAGTTGGATTTGTTAGTACATTAAACACATTATAAAGGAAATCGATCACCACTAACAATTGTGAAACAATATGTGAATCAAAGTGGTAGCAGCACATGAAAATAAATGAGTACAGATCATACAATTCTCACTGCGGACACTTGCATTTGGTTCTGACGAATTTGAAAATCCCATCCTGTCAGCTGGACCACACTTTACATCTTCGCGGGATTCTTCAGAACTTATTTGAAAAACACCATTTCTACGGGGAAGAAATATTTGGCAATTGAAGTCATCTGTTTCAGTAATTTTACTTCCACTGTCAACTTTGTTTGCATCAATTTTGGCATGGGTTAGCTTCCGTAGCTCAGCATATCTTGACTGGATTCTGAATGGTGATACTCTTCCAGCAGAGGGTTCTCTCCTAGAATCAGAATTCATTTCCATTCTAGAATTTGCTCTGGGTACAATGGCAGGTACTGCATCAACACTTTCTTTCTTTGAATCAGTACCAGAATCTAGCTTTCTGTTTGCCTTTGAAAGAGCAGGCGCAGAATCAGAGGCCATCTCCATTCTTGCATTTGCCCTAGGATTGGGAACAACAGGTGTTGTATCAGCACTTTCTTTTTTTGAATCAGGGGCAGCCTCCAACCTTCTGCCTGACTTGAAAGTAGAAACGGGTGCTGAATCAGAGGCTATTTCCACTCTTGAGCTTGCTTTAGGAATAACAAGATCCACATCATTACTTTCTTTTCTAGAATCAGTAGCAGGATCAACCCTTCTGGTTACCTTAGGAAGAACAGGTGCCACATCAGCAGCATCACTTCTAGAATCAGTAGCCAACTCCCCTCCTGAGCTAGTTCTGGGAACAATGACTGGCACTACATCAGCTTTACTGAAATTGTGGACATTAGATGCACTGTTACTCCGCAATGAACTTCTCTTTAAGGTGGTACCACCAGATTGAAAAGCTGAATTTCCAACAGATCTATTATTGGAGCTAACTCCAGCCCTTTGTGGTGTGCTTGGGACCAACCCGCTTGCTTCAGTATATTAAGAACAGATAGAAGACAGATAAGGCATATGAAATGCTTCAACCATTAAATGTAGAAATGAGTAGATAGAGATGAGCAGGAACATACAGGGTGCCAATTTAGTCTCTTTGGGTGCAGAATCTGAGTTTTGTGCCGACAATCTTCCTGAAGAAGCTTTTAGGTTATTCTCTGAAGTTTGCAAGGTTGATGATCGCCCTATGTTAGCCCTTGAGCCACTATCATTTTGTAAAGGCAAAGTGCCGCTAGACACAGTCTTCAATTCAGAATGACCATTTAGTTTTGTTGAAGTACCCGTTGCATATGGCTCAAGACGCTGCCAATTGATTACTTTGTTAGCAAATGAAAAAACAAAAAGGAAGACTCCAATTGACCAAATGGATCAGTGTTACAAATGTAGCTGAAGCCAGCATACCGTCAGATCAACAACCCATATTCCTACACAACTTTGATTGAAAGAACAACCAAGAAGTTTTCCCTCGTGGACATTCAAATCAGCAAGTTTAGACCATCCCACATCCACAGTATCATGGCATCTTATTGGCTCCCAGGAGAAAACCTGCATAAATTTGAGAAAAGTTTATCTCTAGAAGTCATAGGGAACAAGAAGCAATCTTGACATGATCACTTGAGGAAATAATAGCACTACCTTTAAGCTTTCATGCAACCCACATAACAAAGATCTTCCGTCAGGATTGAATGTCATGGATCGAACACCTGTTGTCTGGTATTTTGATGGAAACAAAGGAAGTAATTCAAACAAATTAAATGTTCATGGAAACACAAGAAGTAATTCAAATGAATTAAATAGGTGCCCAAATCGAACTGAATTATGCTGCAAAACATTTGCATATGGCTCTTTGTTGTATAATAAAGTAGCACCAAACAAGGAGATCTAAGTTTATGTTCTTTCTCCATTTCTTTTTTTGATGGAACATAGAGTTGAGATCCCCAGTCCCCACCCAAGTTACTTTTTAAGGAAATAATGCTAAAATTACGAAAATTACAAACATAAAGAAAATAAACAATTATCAGCTCAAAATACCAATTTACCTCAGGTCCAGTAGAACCAATCAACTCAAAAGTCTCCAAATCCCAGAACTTGACAGTTTTATCAGCTGAACCTGAGTGAAGCAATAAGTTTTACGTAAGAGGAATATACTCTTCTAAACTCCCACATAAACGTATGAATACACTCTTCACTGCCTGACAGGAAACAATATGCGCCTCCACAAGAACAAAAATGGAATTTATTAATTGATGCCACTGAAAGAAAGTTTCTATAGAACATGTTGTACACAGTTTCAATGCATCTCCTGACAGATGTCACCAACGAAAAAAAGCATGATACCTCACAAACAAAAAAAAAATTAACACAATACGTGTATAGAGATTTACTCAAAGAAAGCTAAGCTAAGCCAAGACATGAGTATATGGAATTTTTGGGGGAAAATAATCGAAAAGTAATTATGGGGTGTGGTGGGGTAGATAACAAGTACAATCATAGTATGACCCATTACACTTTACCACTTAAAACATCAAAGGAACAGTCATTACACTTTTCCAAGGACAAACCTTATTTTTAGTTAGGATGTCATGTTTAAACAATTTTTCCACTCAATGGACAAATGCCAGGCCTTGTTTTTTGATCACATGTAAATACTTAAATTGATTTACTGGCTCAATGCACAGATGAGTCTTTTCTACAACAAAATGTCAAGACAGAGGTCTGAGAGTTAACCATAAACAAGTAAATAGTACAACCAAAAGGGACAAAGAAAAGTTAACAATTAAGAAAGTAAGAAACAGATAGGCATTGTAACTAAAATCTGAACCTAACCTGTTGCCAGAAGGAACTCGTGGGGGTGGAAATCTATGCACTGGATCTGACCCTCATGACACTTGAATTCATGTAATAACTTTCCAGCAGTCAGATCCCAGAGCTGCCAAGGCAAAATATATTGTAATGAATTCCAAAAAAAAGGATTTTTCATTAGAAAGATTAAGGCAATAGGAAAAAACAAATTCCAGCGGAAGATCTATCAATTGAAACACACAGCACTTACCTTTACTATATTATCTTCACCACCAGACACAACCCACCGACCATCGGGTGTGAATCTAATAGCATTCACCCCTCGTGTGTGACCTTTGTATGTATGGATGCAATTCTTCCTTCTTATATCCCATATCTTCAGATTAGTGTCCAACGACCCAGAGGCAAAGAATTCCCCAAACGGATGGAAATCAACTGACATACAGTTTGATCTATGCCCAGTAAGAGTGCGGACAACTGCATAGGAAATGAGCCAAGAGATACAGTTACTGAATGATTCACACATATATATCTTATAAATTATAACAGTAAGTTAAATATTCATATTTGCATACTCTTTGCCTCCTCCAAATCCCATAGTTTTATTGTTCCACTGGCTGCTCCTGCAGCCACAAACACTTCCGTGGAATCAAAACCAACCGACTCCACAGCACTTGTGTGCCCTGATAAACTCTGTACAGCCACCAAAAAGTTAAAGGAGGTGGATTAAATGAAGCACTCCGTCTCTAAAAACACTACCTATGACACCTATGTTAACTAAACAAACCATCCTCAAAACACATTGCTGTGCGGTAGGTTCATATAACTAACATAAAAGTATCTTTGTATTAATGGAATACCAGCATAAAGAGAGCTGTGCTACATAGGCTGTCAGTGGTTGAAAAGGTGAAGTTTTCATCTCGTAACCACTACTTAGGTCAGCTTGCCAGTGAGTTAAGAGTTTTGTTTTCCTACTCAACTGTGGAGCTACAGTTTACAATCAGTCCATGCGTAGAAACAGCACTAGACAAATCAGTCTTACCAATATTGAATTGGGCTTCCCAATAGCCCAAAGATTGACCTTATGATCCTCTCCTCCTGTGACAAGAACCCGCGAGGTCTTCCTCCCAATCTTGAGGCAGTTAACATTGGAAGAGTGCGCCACAAACTCCTCTACACCAAATGCAAGTCAAGGCATTCCAATGTAGCAAATTTCGCAGCCCAATCTCCCCCGCTAACTCACGTCAATGTACCACTTCAGACATTTTTCACACACAGTATGCCAGCAATGGCACATCTCAAATAATAAAACAATAAATCAGTAACGACTAGTCGACAATCACCAGGAGCTAAATGTGACCCATCCAATCTCACAACCACCAAACACCTATTTCTCATCTCAAAAGAAGCAGAAAATTGAGAGCCATGAGCTCCCTCTGGAACTTGCTGACCCAAATCTCCCCCCAACTGGTTGAACGACCGCAGCAGCAGCGATGGATCGGCCATATAAAAAATTCACTATGCAGCACCCCCGACAAGGAATTAAAAAAAAAAAGGCAAGCGAAATAGCCCAAACGAATCGAAGGATACGGAGCTTGTAGGCGCGCTTGGTGTTGGTCGTCATGGCCGTCTACCTCCGCAGCGAATACCGCGCCGTCGGGTCCAATCTCATTTCAGATCACGCCGACGCCACGGCGCCACCAACGCGACCCCTCCACCCTTCCAGCCCGGATCTCGCGCCCCGCCTGTCCTCAGCACGAGGCGGCCGTACACACTCCGGCCAGAGCCTGCCTCCCTCTTCCGGGGAAGACTCGTCCGCCGCCGCAACTGCCCGGTAGGGGCGGGCGCCGCCGTATCCGCCGCCGCCGCCGCCGCTCGGAGCGGAGGGGCGCGAGAGCGGGGATGGGCTGGCTGGAGGAGGGAATGTGGCTGCGGGTTTGGTGCGCGGTCGAGGTGGAGGCAGGACGGGGGAGGGGAAACGGAGCTGTCTGGTCTCTGGTTGGGGCCGGGCCGGGCGCTGTGCGGTGGGGGTGGGGAAGGCAGGAGGTGGAAGACGAGAGAGATGGGCTTGGTTCGAAAATTTTCGAATTAAAAACAGCTGGGGGTTGGAGCTGAGGAGGGCTCGCCGATGATTAAAAATGGCGCTGCGGCGTTGGGCAGTGTGGGGGTGGAGGTGGATCTTGTCTTCTCACCTCCCATTTTGTTATGCCCTCGACGCAAATCATTTTTCAAATCTGTATTATCTACTTAGACCTTTTTCAACGTACTTTCTCCATCTAATAATCCTAAAGTATAAGGATCGAAATATGTCCTAAGTTTAGCTGAATTTTAGAACAGAACAATAGTACGTACGATACCAAAACAGCATAGCTAGATTCATTATATGAAATAACGATTCATAGCTAGAAGTCTTTGATATAGTAGAGTAATTTTCTTTATATAACTTAATCAAATTCAAAACAGGTCATTTAGGATAAATTTTGATCTCTTATATTTTGATGATGATACTGAGTAAAATTTTTCACATGAAATAGTTTCATTAATTCGCTAAGCATGTGACAGATGAGTTGTTTGTCGGGTCATTTACACGCTTCTAAGATAAGATTTCTACGCTATCATCTGCAATTAGGCAATCACATCTGAACGTTTGGTCTAACCAAATAAGGTAAGGAGTAATCAATGGGGGTGACAAATGTCCTGCACTTACTTGAACGCAGCGTGCTGGGAGGGATTCACAATGTTTCACGAGTGCTATGCAATGGGTCTGCGCTTTTCTTTTCTTTTTGTGCTCAGCAAGAGCAGGTAGGGTTATACGTGAACAGGATCCTTTCTGTTGAAGCGGAGTGCACGTTTGCGCAATAATACACGTAATGGTGTTTGGATCTTCTAATCTTTAAAGCTCTAAAAACGTTAGAACACTTTAGCTCATTTTTTACTCTAAAATTCTAATTTAAGGTGGGATAAAGTTTACAACTAACTTTAAACTAATTAGTTGGAGCTTTAGCTCTAAAGTTTAGAGGAGAAAATCCAAACGAGTCCCAGTCTAAATTTAAAGTTTAACCTTTTTTAGCATGGTTTTGACTCCTTACTAAAATGTGCGGAGTTAAAACCAATAATATTTTGGAAATAAATAAAAACAACTTCTACCAAGCGGAGGCCGAGCTATTCTCAATATATAGTTTTATTGTGTTGTTTCAAAAACATAGAATACAATGAAATATGTATAAAACCATTCATCTCAATATTTCATTCCTTGTTTCATAGACATTTAAATATATGGCTCATATTGAGTCTGATACTGAGTTTCATGCTCATGAAACTTACTTTTCTCTTTTTTTCAATACACTACCATATCATCCAAAACGTTTATGTGACAGACATTAAATACAAATGAAACTTTCATTGAGAATGATCTTAGTTGCATATGTAATTAATTTCAAGTAGTACACTGACAAGGGGAGGATGTTTTTAGCACAAGATGTGATGACTAATAATAATTAAAGAAGGCCAGCTCCCACTCCCAGCTCGGTGGTGGCTTCATGATTAGCAGTAGTTCAGTTGGCTTGTCGAGGGAAATTGGGATGACATTGGTGGAACCGCGAAATGGAAGATCCCATAAATTTGTCTGTTGGCACGTCTCCTCTCCTTTTTCATATTTTTTTCTGAAAATTAACCGAAATCACTTCCCATTTGCTTGCATATATGTATGTTCATAATAAGGCCTTGTTTAGATACACTCAAAAACCCAAAACTTTTACAACATTCCCTATCACATCGAATCTTGCGGCACATGCATGGAACACTAAATATAGATAAAAAAGATAACTAATTGCACAGTTTAACTGTAAATCACGAGACGAATCTTTTAAGCCTAGTTGCTTCATGATTGGATAATATTTGTCAAATAAAAACGAAAATGCTACAGTGTCAAAATCTAAAAAAGTTTTGCATCTAAACAAGGCCTAACACAAGTGGCACGTTTACATGTCCTCCTCCATTTCAAGTTTGACTAACAGCATGAAACGAGCCGTTTGGTTCTAAAATTTGTAACGCAAATATAAATAATTTTAAGCTGTAGACGTTACCGGTTGGAGATACAATTAAATTAAATTTATTTAAATTTACGTTACTGTTGAACCAACCAAACAACACACAAAGTCTTTTTAAAAACACTCTTGATATATGTCTTGGTAATGGAAGATCCTATGGAACTTCGTCGAGAAAAAAAACAGGACATACAAATTTTAATATAGCTTTTCAGTCAAGGTGAAAAAAGAGTTAATAGTTTAAAAAACAAAGTTACCTCTATTTTGAAACAGGGTGACGTACCCGATTCTCTTAGTTCGGGCCATGAAAACGAATGGCACGTATTATAGAGAAACACATGTGCTCGGTACAAAAAGTACTATAATGCATTGCTCACTGTGTAGACTAGAAGACCGACTGTAGGTAGGCGGGTGCTTTAAATGGATATTCACGGTTCTTTACTCATTTTTTTCATTTAGTTTATTTAATTACACTAGAGAAAACTACGGATATCTATTTAGGCCTTGTGTTGGATGTTGTTGGATTCACTTCAATCCATGTGTGTTGGTGTGAAATTTAGTTCAAGTTCCACCTCAACACATGTGGATTGATGTAAATCTGACTACATCCAAACAAGGTCTTAGAGGGTCATTTTCATCCTTAGTAGTCACCCTGTGCGCATACACACACGGGACGCGTACCAGAACTGTTGCAATGTACGTATACTACTAGTCAAGGACGAATGTACGAAGAAGACACGAGACCGTGTGCTGAGACGGCTCCGTCCGGGCATGCTGAGCTCAGGCCTGCCTACTACGGTTGGTCGTTGCCACTCCATCCATCCATCCATCCATTTCGACACGGCACCCGCTCCTCCAGGCCGGGTTCAATAATCCAAAGCCGTTTCGAAGGGGTCGCACTCGCACGCAGGGGCCAGAGAAGGGGAGGGAGGAGAGGAAACCGACAACGGCAAAACCCCCGCTATGCTCTGCTCCTTTTCCGGCGCCCACGCGCCGAACCCACACGTGCTATGCCGCACCGGCCCGTGCCAGGAATGGGGTACAGGTACAGCCGTACAGGTAGAATCTCAGCAGTGCGGCACTTGCTTACCTCGGTCAGCAATGGCGAGCTGCATGTGCAGCACTAAAAGGTCTTCACTGTTAAATTATCTATTTATCCATTCATGGCTATAGAGATAATTAAGACGTAACTAACCTTGCTTGCTGAATGCTCGCGGGTGTGCAACGTGCTGTATAGGTGCGGCACACGGACACGGGTCTATTTAATTCCATGTCCGCATGTGTGAGCCTGGTACGATACGATACCCACGTTTGGTGGCCTAGGCGCTTTCATTTCACCGACCGACTGCGCGGAGTCGCTGACATAGCAAGTAGCAGTACAGTACGGGGACAAAAAGGCCGTCTCCGTCCCAACGCACACTACGCCGCATCTACTACTGCACTTTTCCAAGCGCCATTCGCTCCAGATGGAGCAGAGGCGGGGGCAGGCAGCTGAGCGCTGTTGTGGTGACGCATAAAAGCGACCGGCAAGTACAACGACCTCAACGAAACTGCCGCTGCACCAGCCAGCAGCCGCCGTCCCGAGCTCGAAAACGAGAAACTTTCTACTAACCGGGACATGACATGGTACACGAATAGCAGGAGGGGAGGGGATGTCGTCGACGGACCAGGTTCCCGGGAGGGCGGTTGCACGGGACGAGACCAAGGGCAAGGGGCCCGTCAGCGTCAGGACGAATGATGCGTGTTGCATGCTCCTCACCCTTTTGACACATGGACGAGCCGAGCAGCTGCATAATGCACGCAGGCAGGCAGGCAGGCAGGCGCCACCCACATGGCCGGCAGCCCGCGGCGGCGACGGTGGCCGATGATTGTGCATGCCGGCCCGCGCGCGCGCTCCCGTCCCAGCTCAACTCCCATGTGATGTGGATGAGCTTCTGCTTCCGTTCCACCAAACGAAAGACAAGAGAGCAAACGAGTCGCTGGCCAAGGGTATAGATAGGCTAATCCGGCAGAAATCACAGCTCACGCAACACATGCCACCCTTCCACTCCACAGATGCGGTGCGTGCCGTACGCTTCTGCATGCGCTCTGCGGCGTACGTGGACGTGTGGTGTGGAGTCTTACAAAATATTATTATCACAGCAGCGCACTGCACGTCGCAGTGTGCGTGGCGTGGCGTGTTGGACGACGGACGGCCCAAGACCCGAACCCGACCGACCCAGGTCCGGTCCGGTCGATCGAGCAGTAGCAGTAGCAGTAGCACGCCTGCGTCTGTCGGTGCGCCCTTGGAAAAATATGAGTAGCGTGGAGCTGGTAGCGACGGACACGGACGCGGGGACGGATTGCAACAAGCGAACGGCCGGCCGGCCCGGGGCGTACAGGCACAAGCAAACGACCCGAGGCCCGGACGGCGACGCGCCCCGGTCGCGGCGCATCGGATTCCTTGAATTGACGCGCCACCAGCAGCAGCCTCCGGTTGCGGTCGCGTGAGCGGCCAAAGGGAGAAACTAGCCGCTAGCGACGAGGGCGAGGATTCTATTGGCGTCGCCTTTGACCGCTCCTGTGCGCCGGGCGGATCCTCTCCTCCGGCCTCCCCGCGGCCTACCAACCGCTCGCTTTGCTTTGATTTGCTTTGCTTTTGCCTGAACCATGGGTGCTCGCACAACGTACGCGCTGCGGTGGACGAAACTGAGAGATCGTGTGCTCCGGACAGAAATCCCGCCCAGCCGGCGCCTGATTTGGCGGTGTTTTACAAGGGAAACGGGCCGAGGACGTGCCGGAGGGTTCGTTGGGCACCGAAAGGCGAATTGGCACTTTGGCGCACCGGGCGCGCGCGGTCCCGGGTGCCATTGCTCATTGGCCACCAGGAGACCACCTGGGTCCTGGGACTGGGAGGATCACACACATCCACCCCGCGCGGGCGCCTCACCTGCTGCCTCCCCGCTCGTGACGTTCATAAATTCCCCGCGCGCGGGCCGCGGGGCGACGATTCATCACGCCATGTCTGTCTGTCTGCCTGGCTGCTGCCGGCCAGCACTTGAACGCAGAAGACTAGCGTTCGGGAAGCTGAACACAAGTTGAGTGAGCATGTGATAAAATTAGGAAAGGGATATATACAACATAGAAAGGTGACCACCCATGGCTCAGCCAGATTTGTTAAAATGACCCGTCACAGGTATTAGTCTGACGTCACGATTGTTTTTAAAAAGTAAAATAAAATTCAAGTTAGTGCCGTCTGTTAATGCAGGCATTGCAGCCGCGTGTAGCTGCTGCACGACAAAACAACCC
This sequence comes from Sorghum bicolor, assembly GCF_000003195.3. NCBI lineage: Eukaryota > Viridiplantae > Streptophyta > Magnoliopsida > Poales > Poaceae > Sorghum > Sorghum bicolor. The sequence goes on from NC_012875.2 coordinate 60,081,034, forward strand.
TTAGCCCAAGCTACATAAACATATATACACATCTACTGACTAGCTCAGCAACATAACAGACACATCGTGTACATGAGACGTCTGGTTAATCGAGGTTCAAATCCTGATCCAGAATTCGAGTCACAATGCCCACTGCAACGGTGTTACCCTGAGACCGCAGGAACACCCGCCCAAGGGCCTTCAGCGTCGAGAATTCTTCCACGCACACTTCTTTGTCCAGCTTCACCTGAAGACAGATAATAAATAAACATTGCCGTCGATTATATTAGAGAATAAAATCCTCAAACTGAATAGTGAACACTATACGCTAGATTTCATGTGACTTCATCTTACTTCAACCACGGCGGCCTGCCTCGCGGTGAGCAAACGTGGCATTTTCTTTAAGGCCTTGCCAGTCTTCTGGTCCAACGACGACAGTATTTTAACCAACCTCGCTGACACCCTCGCGTGATGTATGTGTAGCTCAAACTAGAATAATGTGATGGAAACAACAGATGAGAAGATAGTATCACACTTAGTAACCTTGACATGCTATTCGTTGGGCTGCGCCACTAACCTGAAGACCAACCAGTATTGGCATGGTGATTTCTAGAACCAAAACTTTCAGCTCCAAGTGAGAAGCGACGCGCACGGGGAAATCTGGATGGCAAAGAACTCCACCTGACACAATATGGCCAGGGTCGATCCCATGCAGACCAATGGCAACATTGTCCCCGGCTCTAGCCAAGCTGCAAGTAGAGGAATCCCGCTCAATGGTTCTTACTGTAGCTATATCTCCAGAAGGCATGACAAGTACCTGATAGCAGAGTATTCATGATCAAAATAACATCTTCAGCAGGTTGTATAAATATAGAACAAGAACAATGCAGATATTATAGCTAGCTTGACCATGCAAACATATAAAGAAAATATGTGGTTTAGCAGGTAATTAGACAGGGCAGGGAAGCAATTAAACTGATAGCTACTGTAGTGTGATGCACAATCGTAAGCAAATCTTCTGTGCAACAAGAGGCAACTATACAAATCAACACTTCATACATTGCCAAACATAATATCAGAATGATACCTTAGAGCCAGTTCGGATCCCTCCAGACTCTACTTTACCACAAACAGCCACCTGACCCAGCGTGTGAGATGCAATAACATCACATATTGGAAGGCGCAGTGGCCTTGAAACGTCACGATGGGGAGGAGGTAATGAGTCAATGGCTTTCAGCAGACAATCTCCATTGTACCTGACATCAGGCATCAATAAATTGATGGTCAACAGCCAAGTCTGGGGGAAAAAGTGATGTGTTTGCCATCATTAGAACTATCTTACCATGATAGAAGACGAGAATCTGAAGAAGCTGTGACTAAATTTTCATTTGCCATTGCACTCAAAGGAACCCAGGTGACTGAAGAGTCTTTGTACCCACATGAACGAAGAAAGATACCAAGTTGTGATTTAATGGACTGAAACCGCTCCTTCGAATATTCCACCACATCCATCTTATTAACAGCAACTATCAAGTTCTCAACACCAAAGCTCCTAATAAGTTGTGAGTGTTCCTTTGTCTGACCAATTCCATTAACACCCATGCCAGCTTCAAATGAGCCTATAGATGCATCGACAACTAGGATGGCTGCATCAGCTTGTGTAGCACCAGATATCATATTAGGAACAAAATCCTTGTGACCAGGGGAGTCAAGCAAAACCACACGGTATTTTTCACTATTAAAGTATGCTACAGCCACAGTCATTGTAATGCCACGCTCCCTCTCGTCACTGCTCTCATCCATAGCCCAAGCATATGCAAATGACCCTTTCCCCTGTCAGAACAAGCATCGCAAAAACATAAACAGCTACAGATGCATAGAAGTACAGGCTGAGATGTGCTAGCAGTCTGAATAACAGAACTGACCTTTTCTTTAGCTTCTTTCTCATATTTATGCATTTGTTTTTTTGAAATCAATCCCAGAGCATGTCGTAATCGACCACATAAAGTTGATTTCCCAGAATCCACATGACCAACCTAGCAAATCATTTTGGTCAAACTTGAGCAGAACACATCAATTATCTACATGTAAACAATTGAAAAAGATATATGCAATTGTTGCTTACAATGGCAAGACTTAGCTGTTTACAGATTTCTTGATCTTCACTCTCGAGCATCCATGGTTCTGGCTTGTAGTGTGAAACGGAAGTTGCTTTCTTAATATTGGGTTTACTGTTCTTTGGTTTGCTCTCCAAACTCAAATGTTGTAGCTTATGGTCCAAAACAAGAGTTGTATTTTGACTACTGGAAGGAACATTGCTACTAGATCCACCAACTTCATCCAATTGTACTGATGCACTTGGGTCCATACTTGTACTCTTTTCAGTTAGAAGAATATTATTATCTATCATCTTCTTTCCGGTCACGTCAACAGAATCTTTAACTAGAACCTTTGTGTCAACTAGTACACATTTAAGTCAATATGGAACTATGGAAAGATATACATAACCAAAAACTGGAAGCTCAAACATAACATTTAGCACCATTTGAGCAATTTCTCAAGGGGTCAAAAAACAAAGAGCCAAGAGATATCTATGCCACTAGATTTGTCCATGGTTCACAATCATACCGACAAATTTTGTCTTCTGTTTGATCAGACTCATTCTTCACTATAAACATGTAATTTATCAAATTTGGGTTCATTTGGACGAAATTTATATGGCTTCAGAAAATAATGAAAATTTTGATAAAGAAAGGATCCACACATAAAATGTTGCATGCATTTTAAGTAGTCTGATATTCAACAGTAAATAGAAGGGGAGAGCATTGCAAAGAGTACCTTTTCTAAAGTTTCTGGATGATTTTAAGCCTGTAACGACCATGTCATCTGGAGATGGTGTATCAAACTTGAAAGGCACTGTCAATATCAGCATAATGCAGTCATGTTCCAGTTCATTTTACTGTGAAAATAATAAGCAAATGAAACAAAATATCAAGTGGATAGTAAGAAAAGGTACGAGGAGTGCCTGAACACAACCTACAAAACTACTCCCTCCATACCTTAATTAGTTGTCGTTGTGGGAGGGAGTCACGTTTTCATAAAGAGTGTCGCTGAGGGTGAGAGATAGAGCATTTGGACGCGACTGCCCCTGGAGACGCTTCGGCTGCTGCCCCGCATTAATCGCATGAGCAGCAACGCAGCGAGCGCCATGCAGCACAAAAAATGCCTTACAGCAATAAAAAAAGAGCACTTGTGGGGACTTGAACCATTGACCAGCAGCCTCAGGCCAAGAGAACTAGCCACTCGAGCTACACAAGGTCGTTGTAAAAATGACACCCGCAGTGGTGTTTAATAAGGGCAAAGAAGAGAAAATACCCTCTAATTAATTACTCCTTGGTTACCACAATTCTGTCCTAAACGTCAACTAATTCAGGTACGGAGGGAGTACAATATATCCCCCCACCCCTCAAAGAGAGAGAGAGATTTATCCAAATTACAAGGGAACAGAACACGAGTTAGGCCTAGATAAAGCACATTCCATGAGTTGACATATATAAGCTCATCTTGCAAATTTCTGTAGAGAAATGTTATTACCAGAATTCAAATCCAAACCCTCATAATAAAATTCTAAGACCCATTAGTCAGATAGACCACTCACATGCTTCCAATTTCCGTATAAGATGCAGAGAGCTGGCTTAAGGTTATTTTTAACAGAACATAAATCAGCAAGTTGATTGACATATTTACTACCATACTGGCTTTACTCAACAAAGTCTGCTACTGCTAGTGCATGCAATGACTCTGTACAGTTAGCTAAACAAACATCTTATTAATGCTAACAACTAAAATAGGATAGTACACTTAGAGCAATACGAGCTTGGATTATGTCGTTCAACAAAAAAATCAGACAAGGTAAAGAAGGCCTCAATTTACTATGTAGCATACCTATGTTAATGTGGCGCTTTTTGCGAGTCATGTATGTCTTATGTAGAGCATCCATGGTAGCTTGCTTATTCCCTGTTGTATTTCTACTGTCTTTGAAACCATCAGAAAAAACAATAGCCTTTGACTTTGTACTAGATGGTGTAAAAAGAGATCTTGCGAGTATGGATACCCCAGAATACTTGTGTCTGCATTTAGCTAGATTTCAAAAGGGAGAAGTAACTAAATTAAGATGCTAGATCGAACTAATTATATTGCATCACTGTAGTAGAATATAATATAAAACAATTGCTATATACCTCCATCTTTGGCTTCACTGATATTATTGAAATACAGTGAGAGATCACGAAGTACACCACATAGCTCACAAGATAAATTATCTGTAGAATTTTCATGCGTGCAGATGGAGCATTGCCACATCCCAGAAATTTTAAAGGGCTCCTCAAAATCAGACCTGTTATCTAGCACAGGAACAAACTAAAGAGTAGTTAGTGAATAGTTGTTGTGGTTCTAGAAAAACTTGGATCCATCATGTTCATTTACCAAGTGAAAACTAATAACTTACCATCTCTTACACCCAGTTGGCCAGCTTTACTATCTATGTGATTGACACACATGTATCTTCCAGATTATCTGTTCATATCAATCAATCATGAGACTTGAGGAAAAAGCATAAAACAAAAACCCTACCACAGTTGCTAAATGTGTAACAAAAATGATGGGTGGAAACAGATAATCAGTAGACTGACAGTTCCCTCCAAAGCTAAATCAGCATTATATATTACATAGAAAGGGAAATTTGATCAGATGATACACAGCCTGTCAATCTATCAGACCAAACGTAGCATTCATTAAGGACACTTAGAGTGGGCGGTGGGCACTATCCAATAAGAGTATGAAGCCGATGAGGGAAGAAACGAGCAGAGGGACACACCTAGCCAGCATCTGAACTCCCGTCCCAGGTACCAAAACACCCCCAGAGCATACAGACTCACCGGCGGAGCCAAGGCCCGGCCACCCTGGGCAGCTGGCCGGGGTCCCACGGTACAGCAGAGGCGGGAGGGGAGACGGAGGTGCGTACGCAGGGTCGACGGCCGGTGCGCGGAGGACGGAAGCGACTGGAGAGAGGCGGGAGGGGAAGCCGCCGACGCCGACGCCGCCGCCGAGCCTAGGACTGCCCCTCCGTCTCTGAGGGACCGAGCCTGAGCGTCACTGAGCGCGAGTGGGGGAAGGAGCAGAAGATCTGCGCTGAGGGACCGCCGGACCGAGCCTGAGCGGCGCTGCGAGGAAGATGGAGGGGTCGCGCAAGGGGCGTAGCCCGCGACCGGTGCGCGCAATTCCGAGTCTCGGTCGGACAAACGATGCTGCCCCAGCCACATGCCCGAGGCCCACCTACACATGTTTAGTTTCCAATAAATTTTACAAAAATTTTCATATTACTCGTCACATTAAATTTTAGTATTAAATATAAATAAAAATAACTAATTATGTAATTTATTTGTAATTTTTTTAGATAAAACTTTTGAGTTTAGTTAATCCATAATTAAATAATATTTATCAACTACAAACAAAAGTGTTACAGTGTCTATTTTATAGTTTTTTTAAAAAAAAACTAAACAAGGCCCTAGTCTGACGTAAAACAAAAAAAATCAAAACACTTTTATTTGAATGGCTAAACTTTTGAATGGGCATTCCTTTTTAATTATGTTTGCACTAGTATGTTGTACTCCCTCTATCCCAAATTAAATGTCGTTTTTCAGTTTCCGTGTCTCAAGTTTGATTCAATTTGTAAAAATTACGTATAATATTTGTATCTCCAAATAAAATTATTAAAAACTAGATTTAAAGGTGGTTCCAATGATACTAATCATATAACATAAATATTAATATTTTTTTAATATATATTTAATTAAAGTTATTTCTTGGGAAGCGAAAACGACAGTTATTTTGGGACGGAGAGAGTACGTGACAAGACGAACAAAATTAGACCCCACTTGCCTATATTTCAAAAAAAATATTTTAGTAACAATTTATGTGTAAAAATATTCTAGAAATTTTGTAAAACTAGTATAATGCCCGTGCTAACGCTACGGTTTTTCGTAGAGAATGCTTTTAAAAAAAACTAATTTGTTTCTATAGAGTTCGTCGTTTACACTATTTTTATATCTCCGGACATATTTACATCCTCCCTAACTCTTTAGCCAAATATTAGATATCCAGTTTAAAATGGAAAATAATATCCAGTTGTATGTTTGGATTAGACATCAAAATAGTAAAGGGTACATACAAATAAATTAATTAACCAATGGACCGAGGGCAGGACACAGAGATACATTAGGGCAACCTAGCTTGCAACGAACAAATGCCAGGCATGGTTCACCTATCTCTTTGTGGCGGCTATGTTGAGTTTATTATAGAAATATATAGTGATAATAAATTTATGTTCATGTTATAGATTTTTGGAAATAAAAGAAAAGCTGCTATCTAAATTCTTTGCCGAGCGAAAGAAAAATAAAAATACATCATAACTTTTTTAATAACAATAACCGGTCTAGCCATGCTACTTGGCTATTTGGGTTGTTGATTTTGCTAATTTATTCTTAGAAAACAGAAAAAATGTCATATCCATGGACGCAGAGAGGAAGCATGTTGCTTAAATTTATGGTTTCTCTACTATTTTTTTATATAAACAGCCGACAATTAATTTCATTCGTGACATAGAATAATATATGCATTGTGCTTCTTACGAAAAAAAATACTTTTATCACTGGAACACCCAAAAACATTGTAGGGAACCTCTAAAAATGTGCTAGAACAATCCAATACGTTATCGAAACAAAATAACTTGGATATTTAAAAGAAACATTAAAAAATCCAATTGGTTAGCATCGAAAGAATCCAATAAGCTATTCATCTTTTTTTTTTTTTGCGAGCAATAAGCTATTCATCGTAACATATGCACATTTTAGCACGCGATCGAGACTCGGACCGGCGACGACTCAAGTGCAGAAGTGCTGGTTCAAGAATACTCTGTACGTACTTGGCAAGACGTCAACGGGCTAGAGAAAAAAAAAAAGAGGCGAAGAAGACACGGGAGCATCCGGGCATCCTATGCACGGTGCGGTCAGCTGTCCGGACGCTATTGTGTCCCTTTCGTCCATTTCCCCCACCCTGCCGTCAATCAAGTGCGTCTTGCACGCGTTGCAAGCAAACACGTAGCACTAGTTCGTCGTCACCATCGATGGATCCATGCCCTCCATCTTCGATCGACACGTACGTTTCCCCGGTGACCTGACCTGACGGAGGCCGTGCGACGTCGCAAAGCGCACGCACACTAGCAGGCCGAGCCAAAGAAAAGAAGAAAGAAAAGGTGCGAGCACTTGGCCACGCGTGACAACGGGGCGGAAAGCAGGCGCCTGCCACTCAACTCAACTTTGGCACACAAATTCTTCGCCTAGAAGGAAGATTACCTCCGTTCCGTCCCAAAAGAGAATGTAATTATTGTAGATGTAGTCAAAATTCATAACCTATCATAAATTGGACTTGATTTATGAAAAAAGCAATATTAGGATGCATGATTCGAAACTGGTAAACTAAGAAGCCATATTTATTTTATGATATGATTGAATCTGATAATATTTATCTAGTTATTAAATATAAATATTAGTATATTTTTATTATATAAGTTTAGTTATTTTTTTCTGAGACCGTAGAAATATAATAGCACAGTACCATGCGGCAACAACGTGTGATCCCCAGCCCCGGCGGCACCGGCGCGTCGGCACGTTCCAACGTCCAGGCTCCAGCCGCCTCGGCACGTTCCAACGCCCGGGGACGGGGAGAATGCCCGATCAGATCAATCATGCGAGAAGGAGAGGAGAATCTGGGCGGGCCGGGGGCTAATCACGGCGGGACCGCGCGCGTCGACGAGAGGAGGACGGGAGGTGGTGCACCCGACCGGACCGGACCCGACCCGACCCGACCCGAGTCGCGAGCACCAAGCAAGCTGGCTAGATAGCGCGTCAACGTCAGAGCCGCATCGCCTTGGCCTTGGCCGCACCACCACCTCCACCTCCACCTCCACCTCGCTAAGCTAACCCGCTGCTTTCCAGTTTTCCATCCATCGCCCGTTGTTCTTGTTCGGCCTAATCCGAATCCCATCCTCTCTTTAGTACTTTTGTCTCTGTGCCGACGACGGTGGAAAAGGAAAGTGAGTGATCCCGGCCAGTCTCCGGCGGCGGCGAGAAATAGCTAAATCCTAGCTCCTCCGGCGAGCGAGACCATGGCGTCCATCATCATCATCGCCGTCGTGCTCGTCCTGGACGTCCTCGCCTTCGTGCTCGCCATCGGCGCCGAGCGCCGCCGGAGCTACGTACGTGACCACCAACACTCAGCTCTATTAATTCCTTCGCTCTCTTCACAACCTATATCTTTGTTTTTCTTTGGATTTCATTCGTTTCGCGACTCGATGGACCGTGCACGCACGCACGAACGCGCAGGCCTACGTGAGCGTGGACTCGAACGCGCGGGGCTACTGCGTGTACAGCTCCGACGCGTCGACGGCGTACGGCGTCAGCGCGCTGCTCCTGCTGCTGGCCGCGCAGGCCGTGGCCATGGTCGCCACCCGCTGCTTCTGCTGCGGACGCGCGCTCTCGCCGGGACGCCGCCGGGCATGGTCCGGCATCTGCTTCATCGTCTGCTGGTAACATCCCTCCTCATCAGCTAGTTAATCCAATTTCTTTAATTACCGCCGCGCTCTGGTTTAATCAGATCACCTGGTTCCGAAATGGTACATCGGTCACGATCGCTGTGCAATTAGCCCCCTCTGGAATCTGGGTTTTCGCGGTCGTACACCTTGCACTCGACCAGCTAGCTGATCTCAGCTACGTCACTCTTGGCAGTTCACCTAATCACCTGTTTGAGCTTCCAGCTTGCAGCAGTCTGCAGTAGAGTAGATTGAATGATACGGACTAGTAGTAGTACATAGTAAGCGTTTAGGTTGTACCGTGTTGTCTACTCCTGCAAGTCAGTTCATCAAGATCACTTGTCAAGACAAATACGGTTGTCCTGTGCTCAAATTAATCTTAGCAAAAGAAGGACCAGATTGACGAGAACAAGATTAGGCTTAGCTATTCACATCAGACTAGTTAGCCACTGAAGGCAAGCGCGGGGAGACCACAAATAAATTGCTTTTCAGCAGTGGAGGGTGAAAATTGCACCCTTGAGCTCTTATTAGTCGAACCCCTTATCTGGCATCCACAGTTTAGCATGAGGGCTAATTTGTTTAGAACAGACTTTGGCGCTGGTCAGAGTTGCATTGCAGCATGCTGCTGCTGCAGAGGATAGTCAACGAAGCCATAGCTGTGTCAGAGTTCAGTTCCTCCAACGATACGTGCTCGCTTGTCTGTTTCTCTGACTGACGAACCGCGACTGATGGAGTGCAGGGTGACGTTCGTGATCGCGGAGCTGTGCCTGCTGGCGGGGTCGGTCCGGAACGCCTACCACACCAAGTACACGACGCTGTTCAGCAAGGGTCCGCCCCAGTGCGCCATGCTGCGCAAGGGCGTCTTCGCCGCCGGCGCCGCCTTCACCTTCCTCACCGCACTCTTCACCGAGCTGCACTACCTCTTCTACGCCAGGGCGCGCGACGCCGCCGACGTGCCCCCGCCCATCGTTGGCGGCATCGGCATGACCCGCATGTGATTTATTTTTGTGGCTGTGGTCGTGATCGCGGCGACCGGCGGTGCAGGCAGCCGTGCCCGTTCCGCTGTGGAGCCGTGCTTGACTGCTCCCGTGTACATGTGCTCCATCGTTCCTTGCATTCCATGGGGACCTTGACTGAACTGAAAGCGTGTGATAGTACTGTGACGTGCTGCGTGCTCTGTAACTCTGTGATAGTACATTAGTCATCAGCATTCAGCAGAGAGTGGATTAGTTTTTCTGTGTTGTACAGTACATTCACAAGGAAGGAATCATCAGAGATTATTGTCTCGGTCTGAAGACGAACTTGCTGTGCGATCTGCACACAGGCAGGCAGGCAGGCAAGCTGCAGCTGCGCGGCGCCTGTCCTGCTCCCGGCGAGCAGCGGGGCTTTGTTTATCCCGCGAGCGACCGCATCTCCGGCTGTGTCCCCGTGAGGTCCGGCAGGGCTGAGCCTCGTTTCTAGCTTCGCCGGTGAGCTAGCCACCGCTGCTACCTACGTAGCTAGCATATATATGCGCGTGTCTGACGGTGACAGCGAACAAGAACATGATCGATCGATCGACCGGCGGCAGGAGGCAGGGGACGATCGACGTCGACGACCGCCGTCTCCAGCACCTGCAGCAGACAGAGCAGCGAGTATCTCTCCCCGTCCAACGTAGGTCGTCCAAAAACAAAGACAAGCAACATGCGTGAGCGTGAGTGATGCTGCCCGGCTCGCTGACCCCTATCTTTTTCTTGGGCCTTGTTTAGTTCCAAATTTTTTTTGCAAAATCGACACTGTAGCATTTTCGTTTGTATTTGACAAAAATTATCCAACCATGGACTAACTAGGCTCAAAAGATTCGTCTCGTCAATTTCGACCAAACTGTGCAATTAGTTTTTATTTTCATCTATATTTAATACTCCATGCATGCGTCTAAAGATTCGATGTGACGGGGAATCTGAAAAATTTTGCAAAATTTTTTGGGAAGTAAACAAGGCCTTGATCTCTGGCTGACCAAATGACCGAGGTAGTCTGGCCGGCGGCCTGATGAGCAGAGCCATTGAAAAATGTTGGGCTAGGGGCCTTGGCCTTCCGGCCTATCTCGTAGAGGCTCACCGGATCCATCTCGGACCATTGTGTACGGCTGCTAGGATATAGGGGCAACCTAACCCACGTGCCTTGCAGCTGCAGCCTTCTCTAGTTCCCACTCTCATGGCAGTAACACCATGTAATTAAAATGATAACTACTGTCAGCATTGCAATCCTTATATCAGTGGGGCAACTTCGTGAGCTGAGCTGAGCCAGGTGGCTCTTCCATGACCTCATAGTTATTCAAAAGAACTCAGGTCTCAGGGTGACTATGGAGCAAAGAAGTTCAGAAAGCCGCTGAAGGTGTACTTGCAGAAAGAGCCTCTCCAGATTTGGACATTGTCATTTGGCTGGCCATGAGGAACACATAGCTCATCAAACTTCTGAGGCTAATAATCTTATAAATAAATAAATAAACTTCTGAGACTTGATTCAAGAATTCAGCCCCTGGTAATGCTGGTAAGAGCCCAACAGATAAGCAAGCTAATGTGGATTCTTTAATTAATTAAACTAATACAAAGTGGCTATGGGTCCTGAAAATTTCACATTTGGGCTATGATGTTGGTCGTGCTGCGCCGCGAAGAAGTGTTCGAGTGCATGCTCGCGCGCAGCCGACTATGGGCAACAAGTCGCAGGGCATCACGCTAATTGCACGCAACGCAGGACAGAGCCCTGAGCGTTTTTTTCTTGTTCGCGGTGTCGGCAGTGGCGGAGGGAAGGGGGGGCTGAGGGGGGCCTGGCACCCCCCAACCTTCCCATAACTCCCTTAATACACCTCATAGATTAGATGTTTAATTATCTAATTAGCTAGTTAACGATATTATCTGTACTAAGATTTTTATTCTTATTTCATATTAATCTCTAATAGTTTCTTATACAAATAGAATATAGATCTTTCTAATATTTTCTTCATATCTTTTATTTTTATTATTGCCTATCAAATATCAGTTTGTCCCCTACCACACACTCTAATTAGCTAGTTAATTGAAAAACAACATTTTTTTTGTTTAATCCTTCTGAATTGATCTCCAACAATGGGATCTATATTATTTAGCATTAGTCTTCCTATTATCTTTCTTATCTCCTATGTTTGTATTATTATTGGTCTAAACTCTAAACGGTCATTTAGCCCGTTGTACTCAACTTTTAAACACTAACAGTGATATGGTGTTTCTGTTTAACCTTCTATTTAAATGACCATTTTACCTGTTTAAGTGATCGTTTTGTCTAAGACTAAACGATATGTAACTGAATGTTTGTCATTTGATGTTAGGATCTAGTACTAATTAATTTTGCCCCCGTTTAACTACTTGTTTTTATTGTGATTCTTTTTCTGGACAAAGAAATAGAATGATCAAGTGAAGGTTAGAGGCCTGAGACTAGTTAAATTTCTCTTTTATTTTTGTTAGTTTTTCTGCTTTTTTTGCATCGCAACGCAAACGTTTATTTTGGTGCTATGTACATCTTTGTCATGTAATATTTTGACACACATGATTGTTCTTGGTTGCACAGCCCCCCTATGTTCAAATCCTGGCTCCGCCCCTGGGTGTCGGGGCATCTGAAACGTGGCCGGCAGCACACCGGCACCGGTCGTCGCCGTCGCCACCAACTAGTATATGAATTTCACGCTCGCTAGCGTCCCGACCTCTGCTGACACTGCTACTTGGGCACCTAGCCGGGCAGTGTATGTGCATGCATGTCTCACGGCCCGCGACAGCGGCGGCGCCGGCTGCAGCCTGATTATCGCAACAACCACACGACAGCTGTGCTGTGCAGCCTGCGCTGGCTTTGGTCCTTGACCGTCCTCGCTCGTCGGTCAAACTCATGAGTCATGACACGTTCAAAATGAGTTTAACAACATAGGTAAACATGTGTACATGACCCTGGTCCCTCTTATCACTGACCTGTGACAGTGAGTGAGAGAATGACCAACTTTTGGGCTGATGAATGAACCATTGAGAAATGGTGGGCCTTGTTTAGTTCCAAATTTTTTTTGGAAAATGGACACTGTAGCACTTTCGTTTGTATTTGACAAATATTGTCTAATCATGGACTAATTAGACTTAAAAGATTTGTCTCGTTAATTCCGACCAAACTGTGTAATTAGTTTTTATTTTCATCTATATTTAATACTCGATGCATACGTCTAAAGATTCGATGTGACGGAGAATGTGAAAAATTTTGCAAAATTTTTCCGAAACTAAACAAGGCCGTGGTCGTAGTGCTTAGGTTGGGCCAACGCCATGGTCTACTGTCCAGCCTACTGCCTACCTCGTAGATAGAAAGCAACCTAAGTACCTAACGAACGGATCTATCTCCATCTCCATCTTGGTCCAACCCACTTTTGCGTTTCATTAGGAGAGCTTGCATAAGTGGAATGAGCAAATAACACATGAGGCTTACATGTCAGGCTAATATCTTGCTTCTTCTACCTCGAGCTTAGATCCCCTTTGCTCCCATATCAACCCCTTACCTCCATGGCCGCCTGTACCTCCCCCAGTGTCGCCCCACGGCCCTTGATGCTCTTGCGTCAATGCGGCTGCTACTTTACCTCGCATGCTCGGTCGACGCGATCCTCTGCTCTTGCGCCACTATGCGTCGTTTGCGTCGTCACGAGCTCTCTCGTGCTCGCCCATGCTGGCTCGAGTGTGGGCACCATTCGAGCTCCCCCACACCACCATTCGAGCCCCTCCGCGCCACTACCAACTGGTCCACTAGTACCCCGCTCTCACGCCGCCACCTCCATAGATGCTTGCTCGTCGTAGCGACTCCGTCTCCATGGATGCTTGCTCACCCTAGTCGCCCGCATGGCCACCTCGCGTAAGCATGCGTGACGAGCGACGAAGAAGTGGATCGACTCCGTTACTTCAATTCTAAGAAACCAATCCAACCTGTATCTAGACAATATATTTTCTGTAGAAATAAATCCAACCCACACAAATCTCCAACCAAATATAGCCGAATCTAAGTCCAACCCATCCCCAACCAAGGTGAACGTGAACCCATATATCTAGACACTAGCCTTACAGTCTTACCTAAAACAATAATAGTTAAAGATTTTCTTAAAACAATTCAGACTATTTGCTATGTAACCATGTTGATAAGTCATCCTCACATACGCCTGGTGTACATAGGTACACGCATGTCAGCACTTTATAGGTAATGAAAAAGCTGAGGCCGGGGTGTACGGGTATGTGTTGTACTAGTATCTGTTCTTCCTAGCTTTTGCGTCACTTGGACGCTATAAATATGACGGTGACGATGTGGATCATGTAAGAAACAGCTAAGATGACCTAACCCGACCATGTAACAGAGGTAGCGAGACAGGCATGCACCTTCGGATTCCTTCCTTGCAGCAACTAGCACCACCAGCTACTGCAGGTCCCCAATCCCATTTGGCTTTTTATTTGCAGACACAAGCTAGCTGATCAGTGAATCAACGATATATGATCTAGGCTGGAATCTAATCAGGTCTCCTTTGTTAGGGTATGTATATAAAACTACGTGTAACGTGTGATCCAGCCAGATGAAATCCTAGCTAGAACGTGCTCCCTGGTTTTTCTATTAGAGCCGTGTGTGTGTGGTTGGTGTGCATGCAGCTGGCCGGGCCTGTGGATCAGGATATTTTCATCCGTTCTAGATTATGATAAGTCGGCTTAACTTTTCTAAGCAAAACATCTACCATTTTTTTCTATACATCTGAAAATAATATGTGAGATATACACATAATTAAAAAAACTATATACTAAAAACGAAAGCAATATATATTTAAAATGTAGGAAGTAATATTATAGTTTAGGAAATTCAAATAAAGCTCTTAATTAGCTGGCAATGCACGGCCTATTTATTAATCCTAATATATAGGGAAATATATATATATGCCTGCAGGGATCAAGCCAACCAGAGCCATTGACTTGACGAAAAGCTAGCTTTCGCAACGTGCCGCCGAGTACGAACGTACTCCTCCTCCATTATTGCACGCCCACGCCACGCACTCCAGCAGCAGAGCGGCACAGCTCGATAGGCGCCAGCGCCATTGCCATTGCCATCGCGCCATTCGACGGTGCGGTACGGCCGCCAACAACTGTGCAACGAACGAACTATCCTTGTCATTTCACTCAGCTTTTCGCCAAAAAGGAGAATAAGGACAGATTGTCTGAATTCAGACAGAGCAAGAAAAATTGACGACTTGAAAAGAAAAGAACAAACGGAAATGAAAAGAAAAAGAAAAAAATAGTAAAAGAAAGAGAGGATTAAAAAACCTTGCAACTTTTAAGCCAGCAATGCAATTAAAAAGTTTTGTTTTGCAAGAGCTAGATCGATCGACGCGGAGGCAACGGGGGCATGGTGCGTGGTTCGTGGACGTGCACTCAGCGAGCGAGGGCGCATTCTCCTGTCCAACCCGCGCCAAGAAATCCAAGTCCAACGACGACGGAGCTGACTGCTGAAGTGCTGAGGCAGGCACCAGAGGCAGCCTTGCATTGCATTCCACGTCTGCTGCTCTTTATTTTTCTCCTTTTGTGGTAATAACGCGTAAACTAGGAACGAAGCCACTCTTCACGTCGTCGTGCCGGGTGGCCAAAGCCGCACCGGCACTGCCAATCATTGGCACGCATTTGCTGCGTTGCCTGATCCACACTTAACCCTCGCTTTAGTTTAGTATAACCCAACGGACTAACGGAGCATTAGCTTAGTACGAGTACAAGTTTAAACTTGCTCAGTTGGTTAGTGTTTTTTCTAGTTATAAACCTGCCCTCCTGAATTCAATTTCTTAACTTGGGTCTTGTTTACTTTCATTTTTTTTTTTGCAAAATAGGAATAGTAGCACTTTCGTTTGTATTTCGTTTGTGTTTGACAAATATTGTCCAATCAAGGACTAACGAGACTCAAAAGATTCATCTCGCAAGTTACAGGTAAATTGTGTAATTAGTTATTTCTTTTGTCTATATTTAGTGCTCCATGCATGTGTCGCAAGATTCGATGTGATGGAGAATGTGAAAATTTTTGCAAAATATTTTGAGAACTAAACAAGGCCTTGACATGGATGTTTGGATTTTCTCGAGTCTATTCTTTCGTTTAATAATGGTGCTATTCTTTTACTAGTGATCGATAAATCGCGTTCGTCGATAGTGAGATGCCTATGATAATTGGTTAATCTCAAGTCTTTTAGTGGCAAATGACAGTTGTCAATCTCAAGTCTTGTCACAGGAGACGTGTCCATCAAAACTAAAATATTTATGCACTTTATTAATCTCGAGATTTATCGATCTCATCTATTTTATTTCTTCAAACGTGCTCATAAGACTAAGATGTGTGTATGTCTTCGTATAAAGTTAGTGTACGTGCGTATATGTGAACATTTGCATTTGTACCGTGTTTCAAAAAACACTTAAGAGTCAGCCACCTAGCAGGGCGCAGTTGTCCTACCCCAACATTGCTGATAGTGGTTGAAGCAACGAACAACCACACAAAAAAGTACTACTCCCTCCGTTGAAAAAATGATACAACTCTAAAATGTTATGTCAAACGACCTAACGTTTAACTAAATTATGTAAACTGGTAGAAGTAGTGATATTGATTATATTCAATAGGTACAATTAAATGGAATGGATTTTTATAATATATATTTGAAGCCATACATGTTGATACTGTTTTCATTGGCCTCGGCAAACCTAAGATGGTTTGTGACTAGATCACGAATTGCATCTTTTTATGACACAAGTAATACTAAACAAAGTGATCAGCAATCTAAAAAAATTGATCAGCACTATACGTAGAGATTAACTTGATTTCTCATGTTGTAAAAAAAACTTGATTTCTCCACGATAAACACCTGCGCTGCGTCACAATTAGAAGGTAAAATAAACTGTTGTTCTATACTATGGGAGTCCAAGTCAACGTGACAGAGCTTGCATATGAGCTGAAAACACGGGGAGAAACTTACTATTCACACTGGGTTTGACTTTCTTCTGACCTCCTCGTCATTTTTACAGTACTCACCTTGACGTCAATTCTCAAATTTCCGTCTTTCTCTGACACAATCTGATAATGTAGGGGTGTTTGGTTTGAGTTGTTAAAGTTTACAGATACTGTAGCATTTTCATTTTTTTTATTTGATAATAGTATCCAATGATAGACTAATTAGGCTCAAAAGATTCGTCTCGCAAATTACTCTTTAACTGTGTTTTTAGTTTCGTAAATAGTCTATATTTAGTACTCTATGTATGTGTCTAGACATTCGATGTGACAGACGGTAAACTTTAACAATTGAAACCAAACGGGGCCTAACTGCTACATTTCTTTGAAGGTTACTTGTCTTACTGTCCAAAAAGAATACAACTCTAGAATTTTGTGTTAGTCAAACTTACTTAAGTTTAACAAAATTTAGAGCGAAAAGTTATATTTTTCAATAGGTTTGTTATGATAATATATTTTACAATTAATTAATAATATCTATTTTATATTATAAATATTATTGTTTTTAAATATAAATTTGGTCCAAATTCAAATCTTTAAACTTTTCAAGAAACGAGAATTACATTAGTTTAGAGATCGATAAGTAGAGCATAACAGTTCGGTGTGGCTTGACTATCTCTCTTATAATAAATCAACGAACAATATTTTTAGTAATAATGTTTTAAACCAGCGAACAATATTTGAACTTATCACCCCGTCTCATTTGTAGACAAGCTTCATTCGCAATGCCATCTTTTTTTTTTCCCATTGTACTACTGGCCACCGAACGTGCGCCTTCCTTGCATTGTGCCATGTACATGTGACAGGTCTCATTCCATGACTAGCCCAAATTTCATTTTTGACTCAACCCACTGGGAAATATATGGACAACTCCATTGCTGGCTCGAAAATGCACTTTGATTTTATCCCAAATCAAACATCTTTAACCAAAGTTCACATAAAAATATTTTTTAGCCCATGCTGATGTTGGAATAACATAGCACACGATCTTCTTGTGCAACACATTTTGCTTGCTGGTTCCCAAAGCTAGTTAGTGGTGCTCGTACGAGAACCACTATTCTAGCGAGATATTTGCCTCGGGCCCCACCCGTCATCGTCGGTCCCAGGTGATCCTCGGCCGGACACTAGGGATCAGCACCTGGCACGCCTCGACGTGCCGAGCAGCCCGTCCGCGAGGCGAGACGCCAGCCAAATGGCGCCGTGCGTGCTCAGCACCCACCTCCCTCCATGGCTCCTCCCCGTTCCACGTTCTACTTCCATCCACCCCGTCGCTGCTGAACTACCGTAGGTGTCGGCTCCCTCCCTTCCCTTTCGTTTCCCCAGCTGGAGTCCGAAGGAGAGTGACGACGCTCTCCCCGCGCACGCATCGGCATCGCAGTCGCAGCAGCAGTAACAAACAAGGCACAAGCCCAGCGGAAGCTGTAACAACGACACGAAACCAAAAACCTCGCGTATAAATCCGCTCGCCGTTTGGGCGCGCCCACCGCTCCGGTCCGCTCGCCGCCGACCGACCCTCACAGCCGCGGCCGGCCGCGCGAGTGGGTGGGTGCCGGTGCCGGTGCCGGAGGGACGGCAATGCCGGAGGCCGCGCGGGCGCGGGGCATGCTGGATCCGGCGGGCGAGGGGGAGGCGGAGCAGGAGGAGGAGTTCTACGAGTCGCTGGATCGGATCCTCTCCTCTTCCTGCTCCTCCACCTCCGCCTCCGCCTCCGACGACGACGCCGACCACCGACGCCGCAGCAGCAGGCGCCACCACCTCCTCCACCAGCACCACCACAACCCGCCGCCGTCCTCGCGGCCGGACGCGTCCTCCGCGTACGACGTCTGGATCTCCGAGCCCACGTCCGTCGAGGAGCGCCGCCGCCTCCTGCTCCAGCGCCTCGGCCTCGCCTCCGACCCGCCGCCGCCCTCTCCGCCTCGCCGCTCGCCGTCGCCTCCCGTGTCTGCCCCGGCCTCGCCTCCGGCGCCCGCGGAGGAGCCCAGATCCGGCGGCGGCGGGCTCGGGAGGCCTCCGCTGGCGCGGAACCCCAGCTCCAGCGGCGGGGAACAGCAATGCCGGATCCGGAACCTGGACGACGGCACGGAGTTCGAGGTCGGGGAGGTGCACGAGGAGGAGGTGGTGCGAGAGGTGGGCACCGGCCGCCACCTCACCTTCGAGGAGTTCGAGCTCTGCGTTGGCCGCTCCCCGATCGTGCACGAGCTCATGAAGCGGACAACCACCGCGGCCTCCGCGTCCGCCTCCGACCACGCTGCCCCCGCGTCCAGCAGACCCCGAAGGAAGGCCGGTGGTGGGTGGCTGCGCGGCATCAGGCAGCTTGCAGGCACCGTCGCGTACGGCCGCCGCGGCGCCGACGACAGGGACAAGGAGAAGGAGAGGGAGGCGCGGCGCCTTAGCTCTGCCACCGATGACAGCCTAGATGGCTCCGGCTCGCGCAATGTCGGGAGGGTCCGGGTGCGGCAATACGGGAAGACGTGCAAAGAGCTCACCGGGCTGTTCATGACGCAGGAATTGGCTGCCCACTCGGGCTCCGTGTGGTGCATCAACTTCAGCCTGGATGGACGATACCTTGCCACTGCAGGAGAGGATCGTGTGATCCATGTGTGGGAGGTGTGCGAGGGAGACAGAAAGGGCGAATTGCTCGGTGAAGCTTCGGTGGCAAAGGAGAATGGTGGTGGCTGCAGCCCGTTTCTTGCGGTTGTTGGGAATGATTCACCGGAGATTTCTGCATTGTCATTGTCCTGTGCCGATGGGGGCTATGTGGATAAGAAGAGAAGGCCGAGGAAACAGAGCAATCGGAAGTCGGTCGGGTCCGATCATCTAGTTGTTCCTGAGTGTGTGTTTGGTTTCAGAGATAAGCCAGTTTGCTCACTTCTGGGGCATGCCGCCGATGTTCTTGATCTGTCATGGTCCAAATCTCAGGTACGAATTCAGAATTTGTGGTCTTCATCTCAATGTCATTTTTGGGTATTTTTGGTATTAATTCTGAAACATCTCATTCAATAATTGTACAGACTACAGACCAATTTTCTTCAGACAGAAAAGAAACACTTAATGTCTGTTGTGATGAATTCTAGTATGGTTGTAAGGAATCTTGTTGTCAAAATGGCCATAAACCAAATGAATATACAATGTTGCAACCGAATCATTTTTGGCATTTTGCCACATGGGAAATTGGGCATGTCTCATCAGCATGTAACAGGAGATCTTGTTGCTGAGAACTACACTAATTATGCAACAGTACCTGGTCAATTTTCTTGCCGCATGTAATAGTTTGCCCATTACTTATCTGTGCAAATCTGATATTATTGACATGTCTGTTCGATTAAGAAAAATACAACATATTTATATTCATCACGAACTTTCCACTGTTATAAGAAGTTTACTGGCTTATTGCCCTGCTATTTTTAGGCCTGCTTCTTTTTGGCACTTTAGGTAGGAAACAGTCAGTACAATTTATTGGTCACTACTGTCAGGAAATAGTTATGATTGACACCTTCTCTTGCAGTACTTGATCTCATCCTCCATGGACAAAACTGTTAAGCTCTGGGACATCACTACCAGTACCTGTTTGAAAACATTCTCACATACGGACTATGGTGAGTTTTGTCACATTATATCTCTATCCATTTGTTACGGTGTCTTCTTTTTTTCCTTAAAAAGAAAGATGCATTCCCTTTTATTCCTCAGTACAAATTGTTTCAACTTTGGACCATCCTGACAGTTGATTTTGCTTCTTTGCAATCAAACTTTTGGCAGTGACTTGCATCCAGTTCAATCCTGTAGATGATAACTTCTTCATTAGTGGATCATTGGATGAGAAAGTTCGCATTTGGAATGTCCGAGATCGTAAGATTGAGGATTGGAATGATCTTCATGAGATGGTTACTGCTGCTTGTTATTCCCCTGATGGACAGGTTGAAGTAGTTCCTTTCTAGTACATATTTCATTTTTATACTATAAAAATGTGCTTTGATTTTAATCTATGTGGCCTTTGGCCTTTGCAGGTTGCAATGGTGGGCTCTCACAAGGGAAGCTGTCATATATTTGATACATCTGGTATGACAGCCTTGCTCTCGCACATTTCGATTCATGTGCAGTTGTGCACTTATTCTTTTTTTTATTTTTGCTAGAGATTTATACACTGATGAGTGATAACCTTGAGAGCTCCAGTTCCTCATATGATGAACTCATATTGATATTGGTTTAATCGTTGCAGAGAAGAAGCTTCAGTACAAAAGTCAGATAGACTTAAGAATTAGGAAAAAGAAGTCTGGCCAGAAGAAGATAACTGGCTTCCAGGTAATATAGCACAGAGCATCTATTTCCCGGCCATCTCTCTCTCTCTCTCTCTAAAGAAAGGCACATTCTTAATTTTGGACTCCACAAGGAAAACATCAATCTGACACCTCCAGTCTCCGGTGTGATACTGTTGTCTACCACTGAGTTAAATATCTGTGTGCCTTATGACAGTTTGCTTACTGTTGTCTACCACTGAGTTAAATCTCTGTGTGCCTTATGACAGTTTGCTCCTGGAAGCTCCTCGGAAGTTCTGATTACTTCTGCAGATTCAAGAATACGTGTTGTTAATGGTGATGAATTTGTTCACAAGTTTAAAGGTAATGCCTCATTCTCCTGCCATTGTAAACCTGAGATCAGTTGCATGCATTATTTTCATCTAACATAAAGGACATTCACTTGCCTTATGGACCTGTATGGGCTTGTGTGGTAGTTCTGGGTTTTTAAGTTTACTTGGTGTTTGACTTCAATCCTTTCACCAGGGTTTCGGAACACGAGTAGCCAAATCTCAGCTTCTGTAGCTCCAAATGGGAAATACGTCATCTGTGCCAGTGAGGATTCTCACGTCTATGTGTGGAGACATGACAACAGTTCCCCCCCTAGCAGGAGCAGGAGTACAGTTGATGTAACCAACTCATATGAACATTTCCACTGCCATGGTGTGACCGTGGCTGTCACATGGCCTGGTGCTGAAGCCCGAGGTTCGTTTGGATCTCAAAGCAGCAGGCACAGTGATTCAGATGGAGCAGTGAACTCTGGTCGAGACCTCCCAGTTGAGAACACTCAGCACAATTGTGATGCAGCTGATATCAGATACAATGAGAGCCCAGTCTGCGAAGGTGTGACAAGCAGAAGCACCAGTAGACATCAAGGTGATGGAGCGTCCACATCCTGGCCTGACGAAAAATTACCATCAGCCAAGAGCAGCCCTGGTCACTGCTCGTCCGATCTTTGCATGGGAGCTATGGATGTCCAGCGCCGGTCTGCGTGGGGTTTGGTGATTGTCACGGCTGGGCGGGCAGGCGAGATCAGGGTGTTCCAGAATTTTGGCTTCCCAGTTCAAGTGTAAAGTTAGCGTGAGATCATGCAGATAGGGGTTTGTTTGGTTCTTTACTGTATAGATATCGGTAGGTCGTCAATAGTTTTACTGAAAAGTTATCTCTGTTGCCCTGTCTCGTTGGATGCTTCAAGATTGTACTCCCAGAACCACACTATCATATGGTTAACGCTATCACTTGTTCATACAATACAAAACTGTGTAACTGTATGCTTGGTACACATTACCTTAATTTGTTCATATCTAATTTTCATACAAGTAATATATGAAACGAAAACATTTTCCAAAATTCATGAATTTACATTTTCAATTTTACAGTTCCATACATTCTGCATTTTCCTATATTTCAGATGTTTAATTTTTTTTGTTGTCCTTCAGCCAACATTGACTAAAAAAATGAATGTCTTCTGTGAGTTGCCCTTCTAACTAATTATATTGTTTTTTTTGGCTTTTGTGAGTTGTCGTTTTAATTGTATTTTTTTTTTCTTTTGTGAGTTGTCCTTTTAAGTGTGTTCGTTTGTTGTCTAAGAGTGATACCTGTTGCTAGAGGCTGAGATTTTAGATTTGAGCTCTTCTCTCAGGCGGTGTGCACGATTTAGGTTTAGAAATGATCTTGGGAACGGAGGGGGCACAAGCGTAGGGGACTAGGGGCCGAGCAGCAAGGCAGCGTGGCCACCACCAGGCAAGCTCGCGAACTCGTCGTAGCCACGCCCACGCCCACTGAAGATATGATGATGAGATATTGAAGATGACCTACCAGCCACACAATTAAGACCCAATGGCTGTGATCCGTCGCTTGAGAGAGAGAGAGAGAGAGAGAGAGAGAGAGAGAGAGGCACCGGATGTATGGTAATTCTACCATTCTTATTATGTGACCATGGCATTTTGTTGCTCTAAACAATAATGCTGTTTAGCTTTGTGTTGTCTAGCGATTAGAGTATGCTAGTACGTACTAAACGCTTTGACACAAACTTAATTTTATTGTCATGAGAAATCACTGCACAGATCTTACATCCTCGCTCCAGCTACTACAGATCAAGATTCACTGATCTAACTAGCCGCCACCATTTCATTTCGCAGTAAGGACGAGAAGAAACAGTGAAGGCATATGAGAATTCTCAGCTGCTCACATTCCTAGCTGGATAGCTCATCAAAACGGGACACACTGCATGCTAGGAACTTGGAACGAAGCACTACCTGAACCTGATGAGGCCGCACTGCTAAAACCGGAGCCCCTCAAGACGGCGACCCGCTGGCACTCAGTTCCCCGGCGGTGTCCAGCTGAGGTCGAGGCCGGCGATGTCGCCCCACGCGCCCACGAAGCCCCCCGCGGCGGTGCCAGCCGCTGCTCCGTCGTCCCACGGCGCGAGCCCGTCATAAAAGTCCGGGACCACCGACTGCCACGAGGAGGAGAAGGCCGCAGGTGCAAGTGCAACACCGCTGCCGACGTCGAACTGCGGGAAGAAGCTGCCGTCGCTGAGGAACGGGAAGGCGGACGTGAGGTCCGGCAGGCACGCGTCCGCGAGCGACGCAGCCGGCAACGGCGGCGGCGACGACGACGCCGCGGACGAGGGCTCGGCGGAGACCCTGCGCCGCTTGCCGCCCCCGCCGCTGGAGCGGCGCGATGCGCCGCCGACGGGGACGTCGCGCAGCGTGCCGCCGTGCGTCCAGTAGCGGCGGCACGCGCGGCAGAAGTGCCGCGGCTGCGCCGTGCTGTAGTTGTTGTAGTAGCAGAACTTGGTGTTGGTGGAGCGGCAGCGCGGGCACTCCAGCTGCTGCTGCTGCCTCGTCTGCCGGCCCTTGCGCACGGCCTCGTCGCCCTGCCATGCCACCCACAACCGCACGCGTCAGTGATGATGATGGGGTACTGGGTACACTGATTCGCAGACGCGGTAACTGCATGCCGTCTTCGGTGGATCGAGATCGACCGCGCTAGCTGCAACTGCAACTGACCTGCTGTTGGAGCGCGGAGGAGTCGAGCGAGAGCTCAGCGTCGGAATCGGCCGGGCGCTTGGAAGCACCAGCGGCGGCGGCGGTGGCCGAGAGGATCGAAGCTGCAGGCGCCATCTCCCGGGCGAGCAGAACCGCGCATGCCGAGGACGGACGACGGCGTCGGCGTCGGCTTAATAGACGCCCAGCAGCGATCCGGCCGAGAGCTAGCAGCTGGTCTCACTCACCACCTCGTTAGCTTCCCGGGTGACCTGGTAGGAGAGGCCGGGAATACGATCGAGGGCTGCTAGTGCTAGCGGCCTAGCCGCCGGCCAGGCTATTTGTAGCCGGTGGAGTGGAATGGAATGGAATGCCAGTGGCAGCGGCCGCGGCAGCAGCGAGAGAGACGTAAGCCGTCAGCGTCAAGTCCGACCTGGACGGCAATCAGCTCGCGCGGCGTTGGTTGGCTGGTCTCTGGTGTCTCTCGAGTCGTCGTTGGTTGCATTGCAGACATGGGGACGTACTGGGAGGCCGCCGCCGGACCAGACAGGCGGGCGGACACCGCATGCAGTGCAGTGCGGCGTGGAGCCCGCGGCTGACGCAGCAGAGATGCTCTTCTTCGGCGTGAAGCTACCTCGCGCGACCGTGCGTGCGGTCTAGCACGCACGCCGCCATGCATGGTCTACTGTGGTAGGAGCAGTCGTTGCGCTTGGCACGAGCCACGAGCACGGGGACGGCCGGAGCCGGACCGGGTCGTCGCGCCGCATCCACACGACGGGACATGGGATGGAGAACGTCTGCGGGTTTGTTTGCCGAGGAGAAGGAGAATGAAACGGCCGGCCGGGTCGAGAGAGTTCGCGCGCGTGGGGCAGCCTCTATCGCTACGTATTAGATGCGTGCGCCGAGGCACGGCGGTTTGGCGCCTTGCGCCGCCATTGGCATTGGCGGCCAGCTCCATGATCGCGCGACGCAACGGTGAGGGCGGCAAGGGATCGAGATCGACCCGGGTCACGACGTGCGCCAGCGTGGCGGCGGCGTGAATGCCCTGCCTATGGCGCCGGACCGGACGGACGGAGAGAGACGGGGGCCGTTCGCGTCGGCGTTAACAGGGACCGGCGGTGGGCCCCGCGCGCGTGGAGAGGGAGAGGGAGAGGGAGAGGGAGAGGGAGAGGGGGAGGCAGGGTTGGCGGGAGAAAAAGACACGCAGGATGGGCCCTGGTCGGTGGCTTTTCCTACGCAGGCTGGGCCCCTCGAAAGCGAAGGCGGGGGTGCTGAGGAAGCGCTGTCGCCGTCGGCTGCGGCGGGTTTCGTTTCGTCCACATGTGGGGGCCTCTGCCGCGTCGGCTGCCAGTGCCCGCCACCCCGGCCGCCGGGCCATGGCCGCCGCCCACCGCCTGCTGGCCAATGGCCAATGCCATGCCAGCCACCCTGCTGTCTGCACGGCTGCTCCTGCGCCCATGTGTCCAATAGTGGAACCAGGATCTCGACGTCTTCCCAGGTCCTGTACTCCTGTGTTACCTGCAGATTTCTAACCGTAATCGGTTACTGTATGACATCACTGGAAACCTCTTCTCGAACGAACGTACAGTACAGTACCTGCTGCGTAATAGGTTGCTTGGTTTACTCTGCGACTGCGACATTGGCGTGCGATTCTTGTCTTGTTCTTCATGTTCATGCATCGCAACGCATCGCATAGTACTCCGTACATCTCAGCATGTGGACGCGTATGGTTCCCCGGCAAGGCAACAGGCGGCGTGCTCGTGCCGGTGGCGGGCGGCCTTGATTCGTGCAAGCATGGGAGTGCGGTGATCCATCGATGCCGATGTGTGTGTGCCTGTGCCCCCTTCCGTGTCCATTCCATTCGATGGGCTCAGGCGTAGGGCAACTGGACAAGAAGAAGAAGCGAGCACTTTCGGCTGCCCAACCTAGCTGTCAAGCGTCAGCTCGCTTTGACTCGCGAGAGGCGTGGAGCCTTCCAACTCCTAACCCCGAGTCCCAATCCCAACCCACTCGCGGTCGTCGACCTCGTCTGCACCAAAGATTTGAGCGATGACCATCGCACACGTCCCGTTTGTTGTTCGCACTCGCACGCACCAAAACAGTTTGTACGCAATGCCCAGTGTGGCTGTTCCTCCGAATGAAAAATGGAGTTATTAAGCCCCAGTGAGGCTCAAAGTCAAATTCCCCGGAGTTCACAACCAGACATTTCAAAATCAATGATCCGGATTGTTACTTGACCCCTAAACTTTAGAGTACTCAACCTATAAACATGGATGTCATCGTTTATTAGTTAGGCTAGGATGATGCATGGTTATCTTATAAAAAATAAATTGATTGAACAAAACTTATGTATGATTCTTGTGTTCCAAATGGAACTTACTGAGAGGTGACACGGTGATGGGTCAATTCACTCTATTTCATCGCATAGTAAAAAGATGAGTGGTTACATACTTTTGCTTCTCTTAAGAAACACATGCTGTGAGGACATGTTCGGAAAAAAAAAGGCGGCTAGTCAAAGAAACGATGGATTACTCCATTGATCAAATCCAAACACCATCTATATGTTAGTCAATCATATTTTTTAAGATAAACCATTCTATGTCTTATGCTTCTAGTAATTTGCCCGCGCCCTTCTTAAGTGCTAACCTCTGTGTGCTTTGGCTCCAATCACCCGCGCAATATGCACCATGGTCCTCTACAAAATCTACATACCACGCCCACACGCTTGACCTCCACATTGCCCCTCCATCGGTCCGAGAGGTCCTTCTAGTTCTAGCCCTATCTTCCTAAACTTGTGGCACGGCGAAAGGTCAACGTGTCATAGTTAGCATCTGTTGGCTGAAGTATAAATGTGCGATCAATGGATGACAAAATGTTGCTACAAATTCATTGGATGGTTTAGGAACGTGGTTGTACTACTTGAGCAAATGCCATCCATTAGCTGGCAAGGGATGACGTGGAGTTGGACACGATCAGTCCGCTCTATTCCACAAACCAAAGAAGTGTGCCACCTAGCTAAATAATTACACAGTTTATCTGTAATTTGCGAGACGAATCTTTTAAGTCTATTTAGTTTATAGTTAAATAATAATAGCGAAATATAAACGAAAGCGTGTCAAAATCTAAAAAAAATTGAATCTAAACCAGGCCTAAACTAGCATCCCGAGAACTCGATCGACTGAGGTATAGAAATTAACCGTGGCCAAAGAATGAATGTTCCTACAAACAAGTACGTACATACGTCACATATACGTGACGAGGCACGTACACGTACCGCAGAGACTTGAAAACTCCGCCGGTACTTAGAGATTTGAAAACTCCGGTGCCCTACCGACCAAATAAGCTCGCCGCGACGGCGACGGCGACGGCAGCAGATCGAACAGACGGCATCGGCATGCATGCATATCCGCGGCCGCCTGACAGCGGAGTTTCGGATTGCGAAATAACAAGTGCCGCTTAAACAAGGGGGCCGCAGCAGGAGCAATCAGCATTCAGCAGCAGGCTGTCTTTGCTCGTGCACGCACGCCTCCTTACTTCTCGACATGCACGTCTCTCCCGCGCGTCCGGCCGTCAACCATGCACCACCCCCTGACCTGACCTGTCCTCCGATCCCTTTTGTGTTACAATTAATATACTAGTATTATTACGTGCTAAACATTCATCGTCACAGGGCTTGCCAATGATTATGGTGAAGGATCAGGACGGTTGCTGGTCAAATAAAGACGAGCAGGTTATAATTAAGCGTCCAGTTAAATAGCTACGAATCGTACGACGAAACGAATGCGATGCGCATGTCATGCCAAAGCCAAACGATTATGATGCCCCGCCCCCACGCAAATCTTGAATCGGAAGATTAGGATCCCAACAGGAGGTCCGCAAAACCATGCAACTTGTTCTTTGTTTGCTTCAGATTAAAATAAGATTGCTTGTGCTCATTTTTTGCTAAATTTTTTTTAGTAACGTTGGCCAAGTACCATAATATATAACACACCTAGTACGTTCTAACGTTCACAAGGTTGTTTGCATGCACGCGCGCATGTACACTGTGTTTAAAATGAACACTTGAGCAATTCCAAGAGAGTTGCTATTTCTAACTTTGAGTCAGATTTATACTTTTTGGGGTATAAAATGTGCTCCAACAGATATTCTATTTGGAATTCTAAAATACCTCCGTCAATTCCGCTAGCTAGAAAAAGCGAGCGGCGCCCGCTCGCCATCACGCTGTGTGCCGACTGCCGATATGTCCAACAATGAGCCAATGAGCGTGCAGGCTTCAGGGTCATGCATGTGTGCGTGCGGTGGAGGAAGGTGGGGTCTGTGATGACGTGGCAGGTTATACAAAATAGAGAAGGGAAAATTAGAAAGACTGTTGCTTTTTGAAGAATATTTAGACTGTTGCTTTTTGAAGAATATTTTATTTTAGATAATGGCTAAATCATTAATTTTATAATATAGTTTTAGACAATCTCTTGGAGTTGCTCTTAGGGTTTGTTTGGTTTCCTTTGCTAAATTTTAACTAGCTAAAATTATTTTAGCTACTCTTAAGTGACTACTGAAACTAAACTATTTTGACTCCTTTTAGTCAATATGTTTGAAAGTTTAGCTATGCCTTAGAAATTAATATATTTTGGTGTCGTGATTTAGCCGATTTGGTTGAGTATAAGCTCAGGTAGTCCCACAATTAATTTAAATGACATTTCATCTATTTTTTAAACGGTCCAATTTTTCCTTAGGCCCTGTTTAGATTGGAGAGAAAATTTTTTGGATGTCACATCGAATGTGTCGGAAGGATGTCGAAAGGGATTTTTAAAAACTAATAAAAAAATAAATTACATAGCTCGTCAGGAAACTGTAAGACAAATCTATTAAGCATAATTAATCTATCATTAGGACATGTGGGTTACTGTAGCACTTAAGGCTAATCATAGAGTAACTAGGTTTAAAAAATTCGTCTCGCGATTTTCAATCAAACTGTGTAATTAGTTTATTTTTTTATGTACATTTAATGTTCCATGCATGTGTTCAAAGATTCGATGGGAGGCCGAAAGACAAAACTAGCCCATCTATTTGGTAAGGCTCTGTTTAGATTGGAGATGAAAATTTTTTGGATGTCACATCGGATATGTCGGAAAGGATGTCGGGAGGGATTTGTAGAAACTAATAAAAAACAAATTACATAGCTCGTCAGAAAACTGCAAGACAAATCTATTAAGTATAATTAATCTTTCATTAGCACATGTGAGTTACTGTAGCACTTAAGGCTAATCATGGAGTAACTAGGCTTAAAAGATTCGTCTCGCGATTTTCAACCAAACGGTGTAATTAGTTTATTTTTTTTATATACATTTAATGTTCCATGTATTTGTTTAAAGATCTGATGGGATGGATGAAAAAATTTTAGGTGGGAAGGCCTAACTCGGCCAGTGTGCGTGTCTGCTCGCTCTCATCTCCCTTGAATCCGACCCAAATCCCCAGCCGCGGGTGGGCCGGCGGCGGGACACCGTACTTCCGGCGTGCGGGCGGCGTCCGGCGCCTGGCGCGTGGGGCTGCGTGCAGGCTGCTTCCGTTGGCGGCTGCGGCCTTCGGGGCGGGCGGCGTCCGGCAGGCGGCGCGCGGGCCTGCGGGGAGACAGCAGGGACTGCGTGCGGGCGGCCTACGGCGGAGGCCGCGAGCTGTGGGCTGCGGCCTTCTGGTGGCCGCCGCCGTTGCGGGCGGCGTCCGGAGGCCGATTTCTACTGTGCCTCCCGGATTAGAACTGAATCACAACTAGATTGTGCGGCTTCGCAGTCAGTACCAGTAGCAATTATAGAACATCGAGTATTGGAAATGGAAACCTCAGCTGCTGCTACCTGTTTCATTCCAGCAAATTTTTATTTGGTTCAAAGGGAAGATGATGGAGTGGCCGCCGCCATCAACGTCGCCGTCGCCGTCGCTGGTGGTGCGCAGCCCCAGACAGACGGTCAGCCTGATCCGCAACCGCCGACCCCACCGCGACTGGGCCCCCTCCTCGAGGTCCCCCTCCTTCGCCGCCCGCGACCATGGCCCCAAGCCGTCGGAGGTGTACGGCTTCGTCGGATCCATCACCACAGTCATCGCCACCGCTGTCTACCTCGCCTGGGCATACACGCCTGAGCCCGTCCTCCGGTCTCTCGGCATCACCTACTACCCTAGCAAGTATGAAACGCTTCTCTTCTCCCCCATCGCCCCCCTTACTGTGGACCTTTTCTTCTTTGGTTTTTGGTCCTCGCTCTTGCTCACTCTGAATAAAATCTATACCGAATGGTTGCAATTCAGATAAAATCAAATGAAACCTGAATTTCATTAATGTGAGGCATTCATAACACTGCTGCTTGCATATTATATTATAGCTTAGAAACTGCTCGATTTGGATGGGTGTCTCTTGCTGTGGCTGATTGCAGGCTTGCCTTCGTTCAGGTATTGGGCACTGGCGGTGCCATCGTTTGTGATTGTGGCTGTGGCGCTGTCCATGGGCATCTACATGGGTCTCAACTTCGTTGCCACGCCTCCTCCAACTTCCTTCAGTACTATCTTCGGTGAGACTGAATCCCCTTGCTCCTTCAAATGATTGCAACGTCTAGTTTTTATACATATTGTCATTTTCATCATGTTGCAACGATTGTTTCACAGATGAAAACAGTCGGGAGCGCACAACGTTTTCTCCTGCCATTGAGGAGGAGAGACCCATCGAACCCATCTCAGACATTAGCATTGATCAGATAAACAATCTTATGTTTGGTGATAGATGATTTCTCCAGGTGGAATATGAGATTATCATGGATCCCCAGATTGGAAACAGTAGCAACATGAAGAGTAGATTCCACGACAAGTGAACTTTCGTACTGCCTGCATAAGCGTATGAGAGCCTCATCAAACACATTTTCAGACATTAGTATTGATCAGATCAACAATTTTATGCTTGATGATAGGTGATGACTCTAGTTGGAGTGTGAGTTTCCAACAGAGCGCCAGATTGGAAGCAATGGAAACATGAAGAAAGAATCCACGTCGAATGAAACTTTCATATTGCCTGCAAGCATGACCTACTTGTGTTGTGCAGTAGTAATGTGATACACTGTAGTAGACTAGTAGTGCTGTTTTTTCTGTTGCTGTAGTGGAGCTTGCATTTGCATTCGCATTTTTTTTTTTTGAACTGAAAGACTTCATCCGCGCCTATGATGTCTGGCGGTATTGGTTTGAAGAATGGTAGTCTATGATCATTTTTCCACACTTTTTATTTGATTGTGAATGACTGAATGGAATAAGTTAATCGATAGATCACTTCATTTCTCATCATTTAATAATTAGTATAAGCATTAAGTCCTTCCACCAAATCTGTCGTGATGCATCACCTAGATATTTAACTCATCAGAAAGTGAGATGCTTGTTTATTTTCTTTATTTTATGATATTTAACTAGTCAGAAAATGAGATACTTTTATTTTGTTTATTTATGAGGGAGTAGTTGGAACCATACCTTGCTGAAATTCCACCCAATAAAACTTGGATGTCACAACTCACATCTGCTAGAGGAAAATTGATGTGGTCCTAGGCTCCTAGCGATGACCATGCGATACAGCACTCGCACCAGAAAAAACATACTCGAGTATTTGCCAACATGGTTCCTTGGATCTTTTTTTCACAGCAGTTGGGTTCGCCATTTGACGCTCGAGGATTTGTCACTGATTTTTATTCGGTCCACTCAAACCTAGTGGCTCGACGAACAAGGAGAAAGGAACAGCGGCAATCGATCAATTCTTGTGCTGGCATTGACAGTCCAGTGCGCGACTGCGCGCACTGCCATATGCTCAGTTTCATCGCAGGCGCATGGCCCTAAAGAAGTCGTGCAGCGCCGCCCGCGACGATCCGCCATCCTCCGCCCACGCCCTGCTCAGCACCTGTCGCGCCTCCGCCACCCGCCGCCGCAGCGTTTCCGACTCCGCCGTGCCCCCCATCACCTTCTCCATCGCCTCGACCACTCTGGACCTCTCCACGACCGAGCTCTCCATGTTCCCGCGCGCCACCTCCACGCACGCGCCCCACTCCTCCGCCAGCATCTTGACGTTGTAGAACTGCTCGGCGGCGAGCGGCCAGCCCAGCAGCGGCACGCCGTGCGTGAGGCTCTCCAGCACCGAGTTCCAGCCGCAGTGGCTCAGGAACGCGCCCGTGGCGGCGTGCGCCAGGATCCGGAGCTGCGGCGCCCACCCGCAGACCACGAGGCCCCTGCCGCTGGCGCGAGCGCGGGCCTCGAACCCGCCCGGCAGCCACTCGTCGCGGAAGGCGCCGTTGACGTCGAACCCCACCGGCGGCCGGACCACCCACACGAACGGCCGGCCGGTCGACTCTAGCGCCGCCGCAAGCTCCGCCATCTGGTTAGCTCGTATCGTGTTCTGTGACCCGAAGGAGATGTACACGACGGACGATGGCCGCTGCGTGTCGAGCCAGCTGAGAATCGTCCCGTCGCTGCCACCGTCGTCCTCATCCGACGCCGGGACGCCGCGGACCAGAGGGCCGAGGGGGTATACCGGAACGCCGCCGAGAGTGCGCCGCAGCATGGCCAGCCCCGTGGGCTCGAGCTCCTCGACGGTGTTGGAGATCACCGCGTTCGTCAGGTAGCCACGCGGCAGGTGGCGTCGGTGGTACGCGGTCCACCTCTCGTCACCGGAGCTGAAAATCGGCGATAGCTGCGAGCGGTGGAGCACAACCGTAGGGTGCTCCGGCAGCCGGAGGGTCCCATCAGGGCCGAACGGCAGCACCGGAATGTTGGCCCAGAGCGCGTGCAGGATGGCGGAGCCGAACGCGCCGCACGAGGCGAAGAAGGCGTGGGCGAGCCCGCGCCGGCGCGCCACGTCCACGGTCCACGCGACGAACACATCGGCGATGACGCAGACGTTGGCGGCGGCGGGCTCCTCTTCCTCGTCGCCTTTATGGACCTCGCCAGTTAAACTCGAGAGGAAGTCGTCGAAGGCGGGCTCGAGAGTGTCCAAGGCCTCAAAGAGCTTCATCAAGTCACCGCGGTTGGAGAGAGAGCTGGTGGACTCGCAGTCGGCGGGGAGGCCGTGGTCGGCCGGCACGAACGGCAGCGCATGGAAGCTGATGCTCGAGGACGACCCAGCGTCCGCGTCCACCACGGAGGAGCGCAGCGCGGCCACGGTGCGCGGGGTGCAGACGATCGTGATCGTGACGCCATCCTGGAACTCGCGGCGGAGGAGGCGGGCGAGGGCGAGAAAGCCGGCGAGGTGGCCCTGTGCCGGAAGGGGAAACAGCACGACGTGATGATTCCTCTAAGTGGTGGCCGCCATGGTGATCGGTGAAGGTGAATGCGTGGCGGCCGGTGGATGAAGGCGTTGTACAACACTCTATGCGAATAAATTTTATATGAAATGGGTGTCTGGTAGCTATCAACGTAGTTTTGAAAGCATTGCATTCTACATTGTTGAACTCATAGAAAGCGACATCATTGACACTTTTTGATTTTCTATCAAAAGATAGGACCTAACAATCTGACCTTCTACTAGCCAACAAATCAACAATACTTTCTACAGAAAAGTGTTCGAATACAACAAGTGGAGCGCCTTGGTTATGCTTGAAACAATCGAGGAGGAAGGGTCCACCTGGTTTTTGCATGGGTTAGACCCGTCTCAATGCAGGTTTTATGTGTCAGTTTCTAAAAACATCTATATTCCTTCCGTATCGGATTTAGAAGTCGTTTTGGACAAGGTTTGGATCAAACATTAGAAATATAAATCATCAATAACTTTTAAATTATTGAATTTGCAAATGTGAAAATTATATGAATATATTTGTCTTAAAAATACTTCATAAAAATATAAATACATCATTTTTCTCTAAATATTTTTATAAAAATAAGAGGTCAAAGTTGTATTTTGAAGATCACGTTACTGTCCTAGACGACTTCTAAATCCCTACATAGAGGGAGTATTTTGAAAACGGTGAAAAAGAATTTCATCCTCGTAAAATTTTTGTCATCTCTTTTTTCATAAATATCCATAAAATTTTGATAAAACCCTATTGAGACTGACCTTAATATCTTTGTTAGCGCGAGAGTAGATTTTGTACTCTATATTAGGGCCCCTTTAAAATGCAGGAAATTCACTGAAATTGTACATGAATAATTGATGGGCCTAAGATTTTAAATTAAATAGTGGGCTGGCGCGATTGTATGGTAAGCTGATTGATGGGCCGGATGGCTATGACTGCATGCATGTTGAGAGCATCAGAAGATAAGCCCTGGATGAGTAGGTTCTAGAATGTGTAAACCTAAATTGCTGCAGCTGCACCGTGTATGCATCCACACATGCATCGACTCCCTCGAATCTATTAAAGTATGTATTCCCTCCTAAACCGAACAAATGTTGTAATTTTTCAGACATTAATCATCAGCTTGCGTTTTCTTCCATTCCTCATTATTTCTCTAATGAACATTAAGCTACGTCGAAGGTTCAACAAAAGCACCAATTGTCTATATACAATGTTTATAAGTTGCTCCAAACATAGTTGCCTACATTAGCCTATGTCATGTGTTGTGTTTGGTTTCGAGAATGCCTCAGGACGGGAGATGACCATCCTCTTATCGCAGGTGTTTGGTATGTTGAGAATACAATAGGGATTACCCGTCTTGTTTCATAAAAAAGAACACAGTAGCGTTCGATCCTTTCTCCAAAATCTAAGGGATGAGCTCGTCCATTCCTTGCATCGTCAACAAGGGAGAGCAACAAGCAAAGTGTGCCTGTGAAATATGTGGCCGCAACATGGGAGAGGTCCTCGGGTTGGGCTCTAGGGGCTATACCTGTAAAGGGTGCGGTTCGAACCTCTCTCAAACACGAACCGCTCCTGAAATCTATCAACGGTTCGAGTCGGACCGAACCCAAATGATAGAGGGGCAGATAGGGTCGTGACTCGCTAAACCTAGGATTGAACCGAACCTTCACGTCGACCTCCGCCGCCTCCGGTTCTCAAGTTCGTGCTGCCACCACACTCGTCCAATAGCCCAAAATGTTGTATGCATACAACACCATCCTGCACGGCTTCTCCGCAGGCCAAACGCACAACAGCTCCACGGTTGCCGGCGTAGCCGTCCCAGACACCAGCCTATTCACAATTCGCCATGGGCGCAACCGTCATGCTCGGCGATGGCAAGAACTACACAGACGTCTCACTCTACTCCGGGAAGCCGCTCCCTAGCACCCTAATCCCCATCGTGTACGCGGCCAAGGCCTCCAACTCCACCGTGGGGGATCCTGTGCATGCCTGGGACCCTCACCGCCTCACGCCGGAGAAGGTGGCCGGCAAGCTCGTGCTGCCTATCTCGATGCAGTACCTGTTGCGCTCGCTCTCGGCGACGATGGCCTTGATCTCCCTGAGCGCGGCAGCCACCTGGCGGCCCCTGCCATGTCGGCCCTCATCGAGTGGCGCTGTGGCACAGTAGGAGTCAAGCGGCGGGAGCGGCGTGGGTAAGCGCTCGATCGGGTGCGTGCTCGGTACGGCGACACAACGTGTTGTTGGCATGGCGTCCATCTTGGTGGGTGCCAGCACACGGCGTGCGACTGGGCAGGTGGCGTGGCCGTTGGCGAAGATAGATACGGAAGCGTAACATCAATTGCGAACTCGAAGCACCACGGATCGTAATATCAGAAGAAAAAAGACGGGCGGGTCGATCCTAACCCTCGTTTAAACATAAGGGGAGCACAGGTTAGGATGTAGGGGCGCTCCGCTCCACCCCCCTTCCAGCTTGACTAGGGGCAAAGTAGGCAGTTAAACAGATTTAATATGATTTGTGAGCTCTCGGGTTGATGATGTAGGGAGCTCCAAGTTTGTATCATGCTACAAGTTTTTATTTGAACATTTTTGCTGCATTGGCTCGACGGCAGAGTTTATAATGTCGGAAAAAACAGGCTGTGCGCTAGACACACTCGGCGGACCACTGTGTAGGACTTGTTGGCTTGTTGCTGTTGCCGTTTGCTAACCTTATTACTTATTAGTACTAGTTTTTTTTACCGTGCTAATAACGCTGTCACTGAAACAGTGAAAAAGTGTAAAGAACATTAGCCACGTAAGACCCCACGTCATCCGGAGGCCCAATGGGTGTGTCCTACGTGTCACGCCCCGCAGCCACTCGTTTGCCGCACGCTCACGTGGGCTCATCTCCCGTGCAAAACAACAGATCCGGGCAGCTTTGGTCCCAGGCACCAGCGGCTGCTCCTCCCCATGCTGCATAATTGCACGCTCCGATCTACTGCTCCGGTCCCAAACACCGCGCACCACCCATAGCAACCAGCGCAAGTCCCGCCCCAACCTCGCCCACCAGCCAGCGGTGTCCACGTACCTAGAACTGCAACGGGGCACATACCGCTCCGGCTCATATGATCCCGCAACGTCGCCATCGCCTGTGGTGGCTGAACTGAAGCCAAAACAAAAAAAAATATCCAGCGGGAAAATATCGTCCAAGAAAATCCGGGCCACGCGCTGCGATTGGCTGCGGAGGCTCCACGCTGGCGGCCGGGCCCACCCCCTTATCCTATCTCCGTGGCGCTCCTCGCTCCTCGGCCCGGGTATAAGTACCGCCGGCGAGCTCGCCGCCACTCACCGCCTCCGAACAGAGTCACTTCGCCACAGACAGCAGCGCATCTCGATCGCTGTCGTCGCCCAGCTCAACTCGGCTCCAGCCTCCCCGCATCGGCCATGGCCCTTCAGGCGGCGCTCCTCCCTTCCACTCTCTCCGTCCCCAAGAAGGGCAGCCTCGCCGCCGCGGTGAAGGACACGGCATTCCTCAGCGTCCCCCAGAAGGTCAGTCACAGTCAGTTGCTGCATTGCTCACTTGCACTTGCACAATGTGCTTGAACACATCGTTGACAATTGACATGATTCTTGTCGTGAGCATGAATGCAGAAGCTGCAGGCGGCGTCGCTGTCGGTGAGGACGCAGGTGGCGACGGCGCCTGTGGCCACGCCGGGGTCGAGCACGGCGACCAAGGACGGGAAGAAGACGGTGCGGCAGGGCGTGGTGGTGATCACGGGCGCGTCGTCGGGTCTGGGCCTTGCGGCGGCCAAGGCGCTGGCGGAGACCGGCAAGTGGCACGTGGTGATGGCCTGCCGCGACTTCCTCAAGACGGCGAAGGCGGCCAAGGGCGCCGGCATGGCGGACGGCAGCTACACCATCATGCACCTGGACCTGGCCTCCCTCGACAGCGTGCGGCA
The DNA here is from genome assembly GCF_000003195.3 of Sorghum bicolor. Classification (NCBI taxonomy): domain Eukaryota; kingdom Viridiplantae; phylum Streptophyta; class Magnoliopsida; order Poales; family Poaceae; genus Sorghum; species Sorghum bicolor. The sequence continues at coordinate 60,118,222 of NC_012875.2, forward strand.
GTTCGTCGACAACTTCCGCCGTGCCGGGATGCCGCTCGACTCGCTCGTCTGCAACGCCGCCATCTACCGGCCCACGGCGCGGACGCCGACGTTCACGGCGGACGGGTACGAGATGAGCGTCGGCGTCAACCACCTGGGCCACTTCCTCCTGGCGCGCCTGCTCCTCGACGACCTGCAGAGGTCCGACTACCCGTCCCGCCGCCTCATCATCCTCGGTTCCATCACCGGCAACACCAACACGCTGGCCGGGAACATCCCGCCCAAGGCCGGGCTGGGCGACCTCCGCGGCCTCGCGGGCGGGCTGCGCGGCCAGAACGGTTCCGCCATGATCGACGGCTCCGAGAGCTTCGACGGCGCCAAGGCGTACAAGGACAGCAAGATCTGCAACATGCTCACGATGCAGGAGCTGCACCGGCGGTACCACGAGGACACGGGCATCACGTTCGCGTCGCTCTACCCGGGCTGCATCGCCACCACGGGGCTGTTCCGCGAGCACATCCCGCTCTTCCGGCTGCTCTTCCCGCCGTTCCAGAAGTTCATCACCAAGGGGTTCGTGTCGGAGGCGGAGTCCGGCAAGAGGCTGGCGCAGGTCGTCAGCGACCCCAGCCTCACCAAGTCGGGGGTGTACTGGAGCTGGAACAAGGACTCGGCGTCGTTCGAGAACCAGCTGTCGCAGGAGGCCAGCGACCCGGAGAAGGCCAGGAAGCTCTGGGAGATCAGCGAGAAGCTCGTCGGGCTTGCCTGAGCTTGCCGGAACGGCGACGGCGACACGACGCTTGGTGGAGGTGGAGTCGCCTGCGTGCGCTGTGAACGCTCGTCGTCACGGGGTGATGTGATGACTCTCTCGAGCAGAGGAGCTTTAAATTGCTTCGTTGTTTGATGTGTACCATTAGCAACCATTTTGTTTTTTTTTTGTTAGGAGCTGGTAATGACCGTAAGAGAAGAGCCTGTAATTGTTCGATCATGCATTGTGTACAATTTTTTTTTACAAACCATGAAATAAACACAACAGGCTTAAAATATCTCTGTGTGTTTTTTTCAACAAGGCATGCTTGAGCTTTTTAGCTTGATATGCCAATTATTCAGCAATGTTTTTCTCTTACAACAAATCAGCGAACAATACTTTCTTCAATGACTTATCAGCAAAACGAATAGAGTGTTATCTAAGAGGCAAAGTACCTTAAAGAAGGCAGAGGAAGAAAAATGCAATCTTATATTTTCCAACTAGGCAATAAAATTAGAAATGGCCCATTTTTTAGATTGAATACATTAATTGTTGCTTCTGCATAAAATTAGGAATAGCAAGCGATCGCTGGGCCAGTCAATCGGGCGGTGCGCTTTGCATCCTGCCAGCTAGAGTTTGAACCCCTTCAGGGACGGATTTGTTGGCCGGAGGAAGCACACTTTATCTGCAAATCTTCTCATCTGCTCCACGCCAAAGCACAGGTCTAATGTTGTCTTAACCCTATAGTTTGAGTTTTCTTTTTATAAAATTAGGAATAAAACTATTCATTCTACATAAGCAAACAGAGTAGAAATACGTTGGTTCTCTAATCAGGCTGTGAATCCAATCAAAATGCCCTTTAGAAATAATGAACTTATTGGACAAGAGTACCTCGTGGGCAAAAAATCCTTATTTTTATTTAGGAGAAAGGTCCCAATCTAACTTTACGATTTAGACAAGAGAAAAGACAAGGGGGTTTAGATATTTTATCTAGGATTCTCGTCTTCCAATCTAACTCTATCAGGGTTTTAGAAGCTTAGAGATGTTTTTGTGATTTAAAAAGCATTATCAGATGTTTATTTATATTTTTAAATTTAAACCGACACGAGATGGTGTCCATTTCTATTGACAGATAAGGGGCACTAGGACAAAGTTAGTAAAAAAAAATTCAAACAGTACTTTTTAAAAAGATGGTATTGTGTTGAAAACCACTTCTAACTAAGACTAAAAGATAGTAACCAATTCCGAGGGTAGATAAATTGTCCAATTAGGATCTAAGGAACCTGAACTCTAGCAATAGTCTAGGATAAAAAGTGTCATTTTTATTTTTTATACTTAAAGTCAATTAAGGCCCTGCTTGAAACAAAGAAATTCAGAGGATTAGAAAACATATGAATTTTACAGTATCGTGTTTAGATAGCAAGAATATGATGAGTATAGATTTAGTTGCAAACTTAATTTCTGATAATAAACTTAGGGGGTGTTTAGTTCCATTTTTTCTCAAAAAATTTTGGGTTTTGGTCCATCATTTTGCAAAATAGAACTAAACATCATGCAAAATTTTTGATAAAAAGGTAGTTATTCTCTATTTTGGATTTTGACCTCAAGAGGCCAAAAAAACTCCAAAATGAGTCTCAAGAGGCTTCATGAGGATAATAAATTCTGCATTTTAGATGGAACTAAACATGACCATAAAATTTTTAGCATTTTGCATTTCATCACTCCAAAGTAGTTGACATTTTGTATTTTGGATTCTATGGAAACTAAACACCCCCTTAGTAGTAGATACTATTTTTCCTTTTACAAAGCTACAGATCACTTGAAGACCTGAATCTTAGAAGATGCCCCCCCCCCCCCCCCCCCAGAACACCCAACAGAGTCTAGCAGATCCCTGCTTGCGTCATCATCATGAGTTGAAGCCATTTTTTTTCTCTTGCTCACTGAAGCTCAGAAGTCTCTTATGTATTTCATGGGAACGAGAGTTTTAGCGGGAAGAGGAATGGAAGTTTAGACGACCCAACTTCTATTAACTAATTATCTAGGGGAGTGGTAATTGGGTGAGAACTGTGTTCTTAATAAAAGAAAAATACATCATGACTATCCATCATGATTTGTTATATAATTTTTCGCTCAAAATCTCACACCAAACAGTGGATATAAATTATTCAACTCTCTCTATTATTTTTCCTCTACGAAACAAGCAAGGAATTGAGACTAAAGTCAATTTGTCACCTTTACTCCCTATATATCAACTCCTACCACCGATTCATGTGCCCCTTTTATGTATTTCATCAGCTCTTGCAATCGCTAAGGAAAAGAAAACAAAGGATTGAATTGGACTATTTTTTTTCGTGTGAAATAGGTACAGTATCTGGATATGTGAATCGAAAGAAAGAAAAAATCCAAATTCTTCCATTCCAAACGTGCGCTTCAGCTCCGTGTTTCACATCCCTATGAGCTATGATCTTCCTTTGGAATTCCCCCAATCCAGACAGGCCCTTATTGGCCACGGCCCACGGCCGAACCAGGCACAGCTCCATTTCCGCCGCCGCCGTTGGCCGGCATTGCCGGGAGCTCACCGTTGTCCTCTCCACCGCATCGGGTCTCGGCTGCCATCGCCTTCCCACCCGCCCTGCGCAACCCCTCCTCGCCGCGCCGGAACGCCGCCCGTCTTCTTCTCATCTCGTAGGCGCTCGTCCTCCCTCCCAGCCTCCAGCGCTTGCTGCTTCTCCATGGCGTGGATCTGGATGGTCCTCGCGGCGGGAGCCGTGCTCCTGTGGGCGATTTCTCTGGGGCGGATTCTCTCCTACTCCTCTCCGTCCTGTGTGCCCCTGAGCCCGCAGTTCATGCCCCCTCTCCGCGGCGACAGGAGGAGCCGGAACGTGCTGCTCGTCGTCGCCCACCCCGACGACGAGTCCATGTATGTTAGTTCTCCTTGTGTTTTGGATGCTCAATTGCCATGTCTGTGGAACGTCTGCTTAATTCTAGTTTGATGTGTTGCTTGATTCTTATTGCTTTCTCATGTTTTGTGTTGCTACAGGTTTTTTGCTCCAACTATTCTTTTTCTTAAGTCAAAAGGTCACAACATTCACATTCTGTGCATGTCTCGAGGTTAGATGTTAAGCAACTGACGCTGTAGGTTTATTTCTGTTGCCTTTATACATTTGTTCATCTGAGCTCATCACAAAACAGGAATGACCATTGTAATTCTGCTCTGCTAGGATGTATAATAAAATTGTCATAGACAACCATGATGTCTTTTTACTGTAAGCTTGACAGCACAGACCAGATATTCGTCTCTGATGCAAGCATGGTGCTTAAACATGCAGTGCAGCTGTGCTGTGTAAACATGATTTGTAATGAATTAATGACAGTGATAACCAACAAGTTATAAATATCACTCCGTGCATCTCAAATGCTATGGAAGCTTTTAGCACTAGGTTTAATAGTGTTTTTCCCCTGACACGTGAACAATAAATTACCCATAACAAACTTTCTCTTTCCACAGGTAATGCTGATGGTCTTGGAAATACTCGTAAAGAAGAATTGTACCATGCATGTGAAACCCTTAAGGTACTCAGATCCTTAACTAGTTAATTTTGCTCTCAAAGAGCAAGCTTTGTACAGTTCATGAAGCAGTTTTTTTTTTTCTTGTTTTTTTCTTTTCTTCATGTCATTACAGATTCCACATGAACAAGTTAAAGTCTTGGACCACCCGAAATTGCAGGTACTTTATTTTGAGTCCATACTTGTATACTTGTACATACTGTTTGAAAATCATGTGATCTTGGCTCTATATATTTAACAGGATGGATTTCATGAGCAATGGGACCATGGACTAGTAGCAGAACTTACCATGGAGCATGTCCTGCTATGGGCCATTGACACGGTAGTGGCCACAACTCAGGGACCTTATGAACTTCAAAATACATTGCATTTTTTAGTATGCTACCTCTCACTCGTATTAAATTACCTTGAGAAGTAACACGAGTAAATGTGCTGGTCTGCATTTTGTGTAATATAAGACATGTTTACAAAGAAATTCTCGCCAAGTCGCCAGTTCTGAGTTCTCCTTTTTTTCCTTTACTTCTCCTGAATAATTTAGCAAATCACAAATATTGGGGTTATGCTTGTTCAAACGTTATCACTTCTTTTCTTAAGAAAAGACACTTGTGACTATGGTTTGCGAACTCTGCTTAAAAATCCTGAGAGTGAATTCTTGCTATCTGATACATTTTAATGATTTTCCATAATTTGCAAATATCAATATGATTTCCTTGCTAATAGTCACTACGATATTCAGTTATTTTATACCTTTAAATTCATTTATTACACTTGTAAAAAAAATACATTTTTTCCTTTGACTGCCCCTGCTTACTGATGCAATATTTGATGCCATTTTAGATTGTAACATTTGATTCATATGGAGTATCAGGCCATCCAAACCACAAAGATGTTCATCATGGCATATGGTTAGTTCAGCTTCTGGTTTAACACTGCATGATTAGCCACATGCATGAATTGCTGAAATTGCTTGTTAACATTGGGATTCCAATATGTTGGGCATCAGGTCTGTTGTTCTTTGACTGTGCACAACTTGTTCTCATTTCATTTACTTGTGCATTTTTTATACTACACATATGTCTGTCGCATTTATGAGCTAGTTTTGTATTCTTTTTATCACTGAAAGAGTCTAAAAAACTCTATTTCTATATGAACAGCAAGTTTCTCCATGCAAACAGGCAAGGAAATGTTGAAGCTTGGGAACTAGTAAGTTTCTTCCCTTAAATCTTTCGACAACCTTATTTGGATTTACTTTTCAGACTGATTTTCACTGTAGAGAGGGAGAGAATATGTGTGTTACTTTCCTGACTTTGTCAGTACTATATTTAGCTGAAGCTACGGATCTCATAATCTCTTGGAATTGGAAACACATAAACTATAATGCTACAGCCTTACATTTGCCATCTCCATTTTGTTGATGACTTTGCCACACTTTGCTAGTTTTTGAATGAACATCATTTCTGTATTGCTATGGTCACCTTATCTTTAGTTTACCTTATCCTTTTTCTTTTGGTCCTGATTGTACCTTGTTCTTCTTGCTGGAAGAACATATTAGTGTGGAGGAAAGATAATCCATGTTGGATTATTTGTAAATGCAGGCAAGCCTGAATATTCTTCGCAAGTACAGTGGTCCAGTTGACATTTGGCTTTCTTCCTTGATCTCCTTCTCAAGGTCAAAGCAGTCAATCTATACTCTAGTTAACAGTAGCCCGTCCCGAAGCTATGAGGCAATGGCTGCACACAGAAGTCAGTGGGTTTGGTAAGTATAGGAGTTCCATATCTGCATTTTCATGGACAAAGCATTCTCTTCTGCCATCTTGAATAGAGTGTTGGAGATCAATCCACGTAGCCTCTAGAAGTTCATAACGAAGTTTCTGATTGCATCATATTTATATTGTTCCTCGCAATATATCATGGCCAACATAAAAGGAATCACTGACTTGCTGGTTGCTGCCATGTGTCATCAAAGATGTCATCTGTCAATATCTTACCTGTATCAGGAAACAATAGGGACCATGTTTAACTTAGTAGTTAGGGATTGTCTTTCTTCTTCTCGAATATAAGGAGGCTCTTTTTTGAATTGAAGATAATCAAAATATTCCATGTATATTTGCAGGTTTAGAAGATTGTTTGTCATGTTCTCTAGTTATACGTACATAAATACGCTACAGAAAATTTAACATGTGATGTGACGTCATATCAGAACAAGCCGCCATTGTCATCTCCAATATCGAACTTGTGTATTGTCAATTGTACATTTGTAATGTATGTATCAATGGATTTTAGTTGTATATTCTCTATAGGCAGTGCTCATAGGGTGACTGTAGAACTTCTTATTCCCAATTATGTACTACAGTGTATTTGGAAGTTTTTGATACTGAACGACTGAAATGCAGAGTATGCTCATCGGATTAGCTTATGGGTGTGGTGAAACGATGTCTGGTTCGAGTTTGACGTCCTTGACGAGCTGACTAGTCCCTTTTGTACTACTGCTTCTGTCCCAAAGGATGCAATTCTAGCTTTGGACCGAGTCAAACTTAAAATATGTTGGCATTTGTGGCTCTAAATAGGTATACTATGAAAACATTTTCTATTTCATGATTAATCTAATATAATATTTATTCAGTATTATACATGTTAGTGAATTTTTGTTAGTTTTGATCAATCTAAAACTACCTGACTCTTTTAAAAACAAAATAAAAAAAACACGAATCACTGAGAACCAAGGGTTTTATACGAAAGACGCCCCCATTTGAAAACACAGGCCCCAACGCGATGAGTTGAACGACGACCAAACCGCGCGTCGCGAAAAGTACACGATGAACCTATTAAAATCTTTTGCCTTCGTCTTCCTCCTCCGTCCTCAGATCCACCATTGCCTAGTCCACTAATAGCACCATCCAAGAGGAACAGAAACCTCTTGCTATTTGGGACTTGGGAGCTGGGAAGAAAGCGAGGGAAGATGGAGCAGAGCATGATGCTTCCGAGCGCCGAGCTGTCGGCGTCCAACGGCGGCGGCGGCGCCAGTGGCCTGCCGACCCTGCCGGACTTCTTGGGCAGGAAGAGCAAGTACGTGCGCATGGACGACGTGCTCCCTCTGGAGCAGGAAGGCGAGGACGGCGGCGGCGTCTGTGTCCGTGAGCGCCAGAGCAGCAGGAGATATGTCTTCGCCTGCTCCGTGTTCGCCTCCCTCAACTCCGTTCTGCTCGGCTACGGTAAATTTTCTCTTCTCGACTTCGGTAGCCAGTTTTTCAGTTGAAAAGTACTAGTAGAGGAAGAAGATTTCGATCTTGATTGGTCGTGAGAGTTTCTTGGCCATCGACTGTGCGTAGGATTTGGAGATGGTTGGTACAGAATCGGGTTGACTTTCTCCCTTGTCATGACAATGGCTGCTTCTTCTTGTTTAACTGTTACTCTTAGTTGTTAGGTTGCTAATGAAGTTTCATAATTTACTCCCAAATGTCAGATGTTGGTGTGATGAGCGGTTGCATTATGTTCATTCAGAGGGATCTTCACATCAACGAGGTGCAGCAGGAGGTCCTGGTGGGTTGCCTCAGCTTCATCTCCCTCCTCGGCAGCCTTGCCGGCGGGAGGACATCGGACGCATTGGGCCGGAAGTGGACCATCGGCCTCGCCGCCGTCGTCTTCCAGGCCGGCGCGGCCGTCATGACGCTGGCCCCGTCATTCGGTGTCCTCATGGTGGGCCGCCTGCTGGCCGGCATCGGCATCGGGTTCGGCATCATGATCGCGCCGGTGTACATTGCCGAGATATCCCCCGCGGTGTCCAGGGGCTCCTTCACGTCCTTCCCGGAGATCTTCATCAACCTCGGCATCCTCCTCGGGTACATCTCCAACTACGCCTTCTCGGGCCTCCCCGACCACATCAACTGGCGCGTCATGCTCGCCGTCGGCATCCTGCCGTCCGTGTCCATCGCCTTCGCGCTGCTCGTGATCCCGGAGTCGCCGCGGTGGCTGGTCATGCAGGGCAGGGCCGACGAGGCGCGCGCCGTGCTCCTCAAGGTCACCGACACCGAGGACGAGGCTAAGGAGAGGCTCGCCGAGATCGAGGCTGCTGCGGCAGGCACCACCACGGGCGCCGCTGGCAAGTACGGTGACAGGACGGTGTGGCAGGAGCTCTCGAGGCCATCCCCGGTGATCGCCCGGATGCTCGTCACCGGAGTAGGCATCCAGTGCTTCCAGCAGATCACGGGCATCGACGCGCTGGTGTACTACAGCCCGACCATCTTCCGGGACGCCGGGATCTCCACCGAGCGCCAGCTCCTCGCCGCCACCGTCGCCGTCGGGTTCTTCAAGACGGCGTTCATCGCGCTGGCCATCGTGCTGATCGATCGCGTCGGCCGGAAGCCGCTGCTGTACGTCAGCACGGTCGGCATGACCGGCTGCCTGGCGGCGCTGTCCGCCGCGCTCTTCCTGCAGGCGCGTGGGTCGGTGTCTCGCGCCGCCGGCGTTGGCGTTGATAAAAAACAGGATCTACTAGCAGTGAATCGAGTCGGGGTACAAATAACATATAGCAGTAAACAGTGGCACATGCATATGATTAATCTACTACTAGAAACAGAGAAACAGATAGGTTAGGGTTTCGACCATCAGCGTTCCCGGCGAGAGCGGATCCGGTGGCGTCCATGTTGAGAGTGCTGACGCGGTGGCGGAGTAGATCCCGTCGTCCTTCGGGCCTCCACCGGCACTGACCGACGACGGCGGGGTAGGAGAGAGGCGCAGTGGTGCTTCCCGACGCCACTGCGCAAGCCGATCGGATGGCCTAGGGTTTGTCGAGTAGGGTTTTGTGCACGGCGAACTTCGTCACACGTGCCTGCGGCCCCCACTCCTGTTTATATAGCGCAGCGCGTCGGGGGCCCACCAACCATGGATCGGTTGGGCGCCCCCGATCAGGGCGCGATCCAGGGGGTAAGAGGCCCCAGCCGTTGGGCTGGGCCTGAGATCAACCTAACATTCTCCCCCTTGATCTCAACTGTGCTATCTCGCTTTGTCAACTCACCCCATCACAAATCAGTGTATTGAGCATGCTTCATCTTGACAGTTATCACTGCTAGATTAGACAGCCACAAACACTTTTCTATTTAGAGATGAATTCTCGCCTTGGGCCCCTTACTATCCAGGAATCACAGGCTTTCCCTTAAACCCATGCCGGCTACATGTTCTCTGAACACGTTGGGTGGTAAGCCTTTGGTAAGCGGATCCGCTAGCATCTTTTCTGTGCTTATATGTTCAAGACTTATGACGTGATCCCGGATTTTATCCTTGACAACATAATATTTTATGTCAATGTGCTTGGCTGCATTGCTTGACTTATTGTTGTGAGCATACAACACTGCTGGCTCGTTGTCACAATACAACTTTAGTGGTTTATCGATGCTGTCGACCACCTTTAAACTGGGTATAAATTTCTTAAGCCAATTCACCTGTCCTGATGCCTCATAACAAGCAATAAACTCAGCATACATTGTGGACGATGCAGTGACTATTGTTTGTTTTGAGCTCTTCCATGATATGGCTCCTTGCGCGAGAGTGAATATATACCCTGAGGTAGACTTTCTATCATCTCCCGCGTAATCAGAATCTGAATACCCTACTATTTGCAGGTCATCAGTTCTTCTATAGGTTAACATGAGCCCTTTCGTGCCTTGCAAGTACCTCAAGACTTTCTTTACTAGATTCCAGTGTTCCATACCTGGATTACTTTGATATCTACCAAGTAACCCGGTCACAAAAGCCAGGTCTGGGCGTGTGCACACTTGAGCATACTGTAAGCTTCCGACAGCTGAAGCGTATGGAACGGCTTGCATGCGATCGCGCTCGAACTTGCTCTTGGGACATTGATGTTCCCCATACTTGTCACCTTTTACAATAGGAGCAGGTGAAAGTCTACACTTATGCATATTGAATTTCTTCAATATTTTCTCTATATATGCCTCTTGGGACAATCCCAATACCCCTCGACTTCTATCTCGGTGAATCTTTATGCCCAAGACAAAAGAAGCTTCACCTAAATCTTTCATATCAAAATTTGAGGACAAAAATCTCTTGGTTTCCTGCAGTAGAGTGACATCACTACTGGCTAGTAGAATGTCATCTACATACAGTACTAGGAAAATGTATTTCCCATTCTTAAACTTTGCATATACGCAATTGTCCTCAACGTTCTCTTTAAACCCAAACTTTCTGATTGTCTTATCAAACTTTAAATACCACTGCCTGGATGCTTGCTTTAATCCATAAATGGATTTCTTCAGGCGACAGCCCATTCTTTCTTTGCCTGTCACAACAAAACCTTTCGGTTGTGCCATGTATACTCTTTCTTCTAGATCCCCATTGAGAAAAGCTGTCTTCACATCCATTTGATGCAATTCTAGATCAAAATGTGCCACTAGGGCCATTATGATTCTAAAAAAGTCCTTGCTCGAGACAGGAGAGAATGTTTCATTATAATCTATCCCTTCTCGCTGAGTGAAACCCTTGGCTACCAGTCTTGCTTTGTACCTTTCTATGTTCCCTTTGGAGTCACGTTTCACCTTGTAGACCCATTTGCAGCCTACTGTTTTGGCTCCTTCAGGAATTTCCTCTAGGTCCCAAACTTTATTGGTACTCATAGACTTTAATTCATCTTCCATGGCTTCTTGCCACTTAGACGCTTCGGTGCTCCTCATGGCTTCTTCAAATGAAGTGGGTTCATCCTCCATCTGAACTTCTTCGCATTCATAGACTATATAGTCATCTGGAATAGGAGACTTTCTCGCTCTTTGAGGTCTGCCAGAAGTTTCTGCTACTGGCATTTCTTCTTGAGGTTGCTCTTGTTGGGGCTGTTGTTCTTCGACTATGGGTTCATTCGGCTCCTGAGGGACAGGTTCCAAATTGGCCATAGGCGAAAAATCAGCAGGTGTTGTCACTACTGGTGTAGATCCAACAACAACAGGCAGCGTAAAGTAGGGTTCTTGCACCATGGGAATGGGCACGAACACCCGCTTCTCTTCAAGGTTAATTTCTCGCGCTGCCTTGCTCCCCCTGATCATCTGATCTTCTAGAAAACTAGCGTGTCTCGTTTCCACAAACTTGGTATGTCTACCAGGGCAGTAGAAACGATAACCTTTCGACTTTTCTGGATAGCCAATGAAATGACAACTTACTGTTTTGGGGTCTAGCTTTCCTATGTTTGGGTTAAACACTTTTGCTTCAGCGGGGCTCCCCCAGACACGCAGATGGTTGACTGAGGGTTTCCTGCCGGTCCACAACTCATACGGGGTTCTAAGTACTGACTTGCTTGGAACTCTGTTGAGAATATGAATGGCGGTTTTTAAGGCCTCCATCCACAAACTCAGTGGCAGAGTGGAATAGCTCATCATGCTGCGCACCATATCCATTAGAGTACGGTTACGCCTTTCTGCTACTCCATTCTGCTGTGGGTCCCCTGGCATTGAATACTGAGCTACTATGCCATTTTTCTGTAAGAACCTTGCAAAAGGTCCAGGAACTTGTCCATAAGGGGTATGTCGACCGTAGTACTCCCCCCCACGGTCAGATCTTACTACTTTGATTTTTCTGTCTAGTTGGTTTTCAACCTCAGCCTTGAATATCTTAAATTTGTCTAAAGCTTCTGAGCGTTCTTTGATTGGATAGATGTATCCAAAACGAGAGTAGTCATCTGTGAATGTGATGAAGGAATCAAAACCATCCACAGATGTCACTGGAAAAGGTCCACAGATGTCTGTGTGGATCAATTCTAGTACTCCCGTGCTTCGCTTAGCGCCTTTCTTTATGTTCTTTACTAACTTGCCTTTAATGCAATCGACGCATTGCTCTAACTCTGAGAGTTCTAGTGGTGGGAGGATTGATTCTTTGACTAAGCGTTCTATTCTCCCCCTCGAAATATGGCCTAAACGACAGTGCCATAATTTCGATGAGGAATCAATTCTCTTTCTTTTCTTGCTAGCATCTGCGGGTATTGCATTCTTAGCGTTATTACATTCAGCATTCACATTCTCAGACAAAGATAATAAATAAAGTTTGTCTTGTCGGAAGGCAAGACCCACACATTTATTATTTAACTGTAGCTTACAATCATTCTTGCTGAAATGGCAATCAAAACCATAGTCTGACAAACATGAAACTGAAATTAAATTTCTAGCTAAAGAGGGAACATAAAGAACATCATGCAACTCAAGGGTGAAGCCACTAGCTAAATCTAGAGATAAATTTCCTATAGCTTGAACTTCAGCTTCAACACCAGTGGCCACCTTTGTAACACCCTAGGTGTCAAGCATGCACTTAGCCTCAACAAAGCCATGCATAAGCATTCCATCAAGCATAAGCATCATGAGCATGACACTCTTGAGCAAAGTATGATTTTATGTGCTTCATTTCATGTGTTTTAAATATGATAAAAATATGATACTTGCTTCTAAAATTGTGAAAAATTCAAATTAGGTTGCTTTATGTGTAAGAAGAATTTAGAATATTTTTGTGCAATTTTTGGAGCTATGGAATTTGAGAAATGGAATTTATACAAAAATCTCCAAAAGGTATTTATTTAAAACCTAGAACTGAGTTTTAACTTGTGATTCAAATTCTGTTTGGAATTTGGTCTTGCTTGTTAAAACAAAGTTGTAGAGTTTTTATTTTGGAGCAACTTTGCTTTTGGGTGAAAATGGTGAAAATGATTTGAAAATAGTCAAAATGCTGTTGGAAGAGGATTTGAGAAAAGAATTTTAAAAAAAAAAAAAAGGGGAAAAGGGGGCGCTAGCAGGCCGCGGCCTCGCTTCTGGCCCACTGGCCGAAGCCGGCTCGGCCCGCCCGCGCTCTCCCCTCCCCCTTCCCCGCGCCCGCGCTCGCGTCCGCGCGCGGACAGCGCTCGCCGCGGCGCCGTGGCACGCCGGCAGGGCTCGGCCGCCGCGTGGCGGGCATGCGGCAGCGAGGACGCGCCCCGGTCGGCCACCAGGTGCCCCCGGTCGCGCTCGCCTCCGTCCCCTCTCCCATTTGCGCCCCTCAGCTCCCTCCCTCTCGCTCTCTCGCCCTCGCCCCGCACGCGCAGAGCGCCACCGTCGCCATTGGAGCCCGAGCTCCGCCTCGGCTGTTCCTCCCCCGTGCGTGCGCCATTCTTCGATTAGTTCTTCCCCGAGCTTCGCCCTCGCTCCGCCGTTGCAGAACGCGCATCTGAGCGCTCGGTAAGGCACGGTGAGCCCCGCTCGCCCTCGCTTTCTTCTCCGGCGAGAGCTCCGCCGCCGCACGCGTGGTCCGCGCGTTTCCATGCCTTCCGGTGCTGCGTAGTTGGCGCATCGTGTCCGCCTTGGCACCGCGATGCTCGCAAGCCCTTCCAGCCACGCTCTACCGAGCCGGCGTCCCGCACCGACGACGAGCAGCGCCGCCGCTCCGCCATGGCCGGTGGCGAGCCTGCTCCGGTCCGTTTTAGGCCGCGCAAATGGGTGCCCTAGGTCCGCCGTGAGCCGTAGAACGTGTAGAGCCGCTTGATTCGCCGAAAGGGGTCGCCGACGGTGAGCTCCGGCTCGCCGGAGCTCCTCCCCTCTGCGCTCTGACCAGCGGGCCCGGCTGGTAGGCGGGTCCGCTCGTCAGCGGCCGCGGGTGCACTGCACCGGGTGCACCTAGCAGGTCTCGGGATGGATTTTGTTTTGTTTTCAGAAAAATAATTTCCAGGAAATGATTTAAATGTTTAAAAATCCATATCTTGATGAATATAGCTCCAAAAATGGTGAAATAAATTTTGGTGTGTTCCTTATTTCCAGATCTACATCCTAGTATGATTGCATGTCATGTTTAAGTAACTTTTCTGTGTAAGTATAATTAATCCATGTTTTTGTTAAACTTGGAAAATGCATAATAAATAAAATATGGTTCAGAAAAATGTGAAACTTGATTTGTTGGCTTTGCATGTGTGTTTACTCACTGAGAAAATATTGTTACATATTATTTGGTGTATAAATGAATTTATGGCAATTTAAATGCTTGCATGGCAGTGCTTTATGATTTTTAATAATTAATGGAGTCATGCAATAAATCTGGAAAATTTTGTGGATGTTTCTTATGATATTAGGTAAATTGTAAAAATATGAAATCTGTTGTTTGACACTTATATCACAGTAGGGTGATTTTACTTGCCTTATCCATTAATCTTGTGATTTTTGTGACTCAAAATAAGTAACCAAAAATTATGAAAAATTTACAGTAGACTTTATGATTAGCTAGTAGTCTCCTGTAATTTTTCTGGAATTTATTGATGAACAGAGTTGCATGTGATTTTTAATGGGCTTAGGAATGAATAAAGAAAACTATAAATGGTTGTATATATAGGTGGAATGGAATGAGTTAGGTTTGGTGTATCTTTGAAGCACCATGTAGGTTGCTGATGTCATTTGAAAAATAATTATAGAAGAGAATATAATAGATGTTTGATTCAATTGTTTATTCTTGGATGATGTTGACTACCTTGTAATGAGCATGATCAAGTGCATTACCTATGCATCATAACATGACTCTTTTGGTACTCTCTCATATAAGCATCCACTCGGGCATCTCGCACTCCACTCATGAGCATATATGCATCATACAGGCTCGCAGGAGAACGAAGTGAGACCCGAGGAACCCGAGGAGCTTCAGGAGCAGGAACCTCCGGAAGTACAAGAGCCCGGAGAGGAACTGCAAGAGTGCCCGGATCACCGACCCAGCACGTTTGAGAAAGGCAAGCCCCGGAGCATTCTAAGTCTCCCTAGTCTCGCTAACCTACTAAGTATATTACACTTGTTCTACTATATTGCATATAAGTAATAGGAGTTGCTTGATACCGTTGTTGCATATGTATTCCTTGTTATCCCTACTCGTTTATCCACCTTGTCCTATGTAGATAGGCGCGGAGTCTATGCTTAGCCTGCTTAGTCCGGTAGAAGTCGGGTGATTCCCTGTCACCTGCGAGATATAGGTGGATACCCGTTTGTTTAAGCAATAGTTGCTTGGGGAAAGAAATAACCGAGTGTGGAATGTAATTGGAGACTGGGCAGGGTCTTATGGTGGGTTGCCCATAGTGCCCCTGCCTGTGTCGATTAAGGACCGATCGTTGACGGCCCTCTTGTCATGTTGAACGCATGCCCCACATTTAGCTGGAAGGATAAGTCGTTCCGACCGCGAAGCCTGAGCACTATCCGGGCCGGGAATCGGCCCGATGTACGCGCTGTATTGGTGATGGTTGAGGAGAACGACGAGGGCGCGGCGCGCAACCTTGGTATACCTTGGATACCTCGGTCGCCGGAACGGTCCTCGGGTACGGGCGGTGCCTGTCGAACCCGCGAATTGGTCCTGGATAGTGCAACACGGTGACCTGTAGCTCACTTGATCAGTGAGTGTGGTTTGTGTGGGGAATAAACTCGCCAGCTGGTCAGAAATCGATTCGAATCGCCATCGCTCCTGGATAGTGAGCACTTGACATGAGCCCTGTCCTCGTAGTAAGGACTATGGAACACTTGGGTTATAATGATGAATGGTTTAAGAAGTGCTATGATGAGGTTCTATCATAGTCTCACACTTGTTTGTAATAGCACAAGAGCAAACCTAGATAATAGGTAATCATACTGTCAACTTGAGCTAATTAAAAGAAGAAAGACTTAGGTAAGTTACGTTAGTGAAATACTGCGGTTTTGCAAAGATGTCGTCAGCTACCCCACTATATAGCCTTCATGATCCTTGATGAGTCTTTATTTTAAGTTATGACGGGTAAGTCTAGCTGAGTACCTTCTTGTACTCAGGGTTCTATTCCCATGTTGTTTTGCAGATGGTCAAATGTATTATGGTTATTGCATCCTCTGTCTGTACCCAGCTATGGGTGATGACTAGACCAAGGGCGATGGTCACTCCGTCTCTTCCTTTGCTTTTGTGGGAATGACCGAACTATGGCACTGTACCAGACTTATCGTGTGTGTTGTATTTTCGAATTATGAAGCTTCCGCTACTTGAAGAACTTGGTTTGTAATAACTTTAAGCACTCCGATGTATTTTATGAATGTTGTAATCTGGATGTACTTGTGGATGGCGACCGCTAAACTTATTACGATCTTGGCTGTTATGTGAAGTGTGGTTTGAAATCCTTCGAGATTTCACGGACTACCGGGATTATATGGGCTTAAGCGTGATAGTTCGACTACGCAAATGGTCACTATCAGGCTTAATCTCTTATAATTTGGTCGGTTCTGTTACAGCTGGCATCGGAGCAAAGTTTAGCGAGTTACTGTTCATAAGTACCTTCTAAACAAAAGCCTAGAACGGTTTAATGAAAAATTTTAGTAATTTATAAAGATCAAGGTGTTAAACTGAGTTTTGGAAAAACTATCTAGTGTGCCATGGTCATATCCTTTATGCCCAGTTAAGGACTCTAAGGTGGCTAGCTAAGTACTGACTCGGGGGTTAATGCATCATATTTTCATTTCGTCGCTCATACGGCGTGCAATAGTATGAGTGCCATTCATTTGAGTGGTAATGTATGGATCAATTCTTCCTCTACGCCATGGTAAGTGGGAGTTGTGAGAGCATGATCGGATACACTGCCGGTCTAGGGAAGTGTTGTCAGGTGCTGTGTCATGCACACATGTTGGTGTGTCTTGGGAACAGTACCGCATGCTGGGAATTCCGTCCTGAGAGACGATGCCGTCATTAGGGCGATGATGTGGATAGTGACACGTCACATGCATGGACGGGTGTCTGTGTATGTGAAGTGCATAGTTTTAAATTTTGTTCTGCACGATCACATTGTGGGTGGGCTGAAATGAGTTTTCTGCAGGTACTCTAACCACGTTCTCGCTTAGAACGCTAGTTACGTTATGAGAGAACGTTGTGTGCCACCGCATATACCGCTTAGTGTTAACCTTTGTTTTCTAAGTTTGTGAGATCGTAAGTTCGTACATGCATCATGTGCATTTCATATCATTGCTTACTTTCCCCCTTAATTTAATCTGTCTCAATTCTAAACAAAATAACTAAAGGTAATCCTCGCTCTTACCCACGGTATTCCATTTGCAGCAGATGGCACGCACTAGGCTCACGGCTCGCAAGTCCACTGGTGGGCGGGCCCCTCGCCATCCGTTGGCAGCTAGGAGCTCGCGGCATAAGAGCAAGTTCCTAGAGGAGTTTGGGATGCCCACTTTGCTTTGGAGGGTGCTCAGTTCGATGGGGTATCCCGAAGGAAGGGAGCCTCGCTACTACTGGGACAAGGAGCCGCTTGGTGACGAGACCCTGGTGGGGATCGAGGCAGTTGTCCCTACCAGCGGAGGAGACCCTGCTTGGGGCGGCTGGGTGTACGAGTCCCGAGGTGTCACGCCTTTCCACGGTGCCACCAGGGCAGCTTTTGCAGTTCTGAGGGACCTCATGGAGAGGTTTCCACAGGAGCTGGCCCACGCCTTCGCTGGGGTGTTTCCCCGGGGTGACCCTTACACTTCGGTGTGGGATCAGTCCGAGGTGAATGCTCTAGAGAGGAGTGCGGATGAGGACCAGCACAGTGACAGTGCAGCTATGAGTGCCATGTACGCGTTGATGAAGACCTATGGAGGCCTAGAGCGTTGTTTGGGTCGCTTGTCCGGGTCTCTTCTCACCGTCCAGGATGAGAAGCGTCAGTTGCAGCGTGAGTTTGACTCTGAGGTTGAGGGGCTACAGGCAGAGTTGGCTCGTGTGACCAGAGAGAGAGACCAGGCCGTCCAGCAGAGCAGTGAGCTGAGTCAGGACCTGCTCGCAGTACGGGAGCAGAAGGACAGGGTGACTACTGCTCACAGGAACTGCGAGCGCATGCTAGTCCATGTGCTTGGACAGAGGAATGAAGCCTGGCACGAGGAGGACACTTTGAGGGCCCGACAGCTAGAGCTAGAGCAGCAGCTAGCTAATGCCGAGGAGTACAATGAGAACTTGCATGAGGAGATCCACCAGCTGCATAACCAGCTCCACCCTCACCACCTTCCTGGGGCAGCGGAGCTAGACTCTGAGGACGAGATGGACGCGGATCCCGAGATAGGAGCAGCTGCTAGCGGTGACGAGGATGAGGATGGCTCTGGCATGGACAGTGACCACAGCGAGTAGATGCTAGGGCCCTAGAGCTAGTCTTCTCTCTTTTGTGATGTATGTTGCGTGGCATGTCATGTACTTTTGGATCTGGGCTGTGTAAGACTTTATGAGTTGGTACGGAAAGTCCAGTGTATGTATGCTGGCAAGTTGGATGTACGCGAACCTTGTTGCGTGAATGATAAGTAATCTGTTAGTGATGTTGTGCGTGGATAATGAGTTGTTGTGCCTTTGTTTATTGTGTGAATTTATTCCCTCAGTAAATTCAGTATGGCACGATTTTACACATTTCCTACCGGTTGATGGCAACTCCTAACGATTGCTTATCATTGGCATATGCAGATGGTACAAACACGTGGCGGGGGTAACGGCCATCCAGGTCTTGGAGCAAGTGCATCTGGAAATGGGGCTCAACGGAATGAGGATCAAGCACCAACACCACCACCACCTCCCCCGTACACTGCGGATGTGTTTTTCGCGCAGTTTCTGGGAAGCCAACGCAACATGGAACAGATGCAGCGCAATATGGAAGAAGCTTTGCGCAACATAGCTGACAACACCCGTCGTGGAGATAATCAGGGCGGTCGAGAGGTCAACCAGTACAGCTCGTTCAAGGACTTCCTGGACACCAAGCCACCAATCTTTAAGGAGGCCTTGGAACCGCTCGAAGCGGATGAGTGGATCAACACCATGGAGCAGAAGTTTCGTCTTCTCCGAATGACAGAAGAACTCAAGGCTGAGTATGCGGCACATCAGTTGCAAGGACCCGCTGGGATTTGGTGGTCCCATCACCGTACCACCTACCCAGAGGGGACACCAATCACCTGGAACCGCTTCACCACCGCTTTCCGGGGAAATTACATTCCTCCTGGTATGGTTGAAATGAAGGTTGGGGAGTTCATGAGGCTGTCCCAAGGGACGAAATCTGTAAAAGAGTATCTACATGCCTTCAATAATCTCGCTCGATATGCCCCTGAGTTTGTAAACACAGAGGCCAAGAAGATTGCTAGTTTCCAGAGAGGCTTAAATCCAAAGATGCTGAAGACCATGGGTACAGGGGCCAGGGCTACTTTCAATGCCTATATCAGTGACTGTCTGACCCAAGAGAACAATAACAACAACTACAGTGCGTCCAAGTCACGCAAAAGGGCTTTTGAAGCAGGATCATCCCAGTTCAGGGCACCAGTGGCAGGGCGACCGCAGTATCGTCCTCCTGCCCCGGGTGCTAGGTTCCGACCACCGCAGAGAAGGAACACCGGGCATCCAACACAGCAGAAGCCGTACAAGGTGGCGATAGCTCCTGCCAAGCCAAAGGCCATTCAAGCTGCAGCACCTGCCGTCAATAACGCGCCCAAGGGTCCGTGCTATAACTGCCACAAGATGGGGCACTTTGCTAAGGAATGTCCCTACCCCAAGAGGCAGCAGCCAACATATCCAGCTCGCGTGCATCATACCTCGATTGAGGAAATTCCGGAA
This sequence comes from Sorghum bicolor, assembly GCF_000003195.3. Classification (NCBI taxonomy): domain Eukaryota; kingdom Viridiplantae; phylum Streptophyta; class Magnoliopsida; order Poales; family Poaceae; genus Sorghum; species Sorghum bicolor. Next base: position 60,138,065 of record NC_012875.2, read on the forward strand.
GGAGAACCGGTAACAGCTGGTATGTTTCCTGTCAACCAACATCTTGCAGTTGTTTTGTTTGATTCTGGATCATCGCATTCTTTCATGAGTCAAGCATTTGCACAAAAGCATGATCAGCCAGTTACTGAGTTAGGTTATGGCTATCGCATCAGCTCAGCCGGGGCCGATGTGTTGACTAATAAGACGGTAACAGGGGTTACTTTGGATATCAGTGGCCGGAGGTTTCGTGTAAACCTTGTGGTCATGCCAGGACTGGTTTTGGACGTCATCATTGGTATGAACAAGATGACTGACTGGGGCACGGTTATAGATGTTGGAAACAGAACTCTTTCCCTCAGAGAGCCGCAAGGGAAGGGTGTGTTTCAGATCAAGTTACCCCGGCGGTTGGACTTCGCCAGTCTTTCGTGTGCAGTACAGGCAGTTCCCTTAGAACACATACCCGTGGTATGTGAGTTCCCGGATGTGTTTCCTGAGGAATTACCAGGACTTCCCCCAGATAGGGAGGTAGAGTTTGCGATCGAGTTGATACCAGGTACAGCACCAATATCTAGAAGGCCGTATCGGATGCCCCCAAATGAACTCGCAGAATTGAAGAAACAACTGAAGGAATTATTGGAAAAAGGGTTCATCCGGCCCAGCTCGTCGGAATGGGGTTGTCCAGCGTTGTTTGTGAAAAAGAAGGATCAGTCGTTGCGCATGTGCGTGGACTATCGTCCACTCAATGCAGTGACAATCAAGAATAAGTATCCCTTGCCAAGGATTGATATCCTGTTTGATCAGTTATCCAAGGCCAGAGTGTTTTCCAAGATAGATTTGAGATCCGGGTATCACCAAATCAAGATTCGTCCGCAAGATATCCCGAAGACTGCTTTTTCCACCAGATATGGGTTGTACGAGTATCTTGTCATGTCCTTTGGGTTGACAAATGCTCCTGCATACTTTATGTATCTGATGAATTCAGTCTTTATGCCAGAATTGGATAAGTTTGTTGTGGTGTTTATCGATGATATCTTGGTGTATTCAGAGAATGAGCAAGATCACGCCGAACATCTGAGAATCGTGCTGACCCGATTACGAGAGCATCAGTTATATGCCAAATTCAGCAAGTGTGAGTTCTGGTTGAAGAAAGTTCCGTTCCTAGGGCACATTTTGTCTGAAGAAGGAATTGCCGTGGATCCATCAAAAGTGCAGGAAGTCATGGATTGGAAGGCACCAACTTCTGTCTCGGAAGTTAGAAGTTTTCTTGGTCTGGCCGGGTATTATCGTCGTTTCATACCTGACTTCTCCAAGATTGCTAAGCCAATGACAAGTTTGCTACAAAAGGATCATAAGTTCGTCTGGACGGAAGGGTGTGAGTTAGCCTTCCGCACCTTGCGAAGGTTGCTAACCACTGCTCCCGTTCTGGCACAACCTAATATAGAGAAGCCTTTTGATGTGTTTTGTGACGCATCAAAGAGTGGCCTGGGGTGTGTGTTGATGCAAGATGGCAGGGTGATAGCTTATGCTTCCCGACAGCTAAGAAAGCATGAAGTCAACTATCCAACGCACGACCTTGAGTTAGCAGCTGTGGTGCATGCTTTGAAGATCTGGAGACATTATCTGCTAGGGAATAAGTGTCACATTTACACCGATCACAAGAGTTTGAAGTACATCTTCACGCAGTCCGAGCTGAATATGAGGCAGCGACGGTGGTTAGAGCTAATCAAGGATTATGACCTGGAAGTTCACTATCATCCAGGTAAAGCCAATGTGGTCGCAGATGCTTTGAGTCGCAAACCGCACTATCAAATGATTCAACCGTTGTTTGAAGATGGGTTCAATCTTATGCATCCTGAGGTCTTATGCCATATACAACTCAGTTGTTCACTCGAGAGTCAAGTCATTGAAGGTCAGAAAACAGACAAGGGTATTTTCCACATCAAAGAGAAGATTAAAGATGACCCAAAGACTCAGTTTCGGGTTGATGAGAAGGGAGTACTATGGTTTCAACAGCGGTTAGTGGTCCCGAAAGATCGGGAGTTGAAGAATCGCATCATGGATGAAGCCCATCTTTCTAAGCTTTCTATTCATCCGGGCAGCAGCAAAATGTATCAAGATCTAAGGCCCCACTTTTGGTGGACTAAGATGAAGAAAGAAATAGCAGCTTATGTGGCCCGTTGTGACACGTGTTGCAGGGTTAAGGCCATCCATATGAAACCTGCAGGTCTGTTGCAACCTTTATCGGTGCCGGAGTGGAAATGGGAAGAGGTCAGTATGGACTTTATCACGGGTTTACCAACCACAAGGAAGGGGAATGACTCGATTTGGGTAATCATAGATCGATTAACCAAATCGGCCCATTTCATCCCTGTGAAGACTCGTTACAGACCTCCCGAGTATGCTGATATATATATGGCTGAGATCGTCAAATTGCATGGTATTCCCAAAGCTATCATATCGGATAGAGGACCGCAGTTTACTGCTCACTTCTGGGAGCGCATGCATAAGAGCCTGGGGACCAGTCTGATAAGAAGCACGGCGTATCATCCCCAGACTTCAGGTCAAACCGAGAGGTTAAATCAAGTGTTAGAAGATATGCTGAGGGCCTGTGTGCTATCATCCAAGGGATCATGGGAATCGTGGTTACCTTTGGCTGAATTCTCCTACAATAATAGTTATCAAGAGAGCATCAAGATGGCCCCGTTCGAAGCTTTGTATGGGCGGAGATGTCGAACTCCTTTAAACTGGGTTGAACCTGGTGAAAGAAGATACTATGGTATCGACTTCGTGAATGAAGCAGAGAAAAAGGTGCAGATCATACAGCAACATATGCAAGCGGCACAGTCACGACAAAAGAGTTATGCCGATAAGAGAAGAAGGCCACTTGAATTCAACATAGGTGACTATGTGTACCTCAAGGTTACGCCAATGAAGAAAGTTCAGCGTTTCCGAATTCGAAGTAAGCTTGCACCCAGATATGTGGGACCGTACCAAGTGCTAGAGAGGAAAGGCCCAGTGGCCTATAAGATTCAGTTACCTGAGGAGATGAGCTCGATCTTTCCGGTCTTTCATGTGTCGCAGCTACGGAAATGTTTGAAGGTGCCAGAGCAAAGAATCGAACCTCGAGGAATCAAGATAAAAGCGGACTTGGAATATAAGGAGCAGCCAGTGAGAATCGTGGATACCAAGGAGCGAGTAACCCGAAACAAAGTTGTCAGAACATATAAGGTGGTGTGGAGTCATCATGACGATAGGGATGCCACCTGGGAAACAGAGGATTACTTAAAAACAGTTTATCCAAAGTTTCATAAGAAATGGTTAGTAACCCAAAATCTCGGGACGAGATTTCCCTAAGGGGGGAAGGGCTGTAACACCCTAGGTGTCAAGCATGCACTTAGCCTCAACAAAGCCATGCATAAGCATTCCATCAAGCATAAGCATCATGAGCATGACACTCTTGAGCAAAGTATGATTTTATGTGCTTCATTTCATGTGTTTTAAATATGATAAAAATATGATACTTGCTTCTAAAATTGTGAAAAATTCAAATTAGGTTGCTTTATGTGTAAGAAGAATTTAGAATATTTTTGTGCAATTTTTGGAGCTATGGAATTTGAGAAATGGAATTTATACAAAAATCTCCAAAAGGTATTTATTTAAAACCTAGAACTGAGTTTTAACTTGTGATTCAAATTCTGTTTGGAATTTGGTCTTGCTTGTTAAAACAAAGTTGTAGAGTTTTTATTTTGGAGCAACTTTGCTTTTGGGTGAAAATGGTGAAAATGATTTGAAAATAGTCAAAATGCTGTTGGAAGAGGATTTGAGAAAAGAATTTTTAAAAAAAAAAAAAAGGGGAAAAGGGGGCGCTAGCAGGCCGCGGCCTCGCTTCTGGCCCACTGGCCGAAGCCGGCTCGGCCCGCCCGCGCTCTCCCCTCCCCCTTCCCCGCGCCCGCGCTCGCGTCCGCGCGCGGACAGCGCTCGCCGCGGCGCCGTGGCACGCCGGCAGGGCTCGGCCGCCGCGTGGCGGGCATGCGGCAGCGAGGACGCGCCCCGGTCGGCCACCAGGTGCCCCCGGTCGCGCTCGCCTCCGTCCCCTCTCCCATTTGCGCCCCTCAGCTCCCTCCCTCTCGCTCTCTCGCCCTCGCCCCGCACGCGCAGAGCGCCACCGTCGCCATTGGAGCCCGAGCTCCGCCTCGGCTGTTCCTCCCCCGTGCGTGCGCCATTCTTCGATTAGTTCTTCCCCGAGCTTCGCCCTCGCTCCGCCGTTGCAGAACGCGCATCTGAGCGCTCGGTAAGGCACGGTGAGCCCCGCTCGCCCTCGCTTTCTTCTCCGGCGAGAGCTCCGCCGCCGCACGCGTGGTCCGCGCGTTTCCATGCCTTCCGGTGCTGCGTAGTTGGCGCATCGTGTCCGCCTTGGCACCGCGATGCTCGCAAGCCCTTCCAGCCACGCTCTACCGAGCCGGCGTCCCGCACCGACGACGAGCAGCGCCGCCGCTCCGCCATGGCCGGTGGCGAGCCTGCTCCGGTCCGTTTTAGGCCGCGCAAATGGGTGCCCTAGGTCCGCCGTGAGCCGTAGAACGTGTAGAGCCGCTTGATTCGCCGAAAGGGGTCGCCGACGGTGAGCTCCGGCTCGCCGGAGCTCCTCCCCTCTGCGCTCTGACCAGCGGGCCCGGCTGGTAGGCGGGTCCGCTCGTCAGCGGCCGCGGGTGCACTGCACCGGGTGCACCTAGCAGGTCTCGGGATGGATTTTGTTTTGTTTTCAGAAAAATAATTTCCAGGAAATGATTTAAATGTTTAAAAATCCATATCTTGATGAATATAGCTCCAAAAATGGTGAAATAAATTTTGGTGTGTTCCTTATTTCCAGATCTACATCCTAGTATGATTGCATGTCATGTTTAATTAACTTTTCTGTGTAAGTATAATTAATCCATGTTTTTGTTAAACTTGGAAAATGCATAATAAATAAAATATGGTTCAGAAAAATGTGAAACTTGATTTGTTGGCTTTGCATGTGTGTTTACTCACTGAGAAAATATTGTTACATATTATTTGGTGTATAAATGAATTTATGGCAATTTAAATGCTTGCATGGCAGTGCTTTATGATTTTTAATAATTAATGGAGTCATGCAATAAATCTGGAAAATTTTGTGGATGTTTCTTATGATATTAGGTAAATTGTAAAAATATGAAATCTGTTGTTTGACACTTATATCACAGTAGGGTGATTTTACTTGCCTTATCCATTAATCTTGTGATTTTTGTGACTCAAAATAAGTAACCAAAAATTATGAAAAATTTACAGTAGACTTTATGATTAGCTAGTAGTCTCCTATAATTTTTCTGGAATTTATTGATGAACAGAGTTGCATGTGATTTTTAATGGGCTTAGGAATGAATAAAGAAAACTATAAATGGTTGTATATATAGGTGGAATGGAATGAGTTAGGTTTGGTGTATCTTTGAAGCACCATGTAGGTTGCTGATGTCATTTGAAAAATAATTATAGAAGAGAATATAATAGATGTTTGATTCAATTGTTTATTCTTGGATGATGTTGACTACCTTGTAATGAGCATGATCAAGTGCATTACCTATGCATCATAACATGACTCTTTTGGTACTCTCTCATATAAGCATCCACTCGGGCATCTCGCACTCCACTCATGAGCATATATGCATCATACAGGCTCGCAGGAGAACGAAGTGAGACCCGAGGAACCCGAGGAGCTTCAGGAGCAGGAACCTCCGGAAGTACAAGAGCCCGGAGAGGAACTGCAAGAGTGCCCGGATCACCGACCCAGCACGTTTGAGAAAGGCAAGCCCCGGAGCATTCTAAGTCTCCCTAGTCTCGCTAACCTACTAAGTATATTACACTTGTTCTACTATATTGCATATAAGTAATAGGAGTTGCTTGATACCGTTGTTGCATATGTATTCCTTGTTATCCCTACTCGTTTATCCACCTTGTCCTATGTAGATAGGCGCGGAGTCTATGCTTAGCCTGCTTAGTCCGGTAGAAGTCGGGTGATTCCCTGTCACCTGCGAGATATAGGTGGATACCCGTTTGTTTAAGCAATAGTTGCTTGGGGAAAGAAATAACCGAGTGTGGAATGTAATTGGAGACTGGGCAGGGTCTTATGGTGGGTTGCCCATAGTGCCCCTGCCTGTGTCGATTAAGGACCGATCGTTGACGGCCCTCTTGTCATGTTGAACGCATGCCCCACATTTAGCTGGAAGGATAAGTCGTTCCGACCGCGAAGCCTGAGCACTATCCGGGCCGGGAATCGGCCCGATGTACGCGCTGTATTGGTGATGGTTGAGGAGAACGACGAGGGCGCGGCGCGCAACCTTGGTATACCTTGGATACCTCGGTCGCCGGAACGGTCCTCGGGTACGGGCGGTGCCTGTCGAACCCGCGAATTGGTCCTGGATAGTGCAACACGGTGACCTGTAGCTCACTTGATCAGTGAGTGTGGTTTGTGTGGGGAATAAACTCGCCAGCTGGTCAGAAATCGATTCGAATCGCCATCGCTCCTGGATAGTGAGCACTTGACATGAGCCCTGTCCTCGTAGTAAGGACTATGGAACACTTGGGTTATAATGATGAATGGTTTAAGAAGTGCTATGATGAGGTTCTATCATAGTCTCACACTTGTTTGTAATAGCACAAGAGCAAACCTAGATAATAGGTAATCATACTGTCAACTTGAGCTAATTAAAAGAAGAAAGACTTAGGTAAGTTACGTTAGTGAAATACTGCGGTTTTGCAAAGATGTCGTCAGCTACCCCACTATATAGCCTTCATGATCCTTGATGAGTCTTTATTTTAAGTTATGACGGGTAAGTCTAGCTGAGTACCTTCTTGTACTCAGGGTTCTATTCCCATGTTGTTTTGCAGATGGTCAAATGTATTATGGTTATTGCATCCTCTGTCTGTACCCAGCTATGGGTGATGACTAGACCAAGGGCGATGGTCACTCCGTCTCTTCCTTTGCTTTTGTGGGAATGACCGAACTATGGCACTGTACCAGACTTATCGTGTGTGTTGTATTTTCGAATTATGAAGCTTCCGCTACTTGAAGAACTTGGTTTGTAATAACTTTAAGCACTCCGATGTATTTTATGAATGTTGTAATCTGGATGTACTTGTGGATGGCGACCGCTAAACTTATTACGATCTTGGCTGTTATGTGAAGTGTGGTTTGAAATCCTTCGAGATTTCACGGACTACCGGGATTATATGGGCTTAAGCGTGATAGTTCGACTACGCAAATGGTCACTATCAGGCTTAATCTCTTATAATTTGGTCGGTTCTGTTACAGCCTTAATCTGTCTTTCTCCTCTTTGAAGGGTTCTCCCTCCACTGAATCCCTGCAAAGAGTTTGCAACATGAACAGTTGCACCTGAGTCAATCCACCATGTGGATCTAGCATAACTTAGATATAAGGATTCATCAACAAAAGTTATAATGTCCTCACCTTTCACTAGGCAATGTTTCATGAACTTAGGGCAGTCATGCTTCCAATGCCCTGTCTCATTACACCATCTACAGCGATCCGGGTCCTCCTGCCTGTGCTGGTTGTCTTGCTTTGGCTGTGCTTTAGGCTGTGAAGAGCTTCCTCCCTTGTTCTGGGAGGTGGAGGTATCTGGAGTTTTCTTGTTGTAGAATGGCTTCTTGTTCTTTCCTTTCACAAAGTTCACAGAACCACCATTTGCATTCTTGAGCCTTTCTTCCTCTTGCACACACATAGCAATCACCTTCTCTAAATCCCACTCCTCTGGCTGTGTGTTGTAGTTAACAACAAATGTCTCATACTCTTTAGGAAGTGAGTTTAGAGCTAGGTGAATGAGGAAACCATCAGCGAGGGGCATCTTTAGCTTCTCTAACTTGGCTGCCATGGTGCTCATGCTCAGAATGTGCTCTCTCACACTCCCCCCTGTGAACCTCATGTTAGTGAGTTTCTGGATCAGGGTGGAAGCATGAGCTTTGGTGGAACCAGTGAACTGATTCTTCACTTTCTCAAGATATTCTTTTGCTGTGTCACATTCTGGGATTGCACCTCTTAGGCCCTCTGTGATGGTTTTCTTGATGACAATCTTGCACTTGCGGTTTGACTTTTCCCACTTGTACTTCTCAAGATCATACTTTGCTCTGATGGGAGCAAAGTCTCGCTTCCGATTAGCAAAAGCTTCATCGGTCTCATTCTGAGCCCTTTCGGGCTCCTCTGGCTCAGTGGGCTTTGGCTCCTGAAGAGCCAAATCTATCTCAGCAAGTGCTAGAGCAGCATCAAGTTCCTCGCGCCACAGAACATAGTTCTGTCCCGTCAGCTTTGGGATTGCACTGATGAAGTGCATCGCATTGAGTGCTTGGTCTGAAATTAAATATGAGAAAATAGTGAGAACATTAACATTAAATCTAGGAAAATTAATTGCATATCTTAATTTAACGTTGGTCAAAATCAAGATATACAAAAGGTTAACTCTCTACATAAATTCTAATCACCGTTGGGCAGAATAGAATATATGCTTAAAATTAGAACTCGAAATTTGCAATATTGCTATTATTAACGTTGGTCAAAAAATAACAATATCACAAAAATAATGGGCTTTAAAAACTCGTTTCTCAAATTAAATATCCCGTTGGTTCAATTTAATAGGAGAATTAAAATATAACTTGCACAGCGGAAAACATTAATTTTCTTGCTATTTTCAGAAGCATAACTTGCTGACTGTGCTTTTCTAGATAATATACACGTTGGTGCAAATTAAATAGAATTTAAAACTGAGCAAAACATTATTTAAATGCTTCTGAAAATCAAATAGAATATAACAAAAGAATTTCTGTGCTTGTTGGACCAGGGCGAACACAATGGCCCACGGCCACTCTCGGCCCAGCAGTGCGCAACGCAGTGCCCAGGGCTGCCTGTTTTTTTTTTCTTCTTCGCTGACTGGAGGCTCGCGGCCCAGTTAGGCCGAATTTGGCCCACGCGCTCGCTCCTCCCCCGCGCCCAGGCCGCAACCTGGGCCTGGGCCGGGAAACTGCGCCCCCGCCTGGGCCATATTTGGCCCAAACAGATCCTGGCCGTTGATTTCGATCCTACGGCTCTCCTTCGATTTCGGGTGAACAAAAACCCCAGCCAGCTCACCACACCCAAAACCCTAGCCCATTCTGCGCCGGCGCCCTCTCTCTCTGCGCACTGGACGGTAGGGAGCCGCCGCCGTCACCCGCAACCCCTTCTCTGCTTCTTCTCGCTCGCGTCTTCCTCTCCAGCCCGCGCCGCGCTGAGTAGCAGCAGAGCCGCCGCAGCAGCCGGCGTTCACTCGGCGGCCGGAGGAAAAAACGGCGCCGCCCCGAGCCCCCTCGCCGGTGTGCGCGCTCGCCCTGTGCGGAGCGCGTCGCCGTCGAGCGGCTTCGTGCGCGGTGCCTTGCTTGGCCGGTCACGGAGAGCCGCGCGTTGGCGTGGTGTCCCCGGCCGGGTTTCTTTGTTTGTTCCCAGACGCCGGTGACCCGGCGGCGGTGCGGGGATGACCACGTCACAGGTAAGTGGAAGATCCCCCGGCTCTTGCTCTGTGCTTTTAGGGTTGGGTAAACCTTTCTGGATCTTTCTCGTTGGGATCTTGCGCTAGGGTTAGGGTTTGGGAGAAAAGAAAAAATCGGCTGGGTAATCCCCTCCTTCTACTTGCTGGGTAATCCCCGAACCCGATCTACTACTAGATCGGCTGATACCATTGATAAAAAACAGGATCTACTAGCAGTGAATCGAGTCGGGGTACAAATAACATATAGCAGTAAACAGTGGCACATGCATATGATTAATCTACTACTAGAAACAGAGAAACAGATAGGTTAGGGTTTCGACCATCAGCGTTCCCGGCGAGAGCGGATCCGGTGGCGTCCATGTTGAGAGTGCTGACGCGGTGGCGGAGTAGATCCCGTCGTCCTTCGGGCCTCCACCGGCACTGACCGACGACGGCGGGGTAGGAGAGAGGCGCAGTGGTGCTTCCCGACGCCACTGCGCAAGCCGATCGGATGGCCTAGGGTTTGTCGAGTAGGGTTTTGTGCACGGCGAACTTCGTCACACGTGCCTGCGGCCCCCACTCCTGTTTATATAGCGCAGCGCGTCGGGGGCCCACCAACCATGGATCGGTTGGGCGCCCCCGATCAGGGCGCGATCCAGGGGGTAAGAGGCCCCAGCCGTTGGGCTGGGCCTGAGATCAACCTAACAGGCGTCGCCATCGTGACGGTGTGCGGCGACGTGGCCTTCTTCTCGGTGGGGATCGGGCCCATCTGCTGGGTGGTGAGCTCGGAGATCTTCCCGCTGCGGCTGCGCTCGCAGGCCGCGGCGCTGGGGGCAGTGGCGAACAGGGTGACCAGCGGCGCGGTGGCCATGTCGTTTCTCTCTGTCTGTCATGCCATCTCAGTCTCGGGAGCGTTCGCCGCCTTCGCGGCCATTTCGGCCCTCTCGGTGCTCTTTGTGCACAAGTTTGTGCCGGAGACCAGCGGCAAGACGCTGGAGCAGATCGAGTCTCAGTTCGGTGGCGACGGTGGCAGCGAGGACCGTCGGGTGCTGGAACTCGGCGATGTGGAGAAGTTGGTGCACAAGTGACGAGTTGCATGCACACTTGCACTGCACCAGCACACTAACATATACTACTGACAACCAACAAATTAAACTTTGCCCAGATTTTTATGTAGTGTCACGCTTTTTAACCGCAAGGGATAAGATGAAACATTCCGTCATTGTGGAGGCAACAAGCGCAGTGTCAAAGGACTCCTCCTGGTTCTCCTCCAGGGTGAGTTCCCAGAGCCCAGAGGACAACAGCCGCGACGCGTTCCTTGGTGGCGGCTTCGGCCTCCGCCTCGGCCTAGAGCGCGCATGCCAGCGTGGTCTGGCGCTCCTTTCTTGAGGAGTTGGGCAGCGGCGGCGTCATCGTTGGCCTCGACGGTGGCGTGCTCCCCAGGACGGTGGGGGTGACAGTGCTGCACGGCAAGGGCCGACGCGCGGGAGTGGGCAGCGGAAGAAAGGACATTGATACCATGATAGCACGAATAATTTAGGTTTTATGCGTGTAAAATCTAAATAAATTTATAACTAAGTTATACATGATTTAGTGAGTATAAAATTTTTTATTACAGTTCAAATTTACAATAATTAGACCACCATACAAAATTACTACAATTGGACCATAGAAACTGTAATTATGAATTATTTCAATTAATTATAGAAAAGAATAGATCAAAATCTATAGCAAAAGCTTTATACTAAAACACACCATATTATATGTTCATTGTATAGATCTAGTCATGTGGAATCCAACAGAATTAGATTTTTTAATTTATGGTTTTTTGTGACAATGATTTTTTGAAGATTTAACCGAAATAAATAAAAAAGATAAAAGATAAAATCACCTTTAAAACTGCTTATAACCGGGTCAGACAGGTAAAATAAACTGTTTTAAAAGTTGAGGAAGACGATTTGTCTGATTTTAAAGTTCCCAGAGAAAAAAAACAGATTTTTCCAAAAATTAAAGGAGGAAAAAGTTGTTTTTTTGGTTCTTTTTTGGGCTCCGCCGCTCCTATACTGTGGAGGCCTGGAGCATTCAAAACCTAGGTTTTGTTTAGTTCACACTTAAAAATCAGAAAGTTTTCAAAATTCTCATCACATCGAATATTACAGCACATACATGAAGCATTAAATATAAACGAAAACAAAAATTAATTATACAGTTTGTCTGTAAATCGCGAGACAAATCTTTTGATCCTAGTTAATCTATGATTGACAATATTTGTCATAAACAAACAAAAATACTACAGTAGCGAAATCCAAAATATTTTCAAATCAAACAAGGCCCTAGTTCAATTTTGAAGGAGGCGTACAGAGAGAGAAGAATCGCGCAGAGAGAGAGAGAGGAATCGCGGTCGTCTTGCCCCTCCTCTCCCCGCTCCTTCTCCACCTCCTCCCGCTGGGTCGTCGTCCATCGACTTTGGTGAGTCTTCCCCCATCCCCCTCGCTCAATCTGAAGTGAGTAATAAGAAATGAATCCCTAGCCTTACCAAGTTACTGCCCAGTACATGCCATGCCCATGCCCAGTGAACAGAGAATTTTAGCCGAGGCGAATTCTGCTCTCACGAAACCAATTTGGATTGGAGCGATTCCCCACATCCGAGACGAGACCTCTACTCCCCTTCCATCTGCGAGTTTTAAGGTTCGGTGACGACTGGGATGTAGTGATTAAGCTGTAGCTCTGATCTGGCGGGATGGAGTCCTCCATCCTCTCCAACTCGTTGCTGCTTTAATGTTTCACATATACCAATCTGAATGCTCTAACATCCTGCTGCTCCAACAGCTCACTGGCTAGGGGCAAACGGGATAACCTTGGTGCTCTTTGAGACGCCCTCTGGCTTTGCAGTCTTACATTATGATGGGGTCAAACTTTTTCGCCCAAATGCCTTGCGGGTACTTGCTTTCTTATTCTTCCATTTTTATTTATTGAGGTATTTCTTGCCCTTGACGTCCTCTGTACTGATTGCAGGATATCTGGTCAGAATTCATCGATGAGCCTATGGCACGAGATGTTGGTACCTCTTATTTCAATCATCATATTCCCATTTTTAATTTATGTTTCAATCCCCTTTTTAATTGAATAGACGAATTGAATGAGCACAGCCATGTTGTGTCGTCTTTGCGAGTAGGCCATTAGTTGTTTACCAAATTATATGTAACAGTCCTTATACATTCTTGCTTTGCTACCAATTTCTGACTTGTACCTGCTAGCTAGGATGATGGAGGCCTGACATGATAATAACCAACCTGCAGTCACAAACGTAAAGGTTTTGAAGCCAATATAGTTTAGCAATAAGCACTAGCAATTCATCCCCACACAAAAATAGGTTCAAAGCGCAATACAATAGTGCATCCACCTTTCATCTAAATGTCTATTAAATGTAGCTAATTATGCATCTATGTAAATCTTTTAATGTTAGCGCACATTTTTTTGTACTGAAAAAAAAACATGAGTGGGATCTGATATGATTTTGGACAAGACTTGGAAACTTTTAGTATTTCATACTTGACCAAAGATTTCATCCTACTGTTTGTTTTCTTCTCTAAGTATTATTAGTTCCTCTTCTTCAGAATAAAAGTCTTCAGCCTTTGCCCTCTCTGATCATTATAATCCTCCTGTTGGTTCTGCAACCACTACTTTGATAGTTTGATTCCCTCTACTACCAGATCTGACTTGATTTTTTTCAAGAAATGTTCCTGATAGCTGGTCAAGTAAAGTGGATAAGACATTATTCAAGTGAGCAGCACACAATAGGAAACCTATACCTAATAATATTAAAAAGAGAAAAATTCTTCCTCTGTCACTCGGTCCGTCACTCTCTGCGCCATCCGTCTGTCCCTCCACTTCCCAAAGCATAAGAGTCCTTGCTGGTTTCACTAAGAGTTGTACGTGATGAATTAGATATTAGAATACTGCTTGGTTTTTACTGTCCCATCCGTGATTCGAAATCATGACTCCTGCTCATACGAGTTAAAAAATAGTGCATGTCTAGCCATGGTTTAGAGTTCAATTTCGAGGTGTATTGGAACAGACAACGCATGCTGTACGTTCCATTGTAGCGAAAAGGCATAGTATAGTTTACGAAGCCAAAAAACAGAAAATGTGCCTGCAAACTGATTAAAAAGATTAACAAATATGTCTTCTGTTACAGATATTATAATTATATAATTGCTAAAAGGGAAAAGGTTCCTGCAAAGTGCAAATTGGTTAAAAGGGTTAACAAATATGTCTTCTGTTACAGGTATTGTAATTGTCGAGATTGAAAAAGGTTTAACTTAGCAGTTAAAGGGTAACTGGTTAAGGATAGGATTTTTGCCAGTAGCACAGTAGGATATTTCTTCGATCTTCCAAACTACACAACTGTGATATGTTTGTGTTATCTTAGCACACTGACTTATTCTGAATTACACTGCAATAATTTGATAAATGAGGACTTAAATACGATACATCTTTACAGTTGAGGCATACATGTTAACATGCATCCTCTCTAGTCATGATTGATACATGGCACAATATTTGACTGATTATTTGTTCTCTGCTAACATGCATGCTTGTCATTGTTATACCTTTATTTATCAGGTTGCTTTTCTTAAAGAATTTAAAGTTTTCAATGACAAGGCCAGCGCCATTAATAGTAATGGTGTTTGTTCTAAGCTTACTAATATGATCAAGAGGTCACTCTGGCCTGGCCAGAGACTTGCTGTTGGCAAATGTGAATATAAAAACATCATTGAGGCTAGATTGGTGAGTGTAATCTTCCCTTGTATGCTTATGCCTGTGAACTGTTTGAGCACAAGTTTTGTTCTGTTTTTTCCCCAAGGGAATTCACTGCCTTTTTAATGAAGCTGTGCTTGAAGTAATGTGGGGCTTGAAGTATCTCATCAAGTTTTTAGTGCCTGCTGAAGAAGTAGAACTGACAGATGAGGACCGCTTCCAGATGTGTAAAATACTGAAATTAGTCCTGAATCGTTATGGCTTTGAGGTTGAACCCAAAACGGTGAGCGAATTACTTCCTTTCGTGTGTCTGAGATAGAATGCTTTATGCTTTTTTGCTCCCTGTCATCTACTGTTGCACTTCCTGATAGTTTGTGCTCTTCCCTCTTTTAGCCCACTGACACAATAATTTACTCTGTTAGAAAACTTTGCCTTTGTATTTTTCTGTTAGAGATGATGCAATACACCTTTTATGCAGGTTAATTCAGACATCATTTATGCGGCATCTGTCGTGTATGAGTGTGATCGTTCTGTGGATATACGTGCTTCGTACTTGGATCATGGTAGGGCGAAGCTTTCAGAGGTATCACAAATTTATTCTACGAATTGGGATGAACTGAAACTTGCAACTGCTCTCAAGTTAATTTGTTATCCTGAAGAGCAAGTTGAAACTGGTGATTCTGAAGAGGTAAATTGTAATGTTCAAATGTATTTCAGCTTCTAGCTGTGCATGTGATGAAAATTTCTCATGGCAAGTAATGAACCTATGCGTGTTTTTTCCTTTCAGATGCTGTCAGAGAGTGAGGCAGAGCAATTGTTGGCTGATGCACATCTCAATGAAATTAAGCTCCATAAGCCGGCTTACTTGAAGATCTACAACGATTTTGTTTGGATCTGTGGAGTTAGGCGTAAAGCACTCTTGCAATTAGATTCCATGGTCAAGAAGCCAAGAGAAGAATTCAAGCTGCACCAGGCGTCCTTGGATTCCTTCATGGTCAGGGAGGCAGAAAAAGAATCGAAACTGCACCAGGGGTGCATGGGCATGGTCAATGGGGCAAGAGAAGAATTTCAGCAGCGTGAGGTGTCGTTGGATTCCTCCATGGACAAGGCAAAAGAAGAATCGAAGCTACAGCAGGGGAGTCCGATGCAGATGGATTGAGACAGAACAAAAGAAAAATATACAAACTAGTGTCGTGTTTGTTGATTTGAAGTGTAGGAGGCAATTCGATATACGGAGCACTGCTTTTATCATCTTCATCCTTGAACCTACATTTGGTGTTAAAATAATTCATTCAGTCTTGGAAGGTTTCTCTGGAATAATTGCGAGTCTATAGCATCTCAAATTGAACTCGAGATGCTAGTTTCAAAACTAAACTGTTTGCTTATGTGTTGCACTGGGTAAACATTCAGGTGTTGCGCCTTTGCACATTTTTTCAACTTTTAGCAACACAAAGCGGCATCAGTTCCTCTGCAGTGTAGTCTGAGGCCTTGTTTAGTTGCAAAAAAAATTTGCAAAATAAATACTGTAGCATTTTGTTTGTATTTAATAAATATTGTTCAATCATAGACTAACCATGCTCAAAAGATTTGTCTCACAAATTTATAGACAAACTATGCAATTAGTTATATTTTTATTTATATTTAGTGCTTTATACATGTGTTGTAGGATTTGATATGACGGAGAATCTTAAAAAGTTTTTGTTTTTTTTGGTAAAACTAAACAAGACCTTGGCATCACACAACAACAACAACCAAATAACAGCAGACTACAAATCTTGGATGCGGACGCGCGTGACGTGTACATTTATCCTTGTGGTGACGCAGTAGGCGCCGCGTTAGTGCATACTTCCTCCGTACCTATAAAGAAAATCGTTTAGAACAACGACAGTCTACAAAGTCTAACTTTGATATCTTATTTTTATAAAAATATTTATCAAAAAGTGGTATATGTATATTTTTACGAAAGTATTTTTCAAAACAAATCTATTCATATAATTTTCATATTTCCAAATTCAACGACTTAAAAGTTATTCATGATTTATATTTTTAATGTTTGACCAAAACTTTATCTAAAACGACTTTCTTTATGGTTATAAAAGGAGTATATATACTACTCGCAGTTAATGGGAGATTAGGTAACAGAAAGAAGATATGTGATTAAAAAAACAGAAAGAAGATATCCACGAGAACATTCTTCCAAGCTTTGGTCTTCAGACTCCCGTCATCAGGTTCTCACCCTCAAAAGTTTTGACTGAGGCTTCAGATTTGCTCGAAATAAAAGGCCAACTAACAAGAAGAAATAAATAAAAAAAGGTGTGCTAGTGAAAAAAATAAATAAAAAGGCAACTAACGGCGCCGTCCTAAGGACATGACCTTTTCAAAGTCCTAAATTGCGATCCATCTACAACAAAATGAAATGTCTCGATCCAAATTCCAGGGGGATACACGTGACTCCATCGTGCTGACTAAGCTGCCAGCACTTTACACGGTGGATGAAGCTGATCCTAGCACGGAGTTTGAATTTATCTACTGGATCTCTTACAACAAATCAAGGCAAACGAACATAGCTAGAGGGCATTCATTTTTGTTTTGAAGCCACATGATGAAATGATTTGGTCATATTAGAGTTGCTTTGTTTTTCCTAGGCATATGTAATTGTGTATATCATGCTTTATCTAGGCCTTGTTTACTTCTACCCAAAACCTAAAATTTTTCAAGATTCTCCGTCACATCGAATCTTTACACGCATGCATGAAGAAAATAAAAACTAATCACATAGTTTGGTCGAAATTGACGAGACGAATCTTTTGAGCCTAGTTAGTTCATAGTTGGACAATAATTACCACAAACAAACGAAAGTGCTACAGTGTCGTGAAGTTTTCCAATTTACGAACTAAACACGAAACCTGTAGTTTTTTCTTTCCCTTTGTCATGCCATCAGTTGAGCCTAAGGGCCTGTTTAATTCCCCCAACCATGTCAAAAAGATTTGGAACCAAATATTTTACACCAAAAGTTTTGGCATTGTGAATTTCAGATGAGGTGTTTAAATGCATCAAAAGTTTTGGGATTTCGTAGCACTATATCAAAAGGAGAAGAGAGGCAGCTCGTGGCCTAAGGCAATTTTACACACTTTTAGGCCTCAAGTGTCCCAAATGCCAAAACTTTACAAGGCCATGTTTTTTGCATTTTTTGACAATGATGTTTAGATCCATTTTACAAAAAAAATAAGCTAAAATGCCAAAACTTTTGGTAAAATGGAGGAACTAAACATGCCCTAAATGTCATCCTATCCTATTTACTGAAACATGCATCGGAATGGCCTCAACAACGTCAAGGGATATTAATTCTTTCACTTGTTTGATCTATTATTTTCTCCCATTCTCTCATTCTCAATTAGGCCTTGTTTAGTTTCCAAAAAATTTTAAGATTCCCCGTCACATCGAATCTTGTGACACATGCATAAAATATTAAATGTAGACAAAAACAAATACTAATTACACAGTTTACCTGTAATTCGCGAGATGAATCTTTTGAGTCTAGTTAGTCCATAATTGGACAATATTTGTCACAAACAAACGAAAGTGCTACAGTAGCCAAAACCAAAATTTTCCCAAACTGAACAAGGCCTTAGTATAGTTTGTCACAAAACTGTTTGGCAGGCCCACCTGTCTTCGAGCAGTAGGCATCCACATAGTGACATACACAAACACATGTTTTTTTTTTGAAAGATCCGGCATTACCGACTTTGATTCATTAATAAGATAGGGAGCAATAACATCCAAATACATGCGCGAGCTGCGCTCCTCACGTTGCCGAGGCCACGCAAGGCTTAGTTACATAATGGATTACTCACTAACTACATGATCAACCCTAAGAGCTTTACAGCCCGCCCAGCTCCATTGTTGTGCCGTGTCCTTTATCATTGCGATCGCAACTTGGACTGTCTTGCGCACCCCTCTGAAGATGACTTCATTTCTGCAATTCCAGATATTCCAGAGTGTCAAGATTAGTAGGGACTGCCCCTTCTTGTCTCCTGCTGCGAACGCCTGGCTGTATTGGTCTTCTAAGTCATCTTCCTTTGTCCAACTGCTCGGTTCCAGACTACTACACCCACTCCACACGGCGATACCGTGCCAGACTTCCAGTGAGAAGGGGCACTCGAAAAATAAGTGATGGGCCGTCTCCAAGTTCCGTTCACACAAAGCACAAAAATAGTTGTTTGTCCATCCACGCAATTGCAATCTTGCAGCAGTCCATAGCCTATTTTGTATGAGCAGCCAGATGAAGTATTTGCATTTTGGCGTCGCCCATACTCTCCATATCAGGGCTGGGTGATTTGAAACAATGTTACCAGCAAACTGCGCTGCATATGCTGACTTAGCTGTGTATTCTCCTGAGCTTTCTAGGGTCCAGACAATGGAGTCCTCCTCAGTTTCATCTGGACTAAAGTTTGCCGTCTCAATTGACTGCCAGAGCTTGAAGAACTCACTTAATAGGTCATGGTTGAGGTTGTATGCTATGTCTCGAACCCAATTATGACAGGTCCTACTGGTACTGGAACTGGACAGTAGTTACATACAGTACTGGAACTGGGCAGTAGCTGCCTAACTGATGACATGATACACGTTTCGAACTGAATGTAAATAAATTTGCAAAAGAGATATGACACACAACATCAGACATTTTGCCATTACAAGATCTCGAATTAAGCAATTTTTGTATGGTAGAAAACACAGGGAAATCCACAAAGTTATTACAAACAAACACAAATGTTCAGACGATTCATGAAAACCTGAAGTGAAGTAGGAGGCGATCGACGAAGGCTGGTCCGCTGATGACTTGAATCACACAGTTTCTTGGGTAGGTTGATCCTGAGCAGGCTTCGCTACTTCATCGTCGTCCCTGACGAGGTTCAGGATGCGAGCATGAGAAAGCAGGGCCCAGATATGGGTCAGGAACTCCCCACCATTCTCAAGCTGTCGCATGTGTTCCTTGGCAGTAATGTGCGAGGGCGCAATGTAGATGATTGTCTTGGCCCAGAAATCTGCCATCGCCTTCCATCGTTGTGCTTCATCTGGCATGTCCTCAAGCTGCTTGCCGAGCTTCACGCCTTTCTTGAAGACTGTCCGAGGGCAAGGGTCATCTCCTAATTCCTTCATTGTTTGGTACCTTTCTGAAGGCACCCCAGAGGATGGCAAATTTTTAGCTATTTCTTTCTTCAGCGTACCTATCAGCTCTTTTATGTCTGCTTCATGGTATGGAATTAGTTGCGGGACAAATGCAAGCAAGTAAGCACAATATCTAGACAATGTAACTGCAACTTCTCGTTCTGGATTGCTCCCATTCCCACGGCTTGGAGAAACATAACAGTAATCAGTTGCGATATGCCAAATCAGCATGATCTCTACTTGAGAATGATCCTTCAGTGTCCAATGATCCTTTAGTGCCCAATGCTCAAACATACTATTGCGGGCCTGTGATGCCAGTCGATTGGTCTGCTCACCAAAGGTTGGTTTGATCGACCCAGCAATAGCTTTCTTTGTTTCAGGAGATATTTCAAGAGGGTCTAAATTGCACTTGGGAAAAAACTTGACAAAAAACTTGTCCGGCAAAATAACTGTGTATTGGGCAATCCTATTTCTCTGCGGGGAGAAAATTGTAACTCTGCTGAAAAAACCAATCAATTTCTCAAGAAATGCATTTGGTTTATGTTTGACATACTGACAGGCAAGTGATACCTTGATCCAGTCTGATGCCAGATAAACTAATGCTTCCAGTAGTTCTACCACGAGGGCTGTACCAAGAAGTACTAAAGTGATGATGTTGTCAGCTCTTGTAATTTGTACTTGTACAATCGGGTCGGGAGTCTCAATAGTCACAGAGCCTTGAACAGTATAAACCAGAACCAAAGTAAGAAATATCACTCTACAGAGAAACAATGGAAAGCACACCACCATACCAAAGTAGATGTCATGATATTTTGTGAAGTAGAAGTCATAACAAAAACCCAACTCCACCTCAATAATCTTGAATGCTCTTTCATAATGCTCTTCAGTTTGAAGCAACCTATTGAAGACAAGATGGTGGGTTGTAGGAAGACTCTCTTGGGCACTAGACAACCCCTTGTACCGTCGTAAGCAGAACTGGCACAAGGCAAGGGACAAGCACACATTTTCCAATGTTTCTCCATAGTCCGAGTTGCTACAAATCTGGTCAATGGTGATAGCATAGCCAACTTGGTACTTGTCGCCCTCCGTGGTCTCATGATCAGTGTCTTTCTGATGATCATTTTTCATGGATAGTTTCACTCTAATGGATAAGCTAACACTTACAACTCTTGTGAAATAAAGGACCATTAAAAGACCAGAGATGCACCTTGAACTTGCACTCCAGTGTCTCTTTCCAAAGAGCTGCAACTGCCTGGTCCATGATTCCTTTTGGCTATATGGTTCCAGTAACGTAAGAAGCATAGCAAAGTAAAACACATACCGAGCAAAACCAGTAATCAACTGCATCAGCTTCTTCTTGTCGTCGTAATCGAATTCGCTGACAGCAATCGTGCCACCCGCAGCCATGAGCAGTGACGCACCCCAGACAGTGTACATGGAATTCTTGACTGGAGAGGACTGCATGATACTAAGGGTGTAAAAGACTAGAGGGAGCAACGACGCATTACACAGTGCCAGGACAAAACTGACGATGGGATTGTGCCACCGCCGCTTCCAGGTAGCCAAGATGAGCTGGAGAAACAGCAGCGCAGCGGCCACTGTCACCAGAGCTTCCACCTGGATGATTGTCCTCCTTGAGTGGTTCAGCAGCTCGGACAGAGCCTCAGCTGCCCTCGTCTTGTTAACCAACACTCCATTTTGTTGGAATACCAGCTCCATTGATGGACAAGGATATCGCTCTGTCTCTGTGGATATTTGGGTGTTTCTCTTTGGAGGTAGCTAGTAGGTGAGGCTTGTGGTGTGGTTGGGGACCCGGTGCATTCGTATATATAGAGAAGTTGTAGCAGTAGTTGTGACGAGATGAGCCAGGGGCCAGGGCATCGAGTGGAAACTTGTATGCCGAAGGCAACTTTGGGGAAGACAAGTATTATACCTGCGCATGCAGCCCGAGCCCGTGAGCACGGCCCGAAGCCCGTCATTTTGGCCCGGCCCTAGCCCGGCCCGGCCCGAAAGTCATTGGGCTCGGGCTGGCACGGCACGGGGCTGTAGGCCGTGCTTGGGCCGCACTTCAGGCCCGCGGGCCGGCACGGCCCGGTCCGTCAAATAACAACATTGTATAAAATAACTTATTTTAATATCTAAATCTATTCTCTACATCTGTCATATGTATTTGAATGTGTTCTTTATACTGATGAAGTGATGAATTGATGAATGTGTTTGAAATATGCTTTTAAATCTGTGTTTATTGATATGTTATTGTTCAACGGGCTATGGGCTGGCCCGGCCTGACGGGCCCGCCCGGTACGCAAAATGGCCCACGGGCCCGTGCCTGGGCCGGAGGTCAGGCCCGCAGGCCGGTAAGGCACGGCCCGCAGGGCACGACGGGCCCCCTCGGCCCGTTGCCCAGGTATAACAAGTATACATATTACTGTTCATTCATGGGGTCCACATTATTCTTGCCTCGCTTGCCTGGCGTGGAGGCATTTTTGCATAGCACCCTTGCTTGCCTGGTGAGGCATTTTGCCTCCGCTTTACACACCCTCGTGGACCTACATGTGCTTCACATTTCACCCACCTCGATGCACTTTTCACTTGCCTCCACGCAAAACATTTCACTCGCCATGAGCAATGAATAACAATCCAGCAAATAGAGAGACAGGAGAGAGCTCTGGCAGGGCTTATGAAAGTGAAGCATCCGGCTATCTTTTGGAGGTCATGCAGGACCTAGGTTTTGGATCACGCTGGCGTGTGGGTCTCGATCCTCCTTCGCACGGCATCCTCCCTCTCGAGCTCTTTTCATTGGATAGCAATGTCCCAGCTTTCATCATGTCAGAGGGGTCCCGCAAGGCGACCCCCTCGCGCCCATGTTCTTTATCCTGACTATAGACCCTCTACAACGCCTACTTGACATGGGGACACAGTAGGCCATCTTGTCCCCCTTGCCTCTGCCGACAGACAAATGGAGGACCTCCATGTATGCAGACGATGACAATCTTCATAAATTTGATAAAAGAGATGGAATCAAGATAAGGCATTCGAAAACTTTTTAGGATTTCATATAAATCTACAGAAAAACTCAATACACCGGATTAGATGTTAGGATATAGACCTCAACATGGTGTTTTTTTAATAACAATGGGGGAGTCGTTCCCTATCTGGTCGTGTTAATATATATTAGCCCTTAACGGCTCGTTATAAAGTATAAGCACTTTACATAAATCACCTAGAGGGTGATCAATTTACAAAACAAAACAGAGAGAAGAAAAGAGCATTATCCCTGGCCCTGTCTAGCCAGTTGGAACAGCTAACACTACTCATCAGCAACGTGTTTCTAGGCAGCAAAGGCCCTCTGCAAATACCTGGGCCTACAACTTCACACTAGATCACTCCACAAGATCCACATACAGCCGCTCATTGAACGCATAGGACAACGACTACCTGGTTGGAATGGGAGATGGTTAAACAGCACAGGACGCCTCACGCTCGTCTCTTCATATCTCTCCTCCATGCCAAGCTATCATCACACAGTATTCCCCTTGGTAGCATGGGAAAAAAAGAAAATTAAAAAAATAGGAGATCCTTTCTATGGAAAGGAGAGGAAAATGCAAACGTCAGCTAATATGTCAAGTTAATTGGCCAACCTTGATCCGGCCTAAAGACCTTGGGGGATT
Organism: Sorghum bicolor; assembly: GCF_000003195.3. NCBI lineage: Eukaryota > Viridiplantae > Streptophyta > Magnoliopsida > Poales > Poaceae > Sorghum > Sorghum bicolor. The sequence continues at coordinate 60,161,169 of NC_012875.2, forward strand.
AGGAGTGCCTGATCTTGACAAGTTTGATCGTGCGAAGACTCCCTACCACTCGAAGGAATGGATCTTTCTTACAATGATGTAGATCGTCCATTATTCAACTCCTCAACTACAATCAATTTAGGGGATGGCACAAAAGCTCGAATCTGCCACAACATCTGGTTGGAGGGACAAGCGCCCAGGTATTTGGCCCGGAGCATCTCCAACAGTTTGCTAAAACACTTGCTATCTCACAAATTTTGACAAATCAATGATAAAAACTCTCTCCAACGGTTTGCTAAACATGTTTGCCAAAAATCTGGAGTTGCCATCCTACTCATCCGCGCGCGGACTTCTACACGCGCGGACTCGTCGCGTATCTCCTCCCCCGCGCCGTTCGTTGCCGCGAGCTGCTGCCGTGCTGCTGCTGATAGATTCAAAGAGTGTCCAAAGTGTTCGAAAGCTAAATAAAATCTGCTGCTGATCACGCACGCACGGAGCCGACGTCCAGGCGTCAGGCACGGGCCACAGATAGATGAGCGTTGGTAGTTGAGGTGTAGGCCTTCTTTTTTTTAATTTGGCAAGTCTAAATGGCAAACTATTGGAAATAGTCATTTTTTTTCACTTACCAAATCTTTTACTAAGTTGCCAAAACTCAAAATATGGCAAATAAATTTTAGCAAACTGTTGGAGATGCTCATCTCTTCCAGCTTGCTAGAAGGAAAAGGCGGCTTGGAAGATTCCTATGACCAAAATTCCTACGACCAGTAACGCAGAATACATAATGTGAAAAGATTCTTGATGATATTATAAAAGAGTTACTTGCCTTGTTTATCTCAGCATCCTTGCTTTCAGCTTCCATTTTATCAGATACAGAGATTTTGCTAGTGCCTTCTCCGTTCACTCTTCAACACAAGTGAAAAAAACAGCGTACATAGATGTCCTTGTCAAGTCCTTACTTGTCCCAATCAGAGCAACAACGTCAGCACCATCAGAGATTAATAAGGGCTGCCAAGGAGATACTACCAAAGAAATGTAGCATACATAGATGTGGTAGAGAACATTCTCGTAAGTGAAAAATGAAGGAGTAGAATACTAATAGGACTACTAATTTCAAGTTTTCAACCGATCATAGAATTGTACCTTCAAAAGTTATGTGCTCACTGATTACTCCGAGCACCACAAGAGCTTGTGTTTTCTTTCTAGAGATACGCTTCAACCCCTCCCATCAAGGAGTAGTACACAACAAATTCAGCTCTGACTTTGTGTATTGGCACACTTTCGTAATAGCAAAGATTGCATTTTTCTCCTCCTTTTTAATGTCCGCCAATTACACGATTATTACATGTCACTGACTGTGCAACTACATACAAGCTAAACGAAACTCCGAGACAGTAGGGAGAGCTTCCACTTGAATTTGAATTTGAATTTTTGAAAACGAGTGCAAATTCCTCACTCCTTTGATAGAGCTGAGCGCATGAGCAGCAGAACAGGTACACCGTCGTACGTCCTGAGCTGAAAACCACCGAAACATATAAAACGCCCGACGTCTTATACAAATCCCGCCTTGTTTCCTCCTCCAACTCTTTTTTCCAAGCTTGCCTTTCCTGCTAGCTTCCTTCCTCAGATCCACTGCACCTCCTCCCGTTCCCCAGCTGGGTGCCTGCCGGGCTTCTCGGAAGGGGAGGGGAGGGGAGGGGCTGAGCAAGGTATAGGCGATGGGGGCCGAGGTGGCGGCCGGCGGCGGCGGCAGCTTGCCGGGGTTCTTGGGGAGGAAGAACCGGTACGCGCGCGTGGACGACGTGCTCCCGCAGGAGCCGGAGGACGGCGGTGGCGTCCGTGTTCGCGCCGGCGCTGGAAGTTGCCGGAGATACGTATTTGCCTGCTCCGTCTTCGCGTCCCTCAACCACGTCCTGCTCGGCTACGGTGAGCAGAGCTCCACTGGAATGGCGTTTCGTTCTTGATGCAGATTTGGTCTTACTTGTTAGGCTAGAAATGGCTGTAGCTTTCCCTTTCTTTGGTGATTTATTTAAAACTTAGACAACCGACAACTTGGCTTGCGATTAGAGGGCTGTGTTGACTTCTCATTACTGCAAAACAGGAACAGGAGCTCCGTGTTAGTATTACTGTGAATATCTACAAAAGCATGTTATCTTAGATAAAAAGAGTCATATAAAATATTTTTCGTAATCAATCTGTTAATGCCAATCCTGTGCATACTGAATATGTTCTGCAGAAATGTTTTGAAGTCTACCATGTATAATGGGATGGTGTCAAACTGTTGTGCAAATTCAGTTGGTGTCTCATTAAAAGGATGCTGTTCCTCATTCTGAAACTGCTGAAATCAATAAACTGGAAAATGTATAGTATTGTGTCTTTGTGATCTTTCACTGACAGTGTTTTGTTCATGTGCTGGTGCGTCCAGATGTGGGTGTGATGAGCGGCTGCATCATCTTCATCCAGAAGGACCTCCACATCACCGAGGTGCAGCAAGAAGTGCTCGTCGGATGCCTCGGCTTCATCTCCCTCCTCGGCAGCCTTGCGGCCGGCCGGACCTCGGACGCCATCGGCCGCAGATGGACCATCGGCCTCGCCGCGGCCGTGTTCCAGGGCGGCGCGGCGATCATGGCGCTGGCGCCGTCTTTTGCCCTGCTCATGGCGGGGCGGCTGCTGGCCGGCATCGGGATCGGGATCGGCATCATGGTTGCGCCCGTGTACATCTCGGAGATCTCCCCGGAGACGCTGCGGGGCTCCCTGGCGTCCTTACCGGAGATCTTCATCAGCTTCGGCATCCTCATCGGGTACGTCTCCAACCTCGCCTTCGCGGGCCTGCCGGACAACATCAACTGGCGCGTCATGCTCGGCGCCGGCATCCTCCCGTCCATCTCCATCGCGTGCGTGCTGCTGGTCATCCCGGAGTCGCCGCGGTGGCTGGTCATGCAGGGCCGGGCCGGCGACGCGCGCGCAGTGCTCGTCAAGGTCTCGGACAGCGAGGAAGAGGCGGAGGAGAGGCTCGCCGAGATCGAGGAGGCCGCGCGCGCCAGCACCGCCTCCGGCAACGGCAAGGAGGCGTGGCGGGAGCTCCTGAGGCCGTCGCCGGTGATCCGCCGGATGCTGGTCACCGGACTGGGCGTCCAGTTCTTCCAGCAGGCCACCGGCATCGACGCGCTGGTGTACTACAGCCCGACCATATTCCGCGACTCCGGCATCACGACGGAGAGCCAGCTCCTGGGCGCCACCGTCGCGGTGGGCGTGGTCAAGACGGCGTTCATCGTGATCGCCATCGTCCTTGTCGACCGCGTCGGCAGGAAGCCGCTGCTGTACGTCAGCACGGCCGGCATGACGGCGTGCCTCGCCTTGCTGGCCGCGTCGCTGTCACTGCTGAAGAGCGGCGCGCTGCCGGGCGGCGTCGCCGTCGGGCTCGCCATCCTCACGGTGTGCGGCTTCGTGGCGTTCTTCTCGGTGGGGATGGGGCCCATCAACATGGTGCTGAGCTCGGAGATCTACCCGCTGCGGCTGCGCGCACAGGCCGTGGCGGCCGGCTTCGCGCTCAACCGGATGGCCAGCGGCGCCGTGGCCATGTCGTTCCTCTCCATCTGCCGCGCCGTGACCGTCGCGGGCGCGTTCGCCGCGTTCGCGGCCATCTCGGCGCTGTCGGTGGCGTTCGTGCACCTGTGCGTGCCCGAGACGAGCGGCAAGACGCTGGAGGAGATTGAATCGCTGTTCGGCGGCGGCGGTGTGCACGGGCACGGCGGCCCCGGCGAGGTGGAGCTCGGCGACGCCGAGCGGCTTGAGCACAAGAGGCTAGTGTCGCACGCGACGAGCTGAGCGTTGCGGCGCGAACAGCAAAACCGTATTAGACACGCAGAGTAGAAAACAGCGTCGCGAGAAATCCATACTGTATTCTTTGTTCTTTCCCTCGTATATTTAGGAGGACGAGCTGTTCTATGTAATCAAGCTCACGCGTATATATACGTGCATCTCCAATCATGCATGTTTTCATTCGTAGAGAGTATCTCATTCGGTTCTAAATTATAAATCATTTAAACCTTTTTATGTTACTATACATAGATATATAGTACGTACTAGTACATGTCTTTTACATATAATAATTTTTATCCATAGTAAAATTTAGAGCGAAAATAGTAGAGCATCTCCAAGAGATTAGTCAAATCATTTTCAAAAGATATATTTTGTTGTCGTTGAAGGAAAAACGTCTCCAACAGACTCTGTAAATGGCTCTTCAAATTTAGAAACTCTCCATCCCACCTTATTCGCTCTCTACTTTTGGACAGCCTACCTCACTAGCCATCCTTTGTAGAGTCTGTTTTAGTACTCTAATATCTTTTTATCAAATCTATTTTAAAGAGTAGCTAAATCACTAAATTTGACTAGTCATTTTGGCTAATCTCTTGGAGATGCTCTCCTTTTAATTATTGTACTAGTTAAAATTAACACCATTAGAAAATGATTTAACATAAGTTCTCCTATCATGTGAGAAGATATGGTTCTAGCACTTGAATGATGTTGTACTCCATATTTCAACTTTGAATTTGCCCTTTTACATCTCATTTAGAACACATTTACATTTTGTTGATTCAAGCTGTGTAGAACTTGAACAAAAAATGTTCTGTTCCTGTATAATTTCTCAAATTTGGACGCAATTCTAAAGATCAAGTACATCACAGAGGGCAAAAACATATAATGCGAACGAGAAAAGTGAATGCAACAATCCTAGCCTATCGGGCTTAGACCATAACATTACACTACAGAAAAACACAAATTTGAGCCCATGACCAGCAAAAAAAATCTACTTAACCGACCAATCAGATACACACGTGAACTGTATTCTTTGTTCTTCCCCATATTAGGAAGACACATGTTGTTATTATATATACACAAACCTTACACCATTACACCATGTATCGTATATCTCTTCTCATGTTCCTAAGTATTTTTTTTAAAAAAAATAGTTGAAGCAAGACTGCCACAATATATCTTGTTCATGAGAAAAATATAGCAGTTTTATGGTTCATGTTGGAATATCTATTGTCCATTTAAAATTTTAAAGAAAAAAACACTCATCTTAAAAAAGACATTGCTCGTCTATAAATAAACTTTGAATTATTGTCCCTTTACATCCAGAGCCTCGATGCTTGAAGCGCATCTATTTTGTTTTAGTTGCTTTGTTTAAGTTAAACTTCTCTAATTTCAATTAAGTTTATACGAAACACACCAATATCTATAATTGTGTTATTGAATTATCCATAGATCTGTTCACAGTGTAGAGAAGTTTGATTTATAATAAACTCTAAACCTATAATAAAATACATTTTGGAATCGAGCGAGTACTTAATATCCGTGTTTGGCAAACAAAAAACAGTTATCATTGACCTTTTGTGTCTAACTTGGAGCCCGTTTATTTTGTTGAGGCCCTGTAGAACTTGTGCGAAAAGAGTTATGTTCCTCTGGAATTTCTTGAACTCTGTATGTATAAACTTCAGAGTTCAAACACATTACACAGAGAAAAAATATAATAAGTAAGGAAAAGAAAAAAAAACAATTCAGGCGTATTGGGCTCGATCTCAACCGTGACACTGTGGAAAACCCACTCGTAAGCCCATGGCGAACCAAATTCCAAATATCCTTTAACCGACCACGTGAATTTATAAAACGCATTATTGATCAGGCTGGCGGAGCAAGCCACGGAAAGCAAAGCAAAGCAAAGCGCACCCATCCAGATACACACGAGCACGCGCCCGCGCCCGCGCCCGCACCCGCATAGCACCACCAGTCCACCACCAGGCCGGCGCCGCCCAAAATCTCCGCGTCCCTCTCGCCCACCATGGCCTCCTTCTTCGGCGACGACGGCGCCGACGAGCTCCCGCGCACCACCTCCCACCCCTTCGACTCCGACGACTTCGGCGCCGCCGCGGCCGACGGCGACGGCGCCGGCGGGTACGGCGGGTACGCCTCCTTCGCCGAGGGGGGCGTCGAGGATGTGGACGAGGAGATCACCGTCGAGTCCGACGGGGTCCCGATCCGCCACGTCTCCGGGGGTTACTCGCCCTCGCCGTTCTCCCCCGAGCTCGAGCCCAACGGCGGCGACGGCCCGATCCTGCCGCCGCCCACCGAGATGCGGGAGGAGGGCATCCTCCTCCGCGAGTGGCGGAGGTGAGCACCGCCGGGTCCGGTTCCGATCTGCTTGGGGACGCGCCGTTTTGCTGCATGTATACTTGCTAGCGTGTGGGCTAGGTTTCCGGCTATTCGAGCCAGATCTAACACTTTGTTTGTGCTCTTTCGACTGATTTTGGCCGCTTCGTATGCACTACAGGGGTGAACACAGCGAGGGTTTCTGTACGGAGACTGTAGGTTTCTATTACTTCGGTTGATTAGGAGTTAGGATACACTAGAAATTGCTGTTAAGGGAATTGCCAGTCGTGGAGTAGTTTCTAAGCTGAGAACTTGGGTATAGCTGCAGGCCTTCTAGGGCCTTCTTGTCCCCAGTGTTTGAATCATTAGTACGATATAGTTGTATCGGCTAGCATCTCTATTTTTTCCCATACTACCACTGACATGAGTAGGATGTATGGAGCTACTGTATGCACACACCATATGGTAGAATATGAAAAATTGAAATATAACAGTGTGCAGTAATTTTCCATGACCACTTAGCACCTATGTTCTCGGCGCTTTTAAAGTCATTTTCTTGTGCTTTTACCCCTGGTGATGATGAAGTTAGTTTCTTACAGCAATTCAGAGGTATTAAACGCAGCGACAGTTTTTCCTTGGAAATTTGTGTGTTTCTGTTAGCTAGATTTCATTAGAATGAAACTATGTATTGCTCAAGTTTCTATTTGACATAGAACCAAAGGAACCTAGGAACTTCTTTTTTTTAATTAACTTTAGGTATATACAACTAGAATTGGTGTGCAACTCAATATAAAGTAAAATTCAACCTAAGCTAGCATGACATAATTCCAAACTAACCCTTAGCTGTTGTGTTTTAACTCGATGGAATTCATCTTGTATCAGTCCCAATCTTACCTATACAGCCTATTATTATATTTTTATCAAACTTGTATTGTATTAGTAGGAGAATTCTTCTTTGTTGGATTACATTGTACTCTAAGAATCAGATATAGTTACAGACTTACAGTCCTGCTGTATGATTGTTCTCTTCCAGGTGATTGATGCATTGCTAGGATATACTTGTAAACCTTGTTTGTAGGATGTCTTAGCTTAAGTACGTATGATGGCACTTATGCACATGTTGTGAATATAACTAGTTAGTTATGCATCAGTGGTCTTCTGCAACCACTTAATGCTTTATCTGTTGCTTCGTTCTTCCAACCGTATGCTTTGTCGATATTACTCCAGTTCTGAACAAGAAACCACTAGGTGGACACATTATTCTTTTAGATTTAGATGTTCATATCTGTTGAATTTCTTGAAATCCTCAAATCAGTGAAGGTGTACCTCCCAGAGAAAATCCATACATTCTTTTGTTACCACTCGGCATTTGTTGCCTTGCAAAATGTGTGCGTTTCCTAGCATAGTCTATGAAGCAGTTGTCTGTTGATACATCCTCACTTATTTTGTGGTCTAGTCCACGCCTATATTGTCTTCGGAGTTTACTTTAGTAGTTAATTAATAGAAGTTCTTGAATATTGGAATTATGCTGTGTCATAATTTAAGGTGTTTTTGGTATGATCTGCTGCATCAGGACATCGTCCCAGGCTTGTAGCAGTAGCAGATTTGTCTATGTTCGAAGTGCCATTGATTTGGATTTAATGATTATCTTCTGGAAAGCCCAGTAAAGTCATTTTTGTTAGCAACCTGTAACTATTCTAGGGTGCTTTGGTACAGACCAAAGTTACTGTCCTGTCTGTTATGTCTCTCATCAAATCGAATGATGTCATCTTCTTATCTTGATTTTTTTCCATGCCACTCTAGTTTTGATATGTTTTTGTTTCCTTTTTCAACAATTTTCTTAGGAAAAATGCTATTGAACTTGAGAAAAAGGAACAGAAGGAGAAGGAGCTACGTGCCCAAATAATTGCAGAAGCTGAAGAATTCAAGAAAGCTTTTTTTGAGAAGAGGATACAGAATTGTGCGTCAAATATGGTCAACAACAGAGAAAGGGAGAAGGTATGCGACTATCATATATAAGCAGTTAGGGCTCTTGTCTGTGTTTGTAAGCTAATCTATTTCTATATGTTGGATACTAATTGCTCTTGTGGTATGCTGCAGATTTTTGTAGCCAGCCAGGAGAAATTCCATGCCAACGCAGACAAGCAGTACTGGAAATCGATTTCAGATCTCATCCCACATGAAATAGCCACCATTGAGAAGCGGGGAAAGAAAGACAAGGACAAGAAGCCATCCATCACAGTTATTCAGGGCCCCAAGCCTGGCAAGCCCACCGACCTCTCCCGGATGCGCCATATCTTAGTGAAGCTGAAGCATGCTCCACCGCCACATATGTTGCAACCTCCACCAGCACCTGCTGCTAAAGAGGGCGCAAAGGATGGTGCCAAAGAAGGCGCAAAGGATGGCGCCAAAGAAGGCGCGGCAGCCCCAGCAAACGGCGCCAAGCAGCCAGCAGAGAGCCAAGAAACCCCCGCCAATGGCCCCTCTGAGGCCGAGAAAGAGCAGCCTGCAGCGTCAGAGTGACCGGAAAGGGTAGCACTACAGAAACACAAGAGCCTTGACTGTCAGTAGATGGAAGCGTGTTTTATTTCTTGATGATTTCCAGACCCGTTTGTCCCGTACTGATCTTTTGTAGAGATCTGCATCAGGATGTCTTTATATCAGCGCAGAACATTCATAATTAGTATCACCACAGCAGTTGTATCTTTACTGTTTTCCTCTTGTCCAAGCGTGTCTTTCACTGAGATGCCTGTGATCTCAAGTTCAGATCTGAAACTGTTACCGAGAGAACTGAATACTCTATGATATGCTACAGCACTAATATGATAATAATCTCAAGCTGTGCAATAAGCAGCAATCTTGCATTGCTCTGGCATGAATTCACTAATCTATATGTACAAGATCTAGTTGCCGCATTTGCAGGAGGAAACAACACCACACACATTGCACTCACTCTCTTATACCGTCAGATCGGTAGCTCTACATAGTCGCCAGTTCACAAGCAAGGAATTACTCAATCACATTTACATCTGCCTGGTGTTGCTTCACCTGGGGCTCATCTCAGTCACCGTTGGTGGCACAACCGTGCTGAACATGTTGGAATCCTCGGACGCCGAGTTCTTGAACCTGTAGTTGCTGGAAACGGTGGCCCTGGACCCGGGGCTCCTCCTGCTGCTCTCGTGGAGGTAACCTGGCGCCGTCAGCTCGCTGTCGTTGATCCTGATGGGCTTGGACAGCATGGTCACGACCTGGGGCATCGTCGGCCGGCGAGCGGCGGCCGCCTGTAAGCAGAAGAGGGCCACCTTGATGTACCTGATGACTTCTTCCTCAGGGTAATCTACAAGGGTTGGATCCACCAGTTCCTTAAGGCTCTTTGCTTCATATAGCTCCCATGTCTGTTATCAACGTTCAGAGTTAGACTTGGGCATAGATATGTGCGTGTGAATCGTTTCACAGCTAAAAAATCTACTGTGGAACTTCAGTTCAGCAAAACATTTTGCTAGTCTGGTGGTGTTGTGACGCGGTGTTGCACACTTCTATAGTTCTGTGTATTTTGTGGACGCCAAAACATTCAGAAAAAGCAAGCAGTCAAGCAGATGAAGTAAAAAAGACTGGCCTTCTCCAGGAGAACCTTGTCATCCATCAATATGCTCCTGGAACTACTTGTGCCACTCACTATCTCCAGGACAAGGATACCAAAGCTGTATATATCTGCTTTCTTGGTTAGCTGACCATGCCATGCATATTCAGGTGCAAGGTAGCCTCTGCAAGCAGCCCAACAATCAAATTAACCTAAGGAAATACGATTGCAAATCAAGGCAAGCACCAAAACCGCAAATAGGTCGATACTCACGTTGTTCCAGCCACTCGGGTGCTGATGTGGGTGACATTATCAGGAAATAGCTTGGCCAGACCAAAATCCCCGATCTTGGGGACGTAATTTCTGTCAAGTAGTATATTGCTAGCCTTGATGTCTCTGTGTACAATCGGTGATGCGATCTCTTCGTGCAGGTAAGCAAGGCCTCGAGCAACTCCAAGGCATATAGCAGATCTTATGCTCCAGGTGAAGTCAGCAGGCTCACTGTTAGAACCTGCAGGAGCACAGGGTAAATTGTTAATAAGGCAACTAAAGTCAATGTTGCAATTTAATCATGTAGCAAAACATCAATTTTAGTAACACTAGCACAAGGTTCATACCCAAAAGTGCACGGTCAAGACTGCTGTTTTTAAGATATTCATATACCAAAATCCTGTTATTTCCTTCAACGCAACAGCCAATTAATTCAACAAGGTTGGGATGCTTCACGTTAGTAATGACATCAATTTCTGTCAAGAATTCTCTGATGCCCTGCCTGGATTCAGCAGAAAGAACTTTTACCGCGACCTCCCGCCCATTTCGAATGGTTCCCTGCAACATTAAATAACATATGTTAAGACTAAAACTGATTCATCACTCCATTCGTCTGGACCCTCAAAACTGAACACCACATCAAGAAATGATTTGTCACCTTATAAACTGTCCCGAAGCCACCTCGGCCTACTTTGTTCGTGCGGTTGAAGTTGTCTGTGGCAGATCTTAACTCAGCATAGGAGAAGAGCCTTATGTTCTTCTCAGAATAAATACCTGAAAGCAGTAGCATCTTATAATTTAAGATTGCACTGTGAGCATTATAATTTGGAATATTGCAATGCTAAACAAAATGTAAAAAGTAATGGGCTAGGCATAGTGCACTAGTGCATTCATTCTATCTTCTGCTATACAGCCATATCTGAAATACAATCCTGTTTCAAGTCGCACCAAAGATATTGTAGGGTGCCGTATTGAAAAAAAAAACTGATTAATGACTGATACGTGCTGACCAAGCATGATAATCTGGTGCTAGGATTAGCATAGCAACGCAGTAAATTGTTTAGCATGCAAATACATTTTCCTTACCGCCTATGCTGTTGGAGTAAGGATTCTCTTCTTTCTTGGCTCTTCTACTAGGAAGACAACACCAATTCATATCCACACTTGTTACGGTAGCCTTGTGGAACTCAAACTCAACATGCAGCAGGTCAGAGGAATCTGCAGGGAACTTTTACTCTGCAAAAAATGCATTGTAATGTGTAAGATAAGAGGTGTAAGCCTGTAACTGCATGTCACTGACTCCTGCGATAGCAATTGTGAAAAAAGACAATAGGGCATGGCTGGTCATTATAATTTTTTCCTATCACTGGGCACGCACGGATCTGATGCACGGTTGGTTCAGAGAGATGGATGGCGAGAACCGGCGAGTGCCCTCTCATCACTGTCCCCATTCAGGAACACCTTGTTATATTGTAGCACCACGATATGACCTGATGAGCACCAAGATGTCCCCGCTGTGAAGGGAAACGTTTGTGGCCGCAGGGCACCCTGCCTCTGTCTTACAGTACAGGGCAAACAATGGTGCCGCAGTAACTGAACATGTGGTAGATTGGATGTGCAGCTACACCAATCCAATAAGCCCTGTTCTTTTTTGAGATGACGAAAGATTTGATGCTAGGAAAGGAACACCGATCGAGCGCAGCTCATCGTTTTGGGTTGGGAATATACACCAAATCCTCCTCCGGAACGAAACAAAGAAAACCTGACGAACAAGTCTCCACCTAGGCTAGACGATCATGAATTTATTTATTTATTATTTATGCAGAGAAGCTTTTATTACTTTTTGAATAGCAATACCTCGATTTGATTTGATACAAAGCTTTGGAGAGAAAAAAAACTACGGCCTCTGCTTTTTTCTCAAGCACACGGCCACGAAAGAGAAAAAAGGCGATCATGGCTTGAGATTGCCGGGGACTCTCTCGTCGCATCCGATGAAAGAGCACGAGAGTTAGTCGACGACGGCCTTGTCCTGTAGCAGCAGGATGCCATGACCATGATCCAGAGCAAGAAAGGAAGAGGAAGCAGCAATCACAGAAACGGTCCGGGAACCGAGATTTAGAGAAGGGGAGAAGAAGAAGATGTGGATAGAGATGGAGAGAGACTAGTACCTGAGAACTGAAGGGAGCAGGCAGGTAGCACTAGCAGGTCCGCGGCTCCTTGGCGTGTCCTTCTCTTCTCCGGCGAGTAGGAGCTAGGAAAGCGGATTGATTGATTACACAGTCGCGACGGTGTAGGGGGGCTACTAGGCGCTAGCTGGGGAAGGGGGAAGCAGAGGAAGAGGAACAAGGTGGTTGGGGCTCCAATTATATGTAGATTTCTGTGGCAGCTGGGGGCACGTCGTGTCGCCGCTTGGTGTGCTATGCTAGCTCCGCCGCCGCCTTCCACTGCTGGAGCTTGAAGACGTTGGCAGGGCAGGTGAGTGCAATAAAGGCGCTGCAGCAGAAGGAAACACCTGCGCGGGGCGGCGGCCGTGCAGTGCTTCGAGGGAGGGAGAAGACGGGGGAGGGTAGAACGAAGGAAGTGGGGGAAAAAAATGGGCAAATAATAAAGGAAATGCGGTAGCAGCCGGGAAGAAGGGGTCTTGGCACCTCGCACCTGTCGAGAGCATGAGCATTGGTGGTGTCAGTAATGAGTGAAGGGCTTGTTCAGTTCGCAAAAAACTTGTGAAAAACGGTACCGTAGCACTTTCGTTTTTATTTGACAAACATTGTCTAATTATAGAGTAATTAGGCTCAAAAGATTCATCTCGCGGTTTACAGATGAACTGTGTAAATAGTTTTTGTTTTCATGTATATTTAATGCTCCATGCATGTGCCGCAAGATTCGATGTGACGGAAAATCTTAAAAAATTTTGCAAACTAAACAAGGCCTGAGTGTGATGTGACCCACCAGCGGAGCCGCGACAAGGCGTGGTGGATTTGGACGGGGTCGGGTTTACTCCTATCTATCATGTTGATATTTCTGGCGCCGCCGGCACCGTTCACATTCATTCGTTCATTCATTCTGTTATTAGAGCGTTTTTAATGGTCAATTGGTTAACTCTGAGTTTACATTAAATGTTATAAATATCTTCTCTGATTCTCTTAAGGAAAAGAACTAGACTTTTCTTTTATGGTTGGATACTTTTTTTTTAACCAAGCGACCAGGCCGAAAGTATATTCGTTTCATTATAACAGGCGTGTTCAGCTCCATGTGGTTCTGTAATTCGATTCCAATGTACAGTATTGAGAAGAAACTCCCGTCGTGTCTCCAATAGCATATGCATTTGGAAACCCAAACCCAAAATAGGTTTCCAACACAATACCTATAGCCTCCAACAGAGTACCCATACAGAAAACCCATTTTGGATATCAGGGGAGGCATAACCCAAATTTGGGTATCCTCTCTCCTCGAGACCCATTTGCAGAGAGTGTTGTCTTTTAGGTCTTGTTGTTAGAGAAGATTAAAAATAGGTATGGAACCTTTTACCTGTAGCGCTACCCAAAGGACAAATGGGTCTTGTATTTTAGGTGACGATTGTTGGAGATAGTCTTAGGACAGCTATGATTAGCTAACGATCGTCCCCCATCACCGTTGCCGACACTCGGGTAATCGTTAGAAACAAATCTCCTAAAAATTGGCCAAACGCTTGATTAAAGAAAAAAAATATCCATAGAAAAGTCTAGTTCTTTTCTCTTGTACGGTATATATATGGATTAAAAAAAGAGAAAAAATATATAATAGAAAACATGTACTCGATACATGCGAAACATATAAAAGAAGATGTCATCTAATGTAGTGTCATATAAAACAAGGCCTTTATAGTGTTGTTAACAATATACAGAAACAAAGGATGAACCTGTTACTCATCACCAAATAAAACACTAGATCTCATTTCTTACAATCAAGCACAATCTAAGGCCTTGTTTACTTCCAAAAAATTTTACAAAATGGACATTGCAGTATTTTCGTTTGTATTTGATAAATATTGTCTAATTACGAACTAACTAGGCTCAAAAGATTCGTCTTGAAAATTACAGGTAAGTTGTATAATTAATTATTTTCTTTATCTATATTTAATGCTCCATGCATGTACCACAAGATTCGATGTGACGGGGAACCTGAAAAATTTTATAATTTTTTAAACTAAACAAGGCCTAAAAGCTATCCCACCCTTACGTAGCATCTGAGTTTTACCATTGTACATGCATGCTCTTGGCCTTGTTTACTTCCACCCAAAATCCAAAAACTTTTTAAAATTTTTTGTCACATCCAATCTTTAGACGCATGTATGGAGTACTAAATATAAACGAAAATAAAAACTAATTGCACAGTTGGTCAAAATTTATGAGACGAATCTTTTGAGCCTAGTTAGTCTATAATTGGACAACAATTATCACAAACTAACGAAAGTGTTAGGGTGTCCCGAAAACATTTCGGGAAAGAACTAATAGTAATAGGCTATGGGTGGGCCTATAGCTAGAGACTCGACTAGGCAGCAGGCGGCCTTGTTTACTTCCACTTAAAAACCTAATTTTTTTAAGATTCTTCGTCACATTAATTTTTTAGACGTATGCATAAAATTTTTTTAAGATTCGCTCGGGTAATCGTTATAAACAAATCTCCTAAAAATTGGCCAAACCCCTGATCAAGGAAAAAAATATCCATCCATGAAAGAAAAGTCTAGTTCTTTTTTTTTGTGACTGTCTAGTTCTTTTCTCTTGTACGGTATATATGGATTAAAAAAAGAAAAAATATATATAATAGAAAACATGTACTCCATACGTGCGAAACATACGAAAGAAGATGTAGCATTGGCAACTGTTGTCAGCGATCGTGGGCTTGAGCGCCTTCCTGAAGGCCCGGACATTGCAAGCTACTCCCTTCGTCCCAAAAAGAGTGACGTTTTTTACTTTTAGAAATCGTGTTTGACCGTTCATCTTATTCAAAAATTTTATATAAATTATAAAATAAATAAATTATTAGTAAAATATCTCTAATGATAAAATAGGTCTTAACAAAATATATAATATTTATGTAAAAATTTTAAATAAGACGGATGATCAGATGTCTGAAATTCTAAAATGACACTTTTTTAGAACGGAGGGAGTAGGTCACTAGGGTGGGTATGAGCACCAACAACGAGCGTGGGGGCGAGGCCTGGCCGCAGGTGCGGGTGGCGGCAACGGCGAGGCCCGGCCGTAGGGTCGTGGCTCGTGAGGGAGCCGACCGCAGGTGCGGGTGCCGGCAACAAGCGCAAAGGCGAGTCCTGGCCACAGGGCTATGAGACAGCCAGCCATGGGCGCAAGGGCTCCATGACTGAAACGATGGAGAAGAAGAAGAAGAAATAACCCAATTAATGTGTTTCTATATAAATAGTTGATCCTACTTTATAGTGTTGTTAACAAAATACAGAACAAAGGATGAACCTATTACTCATCACCAAATAAACGGTAATGATATATGTCAGGCGTTCGACCTGTGACTTTGCCTCCGGACGCAGCTCATGCTCCTCCACTTATTCGTATGATTTCCTATTCAGAGTCCAAACCTGGTGGCTTATTCTCATCCACTAGCTCCTCAAGGCTTATCCTCATCCACTCGCCCACGTTGCTCAGCCAGCTCTATGTGGTGCGCCCCTGCGAGACGCTCGCCGTCGCTCCCTCCCGAGCTTCTCACCGGCGTCGCGCCCTGCCCAAGCCGTGTGCCCCCGCTCAAGCCGTGCGCCCCCGCTCGCGGTAGCAGTCAGTCGCTTGCCAATGCACCCCTCCCGAGCTGCTCATGCGGTGCCGCCGCCACCACCCGAGCTGCTCCTTCCCCGACCCCGTCGTCCT
Organism: Sorghum bicolor; assembly: GCF_000003195.3. NCBI lineage: Eukaryota > Viridiplantae > Streptophyta > Magnoliopsida > Poales > Poaceae > Sorghum > Sorghum bicolor. The sequence goes on from NC_012875.2 coordinate 60,177,021, forward strand.
CCTCCGTGGCGGCTCCTTCCTGTACCCCGACATCCTCCTCCTCCAAACGCGGTGGTGCTCCTCCCCCTCCTCCACCCCACCCTAGCATCCACCTCACAAGGAGGTCTCCACGCGTGTAGATCTGGCGGCCATGGGGCTCCCCATGCTAGGCTCTCTTCTCTCCCCCTCCCCTCCTCCCAATGTTGAATCTGTATCTTTCAAATGTTTCAGAAACTTCGAAGGTATGTTGTAGTAGAATCATATGATTGTTACCAAAGTAGATCGGGGATGTTGTACTTTTGTTGAAATGTTTCAAGTGTTTCAAAGGATTGCTGCAAGCACTTTGTTCAAACTATTTTCACCTGTTCGTACAAGATGTTGTAATCGTTTATGATCTAAATATTCTATATGCTTCACACAAATTGTTGCAATAATACGTTCTAAATGTTTCAGTTGCTTTAGGCTTTATGTTGCGGCAGTTGTTCCACGTTGTTTGCGAGTGTTTTTAATCGATCGTTGTTTCATACGCTTTGTAGCAATATTGCAATAATACGTTCCAAATGGTCCAGTTCTTTCGACCTAATGTTACGACAATTGTTTTTGTGTTGTTGCAAATGTTCTATTTGAGCTTTTTGTGTTGTTCGGTTAAGGAGGGGCAAGCCGAGCGGACAGGAGCGTGTGGCTCGCTGGGGCCTAGCGGACGTAGATGCCAGTGGATGTGGATGTTGTGGCCAGGGGCGCTAGGACGCGCTCGTCGCGCGGCTGCTGCTGCCAGGGGCACTAGGGCACGCTCGTCATGCATGGGGCAGACGTGGTAGGCTATGGTGCACGTTGGATCAGGATCGTGAAGCGGACGCAAGAGTTAAGCGCTTTAAGAGGCGTCTGGACGTGAGTCATGCGTCGGACATCCGAGCGCTAGCATGACCGGCAAATAAACACTAGATCTCATTTCTTAAAACTGACATAACTTTCCTATAACCAAACACACTATATGGCTATAGGCGGGCCTATAGCTAGAGAGACTCTCGACTGGGCAGCCCGTCCTAGCCCCACACAGCCACAGCTGTGGGCTCGCACGCCCGGTCGTAGCGGGCGCGGACCGCCGCTCTCACGACCCAAGCCGCGCGCGCCCGTGATGATTCATCGGTTCGTTTCACACTCACCGAGCAGGAATGCAGCCCGCGGCCCCGCATCCGCTCGGTTAGCGTGACGCTGCCACGACCGTACGGTCATGGTGGTTTTGTTGGCATCGCGCCATCGCCACTGCACATCTGGCGCTACCATCCGCTCCGTTGCGTCCGTGTGTTTTGCAGGACTGGATTTCCTGGCGCTCAATTCCCAGATGTTGCTGCCCACGTTGCGCCCGTGTGTACTATGTCTATGGACTAGTAATATTGTATACTATTATATTATTGCATGCAGTTCTATATAATTAGTCACGACTATTAATTCCTTCTCCGGCCTTTATCACGTACGTACATTACTATGCTAGCTACTACTATACTCGTATATAATCCCCCGTTTGATCGGAAGGAATTCAAAATGAATGCATCGTATGGAGTTCTGTATTATGGCGCTGTTTAGTTTTCTACCCAAATTTTTTTCATCCATCCCATCGAATCTTTAGACACATGTATAGAACGTTAAATATACATAAAAAAATAAAATAATTACACAGTTTGGTTGAAAATCGCGAGACGAATCTTTTAAGCCTAGTTACTCCATGATTAGCCTTAAGTGCTACAGTAACCCACATGTGCTAATGATAGATTAATTATGCTTAATAGATTTTTGTCTTGTAGTTTCCTGACGAGCTATGTAATTTGTTTTTTTATTAGTATCTAAAAACCCCTCCCGACATATCCGATGTGACACCCAAAAAATTTTCATCTTCAATCTAAACAGGGCCTATATATACGGATCTTCTCTGACCTCTCTGTGGCTTCTGAACATTCTTCGGTTCCCATTGTTTGATTTTTCTTCTTGTGTAATAATCCGCACAAACGGTGGTTGCATACGCACGGGCGCACCTAATGTGGAGAAAGATGGCCGGCGCCCGGAGCGCGCGGCGACGACCTGGTGCGTTTTGATTTGTCCATCCATGGCCATGGGGCTGGGGCCATGGCCACGCCCGCCAAGCGCCAAGCGTGGTCACCAGTCAACGCATAGATGGATACTGACCAGCCAGCTGCCTCCATTTTTCCTCCGCTGATAGATGTTTCCTGTGTGTGTACTGTATTTGTGTTGCCTTGTGACCGCTGCCCCGGTCAACTTATTCCTTTTCACTGTGGGCGTTCACACGCCCCCTCTAATTGGCCCATCACCCTTATAACAGGTCTAAGTAGTTATTTCCTCCGTCTTAAAATAGAGTACTACATTCTAGCCTCAAGACTTGTCCTTAAATATAGTACATTCAGAAAATAAGAAGATAATGCTTATTTAAATAAAATTACATGATCTGCTGCTTTCTTTTTTATTTATTCTCTCTTCTACTTGAATAATAAAAGTAATTCAGTGCATATTATATTTTCTATAAGGAAACACAGATTCTACCTTTTAATCATGCAAAATAGGATTATATTTCAATAGAAGATTAGGAAGTTAAGTGAGGGATACATGTATTTATTGTCTTTTGTCTCTAAGAATAGCCGCAATAAACTATAGTCTACGATGGAAGGAGTATGTATAGAATCTATATTAAATAAATAATACATGACCTCGTGCCTAAATAAAGCCATGCAATACGATGGATTTGTACTTTTGGGCGTGACCTCGTGCTCGCGTCACGGCCTGCCAGGGATGACGTGACGACGAGCAGGGCAGTGCCAGTGGGCAGCGTCAAATACTACTGCTCGGTGGGCACGAAGCCACGACCACCAACACCAGGGAGACGCTGACGCCGGGTGTTTGTTTATTTTTCTTTACTATTGACTCGATTAGGCCTTGTTGAGTTCACCCAAGAAACTATTTTTTAAAAAAAAAATTCATCACATCAAATCTTGCGACAAATATTAAATATAGACGAAAAAAACTAATTACATAATTTATCTATAAATTCTGAGATAATTTTTTTAATCTAGTTAGTCCATAATTAGATAATAATTTTTAAATAAAAACGAAAATGTTACATTATCTCAAAACAAACTTTTTTGAAAACTAAATAAGGTCATATAATAAAGTTTTCGAATGCAGACGCACGGCACGGATGCACCTCTTCTCACTTGTCATGCCCCTTCCGGCTTCCGCCGCCCCAGTTCGGTCCATGCTCAAGAATAAGAATGGATCCATCAACTGTCACGGTGGCGGAGGTGCGAGATGAGATGCATGCGTCCCCGGTCCCCGTCCGCCACGACGACGACGGCGACAGCCGCCGGGTGGCCATGCACCGGTGTCTCGCCATACGCCGGCCGTTCCGTCGAGTCACCGTCACGCGCCGGTGTTTTCACTGACTGGGGCCCGCCGAGCCCTGCAGACTGCAGAGTCAAATAGGGAAAAAAAAAGTATCCGACCTGTAATCAGACCCTGTTAAGACGCTGACCGATGGAGAGGCGTAGGCGCATCAGTCATCACACACTCCAGCTCCTACTGTTGCACTACACGCACACTTGTCGATCGTCGTCGCCCGATGGTCGTTCGTGTCCATCCATCCTTTTCTTGCCTTTCGTTCAAAAGCATGCATGCAGCTGTGACCAGAACGCACGACGGTACGAGTACGGCGCCATGGGAGGGGATCGATGCATGCATGGTTCGGCGGCCGAACCGTGTGCGCATGCATGCTCGTGCCATGCAATTAACCGCGCAAGAATATAATAAGGTCTTGTTTAGTTCGCAAAAAAAATTACAAAATTTTTTACATTTCCCGTCACATCGAATCTTTAGACACATACATGAAGTATTAAATATAGATAAAAATAAAAACTAATTGCACAGTTTGGTCGAAATTGACGAGACGAATCTTTTGAGTCTAGTTAGTCCATGATTGGACAATATTTGTCAAATACAAACGAAAAAGCTACAGTGTCGATTTTGCAAAATATTTTAGAACTAAACAAGGCCTAAGAGCATGGCTAATAAACCCGTCGGCTGCCGACTAAATAAACCTGCCATGTCACCGCCAGCAACATAGTCGGGCCTTGTTTAGTTTTCTAAGATTCCCCGTCACATCGAATCTTATGGCAAATGCATGAAACATTAAATATAGACGAAAACAAAAACTAATTATACAGTTTAGCTGTAAATCACGAGACGAATCTTTTGATCATAATTAGTCCATAATTAAATCATATTTGTCACAAACAAACGAAAATACTACAGTACCGAAAACTTTTCGCTTTTCGGAACTAAACAAAGCCTCGGCTCATATAGTGAGATGGCTAAAAAGTCGACTGTAATATAAGTGCAAGCATTTAATAGTTGCAGTACATGCTATTAGTGAATTGGCTAAGAGAAAGATGTCCCGTGAAAAACGCCAACTACGCGCTTGCTATCGGCTGTAAGCAGGCTGTTAATTTCTCGATTTGTGTACGCAGCCCGGCGTTTCACCAGCCGCCCGCTTCATTCTCTCTCTTCTATTCTCACCCCTCCACCTCATATTTCTTTTGACGCGCAATACCATTTAGCCTGCTGACTGTACCTTACTATACTTGCTCTAATGTCGTCGTCGCTTCCGTATTCAACGCAACTGCTGCTTGCAATTATTGTCCAAAAATAAGTGGCGTTTAATTGCAGATTATTCGTAATGCAATACAGTAATGGGATCCAAGTCAACGCGTGACGCCGGCGAGGCAGGTGTGTGCATGCGGCCTGCCGCCGGCAGGCTTATTATTATTTTTTCAATCTTTCCAGATTTGCAGATATAGCGAATCACCAACTCCAACCAACCAACAGATTTGCAGATTTCCAGATTTGTAAGAATAGAATCACGGGAAACTAATGAAAAAAATTCCACTGCCTCAAAGATTTCATAGGAAAATCACATGAAAAAGAATTCATGGAAAATTTCATGTGCACAAGGAATGAGAATGAGCAAGGGATTAATAGCTGCATTTAGTGTCTAATAATCAAGCGGGTGCTCTCCACCGGTATTCTATTATCATACTCGTCATAGTTGCTTGTATCCTCTCAGCCCGCGATGATTAAATGCAAATTGAGTGTTTTAGCTTTGCTCCTTGGTCGCTGCACCGAAGACTTAAACGATGGAGATAAATGAACGTAGGAAGTGTTATGAAAGGATACCTAGGTTGAAAAAAGAAGCAACATGAATATGTTCTTAGATTCCTTAGTTTTTCTTGTGCCCAGGCAAACACATAATTCCTACATTTTCAATTCCTTAGAATTGCATATGCATTCCTACATTATTTTAGTGTTTTCTATTCTTGTGTTTTCTCATTCCTATGTTTCAAAGAGGGTCTAAAATTGTACACCCCTTCTTGTCTTCAAAACAACCCTCGAAAAAAGGGTAATAATTAAGCCATGTAATATTGTACGAGCTACCTTGGTAAAAAAATGCAATTCTAATTTTGAACGTGCCTAACTAAATTTACAAATAAAATTAGTCTCAACATTTGTATCCAAATATTTTTACAATAGTAACATGTTCGATTATGAATGTAATGACATACTCGCTCTCTTTTTTTCTGACCGGACTTAGAATTACCGTTACCTCCCCTTTCTCTACTTACTAGTTTCAGTAACGTATAACGGTATAAGGACGTAACGCATGACAAAACTTGTGGCGTTTTCAGTCCTTGCATTGCGTTTTCAGTACTGCAACGAGAATCGCACCCAATTGAGAGTCAAGTCTCATCACTCATCAGTCTATTCATTTTTCCGCTTCTACCTCCAGTCTATTCTTTACGGGGGTGAAAGCGAATGTGAAACGACCAAGAAAGCACCGCAGCTGACGATGAAAACCCGGCCGGCCACCGCCCGGACATCATCATCAGGTTGGTAGCTAGACGTACAGGTAGTCAAACAAGAAACGTTTTAACCGTCCATGCATGATGCATGGGAGGATGACGTACGATGGTGCGTGCATGCACAAGGACCGGTTCTTGTTCTTGCTTGCACCGCTGTGCTTTGGGGAGCGAGAAGAAGCAGTCAGTCGCTGGGCGCTGGCTGCTGGCTGCCTGGCCATTTTGCTTGGACGCGCTAGCATTTTGGCCGCAGTGCCCCTAGGCAGCAAGCAAACGTGACGAGGATAGATACCACGGAACTACTACTACTACTTCCGTTCAACAAGTTTGGATACACAAGAATAACACAAGTCGTGTGTGGTGAAATAGTGTATGGTCTAACACTGCATCGTCTGTGGTTGGTAAACGGTTCATACAAAAATGCAAAGGCCGGAATATCTCATACATTCAGTTTCGGTAGAAAGTTTCGTAGCGTTGTTTCCAAAATTATCATGTTATATGAAATAAAATGAAACTTGAATGAAACCACCCACTCTCAATAAATAGTTTAATTCAATGGTTTCATACATATTTAATTTCAAGACACGTAGAGTTAGTAAAGGCAGTCGCAATAATAAAAATCATGTGCAATATATGACAACCTACTTAAATACACCGTCGTATTATAAAAAAACTATATTACAACTTACTTAATGCAAATAAATTTTACATAAAACTCTCATTGAGACTGGCCTTGTTCAGTTCACCCAAACCTAAAATTTTTCAAGATTCTCCGTCACATCGAATCTTACGGCACATGCATGAAGCATTAAATACAGTCAAAAATAAAAATTAATTATACAGTTTGTTTGTAATCGCGAGATGAATCTTTTGAGCCTAATTAGTCCATAATTAGATAATATTTGCCACAAACAAACAAAAATGCTACAGTGCTCCGAACCAATTTTTTTTGCAAACTAAACCAGGCCAGGCCGATTTGATCGCCTGTTGTCGGGTCCTGCAAGAATCATCATCAGCGAGTCCGTGCTGACTTGTCGGAAACGCGCCGCACCCGCGTACTGTACGCATGCATCTCCTCCAGAGTCCAGACCTCCACCTGCTCGTGCGCCGGTGCGCGTGACTTTTGTTACGCAGCAGTACAGTTTTGAAGCGGCGGGTGACAAAGGCCTTGTTTACTTCACGAAAAAAAAAATCAAAAACTTTTTTAAGATTTCTCGTCACATCGAATCTTGCAGCATATACATAAAATATTAAATATAGATAAAAATAAAAACTAATTGTACAGTTTGCCTGTAAATCGCGAGACGAATCTTTTAAGCCTAGTTACTCTATGATTGGATAATGTTTGTCAAATACAAACGAAATTGCTATAGTGTCAAAATTCAAAAAAAAAAAATTGAATCTACACAAGGCCAAATTTGTGGTGCGCGTCACTGCGTCGGTTAGTTGAACAAATCAAATTAAAGTAAATATATATCCGGGGTCAAATGGGTGAGGTTTGGGGAAGAACGGCCAATGATTTCGGCGAGTTTTGAAGCAATCTAAACCAATATTCCGGTCTTACTCTGACTTTGAAGAAAAAAACAAGGTCGTTTTGGGCTGCTCAAGTGCTGATGGTATGGTAATATGGTACGGTAATAGCAGCAACCAACCAAATTAGCATTTCCTGTTTGACAAGGTCGTTTAGCATGGGTTATTTATTTATTTATTAGCAAAGTTTAGCCTGGTTTTTTTTTGGGAGGAAATTACCGCTTTACCGGTTGTTCTGGGCTGCCATTAGCCAAGGCCCCATGGCCCAGGATCTCTCCGTCTTCATGGGCCGATCGCGTGTGCATGGTTTCATGAAGGAATTTCACCAATCGACCGTACATACATTTCTCTCTCACGGAAATCAGTTCAATAATAATAAATATAATAATACTTAAATCTCACAGAAAAATCGTAGGTACAGGGATATTTTGTATCGCGCCTCTTCTACGTGGCCGCATTTCCACCGTTGGTCAAGTCCGTACTTTCGTAGGTATACAGCTGCTGTGTACTAGTGTACTGTATGGTAAAGGTCGCATACATACGATACCAGAGACGGAGAGGGTGCAGTGAGTACTGTATATTTCAGAGTCAACTTTAGTGTGCGCTGCTGAGCTCTACACGTATATATTGTACCAGTGAGTACTGCATGCGTCTCCTTCACGTATAGCAACGTACGTGTGCTGCTGCTGTCCCCATTAAGACGTACGGACGCCGTCGCCGATCGAGAGACGCTCAGCTCGTGGCGCCGTTGCAGTACACGCACGCTCACAGTCACAGCCGGCAGCCACACCGTACCTTGGTCTGCCTCCGTCGTACGTCGTCGCACCTCGATGTCCATCCATGCCCGGCAGCATCTTTTTGTATTTTTCCCCTTCTTTCAAAAGCAGCTGTGGTGTTGCGTGTGACCACACACGCGAACGGCGCCAAGGAAATATGTGACCGGCCGGTGCTCCGTGTGTGCTCTATCTCGTGCCATGCAGCAAGTCAGCAAGTCCGCGCGTGCAAGAATATAATGTCGTCGCGTTCGCTGCCATGTTCAACGCATTTCATCCAACTGCTGCTTTGCCTGCAATTGTCATTGTCCAAAAGAAAGTGGCGCTTACAGATTGTCTCTACTAAATAATGTTCTTGTAACCACAAGTCAAAGCGCGTGTGACGCCGGTGAGGTAGGTGCATACGGCCGGCCGGCTTATTCTCTCTTTATCTACAGATTTGCAACTAGTATATAGTATGTATCCTCGATCGATATTATCGCCCTTGACATACATGCATCCACGTCCACGCACAGCATTGATCGATCATCACAGCTAGCACTACCAATCCGAGTACATGCATGACACACGGCCATTCAGAGATAGCATAGACTAGCGACGTGATCAGATTTTTTTTTTTTTAAGGAGGCGTGGCCTCTGCTTTTTAGAAAGCAATATAACGATACACCATCACGACTGGGGTTACCAGTTCAAAACCAAGCATAACAGCGAGCACCAAAAAAACCAACTACACCACTAGATCTCCACTACTTCAGAAGGACTTATCGCGCCAGGCTTGAAGTCTTTGAGCCAACTTGTGACAGCATCATTCATCTTGATGATCTGCTCCTAATCTTTCTCCTTAAGTTTGGCGCTCCACTTCTGCAGTAACGACAATGCAATGTATATGATATCAGTTGGGGCACGAGGGAACGCCTTGTTAATAGCCATCTTGTTTCTGACAGTCCATAAAGCCCAAGCAAAACCTGAAAATATGAAAATGATCAATCTAATTGGAAAGGGCCCCTTGCCCCTTAACCACGTATTGCAAAAGTCTTCCCATGATTTAGGATAAGCATCCAGATGAAAAACTTCCTTAAGCATCTCCCAGATCAATTTGGCCAGATGACATTTAAAAAAATGTGATCAGCAGCTACGTGATCAGATATTCATTTCAGATGTTAATTCTAATAAGTACTACTACTCCAAAACAACTCTAGGGAAAAAACAGGCAATTATACTGTAATAATAAGCCACATCTCCCGTCTTTTGGACCGCTTCCACCATTTCGCAATACCGACGAAAGGGTTAACCTGAGCTTTTTGCCTATCTTCTGGTGTTAACGCCGACTGCAAGGCACGGGTGCTGAAAGGATGTATCGCCTTCCAACACCGATCGTCACCGGGCCATTCAGACTAAAGTTTTCTTTGCCCTCGAGGACATATGCCCTTACTCTCCTACCCATTGGATTCGTTTTGAGAAGTGTGCAAACACACATCTCAATGCGAAACTGCTTTGAGATATATGTTTGCACACTTTTTAAAGCGAATCCAATGGGCTGCGGCCATTCAGCTCTTGTTGGTGAAAGTAGGGTCAAAAAGGCGCCCAAGTGTGTGCCATCCCCCAACAGCGAGAGTAACTCAGCCCACTGCTATCAATGTGTATACCGATTATTACAGTACTTAACTGGTAGGCCATTATAAGAAATGATAGATTTAATTTAAGACAACAAAGCTAACCTTCCACAGAGAGCCTGCATAAAAAACTGATGGCGCTGGGAAAGGAAAGGGAAACAAGGAATTTAGAGTTTTACAACTTTCTGTTCATGTCCTCTCTCTCTCCCTTCCTCTTGCTACTTATACTGTAACCTAGTTGATCCAGGACGGGCCGACTATTTTGGAGTTGGGCCGCCTGCGTCTCTTGGGCTTGTCGACTGGCTGGTCTGGCTCCGGGGCTTCCTTCTCAGGTGCTGCTAACAAATACTTCAGCTGAATGTTTCACCTGACCATCAGCAAGCCTGTGCACATCCTTGAACTCAATCCTGTGTGATCTAGTAGATACGAGGTGCCCGATTTGTCTGAGGTTTGATGAAGATGGAACCCACTGTTTTTTGAAGTACAAAGGCGTGCGGCAGTGCTGGATGAATCTGAATTTAGAACATATACGGGGAATACTGCTAGCAAAGAAAAACTCGAGGGAGTTCGTCAGAGGTGTCCTGAACTTTGAAGAGGATCTGAGTTCCAAAATATTTCTGCTACTATGGAGATGGTAGGGTATGAGAAACAAAGTGAATGCAGAATGCTCAGTGGTGATCAGAGAGGTCATCGATCGTCATGTTAAGGATCAGAGAAAAGGCGTGGAGATTGGAACGGTGATCAGCAGAAACAATGCAAGTGCCTGGAAAGCTCTCGAGGGGGATTGATTGGCTGGCTGAAGATCAACTTTGATGGGGCTTATTGCCCATCGTCGAAGATTGGGTCCTGGGGCTTCATTGCTTGGGACTGCCAAGGGGATGGTGCCTTAGCAGGAGCAGGCAATGAGGGGGCAATGCTATCGATGCTCTGATGGAAGAGTCCATTGGTTGCCTGAAAGCACCAAAGGTGGCAACACATCACAGGATTACGCACATTGTGCTGGAAACTGATTGAAGCTTGCTGACAAATGCGATCTGGTCTACGTCGAGGAACCTTTGTCCAAGTGGGATGATCTTTAAAGCGATTAGAGAGAGCATTTTGTTGTTTCAAGTATCGTCAATGTATCTCGCCAATGTAATAATTAATGTTGCGCATGAATTAGCTGTCTGTGCTACAAGTTGCAATGGCATGCCTGGGAGGTGGAATTTCCAAACTTTGTAAATGTTGCAGTAGCTCGCGATTCAGCTGATGAGCTAGTTGCTCATAATATGAGGCCTTAGAGCCGTGTTTAAGTTTCAAGAAAAAAAAAAGAAACAAGGAATCAATGTACACATCCCATATACGATAAATGTAAGACATATTTTGGTTGATTAGTCTTATCAATTTTTATCTTGAAATTTCTTATTTCTTTTTTCTTAATTGGCATACTATCAACAAAGAATCAACCAACAGGTAATCTAAAAGTAAACTCTCGGGGGGAAAAGTGACTTCAAAGAAATTACTTGCAGTCAGGTAAACAACCGAACATAGTGTTCTGTGAGAGGTCCTATACTGCTGTTTGATGATAGTACCGCAGAAACAGATACGGATATCAGTAGTCTTACCCAAAGCGGAATGACAAAAAATAATTAGGTGGTGTTTTCATGTCTAATGAATTAATGATATATAGTTGCATCCTCTACAGTTTCCCAATGTGACCCAAGTTCATGCTCCTTTGACTGTAGTGTGTATGTGAGTTCACATATGCTTGCTTGCAAGCACAAGAATTACTTGTGTATCAGCGAGATTCTCCTTGCTGTCACAAGAGAACCAGATCGGTTCTCCGGGCTGCCAAGCATGTTGTGGCATGCACCATCTAGTCAAGGCGAAGCGAGGGATCCTTGGCCGATGTTCCAAGCACGCAATTTGTGGTATAGGACGGCAAGAGAAATGTTAAATGTGACGTGTTCCGAGGTGGCAATGTTAGATACATATGAACCAAAGAGGCCTCTAATCAGCCAACTAACAGAGCAGCGATGCTCCAAAGTCCAGGAGGAGCTTAGCAAAGTTTTGAAGCAAACTCTTCTTTCTTATTCATGATGTTGAACAACCCAAGTCCACAAGCCACAAGCACTGCAGAAACTAATGTACAAATGCCAGGATAAGGAAAAAAAAAAGGGAAAAAGAAAACAAAGTTCTAGTAACATGGCATACTATTCCATCCTGTTTCCCGTAGCACTAGCCCAATCAGAATGATGGAGCCTTTCAGAAAATAATGTTTGGATGGAAGTTTTGACGCAGTGCTTGGATCTATTAGTAGATAGGAAGACCACGGGCAGGGGCAGGGGAGGTTGCCGTGCAGACTTGCAGACATGGGACATGATGGTTTGGTTGGTGAGCAGAGCAGAGCAGTGGACACCGCTAGATGGCATCCTCCCAGGCGGCGGCCCAGTTGGTGGCGCTGCCGACGCGGGGCATGGAGTTGATCTTGGTGAAGGTGTCGACCTTGAAGGTGGCGCCGCACATGGCGCCCTCGCTGTCGACGCGTGGCATGGCCTTGAGCCTGTTCATGGGGTGCTCGAAGCTCTTGAGCCCTCCCTCGCTGTGGAACATGCAGCCAGCAGGGAACGGCGCGTACGACTTGCCGCACCCGCGCTTGACCACGTCGCGGTCGTCGCTGATGACCGCGGACCCGTCCGCCGCCAGGCCCCAGTACAGCGGCACGCCGTCGCCGTTCCCGCCCAGCGCGGCGAACACGGCGCCGGAGCGGTTGTCGAAGACGACGAAGGCGAAGGCGCCCGCGAGGTCCTTGACGACCTGGTCGGCCGGGTACGGCCCGCGGTCGCGGAGCGTGCGGTAGGCCTCGATGACCAGCAGCGCCTCGTTGGTGGACCGCCCGCACAGGCCGTACTGCCGGATGAGGCCGCTCAGGTTGTCGAGGCGACCCAGGAAGACGCAGTAGATGTCGTCCAGGCCGCAGAACATCCGCGGGTAGGTGCCGGTGCCGGTGCCGGTGCCGGCGGAGGTGGGGCCGACGCAGGCGAGCGCGGCGCCGCCGCTGAAGGAGGTGGAGATGGCGTTGGTGGGGTGCGCGGCGTGGAAGTCGCGCAGGATCTCGTCGGGGTTCCGGGGCTTGTTGGACGCCGCGCCGCCGCGGGGGCTGTTGAGCTCCTGCGGCGCGTGCGCCACCTGCTTCTGGAAGATGGCCAGCATATCCTCTCCCTCCTCGTTCTGCTCTGTTTGTGTGTGAAGTGGAGTGCCGGATCTGAATGGAATGGGATTGGGAATGCAATGGAATGGAGGTGGGGATAGAGATGTGGCGTGCCTTTTATAGCAGGCACCAGGCAGGGAGGGAGCGGGATTGGATAGGGTGGTGGGACGTGTACAAAATATCCGTCCATTCCGTTCCGTGGATCCAAGGAAGGAAAGCGTGGAGTAGAGTAACGTGGGAGTGAGTGCTGCTCCTGCTGACGTGTAAGGGAGATGGGGAAAAGGACCGAGAGGATAAGATCATCACGTAAGGTAATACCGCCGGGTTGCTATTGCTAATGATGATGTGACACCACTAGTACTACGAGCCGGGCTACTGCGTTTTTTGTTTCACTCCATTATTACGGAGGAGTATTTTACCATGGACGGATGTGATTATTTTGTGGGTACGTACGTACGTATAGCACTAGCAGTCCATCGCGATCAGAAACCACATCGAGTCGCTATTTCATCGAGACATCGAGGCCTTGTTTAGTTGGTAAAAATTTTGGATTTTAGGTACCGTAGCACTTTCGTTTGTTTGTGGTAAATATTGTCCAATCATAGACTAATTAGGGTTAAAAGATTCATCTCACGATTTACAGACAAACTGTGTAATTACTTTTTGTTTTCGTTTAAATTCAATACTTCATACATGTGCCGCAAGATTCGATGTGACGGGAAATCTTGAAATTTTTTGGAAACTAAACAAGGCCTAAGATAACTGACGGCGATGCGTGGCGGCTACCCGGCCACCGGTGCTGGACGAAACCAGCTGCCCCGGAGCCGTGTCCCGTGGGCGTCAGTTTGGCAGGACCCCAACCCAGGTACTGGTACCTGCCGCGCACGCGCAGCGCGGCTGCAGGCAGGCAGGCGCGCGTCCCACGTCACGACACGAACCTTTGGTCCGTTTTCAGCGGGCCTGGGCCCCGCTGCTCCCCATGGTCCTCTGGTCCCGCGGATCAGATCGGATAAGGCCGCGGCACGGCATGGCCGCCGGGGACACGTCACCGTGCGTCGGACAGGCCCTCAGCGATTCGGTTGGGCCGGAGCCGGACCTGACTTCCCGGCACGGGACGAGGACGACCCACCCATGACCATGACCCACAGGTGTGAGCGGCTCACGTGTCCACCTCGGCCTCGACTCACCACCTTTTCTATCTACTATATCTTCCTCGCGTGTTGGCGTTGGTGTTGAGCACGTCCACTCGACTCGTGTCCTCCTCACTTCCTCGGTACGTAACACACAGACCGGGCTGAATAATTGTTACTCCTCAGCTTGGCAGTAGCAAGCAATTAGCAAACGCGTTCTGCCACGACATGTTGTCGGTTGGCCACGCAAATCATGTTTCTTAACCTCTCCTTGTTAATTAATGCTAGCTATGAAGACGCCGTCGTCACTGCTGCGTACGGCGAAACAAGCTAGTTGTGCGATGTTTGCTTGCTTGGACCAACAACGGGCAATCCGCTTCCCCCTTCCGCCCGCTACGATGGCTGGCCGTGTCTCTAGCTTTTATCTTCGTCACATATACAGTCATGCATTTGTCTTTGCTCTAGATAAGCACGCGGTTGGATTTCTTTCGGTCCAGATAGAGAGATATATATCGTCGTGAATATAAAGTGGGAACAAGGCAACAACGGTCGCTTTCCGATGAGTTTTTTTTTCTTGCTAAATTATTAAATGCTCTGCACTGCACTCAGGAGGAGGATCTATCGGCCCTAGCACGTTCTAGCAATGTAACAGTACATGTGTGCGCCCAATATATTTTATCCAAAATAATTATGGTCAAATACACACATGGATGCCTTTGGTTGAGCTTAGAACAACGAGATTTGACCGCAACTGCTCAGCCCTCGATAATAGGAAGGCAGTCCATCATGCCTCCATGGGCCTTTTGCGCCCAGCAGACCCTCACGACTGACGGACTGAGACAGACCGGCTTTTTTTTTTCTTTCATTTCTATATTTTTTTAAAAACGTGTTTTGCATAAATATTTCTCAAAAAAACCAATTGGAAAACTATACTACTATTACCGCTGCCGAATTATATGAAAGTTATGAGAAACCTCCATTTCTCTCACATCTTAAATGAAAAATCATAACTTATATATATATGAACCCAAATTAAGAAAATATTTATATGAAAGTTATGAGAAAAAAGAGATCTACAACATTATGATTTACGAATTTCCAAACTGAGATCTTTTTTATACCTAAAAAATAATATAACATTTTAGATATGTATATTTAGATTATACCGCCAAGATGGCTTCAAATAGGATTGTTGCAAGCTATAAGATTGTTTAGATTCCATCGTTAAATTATTCATATGTGGCAATCTCATTATGTATTGAATATTTTTGCTTTCCATAAAAGCAGAATTTACCTCGATCAAGAAAATATATGAAAAACTTGTGAGTTTTAGAAGATTTGTGCAACATAAGGGTGTGAATAAATTGCCTCGATTTATCCACTAGCTCGTATATTTTAGAAAAAAACATACATTTTCACATAATTTCGTATATGGTATAGATTATATACAAATAGTGTGGATACATAAGAGATGTATATTTTTATAGTTCACAATATTAAATATTTGTATATTAATATAGAAACATAGATGTGAATATTATATAATATTTTTCTTTATTTCAAAAAAATATTATATCAAATTTTTAGGTATCAGAATGATCTCAAATAAAAAAACCATACACTACAAAAGTTATGGATCTCCTTTTTATCTACAATCTTCATATAAATTGTGATTTTGTCCGAGTTTATATGTAAAACTTATGATATGAGCTAACAGAGAAGAGATGATTATGCCCATTGAACCTGCGATAAGAATTTTCCACTGGTTCAATCGGCAGCAGTGGTATAGTTTTGCACCTTTTTTAAATCTGGACAAATACTTTTGTGCATGAAACGAACTTAAAAAATATAGATATTTTTGTTTGGGTGGGGGTGGGGGTGGGGGTGGGGGGGGGGGTGCGCTGGGGGCTGTGAGGTTCCGGCTGCAGTTGATTAGTGGATGTGGAGCGGGGTCCAAACTAACAGGGAGGAGTTGATCCGCTGATGGAGCCCAATAAACGGAAGCCTCCCAGCCGCGCGGAAGCGTCCATACGCCAATACGGGCTGCCGGAGCCAGTGGTGGTCTGCACCACATCCACGACCCATGGGCCTACTGATTGTCCGCGAAGGAAGGATTTTTTTTTTCTTGATCAACGCGAAGGAAGGATTGGCATCACAGCATCAGTCTCCAAAATGACATTGGCATTCCACTCAAAAAAAAAAAGACATTGGCAGTCCCCAGATTGATCGCCGCTTGCGCCCCATGGATGCATGCATCCGATCACTTCAGCCTGGAAAGCGTCAGTTAGAAAATCAACTCTGCCGCACCCTGCAATGACTACCTCGCCATCTGAATCACGAATTACATAGGCCTTGTTTACTTCCCAGAAAATTTTGCAAAATTTTTCACATTCCCCGTCACATCGAATCTTTAGACGTATGTATGGAGTATTAAATATAGACGAAAATAAAAACTAATTACACAGTTTGGTCGAAATTGACGAGACAAATCTTTTGAGCCTAGTTAGTCCATAATTGGACAATATTTGTCAAATACAAACGAAAGTGCTACAGTGTCGATTTCCCAAAAATTTTCGGAACTAAACAAGGCCATAACCCCATCCGCCATTAGCTCGCCTTCCGGTGGACTGATATCTTCCCTGCCCCCCTGGGCTTCTGGAAAAATGGAGAAAGTAACGGGAGCTCTGCCTTGCATTGAAGGAAAACAGAAGGCCTTGCCTCAATGGCAGACACACCACGACATGGCACAGGACAACCACAAGCTCTTGAGAGAGCCAACCCGCAAAGAAACGAAAACAAGACGAAAGCCCCCAAAAACTAAACTAGTTTTGAAAGGCACGTTGTCGTTGATCAAAGTCCTCGTTTTGTACGTAGCGCAACCGATAGAGTCATGGAGCAATCATTCTGGAAAATCCGTCGATTCCTTTCGTTCCACATGACGTACTAGTAGATGCATAATCCGTTGAAGTGTCGTCTTTTATCATTTGGTATTGTCTTTACCGCAGCTTCCCACCAATCTTTGGTATTGTCCTCTTCTCCCTTGTCAATGTCATTTTTCGTTTGTTTCGGCTCTGAATGCTGTTCCCTTGTCAATGTCATTTTTCGTTTGGGCTCTGAATGCTGTTCCTTCTGCAGAATTCACCAGTCAGTGAAATGTATAAAGTGGGATCCTAGGACTATCCTGTGCACAGTGCACTGGAGATAGCTGCTGTGAAAGCATTATCTTAGCATATGGCTTAGGCACATTGCCATTACTCTCCATGGGTACTTCTATATTATGATGTATATATGTAAATTTCCATTTGAAGGTGCTGAATTTGCACAGCTCTTGATCAGGTTTGGACAAGTGATTCCTAATTTATAAGTTTGTGCATAATTTAAGACTAAAACTTTTGAGCAAGATCCAGCTCAAAATGGCATTAAACCACTCATAATCAACTGTCACTGTAGAATTGGCACTCATAAGACTCAGATTTTTAAGTGACAGTTCATCAGGGGAAAGGGCCTCGAGATCATACAGAAATGGTTCTTAATGGTCAGTGCTGCGTCTTTTGCCGGCCTTGTTCAGTTGGGAAAAAACATGGTTGTTGGCTACTGTAGCACTTTCGTTTTTATTTGATAAACATTGTCCAATCACGAAGTAACTAGGATCAAAAGAATCATCTTACAAATTACAGGTAAACTGTACAATTAATTTTTATTTTCATCTTTATTTAATGCTCCATGCATGCGACCAAAGATTCGATGTGACGAGAAATCTTGAAAATTTTTGCGATTGCTGCTTTGATTTGATGATTTCTGACTCAAAGTCAGGTATCCATGTTGTCCTGCTTTCCCTGACTCAAAGTCAGGTTCAGGGGCGCAGCCCTGAGAGATAGTGTCCTAACATTCATATTAGATGGCTGCCTTGTGCTAGTACTAGTATATGGTTTTTTTCGGCAATTGAGTTCAGTAATGTCATATGAATGATGAATTTGATCATATATATATATATATAGGCCTTGTTTAGTTCCGAAAAAATTTCGGATTTCGCTACCGTAGCACTTTCGTTTTTATTTGATAAATATTGTCCAATCATGAACTAACTAGAATCAAAAAATTCGTCTCGCGGTTTATAGACAAACTATATAATTAGTTTTGTTTTCGTTAATATTTAATACTTCATGTATGTGCCGCAAGATTTGATGTGACGGAGAATCTTAAAAAAATTTTGGATTTCGGGTTGAACTAAACAAGACCGTAGTTTTGCAAATATAATGTGGGGAAAGAATAGCCAGCAATGCAAGGCTAAGGCTAAGGGACTACAGAGAATAGTTCCTATGGCATGTACCGAAACAACATGAGGCGGCAATTCGTTGCTCTTATTCATCGATCGATCGACTCGAGACTGTAAAGAAGAGAAGGGGAAAGCTTTACCACCAATTACCACCCAATGGAGAAAGAGAAATTGGCATCTCCAAAACCAAGCAAAACCCTTGATAAACCTCCTCTCCAGATCAGTGATCAGTCCCACTCCTCGTCGCTAATCATGCCGTCCTCATCCTTGGGCGGCCGGACAACGATAACCACCTCGGCAGCTGCCGCGGCTATGCCCTGCTCAGCCAGCTTCTTCCCCCTCTCCACCACAAGCCGGCCATCCTTCTCGAGGACGTATATCCCCTGCTCCACGACCTCCTTCTTGCTCCGGTTGGCAATGACTAGCACCGGCTCCTCATCGGCCGTGCGCCACGGCAGCCTCCGGCCGTCCGCAAGCTCGACGACGACGGCGTCGTCCGCTGCCTCGGCCACGGGGCCCCATCCGGGCAGCACGGCCCACCGCGCCCACGCCTTGTCCACCTCCACAATGCCAAGGTCCACGTCCGTCTTGGTCCGCCTGGGCGCCGACTCCATGGCCGCGACGCCGTCCGTCTCCCTGACCACCGGCAGCATGAAGACGGTGGTCGCCTCGGCGACTTCGCCGTACTGGAGCCGCACCACCGTGACGTTGGGCCGCGAGGCGGCAGGGTCATCCTCCTCCACCACCTCCTCCCCGGCCGCCTTCTTCCTGGCGCGCTCCAGCTCGAGCTCCACGCGCGCCCTACCGGACTCGGTCTCCACCACCTGCAGCGCGCGCTCCAGCTCCGCAATGCGCTCCTCCACGTCGATGGCCTCCCTCGACTGGCGGAACCGCGCGTAGGCGAGGCAGTCGGCGGGGGAGTCCCTCCCGAAGGCCTCCCAGCCTTCCTCCCCGCGCCAGCGCGGGAAGCCCTTCATGGCGCGCGCCAGCTCCCGCACGCCCTTGGGTTCGAGCCTGTAGTCGATGGCGTGCCTGGCGGCGTCGGCACGCTGGCGCGCGTTCAGGAAGCGGAGCTCGTACAGGAGGTCGGGTCCGCCGTAGGAGTCGAAGTACGGGAGCAGGTCGGGCGGGAACGCGGCAACCTTGTCGTCGAGGAGCGAGTCGCGGACCTGGGACGCGACGACGAGGGAGTTCTGCTCGACGCCCGAGATGCCCGTGGCCTCCTGGATGGAGGACGGGTTGAAGCCGTCACGGGAGAGCGAGGCGATGAGGGGCGCGTACTCGTGCCACAGGCCCATGCGGTCGCGGAGGATCTGGAGGCGCTGGGTGAGGTCGAGGTTGCGAAGGCTGGGCGGGAGAGGGGACGGCGGCGGGTGGAACGGCTGGTAGAGCTGGCCCGGTGGTGCCATCGGGGGCGGCGTGAAGGGGAGCCTCCGGTCGCCGGGCCCGCCACCGCCGCCAGTGCTGCCGCCGCCGGGGAGCAGGATGGCGCTCGCGACGATGTGGCTGGCGCGACGGCGGCGCCACACGGGAGTGGCGGCGCGGGGCGTCCGCTGGTGGCGCGGCGCGGTGGTGGACGCGGCGGGGTGCGGGTGCGAGAGTGACAGCATGGTGGCGATAAGGGGGATCGGGGAGGGGAGAAGAGGAATGAGAGTCTGGGAAGCACGGAACGGAACCAGGGCTTATCCTTGTCCTAGCGTGCGCCACACGGGCGCTACCGACGCGCACTCCTGTTTTTTCCTTCCGTTTCCCTTTCCGTCAGGTACTTTCCGTTTCTGTCGCGCTTGCTTCTGAATCGAGCCTTCTCTCTCCACTCAACGGACGCTTCTCTTCTTCGAGGTTTGAATTTTCCTATATAAAAATTCAGATACGCAACTTGATAGATATTATTTGTTGCCTGTAGGAAGTTTTTATGAATATATGATTTTGAAGTTTTTTTATTTAAGAAAGGGAGGTTTCTCCTACTTTTTTATTTCAAAAAGCATAACACAGTCCAAGCATCATGTTTGATAGTCGCAAGGCAAAATCATAGACCCAAATCCAATTCTACGATCGTTCATCAGTAAGGAATCCAGCGAACCATCAGCTACTCCCGTAACTTTCTTTATTTGGAAATAATAATTTCCGCAACTTTTCATTTTTAGAAGATAACTAAGTTATACATATATGTTATAGAACATAACTTATTTCTATAAATTATACTAAGAACTTGGTATAACACTTTGCCAAACTTATCACCATATGACTTATACCATATAACTTACGACTTATGCCAAAACTTTAAAACACAGAATTATAAAACATTTTTTTAAATTTTCTTTTGTCTTTTTTTTCTCTTTTTATTTTTTATACAAGTCTATCAATTTTTTCTTTTTATATATGCTGCCAACCCTTATTTTATTTGGGTGATCGTTCACGATTTGATGTAACAAAGGTTCAAACTACCTCTCCTTCTAGCGGGCCTTTCCATAACCACCGCTGATGTCATAAAAAAGTAAAACATTTATTTTAAAATGCTAGATGTAAATTTTAACCATATAATTTGTAATTATTAACTTTCTGCACGTAACTTTTATGTCTAACTTTCTGTACGCAACTTTTATATCTAACTTTCTACGTGTAAGTGTGTAACTAGTAGATATTAACTTATAATTATTATCTTCTTTGTCTAACTTTTTGCAAAGCTATTTGATTTATTATATTTTGTGCTTAACTTTCAGTTATTAACTTATATGTTTAAATTGGTTTAATCAAACTATATGCTTAAGTTTTAATTGTAACTTTTTTGAACGTTCGCTAAATTGTCTCGTCATAAATTATGTTGATAAACTTGTTCCATAAAATCTTATATTATAGATAAAAGTTATGCGTATAACTTTATCATGTAGTAAGTTATATGTATATGTTATATGTGTAACTTTGTCACAATGAAGGTATATGTTAAAGTCACGTATATGAGTTATACGTAAAAGTTTGTTCCATAAGTTATACGTAAAAGTTGTGATTATAATTTTTCAAAAAAGAAAAGTAGAGATTTTTTTTTGCCTAAAATAGAAAAGTTTCCAAAAATAGAAAATTGCGGGATTTTTTTTTGCCAAAAAAGGAAAGTCGTGAGAGTTGTCTGATCGTTCGCTAGATTCAAATATATTGAACGTTCGCTATTTAGTGAGTCCGAATCATAGAATACTAGTTCCAATCGTTTTTTATATGTAATCTGAAAGTAGATATTAAGAGTCTTTTTCGTTCCCCTTGCTAAATTTAGTCAGCTAAACTTTAGTCATTTTAGTAGTTAAACTTCTAAACACACTGCTAAAATAATTTAGTCTTATAGTCACTCAAGAGTAGCTAAAATAGTTTTAGCCGTCTAAAATTTAGTAGGGGGACCAAACAAGCGCTAAATGTGTACAAAGCTATATAATTTGTATGGTTTTCAATTTCGGATATAAATGTTTGCAATAAGTAACTAGAAAGTTAGAATTGTTCGATGTTTTTACATATAATTTGGACTTTTTTGGATTATAACTACAAAGATTTTGGATTTTTTTTTAACTTACATCGTAGACATGTATTAAGATCTGAATATAAATTTTGCAAGTTTCTTGATTCCAAGTGCAATAGGTTTATTTTTTACTTTTGAAAACTTGAAATATGTGGTACACTGGTACTACAAAGTTTGCGAGATGAGCCTACAAAGTTTATAAGGTGATACTTCAAAGTTTTGTACAACTCAGGGGTAAAGTTTAAGTTAACCTTTTGGACATATAGAAGTGCAAAGTCTTAAATCAATTTTTATAATATATTAGTACTCGTATTTTAAATTCCGTGAATACAAAGTTCATAATGCATATAGGGACGAACTGCTTGTTCACTTGACAAAAAAGTCATGGCTAAAAGTATTGTTCGCATATTTATTGTGAGGAAAACACTGCTGAATTATTGACAGATTCGGTTTGTCATGGTGTTTATCCTTTGTGAAATCATAATCACAATACCGGCACTATTTGTTGATATATTCTACAGAAGGATGCAAAAGACCTTAAGTGCTTGCCTTATTTACACGGTAGACATCAAGAATTCAAGAGGATATTATCAGCACATGTATGGAATTCCCATTCCATTTTCATATAACTTTTATTATAACTGTCGCGCAGAGTTGATGATGCACAGTCTAACACAACTTTATACATTATATATATATATATATATATATATTGCCTCGTTGTTTTTCAGAGTATTAATGACAATTACTATAACTGAAAATGCAAGCTGCATGTCCTTTCTATTAGCTACCAGCAAAGACATATATCTCAATAAATAAGATGTACTCTATTCTTGTATTTAGTGCAAAGATAACTTTGAATTTCTATTTTACATACATTTTATTGTTTTTCTATATATATTGAGTAAAGTAATAATTAACATACAACATTTTATGGGGCATAAGACTATCAACTTTGTATATACTGGTTCTGGATAAATATTGAAAGAAACCATCCCCCATCTGTTTCAACTCCCATGTACCTGTTTTTCGTAAGAGAAAAAAAGCTTGTAGAATCCAAATAGTAGATTACATATTTGCATGGGTTAAATCTAGACAAGAGAAACATGCAATGAAAAATAGACTGATTGGGCTGCATGGGCTAAAGACATGAGAGGTAAGGAAAAAAAAAGTCCAAATCATATATCGCGGCCCATATATCACACGCGTGCCAACCCAACACCTCTTGCGCGTGTCGCTTCCTCCTGCTGGTGCACTATCGTCGAGTAAGAGGCTCCAGCAAATGTACACATTCATATTTTTCCACCACGACGTGCCTATCGACATAGAGAGATTGATATAAGCTTAAATCCTTCATTTTAACATGTTTACCAATGCAAAAATTGATTTATACTATGCCATGGGATCAATCAAGATCAGGATGCATTCCACATCCACTTCCATCACCATCAGCAACCAGGTGGTGCCTGAGCACACGCAGCACGTCGAGCAGGCCGACCACGCCCACCAGCTCTTCCTCCTCCACCACCCACACGTGCGTCGCTCGGTGCACCATCGCCTGCACCATCACTGCCACCAGTGAGCTTCTTCTGCGGCACACGGTTGCCTCCTCTGTCCGTCGCCTCCCCGAGAACAAGTTGCCGTGGATGTGCGTGTGCGGCGACGCTATAAGCTCCCTCCCGTTGGCGTCGATTATGTCCTCGTCCTCGTCGGACGACGAGGAGGATGACGACGAGGAAGCAGAGGAGGAAGACGACGACGACGACGACAAGGACGCATCAGTGGTACCACCGTATAGCAAGTCGAGCATTCCGAGGAGGTTGCGGCGGCGGAGGCGGGAACGGACAATGTGGAGCGTGGCCGCGGGCGGGGCACCACCCCAGTCCAAGAACGACACAAGCTGGCCGGCCGAGAGCGCCGCGATGGCCGCCACGGTCGCCACGCCGCCGGAGCAGAGCGCGGACGGCGAGATCTCGCCGACGAGGCAGCGGGCGGGGAAGCCGGTGCCGGTGCCGGTGCCGGCGACGACCGCCACCGAGGCGTGGGATGCCAGCGCGGCGCGGATGAGCGGCACGGCCGTGAGCGCGCTGTCCCCAGCGGCGACGGCGAGCGCGGCGGGGCGGACGGCGCCGAGCTCGGAGACGGACCGTGAGGCCGTGGCGGAGAAGACGCCGACGGAGCTCAGGAGGAAGCGCACCACGTCCTCCACCGTGAGCCAGCACAGCTTCCCGCGGTCGGCGGGGGCGCGCCACCTCTCCCTGATCGGCACGGCGAGCGTGTGCGCGCCGCCGAGGAACGCGTCCACCGCCTCCAGTACGCTGCCGACAGACACCAAAGGACCGACCCCATCGTCAGATCACCAAAACACTCGACCGTACCGTACGCAGGCAGCGCATGGCCGGCGGTCCGGGAAGATAACTATACGCGTGCAAGTGCGGCAGGCGACCTTGCGTCCGGGTCGACGCGCCGGACGGGCTGCAGCGCGCCGGCGGCGAGGAGGTCGGCGAGCGTGGCCTGGAGCGCGGCGGCCGGGGACGCCAGGTTGGCGTTGTCGGCGCAGAGGAAGAGCAGCGCGTCCGCCATGCACATGCGACCGGCCACGTCGGACTCCTCGCTGCCGTCCCACACCGCGACGGCCGCGTCGCCCCCGCTGCCGGCGGCCTCGAGGTCCGCGATGGCGTCGGCGACCGTGGACGACGGCGGCAGCCACCTCAGCGCCGGCTTGCCGATGCAGAGGTCCGACACCTGGTGCGCCTGGAGCAGCCGCTCCGCCGCCATGCGTGCGCGTGCATGCACCGGTGCGGTGCACCAGGTACAGTGAGCCGAACCGGGAGCGGGCGGTGGGTGTGATATGGGAAAAGAAAAGGGAGAAGCTAGCGTCGCGCGCTCAATCAGCGGCGGCGGCGGATGGTGGTGACTGGTGTTAGCTGGCGGTCGAGTTGCAGCTGAGAGAACATGCGATGCGATGCAGGAGGTGTGTTTTGATGTGTGTGCTTGCCGTGGCAGTGGCAGTGGGTTGTGGCCGTGGCCACCTGAGGACACAGGACAGCGATGGCCGATGGGTGACTGGGTGAGACGTGGCGAGGCAGCATGATGATGAAAACCTGAAAAAGGAAAAAGATCTGTGCCCGTCATTATCCTTTCTCACGGCCTTGTTTACTTCTATCAAAAATCCATTTTTTTTAAGATTTCTCGTCATATCAAATTTTTAGACGCATATATAAATTATTAAATATAGACGAAAATAAAAACTAATTGTACAGTTTGGTCGGAATTAACGAGACAAATCTTTTGAACCTAATTAGTCCATAACTAGATAATAATTATCATAAACAAACGAAAGTGCTACGGTGTCACGAAATTTTTCCTTCCAAAACTAAACAATGCTATGCTTTTAGCTACTCCCGGTTTATTTATATATGAAACTGATGACTGGTTTTTCTTTTTGGTTATATCCTGCTGGCTTTATTATATATAAGGAGTACGTAGTACTTGTTTATTTCATCACGGAAGTGAGTACGTAATCGACTAATCGTGCGCGCAATCCCTGCTGAACAACTGACTAACTGTCGGACGTTAAAGTTGCTCGATCGTCCAGGGCTTCGGCCATACATACCACTTTGCTGAATAACCGTCGGACGTTAAGTTGGCGAAACGGTACCACTACCGTACGGCTCCTTTAGGTTTCATGTCACAGGAGAGAAGGGCAACGACGTGGCCGTGTTAGCGTAGTATAGTGGTATACGTTTGTGGCTACCTACTACCTAGGTGTCGATCGCCAAGGTCAAATAGTGCTAGCTAGAGCTTTCACGAAGGTCAGACACGCGCGACGCTCTAGTTTCGTTTCATAACGAGCTGCGTGGCACTGCAGGCTCGTGCAACCAATAATATATCTGAGATGAATTGAACGTACAGAAAGACGTGTCACGTACGTCCGGCACGCGAGTATATCAGTCTTCTACGTGTTTTGCATTAATACGGTCTTGTTTACTGTGTTTAGTATGGACGAGATCGTCCTCACACATCACGGGAACCTTACGTCGTAATACCGCCGGTTCGGTACGGTGCCGGTTGGCACGCCTACGTAGTACTACGTGCATGCCACTTGTTGTTCAATGAAAGTGAAGTCAGTGTAGTATATCGCGTGGGCCGGCAAGTACGTGTACCTACGTAGGAAGACCGTATCCAACATAATGACGTGGCAGGGAACGGACCCACAAGGTCGCTCGCGTAATGCGTCTTGTTACTGTGTTTTTTTTTTAATTGCTGGAAAAAATACAAGGTTGCTACGTACAGTACGTACGTAGTAGGTATTACCACCGGACACGGACGCACGGGTGGTGAATGTGTGCGGCCGTGGCGGTGGTCGGTGGACGGCGTGGCCACCGCCCACCGGGGGCAGGCCGCAGGCCATGCATGGGCCTGCACGCGCGCGGGCAGGTGGGCGACATGCATGCGCGCGCGGGCGGAGGCCAAGTGGAAGTGGACACGCGCTGAGGCACACCAGCAACCAGTCACCACCACGTGCCGCACCGCGCGAGCTGCGGCAGCGAAGGGCTCCGCCGCCCGGATGCGGTGCGCGCGGACGGCCGGGTGCGACGGGAACGTACACATGCCGCAACCGCATGCCCGGCAGCGGCAGGTTAGGCCTTGTTTACTTTCACCCAAAATCCAAAACCTTTTTAAGATTTTCCGTCACATCGAATCTTTAGACACATGTATACAGTATTAAATATAAACAAAAATAAAACTAATTGCACAGTTTACTCGAAATTTACGAGACGAATCTTTTGAGCCTAGTTAGTTCATGATTCGATAATAACTACCACAAACAAACGAAAGTGCTACAGTGTTTCGAAAAAAATTTCAGCAAACAACTATACATATACATATACTCGAGGCCTTGTTTACTTCCGAAAAGATTTCGGATTTCGGTACTATAGCACTTTCGTTTGTTTGTGACAAATATTATTCAATTATGGACTCGATGTGACGAGAAATTTTGAAAATTTTTTACTTTTTGTGTGAACTAAACAAGGCCTCGAACGTAGCAGCGGGCTAGCAGCGGCCGTGTCCAGAACAGCAAAAGGCACGACAAGAACAAAGCAAGCTAGTAATGCCTGCATTCGTAGGGTCGTCGGAGGCTCGGAGCTAGACTCAGGCCTTGTTTAGGATTTTGACACAGTAGTATTTTCGTTTTTATTTGACAAATATTATTTAATTATGAAGTAACTAGGCTTAATAGATTCGTCTCGTGATTTACAGGTAAACTGTGCAATTAGTTATTCTTTTTATCTATATTTAATACTTAATACATGTGCCGCAAGATTCGATGTGACGGAAAATCTTGTAAAATTTTAGGTTTTTGGGTGTATATAAACAAGGCCTCAGACCGGCATCCGCAAGCACTGCAGAACAAACAGAATTTCGTTTTAATTTCTGGCACTGGCAGGGATGGTGATGGTTTGCAGCTGGATAGATGCATGCATGGCGGTGATATATACGATCGATGTCGATCGATCTCAACACGCTTGGATCTTTTTTTTTCATGTGTTCATGCATCCCAAGTAATGTGTTCATGGATTCCATGCATGCCCACAAAGCTAGTAAGGTGGAGGCAATAATGGTTCCATTGCGTTACGAGATTTAATTTGAGACAAGTTATTTTTCTTTCCAAGTCTGATCTATTTTATTGGGTATAAATACCAATATTTACATGGCCAAGTAGATTTAATATAAAAGTATATTTCATAATCAACATGATACAAAAAAAATGTTAGTACTTACCCTTTTCGTATATAGAAGTGATCAAAATTAAAATTATTTAACTTCTCGCCGAAAGTGAAAGCTGTATTTCTTTTTAGACTATAGCTGATATATTATTCGCTGATTTATTACAAGAGAAAAAACATTGTTGGCTGGCAAAAAAAGTACGACTTATAATTAATTCACATAAATATTTAATATAAAATAAAACTTATTTCAGAACATAACAAAACATGACTCGCTACATCTTACTCCTTACATTTCATCAAAAAGAATAAAAAGTCTAGTCTCCGAATGAGTCAAATAATTCTAAATTTAGTTACACACATATGAAAAATACTAGTCCTCTATACTTTAAAATCAAGTCATTTTGGATATAGCTTAGGTCAAACATTGAAAATATAAATCATGAATAACTTTTAAGTTGTGAATTTAAAAATATAAGGAACATATAAATATATTTATTTAAAAAGTACTTGTATATATATCACTTATTGATAAATTTTTTTATAAAAACAAGAAGTCAAAATTATACTTTGAAGATCGTGTCATTTGCTTCGACTCACCAAACCACATACATGGCACTACTTTAACAATAAAAAAAGCTCTCTCCATCCCAAATTATAAGGCATTTCAAAAAACTTAGAGAATCAAATTATCTCAAGTTTAACCAAAATTATAGAAAAATATAAAAACTTATGAGATCAAGTAGATATAC
Source organism: Sorghum bicolor (assembly GCF_000003195.3). Classification (NCBI taxonomy): domain Eukaryota; kingdom Viridiplantae; phylum Streptophyta; class Magnoliopsida; order Poales; family Poaceae; genus Sorghum; species Sorghum bicolor. Next base: position 60,205,410 of record NC_012875.2, read on the forward strand.
TATAAAATATAATTAAAGAAGAATCTAATGATGTTTAGTTAGTATCATAAATGTTATTATTTTATTATATAAATTTGGTCAAATTTGTCATACTTTGACTATCTAGGATTCTTATAATGTCTTATAATTTAGGATGGAGAGAGTAATATGTTCGACAGCATGGCCTAACCTACATGATTCCAGGAACAACATCGAACACGATATGATGACCATTTGACCACAATATGTAGATAAGGCATCCCATAAACAAAAGTTTAACTCCGTCGTTATGCAACCTTTAACTAGTGCTTATATTTACCGCTACAACTTTGTTGGCTAGTGTGCGCTAGAAGGCTTCAGCTAGCGTTAGGCCCACGGACCACGGTGTGACGTCGATACTCTGAAAAAGATCATCACTAATCAGGGGCGAGGGCGACCAATCGAGTGGTAGCTGCTCATTCTATGTATCCTTTGTGCTGACTAATTAAAGAGAGCACATGGATAATCTTGTCAAATGAACCAGCGTTATGATGGCTTAGCAATGGAGTATAGTTATTAGAATACTAGTATGTAGCAGTATCTTTTTATCGAAGGGTGCCTATCCATGTGGACAATCTCATGTTAACCGTCAAATTTATGGTGGTGAACAAACAGGGTTATGGGCATCTGTGGGCTTTCTGCACGACCACCTAACCTCAACACTGCGCCCCGCAAAGCCCACTATGCCGACTAGGGGCTTGTTTGGCACAGCTCTCAACTTCACTAGTAAAGCTGTTTTTTTAGAAAATAGCTTCATGAGTGACTTTCTAGATGAAGCTGAGCTGTTTTGGAGAAAGTGTTTGGCAAAATAGCTTCACCAACTACTTCATGCATAGTTGAGAGAGAGAAATGAGGGAGAAGCTGCAATAAGCTACTTTTTTTCAGCTTCATCCAACTTATGTCTTTGTGAGAGGATGGAAAAAACAGCTTCACCTATGAAGCTGTTTTGGAAATAAGTGTTTGGCAAAAAAAACAGCTCACACCAAACAGGCCCTAAAGCAGATTCCCTGGGCTGACTAGTACTCCTGCAATTCTTCCTAAAAAAATGTACTACTCCTGTACATCGTACATACTCTAAGAAAGTTACTAGGCAATATCTATATGAGTTTCATTTGCTTTTAACCGCTTGCTACATAAGCATTCTATATGACATAACGATATTTTTAAAAGAATATATAATTAAGTTTTATGGAGACGAAACTCTGTTAGCTCAGTTTTCCAATTTTAGATGGGTCATGAAATGAAATAAAAGAATACAAGTGTATCTGAGGATGGTTGTTTCATTCATGTTTTAGTGGATTATATATATTTTGAAAGAACTTCATGAGACTCTTTTACAGTTTAGCCAAGCACGTCATCCATCATCACTGAAAGAATCTATCGTGTTAATTTAGCACGAGGGTACCAATCAAGCTCAATGTCAAGCTAGCTAAGCTGTTTTGAGTATTTTATATATACATATTATACGGTGTATATACAATAATAAAGGAAAAAGAGTAATTGATCAGATTGATGAAGGAAAGAGACGGGCGGCCTGGTGGGGTGATCCGCCGTCCGCGCATCCAAACACCAAAGCTGTTCATCCAGTGTGTATGGTATGGAGCTCCCTCGCGAACACGTACGCGAGGAATAGGCCCGTCGGTAACTACCGCCACTGCGTGACGGCAGCGCTGCACCCACCCGTTCCGTTCGGTCACCACCTAGCCGTTCTGTTCGGTGCGCCCGGTAGTATTTTTATATTTATTTGATAATTATTATTTAATTATGAACTAATTAGATTTTAAAGATTTATTTTGTGATTTATATGTGAATTGTATAATTAGTTTTGTTTTTGTTAATATTTAATATTTCATATATGTACCGTAAGAATTAATGTGATAAAAAATTTTATTTTTTTATTTTTGAGCGAAGGCCTGACTCCTCTCGTTGAATTAATTAGCACCGACATTTATTACTACTAGTAGTGTTTACGTGACGTTGAGCGCCGCCCGCCTCCAACACCAGCCGCGGGGCCCGCACCGCATGTCACTCCGTGGCCTCATTTCTCTCTCCCACAGCGAACCACCGAGCCACCCTCGCTGACAATCTGCCCGGTGCTAGTCCTGTCCTGTCCTGCCCCACCTGTCAGTACTGTCGGGTAAGCGGACGGAGGCGGCGCTGTCCCCGGCTGGGCCCCGCGCGTCAGTCGCGGCTTTTCTCGCTTCGCGCCCCCGGACCCGGGGGACGCGTGCCCGTGCTCCTCCGTCCCGTCCGCTCGGCCTCCTCGATCGGGTCCTCGCTCTCCCTCCACCCACGCAACGAATACAAACAGCAGAGGGCCTTAGCAGCCAGGGTACGGGAACATGGGCACGTTCCCCGTTCCGGGAACTTCGTCCCGAAACGTGGAACGGGAACATCATGGAACATCGTTCCCAAATGCGGTGGAACACGAATCATATGCAGGAGAAATCATAGAAACGTCAGTCTCAAGTGACTATGGAACTTCGTGGTGTGCGTGCATACTGCGCCATACCCGTCCGTGAGCGGCTGGCGGTGGCGACCAGCAAAAAATATAGTTGGTGATTGACTCATTGGCTTGGACCTACAATGAGCCTTATGGTTGGAGTTGGACAGTCCAAAATGAAACAAAAAATACAACAATAAACTATACCACGCTAGGAATCGAACTCATTTGGTTCAAAACAACACGTAAAACTACCTGAGCCAACCACCACGTCCCAGACACACGTTCCTTTGGAAAGTGGAACGCGTTCCGCAACTTAAAGGAACGAGACGAAGCTGTATACCCCCTACGTTCCAGAGTTTATGAGAATGCCGTATCACGTACCACGTTCCCGTACCACGTACCCTATGTTCCGGGAACTTGGCTGCTAAGCAGAGGGCAGCGAGCGAGCGGGCCGGCGGAAAGGGAAAGCAGGGCCAGGGAGGCGACGCCAAGTCGCCAACTGTTGAAGTGGAGCTGAGCCAAAAAGCGGGCGGCGGCACCGCACCGCCCCGCGCACCGCAGGCCTTGGCGCCATCCGGCGGCTAGGGGGGTGCTCCGCGCGTGGCTGCTCGCTACTTCTTCCATGGTGTGGCGGCTGTGGCGATAGCTAAAGCCTGAAGCGGCGGGTGGTGGTGTTCACGAGCCAGACGGAGCAGGCCGCCACGGCGAGACCTAGGAGGAGGAGGAGGAGGAGATGGTCGTCTGCTCCATGCGCAAGTCGTTCAAGGACTCGCTCAAGGTGCTCGAGGCCGACATCCAGCACGCAAACACCCTGTGAGTGCCTCCCAATCCCCTCCCCTCCTCCTTTTGCGGGGTCTGTTTCCATCACGGCCGGCCCGATTTCACGCTCGCACTTGGATTTTGACGCCATCCCGCGCCGCTCCCCGCCCGATTCCGGAGCGAAATCAGGGCGAAATAAAAAGTTGCCTTGGTGGGTGGGTGGATGCTATGCTACAGTGGCGGTTGAGCTCTCATGTACGTCGTGTCACGCCGCGCGCATGAGCGAGCGGTGGGTGCCGGCCGGTGGTTGGCTGCCGACGCCCCGCTCCGTGCGTGGGTGATGCCGCTGCTGCCTCACGCGTGCCCTTGTGCTGACTGCTCAAACAACTCGACAGGGCAGCGGATTTCTCCAGGGACTACGACGGGGCCTGCCTCCAGATGCGCATGTCCTACAGCCCCGCCGCCCACTTCTTCCTCTTCCTCGTGCAGTGGACCGACTGCAGCCTCGCCGGCGCGCTTGGGCTGCTCAGGATCCTAATCTACAAGGTGGTTTCTGCTCCTCGATAGGTTCCTGTGATGTGGCGTGGTGTGGTGTTCAGGATTTGATGCCGTTCTGTCTCTGTGCTGCGCTTTTTGCTGTTGTGCTCAAGCAAACTTTGTTTGTGCAGGTTTATGTGGATGGGAGTACCACCATGTCCACGCACGAGAGGAAAGCAAGCATCAGGGAATTTTATGGTAAGTGTCCTGCAACAACAACTGGCCGGGGGACAAAAAAGAACATCTTTGTAAAACTGCAACTGAAAAAAACACACACGCCTGTTTGTAATTTGGTCTTGTGATATTGATGCGCATTGTTGCTTGTTGCAGCTGTCATATTTCCATCCCTTATGCAACTGCCCAAGGGGATCAGCGACGTTGATGACCGAAGGCAGAAGGCGGTGTGCACCGAGAGATACCGGAGGAGAGATGAGGACGAGGGCAAGAGGCCAGTTTCAGAGATAGACATCGAAAGGGAGGAAGAGTGTGGCATTTGCATGGAGATGAATAGCAAGGTGGTGCTACCCAGCTGCAGTCATGCTATGTGCATGAAGTGCTACCGTCAATGGTGAGAACTGAGCACATTTACATAAAATTAACAGACTAAACAAGTTACTGTATATTCGCGTTGGATTGAATGTTCCCGCAGTGATCAGATAAGGCCCTAGTCAGCCAATTATTGAGTAGTTTCATTGCCTGATCCTTAAGGCAGCTCTGATCGCTGTATGCCTGTATGATATGAAATATGAATACATCCATATGCTGAACTATCTGCTGCAGAGATATACTATTAGATATAGTAGTTGTATTGATTGAGCCATGTGCTATCTATCCTTGTTTTCGCAGGCGATCAAGATCTCAATCCTGTCCCTTCTGTCGGGACAGCCTCAAAAGAGTAAACTCCGGCGACCTGTGGATGTTCACCGATTGCCGGGACATAGTTGACATGGCGACAGTGACCAGAGAGAACATCAGGCGCCTGTTTATGTACATCGAGAAGCTGCCTCTCGTTACGCCGGATAACATCTTCTATGCCTATGATTCTCATGTAAAATAGCTCGAGCTGTAGTAGTACACGATGACTTGCTCACCATTGTTTTCTGAGAGTGATGACGCATGGCTTATTGATTCATGCAGAGGATGTTCCTCGTCCTAGGATGTGGCTAAGCTTGGAGCAGGGTGTGGACTCTGACGATAGACCTTTTGAGCCTAACATGTATAGTCTGTTCAAGTTTCTGTAAATGTTTGTACATATTTATTGCGCAATGGAAGATCTTTAGGGAAAAACCAATTGTGTTCTGAAGTATGCAGGCTCTAATTGTGACACTACTTGGTGCATGTATTGGGTTCAATTTGAATGCTCTGTAGTTTCAGTTGGACATTTTTTGTGTATCGAATTCAATTTGAATGCAATGCAGTTTCAGTTGGATATTTCTGTGTATCGAACTGTTTCGTTTTATTCCTACTGTCGGAGTATCAGGTGCAACGCAAAGCCATGATGCTGAATTTTTCTGGTTGGAAAGGTTGTTAAACCCAGTGACAGGATGCCTACCGTTTTGCCTAATGGTATCGGTTGAATGGACCCAACGGTATCGGTTGAGTCGTTGAGACGTCGTTGAGACGTCATCTGCTACTACCATCACAATGGTCCTGCGCCAACCAGGATTGCTGCATGGAGCATCTCCTTGAAGTAATTCGTGGTACAGTACAGAAACAGAACACTAGAGAACAGCTCTGACCGTGCTGCCCGATATTTATGGAGCAAGCATCGCGGCAGGTGAGAGCGGCTATAGCAGGCGCACCGTACTTGCCGTACCATCACAACCAAACAAGGATGACAGTTATGCAGTCCGTACCATATGTACAATACGGATTACGGAGTACGGCCTTGTTTAATTCGCAAAAAAAATTACAAAATTTTTCAAATTCTCAATCACATCGAATCTTGCGGCACATGCATAAAATACTAAATATAAATAAAAAAAATAACTAATTACACAGTTTATCTGTAATTTGCGAAACAAATTTTTTAAGCCTAGTTAGTCCACGATTGGACAATATTTGTCAAATACAAATAAAAATGGTACGGTGTCCATTTTGCATTTTTTTTTAACTCAACAAGGGTACTCACACGGTCACAGGTCATATTTCAAATACTCCTATTTCAGTTTTCATCCTTCGGCATTGACAGGTGATGCAAGTAGGAAATCTGACAGCAGACAAGCAGATAAAAATAGGGGCCCCATAAAAATACATGGATGATGCAGCTGATGGACAAGTGGGAAAGATTAAACATTTCTGACTTTGGTCAGGGAAGGCACCAATAATGCCCTCATCTCTTTATGAAACATTATGGTACAACATCCTTCCCATACATTGTGGGTTTATAAGGGTCAGTCACATGCTACTCAAATATCTGTGCATGTTGAATGGCATTCAAAAGTAGACAGAACTAAGAACTACTCTATCGCTTCTGCTAATCATCTCTCCACAAGAAGAAAAAAAGGGTATAATCTTATCATCCTTCTGAAACCCTAGGAGCGAAAGTCTTTCCCAAATGGTCTGTTGTATGAGATCATTATAAGATCTTAGTTGTTGACCTGAAATTAAAGGTCGCGAGGCTTTATTAATGGTGAACACATTTAGAATGTAATAGGCTGCAAACGGAAGTCCCTGTTGGGAAACATCTTACCTTGTCTAAAATCCGCAATTTCCATGAATCACTCCTACGAGATGTATTAGGTTCAGCATAGTCTAAACCATGTTGGGCCTGATTTCTCAGGAGAGGCAGCCTTGCAGGCACAATTGTGTCATCATCACTGTCATAGTCAGTCTCACGTTCAGGCCCAAGGGTCCTGAGTACCATCCCCAGAATAATTGATAACACCTGACAAACTGAATATGTTAATAGAGGGTCACTCACACTCAAAAGTTTAATTTTTCTTCAGAAAGTACAATTTTGATGATGCAGCTACCCAAGTTAAACTTGAATCCCCCCAAACAGGATGCCAGCACCTGATTTCATTTAGAAAATTGATTATTAACAATTTTAAACAAATGAGGTATGATCATTGTACCAGTCATGTTTGGTTGTTTCTCATACATTCTTAAGAAACCATACGCTAGAGGCAATTTGTTTCTAAGCATTCTTCAAAGGCAGAATGTCCAAACCCCACCAAACTAAGCTACACATACTAGTGTCAAGTGTCTTCTAACTCCATTCACAAGAACTTGTACAACATTTTCTAGTCATATGCAAGGTAGAATTCTACAATAATGAACAATTGCCTTTTACTGCAGTGGAGGTGCAGCAGAATCTAACCTGAGCAGCCACCACTGAGAGGCCTACCCATTCACATATCTCAAAATTTGATTTCACAAAGTCCTTGAAATCCTCAAACTTGCCTGATGGATCAGGGGGGAAATCCTGAAGGTTTTGAAAAAAATCAAATACTCTGTCAGGACATAAAGTAGCAGATATAAGGAAAAAATCATAAAGTATCAGATTCACAGCTGAGCTCCTTACCTCTTCCCAGTTGCTATTCAGACATACATCCATAGTGATTGTGCCTTCCAGTATAATAAGCACAAATACGATGATCATGTACTACATGTAAAGTTAAGGAAAAAGAGACCCAATATCACCGCCAGGTCGCACTGCACTAAACATTACAGAACCCAAAGAATGTAACTGCAATTTGAGGCCTGCACTCTCACTCTCAATTCAGTTCTTTTTGGCATCTCATGTACAGATAATTATATAGCCCAGAAAAAACTGTAGTTTTTGCACCTAACTGAAAACCTTGGATAAACCAGCAGGAGCTTCTAACCATTGATTCACTATAGGTAGTCAACAAGCAAAACGCAAGCAAGGGTAGCTGGTATATCAGATAACATGTAATGTAACTCCATGTATCTAGCATTTCACCACAGGTAATCAGTAAGTAAGCAAGCAATGGAAGCTGGTATATGCAACAACATCTAACTCCATGTATCTACCAACTAAAGGATACACAAGAGAGGCAGTGACCATTTGCAGTTTCAGCGGCAATATGCCCAGAGCAAGTCAACAGGCACAAAAAGATCCCCAGGCCAAGAAAAGCGTAGATGAACCTGCATGACCGGTAATATATTTTTTCCTCAGTAAAACAACCAATTCCACTGTATATACTCTAAAATATTGAAAGGCAATAATTTTTCGACATGGTGCTCAAATATTGCTCAAAAGTCATATCTAACTACTTATTCTTAAAGTATCTGTTCCACGCCGCACTAACATTTTAGATTGGTAATGGCAGCAAAAGCATGGACGCTTGGCCCATTTGAATAATATTAATACTACAGTTGTCAGGATGAGGAAAGTCATTTGATTAATACTACTACAGTTGCTAGGAATTAGGATGAGGAAAGCGATGGCTAAACATGCTCACTATTTGGTTGTTTAACATCAGCATCGTCATTCTTTGTATATTCTTCATCAGTGCTGTTGCCCCACCAATCAACTAACTGCGGATCTACTTTTGAGTTAGGCCGTCCATTGCATCACATCATGCGTCCCGATCTGACGCCACATTGCAGCCGCCACCTAAAATCTCCTCTAAAGCACAAGTCCAAAACAGCAACACGGAAGCCGATCATCGTGCCACCATGCCCATAGAATAGCACTAGCGTCCACTAGAAGGATAGGGCAGTGGTTTCTTCCTTGTCATGCGTCACTAACTGTAGCCAAATCTGCTGCGATAGTGGCATGATAACACGAGGCCGTGCCCATCACCCCATCCGAAACGAGTAGCCTTTAACTGCCACAGGAGAATTAAAAAGCGCTTTCGGCTGGGTAGCTTGGTGTTGTACGCCAGCGCTTGTAATCTCTCATTTCCGCACGGCATCGTCGATTGGTCGCGGAACTACGTCTAATTCTAATGAAAAAAGGTCCGATGGAACAGTATGGTAAATACAGTTGCTGCGAAATCGGCCTGAAAGCAAACGCATTTCTCGAAGCGAAGGACGGTTTGGGAGAAGAAATCAAGAACAGCGAAGTTGTGGGCAAGAACAGCTGCAAATCTAGGACCTTGATGGCTCCTATAGCGTGCGCGCCCGAGCGGAAACAGAAACGGAGGCCGAGATCTGCTAGTAAGCAGGAGGAGGATGAGAGAGGGGAGGGAGAAGCGGTTGCTGACCAGGGGACCGGGAGGCGTTGGTGGAGGTGGTGGTCGGCGACCTCCCTGTACCAGGCGCGGAGCATCCAGAGCGCGTAGAGGATGACGGCCATGCCGGCAAGCCCCACGACGGAGTTGGCCGCCTTGAGCGCCGTCTGCACGCAGCTCCGCACCATCCGCCCCGCCATGCCGATGCCGATGCCGCCGTGGCTGGCCGGAGCAAGACCTGCTGCGGCTCCGACAGCCCAAGCAGCGCCTCCCTCTCGTGGGCTCGGCTGGGTCGTCGGTCGGTCCGGCTCACTTTTTTTTTTGTTCCGCGAACGAAGCAGGCAAGCGGCGGTGGCAGGATGGAGGCAGCACTCAGCAGCAGCCTGCGCGTGCGGGAGAAGCGGAGACCGGGCGGGTAGCTAGAAGCTGCTTTCTCCGCGGCCGGGTTTGGTTTGACGTGGGGTGGTGGGATCTTGTAGAAGCGGTGGATGAGTGGAGCCCCGCGGCGGCAGACTGCAGAGGAGGGGGAGAGAGAGTGGGGGTGGGAAGGGATGGCGGGCGAGGCGTGACGTTGACCTTGACAAAACGCGGGGAAAATGCGGGGGTGGGGAGTTTCCGACGGCCGACGGGGACGGGTGTAATAAACGACGTTGCTACGCTTGGTCTGGTGTAGTCGACGCCTCGCCGTCACGTATGGCTTCTGCGGTTCTGCTTGTATACTTTTGTTTCGTTTTGGTTTGATCGTGTGTTTCGTTCCTACTAGACGTGGACGGAGATTCTTCCTGCCACGGCCCACGGCTTGACGTTAACATGGGCAATTAATGATGTGTACTAGACTAGATGGGAAAGACCTGACGCAGTGACCCGAGTGAACAGAAATGATCGAGTCAGCACCGTCCATGCGAGATTTTCGTTCTCAATCTAGTGTGCGTGTACGGCTTTGTTTTTGAGAAATCATCACTTGACAAGTTCCAAATTGCATTGTCCACGTAGGTTTAAATAGTGGTTTGGTGGTCCATCACAGCTCCCTGCAAAAGTTACGGCCGCTTCACTTGACAAGAAGTAAGGCTACTAGTATTGTCTGTCTGTATTGCAGCTGCCCTTAGAACGCCTCAACACTTCTTGTCGACATGACGTAAAACTTTAGATTGAAATCACTACTTCTATTGGTTTGCGTTGGCCATGCCCTTGCCCCCAAACCTTATCATCCCGAGATTTTCTCGCTAGCGAGTGGGTAGCTTGGAGAATAGTGGCGATTGAGATGTTTTTTAGAGGTATGTCTTTTTTTTTAACCTTGTACGAGACCGTACTATCTGATGTAGAGTTTTGAGTTACGGGCTGTTGGCTGAGTTGTTTCATTTTATTTGACAATCAATTTCCAATTATAAATTAATTAGGTTAAAAAGATTTATTTCACAAATTACTTTCTAAGTTTCATAAATAATCTATATTTAATACTTTATGTCTATGTCCAAACATTTAATATAACGGACAGTAAACTTTAACAAACAATCCAGACATGGCCTTAGGTGATCAGTACATAGGAAACATACATGAATCATGGAGATTTCGACGCAAATGTCTAAGTTCATAGCCTTATATATGAGACGTTAATTGTGAAATACATCGGTGAAAAAAATTAGAGTAAACACAAAAATAAAAATCATAAAAAAATCAGTAAGTAAAAATACAAATATAAACAAAAATAAAATAAAAAGGAAAGGGAAAAAGAAATAGAAAAAAAAGGAAAAACGCAGTACCTGGAACTGGAAGAGAGCGCTCCGTGCTCAGCGTGGACGGCTACGCGCTCGAAGCTCCCTCGCGTGGGCCGCCGCTCGAAGCTACCTCCGCGTGGGCCGCCGCACGCTCCTCGTGGGCTGCTCGCTTCTGTAGTCGGCGGATGGCAGGTTGCCGACCGGTCGCACCGGAAGTTTTGGTTTCCCCTTCCCCGTTGCCGCCCGCGGCCCGCGCTCTCCAGTCTCCCCAGTCGCCCGTCGCTCGCGCCGCCGCTCCCCTCCCCAGCCGCGACGACGGTTGCGTCGCCGCCGTCCTCCCCAGCTGCGAGCGCTGCCACCGCCCTCCCCAGTCCCACCGCTGCCCTCCCCAGGCGTGAGACGGAGATTCAACACCCGCGACCGCGACGCCGTGGCTCTGGCAGGCTGGCTTCGTACTAGCGGCTCGCCTCGCCTCGCTCTGCGCCGTCACCGCGCACTATCCTCCGCTCTCTGTGCGCCGTGCTGCTGTGCCCCGTCTTCTGCTCCGGGACCCGGTCGCCCGCCGTGCCCCGCTCCCCGCTCTGCCCGGCTCGACGTTCTAGGGATTCAGCCGCTTCTCACCTCTGGAAAGGCAGAGTAGCGGACATCCCTTTGCAGACTGTAGCACCTCCTCGTCTCGTCTTATTCAGTGGTGAGCACTGAGCATATTTGACATTTTACCTAGGCAACGGGCATTGCTATTTGCTATGTCGCAGCTATTTTGTCAGTTCCTTAGATAGAGCAGTACTGAGCATATTCTGTGGAGAGTTAAATTCATTGCAGTCTCATGCCAGTTTCCACTTCACTTCACATTGGGCTTAATCTCGTGTCAGCTTACCTACATTGCAAATGTTGTCACATAGTAGGGCATGAAGCACGCGAGACCTTTTAAATATGTATCGTGCTTTTGACAGTCTCATGTTTGTATGCCGAATTTCTTACAAGTATCGTATATGTATATGTATTACCGGATTGTGAATTTAGATTATACTCAACTGCATACAGTAAACTTTGCTAGGACTACCCTGGGTCAAAATCCTGGTTCTGTCTCTGGTGTGAGCAGCGCCTCCCTTTTCTTGGTACCTTCATCAGCGACGACCATCCTCCTGGTACATCCTTCCCTACCCGCTGTGCAAAGCATCCCCACCCTAATTTCTTTTGCAAAAAAAGTTTGCGGTTGTACAATGTGCACCCATGCCCTGGATCTGCCCCCTGGCTACTGAGACTGGTCAGGTGTATGCAATTTTGAAGGAGTCAATTTTGAAGTAACAAAGATTTGGAACCCAGCTCTCTGTTCTCCACCAGCGCTTCGAAGATGCCGCAGGTAATGGTGGTGGCACGGAACTTCATGGATATGGTGGCTGCTCTTCCTGCGGGCAAGCTTGATATGCTCTATGACTCAGCCTTTATCTGTGAGGCAGTACTCAGGTCCAGAATCCACAACTTTTTTATAGTGCATTATTATTTCTTGCTTTTCTCATCTTGATTCAGTTAAGTTCACAGGTCACTTCCCCCACTGGCAAAGAAGTATGCACTGCAGATGTTGTATGTGTTGGCACCGGTGACCGCTGCAGCAATGGAAGAGTGGGTGCTCAATGAATATGCTGCCAAGCACAAGGTTGCCATTGATAAGCTTCTCCAACTCAGGGTCTTTGTCGAAGTGCGCGACAGGTAAGAAATATCCATCTCCATGAAATTCTGGGTATTTCATCTCAGTTGTGTTTATCTTTTTATGCATTCATCATGGAGTTTAGTTTTTCACAGTTACCGATGCTAGAATTTTGCCAAAATTGTTTTGCCATATGGCAATCAGTAATGCATTTGTTGTTCAGAGCAAGCGATAATTTGCATTTCAGCTGTTATGGCTAGTGGGCTGGCACTGGCCAGGAGTATTAGTTCGCAGCACTGCAGATTAGGATTGTTTGTTCAAGTATGTTAGCAGATAGATTAGTTACTTGCATGGATAATATTTGTTACTTGTTAGTAGGTTGTTAGGCATGCAAGTAACTAATCCTATCTGCTAACAAACTTGAACAAAATAATCCTAATCTGCTGTGCTGCGGAACTAATAGCCCTGGCCAGTGGCCAGTGCCGGTCCACTAGCCTTACTGTGCATGTTTGACGACATGTGTGGCTGTAGCAAGCTATTAGGTTGTGACACCTCCTTTATTTATTTAGTCAGCCAACCTTTTACATGTTCATGATGAAATAACCAGTAATCACATGAAATTTGATGGCTGTGTTGCTAAATTATCATCAAGAGATGGCCATGTCTTTGTAGTGTGGATGCAAAAAATTGGGTGCTGATTAGGGTTGTTGATCAATCACACTTACAGATTTGCATGTTTCATTCACACCAGTAATTAGGGCTGTAGATGGCCATGTCTTGTATTTCTTGAAAAAATTATCTTGTGATATATACTTCTAACATGCGAAGGTAAATGGTATGCTTGTATACATGGACACATGGCTTGGTATGAATGCTTGTTTTTGAAATATCCATACTATTTTATTTAAGGTGGAGAAGCGAGAATTTGTAATGATTGATTAATCATAGCAATTGACTCTTTATCGTGTAGTTCTTTCAGAATCCTGCTAACTTATTAATTTATTATTAGCTTTTGCTTGACTGACTTCTGTGCTTAGCACTGCAAACTTTCTGGTGCATGGTAAATTAATCACTTCCTAGCTCTCATGGTTTGGGTATGCATATATAGGCGACGGGACGTGAGCTACAAGATGAATCAGAAGTTCCAGGGAAACATGCAGAAGTATTTGGTTGATGGGTATGGTTCTCTCAACTACTCTTTTCTTTGTTTGAAAATTGCATGTGCCATCCTTTCTCAAACTTGGAGCTGCTATGATGGCATCAGCAACACAACATCACTGATGTGCTCTCCAGTCTCCATATAAAAAGTGCGGAATGATTATTCTGCCTTATAAAACTACCTGTGTCCTGCTGTTATCAATATCAATCGGGAAAACAACTCTACCCATATGGTGTTTTTTGAGGAAGAAAATAATTCACTCCTACAGATGATTGTATTGAAGAAGTGTAGAAAGTACCATTTTGTACACGAAATGAAAATTGTTGCGTATTGGTGATACTGTTCATACTATTTGTTTATTTAAAGAAACAATCTAACATGACATAGCTCAAGCTGGTGATGTTCAACCTTCTTACTCTACGGCAATAGTGTAGCATGATATATCTCAAGCTGGTGACATTTAGTGTTTTTGTTCTGAGTTCTTTTGTGGAGCACATTAATCAGTTGATCATATGACTTTTAGATTTCTTTTCTTTTTTTTACTTTTATTGCAGTGGAAGTTTACCAAGGGAACCTTTACCATTAAGTGTCACTGGTCGATTGCCCACTCCAGCAGATCTGGAAGCCTATGCTCTTGATCAATGGGAGGTTAGGATGCCAAAGCTTAACTCAGAACGTGTTTACCATGCCTGCCTGTTTTTTACTTTTCTTTATAGTATCTTCACTGTCTTCTTTTTTTCCTCTTTGAATCCTGTGTTGGCTTATATATATAGATATATATGATTTTCTATTTCGTGTTGGGATTATAGTGCTTCTTGTTGCAATTGATCAATTCATCCCAAGTCGAAAAAGGGACAAGTTTTAGCTCCTCCATGATGAAGACATTTCAGCGTGGTCTTCTGAGTTCAAGGTTCCATCTAGTTCCCTTGTCTTGACAGTTAGGTTAGTTCTTATAAATTAGTGATAGTCAAATGTTGTTTGAACAATAATGAATTGCCAAGTTGCTGCAGCTCTTTATTTCTTGTAGTACAGTTGAATAATATATCCTGTGGCATTCTCTAGAATTCTACATATGTAATACATACACTAAACAGTAAGCAGTAACTAGTAACTACTCCCTCCATTCCAAATTGTAAGACGCCTTGGCTTTTCTAGATACATAGTTTTTGCTATGCACTTAGAGCAATTCCAAGAGACTCTAAATCTTTCCTAAATGCTAGGAATAGAGATTTTAATGAAAAGCTATCCTCAACAGCTTGTCTAAATGCTTATGCAAATATAGCTATCTTCTATTCTGGATTTTTCGCTAGCCAAAAATAGAAGACGAGAATGGCTCTCTAGAGTGCGCACGAGAGATAGAAAAGCTGTTGGAGAATGAAGAAATATAGAAAGCAATTTTTATGGAAATGGTTTTCTAAATGATGATTTAGAGAATGAGATTTGCAAAGACTCTTGGAGATGCTCTTAGATATACACTGTCTAGATACTTAGTAAAAGAAATGTATCTAAAAAAGCCAAAACATCTTATAATTTGGAAAGGAGGGAGTAGTAAATTCAAGTTGATGGGGCTGACAACAAATTGCTGTTATTTTACTGTTCTATTTCCTGCTTGTAAGAGTTGATTAATGATTCAGTTCAGCTGAATGTTTTTTTTTTGGTTAAAATAATCAAGATATTTGTAAATCTTATTTGATATTACCAACCATGTACAACATTTAAATCATATTTTGATTTGTTGCTGTATGTTGACCAGCATTGCTATATATTTTTGATTGACTGATATAAGCGGTAATTTTGATGATATGATTTCCTGATTTGGTGTGCTTGCAGGGACGGTGAAGCTTCAAAGTTGACTGAGAATGGCTTCCAATTTCTTGTTAGTTCTCTGTTCTCAGCTAATACGTTAACCGACAGATTTCCGTCTTTGGCTCTTAATATTTTCTATGCTATCAGCTGATGGAAACGAATGCACAACTTTGGTACATAATGAGAGAATACATTTCATCTGCAGAGGTATTGGTGTCATATCCTTGTAATGTTTCTGTTGATTCACGTTTGTGACTTTGTGTTAAACTCTGTTGCTGATTATTTGTGTTATCAAATAGGAACGTGGAGTGGACCCTACGGAACTGATATCATTTCTCTTGGAACTTAGCTTTCATAAATTGGGAGCGGTAAAGTGATACTAGTTTATAACATCATGTTAAGCAAGTAGCTGTACACAATTTTCTTGCCAATATGGTGATGTCTGTGAAAACTCCTATATTCATAGCAACTTGGCCTTTGGCAATACAATACATGAATAGGAAAAATGAAGTTCTCATAAGTGATATCAGATGAGCATCTTGAAGAAGCTGTAATATTCCACGATATTTTACATGGTAGGAACATCAAGCTTGCATGTCTGATTAAGAATTCTTGAAAAAAGTTTAAAGGCACTGCAGTCTGAATCTAATAAATGAAATTAACGTGCATCTTACGTCGAGGTTTGTGCCTGGTATGTTGGTTGAGAAATTCATGGCCATGCATTCTTTCTGCTTTGTTCATGTCTCAGGCTTATAGCTTGAATACTCTGACTGATGTCCAAAGGATTGCCATCAGGGATCTTGCAGAATTGGGACTAGTCAAACAGCAGCAGGTAGAAATTTTATCTTTTGTTCTTTTGCCCCGACCATCTTTCTGATGATAATAGCAAGTTTTGAATTTCAGGGTCGAACAGATCGCTGGTTCATTCCTACCCAACTGGCTACTAATCTCTCAGCAAGTTTGTCAGATTCATCATCTAACAAAGAGGTTGCATAACATTTGCATCCCTTGCTTCTGCAATTATTTATGTTTTTCCAAATCTTCTCTATAACCTCCACCTATTTGTCCCCTATAAGCAAGCAGTGATCATGATTATAAAAGATGTAGTGTGTTATCACAGGGATTTGTGGTTGTGGAGACAAACTTTCGAATGTATGCATACTCTACTTCCAAACTGCACTGTGAAATTCTACGCCTTTTTTCAAGGTACATGAGATATCTTATGACCACTTTTTAATTAATGCTATGGTATCGTAGCAGTTATCACGTAGCTCACTAGCTCCTGCCAGAGAACTACATTCTTCTGTTTATTAATGTGCTTACATGCTATATGTCGCATGCAAAGAGGGCAACTGATGTGTCATAACTCTGTGGGCTCTGTACTAAAGTTCGATTACCTGATTGTTATGTCAGTATATTTTAATTCAGTTAATCTGGCATTCCTACTAGATCGCTCAGTGGTCACTGTTGTGAGTTTCAGATAGATGCTTGTTTAGCCCCCCCCCCCCCCCCCCCCCCCCCCCCCGCACACACAAATTAGACTGCATGGGTTAAGCTTCTAGTGTAATCCAGTACTATATCTAGGCAAAACTCTTAAATTACTGAAATAAGCCATCTGTAGAGAATCCATGGAGGTGGTAACACTTTAGAGTTGTTGTACTGTTGGTGTCTTGCAGATCTTGCTGTTTGAATCACCTGCATCTGAAAGTATTGTTGTCAGCTGCGCGCTGTTGGTTGTATTGTGTCCAGATGGTGCTTTGCCACCTTGTGCTAGCTTTGCAACAAACATGGCAAGGTGAAATTGACTTTTGTATCCTACTACTGAGGTTGACTAGAGACTCTAAGATTTGAAACTGAAAACATGGTTTTGAATGAGTTTGGTTGACAGGATTTGTTCTTAGGTTTCATTATATTGGCTATTTGACCTGATTAGTTCTGTAATATTACTTTGTGTGATGCCAATATTTTTATCTTTGTTGATGCACTCATTTATTCTGAAAGGAAAGTATTCAGTGTTCACTTTGTGTTTTCTTTCAAGGGTGGAGTATCAACTTCCAAACCTCATCGTAGGAGCTGTTACAAAAGAAAGTATCTATGGTGCTTTTGAGAATGGAATAACTGCTGAGCAGGTACATCTCTATAATACAACCTCTGTTTACTTGTAATCTTAAAACGTGCACAGCCGATCTTCTAAAACTGTGGCCACTATGTGCATCAAAGTATGGTAGATTGTATTCATGTGAAATGAGTAAAATGTATAGGTATATTTGTTATCAAAAGTATTGACATGTATCTAAAACTTGGAATGGTCATTGGTATTTATTGTGGAGACTGTCAACCAAACTGACGAGTAATAGACAATGTGGGTAGTATGTTAAAATCCGTTAAGCATCACCTATCAGAATTGACAGTTTCTTTGTTAGACATAGTGTGAGTTTCAGTAACAGATTTTGTCCATCAGCTTCTTTTTCTTGTCTCGAAAAAGCAGTTGTAGGGTATCTGTAAAAGCAGTCTTACATTTAAGATCTAGCTTGCATCTTGTTTTAACAAGACTGGTTATCTTTTTTTGTTTTTCAGATAATTTCATTTCTTAGACAAAATGCTCACCCTCGTGTTGCTGACAAGATACCCACTGTCCCGGAGAATGTCACAGATCAGGTAAGAACCGTGGCCAGGCAACACTTACTATGCTTTATTATTATACAGTACATTAGTAATTCGATGCTCATATATTCAGATTAGGCTGTGGGAAACTGACCGCAACAGGGTTGAGATGATTCCATCACATCTGTACGAAGATTTTCCTAGCAAGGTAAACACATTATCTTTACCATGCATCTGCCCAAGTACATATACTACTCGCTTACTTTTCTGGTACGCTGGGAATGCATTTAATTCGACTTCCTCATGCAGGAATGGTTTGAACAATGCTGTGATTATGCAAGGGATAATGGGTACTTGCTCTGGGAGGACTCTAAGAGAATGAGACTGATTGTACGAGGGGAGTTCCACCCTGAAATGAGGGAGTTCCTCCGCAGGCAAAGATGAAAAAAGACCTTGTAATATTTTTTTTTTGTTTAGCTACCCACATAATGTGTTGACATATCATCTGACATCTTTACTACAGCTGCTAAAATGTATATGATGCAGAAAATTCACAATTATCTTTAAAGTGACGGTAGTGTCAGTTTGGTAACAAATTTCAAGAGGGGATAAGGAAGATTTCAAGTTTGGGTGCTAAATTAGGAACAGCTAATTTTCTTGGTGTCAAATAAGTAATTTTCTTTATATGCTATGAGCCGAGTAAAGCATACACGGGTCGTTATATCATACATATCCACAAAATGTTGGCACGAAAGGCCATACAATTTTCAGCAGTGTTTAGATGTCATTCATCAATCGACATATATCATGCCTTTCAAAGCGTTTGGACAAAGAGTACAGCAGTTTCAGGTCGCAGATAATCTTTAACAAGACAGAATCCTGCACCATAAAATTGGGCATATTATTTCGCCATGTGTCAGGCATCCCAATCAGCCACATCTCACCTCGTTTCTCCCACTTCTTTCTATTCATCCTCTGCTTATGGGCCCGTCGTCGCCTCCACGTCTTGCAAACCGCGCGTCCAAATAGGTCGAACCTTGCATCCACAACTTGTTTACTTTCTAAAAATTTTACAATTTTTTTAAGATTTCTTGTCACATCGAATCTTGTAGCACATACATAAAACATTAAATATAGATAAAAAATAACTAATTATATAGTTTGTCTATATTTTACGAGACGAAGATTTTGAACATAGTTTGTCTATAATTTGTCTGTAATCACGCATGAAAATCTAAACCGATAGATGATTAAACCAATAGATGTATGATAAAATTGACGAGGTAACCCAAACCATTTTTTTCTAAAACATAGTACAATGGTCATATATACGCATGTACCCATCCTATAAATATATATACGTGTACACTCTATCCTGTTAGCACCAACGAAGAACTAAACTATTTCCTATTAGGTCATATCTATTTTTTGAAAAAATGAGCCGACTTATATTAAGATCGATGAAGTCATCGTAAACATTTCTTGTTTTTGCCAGGTAAAAAGATGCGAGCACCTATGCTACTGTCGATACCTTAAACCTTGATAGACACGGTCTCACTACAAGGAACCAATGTAGATGAACTAGACATCACTACAAAAATGGCTTTTAGAGGTGTCACAACTTTTCCAAGATATGTTGTATCTAGATGTTATGGAAATAATACACTTTAAGGGCCGATCTAGATCGCCACTAGGAAAATCATTTATGTGTAGCTAGAAACACCAACCGTCTAGAGAATGGAGGTCTTTTTCAAGGATTGTGTAGCGGTCGATAACACCAAAACTTCTTGTAGAATTCTCCCCTAGAATACCCGTACGATTAATATTTTTGAAGTTTATTAGTGCTGGATTCTAATTTGCATCTTTCTCTGGATTCTAGAAAGTCTCCATGCGTGTTAAACCATCACATTTCAGCAAACAATGAGTAATTTTCAAGTGAAAAATAATAAACAGACATAAACCAAAAGTGGAAACAAAAAAAAACCGTCTACATAATAAAACCATTATTAGTCAGCAAGCAATCAGTAACTAAGCTCGTAAAATAAGGCTTTATTTAGTTCACCCCAAAAATAATTTTTTTTAAAAATTTCTCGTCACATCGAGTCTTGCGGCACATGCATGGAACATTAAATATAAATGAAAATAAAAACTAATTGCATAGTTTGCCTGTAAATCACGAGACGAATCTTCTAAGCCTAGTTACTCCATGATTGAATAATATTTGTCAAATAAAAATAAAATTACTATATTGTCAGAATCCAAAACCTTTTTAGATCTAAACAAAGCCTAAAGTACCATTCTTACACACATTCACCTAATCATAAAATATTATAAAGCATGCTAGAATTATCACAAAGAGGTAGGTCAATAATAATTGCACCAATCTACGTCTTCCTATATTGCCGAACAAATCAAGGCATCTTGCTAAATTCGATCCATGTGTAGCAAGAGGACCTTTGTTACATATAGAGGCATAGGCTTCTCTTTTTTTTTGACTTTTTCTGCTTAATGAAAAACGCGCCGCTCGGCGTGGTCTCGAAAAAAAGGCTTCTCTTTTTTGAAGAATCTGGCGTATTTTTTTCAACGCATCTTTCCTTGGCATGGTGTACAGCGGGCTCATTACGAAAACTTTATGTAATATTGGATCTTTGCGTATATAGAAGCAGCCAGCTTCTATACGACGATCTTTGTACCTTGCGATAGCACGACGAAGAAAACCGAATGATTTTTGGATGTCTTCTCTATGTTCCTTGTAGGCTTCCCAACTCAGCAAGCCTTTTTTCTTCAGGTCAAAATACTCAGCTGTGATTTTGCTTGCCTTAACGCGCAACATCACTTCACGGTATTAAGCATGTTTGTTTGATCATGGCTCTTCGTTTCAAGTCTGAAACACCATATGGATCACGGCGACAAAGTGTCAATCCTTTTAATCCAACAATAAATCCATGTTTGTTTGATCATGACCCTTCGATTCAAGTCTGCAATACCATATGGATCACGGCGACGAAGTGTCAATCCATTTGATCCAACAATAAATTGGATCTTCCCTAAGTTATATGTTTTCCTGCATGCGTTTTGGGAGACAAAACCAAGAATTCATCTACAGAATTGGTCAACATGCTTTTTTTTTTCTCAGAAGAGTTTTGTACCCCGACTATACATTATTAATTCGGAGTGTATTACGACAGTTCTAGCCTCCAGCCAACTTAAGACTAAAAAAAAAAGTAAAGAAACGATGGCTAAACTACATCAGGAGAACCGTTTGTCCAAATTGTACTCTCTCCATTTTCTTTTCTTTTTTTTTTCCTTATTACGTTTGCGGGATTTAAATTGAATCCAGGGTTAAACAAACGAGAACAGAGGTACTAGTAGATTTCTTTAATATATAAAAAAAGAAAGAGGTAATAGATTGTAGCAAGAAAAAGAAATACAAAACCTGGGCTAAGTTGAGAAGATCTGTTAGGTTATATTGATTTTATTAGGAAGTCGAAACCAGGTATGGCCGTCGTATGGGAAATCGGCGAGGAGAGCAGGCTTCCGGCAGCGTTTCTCACGGGGACAAGAGAAAGAACACAGAGGCCTTGTTTAGTTCACCCAAAAACTAAAATTTTTTCAAGATTTCTGTCACATTGAATTTTGCGGCATATGCATGTAGTATTAAATATAGTTAAAAATAAAAACTAATTGCACAGTTTGCCTGTAAATCACGATATGAATCTTTTGAGTCTAGTTAGTCTATAATTAGACAATGTTTGTTAAATAAAAACGAAAGTGCTACAGTATCGAAATCTAAAAAATTTTCGGAACTAAACAAAGCCAGTGTGGAAAACGCACCTGTAGGATTCCACGCACCGGTACGATTGCATCTGAGCTTAGCTTTCAAGTCGCCGTACGTACGTCGTGCTAAGTCGATTGGTAAGTGGTACAGAGATTTCGACCAACAACTCAACAAGGCCCTTACTCCCTCGAGGACGAGGAAACACAGCAGAACAGAAGCAAAGGAAATCTTTTGGGTCTCTCGGCCCACGTTGCGTTACGTTGCTTTTTTAAGGAGGAGGAGGCCTCTTTCGCACCAGACCAGAGTCGGTTCCGTTCCGTGACCGCGCCGTGCAGGTGCAGGGTGCACCTTCTCCGTAAGCTAAAGAGTGAATACTGTACTTGATCGGTGATAGCGTTTGGCCATTCGCAATCTGCTCATGGGGGGCGCAATGTTGGCATGTTTCATTTTTTTCTCCAAAAAACGTAGCGAGGAGGGCTACACTTCTTTGTATTATAATTAAGATAGAATAGAGTTGAATACTGTACGAAATACGAAATGGCATAAAAGTTCGCTCCCACAAAGAGTTCAACTTAAGGCCTGATGAGGAGTGCTACTCAAAGACATCTAACCACGTCAGCTACAGGCTCTTTCATTATTATTACTCCCTCTCCGTATACGGTATACCCAATGTTTTTGGTCTAAGTCAATTTTTACTAAACTATTAGAAAAATATGTTAATAACAACTAAAAGTTCAAATACTAGCAAGACATGGCTTATGAAAAAAACAATGAAACTAATTCATGCTGTACACTATCATCGTTTTTTTTACTACAGATGCGTCGAGGTTACATTAATTTTATTTGGACTAAAAATTGAATCCGAAACGAAGGCATCAGACATTCGTGGAGGGCAAAAGTATTGGGCCGAAAGTACAGCTCGTACGAGGCCCGGCCCGGCCCGTGTTATAACAGCGGCCATTGGCGCGAGACGACGGACTCGTGCGCACGGCTCGGCTGGTGCTGGCCATGCCCATTCCCAACCAAACCCTGAACAAAAAGCCGCTCCGACCGCGCGCGCCCGGCCCGACTCCACTAGGGTTTTATCTCTCCCGCCGCCGCCTCGACGCTCCTGTGCCGCCGGCAACGAGCCCGAAGAAGCCTCGCGAAGACATGGCGGGGAAGAAGCGCAAGTCCGGGTCCGAGAAGCCGGCGAAGCACCGCCTCCCGCTGGGAGCCGATGCCGACGCGGTTGCCGAGGCCTCGAAGCGCCGCCGCTCGGGCGCCGCCAAGCAGCACCAGGCGGACGAGGAGGCGTCCATCCCGCCCTCCCTCAGCGCCAAGATCCTCCGCGAGGCGCGCAAGCAGCAGCAGGAGGAGATGCGCGCCGACGACTCCAGCGACGAGCAGCGGCCCTCTGCTGCCGAGGCGGCCGCGGGGCCGTCCACGTCGTCCTCGTTCCCCGTCCCCGCCGCGGATGGCGAGGAGGAGGAGGACGACGACGTCGACGAGTTCGACGGGTTTGACGCGCAGACCGAGTACGACGGCGGCGAGGTGCCTTTCCTACCTACCTGCAAGACTAAGAATGTTCGGTTAATTTATTGCCGTTGCTGAGCTTGTGCTGAGATGCGAATTTGCTGGCCTTGTGGCGTTGGTAGGTGGAGATCAACGAGGAGGATGAGAGGGCCCTTGCTGCCTTCATGTCAAAGGACAAAGCTGCCGAGCGCACCCTTGGTGATATCATCCTCCAGAAGATCATGGAGAAGGACGCCGAGGTTGCAACTGGTGCGTATGCTTTTTTTAACTGTTATCCCGTAATTGGAATCGCAGTCCGTTCGCCAAACCATGAGCTATTTTGAAATAGCCTTAACTGCAATTTTGGTATGAATCAAGTTAAATGTGCTAATTTTGGTATGAGTCAAGTTAAATGTGCTGGTGAATGCCAATGGACAGCAATTGTTGGTCGGACAATTCCTGATTGCTGTATTTACTTGAACAGAAGGACGACCTCGTGTAAAATTGGACAACAGCATTATTGAGCTTTATAAAGAGTATGGGACTTTCCTCTTTCTTACTTTCCGTAATGTGAAGAAGCATTGCATATTTCTATGCAGTACTGAATTTTTCATTTGTAGGGTTGGGAAGTTCTTAAGCCGGTACACGAGTGGGAAAATTCCGAAAGCCTTCAAGCGCATACCATCGCTGGAGTGCTGGGCAGATGTTGTGCAGCTAACGGAGCCAGAGAATTGGTCTCCTAATGCCGTGTATCAAGCAACTCGCCTCTTCTCTTCGAACATGAACACAAAGAACGCTGAGCGGTTCTATGAAGCCATTTTGCTACCTCGTGTTCGTAATGACATAAGGAAGAACAAGAGGCTGCATTTTGCACTCTACCAGTCGCTGAAAAAGGCCCTTTATAAGCCTGCGGCATTTAACAAGGGAATTTTGCTGCCACTCTGTCGGGTAATTGTTCTCTTCAGAGATCAGCATTTATTTGAACATAGGGCCTATCCGTTTCCTTTAATATCTCAAATGTTTATTCTGATGGTGAATTGTTGCATCTCTTTTATGGTTACATAATGTAGTTAATATTCTTGCAAATAGCATTTCCTGATGATCTGTTATGGAAAGGAGTTAGATCGTTTTGAAAGATTCAAAGATAGATTGATAACTGTTTCTTCTAACCACATATTATGTTTTTGATTGAGGCACCTTATCTGTCCATTTTTCCTGTCGTCATATTTTAGTCTTGACGCACAGATGGTACATAGCTTTCCCCTTTCCTTGTCAACTTCCGAGCTTATCCTAATTGCAGGAAAGGAATTGCACCCTCCGTGAAGCAGTGATTATTGGGAGTATTATCCAGAAAGTCTCCATTCCATTTCTCCATGCAAGGTCAGTTGAATATTAATAGGATTCATTTTCAAGATAATTGTGAGTTAGTGTCTTATCTTCTATTGTGCATTTCGATGCAGTGTAGCTCTAGTAAAACTAGCAGAGATGGAGTACTGTGGCACTACAAGGTGAGTGAGCCACAACCAACTTCTTCTATTCTCTCTGCATTGTTTATTAATATTACTGCATCCTTTTGTCCAGAGATTGTTTTGCTAAACATGCAAACTTTTCATCAGAAAATATTTAAATATCAGTTATCTATGATGAAATTTTTGTTTAGCTACCCACATAATGTGTTGACATAGCATCTGACATCTTTATTACAGCTTTTAAAATGTGTATGATGCAAAAAGTTCACAGTAGTTCTAGTCGTATGTATATACTGTATTAGTTCTTGTCACCTTGAGAATGCTGTAACCTAATCTCTCTTGCAGTTACTTCATCAAGCTATTTCTAGACAAGAAATATGCTTTGCCGTACCGCGCGCTTGATGCAGTGCTTGCTCACTTCATGCGTTTTCTTAATGATGAGAGGACCATGCCTGTTATATGGCATCAATCACTGCTTGCATTCGTGGAAAGGTTAGTGATGGATGTGTAGACTTTGAAGCATGATTTCTTTGATTTGAACTTTGAAGCACATAAACCTTTTATTTGTAACATGCTGCGAAATCACTTTCATACTTCAAATATGAAAAGTTCTCTTTGAATTCTCTGTTCCATCAGTCTTTGTATTCTTTGGAACAAAGTAGTCGCCTCGAAATCTTGTTGAAAGTGTGGTTATATGGTTTGAACATGTTCTTTATTGGGCGAGGCCCAAGCCTCATAGTTGCAGTTATGTTCATGGCTGGATTGATTGCCGGTGTTCATTTACCAAGTGTCTGTGCTCACTCTTTCACTGCTTTAGTCATGTATTTTACACTAAAAATTTCATGGCAGATACAAGAATGAGTTAGAGAAAAAGGATAAGGAGAACCTTGCACGTTTGTTGGATCACCAGAAACACTATTTGGTATGCCACTTTACATACTCATGAATATCAAAGCACCATTTACTGGATTTTCTTGGTTAACTGACATAGTGACATGAGCTAATGCTTGAAACATGAACCCCCTCTCTAAACAGGTTACTCCAGAAATTCGAAGGGAACTTCGAGGGAGCTGCAACAGGGGTGAAAAAGATATGAATTTGCAGACTTATATCCTTGCAGTGCAGCTTGTTACATTCTTTAGCTTGCATACATATACCATGTTAGCTGAACAAAAAAAATGTTTCAATGATTGCAATTGGAATTTTGATTCCAGTCTGGTTATTTCCTTAACATGTTTTCTTACTGTCACCTATCTCCGTCATTACCAAGCCTATCGAGGAAGACAAGTGGGACGTACCACAAGTGCCAATGGAGGAAGATTAGCCATATTCTCCAGTGTCAATTTTTACACTTAAATGATTTTTGGGGCAAACTTCTAAAGATATTGCTGTGATTTTTTGGTCATAAACTTGTAGTGCCAATATTATAAAATGGGTACCCAGTAGATAGGGCCCCAATGTTCTGGGAAGGTATTTTGCAATCAGAATGCGATTCACACAGTAGTTTGTTTTGATTGGAACTTGGAACCTGAAGATCAGTTGGCGCATTTCAAGGGGTCATTCAGCATGGATATGTGGTATACTGCCTTTCTCAGAGGTGGATAAGAAATAGTTGGGTTTTTTTGATCCTGGTATTTTGTAACCGTGATAGAACTAAATTATGTCGTACTTGAACCAGAAATGGAAATGAATGATCACGAGTTCGTTTGATTTGTTTAGGGTGTTTGTTGCTTGCATAATCCCCTATCTGGACCTCTGTATTACAATTTGTCTCTATTTAGGCTAATCTCAATGAGAGTTTTATGAATATTGAATATGCTGACATGACAATGTATCTAAAAGTTTTATGGTGATGAAAATCTTATGCACCGTCTCTAATATATAGAATGTTGGAAGATGAGCTATGAAATTCTCATTGAGATTGGACTTAGTTACCCACACAGACTGTAGATTAGCATTGTTCTCAAGGAATGATATTAAATCTTATTTATTTATTTATTTATTTATTTATTTATTTATTTATTTATTTATTTATTATCTAGTATGTTCTATGGATTCAATCTATATGTTTTAAACAAAAAAATTATAGATTTGGATCATGGGATTTTTTTTTCTTTCAATATGTATTTTTTTTTACTAGTAATACAAATTGGTATTTATCCAAATTTGTTCTCTCGCTATCCATTGATAGGATAGAGGTTCTATTATCCAATTATGATATTAAATATGATTTTTTAAACTAGTTCCCTTTATATCCCATAGCGAAAAAAAAATAAAAAGTTAAGTTCAAGAAAAAGTTCAAAAAAAAGGAAAAAAAGTAGAAAAAGTCAAACTAATATATCTCAATTTTTTAGAACTTTAGACGTCTTTTCAAAGGTTCTCAAATCAAACAAAAAGAAAAGACTTTATAAAATGAAGATGTCTATGTTATATATAATTATTGGATGGTAATGTAAATGAATCATAACTAGTTAAACCTATTTCCTGACATAGTGATATCAATAAAACAGATCCAAACTATAAGAAATTTATCGAAGCTACAATACAAGTTGCGGAATCTATACCGCTCAGAGCAACCTTTCTGCATCCCACAATTCGATCAAACCATAAGCATAGAGCTATCCTCCGCATTCAACCAATCTTGAGCCAACTCAGCACCCTCCTACATCTGCTTTTTATTTTTATGATTTTTTGGATAATTTTTAACAAATATTTGTAGTCTTATTTACATTCCTATAAACTTCAGCTTAGTCTAGTTTAGCATCACCACATCAGCAAAATCATCATTAAACAACCCCAAGTTACAAAAACAAATGGTTTTAAAAGTAAAAAATGAAAAAAAAATGTATTGTAATGAAGGAGAAAAACGGATGACCACAGTAAAAATGGACTTCAGAAAACAGTTTAGCGACCCATGCATTTTTAGATGGAAGAGGAAAATTAGAGAGGTAAGTCAATCTTTTTTTTCCTATAGAAAGAAAGAAGTTTTGGGCCCAACTTTAATTGCATTTGGGCCCTATACCCATATCCCATAGGAAAAAGTTTCTTTTTTCCTTTCCAAACTAAAAAAAATGTTGTAGTGCAAGCTTCATCCTTGAGCTTTAAAATGGGACAAACTATATCTCCCTCTACGCTTAAAAAACAGTAGCATTATCCTACCCCAGTTCACAAGAGTTTTTAGATGGTTTGTAAAAATATCTATAAGGCTTTAAAAATTTTGAGAAAAAACTTGGAGATAGATTGCCACATAAGAAATCCATATGAAACATTTGGCGTTCGTGAAAATATTTCTAGAAGCTATCAAAAATTGAATTTAGCTCTAGAAAAATGCAAAACTTATCTAAGAAAATTTGTCTAATTTGTCTTTTGAAAAGTTTTCACAGTAAAAATAAGAAATGCATGGTGGAAAAGGTCGCAAAGTTCATCTTCAACACTGGACCTCAGCCCCTTCTACACAACAAAACTATGGTGAAAAACTAGAAACTTTATGTTCGTACGATTAGAATCAGCAGCGGAAAGAGTCTTCCATCGAGAGGGAGGGCGAGGAATGAAGAGCCATAGTTCATACGACCACCACCTTCCTCACGCCATTAGCGTACTTCATTGAGAGGTATGTACTGCTGGATAGTACCAATACCCTACAAAGGGTTTTTAAAAATGGGTTTCAACGTGGCTTCTAAAAAATATCTTTAAGCATTTAAAATTTCTGTTGAAAACATGGAGATAGAAAATCCATATAAAACATTTGGAGTTCATGATAATATTTCAAGAAGATTTCAAAAATTGAATTTAACTCTAGAAAAATGTAAAGCTTATCTAAGAAAATCTTTTTCTAGAATATTCTAATCACACCTGAATGTATTTTGAAAACTTTCCATAGCGAAAATATTGCATCTAATATATTTGTTGTAAAGATTTTTTAAAACACTTCTAAACATTGACTAAAACTTCTTGGGATTTTTTCATACTTTTTTGTATATTTTCCATTTTATCAAAACTAAATCTATTTTTAGAAGCTTAGAAACATTTACATGGGCTCGCAATATTTTTTGTGTTTCTCATGTCCCAATCTATTCCTGTAATGTCTCTAGGAACTTTTAGAAGCTCGGAGATAATTTTGGCGCTTTAAAAACCTCTGATGGGTTTACCAGAATTTTTAAAATTTAAAACATAAAACTACCTTGAAAATCACATGTAACCGAAATAGGGAGCTAACTTAAATAGTTCTGCCATTTGAGCGAGGCGTTTATCCAACTTTTGAGTTTGAGGAACCTTAAACTCCAGCGGTATTTAGTAAAACAGGAGCGTGCTAACCTATAAGATTTGTGTCAGAGTGATTCTATAGTCAGCATTTTGTTCAGCTTGTACTATAGATTTTCGTCGTGCAAGAGTCGTCTATTAAGGAAATGATCGGACACGGGCGTCCGTCCGGACGGACCGCTCGCTCGCGGCGCGGCCCCGTTATTAACCCAAACAAGGTCAGAACACATATAGCTCTATGAGACCCGTTTCGCACCTGCCTGTGCCAGTTTTTTTAATATAGAAAAGTGCTGGTCTAGTTATAACTGAGTGCATAGACACAACTTTGCTAACATAACACTAGTATGTACATGTACATATAGATGGCACGTGAATATGTGACATACATGTATACTAGAAGAGAATATAATCAACATGCATGGAGAGATATGATGTACTGAACGACCAGCTAGTGCAACTTATAACGACCGTCTATACTTACATGTATGTGCACAAAAATGCCTTTGATTTAAAAATAATTATAAACCATAAATATAAGTTAACATGATCAACATAAATAACAATCATTTTCGTATGGGCCTCAATATGTTATTTGTACGGTAATGATTCTATTAAGACAACCGTCATCAACTCACGCGCCATTCCGCTCGCACTCTCCCCGTGCCCGTGACCCCTCCGCTCTACCACGCCCACTCCGCCCACACTCTCCCCCACCCCTCCGCACCGCAATGCCATTCTCCGGGCCTCTACTTGCGCTCTCGGGACGGACGCCACACCCGCGCGATAGCTCGTTGTTGTTCCATCCGGCTACGCTCTCTGCCTCCTTCCCTTCACAGAGACGAGGATGACCTTGATGGCTCTGACGAGGCAGGTCGGTCCTTCTCTGGTTTTGAGCCCTCCCCTACTCCTCCTCTGAATCTGAGCGCTCCTCCTTTTTTTCTCTAGATCTGAAGGATACGGTGGTGGCTAGGGTTCTAGTGAGCTCTATGGTCCTATTCCCTCCTCCCTGCAGCGAGCTCAAAGGTGATGGGCTTGGGGCTGTTTGTATATTTTTTTTTGTTGCTCATGTTGCAATGGGTTTTTTAGAATATTGCAATAGATGATTTTGGAATGTTGCAATGGGAGTTCGGGATCATTGTGACAGATATTTGTACAATATTGCAGTACTACTATTTGAGATGTTGGAGTATATAATTTTTTATGTTGCAGCACATAACTTTCGATGTTGCAGTACATATTTTTTCAATGTTGTAGTATATGTTTTTCGATGTTGCACTACATATTTTTGTGATGTTGCAATACATAATTTTCGATATTGCAGTACAAAAATTTTGTTGTTGCAGTACATGTTTTTCGATGTTCTACTATATATTTTTGTGATGTTGCGGTACATAGTTTTCGATATTGCAGTATAAAAATTTTGTTGTTGCAATATATGTTTTTTGATGTTCTAGTATATATTTTTGTGATGTTGCATTATATAATTTTTGATGTTGCAGTATATAATTTTTGATGTTGCAGTACATAATTTTTGTTGTTGTAGTACATGTTTTTTTATGTTGCACTATATATTTTTGCAGTGTTGTAGTATTTAGGCCTTGTTTAGTTGGCAAAAACTTTGGTTTTTGGCTACTGTAGCATTTTTGTTTTTATTTGACAAACATTGTCCAATCATGGAGTAACTAGGCTCAAAAGATTCATCTCACAAATTACAGGTAAACTGTGCAATTAATTTTATTTTTATCTATATTTAATGCTCCATGCATGCGACCAAACATTCGATGTGACGTGGAATCTTAAAAATTTTTGCGAACTAAACAAGGCCTTATATTCCGATGTTGCACTAAATAGTTTTTCCATATGTTTGTGATATTCCAAGTGTTTTATCTGGTTTAGACGTATGTTTCAGCAAATACTTCATGTTACAAGTGTGAGTAGTAGTACAAAGTGGGCATAGGTCCCTGCAGGCATAGAGGCGTGGGAAGTGGAGTGGACACGCGCGATAACAGGAGCATGCATACTTTAGCAGCAAGCGAGACCGGCCAGTGGGCACGGCAGCAACAGGAGCAGCAATGCACGGGCAAGTGTGGCAACAACAGTGTGTGAGCAAGTGTGTGGTAGCAGCTCGGCTAGGCACAGCAACGCATGACCAGACGGGCAGAAGCTGCATGCAACCGTGATCAGGTGCGGGCAGAGTCTGGCAGTCCACTGCCCACGAACATAATGTACAAAATAATAAAGGGAGTTGTGGGGACCAGCGACTAACAAAACAAATTTAAGTAATCAGGGGGCGGGCAGCGAATAGGCGCCGGCGTCCGGACGCGTCTCACGCGCCGGACGTCCGGGCACGAGGAAAGCCGTTAATCTATACCTTTCCGGCCACAATTACACATGAGCATTTTGCGGGCTAGGTTTGGGCCGGGCCAAAAAAAACCTAGCTATTTTAGACAAAAAAAATTCCATCCATAACCATCCTGCTGGGCAAGTCAGGCCTAATTTTCTGGGCAAGACTTTACGGTGCAAAATAGCTAAAATCAGTATTTTGGGTCAAGAAAAAAAATATCAACAGTGAGATCTGTAACCAAGCCCTGTCCATTGGGCAGGCCAAAACCATCGGGCTTAGGCTAGGCCCACAGACTGGGCCAGCCTCAATTTGCTCAGGTCTAACCACGGTAAGCAGGTGAAATGAAAATTTTTCTGTCAATGCCATTGCTAGGTGTTGTCACCCAAACATGATTGAACCGAAAGATAATTCAGTATCGTGAGGCTATGAAATATGTCATGCATGGCATGGAGTAGAAACTCTGACTCCATTACTTGTGTACATTACATTGTCGCATTCCTCATCAGGCCATCAAACCTTCAGCCAGGCCATCACCTCTCACGGCCAGTGCAGTAAATCTTCACCCTAAGCTAGATAAATTTCTCGCGTGTTTCCCAGAGAGAAATTAGGTCGAGTAGGAATACAACATGCAGAAGCACATCGGCTTTACAAAATTTGAGGCACGTCAACACTCAGGCCCTGTTTGGTTCCCCTTGTTAAATTTTAGCGAGCTAAACTTTAGTCACTTTAGTAGCTAAAGTTCTAAACACATTGACTAAAAGGAGCTAAAATAGAGCTAAAATAGTTTAGTTCCATTAGTCACCCAAGAGTAGCTAAAATAATTTTAGCTAGCTAAAATTTAGTAAGAGGAACCAAACGGGGCCTCAATCTAGGCCGATGTGCATGGCACATCTTCAGTACAATCTGGACTCTTAGTTCGTTTCACATCAGGTTCAGGAGCTGGCGGCTTGGACGGCCTATTGGGCTTGATCTCTTCGACCTTCTCCGTTGGGACATCAAACTACAGCGCAACAACATAATATGACTAGTTGGATTCCTCATGGATAGTGGAAAACATAATGATCGATATAGAAGCCAAGATGCAGCACGCATAAAAGATATGATGCTTTTGAATATTAGACATACCCTGTATCCACAGCCAGACACACAAGCATTGAAGCATTCCTACATGGAAAACTGAATTCGTCAAAAACTACATTGAATAACTGAAGCTTATCCGTATGTCACAAACCATATGCAAACAATAATTTACAAAACAAAATTTATTAGTATTCCCTTAACAGATCTCAACAGCTATGGTTGTTGTGAATCGATGCCAGAAAAGTTTAATACCAAAACTTTGGGAATTCACAAGCACTCTATATTTCTCCAAGATTTATATTAACTTGTGTTACCTGTTGTCACAAAATTATCAATAAATCGACATATAATCGTTAACATAGGCAAAAACTGATATTTACATACCACTCAAATTATTCAACCAACAAATCTACTAGTGAACTCTGGTTTGTGACCGAAATATCAGAATTAACTACATCTACTGGCGCTATGCCTGTAAATATGTTGAAGCATCGCTGCATTTATGCTTTTTAAGAAAGTAATCATTGTTTCATGCTTCAACTCAACATATAAATTTTAAAATGTTGAGCAAATAAAGGATTACATGACCCCAGTCACAAATACCATAGTTATAGCCTTACACGCTTCATACTAAAAAAATGCCACTGGTGCCCTGCTTATGCAGATCAAATAATAAAAGATATGAAAAAAATATATTAGGCTAAGAACAACTCCAAGGAGTGCATAAAGTAGTTGAAAATGACATCAATTATCTATTTATTCCTAGCCATGCGCTCCTCTAAACTTGATTCTGTAAGGAGCATGTTCAATATATAACAGCCGGAAAGTTGTAAATGTAGAAGGGCAGCAATAACCAGAATAGATGGTAAATGTTTGGTTTATATAATAACTTGTACAGGATGTAAACGGAACAAACAGTAAAATGAAGGACTCACCAAAGAGTAACTATCCTGCCCTGGAGATCGATCAATATAGGCGCTCCACTGGCGATCTTCTAACACCGGATCTTTGTAGCATATTTCAGTACATTTTCCTATGCCTGAGGAGTTCACAACAAGTAAGTCGCCGTGCGCACTACAAATACAGCGTCAAGAAAACGCAATACCATACTTTTCACAAATACGTACGACTTTACGAGCATACACGTTAGCAGAGGCAGACAGGCACGACACTATGACAGGAGCCAGAGACCTAGTGCTAACAATCAATTCTTAATCGACAGAAAAACTGAAAAACTGAACGAGCTACTCTGAAATCAAGCAATTTAGCTCCAGGAAGAGCTAAATCCAGGGGATGATACGCAGCAACAGCCATTCGTTCGGCTTCCACATCAAGTATACTCACACTCGTCCCAGGTGTCGCCGTCCGCGTTGCACCCCTTCTTGCAGAACACCCTCCCTGTAAATAATAAAACCCAAATGGCAGAAAGGAGAGGAGAAGATAAGACTCGTTAGCTTGGAGTGAAGCAAAGCAACCAAATGATTTCGCGGGGGGGCAAGGTGGACCGAGGCACTGACATGGGATCTGCACGAGGCTCGCGTACTTCTTGGTGCAGCAGCTGCCGCACGGCGGCGTCCAGTCGCCGGAGAACATCCTGGCCTGCCTCCGGCGCCAATACCTCCCGCGTCTCGCACGGACACGGATCGGTAGGCGAAGCGAGCGGCAGCGGGACCGCGGCGGCTGCCGAAGGATGCTGGTGCGCGGGCCCCGGTAAAGGGGGAGGCGAGGGGGCAGGGGTCCAGGAAATGGAGGTGGAGAGGGAGCGGCGGCGGCGGCGCGTTGTTCGGTTGCTATGGTCTGTACGCTGGTCGGTGGTGCGGAGCAAATTGGGGAGGGATTTTATTGTAGATAGATAAAACAATAAATGGAAATGGAAAAGAAAAAGGGTTACCGCACGCAGCTTACCTCGGAGCTCGGATGGTTAGATTCTGGTGACGATTGCATCTGTCAATCCATCCATATTAAAGCCCCCGAGTTGACTGCTTGTTTCTTTTTTTTTTTTGATAAAGTGACTGGTTGTTTATCTTGTGTTGAATTAATTTTAGAATTTTAAATATTGTATTTTCAGTAGTATAAGGTACATGCTTGTCGACGGCAAGATATGTCTATAATAGTATCACCATCTCAAGATTTGTGGAAGATGTTCACATAATAATTATAATATATCTAAGTTATAAACCTAAAAACTTTTCAAGATTTTCCGTCGTGTCGAATTTTGCGGCACATATATGATACATTAAATATAAATAAAAAAATAACTAATTATACAGCTTGCCTATAATTTGCGAGACGAATCTTTTTTAGTCTAGTTAGTCTATAGTTGAACAATAATTGCTAAATAAAAACGAAAATACTACAGTACTTAAAAACTTTTTTATCTCCTCAACTAAACAAGATCTTATTAGAAGAAAAATAAGTTTCGTGTAGTTTCTTTAGCGGAAGTAGGCCAAAAACAATACAATTTACGACACTGTATGTTTACTCGAATTATGGTGGTAGTTACATATGCGTCAACGCAAAATGAAGTGCATTGTGTAGCATAGTGAGTTAAGCTTTGGAAGTGGAAGGGATATTAAACACAGTTGAGGCCAGTCTCAATGCGATTTTATTAGAGTTTTATGAGTATTAAATATACTGATGCGGTACCATATTCATGAAGTGAGAGATCATAAGAGTTTCATGGGACCAGAGAGAGTTTCATTCCTATAAAACTCTTCTGCACAGTTTCCAAAATAAAAAAAAAATTAGAAACTGGGATATGAAACTCCCCATTGAGACTAGCCTTATGATACCTATTCATTAATTCTGTTTAGATTTAGAAGACATAAGGCATGTTTGTCCATATGTCATTAGGTAGTGAACATACTGCGGGCTAGAGATTTAAACATCATGTGATACAATTAGCAAGTTTGTGGTGTCAAAAATTATATTTGAAAGTATCTGAACCTCGATGAGAATGATGAAGAAATACAAAGGCCCAAAGGAAAGTTACTTAAGCTAATACTTATGCATTTTGCATCATTCATATATCACGTATTATTGTATTTGTATAGGCTATAACTCATCATGTATGCATCAAACAATCACATGTTTGAACTTTTAGCATATGAGGTGTGAAAAAAGTTTTTTGTCTGAATCTTAGTTCTTTTTAAATCAAGTGGAAGCAATAGTTTCGGATGCAGGAGAGATTTTTTTTATCTCAGTAGAGAAATTCTTTTACCAAGCAAAAGATAGAGAAAACTGAAAAAGAACCTATTTTCCTTCAAGTCGCCACCTTAAATAATTAGCTTCAACTAAATAATTTTAGACCCTTTTAGGCCTTGTTTATAGTTGGAGAGGAGAAAAATTTTAGGTGTCACTTCCGTAGAGTGTTGAAAGAGATGTTTGGATACTAAGGCCTTGTTTAGTTCTGAAAAAAATTCGGATTTCGCTACTGTATCATTTTCGTTTTTATTTGATAAATATTGTCCAATCATGAACTAACTAGGATCAAAAGATTCGACTCGCGATTTACAGACAAATTATGTAATTAGTTTTTTTGTCTATATTTAATGCTTCATACATGTGCCGCAAGATTCGATGTGACGAAAAATCTTGAAAACTTTTTGGATTTCGGAGTGAACTAAACAAGGCCTAATAAAAAAACTAATTATATAACTTGGCTGGAAACTGCAAGACGAATTTATTAAGCCTAATTAATCTATCATTAGCACATGTAGGCTGTAGCACTTAACGCTAATTATGGACTAACTAGGCTTAAAAGATTCATCTCATGATTTCTAAGTAAACTGTGTAATTAGTTTATTTTTTATCAATATTTAATACTTCATCCATGCATCCAAACATTTGATATAATGGGTGAAAACTTTTTGAGTTGGGAACTAAACAAGGCCTTAGCATACTTGTATAGTCTTAGGGGGTGTTTGGGACTACTTCACGAACTCTGCTCCACAAACTTCACTATGGAGTAGGGCCTTGTTTAGATCCAGAAACTTTTTGGATTTTGACACTATAGCATTTTCATTTTTATTTGACAAACATTGTCCAATCATGGAGCAACTAGGCTTAAAAGATCCCTCTCGTGATGTACATGTAAACTGTGCAATTAGTTATCTTTTTTATCTATATTTAATGTTCTATGCATGTGTTACAAGATTCGATGTGATGAGAAATCTTGTAAAGTTTTGGGTTTTTGGGTGCATCTAAACAAGGCTTAGCTCCACAAAAAACTGGAGTCACAACTCCACCTTTTTTTCTCGAACTGAGTGCGTGGAGCTGAAACCGTTTAGCTAAAAAACATAGAGCGAAGCTGCAAAACGTGGAGCAGAGCAGCCTCAAACATCCTATGAGCTAAATTTTATATATATCATGAGATCCATACATATGCATGCATCCCTTGTGTTTATATGTGTGTCTCCTTAAGATGCCAAACAAATGAAAAATAAGTACCGACCGCATAGCGTGTCACTTATCTAATTTCAAGGCTACTTTTTCATTGAGCAATCTTTAATGCAAAGATGCCGCATGCATGTTCAAACTACATACAAAAGTACAGTTTGGGACTAGGTGTTGCATGTAGACACGGAGGAGCGCGTGGCGTATATAATACAAGTAGTCTTTTGTGTCACAAGAATCTCTATATATTTTATATCGTGACGTGTGTAGTGCGAAACGTGTAATAATATATATGGTACTTATATAAAAAGAAAACTGCTCTATTTTAATCATCATGTGCTTCTATGCACCATGAGTTTTCATTTGGATTCTAGAGAGCTAAAAATTAGTTGTAAATTTTAGATACAAAATAGAAGAACTAAATATGGGTTAACCATAAAATAAGAGTTAGTGCGTACTATAATTAACTGATTATTGCAAGACTGTATTCAACTGATGACCCATACAGGCACCTAAACTCAAAATGTTTAGCAGTAGACCCAAAATCAGTCTCCAACAGGAGACTATATTTTAGGTTATCTAAGAGACAAAACTCAAATATAAATATTCTCTTTTTCTAAAACTCATTTGTAGAAAGAAATTTTCTTTTGGGTCCTGTTGTTGAAGAAGATATCGAATGAGTATTGAACTTTTGCATGTAGCACTACCTAATAAATATTAAATGCATCTTATATTTTAGATGTTGTTGGATATAGTCTAAGACAGACTATTTTGTTTAGCCCTAGCTACCATCAAAGCACCTCTGTATTGACATACACTAGCTAGGCAGTACTACGCTCCAAGCACAGCTTGTGTTGTGTTGTGTTGTGTTGTGCGAGACGTGACAGTGCACGTGGAATCTGGCGCGACGTGAATGTGTATCCATGGAAAAAATAAAAGCAAGTGGCGCAGCGCAGCACGTAATCCAAGCTTCCGTTTTCCTCCCTCCGTCACGAATCAACGTACATCACGGTTTTAATTTTACTGATGGTAGAGCTATTCCCTATTCTAAATATTCTAAATTTTTTGAAAGTTAAAACATCTTGACTAAATTTATATAATAAGATAATAACATTTATAATATTATTAAATATTATTAGTTTCTTCATTAATTATATTTTTATATTATATTTATTTAATTTTATAAATATTTATAATTATTTTTATTAAATTCGAGATGCTTTGACAGAATGATTGGATGGAGGGAGTAGCGTTTTGGTCTGGTGGGAAAAAGTTGTGGCTGTAATGTATTCTTAATCTCATGCACGTCGAGTGGCCGAGTGGGTGAGTGCAATCTTGAACAAGCGCCGGTTGGGAGCGGGAGCAGCCAATGGCGACCCTCCGAAATCGAAAGCCGCGTCACACTCTGGCCTTGTTTAGATTTAGTTTTTTTTATTTTGATAATATAGTATTTTTGTTTTTATTCGATAAATATAGTCCAATAATAGAGTATCTAGGTTTAAAAGATTTATCTCACGATTTACAAATAAATTGTGCAATTAATTTTTATTTTTATCTAAATTTAATGTTTCATGCATTTGCCGCAAAATTTAATACGATGAGGAATCTTAAAAAAAATTAATTTTTGAGTGGACTGAGGTCTTGTTTAGTTCACAAAATTTTTCAAGATTCCCCGTCACATCGAATCTTGCGGCACATGCATGGAACATTAAATATACATAAAAACAAAAATTATTTACACAGTTTATCGGTAAATCGCGAGATGAATTTTTTAAGTCTAGTTACTCTATAATTAGACAATATTTATCAAATAAAAACGAAATTGCTCCAATACTTTTTTTTTCACAAGTTTTTGGGAACTGAACAAGCTGAGTCACTCACCACTCACACGTCCCCAACCGCCCCGCACGGACTAAACAAAGAATCTCCAATTTATTGCTCCAAAGAAAAAAAAAACAAGAATCTCGAACTTCCGA
Source organism: Sorghum bicolor (assembly GCF_000003195.3). Classification (NCBI taxonomy): domain Eukaryota; kingdom Viridiplantae; phylum Streptophyta; class Magnoliopsida; order Poales; family Poaceae; genus Sorghum; species Sorghum bicolor. The sequence continues at coordinate 60,244,042 of NC_012875.2, forward strand.
TTTTCCCAAAAGTCCCCAGAGATCCCCAAAGGTTCAAGCCACTTGGATGGCGACCCCACATGCCACAACGTGACAGGACTAGCCTGGCCCACAGGGCCGCGCACCGCGCGCCCGGTCCAGTGGAACACGCCACGGTACGTCCCACCGACATCCCGGGCCCGCATGAATCCCCGAGCCCACGGGTTGGGTGCTCCGGATCCACGCGACCACTGGGTGCCCCCCACGCTTCCGCGGTCCAGCTCAGCAGCGAGCGAGCGCAGGAGCCGCCAAGCCACTAGACTAGCCGAGCGCAGGATCCCACGGGATCCCACTTCACTTCCCACGGGCAGAAAGGGACGCAACTCGACTGCGAGGGACAGACAAGGGGAGGCGCAGGGCAGGGCAAACCATGGTGGCGTCGGCCAAGGGACGGCTCGTGTCCGTGCTCGCGGTGGCGGCGGCGCTCGCGGCCGTGCTCCTCTACCGCGCCCCCTTCTCCAAGGTCCCCGGGATTATGTTCCCTCTCGACAGCGATTTTTGTTTTTCGTTCCATGTGTCTCTTCTCTGTTCCATCTCGTATCGAATCTGTGGCGGCGGCGGCGGCATGATAGCTGAACTCCTGTTGCTGCAGAGCTTGGGCGGCGAAGGGTGCAGCCTCCTCCCGCACGACCACTTCTGGGTCGCCAGCGACCGCGTCGTCACGCTCGGCCGCGTCGGCCCCGCCGCAGGTACGTACGTGCGGCCGCCGTTCCATTCCATGCCGTCTGACAACCTCGCCATCGCTGTTCGACGCTGCCTGCCACTGGGCGCTGCGGTTGCAAGTGGAAGCATATTGGGTTGAGAGTTGAGGCTTGGAGCTTTCTGATGCCGATGGTTAATTGGTGCCTGCAGTGGAGGTCAAAGGAGGGCTCATCAACGCCATCGCGGTCGGGGACTACCGGAGCTTCGTGCTCCGCCGTCCTCTCCTGGACTACGGGGACGCCGTCATCATGCCCGGCCTCATCGACGTGTAAGCATCTCATCTCATACAGTCACACTTAGACTTAATACTACTATATTAACCTGCCTAACTGAATACTGAGATCAACTGATGGAGGGAGATTAGGCACGGCCAAAATGGTGTTGTAAACACTAAACAGCGATGCTTGCTCTAACTCTTCCAGTTTTAATTTCTTTTTACCCACTGTTTGATCGATGGTTCTCTGATAATACTTTCTTCAGGCATGCCCATCTCGACGAGCCTGGACGTGCCGAGTGGGAGGGCTTCTCTACTGGTACAAGAGCAGCTGCGGCAGGTGCAAATTCACTTCAGCCTGCTACTAACTGGTTACACCTACTTACCACTAGTCCACTATAGACTATAGTATAGTTATGGCAGTGGTTCTCTTGCACCTGTATGTACACCCTTATGGAGCATGGGCATGGCCTCAGGCTCTCTCAGTCAAGAGCAAGCACAGTGAATGAAAAGTTTCTCTTTAACAGCAAGTTTAATTTCTAGGCTTTGTTTAGTTCACCCTAAAAACCAAAAAGTTTTTAAGATTCCCCGTCACATCAAATTTTGCGGCACATGCATGAAACATTAAATATAGACGAAAACAAAAACTAATTACACAGCTGTAAATTGCGAGACGAATCTTTTGATCCTAGTTAGTCGATGATTCGACAATATTTGCCACAAACAAACGAAAGTGCTACAGTAGCAAAACCCAAAAAGTTTTCACATCTAAACAAGGCCCTATTATAAATCGTGTGGACCATTTTTGTTTCACACAGGCGGGATAACGACGTTGGTGGATATGCCACTCAACAGCTTCCCGTCGACAGTCTCTGAAGAAACTCTCAAACTGAAGGTCAGGTTTCTCTGTCAGTCGCAAGTACCATAAACTGTTGCTACCCGCTTCATGTCAGTGACTGACACCGCCATTACATGACTGACTTTCAGCTGGAAGCAGCTCAAGATAAGCTATATGTTGATGTTGGTAAGTTAACTAGCTGAAACACTGAAACCAAAGGCTTTCTTATTTCCGGTTTTCAAAACTGAGACACTGTTTCAGTAAAAAAAAAAACTGAGACACCGTGTCACTGTACAAATCTGACTCCTGTGGTGTGCTACTCTTGTACAGGGTTCTGGGGAGGACTTGTGCCAGAGAACGCCTTCAACCCAAGTGCTTTGGAGGGCCTCCTAAATGCAGGCGTTTTAGGACTCAAGGTTCGTTTCTCAGCTTGCAGATAGTGGGATAGCACTGAAACTTCAACATGTTGTGACCTCTAAGCACTTGTTTTTCAGTCTCTGTTCCTTGTTCCTTGTTTTCACAAGGAAGGTAAGCATGTATAATAGAACATTAGGACAATAGTAGTACCAGGGAGCAGAGCAAGTCCATTGTTTGGAGGTTCTTCCTAATTAGGGGTTGGACCATGCTCCTTTTCCTCCTTTTAACCAGCAGATATACTCACAAACTGATTGCCTCTCGCTTTCATTTCGTGGTTCTAGTCTTTTATGTGCCCCTCAGGCATCAACGACTTCCCCATGACAAATTCAACTCATATTGAGGTATGCTGCATTATTTCCTTATTTTAGATTGATTTTTTTCTCATGGAATCTCTGACGAATTTCCCTTAATTTTTAACACTGTAGGAAGGATTGGTTACACTGGCAAAATACAAGAGACCTTTACTTATCCATGCAGAACGTATACCTGAGGCTGAGGATGATGATATGCGAGAGGATGAACTAGATCCTCGATCCTATATGACGTATCTAAAGTCTAGACCACCATCATGGTAATTCTTGCCCTTATGCTGCAAGGAATTGAATGCTAGTCTCTATCTTAGGTGCTGGGCTTCTTATCTTGATTTTTATGGGATCCTAGAGTACATATCTATATCTATACCTACTACTAAATTGTGAAAATTTCAGTCTGCCAAAAAAAATTCTTCTGCCTCTAGAGTCCGCCTTCGCGAGAGATTCCGCTTGCACAAGGCGGGGAACCGGAGTGCGTGCACGTGGTGTATGGACTTGAGGGCGTTTTCTGAGTGGGAGGGGATGCGAGTCCGCGATGAAGAGGAGGTGGCGGTGTACCGTGTTTTGGTGGACGCAAGGCTCGGGCTTCCGGGCTCCTGGCGTGAGGCATGGTGTGGAGCCCACCCTGTTGCTGCTCTGACACCTGGAGCGCGAACCTATAGGCTACAGCCCTCTACCCGTCCAATCAGAGATGATATGCGCGGTAGCATGTGTACTGTGTGCACACCGCTTTTATTTTGGTTCCTTGGATTTTGAATCGTGGCGACATATTTAGGACATGTTTGGTTCCTTTGTTAAATTTAACTTTTCTAGAGTTTCCAATGTAAAATCTTCTATACACATCAAAACACATTGAAAACAAGGAAAGTATAAGGGCCTAGGTGCAAAGTATTCCTATTTTTCTTTGCCTAGAAATTTTCTAAGGTTCCCAATATAAAATCTCCTATACATATCAAAGCACATTAAAAAAATTGATAAATGCGTAGTAATTCATAGAAAAAACTAAAAATTATAAAACAAATTTTGTTCAGCTCCACATATGTAGATCCATACAGTAAACAAAAATATCATAAATTTTAATATATTTTTTTCTGGAGATGCTTGCCTATGCTTTTTAGTGTAAAATTGATCAGTTGAAAAATTATAAATGCGTAGTAATTCATACCAAAATCTAAAAATTACAAAATAAATTTTGTTCAGCTACATATATAGATCCATGCAGTAAATAAAAAATATCACAAATTTTAGTATATTTTTTTGCTGGTGATGTTTGTCTATGCTTTTTAGTGTAAAATTGAAATTATAGTTATTTCTGATCTAATTATTATGAAAATTTTATAATAGCCTATTTAATGTGATGCTTGATTTGTGGTAAAAGTTTTAGCACCATTCCTGAATATCTCACTAATTTACTAATTTACCTAAATTTATGCTTGAAGATGCTTCCACTACCTTTGCACGATGATGTCTTATGAACACTTCATAAGCCCATATGTTTATACTCTACATACATTTAACTGATATATCATATTTTATAGAAATTCTAATCTAAATAAAAAAATAAAGCTAGCAACAAACTTCTCATATTTTAATATAATATTAAGCTATATTAAGAGTTAATATTAGAGTAAGATAAGATTTGACTAATTTTTATTTTTGTTATTAAATAAATATATCTCCGAGCTATATATTATTGTAAATATTAACTATCCAATATCAGAGATGTTATGGTTATCAATAAAATAAATTATAGACTTTAAATTTTATAAAAAGAGAAATATAAATAGATATGTAACATTCATTTGATGATTTTCTCCCGTTGCAACGCACGGGCATATTTGCTAGTACCTCAAAAACCTCAAAACGTACTGTTTGAAAAACATGCATAAACAATAGGTGTGAGGAGCTGTAGTGTCAACTGCTGTACAATTTAAACTGTACTAGGATCAGTCGTCAATTGCATATTTGTACAACTTAATATTGTGTACGATAAGTTTTACCATAAGTGACCTCACTTTATAAATTATGCAATATCTTTGAAACCAGGGAGGAATCAGCTATCAGAGATCTACACCGTGCAATGAAGGATACGGAGTCGGGGGGTCGGTCCGAAGGAGCTCATATTCACATTGTTCATCTATCAGATGCAAAAACTTCCTTGGAACTTATGAAGGTTGAATGACATCATATAAAAAATGTTGTGCAACTTTCCATGACTTATCTAAATTTATGTTTTTAAGTTTTAGCGTCCTAAAAGAAACTCAACATCAACGGATGGAAGGGATTTACTGTTAATGAGAATTAGACATTGCTCCTAACATGTGCAACTATTGTTGCGGACATGCTCACACACATGACAGTTTATCTCTAGTTACTTTTTTTTTTTGATCAAAGGTGTTTTTTGTTGGTTTTACTTACTACAACTTTCTTTGCTTGTAGGATGCTAAACGCAGTGGTGCAAGTTTATCAATAGAAACATGCCCTCATTACCTGGCATTTTCATCTGAAGAAGTTCCAGATGGCGATACTCGCTTTAAATGTTCTCCTCCCATACGTGATGACACAAACAGAGAAAATCTTTGGAAAGCTCTACTTGTATGCTGTTTTTGCCACTTTCTATTTTTGAAGTGAACACTTACTATTAATATGCTAACTATTGGTTTATGGCATAATTAATATTAGGATGGACACATAGACATGCTAAGTTCAGACCACTCACCATCAACTCCTGATCTCAAACTAATGGAGGAAGGCAACTTTTTAAGGGCATGGGGAGGCATATCATCATTGCAGGTTAGTTTGTGTACAAAACCATTTGCAAAATCATGTGTGTTTGTTCAAGCTCACTAACTTCAGAAGTTACCAATTGAAGCATTTTTTGTATCTTAATTAAGTTGTAATAAAGAACAATACCTCATAATGGAAGTGGAAGTGTGATGCTAAACTTCTAAAAAGAAAGGTGTTTTGCGGATTCGATGTTTTTGCATTAAATTAATTTGGCATAATTATTTGTAGTTTGTCCTCCCGGTAACATGGTCATATGGGCGAAAGTACGGCATTACTCTGAATCAGCTATCCTCATGGTGGAGCGAAAATCCAGCCAAGCTTGCAGGCCAAAAGAACAAGGTACTTAAAATTATGCACTATACACTATTCAACATGATGGCAATACGTTCAAGTCAGACACCAAAGAATTATGTTCACTTATCATTTTTCATGTATTCTTCAAGAAATATCATGTAGATGAAAAATGCAGCTCATGTGTTAGTACTGAATCATGTAGGGAGCTATTCTACCAGGATACCATGCTGACATAGTAGTATGGAAACCCGAAACTGAGTTCCAACTCGATGACAGCCATGTTATATATCATAAACATCAGGTTTACTTCCTTCTTCAAATGACCCTATAGTAATTCAACTATTTAAAATGCTATATACTCTGATACTTGGCAAATAACAAGTAATTTCGTTATCTTTTTGCAGAATATTTCGGCGTATCTAGGAAAGCAACTTTCTGGTAAGGTCCTGTCAACTTTTGTGAGAGGAAACCTTGTGTTTGCTGAAGACAAGCATGCAAATGTTGCTTGTGGTGTTCCTATCCTCGCTAAGTAACATGCAGGTACAGTGGTGGATATCCTTTTCTAATTAAACATCATACCTTTTCATCACTGCATATACTACGGACATATAAAGAAATTATGCATGTAGAAGTAGCTAGCGTGATAAGACAGTAATATTCGGTGTTTATTCTTTTGTTTCAGGTGGATCCAGAGCTGCCATTGTTGATGATCCGTAGTGTATACAATCGTATGCACCATGTCAATTTGTTGGTTGCTCTTGTATATTTTTTAAACAAACTGCAGAAGCTCTGCCCCTCAATTAAGAGAGGAGTAAAAGAGTTTTATGTACAGGTTATAGATGAACTGCAAGGGAAAACAGAGAAGGCCAACAAGAGTGGCAAATATTAGCAGAAACCCGGGTAGAACACATTAAATGTCATTGTTGTGTAGTAGCAGTCTAAAGGTATTGGCATGCATTTTGCCTTGATCCCCACTTAGACTATTGGTTCGCTCTATTGATATGGAAGAATACAATTTGTCCATTTTCACGTCACTTTCTTAGGTTGCTATTGGTGTTATGGGCATTTGGAGTAGCGTAGAGGTGACGATTCATGGGGAAGACGAGTAGATGGTTGCATCCTCAAAGCTGTGGAAGATTCACTCCGGCACTTTGCTTTATATAGCGAGATAATTTTGTCTCCATGAAACTTTTTTTCGCGAGCATGCGTTTTACTAAGAGGAAGAAGAGATGTTCGTGCACAGCCACAGCCAGAGGTTGCTCGATTGCGAGGAGCAATTGAGCCTAAAAGCAGTTTTCTCTAAAAAAAAGAGCCTAAAACCCAAGGCCACCTACAAGATCACAAGATTGTTAAAGTACCTGTTTGGTTTTTCAGTTAGTTAAAACTATTTTAGCTTTTTTTAGTCAATGTGTTTGAAAGTTTAGCTAAAAGTAACTAAAATTTAGCCAACTAAAATTCAACAAGAGGACTAAACAAGCCCTAAGTTACATGGCAGATAACAAGGGAAACGACCAACCAAAGACCTTAAGCTGTTAAGCACTTAAGCATCAGTTTGGAGCACTACACGACCAACGACGATCAGATGACGATTTCCAGCCGTGACCATGATCCAGGCATTTCCTTCTTCCACCACCTGCAGATTTAGAACAAGCTCCGCCTACCAAGAAAAACTTTAGTGCTGAAATTAAGTCTATTTGCTGATCTGAAAAATTATGGCTATAAATATTATTCGCTAATTTATTGTGAGATAAAAAGTACCCCCTCCGTCCTAAATTATAAGTTATTCCAAGAATCTTGGAGAGTCAAAGTTTTTCAAGTTTGACCAAATTTATATAGCAAAATAATAACATTTTTGGTACCAACCAAGTATCATTATATTAGATTATTTGTTAGTTATATTTTCATAGTGTACCTATTTTATAACATAAATATTTATATTTCTCTCAATATTTTTGGTCAAACTTGAAAATGGTTTGACTCTCCAAAATTTTTGGAATGACTCATAATTTAAAAAGCGGCTCTACAAGATGTTTCGGTCAGGGTCACTCCTTTTTGGGCTCACATTTAATCTTTTCATTCAAGCCCGGCCCTACAAGACCGTGGGCTGGGCTTAACTCGGCGGGCCTGTTTTGCTCAAGCCTCTCTCTGTCAGGATAAGGGGTAAAAGCAGTCCGTCGGTGTGGACCTCCCTCCGTCACCGGAAGCGGAAGAGACACCCCCGCTTCCTCCGTCCATGGCTGCCACAGGCAAGCTTACCCTTCTCCTCCCAGTGACCCTCTCCTCTAGGTCCTCCCACTGCACGCGCGGCTTCATGCAGAGTCCACGTCGTCAGCTGCCGCAACGCCTCACAGTCACAGCGGCGGCCACCGAAACCTCCTCCTACAACCTACCATCTCGCTCCTCGCCGGAAACGCCGGAGGCCAGGCAGATACGCCTGGAGACGGAGTCAGCGCTGGAATGGGGCGGCGTGTGCGAGCGGCTCGCCCACTTTGCGTCCACTGCCGCCGGCCGCGCCGCTTGCGAGGGACGGCGCGTCCCCGTCGGGCGGAGCCGGGAGGAGAGCGAGAGGTTCATCGACCAGACGGCGGCGGCGGTGCTGCTTCCGACGCCGCTCGATTTTGGCGGCGTAGAGGACGTATCCGCGCTCGTCGCTGCGGCGGCCTCGGGCCGGGCGCTTGCGGTGAGGGAGCTTTGCGCAGTTGGGCGCAGCATCCGTGCCGTGCGGGCGGTGTTCGACCAGTTGAAGAGGCTTGCCGATGAAATGCCGGATGGAAGGTGAGGAATCGCTTTGGTGCGTCCTGATGAATTGGATGGCATTGAAACATGCTATCATCAGGTGGTACTAGTATTTTTGTTTGATCATTTTGACTGTGTATTGTGGATGTAATAAATCATAGTGCTGGTGATTCATCAGGTTACTGTTCACGTATTCTTACACATTAAAAGAATCTATGGATATTTGGTTCTTGTTTTCAGATTAAAAGAATGTCTATCTATTCTGCTGCAGGTACTCTTCTCTTGTAGATATACTGCAAGGCTGTGACTTTTTAACTGAACTTGTTCAAAGGATAGAGTTTTGCCTTGATTCCACCCTATCTCTGGTCCTGGATCGGGCCAGCAAGAAATTAGAAATAATCCGCAGAGAAAGGAGGAGGAACATCGAAATGTTAGAATCTCTGCTGAAAGATACAGCAGCAAAGATTTTCCAGGCTGGTGGGATTGATAGTCCTCTGGTCACCAAGCGCCGTTCTAGGATGTGTGTTGGTGTGAAAGCTTCACACAAGCATTTGGTGCCTGGTGGAATCGTTCTAAGTTCCAGTGGCTCTGGTGCAACGTACTTTGTGGAGCCACGGGATGCTGTTGAGCTCAACAATAGGGAAGTCAAACTCTCAGGAGACGAGAGAGCAGAGGAATTGGCAATATTGAGCTTGCTTACCTCAATGATCGCAGACTCCCAACTGAAGATCAGAAATTTGATGGATAAGGTTTTGGAATTGGACCTTGCTTGTGCTAGAGGGTCATATGCCCGATGGACAAATGGTGTCAAACCAACCTTCAGTGATAGTTATACCATTAGCCAATCAGATCAGTGCACTGACTATTCAGTTTATATTGAGGGCATTCGACATCCTCTGCTACTTGAACAGTCTCTTATGGCAGAAGAATCTACTACAAGAGCATCTGAAATGCCTGTTCCATTGGACATGTGGGTGAAAAAGCATGCAAGGATAGTTGTGATCTCTGGACCTAACACTGGAGGCAAAACTGCCACTATGAAAACCTTGGGTCTGTCCTCGCTTATGTCAAAAGCTGGTATGTTCTTCCCAGCCAAAGGAAGTCCTAGGATTCCATGGTTCGATCAGGTTCTTGCAGATATTGGTGATCACCAGGTAGTCTCTGTCCTTTGATGAGAATTTCTCTAATCGCTTGCGGGACAATAATCTTATTGATGAAAACTGTTTTTTGGGTTGAAGTCGCTGGAGCACAGCCTCTCTACATTCAGTGGGCACATATCACGTCTGCGCAAGATTGTAGAAATTGTATCAAAAGATTCTCTAGTTCTAATTGATGAGATTGGCAGCGGCACTGATCCATCTGAAGGTGTAGCTCTTTCAACCAGCATTTTGAAGTATCTTGCGAGTAAAGTGAATTTGGCCATTGTGACAACTCATTATGCTGATCTAAGTCGGCTCCAGTCAGTTGACAACCGATTCGAGAATGCTGCAATGGAATTTTGTGTAGAAACTCTACAGCCAACATACCGAATCTTATGGGGCAGTACTGGTAATTCCAATGCACTTAGTATTGCAAAGTCAATTGGTTTTGATCAAAAAGTGCTTGATCGCGCACAAGAATGGGTTGAGAAACTATTGCCTGATAAGCAAAAGGAGCGGCAAGGTTTACTTTATGATTCTCTCCTCGATGAAAAAAAACTTTTGGAATCTCAGGCAAATGAAGCTGCATCTGTTCTTTCACAAGTGGAGGGGTTGTACAATGAGGTACTTTTACTCTTAATGTTTTGAAATTTCCATAGCAGTGATGTACATAGATTCTCACCTTCTTATTTTAAATCCAACCTGGTATATTTTCACTTTGAAGATTCGCTTGGAAGCTGATGATCTTGAAAGTCGAGTAGCTGGTTTGAGAGCAAGAGAGACCCAAAAGGTACAGCAAGAATTGAAGGTTGTAAAGTCTCAAATGGACACCATAATCAAGAACTTTGAAGCTCAGCTAAAGAATTCAAAACTTGAACAATACAATTCACTAATGAGGAAAGCAGAAGCTGCCACTGCTTCCGTGGTTGCTGCTCATCAGCCAAATGAAATAACTTTTGATGACGATGAAAACCAGAGCTCGTTTGTCCCACAGATTGGGGATAAAGTGTATATACAAGGGCTGGGAGGAGGAACGATGGCTACTGTTGTTGAAACTTTTGGAGAAGATGAGAGCTGTATGGTTCAATATGGAAAGATAAAGGTTCGAGTCAAGAGAAACAAAATAAAATTGGTTCAAAGAGGCATAAATAATGAGGCAACAACTTCCTCTTCTGTAAAAGCAAAGGTATGATGCATCATCTCAACATACTATCTATTCACAGCATTGATAATTTTAGTAATCTTAATGAACCGCACAAGATGATAAGAACGGATATATTCAGAATGTCTGAGACATCTTTTAACCAAGCCATGTGATTTGTTACGAGTATATTATGATGATAAAATCTGTTTAAAGGTAGCGGTGACGGGGAAAACCAAGGTTCTAAAACTAAGCTAGCTATAGTTGCTCCATGTGTTCATGCATCGGTGGCATATCGACCAACCAGTTTAGTCGACTTTGTCGGCATTCCCGTTGTCTAACGCGTGGCATATGGCAATAGCATGTCTAGAGAAACCAAGTTAGCTTCAGCCCTACAGAATGCATTGATTCTGACCTGCAAATTCCTGACCCGGCTTTAGTTCGGGCAGATGCAGCAGCATGGAAGAACAGGCTGGACCTAGGATATGGTCCATGCAATGATGCAAGGCTGGTGCATGCATGAACCTTCGTTAACTCTGCCGTTGCTGTACCTAGATAGGCATGTTCGGATCATTGAGGATTGGCATGGCGGCATGTCTTGGTTTGCTTCAATCGTGCTCTGACCATGTTTGCTTTCCACCAGGGCCGAACACCGAAGCAGCGATCGGCAACGACAGCCGAGGCGGACCGAAATCAAGACGGCGGCGGCAGCATCTCCTTCGGTCCTGTCGTGCAGACGTCCAAGAACACGGTGGATCTGCGCGGGAAGCGGGTCAGCGAGGCGGCCTACGAGCTCCAGATGGCCATCGATGCGTGTAGAACGTACCAGGTGCTCTTTGTGGTTCATGGCATGGGCACCGGGGCGGTGAAGGAGCGCGCCATTGACGTCCTCCGGAACCATCCTCGGGTGGCCAAGTTCGAGGACGAGAGCCCTCTCAACTACGGCTGCACCGTCGCCTACATCCAGTAAACGAGGGCAGTCAGTACGAAACCTGTTTGGAATTGAATACAAAAATTTCAAAAGGATTGTAGAAATCAATTCTGTTTCATAGGGGAAAAAAGTCATGAACAGTAAAAGACTCCGACGTTCCTAAGGCCTTGTTTAGTCCTTACAAATTTTGCAAATTTTTCCAGCTGTCACATCGAATCTTTAGACGTATGCATGGAGTATTAAATATAGATGAAAATAAAAACTAATTGCACAGTTTGGTCGAAATTGGCGAGACGAATCTTTTGAGTCTAGTTAGTCCATAATTGAACAATATTTGTCAAATACAAACGAAAGTAGTACTATTTTTAAAGTAAACAAGGCCTTAACATGGCCTACAATTACAAAGTGTACAGCTCGCTTGAAAGGAGAGTTGACGAGTACGGAGTACTTGTTTATATGAGCCATGCATTTCTGCTGAAATTAAATTTTTTTTTGGGTGGCGAAACATTGGTGATATTTTTTATTGGTACGAATGGGCAGCAGAGATGGATCTCCCGGTGTCTCCGGATCCACGTGTGTGGAATGGAGTTCGGTGAGCTCTTCATAATGATTTTGCTAGCTGATTGACGGGTGGATTGGGATCGGATAAGGCCTGGTTTAGTTCGCAAAAATTTTCAAGATTTCCCGTCACATCGAATCTTTGGTCGTATGCATGGAGCATTAAATGTAGATGAAAATAAAAACTAATTGCACAGTTTACTTGTAATTTGTGAGATTAATCTTTTGAGCCTAGTTACTCCGTGTTTGGACAATGTTTGTCAAATAAAAACGAAATGCTACAGTAGCCAAAAATGAAAAATTTTGCGAACTAAACAAGGCCTAAATGGCCTTGGCAACTGTGATCAGTTCTGCGTCCTATGCATTGCAATTTGCAAGTAGTAGGGGATCCACAACGGAAGCAAGGTGTACGTCGCGTGCGTGCACATGTGCGCTTTCCGCAGCTGTAGCAGGATTTTGTGTGGCGAGGCCTGCTGTGGCCAAGTTCGCGATCGGCAATGCCGCCGCTAGAGTTGAATTGAACCGGTGGGTGTGCTGACAAGCTAAGTGACGCACTCCTTCCTATTTGTCGCTCCATTTTCAGAACAATGAGAGATTAGAGAAGTAGTAATACGTACTAAGAAAGAACAAGATGGAAAGTGTGGCTCCAAATCAACCATCGCATCAGTGCTAGGTCACATCTAACTTACTTTTTTTTCATGTCACTATGTGAAGCTAACTTTGTCTTGCATGAAATCTAGGGATTTCCTAACACTTAATTTCTTCAGATTTTTTTTGGTGTAGCCTTGAGAGAGTAAAAAAAGTAGGGCCTCTCAAGGCACTTTTGATTTGGAAATGTATAAACTGAAATGAAAACCAACACTTTTTGAAACGAATGAAAGTCATTACTTGAGTGTCGTTGAACCCTTCATTTTCCGATGCCCATGAATAGATGAGAGCGGATGAAGCTCCAATTACATGTCATTCGTGCCTCAATCGCTCTCCGATGCGGGAACGTTGTGCTAAAGCTCCAAAATCATGGCAAGCTCGAAAACCAAACGACAAGCATCAGGGTAAAAAAGATGATTGAGGTGGGTGCCAGTACTTCCTTCGCCTCGAAATAATTGCACAACTTGTGTTTTTAACGAGTCAATTTTTTTAAAAAAAAAATCAACAAGATTTATATGAAAATCTATTTCACTACTAATGGGACGATGTTTATTTGTAGACAGAGAGAGAGAGAGTGCATGATCAGCAACCACCACGTTAAATCCGGGCCAAATAGCACGAACAGCAAGGCGATGAGAGTACTACTAACGTGTGGTTTATGGTGGGGGAGGCAGCTCATGAACTCAACGCAAAGACTTGAGCGAGCGAGCGAGGCTGTTTAATGCATGGGAAGCCAGCACAGCGAGGCCTCCGCTTGCGTTGCATCGAATTCCACTTTTTAAGTTCCGAAAACTGAAAAGTTTTCGGAACTGTAGCACTTTCGTTTTTATTTGACAAATATTGTCCAATCATAGACTAACTAGAGTCAAAAGATTCGTCTCGTGATTTACAGTCAAACTGTGTGATTAGTTTTTGTTTTCGTCTATATTTAATGCTTCATGCATGTGCCGCAAGATTCGATGTGACAGGGAATCTTGAAAACTTTTTGGATTTCGGGGTGAACTAAACCAGGCCTAATAATCTGGTTGAAGGCGCGCATCCGCCACCCCAACTGCCACACCGGAGGACAGCTTCCTATATTCACTCACCCACCCGGCGGCCGGCCGGCGCACGTACGCGTCCACCGGACCCACCCCCCCTCCTCCCTTCTCCGCGCCCACCTGTGTGCCCGTGCGGGCCCCACCTCCGCGTGCCTGTGTCAGTGGGGAGCGCTGTACTTGCAGCCAGGGCGGACTGGCGGAGGGAGCCACCCGCGAATCTTCTTGCGGCGTGGCCGCTCCATTTGTTTAAGCAGCAAGCAGCAGGAGAAGCAGCGAGTCATGGGACGGGACTACTACAACTACAACTGGAGAAGGGCAGAAGGCAAAACCAAGTGGTTTATCGTTCCTCAAGATCCCCTCCTTTAATTTTGGCTGTCAATTTGTCCTAATCTCCCTCCCGTCATCTTCCCCACTGCCGATTCTTCCACTCTGCCGCAGCAAATTGCTTCTGCTGCGTCCTTTTCCTCCCACTCTCCCTCTCCCACTACATTGGTGTTGTTGATCCTGGAAGCCGCAGCTCCACAAGCTCCCAAAAGCAGTCTCCCAGCTTCTTGCTCCTCCATTTTGTATGTCCGTTGCTCCATCTCTCCTCTGAACCTGAACCCGCGTTAGCTACCTCTCAGTCCTACCCGCCATTGTTTGCAGGAGAGCCAGCAGAGGAGAGGAGAGAGAGAGAGAGCTCGCGACAAGGTTTTGCCTGCACCGCATCGCCCTCTCCCCGCAAGCTCCAAAAGCCAGTGAGGGGGGACTAAATATAGCAAAGGGAGCCCATCATCATCGTCGTCATCATACACTAATGCAACGGGAGAATCGGAGGCAGGAGATACACGTCTGTGGCTCTGTGCTCCTCATTCCTACTCCAAGATCCCCCATTTTCCTTCTCGTTTCCGGCGATTCTTCTTCTTCCTCCTGACTGATGTCAATGGCGATGGTGTGACGCCGAGGGACCCCGAGCGAGCCCAAGAAAGAAACTCCTCCACATTTCCACACCGTCTCGGTCTGGTCTTCGTCTTCGTTTTCATCCCTGAGCTGAGCTTTCCCCCAAGCGCCACCACCACCTCCGTCCTCCCATGGCACTGGTGCCAATGTGATACGCGGAGGTGCGGTTGGTCGGTCCTGAGGAGTGAGGAGTAGTACGGAGAGGGTGGGAGAAGAGAAGGAGAGCCTGCGGCAGCACCGGCTTTGGTTTTGCGCGTCCAGGCGGGAGGGGAGATGGCGGGCGGCGAGGGCTCGGCCGCGGTCGCGGAGGAGGGGGAGATGCGGTCGCTGGCGCTCACGCCGACGTGGTCCGTCGCCACCGTGCTCACCCTCCTCGTCGCCGGCTCGCTCCTCATCGAGCGCTCCATCCACCGCCTCAGCAATGTGAGTGCATGCCCAATCAGCACAAGAATGCACTCTCCCATGATTACCTTACCTGCTTATCATGCTTTCTACTAGTACTTTTCTTTTGTCCATGTCCATTGCGTGTCTGTCTGTTTATGACCATTTTTTTCTCGGATTTAACAGTTGGTTTGTGATTTAAGAGTTGCTGTCAGATATCATAAGATCAGTTGTTGCTTTATTAAGATCATGTTTGGAGAAATTGTTTGCTTTATTAGCACAAACATGCACTCTCGGCTCTATTCAAACTCCATCTGCTGTTACCTTTCTCATTGACTTCGTTAGGTGTCGCACTGTCAGTATCATCAGTCTTTTTTTTCCGCAACCAATGATAGTCCTGTACTTTTTCAGTGGCTGAAGAAAACCCACCGGAATCCACTGTACAAAGCAATGGAGAAGATGAAAGAAGGTCTCCATAATTCCACATATGCATTCTTTGTTGTATTTTTTCATAGGTTGTTTCGTTTGTTGGGCTGTCACGAAAGAAGGCGTGAACTAGGAAGGTTTAACTACCATTTTGCTGCAGAAATGATGTTGCTTGGATTCATATCTTTGCTTCTGGCTGCAACTTCAAGAATCATCTCTGGGGTCTGCATCGATTCCAAGTACTACAACAGCAGATTCTCCCCATGCACCAAAGAAGAGGTTGAAGAATCGATAAATGCAGAGCATGCCATTGCTCACGCACGCAAGCATCTGCTGGAGGTCATCCTGCAGCATTCACTGAGGAGAAATCTAAAAACTAGTTACCATAACCATCAAGGCTGCCGTGAGGTGTGTAAATGTTTTAGAGTTTGGCAGAACTGTCTCGAAGAGTTAATGCATAGCCAATCATCCTACGAAAACTTATATTAGTTTTGCAATTTTGCTTCTTTTGGTATTCTTATAAAGTCCATTTGATGTGCAGGGGTACGAGTCATTTGTTTCGCATGAAGGTTTGGAGCAGCTGCACCGGTTTATATTTGTAATGGCTGTGACTCATGTGGCATATAGCTGCTTGACAATGTTACTAGCAATACTCAAGGTTTTAACCCTTTATCACATGAATAGTATTTCTATATCTCTGTTTTTAATTTGTAGAGTTCCATTTTGAGCACAAATTTGGACTCAGTTTCGACCAAACGCCTTATCCCTGAATTTTTATAGAAAGCAAACGCCAAATTAACCCCTTTCATTGAAGCTTGTATGTTTTCATCTATATATATCAAACAGTGTGTCAGTCTATTGACTGCAAGTTGTAGGATCTGTGATGTAACATTAGCATTTTGAATATGCTATGCACATGAACAAACAGAACATTTACTTGCTTTCTGTTGTTTCTCACTTCTCAGGTTGGTTGTACACACATATATTATGATTGACATTGATGTCACATTGATCCTAATCTTTGCATGCTGTTAGATCCATAAATGGAGAAAATGGGAGGATGAAGCATTCAGGGATAATCATGAATCATTTTCTCGTAAGTGCATCCTTTTGACCCTCCAGAATAAACTACAGAAGTTAAATTGGAAATTCATTTGATGTGAATGTGATGATTCGAAACATTGGTGAAAGGCTTTTGAGAATAAGGCATTTCTTAAATAGTAGTTCAGAATAAGGAAATCAGTAATCAGTTTGTACTGTTCTCGTCTGATACTCTGAATAACACATTATGGGCAAGTGTGTATTAAAACATTGGTCAGGGAGACTTTAGTATATTTTTTAATTCTTGCTTTAGAAGTTCATCTTAGTGAATCTTGCAGGGTGACTGATATCTTTTCTTGAAAATTGATCTGCAATAATTTTAATCTTGTTTTCCTAATAGAAATGTTTTAATAACCTAGGGGTGCATCTGATTCAACAAAGCTTCTCTTCCCTTACTTCTGTAGTTGGAGCATTTTCCTGTCTCATTGGTGATACTAACCATATTGTCATCAAACTCAGTCTGATTACTCTTCTTCTAATTTGCAATTGACAGAGATCGCATATGAGTCAGCAACTAGAAGGCAACCAGCACTTACCAAATCCTATTCATTCCGCTTTTGGAGCCAAAATAATGTGGTCATGTGGCTTGTACGTTGAGGCAAATAAACTTTATAGCTCATCCGAGGCACAATGTTCTGCTTCTATGCTTAGGGTCAAGAAATGTTACTATTATTATTTCACTGTCGCAGTTGCACTTACGATTTGGATGCTACCATGCAGGTTTGCTTTGTTGCACAATTTGGTCAGTCTGTTGTTCGAGCAGACTACCTTATCCTCCGCAAGGGTTTTATAATGGTATGCCAGTTCCTTGCTCTTCAATTCTGAGTAGAAATCTCCTATACTTGGCCTTCAGTATGTTTATTCGTATAGATGGTGTTGGGCCTTACCTGATACTCTTTGTATTGATTTACTGAGTATTGCTATTTTGTAAACCCATTAGAGAGACACACTATAGTTCCATCGATACTGCTGTGTACTAGGTGTAAACCCTTGTTGTCATGTACTCATGTTTGACTTACTGATGATTGCAGACCCACAATCTTCCGCCAACATATGATTTCCACAATTACATGATACGCTCAATGGAAGAGGAGTTTGAGAAGATTGTTGGAGTGAGGTTAGTGTAATAGTAATCCCTGTTTAGTGTCTGCCGTTGGCTGCATATGCATTTCTAGTTTTTTTTTTCGTATTGGAGAAATATGATCAGCTAATAACTTACTCCTTTTGTGCAGTGGACTGTTGTGGGGCTTCGTTGTTTGTTTTATGTTATTTAATGTAGACGGTAAACTTCGAACCCACTTTCCTTCCTTTTTGATATTTTTGTTTCCTCACTGTCCAACGTTTGTAAATGGTGATTTTGTTTTAGGATCGAACCTGTACTTTTGGATAGCAATTCTTCCTGTAACTGTAAGTTGTAGCCTGTTTCTCCAACATTCTACAGCCTAGATTTCTCTGAAAAAAAAAATTGGCCTTAACTGCAATGCGAATGTTGTGTAGCTTGTTCTTCTGGTGGGTGCAAAGCTGCAGCATGTCATCGCAACTCTAACAGCAGAGGGTGCAAAGATGAGCACCTATGGGCCAAGGATACAGCCAAGGGATGATCTCTTTTGGTTCAAGAAACCAGAGTTTCTCCTTTGGTTAATACACTTCGTTCTCTTTCAGGTACCTATATATACTGCTAGGTAATTTGGAAGGAAGCACTTAAGAGATTAACTTAAGCTTACTCGTGCTCCAATTTGATAATTATGCAGAATGCCTTTGAGTTGGCTTCGTTCTTCTGGTTCTGGGTATCATTTCTGTCCAGTCTATGTGTTTCAAATAAATTGTGTGAACATAGTGAGAGCCTTTCCGTTCATTTCAGAAGTTATATAGTAACACATATATTGTTTGGTTTTGCTGCAGTGGCAATTTGGTTATGATTCATGCTTCATCAAAAACCACCTTTTGGTATATTGCCGCCTTATACTAGGGTATGCATTTCAGAACCCCCAGTTTCTACTAATACTTATTGAAATCATGAAGTTGAGAAAAATAGTATCACATCTATATATGTTATATACTTATATGTATGATAAATTCCACCAATACAAAATGTCAGGTTTGCTGGACAGTTCCTATGCAGTTACAGTACATTGCCTGTTTATGCGCTGGTCACTCAGGTAACACACTTATATGTATATGCCAAAATTAAGGTTCACATTAGATGACTTTTCTGATTTATTCATATCAACTAGTCTTAGTTTTGAAATGTTAGAAATGCATCAGTACAAGAAGAATTGATTATATGCATCTTGCTAAATGATATGCTTGCACGCCGACAGATGGGGTCCAAATACAAGGCGGCGCTGATCCCGCGGAGGATCAGAGAGACCATACATGGGTGGGGGAAGGCGACGAGGAAGAAGCGTCGTCGCCGCCGCGGCGACGACTCGACGGCCCGCACGGAGACGAGCACGGTGTGCTCGCTCACGGACGACGACGAGGACGACTTCGACGACCACCACCACGGGCCGTCGGACGAGACCCCGAGGCCCGGGGCCCGGGGCCGCCCGCCGTACCTGAAGATCGAGATGCTTCGTCAGTCGGGCAGCGGCCACGACGGCCCCAGGCCCGGCACCCCATGCTTCCACCCCGCGCCCATGCCGACGCCGGGCGGCGGCCGCGGCAGCGGGCACGCCATGCTCCTGCAGCAGGCCTCCGTCTCCGCGCCGTCGTCGCCGTCGTACCGCGGAGGCAACGTGACCAGGTCGGCGTCCATGCCCGGGTTCGCCGCGCTGAGGATGGGCTCCGGCACGCCGACGCGCATGAGCCATGAGGAGCCCACGTGATGCGCGCTACCCGTGCACGCCATGGATGGCTTGCTAGTGCAGACTGAAGACTGAGCTGCTAGTGTAGCACTGAATTTGGAGGTAGATCACCATATAGACATGCATATATATACACTTATATACGAAAAAATTTGGACGAGAAATGGCTTCTCCGATCCGTGATCCGTGTCGCACACGAGCACCATCCATGGCGAACGAACCACCCAAACGAGGAGCAACGGCAGCGGGTGAACGGACGCCGCAGGTGTACAACAACTCCCACGCGCTGGCCGCAACCGAACGTGCACCCGCCGCCACCGCCAACCAACCATCCGGAACCTACAAATATACACTCGGAAGATCCGGAACCATCGCGTTCTCCATTCCCGTCCCACCCCAGGGCAGGGCTCGTTTTCATTCTCCACAGCTCCGTCGCGACGCGAGACGAGGCGCGCATGCGCACGGTGCCGGCGACGTCTCCACCGTCGCCATGCAGGGCGGCGCCGAGGAGGCTGCTGGGCGTTGCGCAGCCGCAGCCGTCGCCCGTGGCTCTGGCTGTGGTGCCGGCTGCTGCTGCTGCTGCCGGGAAGCGCAAGCCGGGGCACCAGGTCCGGAGGGCGGTTTCCAAGGTGGTGGCGGCGCCATGCAGGCGCGGGATGAGGGTCATCGGCACTCCATGCAAGAAGTGCTGGTACACGCTGCGCCGCCGCCTCCGCTGCTGACTCCGACCCTCCCTCCCATTGCGCAGCCGCTCCTCGTGCACATGGACCCGGGAGAAAGGAGGCGGCGAGACTGCTGCGACGCGGGCATCGACGTCGACGGCGATATCAGATTGTATTAGGTAATAGGTATGGTCATCGTTCCTACGTTAATTCCACATCGGTAATTACCAACGGTGAGCGTGGCGCTGGCGAGTAGGATGGATATAGCGAGCTGGGCTGGATTCGCTACGCACTTTTGAACGAATATATGGTCGAATTTGTCCACAGAAAATGTCACTGGTATACTGTTGGGAATTGGAAATTTTGATCCTACGCCATTAAAGGTTTCACTCCTTAATTGGCTTCAACACTCGACATTGTGTTACTCCAGTCACAGCACCAAAATGTTAAATGTATAAGTTGATGAATGAAATTCAACAGAGGGGATTAATAGATGATGAAGTCACTCACTCATATAGATTCCAACCTACTTCACTAACGCTGTATCAGCAATAGCACACACATATATATATATATTAGATAAGCTGCCTACACATGCCAATTGGGCCAGGAAAACATGTCAGATTCAGACTTGTAGAAGAAACTTTGGTAGGGTAGCAAGCAAAATGGCAAACCTCTTCACACGCCAAGGGAACGGGGTAACAAAAGATTAGCCTGCTGCTAAGTTTCCATGCTACCATACCAAGAAGGGATGCCCAGGAGGAAACAACAGTCAAGGCCCTTGAGTTAGTCTCTGCAGTTCGCCCTGTTCATCCAGAGTTTCCATCAAAGCAGGGGGCGCATACTGTGCATTCCCCTGGTGCTCTTCGGCGTCCTGGCAGAACGAGAGGATTATGGTGTCGATCGACATCTCAACCACCGCAAAGAAAAGCTTCGCGACTATATAGCCGAGGGCCCATGTTACCTGCAGTGTCAGCGTATCGTCACAAGGCAGTATAGCTTCAGGTTTCAGCAAATGAAAATGAAATCTGAGAATCTGAGAATTTCAATGGATAAAATAAGGTTTCAGTTGGCTCACCAGGACAGGGATAACTGGAGATGATATCTTGTTGTGTGCAGACTTGTACTTGTGGGTGTCTAACATCAGAAAGGCAAAAAGCGCACAGAATAGGCTCACACACAGTTTTCCCAGGAAGAGGATAACATCCCCAATGACATTGACTTTTCCAATGCGCAGAATGTTCTTCATTATTAATCCAGTTGCGAGCACTGAAGCTTTGAAGAAACCTTTCCCAGTAATGGCAATCTGCAGCAGCAAAACAAGGTTATAAGAACTTTGTGTTTAACAAAAGAGCCATGTAACATGGATGGCATGCGCTTTCACGTGTTCTTGGTGAAAAATCGCTTTCAGGTGCAGGAATCTCAAGAGTCAACACTGAATAGCAGAATGCCAAGTCAAATGGGTTTAACTATCTGATCGAGTATATAGTTGTCAGTAACTGCATTCAGAACTATTAGGGTGGGAAGAGCTGGTGTGTAGCAAATCTTCATACTGACCATAATGTAGGCATTTCGATTTACTGACTTTAGAGTCCAGTCTATGCAACCCAGGCAGCATTCAGAAGAGGAAGACGTCGCTTTTCCAAAGCAGCTTTCTCGAGCAGAATCAACTAGCTTCAACTTGCGACGGAGGCATTCTAGTATAAACCGCACCCACTCAACGACAGATACAAGAAGTGAACCCAGAGCAACAGATCCAAGGCTGTAGCGCATCAGTCGCTTCAGTGAAGAGACTACAGTAAGAAATGGTATATCATGCTGCATTGAAATTGCTTGAATGATCAGCAAGGGAGAATACATATGCTAAAAACAGGAAAAAAACTGAAAATGGAG
The DNA here is from genome assembly GCF_000003195.3 of Sorghum bicolor. Lineage (NCBI taxonomy): Eukaryota > Viridiplantae > Streptophyta > Magnoliopsida > Poales > Poaceae > Sorghum > Sorghum bicolor. The sequence continues at coordinate 60,266,025 of NC_012875.2, forward strand.
AAATTTTTATGTGAAGCAATTCAGTTAGATTTCAGACTTTGACGTGCTTACTGATATTTCACCACGTGCCCAGTAGTACGAAGCAACTGATCCCGCAACCACAGTTGAAGAGCATGCGAGAATGAATTGAGTCGCCCAGTAGCAACCAAACAAGTGGAATAGAATGGCAATGCTGATATGAGGGGTGTAATGGATGTTGTACCCACAACAGTTGTCACAATTTACTTTCCCCAGCTTCAGATCATACGAACAACAATCAGTATTGCAATCATTTCGGACAACTTGACCAGAGCTGAAGAGATGGAGTGTAGCAGAAAACCAGAACATATAAAAGATGGAAAGGATCAGCCACGGCAAAAGTGGAAAAGCTATCAGTGCCTGAACTTCACCAATGACCTTTGCAGCAACCTGAAACCATGTTTAATGGTTATTGGTTAGTGTTTAGGAGCTATCAGCTATGAGCTATCACATTCGAAACAGAGGTGTTTATTGTGGCCCTATGCAATACCTGTCATGTATCCAACTATTTGCTTACCTTTAAGACAGGTGTTGCTATCAGTATACGGCGGACAATAGCTATTGAGGATAGGAAAGCAATGATCATTACTGCTGTCATTAGGATTGTAACAGTATGAAGGTGACTTATTTCCTGGCAAGAAGATAGGACTATCAGATTTCAAGCAGAAGCAGCTATGTCTTGCAACAGATTGATTCAGTTGGAACTTGGAAGTACTTACCCGCCCACTTATGTGAACATATGGGTCACTTTCACCAATGACAACAGTTAAGGGGTCATTGCCTATCCAGCCAGCTGAATGTTTGATGCAGCAGTTACAGGAAGTGAACCATGAATTAGATATATGTACAATCCATAGCTTGAAGCATTCTTTGTGAATAGATACCTTATAACTAGGAACTGGAATAGTGAATCATACCTTTGATGTAAAAGAACATCGTTACAGATATAACAAGGGCATTGAAGAGGACTACTGTTATCCAAGTCATAGCAGCAACGAAATAACGAATCATAAGCAACCAGATCACTGACAGGAAAACAGGGAGGATTCCACCACAAACGATGAACACAGGCCAGGACTTCCCAATGTCTGCAATATATCTCTGCAGTAGAAAATAAACCAATTGAAGTATGCAACATGCTATATACATTACGCCACATCAGGATTTTCTTTAAATGCAAAAGAATAGTTATCAATCTTGAGCAGGAATTTGACATATGTAGTTTAAAGCAAATTCAGGATAAATCATTTGTCACTTGATGTCAGTACAAAACAGCGACTTTTTGTGAAGATAGAAATGACTAGGTCGGCAACAAAATTATGCCAAGAAGTTTACAGACCTTTAATACAGCAGATCTAGAATCAATGGCCTTGTGCACTGTTTTATCAATGAGGATATTTTCATCAATGCTGACACCACCCATCTCATGCCAGTGCTTCAAAGAGACATTGGATGCTCGTGCAATAAATTGGCAGCTCCAATAGACTGAGGGGGAAGGAAATTGAATTGCTTATCTCAGAGTATGGATTTACTGAATAAATAAGTCACACCATACTATCTAGCCCTTATTACTTTTAAAATTATTACTTTTAAAAGGACACACAAAATGACAGCAGAAATAATATTACCATTAACAGTTGGGAATATGATAGGGTAGCATGGACCCTGGAGTTGAAGTGAGCTATTCCTCATGTCTGGTGTGAGAAACTCAAAATAGTCATAGTCCCTATTGATCCAGTCATCAACAGAGAGGTGGATGTCCCCTTCTGGATAATCACAAATAAAGTTCAATCCATCTACAGCTGGATTTGGGCACTCCATCAGGCAGATGGCTTTGGCATCAGCCAGGTTAACCTTGCTGTCCTTGAGTCCACTTTGGTAGACTTGGTTCGGATTCATCCAGTATCTAACATCCAGCTCCTGCAAATTTGGGCTGCCATGCTTGTCGCCACAGATGTTCCCTTTGTAGTCCAGTTCATAAGTCAGCCTGCTTGATGAAAGCACAGGATGTCATCTTTTGTTAAACTGATGTAGATGCAGAGATTAACATTGTTGATCAATCTTTCGTTAGGGTCAGCCAATCTATTTGATAGGGCTAGGAGCTGCTTTCAGCTAAATATGACTAAATTTTAACTGATGGAGTGGGAGCTCCAGAAACCAATCAGATATCATCGACAGTTGGTTGCATGGACAAAGACAGGTCAAACAACTAGAAAATAGCATCAGCATCTGGACCTAAAACGCAACTGCTGCATAAAAAATGTATAATGGTGGTAAAATGGTGACAGCATACAGGTTGCATAAACACGAATACTCAAGAAAATCAACAGCAGCAGATTTTATCCCTGAAAATAGATTATTTATCAGGCCGGGGTTTCACTCACCTGCTTTCTGCCTATGAGAGAATATATGACCACTAACTTTCACCTACTTTCTGCCTTTGAGAGCACAAATTTTTTAGCTGTATTCTGGAATGCTGCGTTTTAGGTAGGGGATGCAATTCCTTGGGCCACAGCTCTTTTAACTAGTATAAGCAGTAAAAGCTCTTTTTTTTTGCTGCCCTCTGCAAAGCTAAAGATGCCTCGTTCTTTACCGAAACATCATGTTTCGTTCTTTACCGAGCCGGATAAACTAAGAAGCAAGACAAAGATTCGCTGCACACTACAGGTGACATACTAGTAGTAGCTTAGCGGCACACGTTCTTTCCCATAGCAAGCAAGATCCGCTACTAAAAATCTTTAACATTGCTTGTTGTTTCACCCAATCGATTTTTCTTTTCGGGACCAACTATTTTCTGTGTAATGGATGAGGGGGGAGAAGTCATCTTGAGCCTCCCACTCCAAAAGCAGCGTTCTTGAAAAAATGTGTGTCAATCAATTCTCAGAGAGACGAGAGCAGCTGAAATTGCTGAGAAATTGAGGTGGCCAAAAGATGGAGAAGGAGCGAGTCCTCGCCGACGCCGAGGCATCTCACAGCCACGGGCACCCAGGCCCAGCTAGGAAGGGCGAGCGCAGATCCTGAGAGGGAGGGAGAGGGATGGGGGGCGAATCTGGCTGACCTGAGCGGGTTGCCCTGGTTGAAGCCGAAGCTGGAGTTGACAATCATGGCGACCCAGAAGGCGGCGAAGAGCACGAGGAAGGCGATGTCGCGGCACCTGCGGTCGTGGCGTATAATGCCGCCGCTGGCGCCGCCTCCCAGCTGCTCGTCGCCGCCGGCCGCCGACGGGTAGCGGCCGATGATCGCGCCGAGGGGCCCTCCCATTCCACCGCCGCCCGCGGCGCCTCCTCCTCCTCCTCCTCCTACCTTGATGCTCGGCTGCTCGCCTAGCCTAGATGCGTGCGCTCCTTGCTTGCTTGCTCGACTCGATTTGGATTCGGCGCGGCACGGTGGCCTTGGCGTGAGCGAGCGAGCGATCTGTGCGTTGCGCGGTGCTGGTGGGGACTGGCCGACTGGGAGAGTGGACAGTGGAGAGTGGAGGGGAGGCACGAGGCAGCAAGCAGCAGGGAGAGTGATGTGAGGAGAGAGGTTTTTGGCTTTTCCTGCTCGCTCCGTCTGAAAAGGAGGTCCGCCACTTTCTGGTCGGCTGCTCCCTCTCTCTCTTTCTCTCTCTATCTGCAAGGAGCCAAGGACTGCTGCTGCAGCGCCGGAGAGGCAAAAACGCACAGCGTCATCAGTCACATGCGCAGCACCTACCACAGCGTACACACGATGTACCCACGCATTCGTGATTCACCCACGCATTCGTGATTCACCGCGGTCAAGGATTGGGAGCTTTTTTACCGGTATGAACTTCATCTTCTGACTATATGTGTGCCATTCCGTCCATATTCTGTTCGTTTTCTTCCGTCTAAGAGGTCTAACACGTAGGTCCCAGCTAGCACAATGTCCTTTTTGCCTTTCTCAAGAGGTGCGCCCAGCAGGCAGGGCTGGAGTTCAACGCCAAGCGCCTCTGACGGCGCGGTTCGCCGACGCGTGCGCGCACTCGGCGCGGTGCTGGAGTCGCTGGACGCGACCTTGGCCCGCGACAGCGCCCAGAGGGTCCGAGCCGAGGCGGGGAGGGCCCCGACCGGGTGAAGCTCGACAGCGGCCGGCTCGGGTTCGGCTGGATTGGGCGCGTGGTCACCGCCGCCGGCCACCACGAGCGCGGTGCACGGGTGGTCCGGTTCCGCGGCGGCGGCCGTGAGGAAGGCCGGGAGCGCAGGCGAGGGCGAGCGCGGTGTCGTCGGCGCAGGCGAGGTCGAGCGCGGGGTCGAGCGGCTCCTCGATCTCCTCGACGCGGTTGACGCCAGCGTCAATCCACGGGCGGCGCTTGAGGGCGAGGACGGCACGCAAGGGGTTGCGGTCGCCGGGCCCGTCGTAGAGGCGGACGCGGAGCGCAGCGGTGGCGTCGAAGAAGAGGTTCCGCTGGCGTGGGTGCGCGATCGCCACGTGGCCTTCGTGGGCGACTCGCTCGCGCGGAACCAGTGCGAGTCCCTGGTGTGCCTGCTCACCTCCGCGTTCCCGGCGCAGCTGGTGCGCGGCGTCGACGGCGGCGACTGCGACGGGGACGGCGACGAGCTCCGCAAGTTCAGGCGCCGGGCGTTCCCGTCGCACAACGCCACGGTGTCGGTGTTCTGGTCACCATTCCTGGTGAACGGCACGGAGAGGCTCAAGTCGCCGACCACAACCGGATCTCACAGCAGCACCACCAAGGCACAACAGCGCGTCCAGCAGCAGGAACACCACGAAGCTCACGACCTCGTTAGCCGCACGGCCGGCGGACGCCAATGTCGAGCAGCAGGAACACCACGAAGGTGCTATGGCAAAGAAGAAGGGAAGCAGAGGATGCAGCGAGCGAGGGGTGAATTGAATTGAAGGGAAGCACAGGGTTGGTGGTAGTTGAACTGACACAGCCTAGGGGTATTCAAGTCTATTGCCAGGCCACTTAACTGCCGTTAGACATTAAAATGAACGGAATGACACACAGGTATAGCCGAAGATGAAGTTAGGCACAGCGGTGCGAAACAACTTTTTAGTGGCATGGTGGTTTGGTCAATCTTTCATAATGGCATACAGGTAAAAAGCTCAAGGATTGGACGACGGTCCGTGTTCCTGCCGGTGAGGATAATGAAGGTGAACGATGTCTAGAGCATCTCCAACGATTTGATATTTTTTCTTTTTTTATGAAATTTGATATTTTTTCTTTGCTATTTATTATAGTTTGCTAACTCTCAAAATAAAATAGGGAGGAGAAAAACAAACCATCTTCAAAAGTTTTGTAAAAATAATTTGGCATTTACCAAATTGTGGACTCAATTTGACTTGCCGCGAAATTTTTGTGCAAGAGAGTAGCGCCGGATTCGTGCAGATCGCGTTTGTCAAGTGCTCCACCAGTTTGCATATATGCACAGCTTGACCAGGTGAATGGTAACTTGCCCAAAATGTTAATCCAAAATGTAAATTTTTTTAGATTCCTTGTGACATTAAATTTTACGGTATATGCATGGAGCATTAAACATGATAAAAAATAAACTAATTACACAGCATGTAATTTGCGAAATAAATCTTTTGAGTCTAGTTAGTCTATAATTGGATAATATTTATCAAATACAAACGAAAATAGTATAGTATCCATTTTTCAAAAAAATTTGGAACTAAACAAGGCCTAGAGTAATCAAGTGTACCACGAACCACGTTGTGTGTACCTATACATGCGGTGTTAGTTGTTTTATCTAGGTATGATGTTGGTTGTATATATCTTATATAATCAGCTTATGGTTGCACAATAGCGCATGGTGCAACCTCAGCATCTTCTTTCTTACCTCTCTTTAGCCTCACGTCTTTCTCCTCTGCCCCTACTTCCTTCCTCGCCGCCCTAGCCAGCAATAGTAGCACTAACGGACACACGCGTGCACCTCTCGACCTAAATAATTGATCCTATTTAGGTCATGTTTGGTACAACCACATTGTGTGGTGAGAAGAGGCAAAATTGGAGGAAAGGTGCAGCCAAAATAAACTAGTATAAACCCATATTATTATGTTTTTAGTGTAAATTGGGGATATATGAGAAGTGTGGCTAGAAAAGAGTATAAAATAAAACATGCCATTTTGGTTTGTGGTTTTAACTTATGTTAGCAGTAAGCAGCTTATAAGGTATACTAAACAAAACCTCAGTATGAAGATATGTGTCACTTGATTTTATCTATAAAGTGTTGTCGTCGAGGTGTGAACAACATGAATAAATATCACTCAACAAACATCAGCAACACAAACATAATTTTTTTGAAAAAAAAAGATATAAGGAGAGTATCTGCTACTAAGAGTAGTCCGTGTCATTTGGTCTTATGTGTAGTTTGGTTGGTTAATAAATAGAGCATAACATTCAGTTAATTTTAATCTAGATACATAACATGGAGCGTGATTTATTTTTGAAAAAAATATGAAATTAATTTGATAATTTTACGAGCTAAAAATTTTTTTTCTATAATTCTTAAAAGATTAAACTAGATTTTAGGATTTGATTGTGTAAATTTTCTATGTAGGAAAAAATAGTGTGACGAACTGACGACTGCGGTTTTTGCGGCCGCAATAAAGTAAGGCTTGTTTAGTTCCAAAAATTTTCAAGATTTCCCGTCACATCGAATTTTGCGGCACATGCATGGAGCATTAAATATACATGAAAACAAAAAGTATTTGCACAGTTCATCTGGAAACCGCGAGATGAATCTTTTGAGCCTACTATGATTGGACAATGTTTGTCAAATAAAAACGAAAGTGCTACAGTGCCGTTTTTCAAAAGTTTTTGCGAACTGAACAAGGCCTAAGCGAATGGAGTAGATAGGCCGCAGTGATTGCACTAGTACGCTACGTACCTTCATTCATAGCGCCAGCTACTTCCTGTCTAGTGTCTCCTCCGACTCCAATCCAATCCATCCCCACCCATTCATGGACCATGGATCATCACCATTGCAGCTTGCAGCTATAGCATAGTAGGTCGATCTCCAAACCGAAGGGAGAGAGAGAGAGAAGAGCAGAGTAGATCGAGCGAGGTTGATCGGTCAGGCCACCAGGGACCAAGGGAGGCAAAGGGGTCCCGGATCAGTAGGCGGCCGGCGCGGATCGGAGAACCAGGCGAGACGCAAAGAGAGGAGGAGGAGGAGGAGGAGGACATCCGGTTGGAGTACTCGGGAGAGGTAGCAGGACGACGATGCTTGGAGGCCGTCCCCTCTTCGTGCTCTTCGGCTCCTCCATCGTGCAGTACAGCTTCAGCAACGGCGGATGGGGCGCCGCGCTTGCCGACATCTACGCCCGCAAGGTACCACGCTACGCCTGCTGCTGCGGGCATCGCATCGTATCTGTGCGTCTTTGCTTCTCTCATCTCCTCCAGGCTCCAGCCCCACCTCCTCGCCGGCGCCGGTGGTGGCAGTGAGAGATCGAGATGAAGAAACAGATTTCCTCTCTCTCTGTGTGTTCTGTTGGCTAGTCTGTTTCTGGTGCATTCGGAACTGAACCAAAGCAATCGGTCAGTCAGTCGTCAAATCAAACAAATTAGGTTCTGCACGAATTAATGTACCATGTTCCATTATTCACACCACCAACTTTCTGCATGGAGGCCGGTCATCTCCACTTCTCCATGATTGTTGTTTGCACAGTACTGTACATCTGCTTCCCAAAACGATATATACCTATGCTAACTAGCCTGTGTTTTAAAGGATAAGAACGGCACCAATTATAACAAAATCTTGATCCCTGCTTCCTTTGATCCCTACAATGACTAACACAAAGGTGAAGGAACATGCCAAGCTCTTTAACTTGAACTCAGGGGATTGCTCAAAAAAAAAAAACTTGAACTCAGGGGAAGGTCATAGAGACTGGAAAAAAAAGGACTAAACAGCGGAATTCTCAACTTGGACCCAATTTGGGGCTTCTATGCTATGCCTTCCTATTCAATATGCCATCTATGCTATGCCTTCCTATCATGGATACTTTTTGTATTTTGCATGCATGTCCTTATATGGAAACTTCTTATTTAATATTTTGATCTGATATATATCTTCATTCGTATCTAGCTAGGCATGATAACCTGCTCTCTGTTGACTATGTATATTACTGCTAATTGATTCTGTAAGACATGCTATCTGACAGCATCTTTAAAATGTCTATGACAAAAATTGGCTACTTCATCTTATAAAATACATAAATGTTTGGAAAGCAGAAGATCTGGGCTAGGAAAATCTCTGCACCACTAGGACATAAAACTGCACATTTTCCGTCATGACAGATAATTACATTTGCATCTGGTTTTATCTGTCAATCTGGTTTTATCAATCCAGAAAGAACCTGCCACTGGGACAACTTTATAAATTTAGTGGCCCAACTATTTTATATAACATTCCACTATATATATATGAAAGGTCAATCAACCCTACTTTTAAAAAAGAAGTAGAAGAAGAGACATACATTGGAAGCATATATTTTTAAAATACAAGTATATTGCACAGTTTGGTTTGGTCACTAGATTCAGCTCTTGGTTAACTGATTTCTTTGTGCAACTTTCATTCTTGTTATTATAAAATCACACAAAAAAAAAACTAGTGTATAGCACGGTGTCCTGAGTTTTTTATTTTGTGATCTCACTAGGGCAACTGGTAAGGTAAACCCAATCATTCACATCTTATGTCAGATTAACCTTCGGGTCAGTTTATTGGTGAATGAAAGTACCTAACTAGCAATGTTTTTACTTCAGTAATGCTTATTTCTGCTTGCTATTCATTCAGGCTGACATCCTGCTAAGAGGATATATCGGCTGGAACACAAGGCGGGGTGTTCAAGTGATGGACAAAGTGTTCCCTAAGGTATATATGGTCTGGATCGCTAATTTTGTTTGTGTATCTCTATTTCAATAGTTATATTTCTCTCTACAAGATTTCATTTTGGGGCATGTGTAAATTTCTTACAGATTTCGCCCTGTTTTTTGATCATTGATAACAGCTACTGCCTAAGTAATATAATCCTCTTCTGTGCAGTTTTTCTAACGAGAGGAAGTCTGCTTCTTCCCTTCGAGTCTATTTCTTCCATTAGTCTTAGCTAACGACATTATGATAAACTGCTGATTACTTGATCATTCTTTAACTTGTTTATCATACCATAATGAAAGTTTTCAGTAGTTTTTAGTTACCTATCTATATGATGACACACGTGTACATTCTCAAGGACCAATACTATGATGTAAAGATCCTAATCCAATTTACAAAATAATCTTTGACGATATTAAAAAATGAGCTGGCTATCAGCCAAATTTTAAATGATTTTCTACCCTCCATTTGCCATAGGATTCAGCAGTGCAGCCATCTTTGGTAATAGTTTACTTTGGTGGAAACGACTCCATTGCTGCTCATTCTTCCGGTCTCGGGCCTCATGTGCCACTAGATGAGTACATAGGAAACATGAGAAAGATTGCAGAACACCTAAAGGTAGAGTATCGATTAGCAAGATGTTCCTGGAATGTAGATGCACCAGTAGCTAGTTGTTTGACAGTTGGTTTGCCTTTGTGGTCAGAGCCTCTCTGAGAAGACACGAGTCATTTTCCTGAGCTGCCCACCTCTGAACGAGGAGATGCTTCGAAACTCAACCAGGTGAGAGATCAGTTGTATGGTGAATCCAGAGGCTTGTTGCCATATAATTGAACACATGGAACTGAACATATTATGTGTGCAGTAGTACTATACTGAGTGAGATCGTCCGGACCAACGAAACCTGCCGTCTGTACTCTGATGCTTGCGTAGCTCTGTGCAAGGAGATGAACCTGAAGGTGGTTGATCTCTGGCATGCCATGCAGAAGAGGGAGGACTGGATGACTGCATGCTTCACGTGAGTTGTTTGCTGTTTGTTCTTGTCACCGGCCTGAATAAGAAGACGATAATTTTTGTGTTGCAGGGATGGGCTGCATCTGTCTGAAGAAGGGAGCAATATTGTGGTGGAAGAGATCCTGAAGGTGTTGAAAGAGGCAGAGTGGGAACCATGCCTGCACTGGAAGGCGATGCCGACGGAGTTTGCTGAGGACTCCCCCTTCGATCTTGTCTCCTCCAGCGGTGACGCCACCGTGAACCCGTCGGAGTGGACAATCCACAGGAAAATACCGTGGGACTGACTTGTTTGTGGCCTTGATTGGCTCCATGGCTGGATGCATACATGCATGCATTTGTTCTGCCTTGATGGATTTGGAATGAATCATGATGCTCAAGAATAACAATGGAGGACTAGAGTTAAGGGAGCTGGTCATGGCCGGGACAGTATGATACAGTCATCTTATCTATTTGATCAGACCTCGCTCTCTCGAAGACTGATTGATTATTATATATTGTGTTTTCCCCATTAGTATGGGTGTGTTCGGATTGATGGCAAGGTTGGCTAGGATGCATCCATGTGTTTCAGGGATATAGCCATTCAAGTTGTGTGTTCGATGATATGTTGACGAGCCAATTGTTTGGTTGGATGCAATGAGAATACTCGACTAGCTATATCTCATAACTATATAATATAAAGATAATAACATGAAACCACTCTCCCTATTTAACCAGTAGACAGTTTATCGGAGGTAAAATGGGTGAAATTTGGTGATGTGGGCCCCAAGTTCTTTCATGTTAATGAAAATATCAAACACAAAAATCACTGATCATCTTAAAATTTTTTAATGAAATTTTTGTCTCCAGCCATCAAGAAAAATGCTAAAATCAACTGGGAAGCATATAAGGATAGGCTGGGTAGATCTGAATTTCGCAACACCATCTTTGACCTTGAAAATCTTTATTCAAGCAATCACTTATCTCAGTTTATTAGAGGAACCTTTTTACCAGTAAAGAAATGTATTAGCAACTGTATCAGAGTAAACGGGAAAAAAAAGATCAGTAGGGATGGCCCTCACGTGTTACCCGTGGTTACATTAGAAATAGAGATAAAGATGTATCAAGAAAAGAAAAGTATGTATTGGGATTTGGGAGAAGAGAAATTTTTATTGGAAGGTGACAATGACAATTATTTTAGGACAAATTAAATTTACATATATGTTATAAGGTTAAGTATTTTTATACAGAGAAAGTAGCTAGTACGATACTTCCACTAATTTATTTAATGATGAGAGATATATGAATGTTGATATTATTATTTTTAAGAATGTTAGACTTTGGAGAAGTGTTCCTGTCGAGGGAGGGATATGCGGTACAACTGACTGGCCAACTGCCTGACTTGCCTTCAAGAGCCGCGGCTCTTGAGTCTTGAGCTTGAGAAAAAATACATAAGTCCTTGTCTATTTCTCCTCTTTTCTTTTTATAGCAAAAGTATAAGAGAAAAATTTCATAATTTTTTCTAATAAGGTTTGTATTTTTAAAAATATTTTTAGAGAAATCATTATGCCATAATGTTATGTGATTGTGCTGGAGACATTAGTATGATCCATAACATATATTATTCTAAATATATAAATATCAATTATATCTATCACTAATACTAAATTACGAAAATTTCGGTCCGCCACCGCCAATCTGTCCGCCCCTTCGGAATCTGTCTATCCCTTCCGATTCACGTGGCTTCAAACATTGTTGGAGGACAAAAAAAAAGCTTTTTTAAGGTTCTCAATGCAAAATCTTCTATATACATCACAATAAGTTAAGAAAAGTATAGGGACCTAAATGTAAAATGTTTGTCCTATTAGTTTATTTTTTTACTCCTTCAATAAGCTACAAATTGATAAATACGTAGTAATTCATAGGAAAATCTAAAAATTACAAAATAAATTTTGTTCAGCTCCACATATGTAGATCCATGCAGTAAACAAAAAATATCATAAATTTTAGTATATCTTTTTGCTGGAGATGCTTGTCTATGCTTTTTAGTGTAAAATTAAAAATATAGTTATCTTGCTCCAATTATTATGAAAATTTTATGGTAGTCTATTTAATGTGATGCTTGATTTGTGGTAAAAGTTTTAGCACCATTCCTGCATATCTCACTGATCGACTAATTTACCTAGATTTATGCTTGAGGATGCTTCCACTACCTTCGCACGACGTGTTGTTATGTCATATAAATACTTCATAAGCCCATGTGTTCATAATCTACATACATTTAACTGATATATCATATTTTATAGGAATCCTAATCTAAATAAAAACAATAAAGCTAGCAACAAATTTCTCATGTTTTAATATAATACTAAGGTATATTAAGAGGTAATATTAGAGTAAGATAAGGTTTGACTAATTTCTATTTTTATTATTAAATAAATATATCTCCAAGCTACATATTATTGTAAATATTAACTATCTAATACCATAGATGTTATGGTTATTAATAAAATAAATTATGGACTTTAAATTTTATAAAAAGAATAAATATAAATAGATATGTAATATTATGTCATTGCTTTATATGGTCATTTGATGTTTTTCTCCCGTTGCAAAGCACGGACATATTTGCTAGTATGTGCTAATTTGTCAAAAAATATTAGAAAAAAAGTTGCTCAAAAAAAATGAAAAAAGAAAAGAGAAAAAATTTTATAGGCTTTTATCTAGTGGCCCATCAAACCCACGCATCGCCGCCTTCTTGCAGCGCAGCGCCGACGCTCATCTTCCTCGCAGCGAGCGCAGATCTTCTGCTCCTCCCCCCACTCGCGCTCAGGCTCGGTCCCAGGGATAGGATCTTCCGCGCGTCGGCGGCCCCCCCCCTCGGCGGCGTCCAGCGACGGAGGGGCAGTCCCAGGCTCGGCGGCGGCGTCGGCGGCTCCCCTTCCCGCCTCTCGCCAGTCGCCTCGCGCCCTCGCTTCCGTCCTCCCCGCACCGGCCGGCGACCCTGCGTACGCACCTCCCTCTCCCCTCCCGCCTCTGCTGTTCCCGTGGGAGCCCGGCCAGCTGCCCAGGGTGGCCGGGCCTTGGCTCCGCCGGTGCTCAAAACACAAGCTTGTAAGGTTTTCAACTTCCTGTAGTAAGTAGCAACCGTTAGTTTTGAGATGAATTTCCCTGAATGAACTGTGTGGAAAAGATAATTTCAAAAATGAATGGAGAGTCAATGCTTGAACTATTGATCGGCTGTTTTTGTTGAACACGATTTTTTATGGAAATTAAGGACAGTGACATCATCAACAGCAAACACTTCCAAGTTCCAAAGGCATAAAGGGTCGCTTATTTTTTTTGAGAATGGTATTAGACTGTAATTTTATAATGTCCTGTGCTTTCTCTTAAATAGCCGAGAAATCTTTACTCTCGACAGTTTATACTTTGGTTCACGTGATTGTGGACTTCTTGCCTTTTGAATTGAACATCTTTTGCTCCCCTGCTTAGGAATACCCAAGTGCCATCGTGGGTTCAGGAGAAGGATGTACGGGAGGCGTGCATCGCAGCTGCTGAAGGAGATCGACTCCTCTGAGGCTGGCCAGCTCGCGCCATTCAACGTAATTCACGCTTCTCTGAACTCACCTGCAGTTACTAGTTTGGAATCATAGTGATTGCTGCTTCTATCTTGTTTGTGTCTGTGACAGTGAGACAGGCTGCAATTTTGTATGATCTCGTGTGTTCTGTGTTCAATGGATGAAATTGAGTGTAGAAAACCTCTTGTATCCTCATTTGCATGTGTTGCTTTACTTCTGTGGTAGCACCTAAAAAATCATAAACCGTCAGATCAAATATTGTTGGTTTGGCTGACAAATGTGCCTGCAAGCGCCTTTTAAACTCTTTTACCTTCGAAGCATGTTAGTTAGTATGTGCTATCTAGATTTGGAAGAAAATCTTATGGGACCAGGTTTAATCCTCCATCAAGTTAAACCCTATCCATACGTATGAATTTAGATAAAAAAATCACTACATGTTTCATTAATTCATAATCATATTTTTTACCATGTGTTTTTAATATGGATGTAAACAATCATGTGTTGTGAAATCTTCAGAATGAAACTAAGTCAGCTGCAATATTGTTGACATTATATAGTGCAAAAAAAACCCTAAAAAGGTTGAAATTTTTATATTACTCTTCCATTATCAGAAGCAATGTGACTTTGGTAGCTGCAGTTCCTTTTAGTTTTTTTCGTTCCTAATATTCAGTCTCCGAAATGTGCAGACTGACGTGTTTGATCAGGTGATTAGAGAGTGCAATGAGCACAACTCACAGTTTCAATCATTGATCAGGTAAATTTTATCGTACTAGAATGTTGGGTTGTTGACCATCTTGATCCAAAATTACCCTGATTGATAAGCATTTCCAGTGCACAGTTTACTTACTAGACCTGGCTTATGGCAGGAAAATGGTTGAGCAAAACTTAGACATCGAGACAACTAGAAATGAGGATCACTATGGTGCAGCTATCCACCATCTTTCCCTGCTCCGTAACAAAAGATGCCTGATGGCTTACATGTACAAATTAAAAGTTCACAGATGAGCTACCTTTTGTTTCTCTGTTTTATGCTGGTAGCGCATGCTTAAAATTGAATTTGCATGTACTGTAGCTAAAAGAATTACTTCCAAACAGGTACAACCGAGCAGAAGTTATTCAGAGTTTTAGATGGAAGGTTGGTCCTGTGCTTCCTCACGACATACAAGAAAAGCTCCATTTCTCAGAGAAAGAGTACTTCAAGAACCACTCTGCAGCCATTAAATCATACATTTCAGAGATGGATATAGATTTGACAGTGGTATGTTTTCTATTTCTTATGCTTTCTTAGGGATGAGATATCACTTGTCAGACTTCTTGTACCCTTTATTACAGGATATGGTTCCTCCCAAGGATCCTTACATTCAGGTTCGGGTGCTGGAGGACATTGGCGAAGTATCTCTTGGTGACCATTCTGTCTCATTGACCAAGAACTCACTCCATTTCCTAAGGCGCACAGACGCTGAACAATTTATATCACAGGTTTGCTATCTGTTTCTTCGCGATGTCCTTCTATCACTATCTCTTTTGGTAATAATATGATGCTGAACTTACTATAGGGTCTTATGGAAGAATTTCTGGAGTAGAGATCACATATGAATATATGATGCACAATAGGTATGACTCCTTGCATTTTTATCTTACTTAGATGTACTTTCAGTAGTGTTTTATAAGGGCCAAAGTTTACTTGTAGATCAGTGAAGACATGATATTTTATGTGCATATGGATAGTTCATTTGTCACAGCTAAGTGCATAGATATTCAGTTTAGGGTGTTTATAAAATATAGATACCAACTTTGAACCTGTTCTGTATTTGGACTTGCTTCTTATCTTAAACTATACATGTGTGAACTGATTATCTTGCAGGATGTGCGCTGCCTCTTTCTCATCAGTGCTGCTACCTGGTGGAATAGCACTGGTGATGCTTGAAGAGACTATTTGCAACAACGAAAGGACACATGTCATCCTGGGTCTGTAGGGTACATGAGACGTTTTCTGTACCAGGGAGCTTCTAACTAGTCGCCGGCAATGATTTCTTGCTCTAGATGATCGAGTGAAGTTTATAATAACTCTGTTAGTGGCAGTTTTCTTCATGATGTATTATTTTGTAGTAGAACTCGCAACTTTGTAAGCTGTAAAAGCAGTCTTACTAAATCCATTGCCTTGTTAGTCTGTTTACATGTGGATTCCTTTTGGTCAGTGTGCCATCCAAGAAAGCAGATGTTGATAACATTTTAACTTGTGTGTTAACATTAGTTTTGCTCGACTTAGAAACTTAATTTTTCTGTGTACTTCTTGCCCTCAATGTGGTAAAATCACAGTTCTCTCAGACTTTGAATCCTAGCTCGTGTCAGAAGCTACAGCCTTCATATATTAGCCATGAAGCAAGATTAGTGCACTTCTTGCAGGAAAGTTTCTGCTTGCTGGATTTATGTAAGGGCACTCATAATGCAAGATTTTATCATAGAGTCCAAGACAATTAAGTACATATTATTTATGGTATTTTGCTGATGTGGCAGCATATTTATTGAAAAAAGAGGTAGAAAAAATAAGACTCCAAGTCTTATTCAGACTCTAAGGCCTTGTTTAGTTCACCCTAAAAACAAAAAACTTTTGAAGATTCTCCGTCACATCGAATCTTACGGCACATACATGGAGCACTAAATATAGACGAAAATAAAAACTAATTGCACAATTTATCTGTAAATCGCGAGATGAATCTTTTAAGTCTAGTTACTCTATGATTAGACAATGTTTGTCAAATAAAAACGAAAGTGCTACAGTCCCGAAAACCAAAAAGTTTTCGGAACTAAACAAGGTCTAAGTTCACATTATTCAAAGTAATAAATAACTTTATACTCTATGATAAAATCTGCATTGTGAGTGTCCTAAGGTTGTACTTTTATTCTTGGGAACTTGTAGACTAGTATTCCTGTCTCGACAACAGTTGATATCTAGAGACTGTTGGCTGCAAGAAAAAAAAGTACTGTTGGCTTTAGCTTTTGAACGAACTTAAATTTTGGGTCGTTGAGAGGAGATGTACAGACTCTAGGTTGAAGATTGCTAAATTTTAGTAAAACCATACAGAAATTGTATTATGTTGTAGTACCTGCAAACTTTAAAATTTGAATTGCATCACTGATGATGCTTGTTGACCGCACACTTAGTACATTTATTTAACCTAACAATCCGGAGGCTCACGCCGCGCAGGGAAGGGGTACACGTCGCCCCAAATCTTTTGATTGGTCCAGCTCCGCGCCACGTCAACTCCTCCTCCTCCTATTGGTCCACCTCAGCCACCTCTCCCTTTGGGGTCTCTCTCTCTTCTTCACTGTTGCGGTAAATATCTGCCCTTCCCGACGCTTCGCGTCGCCTCCTCCGCCTCCCCCGGTGCGACCTTGGCACGGCGCGACTGCTTTCCCCTCCTCTCTTCCTCTCTCTCTCTCTCTCCCTCTCCCTCTCCCTCCCTAAGTGGCGGCGCTGCGGCCGGCCCTGAGCACAGCGGCCTCTGCCCGTGGGCCCCAGCAGCGACCGACACCACCCTGCCATGGCGCGTCGCCCCTCTCCACGCCTCCATGGCTCCACCACCGCCGCCGCGCCTCTCGACATGCCCCTGCCAGCCCCCGCCGCAGCGACAACGCCGGCTTAGGGTTTTGCCACTCCGTCGTCGGCCGTCTCCGGATGGGTGGGTGACACACTGGCGCGGCGGGTCCTCTGCTACATCGCCTCTCCACGACTGCGGCCAGGCAGGGCGATGGCGCCACCGGATCCCCGGCGGCCGGCACAACCGGCGCGGGCCGACCGCGTTGATGCCCGCCCCCGCAGCTGCCCCTCTCGCAGTCACCTCTGCAGGCTGGAGCCACCCTGGTTTGCTCACCCCTCACCTCCCCCCCGGTGCAGCAGCCCTAGCACGGGCTGCCGGCTGCCTCGGGCCCCTGCGTGGCCCTCCCGTCCGTCTCATCTCTATTGGTTCCATTGCAGTCTCCTCTCTATCTCTCTTCTGATCTGCGCTAGAGCTTGTCAGATTGATGGCACTTGCTTGCCCCTGCTTTCTATCCCATCGCCTCTATTTATTATTATGCAAGGTAAACAGATCAATGCAGCTGTTCGTTTTCTTTCATGGAAAACACATGTCTACCTTTGATTTACAGGATGTGTTGTTGTCTGCAAAAAAAAGTATGTCGCCTGAGCATATGCAGTTGCTAATGATGTGGTAAGGTGCATCCGGCAAATCCAAGCATATTTGTATGCCGTTGCTGATCTGCCTCTTATGTTGACCATATTTGAATGCCAATGATGCTAAAGGTAATTCTTTTCCCTCTGAATGACGACATGTGAGAGTATGCTGTTACAGTTACTACTTTTTTATGATCTTTGGGTTGGCATTTCAAGTGAGTCGTAGTCATTTGTTTTGATGAAGGCTCGGTCTTTTATGATATTGTATTCCACATTTATTTAGCTAAGGCATTTGGCATATGGGGTGACACTAATTGTTACTTATGGTCCTTTTTGGCTGTCCTAATGAACTGAGGCACTTTGGCATATGCAGTGATGGGCTATTTTTGTGTGCTAACAATCCAAACTTGTCTCATGTGCTTCACTGCTATCTGCAAAAAATGATGTTGTCCAGCAGGCTTTATGCTCTTGTGCAATTGTGTTATACTATGGTCTTCTGTTCCATAAAACATCGTTTGTGGTTTCTTGTGATTTCACCTATGCATGTCACCAAGGAAATAAAAAGGGTGAAGCCTTTCCAGCTTACTACAATCATGATTGTTTTCGCATTGCTGCCTTTCCAACTTATCACAGGCATATTTTCATCTGTGCATATTTAGGCCTCTCAATTTTACCGTCAGTCAGACTGCGATTACCTTTCATGTTTATATTTGTTTATTTTCCATCACTTCCCCATTGCTCATGAAGATTTCGCGGTTCCATCATTTTTTTCGTGGTTCCTCATTGCTCATATACAGTTGGTTGTTCCCAATGGTCTGGATGTTCACGTCTTTATCATAATAATTTCATTCATGCACAATATTTTCCGCTGCTTTGGGTGCTCCATTCATGGCCAACAAAAGTTTTTTTCCCTGACGCTTTGCTACAAGTGATGAAAATGGGCCTTTTTTGTTGTATAGCCTGTGATGAAAATAGACTCCCATGTAACTTGGGAATATAGACTGATGATCTTTAGAGGCCCATGGCATTTTTACTTCTACAAACCTAAGGTTCTCCCCGCGCAAGGAAGGGGTACACGTCGCCCCAAATCTTTTGATTGGTCCTGCTCCGCACCATGTCACCTCCTCCTCCTTCTGTTGGTCCACCTCAGCCACCTCTCCCTTCGGGGCCTCTTCTTCATTGTTGTGGTAAATATCTCCTCTTCTCGACGCTTCTCGTCGCCTGGTCCGCCTCCTCCGGTCTGACCTTGGCACAGTACGGCTGCTTCCCCTTCCTCTCTCCCTCTCCCTCTCCCTCCTCAAGTGGCGGCGCTGCAGCCGGCCCCGATATATATATGCATTGCTATCTGTTTATTGATCCTGCCATGCCACTTTTCTAGCCTGGGTCTATTTCAGTTTCATGACAGGCCTGCTACAGCACCTGCTCCTGTCTACATCCATTGGTTTCTGTATGTGCCGGCGACATGAGTTACTATTGAATGATACCATTTTTCAGTGCATGCCATTGTGCCTAGATACAAGAGATCAAATGATGTCCTTCTGTTTATTTCTGAGGCTACTCTTATTTCCTATCACACCCTTAAAACAACATGGCTGCTTGGTTTGCTTTCGAGCCTACTCTTCCTTCCCTTCTTCACTACATTGCTTTTATTTTTTTTAAGTTCACAAATAACAATCGATCACTGCGAACTTTCTTTTTCTATAGGTTTTCCATTTCACAGGTACGAAAAGACAATGTCATGTCTACCAAACAGGTTAGCTATTAAAAAATGTTTGTGTGAGATGACAACTACTGTGTCAGCTAATTTTCTTTTCTATGATCAGCTCTACAAGCACTCTAACAATGGAAAATTTCTCGATAGGTCCACAACTTATTTTCATCTGTGATTTTGCTAATGCACTTTCTATATTAGTCATGGTTGTTCTCTATGCCAATATCCTTGGAGGTTTGCAAAGCAATTCGTGTAATATTCTATATCTGCATATTGAAAAAAATATATTTGCAGGTTATGTTGAACATTCTATAAAGAGGAGAAAGAACCTCTTCTTCTGTCAACCTGAGCATCTGCTTCTGCTTCAAGGTTATAGCTTCTCTATGTTTCAAGTTAATTCTATTAATCATTCTAGGTCCAAAAGCATGCAGGCCTACAAATTTTTTTTAGGCTTACAATTTGCCTATCTATTTGTTCAGTGGTATACAAGGAAGATTATTTTTTACATTTCAACCTCACATCATGTTATATGAAGTTCTTAGTTCTGTCAATCCAATTTCCTTTTAGTTTTTTTCCATGTACTTAAACTTGAAATAGGTTATTTCTACCAATCCAATTTCCTTTAGTATTTTTGTGTACTTAAAGTTAAAATAGGTTCGTTACCTCAGGCAACTTTTACTGGGGTTGCCTTGCAATATTTTCCTACATGCTCTGCTACTGTGTAAGTGGTGGTTACCGAATAGCTTGAGGGTACATAAATTTGCATATGAGTTTGATTTGGTTGAGAAATAGATCACTATACAGATTCCTTACGTCATTTTCCACATAAGAATAAAAATGTTGCTTACTACTGAAAAATGTACAGAGTAAATTTGATTGCTCCATAGGTTACTGTACTACAGTTAGTGAATAGTTTGTCTGTTTGTTTACTAGCTTCCATTGCAACTAATCCTTCACTCATTCTAGATTGTTGAGGATGAATAACTGCGTGTTTCGCAGATGCAAGTGCAATACGTTGGCGTTTCGTTAATCAGACAGCGGTTCTTTGAACTAAGTGGAGTGGAAAGGCAACTTTAATTAGCATCCATACATGAGTGTTTTAGGACATGACCTGCTTAGAATGTAACCTTTGCTGCACCTCGTCTGTTGTGCTACACAAAATGCGGTCGATCGTGCTGTTACCATAGACTTATTGCAGGCAAATTTAGCTGCTGATACAAATGCATGATTCACTTGAGATTTATGTTGCTAACATTGGTGGTTATGTCTGTCAGTTTTCTACTCTTTTCTTATGATCTTTTTCCCTTTTGGTTTGTCATAGTTTAGTTTTCAAAGTCTTCACTTGGAAAGAAACAGTATCCATTTCTGTTGCGAAGATCCATGGACATAAACAGGTTTGCCACTAAATGCTTATGTGAATAAGCTATAGCAATCATAGGATTTGATACTAATTACTGAATCCAATAGTTAGATGCTTTTATATGGTTGTATGTACCTTTTTATTATGCCGGCATAGTTAGATTAGCTGAAAGACTGTGGTCACTGGATTTACTCCTCGGTACATAATACCAATGAGCGTCGCTTTATTTATTTTACTTATTATGGTCCTTAAAAAAAGTTGGCAGCCTCATATTATTTTTTCCATGGTATTCTTTACTATTTTGTTCCCTTCTAGCTTTTATTAGTCATTGTCCTTTTATTGATATTCTTTTGTTTGGTTTCCTGCACCGTTTCTCACCACATAAACATGAAATTAGCAGCTGGCATGATCTTAGGGCTTTCATAAAAATCTTAGTAGTCATCTACCGTAAAATACTTACATGCTAATAAATTTGAATTTAAAAGCATCAGAGTACCAGTACTGGTGATCCTTGAAGTATTTGGTACACTTACTAAACTAACTTTTAGCTAATTAAAAATGCATTTTATGCCACTCATTTTGTCTCATTCTTTGAAACAAAAAAATCCTCGTGTTCTCATGATCGATGTTGTGCGTTTCAAATATTGGCTCTCTATTTACCATTATTAGTGTAGTCTTTTTCAATGGTAAATTTTATATAAAAAAGCTTATGACTACTCAGATTGTAGAGGTATAGCAAATTCTATTTTCTTTCTGTAGCAACCGAATTTCCATTGTTCCAAAAGTTAAGTGTGCTTCATGTGTCTCTACTTTCCAGCAATAGCATCTTCGCTTCCAGCAGGGCTACACAGCATGGACAAACCACTCGGCAAGAACCACCATCGGCAGCAGAACATCCAACCTGTAAACAATGTTTATCTAAACTTCTTGTGCCATGCTATCGAATCTGTGAAATATCCATGCAATATATAGTCATGTTACCTTTTATTATTTTTAGAATTAACCCATATATGTAATATATGTGTGTATGTACATATTTAGGATGCCTTCAGTTCATAGTTGTACATCTCATCAGAATCACTGCAGCACAACTCCGTTATATACACACTGTAAATAGGACTTGGTTAGAACATTAAAATAAGTAGAAAGGCATTGGGTTGCAACGTTGGTTGTGCCAAGACATAGAAATAATTTAGGATGCCGCTCCTCAATCATGACTATGCTTGATTATTAGATCCTTTCATGATTTAAGGATATAGATACTTGGTTTTAGTTATTATATACAGATTCATCTCGTCATGTACCAAAACACTCTGTTAAAGCAATGTGTGACGTCCATGATTCGAGGATATGTACCATTGTACTTCTTATCTACCATCTCTTACTATTTATGCAATCCAGTAAATTTGGTTAGCTGTTAGCCTATTCCAAACTATTATTATTGTAGACATAGATTCAAGGTCGCAAAAGTAGAGATGCAAACATGCCTTATCTACTTATGTCCATTACCGTCTCTACTGTATTTCAAACTCATCTCTTATCTTCTGTATGCAGGCATAGGTTTTGGCATGTTAAGCCAGCTTCCAATCATGCATATTCTGTTGCTAAGTGTGTTCGTAGGTGGTTCTAACCATGTGTTGCACGTCACAGATTTTACCACACTTGATCGATGACCAGTTGACCACACTGCAGCTCTGTCTATATCATGATTTATATGTGTTACTTTCCTCGACCTAAATTGCTCCACAGAGACAATGACTCAGCTGCAAATCAACTTTACCCTTAGTTGTAATATTTTGTCAGCTTTGATGTACTGGTCAGTTACTTCGCATCTGTTTCTAGAACTGCTGCCTCAACAAGAATAATATTGCTTTTCACACTTTGTCCTCAATTCATTGTCTGCTTGAGTGTCAAAACTTGATTATGTTGATGTTGTGTTATTATTGTGCCTCCCGATCTTGGTAATGGATCCGTACTCATGAACACTCTTTCTTCTTGCAAGATCCTTGTGTGGTGTTTTCAACTCCTGCTCTCAAATGATGTAGGGTACATAAATGATATGAGTTGTTTGTACACTATACCTGAAGATTCTACCTCGTGCCTTAGGAATTATATGCTTTAGTTTTATTTGTCAGTTTTATCCTTATGATAGAAATATGATTGCTTGCTTTCTCATAATTTCATCTACCAAGTTTAATAGATTACTCATCCATGAATAAACTATGTATGTGTCTACGTGATGGGATATTTTCAATCGGCGCGCAAGGGCGCGCCACTCCTACTAGTTTATATAAATGGTGCTTTGATGTGAAGTTATTAGAGGAAAGAGGGGCATTTTTTAATCGTTTTGTACTCTGCTGCCGTTTGCATTTATCTTTGTTTTTGCTTAAACAGGATTCATTTTTTTTTTTAAAAAAATACGTGATGTGTCTTGGACTTCAGTACTGCTTGGATGAGTGCGATCTCAAACGTTTTCATATTTTGCTGTAGTTGTAGGACCAGTTCTTTCTGTAATTTCACTTTGGGCCTTGTTTAGTTCACCCAAAAACCAAAAAATTTTAAGATTTTTCGTCACATTGAATTTTGCGGCACATGTATGAAACATTAATATAGATGAAAACAAAAACTAATTACACAATTTGTCTGTCAATCGCGAGACGAATCTTTTAACCCTAGTTAGTCTATGATTAGACAATATTTGCCACAAACAAACGAAAGTGCTACGGTAGTGAAATCAAAAAGTTTTTACGTCTAAGGCCTTGTTTAGATCCAAAAACTTTTTGGATTTTGACACTGTAGCACTTTCGTTTTAATTTGACAAACATTGTCCAATCATAGAGTAACTAGGCTTAAAAGATTCGTATCGTGATTTACAGATAAATTGTACAATAAATTATCTTTTTTATCTATATTTAATGTTCCATACAAGTGCCGCAAAATTCGATGTGATGGGAAATCTTGTAAAGTTTTAGGTTTTTGGGTGCATCTAAACAAGGCATTGCACTTGGAGAAAGTAAGCCTGGGCAAAAATAACCGAGAACCGAAACCGAAATAACCGGAACCGAAACCGAAATAACCGAAACCGAAAATTTCAGTTAGCTGTTCGGTTCTCAGTTCTCATGACCGAACTAACCGATTAAATTTCGGTTCCCAGGCTCGGTTAACCGAAATAACCGAAATTCATAAAACAAGCCCAATAAACCTTACAAAATATAAAAGGTGAATGACACCCTCTCATAGCCTCACATCCTCACATTTTTTAAAATAACAACATCTTGCTTTTTAAAAAATATTTTTTTCTATTTTTCTATTCTTTTTTTATGCTTGTGTAAACTTTCGGTTAGTTCAGTCGGAACCGGAACCGAACCGAACTAACTAACTGAAACCGATTTTACTCGATTCCAAAATTTGTAAAGAACCGATCGGTTCCTATTTGTAGAGAACCGAATTTATGTCAAAAACCGAACCGACGAACCGAACGGCCAGGCTGAGGAGGAAGCACGACGTCCATCCAAAGATGGAGAGAACAATGCACGGTAGGCCAGAGCACCACTAGCCAATTCTGGACGCGCGCGACTTCCGAGGCCGGACAGGCAGCCACCGGCCACCCACCAACGTCGGGGGTGCCATGCCAGTGCCACGGTACAGTATAAATGCACCACCGCTGCCCCTCCGGCAGCTCCAACCCGGCCGGCCGACGCACCGACGACTTCCTTCCGCCGTGCCATCCACCCTCCTCTCGCAGAGGAGGTGCGGTGAGCACGAGCGGCACAAATCCAGCCGGCCAAGGTGCGTGGCCGCCGGCCGGTCGCTGGCTGCCCCGGGCTGAACAATGGCGGGCTCCGCGGTGGCCGTCGTCTTCCTTTCGGCCGTCGCGCTGCTCTGCCTGTACAACCACCTCCACCTCTCCCTCTCCGACCCGGCATCCGTCGTCCCCGTCCCCGTCCCCGCCGCCGCCGTCCGCTCGCACCGCCGCGCCGGTGGCCACCGTACCAACACCACTCCGTCCGGGTCCGGCAACATCGTCCTCCGCTTCGGCATGTCCGGGCAGCCGCTCCGCGTCTACTCCCCCGCCCCCACCCCCACCGCTGGCGGCGGCATCCCTGACATCGACACGTTCCGCGACAAGCTCGACCGGCTGCTGCCCGACTGGTCGCGCTTCGACGGCGAGCTCGGCCCCATGCACCGGTACTTCGGGCTGGACGGGCCGCTGGACGTGCGTCAGCGGCTCGCGTACCTGTTCGTGATCCTTGACCGGTCGCCTAGGGACGGAGGCGTCGGCGTCGACGAGCTGGAGGCGTGGCTGCGCCGGCAGGCCGTCGCCCGGCTGGACGCCGTCACGCGGAGGGAGATGGCCCGGCACGACAGGGACCGCAACGGTGCCGTCACGCTGCGCGAATTCTTCGCAGGTGAGCGCGTGGTGCGTACTCGTAATATCTCGGGTTCACAACGTTGCGGGTTGCTATGTCCTGATGATGCAGATGGAACAACATAAATGAAGCCAAAGTCGAGAATTTTATTCGGTTTCCTGCGTGTTTTTTTTTTTCTGTCAAATTGAACTGATTCGTGTGAAATTCATGCGTTTCCAAACATGGATACTACTAAGACTGGAGCAACATGGGGCATGGCAAAATGGCGAGGTGGATGGACAAGTTTGCGAGCGCGGACAGAAACGGAGACGGCTCGCTCAACGCCGTCGAATTCAACGAGTATGAATACGTCATATTTATATATACCATATATACATTCTGATTTTTTTTCTTGTACAACCTTTTTTATTTTTGGTAACTTTTAAACATGCTGTCATGGCAGCTTCTTGCATCCTGAAGACACCAGCCAAGAGAGCGTGATGCTGTGGCTACTGAAGGACAAGCTAAGGCACGATCGATGAGTGTTTTCGTAGCACGTTAAAATTCCAATGATATTTTCTGTTTTTACGCTTGCGAGCAGTAATATTTGTTTGGTTGGTTTGGGTGGAGAACAGTGAGATGGACCATGACGGAGATGGAAGGATAAACTTGGAGGAGTTTGTCGCCCAATCTGATCTTGAGCGTGCCGAAGCTGAAGAGAAGTTCAGAGAATTGGACGCCGACATGGACAAGTAAAAACATTTCCAATAACAATTCGACAAGCTTATGAAATACTACGTACTTAGTAGAGTTAACGTATAGTTTTTTTTTTAAAAAAATGTGTTGTCAGATTTTATCCTTTTTTTTCCCCTTCAATGTTCAGCTACTTGACGGTGGAAGAAGCACGCTCTGTACTGCAAAGCCTCATTACAGGGGAGTTCTCATATGCTACTTCACATGCCAAATTTTTGATGAAGGTGGTGGCCACACCAGATTATTAGACTAGCAACTAGATTTACTTTCCTTGTTTCTTATCTTACTTAATTGCAACTAATCCATGTTGGCACAGGCTGATGTTAACCAAGACGGCAAATTGTCGCTGGAGGAGATGCTAGATGACTACGTATCCTTCTACAGCACCGTTTATACGGATGATCATTACAGCAATGAAGTTGATAGTGATTCCCACGACGAGCTATGAGCAGTTAAGCCAGGGCAGGACAGCGATACGGAGGGAGGAGGTTCTTTTTACTTTCTAATAGGAGTTCGCAGCCAAAAAAATGAAAAATGTACAGCAGACAATCAACTGCAAAGATCAATTTTGTTCATCGTGACCCGCTGTCTGTTTTACGGTATTTTTCGTTAAAAAAAACTAAACATTCAGGGCCTGTTTTTTTTTTTTAAAAAAAAAAACTTTAGGTTTTGGAACTGACATCTCCAACCCCATCTAATATTTAAGGGTATCCCACAAAGATGCACAATAGAGGGCCAACACAAAGTTAACAACTAACAAGGTACAACAGGTTCACGAATTGCCAAAAAATAACTCATGAACCATGTACGATTGGAGTTACTTTCACTAACAGTAACAGACCATTGGTGTTCAGCACAATTCTTCTTAGTAAAGCATTACATGTATCTCCCAGCACTAATACTGCAAGGACTTGACTTTTGACAACTGGTTCGATGAGGTCGATAAAAAACAACTCATCTGATTTCCCAACCTTCACAGAGGGCACCACGTACAGCAGATGTCGCGGCAAACAACTTGTCTAAGTTCCCACACTTCAAACAGGACACTAGATACACCATATGTCCCCATAACGAAAGAGCACATGACCAAGTGCGGTATGGGCTTAGGATACAGCTAATGTAAGGTAGCATGTTTCTTGGCAGATGACACTTAGCATATCTGTATATTCGTGTTGTCAGTTTGCCTGGTTCATAAAAGACCAGCTCGAAGGGCACAAGTCCTGTGCTGTGTTCCCATCCTCATCCTTGATCTGAAGATCAGCATGATGCTTGACGAGCAATTCTGCAATGTCTTCTCTTTCACAAACGGCAGCATAGTGGAGTGCTGTTTGCCCTTCATTGTCCTGAACATGGAAGAGAAGTTCAGTTCAGTTCATTAGTCTCATAAACCTAAATGACTCAAGAGATCATGTCATGCTGCACTCAAGACAGCAAACAAGGGTGATACTAGTCTCATAAACCTAAATGTCTCGAGAGATCATAGCATGCTGCACTACAGACAGCAAACAGGGGTAATACTGAGCATAGCTAACATGTTTTCTATTTAATGTAGTTTAAGATGCAGACAACTGAATACACTTCATTCAGCTATATGACTAGATTAGCACCCATTGATCCACGTTACTCATCAAATCAATCTGCCATGAATAGTAGAACACAATAAATATACATTTCAATTTACCTTAGCATTCAAATCTGCATTTGCTTTAGCAAGAACCTCAACAGCACTTAGATGGCCACGATCAACAGCCCAATGCAACGGAGTTCTACCTTCAGTATCTGAAGATACCATATACCAAACCAAGTTTAAGTGCATTATGCTTATAAACATAACATAAGCATTAGATGGTTTATAGTTTGCAAACACAAACCTCTCACGTTGACTTCCACACCAGCTGCCAGAAACTTCACTATGTCTTCAGTTGCTCCTTCCCTCGCCGAAACATGGATGTCACCAAGTTCTCTACATATACATTTCAGTTTCTTCCAATTACAAACAGTAGTCCAAGGTAGGTAACATTTACAGCGTATAAACTTCTGGAGAAGACACCCATGAGGTAAACCACTTACGAATCATTTCCTTCATCTTCCTCATACATCAAACTGCTAAACACAGGTCCCATGGGCCCCTTCGAAGCTGATGCAGAAGCCATGTTATCTTCATCTTTCCTTTTCTGAAATTATTATGTCATGGATAAGCCAACACTGTCACGAGGATTGTCGTACAGACTGCAGCAAGAGTGAGGTCAATAAAGACCCACAGAACTTACCGCACTTGCACCTGCATCCCAGTTAGGGAATAGCTCCTGAACAATTGTGATGTACTCTTGCATAGCTTCTTCTGTAGGCATAGCACCCAGCTTATGCCAAGCATTCCTGGCATATCCAGAATATGGGCAATGTTAACTGAAGTAAGTTTTTTCAAAATTGACAAGCACAGGCAGAGAGTAAAGGCAACAACAGTTGTATACTCCCCCTATTCCAAATTATAAGACATTTTGGCTTTTCTAGATGCGTAGCTTTTGTTATTCACTTAGATATACACTATGTCTAGATACATAGTTAAAGTAATTTAACTATAAAAGCCAAAACGTCTTACAATTTAGAATGGAGGGAGTAAGTTAGCTGTAAGCAGTCGATCCGTGAGTTCAAGTGCTTGCTCACACAAAGTAAGACGTTATGCAGCATGATGACCAGGGCACTGAAAACCCTAAGCACTGCAGAGTTATGCAGCACGATGACCAGGGCACTCTTGGACGCAAAGCAAGGACACAGGATCGAAGTAGTTTTATGCTCAGGCAACACTAGCACGAATGATCAGTGTACAAACAGGCTCAATAGTTAATAATTAAGACTAAATTATGCGTGAGATAGGAGCATCATATATTATGTTTACTTCTGATGGGCCATGCTGCTGATCTGAAGTCATTCTAAACTAAATTAGAACCGAAGCAAATAAACCTAGATAGAAAAAACCGCACGAAATTCAAATTTAAACCAGTAGAACCTTGCACGAGAAAGAGGGGATGGGTTGGGAATCTACCATTTGGCACGGGCCTTGAGCTTGAGCGCGGATGGCTGCGGCGCGGTGCAGGGCCCCTCGGTGGCGATCTTGTAGAGGCCGTAGAGGCGCAGCTGCGCCTCCTCGGGGACGCTGGTGCCGGAGGCGGCGGAGGCCGCGACGAAGGCGGAGGCGGCGCTGAACTCTTCGTCGAGCTCGGTGCTCTCCACGCCCTCCCAGTCACTGTCGCTGGCGCTTCCGCCGTCGGTGGAGCCGTCGTGGGAGGGGAGGCGAGGCTCCGCGGGGAACGGGGTGGCCGGGGCGGGGGCTGCTGCGGTGGGGGAGGACGGAGGGGAGCGCGTGATGCGGAGGTTGTCCTCCTTGAAGGCGATCACGGTGGAGATGAGCTTGGCGACCAGGTAGGCGAAGAGGAGGCCGATGGCCGCCGCTTGGCCCAGCTCCTGCCAGTCCCCGGCCATGGCGAGGCGGTGACCTAGATGCGGTGACCTGGGTGGAGTTGGGGGGGGGGGGGGGGGGGCTGGAGACTGGGGAACTCCGAAACTGGAAGAAGTGGTAGCCTGGTGGTAGTAGGGGCCCGTGGGGAAGGAAGAAGGACGTGAAAGTAAAAGAGGTAAACGCCAGGGACCAAAACGTCAAATGGCTCGTAGCGTACCCGGCGGGTGGGTGACCCAGAACGGACCGTGGATTCGTTGAGCGGATCAGGCTTGGCCCATCGAGCCGCACCTTTGTCGGCCCAGCAAAGCACAACGTTTTCCCTTTTGTTTTACACAGTGCGGCATGCGGAACCGTCCACGCTCAATCCAACGGCGCGGGGAGCGCGCGGCGTCTTGGGTTCTCTCGGTGGCGCAGAGTTTTTAGTCCCACCTCGGCGCCGCAAGGAGGCAAGGGAGAGCTACGCGCCTATAGAAGAAAGCCCCGGGCCAGCGTCGTTCCATACTTACCTGGATGGGGTCGATGGGCGATCATGAAGGCCCATGGCCTTAATTTGTGGTAGAGGGTGCGCTGGTCTACCATCTCCCCAAGCGGGAGAGTGGACGTCTTAATTTGTGGTAGAGGGGCCGCGCGAACGCGGCCCCTGCCAATTCTAAGAAATTAAATTTTGGTCCTTGGGCCTTGCATTTCAAATTTTGGTCCTCATTTCTGATTCATGGAACTAATGAACTGGCGAACACTGGTGCAGCTATTCTGAAGCTGTGGTACAGTTTCCATTTTTCTAGCATCGAATTTTACTTATTTCATATTCCATTTGATCTGGTCGTAACGAATTTTACTTATTTCATTACAGTTGGCATCAGCTCGATCAATGAGGTTAACTATTGCAACATGGTTTTGATTACAGTCTCAACACTCGTACACCAGATGATCTAAGCCAGGCTTTGCCCAATTCATAATTAATTTCTATATGCATAAAATTGTTAGTCTCAGTTGAACAACCAAATGAAACTGGATACGGATCTGGACAGGGGAAAGGAGTTCTAGCATTCACTTCAGAACCACTAATACCGTGACAGACAAAGCAACAAAATGCATCTGAAGCTCAACAAATTATGGTGCAAATGAAATAAATAAAAAACAGGCTACAACATGGAGGTGAGTGAAATACACGAGTTCCAAAGAGCCACCGACAAGAATATGCTAGGCATGTATTAATAAAGAAGAAGACCTTACAAGGGAGGCAACAACAGAACTACTGCCACAAGAAACACAACCAACGATCCTCATAAGCAACAGCCGTCGAAAGTCACACAACTAATACTAAACCGTAGACATAGCAAAAGGCACGTAGAGAAAGCAAAAACTGACTTATAATTTGAAACACATGGGGTAAGAGATAAAGGAGCACAACTGTAGCTATATTAAACACATTAAAAGGATCTAAGCTAGCGCACCTATATTATAGCATTAAACAAAGCGTATAACATAATTGCAATTCTCTAGATCTTTACTAAAAGAACAAAACGGCAGGGAACTTCTCAGATCTATGGAGCAGCTGCTTAATGCTCACTTTTCATGTCCAGGACAGGTTATATACTATATGCTAAAAGAACTATGATGACCGAAGCACTTCACACAATCTCTCGACCACAAACAAGTAGCTGCAGGAAGGGTTACATTTTCAATCTAGTATGCTCTAGAGGCAATTACATATAGCATTTCCCTGTGCCAGATGGCTAATAAGATGCCCACTCATTCTTGAATAGAATAACCCAAAGAACATCTGGTGTCAACAAACAAGACTGAGGAAAACACTGCTTTATCCAAGCAAGCAAGCTGCAAGCACTATGGGTAAGCCACATGAATCAGGAAAAGAGCAACAAGCTACTTGTTGTCAAGGGTGTGAAAGGTCCTTGTTTGGTTTTGGTAATTGAGTGACAACTTAGGTGGACTAATAGTGTTTATGTGAGATACACAGGAAATTAGTCCACAGGTGATGATGTGATGATGGAGGAGCTCATTGCAATGAGACATGACATGGAGTCATGTGACCAAGGTGGAGAAGATCAAGATGAGGCTTGGCTCGATGGACCGGTTGCAAGAGTGAAGGGCAAGTCGGAGGCTTTGAAGCGAGGGACCGCGTGTGACGGTGAAGCTTGAGCAAGACTTGGCGCCGATGGACCGAGGCAACGGTGAAGAGCAAGTGAGGTCAAGATCGATGAACCAATACGGTCACGTGATGATATGAAGTGGATCATATCATTTGGTGATTGGTTGGTGCATGTGTTGCATCAACATTGGAGGAGATGGAATGGAATGCGCAAGGCAAAGGTATAACCTAGGGCATTTCCATTTCACCGGTCATAGGTGTGTAGAGAAGTTTATGACCGGATTTAGGATAGATGGCCGTACTATCAAGAGGGGCAAACTTGTTTGCATATCGGTCATCTAGTGCCACTTGAGCGATCTAACTTTGCATATGTGTTAGGATCGAGTGGCGTGGTAAGATGAGAGGCTAACTCCTTTGGGAAAATGTTTGTGAAAATGCTAACACACATGCACATGGTGGTGTACACTTGGTGGTGTTGGCACATTTACAAAGGAGGTGGTGTTCCTAGGGTTGAGAGAGATGTGGGTTTCTCTCTCCCTCCCGCCGAGCTTGCGAGGCGGGATTCGGCGCTTTTCGAGAAAATGAAGTGCATATTTTCTATTGCGCCGGTGGGAATTTTGGAGAAGTCGCGGGAGTGTTTCTCGCAACACTCACCGGACGCTAAGTGCAGAGGCACCGGACGCTGGTCCAGAGCGTCTGGTGTGATGTCTGTGGCGCAGGTGTGCACCGGACGCACCGGAGAGAGTCCGGTACTCAACGTCCGGTGTGCGGGCGGTTTGGCAACCCTCTCTGCGCATGAGTCCGGTGAGCACCGGACGCTCAGGGTGCGTCCGGTGACCGTGCAAGTTTGCGGAGCTCTCTGCGCACGGGTCCGGTGTGCACCGAACGCGTCCGGTGTGTCGCAGTGGAGCGTCCGGTGGTGCTGTGCAGGCGCGCATGCGCAGTAGCCGTTGGCGGCAACGGTCGAGTTCAAACGGCTAGTGACACGTGGCTGACGCCTGAGCACCGGACGCTGGGGGTTGAGCGTCCGGTGGCTCCCTGTGTGCGTCCGGTGCCCACGTGTTTTGCCCAGTGAAGGGGCAACGGCTAGTTTAGCCCTTGGGGCTATAAATAGAAGTGGTGGCCGGCCTTGGCCGGTGTTGAGCACCCTTGGGACTTAGTGTCCATGCTTGGGGAGTGCTAGTGAAGCCTCTAACTCACATATGCTTGATAGTGATCATCCGATTGTGTGAGTGAGCGATTCTAGTGCGTTGCATTGAGAGATTGCATCGAGTGGCACTAGGTGTTCGTGTTGCAAGCCGGTGGTGCTTGTTACTCTTGGAGGTTGCCACCTCCTAGACGGCTTGGTGGCTTGTGACTCCGTCGAAGCACGCAAGGAGATTGTGCGGTGCTCCGGAGAAGAGATTGTGAGGGGTACGGTGCTCACCCCGCGGGGATCGCGAAGAGCAACTCTATTGGATCGTGCGTGTCATTGAGCTACCTCACTTGTGGGTAGGTTCTTGCGGTGTCCTAGTGGGGACGAGGTTCGTGTAACACCTCTTAGCCGCCGAACCACCAAGTGTTGGTCGACACAACGGGGACGTAGCTTGGTGGCAACCAAGTGAACCTCGGGAGAAAATCATCGTGTCAACATTGTTCTTCCCGTTGGTTTGCAAGTCCCTAACACAAGCTTGTTTTTACATTCATATACTTGTGCTTGTGTAGTTGCTTTTGTAATTAGTTAAGCTTGTGTAGCTTGCTAGTTACCTTCTTGCTTGTGTAGCTAGAAGTAGTTCCCCTTGCGTGGCTAATTCGGTTTGTGTAACCTTGTTAGTCACTTTGCTTAGTTTGTGTAGCTAAGTAAGTTGCGCTCTCTAATTTGGCATTAGTTGCCTTGTTATTGAGCTTGCTAGTGAGCTTAGGCTTTATGCGCTTTGCCTCACTAGTTTGTGTAGGAGCTCCCTCGGTTTGTAAAGTACTAGTTGCATAGGTTTGTGTGACCTTGCTCCTAGAATTGATTAGGTGAGCTCTTGCTAAGATAGCACCTTGTTTGCTTGTTTAGGATCTTTTCAAGGTGCTAGAGAACTTAGATAGAGGGGTGTAGTCTTGGCTAGACCGATAGTTTTAATTCCGCATTTGTTTCGGTTAGCCGGCGCGATAAGTTTTAGAAAAGGACTATTCACCCCCCCTCTAGTCCGCCATCTCGACCCTTCAGGGTGTTGGCACCCAAGGTAGCAGGACCCTGGCTATGAAGCTCATAGACTGGATCGGTAATGGCACAGGGTTTATCCCGTGAGCGCCCAATTGGCCAATTGTGAGGGAGGTGAGATTGAGAGATGAGGGAAATTAGGAAATTGGTTGTTATTGCTCGATCCCAAATGAGGACTGGTACACGCCTACTAAACAAAAGGAAACAAACTCCTTAAATCCCTTATTTCTTGCCGTCTTTAATCCTCTTAACTCTTGCCTTCTTGCTGTTCCCTGGAATGTTGCTGTTGCTGGCGCCATCTAGGTGTCTGCGGCCCTGATCCTGCGCTCCCTGTAGGAGTAATGGCGGCCCCACAAGACTCTTGTTCTGTAAGGTACTGATGACATCTTGAATGTCTTCAGCACGTGCAGTAAAACCTGCTAGATAAGTTATTGGTCAATGGCATATAAAATACATGGCGTATACGGGAGAACTGGAGGAAAAGCAGGGAGCTGTGACAGTACTCTTATCCAGTGTTTGTCGCTTGTTGTCTGTCAAATTGTTCATGTTCCAAACCTGTTGATCTACCAAACATGTGGTCGCCATCCTTTTCTTGCTCATATCTATTACTTTCTGCTGCAATACCGGTATTGCCTTCACAAGACCTGCAGGTTCAGTACAGTTGAATAGGCATACTTTCTGATCAGGTAACTAGATTGACTGCAGGTAGAATTGATAAATGGGTAGAAGTTTTATCTAGATTAAGGCTCCATATATGTTTTATTTATTTATGTCACACATTCAACAACAATATTGAGGTTTACATGAAATAAAAGACTAAAGGACATCAAATGAAAAGAAGTGACAGAATCCACAAATTTTGGACCAGTTTTCTTGCTAAAGCTAACACATGGGAGCAGAAAACTGCAATGGCTTTTTTTCCCACGATGTAAAACTCCTTCCAGTTTGCAGTGTGCAAATATTTCACGTTTTGGAGAATGACAATCTCCAAAGCACATCTTTGACCACTATTTTCTATTAACATCCTAACAAATTTATGCTTTTATGAAAGTACTTCCCACAAAAATATATGCACACGATAAGTTTCTAAACTAAAAAACTTTTAAAGTTAACTATAATCAAAGCTTTAAAAGTTGAACCCACTCTAGCATTAAAGAATTGCAATGTGGTATCAGATTGTCAAACAAGGCATGAAAGCAAATCTTTAACACAAAGGCCTAAGGTTGTCATAACACAACATCATTTCACCAAGGTCCAGAACTAGTAATGATAAACAATTGAGCTTGGAGCTCTGATCAGGTTGATAAAACAGTTAATTCCATAATTCCTTGCTGCTGTAAGGAAAACCAATAATATCACATGCCATCAAACATTAAAATTGTAGCATTGGTGTCAATATTAAAACTGTAGCATTGGTAAACCACATAATCATGTTCAACTTTCACCAGAAATACTGGACAGAAGACAGAACTGTGAAGTTAATCAGAATTGATCAGATGATGTACCCTTTTCAGCATCCCTTTTTTTGTATTCAACTACTAAATAGTGTATACTATGTCGTACCTTCAAAATTTTCCTGCACAGAGTCTTCAAGCAACTTTTGTATCTCAGAGACAGAAGAATCAAGTTTTGTTCTGTATGTAGTTTGCCTTTCCAATGACGACATCTCTCTTTCAAGATTTTGAGACTCCATGTTAGCCTGGTGAAAAGTAAGAAACACTGGCAATTGTTACAGATATCTAGATATATTATAAGCTGATTCATTACAACTAAGGTGCTTACACTTTCAAGCTTTCTCCTCAAGGAGTCAATTTCCAAATCCAAATCTGAAGTGTCATCTTTGTGTGATTCTTTTGCACAAGAAATATCCTGAAAAAAATATAGTATATACAGTCATTTACATTACGATAACATGTGAGATGAGGGAATGAAGAAAATGTGAAATAAAGTATCACTACATTCATTAACAAAAGACACGCTGGTTTATTAGTTACTGCAAGCAACAAAAAAAATCAAGCTTAATTGATTTTGCATATAGATTGGTGATTTTAAGATCAGTGTGAATAATGGTATTACAATTATGGCATTCACAAGAAAGGCCAGAAACACTGGTTTCAACAACATAAACTTGCAAGTCTGTAATAAATTATATTCAGTTAAACGAAGCTCAGTATTCCATGCCCCTTCTCAAGAAAAATAATCCAGCAGTTTAGAAGACGCTCTAACCAATATTGAATCCACAGCCTCTTCATTTTTATGACTGCAAAGAGTGTGTGGCCATCTGTAATTAAATGTTTACTGTTTACATCAATAAATAAGCATCAGATTTCCAACACAAATGAAACTTTTCCACAGTATGAATGTAACTTAAGCATGCTGGAGTCAAATCTTTAGTTAGGATAAGGTGCATACATCTTCAGCAGCCACAAAACCTTCGGGTACATTGAAGCAATGCAGTAAGCAGAATTTCTCCCAGTTGGCCATTCTCTTATCCAGTCGATCCTTTACGACATGGTGAATAGCATTTAATCCCTGCAGAGAAAACATAGAGATACTTCTACTTATCATAATGGTCCTGCTGGTCCAAAAAAAAAAAGAAGACGAAACAACAATTTGCATCCTAATAAATGTTATGAAATACCTTTTAGAAGAGAAGATGTGATAATAAATGGCAGCATAAGTTAAACAAATTAAGTGCCAAATGTACTAAAACATGTTATGGAACTTGCAGTACACAATCACAACTAAAACATTCGAAGCACCCAAGCATCTAAGTGCAATACTGTGGTTGGAAGCTTAGTCCACTGTAGATCCCAATGCACACAATGAAGTCATGCATTTCAGTTCTCTGTTTTTTCACGGTAAAGCTCTGCAAACAAGCAGAAACAGAAATGAAATGTGCATAACACTTAGCAAATCAGCTAATGATCTCCACACCCCTACATAAAAGAACATCCAGGGAATCTGATGACATGCGGGAGGAATATGAATTCAGGTGCAGTGCAGAACAACTTTCATGTTTTGTTTTAACCGTAACCGGGAACTTCATTCAGTATCCATGTACACTTAAAATCTGGTGGAGAAGAAATTTATAGAATCTCAGAGCATCAGCGCACACCAAGTGCTGAGATATTTGACACAGTTTAACGTTCCCAAATGATTATCTGGAAGCGAGGAACATGAATTAAACTAGGGCAGTCAACCAACTATCCATTCCATCCCCATATCTAAATCCAACCCACGAATTGAGCAGTATCGAATCATGATGCGGGAATCCGTCGCTTACCCGCTGGAGATCAGTGGCCTTCTCTGCAGCCCTGGCGGCGCCGAGGACCCCTGGTGCGGCCGCTGCCCTGGAGAAGAAAAGCGACAGAAAAAATGGGCAAGTTAACAAACCTAGGTCGGCGGCGAATGAGGGGAGAGAAATCGGCTAAACAGAACACACGCACAAAACGATAAGGAGGGAACATAACTGGAGGCAGTACTCGAAGGCCCCGGCTCTGATGTCGTCAATGATGCCGTGGACCTCGTCGACGAAAAGCTGCGGATTCAGCCCCAGCGCCGCCTCCGCCGCCGACGCGGCGCTCTCGTCGCCGTCTTCCATCGCCCCGCTTCTTCTTCTTTCGAGTCTTCTGAGATGCCGACTGCCGGGTGGAGGGGGTGGAATGGGGATGGCCCGCCGCCTCGCCGGACGCCGGCAGGCACCCGGTCGAGGGTTTTCAAAATGTTGCGCTCGCAGTGTTTGAGAAACTGGTGTGTTCTTCTGTTTCGAGGCGGAGGGAGGCACACTTTTTTTTTAAAAAAAAAAAGGTCTACATCGTCCTCTCAACTATATAGTGTGGATTTCTTAACCTCTAAACTATAAAATCGAATTTTCCACACTAAACTTTTCAAAACTGGTCAAATAATCCTCCAAACGGTTTTGAACGATGATTTTGTTTTTTTATTTATTTATTTCTGTTGTATCTTTAAAAAATTATAGTAAATCATAGGAAATTTATAAAATAAAAAAATAAATTTTGTTAGACTCTACATAAGTAGACTACACAGTGAATATATAATATGGTATGCTTTAATATAAAATTTTTGTTGCAACTTTGGATCTATGAATTATTCTAATTAATTAAGTATAGATCTAGATCTAAAGCTACAATAAAAACTTTGTACTAAAGCATACTATATTATATGCTCACTATATCGATCTACTCATATGGAGTTTAATAAAATTATATTTATGATTTCCTGTGATTTACTATAATTTTTAAATATTTATCAAAAATAAAAAAATAAAAAAAGATAAAACCACCATCAATAACCGACTAAGAGGGTCATTTGGCCAGTTTTAGAGTTCAGGGGTAAAAAATTCGGTTTTATAATTTGGAAGGTAAAGTAGTCCAACTTATATAGTTGAGGGATTATATAGATGTTTTTCTTTTTTTCTTTGCTCTTGTCGTAAGACAGTCAAAGCATAACTAAATCTCATTTTCACGGTCATTCGCGCAATTTGAAAGCAACGGTTAAGAGACCGTGTCGTTTCTTTATTTTTTTAATCCTTTTTCTTTTTTTTTTCTAAGACAATGAAAATATGGCTATATTCGCTTTAATTTATTTGCTAAATTTGTCAGTTATTCAGTAGTATTTTTCTCTCACAACAAATCAATGAATAGTATATTTAGCCATGACTTTTGAGATAAGCAAACGAGCTCTATAACCCATCCATTTTTATGGC
This sequence comes from Sorghum bicolor, assembly GCF_000003195.3. Taxonomy (NCBI): domain Eukaryota; kingdom Viridiplantae; phylum Streptophyta; class Magnoliopsida; order Poales; family Poaceae; genus Sorghum; species Sorghum bicolor. The sequence continues at coordinate 60,304,273 of NC_012875.2, forward strand.
TATCTGTACGATTCGAAAGCAACGGCTAAGAGAACGCGTGTGTGATGACTCGTTTCTTTTTCCTTTTTCATCCTGATTTTTTTTTCTTTTCTGTCTCTGTGAGTTTGTCACCTTATTTCTAGTCCCACAAATGTTTGTCCTGAGCTAACGTCTTTATAGAGTTCAGTAAATATGTGTCTTATAGGATTCACTCAATGGCAGAGCCAAAAATATGCATAGAAGGGCAGTTGAAGAGTTCCAACCATAAAATTACTTGGTATAGCTTATTTACTTGGATTTTTGTACCGAGGATAAGCTCTTATTTTTCTAAATTTATCTACTATTTGACGATTTAACTATGCATGCTAAACTTCCTGTGGTAGACGTGTCCGTCAACAATGGAGCCATAAGTTATTCATAATAAAGGGTCCATACAGAGATAAAATGCAAATCTGTATGATTTTGTTGCCTAGAAGTCATGCAAAAATATATGACAAAGCTTTTATTATATCAGACATAAAAAGTTTGCTGTGATGTGGGGTGGGGGGGCATGGCCCCTGCCAGCCCCACTTGGCTCCACTAGTGAATGTACTAATTTTTTCTTATCGCAACTGTGGTTTGCTATATGGTAGAGATGAGCTCATTAATGATCCGTGCACTATCGCTCTGCTTCCATTTTGTCTCTTCACTTTCATAGCATTCTCTCTCACAAATGCATTGTGGGAAACCGAATTCGTGCAAACTTGTGGGCAAGAGAGCCCTTGGCAGCAAGCACCCATAGCTCTTGGGATGCTTTATCTTTCTTTTTTTGTATTTTGTATAGTTTATATGTTTTTTGATACGATTGAAAAAATGTGTTTCAAATATCTGTTTGTGATATTTCTCCCTAAACTTGTGTTTCTATTTTTATCTTGTAGCTTATGATTGGGTAACTTATTTCCTGGTCAAAAATTGGTGTTGCATGATATTTTCACAAAATTTGTGTGCTTGCGAGTATAAATTTTTTCACAAATTATGTGATAGATTTGTATCAATAAATTGTCTTCATAGATCATGTGAACAAATTATTGTTTTCACAATTACATGAGTATTGTTTGGCTTCCATGATTTATTTTTGTAAAATTATGTGAATGATAATTTGGTTTACCCAAGCTATGTGAATATCTTTCTGCATGCATAATTCCTTTTCACAGCTTATGTTCATATTTTTTTGGTTTTACAAGATATGTAAATAGTTTATGTGCATAACTTTTTCGTTAGTACAAGCTATTTTTGTTCACAGATTCTAAGTAAAAAAAAAATTTGTGTTTATATATTTTTCATATAATTTTTTACATGAATATTTTTGGCTTGCATAATTTATTTTTGTAAAATTATGTGCATGATAATTTGGTTTACCCAAGTTATGAGAACATTTGTCTGCATGCATAATTCCTTTTCACAACTCATGTGCATATTCCTTTTGTTTTTACAAGCTATGTAAACAATTTATATGTATATTCTTATTTTGTTTTTACAAGTTATGTGCATAACTTATGTGCTTGTATATTTTTTGCTCATAGATTCAAAGACAAAAACTTTGCATCTATATATTTTTCTAATAACTTTTTAAGTGAATATTTTTGTCTTGCATATTTTTTTCGTAAAGTTATGTGCATGATAATTTGTTTTACCCAAGTTATGCAAACATTTTTTTCATGTATAATTCCTTTGCACAACTCATGCGCATTTTTTTTGTTTTTTACAAGTGATGTAAACAATTTATGTGCATAATTTTTTGTTTCTACAAGTTGGGTGTATAACTTATGTACTTATATAATTTTCTGCTCAAAAATTCTGAGTCATATTTTGTGTATATATATATATATATATATATATTCTCTATATTATATATATATATATATACTAATTGATTTAGTCTCAAGAGTGGGAAGCGCATCTGAACTTAAAGTGATTAGGAAGCGCGCAAAAAGAAATTGATCAGGCCTCCGCTCGTCAAGGAAACCAGAAATGAACAGTTCACGGTGACATCAACTAATAAAAATGGAAGAGGATGTCCGAACGTTCGATGAACAATGATCCAGTGAACGTTCGCTTAATTAGTATACGGTCGCGGCCCACCGCCACTAGTCGTGGCCTCGTGGGTATATTCTTTTTGACTAATAATTTGTATTTGTTAAACCTACCGCTATAACTAGCTCACCATAATACACATCAAATATTCAAATCAAACATATAAGACAAAAAAAAACTAACGAGCTTATTGTAAGACTGTGTGTCCTTCAGTTATGTTCACATGAATTTGCAGCCTCCATAACCTGCAACGGGAAAGATGCCACACGTAAAGATATATACCAAAATGCACCTACAGAGTCGATCACGACGTGCTAAAAAGTTCTTATACTAACAAAGTGAAAAAAAATAATTCTGAAGACCATTAACGGATCTGAAGAAGATGGATCATATCTTACTGGGATCAGCAGTGGTAACGACGCCGGTCTGTCCAAAGTCACAGTCATAGGCATGGTGGCCGTTGGACTGGAAGTAGAGGTTCATGGCGTACGCCGCATGGCCCTGCACCGTGTCCGGCTCGTAGCAGACGCCGCCTGGCCGGATCGCGGCACAGTCGACGCCCTCTTGGCCGCACGCGAAGTCGATGTTCTCCTGCAGCACCATCTCGTCCGCCGCCGGTTTCGGCACGCACCACTGCCGCCGTCCACCCGCCGCTCCCGGCGAGCTCGGCGCGGGCGTCACCTTCGCGCTCACCGGCTCAAGGGTCTGCGTACGTGCATGGATCGTCGATACATTCGCCGTCTCAGGATCAGTGTGGAACGTACGAACTGAAGGTCATGCGTGGCGACCATACCGTATAGTACGTACCTCCGGATCTGTAAAGATGCCGACGTCGTAGACCGGCGTCATGTCGCCGCGGAACAGGCCGAAGTTCCTCTCCGACACCGGGCCGGGCTTGAGGTTCTCGTCGAAGAGGGAGAAGATGGAGACCTCGAAGGTGCGGTTGGGCATGAGCGGCGTGCCGACGCCGGAGCCGAGGTGCCGGATGGCGTTCTTGTTGTACTCCCGGGCGAGGTCGGCGCCGACGCCGACCTCCCAGTCCTCCCCGGCCGACGGCCACCCGGTCTCCGACACGACGATGTCGACGTCCCCGAAGCCCAGCCGCCTGACCGCCGAGTGCACGGCGTCGAGCTGCGCGTCCAGCATGTTGCCGTACACCAGCCCGGATCCCCGGTCCATGACACCGTCGTTCACCCGGAACAGCGCGAAGTCGAGGCTAATGGTGTCGTTGGTGAGCCCGTAGAACGGGTACGCGTTCACCATGAACGGCGCGCCCGTCGCGCGGAGGAACCTGAGCATCGGCCTCACGATGGCCGTGTCGTAGCCGTCGCGGAACCGCGCCGACGACGGCTGCTCCGTGGTGGTGAGCACCCCGAGCGAGTGCGTGGTGGAGACCTTGACCCGGCCGTGCAGGGACGCGGCGACCAGCGCGGTGTGCAGGTTCTGCATGGCCGGCACCAGCGCCAGCAGCAGCGTCCGGTTGGCCTCGGTGGTCACCTCGTCGCCGACCAGGAGCCGCGAGATGTTGGTGGCGCCCGCGTACGGCGCCACGTTGTCGCGCACCCAGCGCCGCGCGAAGGCCAGGCTCACCAGGCGCGGGACCACGCCGTTGGGAACCGTCACGTCCACGGCGAGGCCGGTGCCGGCGAAGGCCTGCAGCAGGACCGGGTCGGCGTCCAACAGCCTGACGCGGTCCACGATGGTGTCCCGGGCCAGGAACCGCGCCACGTCGGTTGGCGCCGGGAGCGTCGTGCCCCGCGTGCCGTAGTTGACGCCGATGCCGCCGGCGTCCGCGCCTGCGCGGGTTGAAATAGTGTCAAGATGATGACAAGATGGCAGGCAGAGCTCGACGGCGACGAGCAGCATCAGATTTTACCTGTGAATGTGATGGCAGAAACCAAGAGCAGCGTTGGGAGGAGGATCTGGAGCAAGACGGTGCAGCGTGTCATCGTGGCTAGCTTGGCTGTTGCCACCTACTGGCTACTACGTACTACAGTACTGACTATCACCAGCAGAGTGACACTACTTGTGAGAGAATGGCTTGCAGCTTGCAATTTTTAAAGAGGGGGAGAGCTGGGGCAGAGCAGCGGTGCCATGACCACCATATCAGGCTATGCTGTTGCGTGATGCCGGAGCAAGATGACTGTTCTTCTGCAGCTTCAGTTTGACATGGATGCCTTTCTTTGGCTATGGGTTACATACAGGCTTACAGCCTTACAGGTTCGTGATCAGCCATGCCCGGCCATGAACTTGGTTCTTTTCGTAACCCTTTTACACGCCAACTTTGTGCCTTTCTTCGCAGTGACTTCTGTTACAGACAGGCGACTCTAAACGTTTCAGGACAGTGTTCCAAACGTATAGTGTAGTACTACCCCACAACACAGCATTTTTGGCAGAATTCACACCAAAATGGTTCGCCCTGTTTAAATGGCGATATATTGGCATTGCAAATGCAAACATAACACCCCAACACCACAAACATTTTGGCAGGTGCAACTCTTAACTCTAGCAACGAATTGAAAAGCGAGCACACCGTGGTGAAATGGTGTTAGAATATGGAATAATAAATACATATAGTTATGATCATCCACAAGTGTATGTTTTTGAACATTTCCACCTGTAACGTTTTGAACATTTCCTCCTAAGGGACGCTGGCACCCAACGACACCCTGTCATCACAAATAATCCCCTGTATTCACACGCAAACAAGGCAATTCAGACAATGTGTTCGATGCAAGTTTTTCAGCCCAACATGTCATCGGTGTTCGCCTTGTTTAGAGGATCTGCCACTCCTCTGCTTCTCCAGAGCCATCAAGGTCATCGTCGTTGCCCATGCTACTGCCAGAACAGCCCAGCCCATCATCTTGTTTATACATTTGCTTCAATGGCTCGATTGACTGCACAACAGTAAAGAGTGGCGCTCCATTGGCCTTTTCTGCCAACTCAGAGGCCCGAGAACAGAAATCATCAAAGTCGTCTGCATAAAGATGCAAATAGAAAACATAGATATTATTTAGAGCTTGAAAAAAATGACTCAATGGGCATCTGATAAACTACAACGGCTCACCTTTGTCACGACAGTAAAAACCAATAGCCAGGGAGGGATCTATTTGTTCTAGAGCCAAATCTCGGACAACACTGTACAAGTGTAGACACATGAATCAGAGCCCATCACTAGGCATGCAGAGAGAATGAATCGGCAGTTCCATTCATCAGATTTCATTCCACAACAGCACACATACCTGCAGTGGTACGACGAAGTGTCTGCCTCCAAGTTATCCGGTGCAATGTCAACTGCCTGACACATAGAGAGCATTCCAGTATTACTACCATTACTAGTATATGCTAAACAATCATGCATCCGGGCCATTATCTGTGTATTCATAGTGATAAAAAATGGTAGTCCAAGCAAACAAGAGTGCACAAATTGAAAAACAGTAGTCTATATACACACACAAGCCCAATTATGTCTAAAAAATTGGTTGCGTTAGGCCCACAAGGGATACAAATGGTCCACTAGACTTAGCATGGCTCCTGCTAATTAAGACCAATGAAAGCTAGGATACAAAAAAAAAACTCTATAATCCAGAATATGGAATCCTTGCTGATTTCACATGATAGTTGCAAAGTTAAACAACAATCTACAGTGCTCTCAAATACCATGTCATCTTTAACTACCGGCATAGTTTGGGCATGCTTTGACCTGAATCTTCAGCTGCCAAGTTCCGGGACCCCCATTGGCACAACCTAACAAACTATAGGGACTCACAATGGACTTCTCTTCAACAGAAATAACCAGATTCTAGTGGCCTACGGAACAAGAACTGCTGCAGAATAAGCATGCTACTGTTGTCTTTGAATAAGAGAATGGAACTCAGTTCAAACTTGAAACTTAAAAGGTGCCAAATTATATCCATGAAATTAGATAACTACGAATGGCATTCACATACATGAAAGAACATGCAGTTTTGAATTTGATACTTAAGTATATGGTGCTCAACTTAAGTTAGAAGGTATAAAGCTATACAGTATTTCTGAAATAGATGCATCTGCATGCTAAGTAAATATAAAATGTATGCAGGTATACCATCTGAACGTCGTGGGGATCTAGGTAGAGGGCCCTATCATCCTGTACGCCAGCAATGTATGTTGACGTCCCAGGTTTTCCACCTAAAATGCCCAAGCTTTGTGGGAACGTAAACGTCTCCTTTAGTAATGGGATGTACCTGATAGAAAGGAAACAGATACTAATTAATTACATATCAATACATCAACAGAAACATCAATTACTAGACGGTATCTTTATTCATTGCCATTATGGCTACATGGATTTAAGATTGGTTTGTATTTTTAGAATAACCATCTATATAATAACCCATCATGTTGGACTATAATATCACAATATTAGCCATTTTTACAAAATAGGTCCCAGGCCACGTCACTGTCCTTAAGTTTTGTAGTGTATAGGTAGGAAAGCCTAACATAGGATGACTCTTAAATTCAGATAGCCTAGCATGGATCCTTATGCAGCCCCCAAAGCATGGAAATTTAGCTGATTACCTTGGATTAATTTTGTCGAGGCCAAGAACCAGAGGAACTAACAAAAGAATAGGTGACCATGTAGATTGTTCTTTGTTGAAATCAGAGCAAAGCTGAGCAGCAACATCGATGCAAACAACTGGAGCTCCACCTCTTTCACCATCTTCATCACCCGAAACCACATAAAGAATCATAGGGAAATTTTCCTTCCCATTGACAGCACCAGCTTGCTCTCTATTTGTGCGGATAAGGGTCTGCCATGCCCGGCACATAGCATATGGACCCACCCATGATCCAGCAGCCAGACCATAATTCCTTCCAGCTTGAAGTAAATTGTGAATAGAGAAAGCACAAGCTTCAGAATCACCAAATAGGTGTAAGACCCCTATATAATCTGGGTTGTATGGCTGCATATGAACATTTGGTTATTATAAGCAACCCTACATTAAGAATTAAAGGAGCTCCATGACCTACTAACTCAGCAGAAGTTCCTCATTTTTCTTTGCATAGGTGAACCTCTAATCCAGACCAGAATAATCAATTCATATATCTCTCACCTTCTCCGGGGGCTTTCTCCAAGATCTTCCAAGATGGTGAAAAATCAGTGCCTGCAAATTTTTGCCAGATAGCTTTGTCTGTTACAGCTTACAATTGCAGTGGCAGTCAATGAAGGGACACTTTGAAAGGGACAAAGTTTACCTGAGCAACCAGCATCTGACTGCTTCTAACCATGCATCCCCAGTTCACATCACTAGTCAGCTTGGAATCAGATATTGCATCAAAGCCTGGGACAATAAACATGTCAATATCTAGCCACCTGTGTACACGAAATTAAGTTTTCACCACAAACGTAGTCCTGCAAAGCCTAACCTTTCCGGTAGGTGATCCATATCTTGGAAGAGAAATCTTCCAGAAACGCAGCATGGCCGTCGCCAGACTCCTCTTCCTCAGGTGACACCTTGTAGCATTTACCAAGGAACCACACATCACTGGAGGTCAGAACCTTGGCGCAGCCCAGAAGACGCCACATCGAGCTGCTGCCTACGAACCTCCTCAGAATCCTAGACCAAGCATAGGACCCTGAGGACGACTTTGTCGATATGGCGTCGCACGCCGGCGACGACGACGACGAGTCCTGCTCCTGCTGCTGGCCCTCGAATAAGGCAAAAGGGGGCGTGAAGACGCCGGACAGGATGGAGGCCTTGGTCTGCCTGGAGCCGCTGTCTTCCTTGTGATCGGAGCCGAAGGAGGAAGAGGCAACGGAAGCAACTGGGACGGCGGCGGCGGCGGCGTCCTCCTCCTCACGTGGTGAATCTGGTGGAGGTACAGGTGCTTCTTCCCTCTCAGGCATCACCTAACCTAACGCACATGTGTTTGAAGAACACCCACGATGTCTAGCAAAGCTTGCTTACCCTGCGGCGATCCAGTCCTCGGCGAGATGAGGTCGGCCTAGGGCGCGCAAGTGGCGAGGGATCGGGGGCGCACGGCTGAAGAGGAGGGGAAGAGGAGGGGAGGGGAGGGGAGGTGGCGTGGCGGAGTCGGAGTCGGAGTCGGAGGCGGAAGAGAGGAGGAGCAAGGGAGAGGGGGACGGAGACGTACGCCGGGCGTGGGGCGCGCAAGCGGGGAAGGATCGGGGCGCACGCCTGGAGGGGATGGGGGTGGGAGGGGAAGAGGAGGGGGAGGTGGCGTGGCGGAGTCGGAGTCGGAGGCGGAAGAGAGGAGGGAGCCAGCCAGGGACAGGGAGAGAGGGGGACGGACGGAGACGTACGGGCGTATCGAGCTGGGCTTTCCAAAGTCCAGAGGAATTTCCATAGTTGGTGGGCTTGTCGCATGGTATGGGCCCTCTTTAGGGCCCACGTGTCATGGGTATCCCTCGGAGTGCGACCGCGACCGGACCGCGAGTGGTGGATGCATTATATGCGTGCGAGTGCCGAGTTTGCACGGGCACGTCAACACAACCCTGTGCCGCCGTTTGGGCCCGTTGTTTTTACACAAAATGTGAAGTGATTGGCACGTATATATGATTAATTTCTCAAAATTCATGCGAATTTTATACGATGTGACGTGACCAGTTACGTCAACGCTCGCTTCGCGGTTGCCGGGGTTGGGCAGCTGAGCTGATTGCACGGCACGACGCTGCTTCGAGCCGTGGCTTCCACGCCCAAGCAACAAAAGAGATGCATGGGGATGGAAAGGTATTTCAAACAGGAGTAACAAGAAGTAGAGTAGTGGACTTGTACTCTTCTTCTTCCTCCACCTTGTCCAGGATTGGCTACTACCTACTACCCCGTTTTCCATCCTTGACCTTCCCAGACGGCGGAGCGGAAGCCAGCAGAGAACGCATCTGGCCCATCAGATGGTTTTGCAGTATGGGCCTGACTCGTGCAATTGCCCAAGCTTGTCTACTCCTAGTGCAAGTGCAACACACCTCTGCCTTGCCTGATGAAACTATCCCAGCAAGTCCTAGAAAAAAATGAAGCCAATCCTAAAAAAAAAAATTATCCTGGATGCTTCTAAATTGAGTTCATCTAAAAATAGGAGGTAGTTAATATTAAAATCATTTTTGAAACAAATAAATACTAGTAAAATCATTGAAAGAACATGCAAGCGAGCAATCAAACCTTGCGTTATTCCCGCGATCTGAAGGAACTTGCAAGGCAATATGGCAGCTGGGTGCATGCATACATCCGGATCCGGCCGGGCTTGTTGTCATGTGCCACAGTACCAGTCCAGCTCAAACCAAGCATGCTGCTGAAGTGCTGAGTAGTTGGAGTATTGTCTTTTCCATGGCAGAGCAGACAACAAGAGCAAGAGTTGAAAGCCGCCATCATCGTCATATAGTACTGGTCAATGAACTATCTACTACTACCAGCTACTGCTAGACGGCTAGACGCGTACAATTGGCAACACTTCCTTTTTTTTTTTTTGTCTCACAAGATTTACCAATCACGGCTCGTAGTAGAAAATCACCATCACCATCACAATCACATGTGTGATGCAGACTGGCAGGCATGCATAATTGATGATCCAGAGCTGCTGCCAAGCTGGGGCCGGCCGGCCGAGGACAGCATGGCTCCTCATCACTAGTATTTGCCATGACCTTTTCTCTCCATATATGTCACACTTGTTGTGGTTTGGTCGCCAAGGAGAGGGGAAAGTGCCGTCGTCTCTGACCCTCTGAATCTCTCCCTCTCCCTCTGCAACGCATCAAGAAAAGGAACTGCAGCCAGCGATCGAGGAACACAAGCACCGGCGGCAAACATGGTTCACGGGAAGCTGGAGGTCCTCCTCGTCTCCGCCAAGGGCCTCGAGGACACCGATTTCCTCAGTAAACACTCTTTAATCTTCTTCCGAATCCTCTTCTTCTCCGCCGGGTCGCAAAAGTTCCTCCCTTTCGTTCTTGGTTGTTCTTGGTGCTCTGCTCTGTGAGCCGTAAGCGTCACGCCTGATGTGGTCTCTTCGTTGCGTGTCGTATTCGTATATATGTGCTTTGTCACTGCCGGTTGAGGTAGATCTGCGAGCCACGCAGCATACACAGTAGATGCCATGGCTAACCGTGGTGTTCACAAGTCCACTGTTCAGTGATCATGCCTGCTTACGGCATGTTCATCGCTGATCTAGCTCCGTAGTTGTCACCGTGGGCCGGCAAACTGAAACAAGCTCTGGAGATTTTCATCTCTCACTATCCTGCCTGGATCGTCAAAAGCATTTGGATCAGTCTCATACTGATCGATGCGTGCGATCTTTGTTCTGATCTAAATCAATGTACTAGTAGTTTTGTATATATGCTGCATTGAAGAAAAGTTCGTATATGTTACTGTAGCAGTCTTTTTTATCCTTGTTGGTACTCGGTACTAACCCATGTATCTTTTTTATGCCTTTTCTTTGTGCAAATGCAAATGCTCGTCAGATAACATGGACCCCTTCGTGATCCTTACATGCCGCACACAGGAGCAGAAAAGCAGCGTCGCAAATGGTACGCATATATTAGGAGTGTACTTTTTTACCATCCATTCACAAGAATCCACATTTTTTTAATTGTGTTTGTGTATCTGCTATTGCTAGAGGACACCATCACTTGATATATGCAGTGATGCGGAAGATAACTCGATGCCAATCTCGCTGTCCATTTTTTCAGGAGCAGGAAGTGAGCCTGAATGGAACGAGACCTTCATCTTCACCGTCTCTGATGAAACCCCGCAGCTCCATCTCAAGATCATGGACAGCGATGTCACTAACGATGATTTTGTTGGTGAAGCAACGTAATTACCCTTATCCAACACACCATACCCTGCAATTTACTTCTGCACAGAATTATTGCCTCTCTCTTTCTGCACCGAGTTTGCCTCTCTCTGAACTTTCAGTTATACATGGTTTTGTCGCTCTAACTAAGCCTGACTAGCCTTTAATTTGTGCACCTGTTCTTCTGAACTGCTTTCGTTCAGCATCCCTCTGGAGGTTGTGTTTCAGGAAGGCAGCCTTCCTCCGGCAGTTCATCCGGTCGTCAAGGAGGAGAAATACTGCGGAGAGATCAAGCTTGCACTCACCTTCACTCCAGCAGAGGTATATTCACTAAATAAATGTGCCTTGCAACATCTTTGCCGCTGCAACAGTCAAGCCATGCTATCAGCCTGAACTATATCACAAACTCACAATGGACGCAATGCTACTCTTCTACAGGAAACTCGAAGCCCTGATGACAGCGTCTGGAGTTGATCTGCCTGGAATGCCCGCATCGAGCAAGATGATAATCTTCTGAAGAATTAGTATTATTTGTTATGCGTCCCTATATATGCTTTGTCATGAACTGAATGTTTGCATGTAATTCCCAGCATTGCGATAACTATTCATCAGAGTTGTTTGGTATGTGTAACTCACCGGGAATATATGCATGGCCTGCAGAACTATCATCATCTCTCAAACAAAGTTGTAGCTATGAAATGGGTTTACAACACTAACATTTCCAAACAGCAACATAATTACAGTCTCACATGTACAACAGCATTGGATCACCTAGACTTTAAATAACTGCCACCAATAATACTGTGTAACATGAGGACGAGAAAAACCAAATGCAACCATACGAGTCTGGAAATTGCAACCAGGTACCACAAGACTTTGGGAAAATACAGGACAAGCAACATGTCCGCGAGAGTTCAACGCTCCTTGGATCGATCAGCTTCTAGAGAGACACACGGATGAAGTACTGCTCATGATCAAGCAGGTGTTAATCTCTTTTGCTTAGGCCTTCCTCTTGGTTTTGGTGTCATGCTGGCGCCTGGGGTCCCTGTTGCCGCTTTGCCTTTTGCCTTCTTACCTTTTGATTGACATGGAAACATAAATTATATTAGTTAGCAAGATTAGACTACAAAACATCAATTCCTGTTACTGAAGCTGAGTACTACAAAATACGTATTCACTCTGATAGTTTGAATATCAGCCTGTCTGTTTACACTCAATGATATGCCACATCTATTTTGTGTTTACACCTTGAGCCTGTTCGTTTGAGCTTTCAGCCATGACTTTTCAGATAATTGAACAAGCTTGCCTAAAATTGTCTCCAATAGACTTTTTAAAATGCTAAAAGATAAACATAAAGCAGCTTAATATTTTAGCGTGAAAAATCGTGTGAGCATAAACAACAAATGAATCAATTATACGAGTTTAGCTCTTCATAAAGTGCTATCTATTTGTTTTTCATCGTTCTCTTTCCTTTCTACTGTATAAAATATGTTATAAGTTAGCTCTTCTACTAAGTATGTATTTTGCTTTTCCCATGCATTTGAAAAAAAAGACTTTCAATAACAATTGCTGATGTCAACATCATCTCGTGCACTATGAATCTGTCACGCCCGAGGGTTGCGCAGGGGAGACCAATTATCGCCAATGCTTTGCGTGCTTGCAATGGACGTACTCAATCGTTTTCTGGCTTGGGTGGAGCAGAGTGGCTTCCTGACCCCGGTCGTTGGACTCACGGGGCCTAGGGTTAACCTTTACGCGGATGACGTAGTGCTCTTCGTTGTGCCCACAGAGAGCGATCTGTTAGCTATTAAAGCAGCACTGGGGATTTTCGGCTTGGCATCCGATCTGTTCTCCAATCTTGACAAGAGTGTCGTCACCCCAATGCATTGCTCCAACTAGGATGTTCAGCGAATTCAGAGCTTGTTGGCTTGCCGAGTGGAGGGGTTCCCCACCCGCTACCTAGGCATTCCGCTCTCAGTCCACAGACTGACGAGCAGGCACTCGTGGATAAGGTGGCAGCACGCATCCCAGGCTGGAAGGGGAAGCTAGTGAACGCGGCGGGACGCACAGCGTTGGTCAAGGCGATGTTGTCAGCCATCCCCGTGCACACCATGATCTCCCTCGGCTTGTCCCGCTAGGCCGTGCAGATGATTGACAGATTGTGTAGGGCTTTCATCTGGACAGGCTCGGACGAAGCTGGGGGTGGCAAATGCAAGGTGGCTTGGGCTACTGTGTGCCGGCCCAAGGAGTTGTGCGGTCTAGGAATCTCTGACCTGAGGAAAGCTGGGGTGGCGCTTCGTGTGCGCTGGGTTTAGAGAGATCGACGGAGAGGCACAACATTGGTGGCGGAGGAACGCCCTGTCATGGCCCTTTTCAGGGCCGCGACCGTCATCGGCCTGGGCAATGGAGAGTCGACCTTGTTTTGGAGCGATCGTTGGATCAATGGATCTAGTGTCAAGGTGGCGAAGGCGCTACCTGGGAGTGTGTGGACACGTCACATTGCTGGCCCAATTTCACTGCAGTTGCTGCTGGAGTTTAATCAGTTGTGTGACCTGCTTCAACATGTGCAGCTTCAACAGCGTCTGACACTTTCGACTGGAAGCTTATGGCGGGCAAAGAATACTTCGCGGCATCGGCGTACGGGGCGATGTTCTTCGGCTCTTCGCCAGTGCTTGGCACCAAGCACATTTGGAAGACGGACGCCTCGCCAAAGGTCCGCTTCTTCTTCTGATTGGTCCTGCATGAACGTTGCTGGACAGCACATCATCGTTTTTGGCATGGCTTACAGCAATCGAACGTTTGCATCATTTGTGATCAAGCACCGAAAATGTTGGATCAACTTCTGTCCGTCTACTGCCTCAGCCGGGAAGTCTGGCACATCTGGCTGTTGCGGCTGCATTTGCAGTTTTGCGAACCAGACAAGGAGGGGCCGGCGTTGGGATGGTGGCTAACCTCAAGGAAGCTGGTGCCCAAGGCACTACGACAAGGTTTTGATTCCTTCTTCTTATTGATGGGTTGGATGATCTGGAAAGAACGAAATGCGAGGACCTTCAATGGAGTGGCTTTGAACGTTGTTCAGCTCTCTGATGAGATCCAAATTTGAAGCTAGGCAGTGGTGCGCGGCAGGGAGTAACCGGCTTGGCTTGCTACTATTGGTTCTGTAGCGTTGGGGTTGCTGTTGTTGTTGCTTTTGTAGCGAAAGGGTTGGTAACCATGGTGTTACCAGCTTGTCGGGTCATATTTAAACTATTTCTGCTTAATGAAACACACGTCTTGTCGACGAAAGCTGGTCGGCAGTCTACCTTGGGGTATACCCACGGTAGTAGTTTATCGGTAGACGGTGCGCAAACTACGAACTCGATGGTGACGCAAGACACGGACAAGCTTTTTATCCAGGTTCGGCCGCCGAGTTGGCGTAATACCTACGTCCTGCGTCTGGTTGTATTGATTTGTGTTGAGAGAATATGATGCGTGACTTGTCCTCTAGGGGACCCCTGCCCCTCCTTATATATCCTGAAGGGACAGAGTTACAAGCAAAGTATCCTATTTGGTACAAAATCTTGTAGCCTTGCGGTGCACGCCGACCAGTCGTGCGCCGCACGTCTTCATCTTGTGGGCCGAGCCACCTCTGATGGTGCGGCCCATATAGGCCCATGAGGGTATAGGGGTTTATACCCCCACAGCTAGTCCCCGAGCACCATGTATTATGATGTAACACGCCGTCTTGAGCTTCTTCGATTAGTGAGGCTTGACGTCTTCAATAAGTAGGAAAGTCGCCCAAACAGTTGCAACGGTATTTTGACAAACTCAAAAGACAGTTGATCAACATTGACATCGAAGAAGCAGGTTGTTCGAAGAATGCATGGTGCTCTTAATTAAAAAATATTTCTTTCCTGGTGAAGTGTGCCCACATTACTTTTCTGAAAAGTATAGACCTCAAAATAGCAAGCATATTCACCGCAAGGTGAAGTGTGCCCACTTAGTCCCCGAGCCTGGTAGTAGGTGACGTAGACACGTGGTGCTAGGGTCAAAAGAAAAGTTCTTAAAGAAATTCTGAAACTGAGATGCATCGCCAGATGCATCGTACCGATGTAGTCCCCGAGCTTGCTGGAAGGCGAAGTATGAGCCTTGTAGCAAGGTCTAAAAAATTGAATTTACCAGTCCCCGAGCATATCATGCTCGTCTGCAATTGAATAGACTAATCGACCAGTCTCCGAGCATATAACGCTCGGTGGTCGGTACAGTCACCGAATTCTCATGGTGGGCTGGTCGACCAGTCCCTGAGCGTATAGTGCTCGGTGGTCGGTGTAGTCCCCGAATTCTCAAATTGGTGGGCTGGTCGACCAGTCCCCGAGCGTATAGTGCTCGGTGGTCGGTGCAGTCCCCAAGTTCTTAAATTGGTGGGCTGGTCGACCAGTCCCCGAGCGTATAGTGCTCGGTGGTCGGCACAGTCCTCGAGCACGGCGTAGGGACCGACGGACAAGTCCCCGAGCGTGGTTGGGCACGTAAACGTGCTCGGTGGTCGGCACAGTCTTCGAGCATAGCATAGAGAGTAGTCGACAAGTCCCCGAGCGTGGTTGGAAACGTAAACGTGCTCGGTGGTCGGAGCAGTCCCCGGGCACAGCGTAGGGAATAGTCGACGAGTCCCCGAGCGTAGCTTGTCGACTGGGCCAAACCCCTGAAAAATAAATATAAATAATAGGTAGTACATGATGTATAAATAAACTTTAGATAAAAATCAGTACTGAGATAAGTTTTAGATTTTTTGTTATAAAATTAGCACAAGTAGTTAATTCATCCTAGAGCTTGTACCAGCTCTGGTCTAGCCAACAATCAGCATGAGGTGCGGAACCTAGACACGCGTGGGATTGCCAGCCTCGCCAGAGAGCTACTGCCGACCACCCGGAACGCAGAGGGCGGATCTCGTGCACGTGTAGGGAGGAGTCGGAGACAGTACCGGCTCTGGAAAGCTCGTGTAGGAGAAAAAACTAGTGTGGCTAAACAAAAAGTTGTTTTTGAAGGATAATAAAAAATATTATGCCAAAAATAAATAAGATATTAGAAGTGTACTTATCTTTGGATGAAAGTCTAGTCGGTGACGACAAAATTGTCCGACCCTCGAGCTTTTCGACTTGTCATGACGGTGGTCGCTGTTGTCGTAGCGTCGTTCTTCGCGGCGATTATTATTGACGTGCTCTAAAAAAATATCTCGTGCACTACTCCAATGGATTGGCCCTCTAAAATTATCATGTGTGGGTCCACGAGTCGTATAGTTGCATGCATGTGTTCAACACATGAGTAAACAAATTAGTTGCATCCATGTCCAGATTTTTTGCCGCATAAGCATAATTGATGTCACAAGGTTGCAAAGATAAGCCACTTATTATGCTAGACTTTGAAAGAAGAAGGATTAGCAATAGAGATGGAAGTGGCCTGAAGCCAGGAGGAGCAAGATGATGTCTATTAGTTTCTTTCATGCATTGTAGGATTAGTACAACAACAACCTTTTGTGCATGTAATTCTCTCTTCTTATTAATATATGCCGGCCATGTTTGGTGTCCTAAAAAATGCCAGATTTTGTGTTAATGAACTATTTGTCATTATCATTTTCTTTAATACTAGAGCACCCGCTTTCATAAATTGCTTCACGAATTTGTGGCATGGTGGATTTCAGTGAAGAAGGAAGGGATCCCAAAGGGACACACCCTTCATGGACATGGGATGGTCTATTAATTCAAGTACGACATAATGCTCAACCTCTCTTCATTGTTGCTGCGGATTATTCTATAGTTGGAAGGGAGAGTAGATAAGGTTCTGGGATGACTGATGGTTACAAGGACTATAGCAGAACAAGCCCCTAACTTGCACAAGACGATCTCAAGGATTATCAATATCACAACAGTAGTCGTGGTTCTTAAAGACTGAACTCTTGGGTGTCTGGTATCAAAAGAGTTTTGATAGTACAAGTGATGGTTGAGTACATATACAATCTAGCTAGCACCTACAGTAGCAAGTTGCCCTATACTGCCTTCTCCTTGTGAACTATAAATCTGGTCCTTGGAAAAGGACTTAGGAGAGTTCCGTCTAAAATGCAAGTTCTTCCTTTGGTTAGCCATCGTATATTGGTGTTGGACAATCGAATGCTTAGCCAAGCATGAGCTGCCCCACCTGCCCTTTATGTGATCAGGGCAAGAAACATTAATCTCTTGTGTGTTCACTAAGCAGGCCAAGATTTTTGTTTTTGTAGAAACCATTTCATGGCTGCAACGACACACTTTGATGCAACGACACACATGTAAATGCTATAAAAAGTAAGCAAAAAATGCTCCTAGACACTAAAAGTGACATCCCTTTGCTGTTGGACCTTGAAAATGAAGGAATTTACTAGTGGACACTTTTATTGTTGTCATTTGTCAAATTTGTTGGAGGACACCAAATGCATTAAAGTAATCATTTTGGGCTTAGGAGGTGAGAGAACAATTGTGAAATGACTCCTATCTCTTCCTTCTTTCTCTCTCCCTTACTTCTACTACGACAAGGAGCTCACCGATGGCAGGAAGGTGGCGCTAGGGCTTGCCTAGGCCCACGCGCACTTGCCAAGGGACACGACCCCATCGGTGGTGGCCTGCGGTGGCCCGTGCATGCATGGCAGCCAGCTGCAGTGGCTAGGAGCCCTATGGAACTTGCCCGCAACCGTAGCCCATCAAGGCCTGGCCATGCAAGCAGCCGGCGTTGATGGCATCAACGCTGGTGGCGAGGCATTCCTAGGCCCAATTTAGTCCAACAAAGGGGAGCAAGGGAACAAAGAGATGTCGAAGTCGGTGGTTTCAATTGGGGTGGCACTGCGTGGTAGGGAGAATGGCGGCAGGGATCTCTGTTGCTCGATGTGTGCCTTTGCTCAACAATGGTGGCTAGCTTTGTGTGCTTATTCTAAGGGAGGGAGAGGAGAGT
The DNA here is from genome assembly GCF_000003195.3 of Sorghum bicolor. Taxonomy (NCBI): domain Eukaryota; kingdom Viridiplantae; phylum Streptophyta; class Magnoliopsida; order Poales; family Poaceae; genus Sorghum; species Sorghum bicolor. The sequence goes on from NC_012875.2 coordinate 60,322,057, forward strand.
GGTGAGAGGGGCAACGGTGGCCAAGCAAGCCCTAGCACCGCCTTCCTATCACTGGCGAGCTTCCGTTAGCCAGGATTTCGCCGGAGCCCGACATCCTCCATAAGAAAAAAGGGAGAGAGAGATAGAGAAGAAAGAGATGGGGCAAAAGCATTATTTCGTTGTTCTCTCACCTTCTGAATTAGAAATGATTATTTTAAAGCATTCGGTATTGTGATGTTTACGTAGAAAAAGGGTGGGATCGTCGGTATTTGCTAGCTCGTTACGTAGATAGCCTTTTATAGACCATACTAATGTTGAGAGCTCATATTGTGATGTTTAACCCAGTGATTTTATTGTGATACTGCACACAATTAAATGTGTTGATAGTGTGATATTGTTTATAGAAAGAACACACACTGCCAATTAAATATATGTCACTATAACTCTTGGGCCGACTCCTTTCTGTCTCTCCCTACTTTTCCATATAAATTTATTTTTGTTTCTTAAAGTAAAAAATATATATTTATGTCAATTTAAAAGAAAATGAAGAGGTGGAAATATACAATTTCCCAAAAAAATATCTCTTTATTTGGACTTCCATGGTTGCCCTCCATTTGTTTTATGGTCTCATCTATTTTATCAAGATGTACTTGTTTGTTTATTTGAACTTCACATAGATGCTCCTAGTTATAAACTTCTTTATGTTTTGATCAAAATATGCATCTGAGTAAGTCTCATCCTTGATAATAACATGGAAACTTTCTCACATGGCCTCCTTGGTTGCTTAGTAGCACTTCTTACACTTGCAACTTTTATAATTTGAAGGTTGTATTAGTTGGATTCAAATGATTTACCACCTCTATTTTTGTCCTGATAACTTGCAAAATACTCAATTGAACTTGAAGAAGAGAAATGGACATATTCCAAAAGGAAAAAAAGAGATAACAAAAACATTGATCAATATATTTGATCAAACTCATAACTAGAGTGCAACATAATTCAACACAAAAGAGGGTTATGGTGATCCATGTCACCAATGTTTTTTACTTAGCATTAGCAAAGGCCCTGATTCAACACCCTTAAGATGACCAAGCAACCTCTCGTGATTGCTTTCATAAATTGGGGTAGACCCTAGGCATTTTTCTACCACTTTGTATGTAGATGATGTCGCCCTTTTTTAAGGCAAAAACTGTGGGGGAGATCCCCACAACACTTTTTATTTTATAAATTTTAAAGGGTTACAAAGGAGGACTTATAAACATCTTAATTGTATGCATCTAGCCAAAAACAAAATGAAGACCTTAGGTCATCACTAAAACATAGGGACTACAGAAGGCATTGATTTTTTCTAAACTAGCTATCGACATGTATATTGCCATTCCTGAAGATTCTATCATTCCCAATCTTCCAAATCTCCTAGGCTGTAATAATCACCACTTCCATGAAAAATGGTGTGTTCTGCTGTTGCGTGGCATGGGCTAGACATGAGTTTAAATTGAGGCTTGTGTTCTAGTTTATGCAAATCTTCTCCCAACAGCTCTTGGCAAAGGAGCAACTAAAGAACAATTGATCTATGTCCTTGTCTGTCCCTAAAGGACACATAACATAGTGAACTTCATCCTCGGCATGAAGGTTTCATCTTCTTAGCATCATCTTGGTATTCAACCTATCTACAAGAATTAGCCAAGCAAAGAATTTCACCCTTGGTGTGCTTTGGATTTCCACATCCAAGAAAACATCGGGTGTGCTAGCAAGCTTTGAAAAAACATCTTGCAAAAATTTCTTGCTGAGTATATTGGTGTTGCCCCACTGATAAGACCAAGTGTCTTTGTCGTGCTCATCAAACATTTGCAGTAATAAGTGATCTCTGAGGTTTTGGAGCTTGTTGAAAGCTTCTTGTAAGATTGGTAGAATGAAAATGCTATCCGAATCTTCAGCGTCCATAACGTCTTTCACATTTATATTGGCATTTCGTGCAAAAGAAAAGAGCCTAGGGAAGTGGTGTGCAAGAACATGCTCTGATTAGAGATCTCCTCAAATTGTCACTATCGAGCCATCACCAAGGGTGCACCGGGCAAAGCTTCTGAAAATGGTGCTAAGTCATTGCACATCTTTCCACCAAAAGGAGCCAACCTCTCTAGAAGCATGTGATACTTTGCTAGTGTAATATTTGCTCTAGATAAGATTTACTCAAGGTGTGTCAACGTGGTTATAAAACTTGTGTAGGTTGCTTGAGGAGGAGAGCGTCATTTTGGACATTGAGAATAATGACTCCTATCCCCTCTTTGTCTTTGGGTTTTGTAACTAGAGACCAAGCTGCCAAGTCACCCTTTTTATCCAGCCATTAGTAACATGCTTAAACAACTTACAACAAATCCTTAATAATTATGGTGAAGCCATTATCCTAAAGAACTATATTTAAAAAATGTAGAAGTCTATCAAATTTGGTGTGAAAATCTAGATATGGATCACATACTCCATTAGTTTTAGGTTCAATAGGTTAGCATCTCGTACAATTATAGAGGTGGAAAGGCTAATTGAAGACAAGAGATGGGAGGATGACACATTGACAAGAGAATTGATTGAACATGACAAAATTTCTATGGAAAGAAGAAGAAGAGGCATGGGGAAACCATTGCTTGGTCAAATGGAAATGTGATTTTCATCCTAAGACACTAGGAGGACTTGATATTTTAGATCTCAAAACTTTCAATCGAGAACTTCGTTTGCCATGGAGATGGCTAAGGTGGAAAATACAACCTCAACCTAGTTTATTCATGGGGATTATTGTTGTGTTGGAATCTCTACAATCATTAGCATAATTGGCAATGTAGTTTATTTCCTTTATTTGATTATTTTTCCCTAAGTTGAGACAATAAATTGGTAGTTACTCTACTTCGACTTAGTTCAATGGTAGAGCTAGAGCACATGTCCATAGTTAATAAAAAAGATTAAATGAATGTGAGGAAATTGGTAAATCTCAAGTTAACACATTGAGATTATGGGTAACTAAAATCAAGACAACATTCTCACTTCTCCCACTCTACACTAGTCTATCCTTTTTCTTTCTCTTTCTCTTCAAGTTGCCTTTTTCATTTTGTGATGAGTACAACTCTGTAAGTGAACGAGAGCGCCATCCACCTTCCATGCCATCACCATAGGGCATTAGTTCTCTATTCACTCCTACCTTGTCACTGCCAGGGAGTGCCCCTGGTTCATCCATGTCCTCTTTGCCACCACCATGAGGCATCATTGTCTGACCTAATGGGTCATTCATGAAGGATAAGGAGGCAGTAAAGTGTATATATAGCAGAGCACCCCACTTTTAACATTTACAATAGTAAGTGTTACCATTATAAATTGATTCCAATTTCAATCAAATAAAACATATCATAGAGATACATGAAGGGTATTGGTAAAAAAGGAAACATTGCAAAGTTGGAAGATAAGGTGCTAAACAAGCACATATTACTCAGTAGCCATCAATGCATGGTATCACCACTAATCAAGCATAGACATGAGCATTTTGGACCAGGCCAAAAAAATCCTACCCACGATTGTCCCATGGGTGAGTCAGGCCGAGCAAGTTGCCTACTATTGCCTACTATTTTTTATTAGAAAACAAATAAAATGAATATTTTGAGTTGGGCTCGGATCAATAGTTTTTTCTAGGTAGCTAGACCTCTGCCAAGGCCCTGTCCACTAAGGCTCATGGGTGGGCCAAAACTTGATAGGCTTAGGCCAGGCCGGGCTTAATTTTCTTAGCTCTAACAAAGTGTAGGCATGACAAGATGTAAGCATCATATCTAAAAAGCGAGGCTTATGGCGGTATGAATGAGTTGAACACAGTAGAGAAGGGCAACAACATCGACTCAAAACAGGTCGTTGGCAACAAAAAACAAACAAACCCTTATTCATTTTATATTGGAGTATGGAAGGTCATATCACCTTTCTAACTGACAGGTGTGAGGGAGATCATAGTGGTAGAGAACTAGGCAGTCGAGAGAGGGCACTGAGGCATCACTGGTAGATCTACCTGGCATCAACCAAAGCTAGGAGGGTGCTTGAGCAATCTGGACATGTACCTGGTGCAAGCTAGCTATTTGAGCACTCATCCTCTATCTTAGATCTAGCACACTGACCGAAGGGAATGCTACAATAATGTGGTTGATTGATGGAGGGGAGGAGGGATTGAATTGAAGCGGGGGCAATGACAATTTTGCTACTACTTGTCCCACTCGAGTACGAGGAGAAGATGGGAAGAAGAGAGTTAGCAGATCAACAAGGAGATGAGCATGGGAAAAGGAAGAGTATAGCAAGATGATGATGGTGACTTATGGCCCAAAAGCATAGATGCACACACTATGTTGCCACACCACAACACCCATCCGGTAACAATATAAATAAAGTCCAAGTGGAAGGAAGGGCGGTGGAGGTATCGAGGTTGAGAGAGAAAGAGAGGAAACATAGTTTGACGCGTACACAGAGTCCATGAGCTGATTGTTGTAGGCAAGCTTCATAAAGGGCATGCAACCCCCACAATCACAGTCCATGGATGACTTAGGTGCTCCATGTGGCGATACTCCAACATTGCTATGAGTCTGTGATGCAACAGGCTAGGCTTCATCAAAAACAGAAAGAGGCGACGATAAGGTCCACACTACCCAATAAAAATGGATAGTGGACACATGATTTGGCCTCATTGGATGAGCGCACCAAGATGTCCCTGGGAGCACATATCACACAAGTTATATGAACCTTCATATGCACTAGACTAGTGCCTTGTCATTCATAAGCCACTAACGCATAACCCATGCCTCATCTCTAACTGAACTTAGTATCTACAATTAGTAAGAGGATGCACTAGAACCAATCACTGATTGCATGAACATAAGCATGTGTTTTGACTGGTGGGCTGAATAGTGGGGGATGGGACGATGTGGTGAGCCTAGATTGCAAGGTGTTCAGTTCTAGGACAAGAGGGGTGAGACCATTCCCAAAGGAATATGTCATCTAGATGCAAAGTGTGGCCATCCCCTCAAATTGGGCGGATGATTTTGTCCCTCATAGGACACATGTGGGCGAGCACAATCGGTTGTGAGTGAGCCAACGAGTGCCGCCGCCACTATTGAAGAATAAGATGTTGGGAGGGGGGTGTGGAAAATGAAGGTCACATAGGTGGCCCATGGGCAGGGTCATGGTAGCAGATAAGATGCTCTAGCTCATCGTGGTGGTGTGTATGTGTGTGGAGGAGGAGGGAAGCAGTTGGGGACGACAAGCCCATACCCATGCAATATGCCCACTTGTGAACATTAGGGTTAGTGCTGGCTATGTAGGGCAATACCTGTTTGTGGGTGTGAATTAGGGGCGTCGTTCGTAGGCACATGTGGCAACTCAAAGGTGAAAGCCATGTGCGTTCAAGTAGGCTGTGAAATAGGTGGGCAGTGGCCTTGGAGTTTGTGCCTTTGTGGTGACTTGAATGCATTTGTAGGAACTAAGCAATGGATGGGAAAGCAAGAACAAAAGAGAAAAAAGAGGGTGATGGATGGGTCCCATGCGAGATCTCAATCCAAACATAAACATGAATGGCCCTATTCCCCCTAAGCAAAAGTATATGAGAAGTCGAGAACATACCATCCCTAAAAACTAGGACTAGATCGCTTCAACCCATCGTGTCCCTCAAACCAAGCACCTAGTAATTGCGCTAGTAACCAACAACACATAGTGGAATGACAATAATTGGTAACTTAAACCAAACATGGTAGCTAAAAAATCATTGCCTCTAAACATAAGATCCTATGTGTGCCCCTTCTACTTACGGGCAAATACAAAATAGAAGTGTGGGCAAACACAAAATGTGGTTGGGGAGGAACCGAGCTCCCTAGGTCCCCTCCTCAAGTTAAGATCCACCCTTCCTCATACTTATGGAAATGTGATTGGGATTTATCATGGCTTAGGTGATAATTCATTTATAAAACATTAGACTCATTTGTAGGAGAATAATAGAAGGATCTCATATCATACCAAAAGTGTCATAACTAAATAAAGTTTGTCATTAAAAGTTCTATAAGTGCATTTAACAAATACTAAAAAATACTTACATGAAGTCTGGCATTCTTCATCACATTGGTCTTTATTTCCATCCATTTTCAGTCTTCTTGCTAACCAAAGAGGCTGTAGCATGTTAAGATTGTTACTATACACACCAACAAGTAAACGTAAAAATTTGCAAGACACAAAATAGTAAAGACCCCACCAAAAAAGAAAACATGATGAGTGATAAGTACAATTATAGTGGAAGACAAATTACCATATCCATGTACCCATCAAAGGAGTACAAGTCGGTGACACTCATGGTTGGTTTGTAACAGTCCATTATTTCTTTGTACTTAAAGTATTGTTCCGCAGCCTTCATTGAGCGGAACACCTTTTTTGTCACAGGATCCGTAAAGTACTACAAAAACAAACAATGAATGGTCAGAAAACAGAAATTAACTGGATATTTGGAATGGGTGATGAGCTCTTTACCCTATCTGTCCTAATGCCATAACTGCATTTCTTAAATGTAGTTTCCTTAACCCATCCTGGTGGAAGAGACGAGACGTTGAAATCAAGTTGAGCAATGATCTACATGTAATGTTGAATGTTAGTTCTTGAGAATGTTAAAGCATATAATATATAGCCACAAAGTTAGATATTTAATTGTAGAATATTTTAGCATGTTAATCCATACATTATCTTTGTTGCTTATATCGTTGCAGTCCCCATCATTGGCAGATTCATCAGGGAGCTTGCCCTCATCTATGAGGCGCATCACTTCAGCTTTTGATGCAATCCTCACTTTGGAAGACGGGTGAGCATAAACCTATAAAAGAGAAACAATGCATCATATATTGTATACAAATAATATGAAAACTTAAAAAGAAAACCATTGCTCTTTCACTGATATAAGCTTCACAACATTCAATCGCAATTATGTACGAAAACATGAATATTGGTTACTTTGAATTTAGAGTCAACTGCATGCAATTGCAACTTACCTCAATTTGTATTACATATATATACCTAGTCGTTGTAAACAAAATATATACTCCTACATTTAACTTAGTGGGCAGTGTTTATTAATTACTTTGCATAGCGGCCATGTAACGCAAAATGCTTTACTTTTACTCACTAAAACTCCTGTACTAACTAAGCTAGTACTAACACAAAATGGCCAAAAAGAAGAAGTAAACACCTTTCTACGTGGCGCGTGAATCCTGGTAAAATCGTTTCATTATACATGTTTATAATAACAGCCGGAAGATAGATATGAGACACTGAGATATATACATACAATAGTTTGCACCTCTTAATTAGCAAGCTTCCATTTTGTAATAATCCCTCCATCCAAAAAAGATCGTAATTATGGAAACGTGTCGGTCAAACTAGCTCAAATTTGACCAAATTTATAGAAATTAGTATTAGCATTTATATCTCTAAATAAATTTATTATGAAAATATATTATGTAAATAATCTAATGATACTTTACTTTGTTGAATGTGTGTTATTAGTACTTTTTTATATAGTTCTAGTCAAAGTTTAGTTGTTTGACTCCTCAAAATGTGAGAATTACATGCTTTTGTGGACGGATGGAGGACAACACAACAGCTATTGTGTATTGATCTAGATCTCTTGATCATATCCCTCATGTAACTTTGACAGCAGTAAAACCCTATAATTACTAGTAGAGCTAAGACTTGGGCCGTGCCATTTGAGAATGGATCATATGGGACGATCCAAAGTACAGCACAACACGAAATATTTACTATACTATCTCTCATCTAATTTTTAAGTATATTATAAAAAATTAAAAAAAATTATTAAAATAGTATAAAAAGTATATATATATATATATATATATATGTATTTTATATCAGAAGCGGAAAAAGAAAACTAGTAAATACATTTTGAGAGGTCCTGCTTGGGCTGGCACATGAAAGCGTGCCGCGTGCCATGAGTTGTGCTTGGACTGGAAAAAAAAATCACTGTGCCATATTGGCGTGACCCAGCGTGCCTCTCATGCTCAGAAAGCATGACTCGAAATGGCACGAAGTACGAGAGGGTCGTGCCGGCGGCACAGGCCAAGTCCACCTAGTAATAACGTTTTCTAACTATGCATGCAGCACAAACGGACAAATTAAATATACATCTCATTTAGTTCATCACAAGAAATTAAAGTTAGTTAGTTATGGAATCTTTTTTTAAAAAATTCTTTTTATTACCTTGTACATCTTTCTCGGAATTCTCCCGTTCTCCCCTGAAGCCCTGATCTCGAGCAGCCACTTGTGATCCCCCCTGAGCCATGCGTACTTCCCCTGCACAAACACGCACATGCATTCCGCAACGGTGATGAGATGTCTGAATCCAATCCAATCTTCAGCAAAGGCAATGCAAGGTGGACATCTACAACGAACTCGTGTGATCAAACTCCTAGATTGTAGATAGTAGACGAACAGATAGCTATGCTTGATGACTCACCTGCAGCGTGGTCTTGTCGTCGAGCGTGTTCTTTGCTTCGATGGCGCGCTGCAGGCCCCCGGAGACGCAATAATCGAGCACCTCATTCTTGGTGCTGAAACTGAAGCCGGTCACGGGGCAGATGAAGTTCTGCATATATAAATGCGCACGAATGAACAAACAAGCAAAAGTTTAAACACACTAGTAGAATTGTTGTAAAACCCTAGCTAAGGCCTTATTTAGTTCTAAATTTTTTCGCAAAATGGACAATATAACATTTTTATTTGTATTTGATAAATATTGTTCAATCATAAACTAACTCTTTGGTTAATAAATCTCTGTAGGGGCCTCGGCCCCTCCAGATCCTTTCAAAAAAAAAAGATTCGTTTTGTAAATTACAAATAAAATTTGATGTGACGACTGAAAATTTTGCAAGTTTTCTCAAAAAAAAAGATTTTGCAAATTCTTTTGAGAACTAAACAAGACGTAACTCACACAGAGTCTCACACGCGCACCCAGGCCCCGCGCACATATACACAGTTTGCCCCGCCGGCGGCCGCCGCCGTAAAACGCAAGGCTACATGCATGTACCATGGGTGCGACGACGGGGCACCTATATATATGTCGGATGGACGTACCGTCGCCTGGAACGTGCCGTCGTCTTGTTTGTAGCCCTCCATGCCGAAGCCGTCGGGGAGCCAGTCCGGCCTCGGGACATCTTCGTCTTCGTCTTCGGACCACCCCGCCGTCGGCGGCCACTCATACTCGGCTTCGGGGACGACCGCGGCGGCAACCGGCGGCGACACCCGCGGGCTCTTCTCCTCGTCGTCCGAAATGACCACGATTGGCGACGACGCCCTTGAACCAGCCATCTCCGTCGACCGCTCTCGCTCGATCGGCCGCGCCGCCGCTCGAAACTGAAGCTATAAAGACGACGTGCTCTGGATGGAAAGTATAGAGAGGGTCGACGGAGCGTCGGGTGGCTGCCTCTCGTGTCTGGTGTGGTGTGACGGCAGCGCGCCAGCCGGAGCCGTTTAAAAGGCGACGAGAGAAGGGGTGTATCGTGACTATCGTCCGTCAGCAGACAGCCCGGGTACCAGCAAGGCATGCAGATGCCTTCTGTTTTGGTATTTTGGATGTATGTAATTGTATATAGCAGTATATATCTGTAACAATTAATAAGTACTATATACTACAGCCGTATATACCTCCAGCAATTAATACGTGCTATACTACAGCCGTATACATACTGTCCTATTTTCAATTTTTTCTAGTTATATATATACCTCCTCACTCCTATATATAATATATAATGCATTCTAAAAACCTTAAATTAATACGTGCTACTACTGCCATATACAGACCATCCTATTTTCAATTTTTTCTAGTGATATACCCTCTCACTCCTATAATATAATGCATTCTAATTTTTTAAAATTAATATGTGCTACTACATCCGTATACAGATTGTCCTATTTTCAATCTTTTGTAATGATATATGCTCTCACTCCTATAATATAATAATGTATTCCAAAAATTTTAAATTAATACTTGCTACTTCATCTGTATACAAATTGTCCTATTTTCATTTTTTTTCTAGTGATATAACCCCTTGCTTGCATTATTCTAAAAATTTTAAACAATTTGAGGAAATACTTATATATGACGCATGTAGCTATGGAATAAACCAATTAAAAAAATTCTCCTTAAATTATAATTTTATTTTCAATAAATTTTGCTAAATCTGGATATGAAACGCCATATCTTCCTTTTTTTTATTTAGACCAAAAAAATATGAAAGGTCCTCGTCCAAACAGGATTTGTGCGTGCGTCTACATCGTCAAAAGGTCGGAGTCTGATTGATTGAGTTTTTTTAGTGAAACCTGACTCAGGCCTTGTTTACTTCCAATTTTTTTTTTGCAAAATAGGAATAGTAGCATTTTCGTTTGTATTTCACAAATATTGTCTAATTATGGACTAACTAGGTTCAAAAGATTCGTCTCGTCAATTCCGACCAAACTGTGCAATTAGTTTTTATTTTCATCTATATTTAATACTCCATGCATACGTCTAAAGATTCGATGTGACGGAGAATCTGAAAAATTTTGCAAATTTTTTTGGAACTAAACAAGGCCTCACTCGTATTTAAGTCCCGGATTTGATACGAGTAATCGTATTTTTCTATTTATTTTAGAATATAATGACACTATATTTTTAATGATAAATAACGTATTTTTCGATAACGAGATGACTTTGTCAATCTTGAAATTTATCAATCTATTTGAATGTGCATATGTATGCACACCGGGTCCCAAAAAGTACATCAATTGCCGCCTGGCAGCACGAGCCGAGTCCACTAGCACGGTCTATTGGGCCAAGCATCATCTGAATGGCCCTCGTCTCTCTACCTTTTTTTTCCCTTTCCATAATTCAAGCATTAAGCATGCCTTTCCCCGGAATGAAATTAGACCACATAAAATTACTTACGTAAAGAGATAAACTATCATAAGTTAGTATTATTGGATGAAATGACACACTAATATAGACAATTAAATGTACGGTAGTGAATGATGTGTGTCGTTGACGTTGCACCTATTCATAAAATGTTGCACACATTTTCTACAAATATAATCAAACTTACAATATAAAAATAAAAAATTAATTATTTAGAGATGGAGAGAGTATATCATAATTGTTCACGCTAGATATAGATATAAGATAACTTTTAAAAAGATTCATAGTATAATAAAATAATATTTAAAGTTAAGAGGCGTTAAAAATAATATTTGGAATTACTTAAATCTAAAAGATTAAATACATTAATTAAAATAAATATATGATAGACTTAAACATTGCCCTATTTTGTATGGTTCCACTTTACTAGTGAAGCTGTTTTTAGACTTTAGCTCCATAAACAACTCCATCGATGGAGCTTAGCAAAACAGCTTCATATATACGTCTTTAAAATGTGCTCTCATGCGTAGAACATCATGATGAGGTGAAGCTGAGTGAAGCCATTATTTTTGGTTTCATCCCACCTTAAACCTTTGTGAGAACACGATTTAAGAAGTTTCTTAGATAAAGTTGTTTTATTTTACCCTATTTAATATAAAATGACTCATGAAATCGGTTAAAAGGCCCTACCAAAGGAAACCTTACATAGTACAAATCTCGTAAATTCTGATAGAGTGCTACCAAATTCGATCCTAGTATCTGATATGTACCAGACAAAAGAGAAAATGATGCTCGCAGAATATGCTTCGTATCACGTATACAGCATCAATGTAATACGCTTTTACATAAAGAAAACGTAAACAAAAACAACAGTTAATACGCTTTTACGTTAAGAAAACGTCTGCGAAACCCCGTCTCACTCTCATCTCACTTGGCGCGCAGTCGTCGCCACGAGTGACAACTGCAGCCACGATCCATCCATCCGCTCCAGGTCCAGGGGAGTGACGAGCGACGACTCGTGCAGCCCCCGGTTCGTCCTCCTCGAGCCCTCGTCCCTCCCCTCCCCCGCGCGCAGATCCCGACGCCCCTTCCCTTGCGCGCGACGCGACGACTCCACTCTCCACAGTCCACACGCCAAGCGAGGGCCGCATCTAGATCCGCGCCGCCGAGCTGACTATTGCAACCCACGCCTTCTTCTCCCCGCGATTTTCCTGGCCCGGGCGCCGTTGCTGCTGCTGCTGCTGCTACTACTACTACCACGCGGCCGCGAGGACCGCCGCTTCGTCCTCTGCTCGCAGTCGTAGCGGAGGCAGGGGCGCGAGGAGCGGACGGATTGCGATGGCCGCCGCGGGGAGGAATGCGGGCGTCCTCGCGCTCTTCGATGTCGACGGCACTCTCACAGCGCCGCGCAAGGTGCCGCGAGTTCCCCTCCCCTCGATCCGTTTCCCTTTCTCAATCTCAGCCTCCGGTTGCGTTAGCTTGGCACTCGGATGAGCTCAGTAGTTAGGAGTGGGCCGCAGCTCCAAATTGTCGAGCGCCGCCGCTTTTTTTGTTTGTTTTTGTGAAATGATCTTGTGATTCTCTGGGCAGGTGGTGACGCCAGAGATGCTAGAGTTCATGAAGCAGCTGCGCCAGGTGAGAATTCAGATCGTTCGTCCTCTTGCTCCTGCTGCATTTGTTCGTTGCATGACGAGAAATTACAGCTTCATTTTTTTTTTAATTTACTTTGGGAGCAGCATGTGACTGTGGGCGTGGTTGGCGGATCCGATCTTGTGAAGATTACTGAGCAGCTCGGCAATACAGGTGACTGAACATATGCGCTCAAGTTCGGACTTGCTAGGAGTTCGTTGCTATGTCGCCCTGTGTGACCCCATCATTGCACTGATGATGATGAACTCTGCAACGTTGGAAGTAATTGGTTTGCCCCCTTTTTTTTTCGTTTTTGCAGTTATTACTGATTATGATTACGTCTTCTCCGAAAACGGCCTGGTTGCACACAAAAATGGCCAACTAATTGGAACTCAAGTAAGTCTCTGGGCACCTGACATATACTATTTCAACATATATGCATTGGTCAACGTCTCCTGATATTTCGTTATGAATGAGAAATGTTCCACTAGGTACACGCTGAGATTGTCAAAATTTTAGTAAAGGAATGCCTCTGTTCTTTTCCTTTGTTGACATGCAACACTGACCAAACAAACTGTCATACAAAGTTCTAGTCCAGTAGAATAACGGACTTACCTATAGACTCTTTATATATATGCTAAAACCTGTCCTTGTGCACTCTGCAGAGTTTGAAATCATTTGTCGGAGAAGACAAGCTAAAGGTAAGCCTAAATGTGGTGTATTCACATTCGTGCACTGCTTCTTTTGATAAAATCCTAAGGCCTTGCTGAAGACAATGTGTTCTCTTTCCAGGAATTTATTAACTTCACTCTTCATTACATTGCTGACTTGGATATCCCAATTAAAAGGTCAGTTAATTACCCTGTTCAACAGTTATGATTTGCACTAGCTTGTTAGTCATCACTGACCTTTATAATGTTGACTGATTGCTCAGGGGTACGTTCATAGAGTTCCGAAGTGGAATGATTAATGTATCTCCTATAGGAAGAAACTGTAGCCAAGAAGAACGTGATGAATTTGAGAAGTATGATAAGGTATAAATCGTCTACTAAAAGCCAGTACCTTAGTCAGAGAGGAGGCAATCAAATCTATGGCACTGAAACGGTTGATTTCCTGCAGGTGCATAACATTCGACCTAAAATGGTGTCAGTGCTTCGTGAAAAGTTTGCACACTTGAACCTGACATTTTCTATTGGAGGGCAGATTAGTTTTGATGTGAGTCTCCTGGACTTGTACACGTATGTATTTTCTTGAAATAATTGGAATCATGGTATTTACTACTACCACGCAAAAATTCCAGGTATTTCCCCAAGGTTGGGACAAAACTTACTGCTTGAGATATCTTGAGGAATTTCAAGAAATCCATTTCTTTGGGGATAAGACATACAAGGTGATATGCCTTTCTTACTGGTGTTCAAATCCTATAAAACTCTTGATATGTATCTTCTTCTTAGGACCAAAAATAATCTGTGTGTATATTTTTACATTTTTTTTGGTTAGTAACTAGCAGCTTAATTCTAACATGGCCTTTATTTTGGTAATTTATCTGACTAATTTTTGTTTTCCATTGAACAGGGTGGCAATGACTATGAGATATTTGAATCTGAAAGAACAGTTGGCCATACAGGTATGCTGGCTGTATGGGAAAGGCTGATATTCTTATGCCTACGAATTTGTAATGTCACCTAACAAGAATATGGACATAGCTTAAAGAGAGATATTTTTAGTTCTCCTTAGAAAATAAAAATAAATAGGAAACAAGAGCATCAGTGCAAAATCAATGTGGTTTGCCTGAAATTTTTCCGCAGAATTTAATTTTAATGTTAAATGATACCTCTTTCATCATCATAGTAGTTGCATATTACAATTGCTACTCACTCATCAAGTCACCATTTCTGTCATTCCCATATTGATTCCATATTATTTTGATTTGCAGTTACCAGCCCCAATGACACAGCTCAGCAATGCAGATCTCTCTTCATGTCGAAGTGATCACAAGCTTATTTGCACCATATATTTATTAAGTTCACATTTATTAGTGATCTTTGACTAAATGCTTTTTGGCATTTTTTCATGACAATTACATCCAGCCATTTTTCCTTCCAAGTCCAAACAGATTGTACTGCTCCACTCTATACTCACAAATTTTCAGATTACATGTATACATTGGCGAAAATAAATGAGAATTACCTGTTTTACTTTACCCCGTGTTAAATGAGCTGTTCCTTGAGACGGTGATGTAATAAAAGATGATAATTATGCATTGCCGTTGTTAGCTATTGTCTGCAAATTCATGAGAAATTTGGGCACAAGGTGTCCGAAGGCATCTGTAAGTACCTTTCCAGCAGCTGCTTCAAATACTTTGGACGGAACGGAAGCTAAGGAAGTTGTTTGTATGTGAGCATGCTGAAAATTGTTTTATCACCTCAGATTAAAAAAAAAAACCCCCGCCTCAAATCCAAGTTGGTTTTTACCATCTTTGACTGAACTATGATACTAAACATAGACCCTTTGTAATGGATTAATGCTGACTGAAATTTTTAACAGCTACTCTTCCTAATTATAAGATATTTAGGCTTTTCTACATACGTTGTTTTTATTATGCATTTAGATATACATTATATCTAAATATATAGTAAAGACAATCTAAAAAGCCAAAATGTCTTTAATTTAGAATGGAAAAAGTAAAATAAAGCATTTTCATGAAAACACACGAAAACGTTATGTAGATTTGGAATAGCAGTCACTATTTTTCAGCCGGGACATTCACGGGGATGTGGGCTTTCCACCCGGGAAAAGCTTTTATTAATTTTCAAAACAATTAGCATTGCGCATCTAGAAAAGTCAAAACATAAGTATTTACTATTCAGGGAAAAGCGTTCGTTTTTCAAAACAATTAGCATTGATGACACAGCAATCTCAACACTGGAGTTCTAATTGACTAATAATTTTAGATGCTAATTATAACTGAAAACAGCCCCCGTGTAAGTGATACGATAATAAAACAACAGCGTTACAGGTTCCAAACTTGTATTATATCTTGTTCTATAAAATCTGGCCAAATTGTGAGGCATGACTAATCAAATGAACTGTGAGAATCTGCGTTGGAGCACATGTTTTTACAAACACAATACCAATCTCAAGTATATTTGCTTGCCATTCTCACTGACTACAAAGATTCGTCCAGACGATTTGAGCCATCGACCAAGAAAGTACACAAATAATCACAGTACAGGTCTTTTTAGAGTTTTTATGGCGATGCCCTCATCTTTCAATTATCATTAAAAGACCAAGTATGTTCATTACAGCACTGGAGTGGCATACCACTCAGGAAAAGAGTTTAAGCCAAGAGAACCCAACGTAACCATTCACCAGCTAAGAAGACTAAAGGGAACGCCAAAACAGATAGTTTGATGAACCACCTCTGGGAACCTCAAACACCAAACAGCCGCAGAAACTCAACTAGCAAATAGGCTTCTGAAAAGCAGGCTTCAGCTGATGCACGCTTCAACCATCTCCTGAGAGGCAGCTTCAACTGATGCAGGTCCCCAACGTTCCCAGCAACTCCAATTTCCTCAGGCACGACTCTTGCTCAGCAGCAAGCTTTCCTGGCAAGCAAGGACTTGGAGCTGCCTACACGGTTACACCTCACATATTAGGCAAATCATCATTAGCAAGAAAATTGTAAGCACATTTCTCCATCTATGTTCTGCGAAATAAAATAAATATGGACAACTTCATTCAAGAACAATACCCACCAGGAAAAAAAATGCATATACATTGTTCAAAATGTTGTTAAATGCTTTGTGCATAAAGCTCAGTAAAGCCTGTATATCTCATTCCAATGTAGGACCCCAAGTTGGTTCTCCCTCAAAATCAGGGACTTGGAGTGATCTACGTCTAATTCAAAGGGCGATTCATCATTGCCTAGTAAAAGATTATCATATAATATAACAGACTTGCCAATGCAACCAAGGAAATTGAAAGCTGATGCTACTCAACTTATCATAACAATAACCATCGAATATTAAACAAGCTGAGGACAAGTAATCGTAGTTGGTTGATTTAGTGAGAGATTTTAGAAGCAATGCCACGACAAGAAACAGTAAGCTTCCACGTTAAACTCACCAATAATTGTTATGTGCCTCCATGACTGGGCTGCCTTGAGAGTGAACATTCTCAAGAAACCAAAGGTGAGGAGAGGCACATTGACATATATGAAACTACAAATTCGATCTCTCAACCAAAATCTCTCTTCATGTCACAGCTCGGCAATGCAGAACTCTCTTCATGTCGAAGTGATCTCTAGTTTATTTGCACCCTATATTTATTAAGTTCACATTTATCAAGTGACCTTTGACTAAATGCTTTTTGGCATCTTTTTCATGACAATTACATACAACTATTTTTTCTTCCAAGTCCAAACAGATTGTACTGCTCCATACTCACAAATTTTCAGATTACATGTATACATTGGCGAAAATAAATGAGAATTACCTATTTTATTTTACCATGTGTACAATTTTTCAGATTGTACAGGCATCTTTCTTGGCGATGGCATGGGGTTCAAAGCCAGGTGGACCAGCCCAACCTTCCGACTGGCCTGACTGTACCATCCGCACCTTTGAGCATGCTTGGGAAGTATTCATCATACTGACCTCTTTCTTGGCGACAGCCCAAGCTTGAGAAGTATTCATTGTAGTAGTATCTTTCTTGGTGACAGCGTGGGACTCAAAGCCAGGTGGACCAGCCCAAACATCCAACCGAGAACCATCAGAAGCAGCAGGATTTGACACAGAAGAGCCATCTCTTTCAGCAACTGAACCGACCGGTTCAGGTCCAGACAGGCCTTCCAGCTGAGATGTTTTACCAGCAGCAGTCGCAGCAGATTCAGCACCTTGACCCTGGTGCACGGCCGGTGTGGTGTATGCGGATTCAGCATAATAGTATGGGTTATATGCAGATTGACCATAATAGTATGACCAGTCTGATGTCGGGATTCCAACAGCCATCCTTGAGGGATCAGTGGAAGTGAAGTAGGAGTAGAAATGTGCCATGTAGCTGGCCATGTCACTTGGTTGGACACCTGCTGTTCTAACCGCCAACATATGCCCATCCAATGGGTAACCATTCATGTGAGTGATTGCAGTAGCAGCAGAGTAAGCATCAGCAAATCTGACAAAT
The DNA here is from genome assembly GCF_000003195.3 of Sorghum bicolor. NCBI lineage: Eukaryota > Viridiplantae > Streptophyta > Magnoliopsida > Poales > Poaceae > Sorghum > Sorghum bicolor. Next base: position 60,339,803 of record NC_012875.2, read on the forward strand.
CCAAATCCCTTGCTGACACCGGTGAACTTATCCACAACTACTTTCGCTTGAGTGATTTGGCCACATGGCAGGAAAAGTTCAATCAACTTATCAGTAGTAACGTACGGCGGGAGGTAGCCCACATATAGGTTAGTCATGTCAATTTGTCTGTGCTCATTGCCAGGTGTCTGAGGGGTTCGAGCAAATGTGGCTACATCAGATTCTGCAGGAAGCCCTGCAACTCTAACAACCAGAGTGCTTCCTCCGATCTGGTAACCATCCAAATGATCAATTGCAGCAGCAGCAGATGAAGCATTAGCATACCTGATCATGCCATACCCGGCATCAAACTTCTTAGCTTGAACAATTTCTCCATATAGGCAGAAAATCTGCACCAGCTGTTCACAGGTCACAGCTGATGGAACCCTGCCAACATACAGATTAGCCATGTCAATTTCTTTTACAAGCTTGCTACCTGACTGCGAACAAGCAGATTGTGCTGCATTGGCTGGAAGAGGCTCAGATCCCTTGACTACTAGCCTCTTTCCTTCAATCAAGTACCCATCCATGTGCTTGAGAGCCTTCGCTGCTGAGTTTATATCTGCATATAGCACAAAACTGTACTCCGCGTACATCACCACCCTGTCAATCTGACCAAAGGGCATGAAAAGACTAACAAGCTTGTCAGCTGACATGGTCTGTGGAAGGTTGGTGACGTACAGTCTACAGTTGTTGATTTCAGGAGAGGCATTTATTTCTGAGTGTGGTGAATGCTGTGAAACTGAGCTGGATACTGATGGAGAAAGGCCAGCAACTCTGACTGAGATCGTTTCACCTTCAATCAGTGCTCCATTCATCATTGCAACAGCCTCAGCAGCACAATGAGAATCAGCAAATTTGACAAATCCATATCCCTTACTTGAATTATTGGATTGTTCCACCACCATTGCATGGGTGATCCTACCAAATGGCAGGAAAAGCTCCACCAACTTGGCTTTGTTCATGGATGAGGGGATGTTACACACATATAGATTAGACATGTCGATTTCTTTGAGGGTCCTATTGTTGGCATGTGATTCCACAGGCGAGCTTGGTGGTCTTACTCGAACCAAGATCTTCCTCCCCTCAACCAGGCATCCATTCAACTCAATAACAGCATGGGCTGCATCGTGTGGGTCAGAGAACTTCACAAAGCCATATCCTTTACTTATACCTGACGTGTAATCCATGGCAACCTTTGCACTAGTTACTTTCCCATAAGGTAGGAAAAGATTGAGCAATTTGTCTGTATTCATGAGCAAGGGAAGGTTTTGGACATACACATTACTCATGTCCACCTCTTTCGTGAGTTGATGATCAGTCTCTGATATAGCTTGGACAGATGTATTGGATCCTGATGAGGAAACAGCAGCCACTCGAACCTCCATCTTCTTCCCCTCAATCAGATGTCCATTCAGCTGGAAAATGGCATGAGCTGCATGTTGAGGATCAGAGTACCTCACAAAGCCATATCCTTTACTTAACCCCGTGGCATGATCCCTCATTACCTTCACACTGGTTACTTGCCCATAAGGTACAAAAAGATCATGCAACTTGTCTTCATGCAGGAGCAAGGGAAGGTTGCAGACATACAACTTACTCATATCCATTTCTTTTGTGGAACCTGATGACGGAGCACCAGCCAGTCTGACCTCTAGCATTCTTCCCTCAACCATGCGTCCATTCATGTGTTTAATAGCTTCAGCAGCATAACGAGGATCAGAATACTGCACAAAGCCATATCCCTTGCTCGAACCAGTGAAGCAATCATCCACAACTCTTGATTTAACAATTCTTCCAAATGGCAGAAATAGTTCAATGAGCTTGTGAGAAGCCAAGGAAGGTGGTAGGTTACCCACAAACAAATTAGTGCCATTCCCTTCTTTCAGTTTGCCCTCATCATGAGCTGAAGAAAATGAGAGCTCTTGTCTCTTACACAGGTGCTTGTCCTGGTCATCAGATTGAACTTTCCTTTTCTCTACGGTAGCAGCAGCAAAACTTTCTGTACTGTATGTATAACAAGATACATCAGCAGCAAACTTGACAGATAACCGTTTTTTGAATGGCATTGTTTCCTTTTCTTTGGCCACAGATACCTCCTTCTGCGCAGAGTTATTGTGCCTCAACACTTGTTTCAGCTCTTTCTTATTTTGTTCTTGTTCCGAAGGTTGCACATAGTTGGACTTCTTCTCAACAAATTCCCCTTTGTCAATCATTAGACCTTGACATGGCTCCGCCACATACAGCTGGTTCCTGCAAGTATTGTGGCCATCAGGCACCAGATTGACGTAATGCTCTGAATGAGATGAGTCAGCCTTGTCACTGCCTTTATCGCTGCAAAGGTCTACTTCAAAAGGTTCCTTATCGCTTGCATCCTTGTTTTCAGGCAGAGCAGTGCCATTGCATTGCTCCACATCTAGCTCATCATCATCGTCATCATAGAATTCAACCTCAAATGGTTCTTCCTCCTCACTGCCTTCCTCATAACCAGCAGCAGCACTCATGTCATCACTCTGACTCTCCTGCAGCTGACCAGTCAAGCCACTTCTCCCCATTCTTGTTCTGAAAATTGGTTCATAGAAGAGAATATTGGTTAGCCCCGAAAATTGGAGGAAATGTATGTCACTGAAGGACACCGATAAAAATAATTAAACAGTGAACAACTGAATATGCAGCAGCTCACTGAAAGAAAAACATTGGATTTCAAATGAAACCTTTGGGGTCTACTAAGCAGTCTGCACAACTTGGACTGTCAGTTGCGCAATGTGTTCCTCGCAAACTAAAGGCGATCCACATAACTGACTGATCATTTAAATTCCAACTACTGGGACTGAAAGCGATAGCAAGATGTTCAGTAACAGCTCCTCATGTAATTGCATTGTTTGCCTTGTCACTAGTTACATAAATGGATAAACTAATATTTGATCCAGACGCACTGTCACTCGATCAATACAAAAGTTTAACGCAACCTGCAGAACCATCAAACCTTTGCGCAAATAATCGAACTAAAAGGGTACAGTAACAACAGTTACGTCCAAGGTTCAGTTGCTCCATAGTGCGGTGTCCTAGTATCAAATGAAAAGTATATATAATCCAACTAAGTTAACATCTTTATTAGGGCCATAGCATATGTCTGTGTATTAAACTTTTCCCGAGTACTTTGGGACTCTTTATCCAACACAGACGCTGAAGAAAACTTCTTAAAAGAATGCATGTAACAAGTAAAACCATTTTTTGGTAGGGTTCTTTGTACATTAACATGTGTTTCCTTTCCATCTCCTAGTAATTCCAGTGTGCAGTGCTCTTCCTAATTTTTCTTTCTTTTTTTTAACAAAAAAGATGCTAACTCAAAACCCTATACAAGACAAAAAAAAACCACTAAAATCAGAGACGTAAAAACGCAGTTATGAATCACACATTCACACTAAAAAGGACCGCCAAGATGCTACACAAAATTCCTTGATGCTGAACTCTAAACCCAGACACTGTAGCACTTTCGTTGGTTATGTATCGCAAGATTCGATGTCATGTGAAATCTTGAAAAAAATTTGGATTTTGGGTGTAGTAGGAGATAGAAAACCCCACGAAACACGGCAGCCAAAAGCAATGCAGGGAGGAGAATATCGTACATTAACCACGCGGCTCCTCCCCCCAACGCAAACGCAGCGACGGACGCCAAGAGCAATGAGGGTTTCGGGGACGAGGCAGCGTGGGGAAACAAACCTCCGATCGGAAATGCGAGGTTGCGGAGCGAGCGATGCAACCGAGAAAAGGCGCTTCGGCTTTGGTACGGGGTTTTTCTGTGGGCTTTGGAGTTGGAGAGTGGGAGCACAGGCGAGCACGAGCAGCAACAAATCCGGAGGAGAGGAGGAGGTGGTGGTGGCGGCCTAATCGGAGGTTGCGTGCGTGGTGGAGGTGGGGTTTTACTTCCCCTCTGCTGCTCTGCAATGGCTCAGTGGTGGAGAACTGAAGGAGGGAGAGGAGAGCAGGGGAGGTGAGTGGGAGGGAGGGCAGGTGGAAGTGGAAGCAGTTCACATGAACGGCCATTCGCCAGGATGGGAATTTGCCTGCAGGCCCCTTGGCGTAAGCGAAGATGCCTGCGTACCAGGGACTGAGTTGCAAAAATACACACCAATCAATCAATCTCTCGTCTCCATCCCGAATTCCCGGTAGCAGTGATGACTACTGGTGTGACGAATACACACACCATGGCCGTCTGGTGTCCTGTGTTGTGTGATGGTGCGAGTTCATCCAGGTCACTCTAGGCGTAATTAACCGAAGATCGAATCGAAACTAACCGAGATCGAGATCGAACTAACCGAGATCGAACTTTTCGGTCATAAATTCGGTCACTGCTTCCAACTAACCGAACTTTATACGGTTAGTTCGGGTATAGGTGTCGGTTAAGCGAACTAATCTCTGTTGGGAGTCCTAAACTATTTTTTTATCTTTTAAAAAACTTGATTGTGTGTGTGTTTTTGTTGTGTCATTGTGAGTTTGTGACTTGTGAGTTGTGAGATGCTGCTATAGTTAGTATTTGAATAAGGAGAACCAAGATATTTATATTACTTTGTGCAAATATGCTGCTGAAATTTGATACAAATGTGCTAGTCCGGTTAGTTCGGTCGTGATCGAGACCGAACCGAACTAACCGAGACCGAAATTGCTCGGTCTTTATTTTTTCAACTAACCGATCGATCCTTGTTTTGTGATGACCGAACTTTCAAAATAACCGAGGAACCGACCGGTTCGGTTCAGTCAGACCGAACGCCCAGACCTACATCCAGGATCCATATACACTCCCGTTCGAAAAAGAAACAATGAAAATATAAAGAGTCAAGTAGTTTTATGTATTTGAGACTAATTAATTTATGATTGGACATTGATTGCTAAATAAAAATAAAAATACGTACTTGTTAAACTTTAACAACCCCAACTAAACACCCTTTAAATTACAAAGCTTGCAAAACAAACGAACATAACTTTATCACTTGACGTGATTGTAGCGTAACACCCAACAATCACCGAACCAAATAGTACCGAACACTTCGTGCTAATGAAGCAATAAACTCAAACGACTCAATAATTTTTATAAAACCTTCATGCACTTTTATAAACCTAAAAGCTTGGCAGCCTCGTCAAAAAAAGAAAAAACAAAATAGTACCGAGCACTTCATGAAGCAATAAACTCAAACGACTCAATAATTTTTATAAAACCTTCATGCACTTTTATAAACCTAAAAGCTTGGCAGCTTTGTCAAAAAATAAAATTGAAAAAAAAGCTTGGCAGCCTTTTTAAAAAAAAAAGAAAAACTTGGCAGCCTTGTAAATTGTAGCGTTGCACGAACAAGGAAACTCCATCTTCTGTACAAGGAGATATGGAAATATTCTTTCTACTTTTAGAAGACAAAAGTCTTATAACCGCTAATATGACTTTCACAAGGGGCTAAATTGAAACAATATGCAACTTTTTTTTCTTTGGAAAAAAAAACGAAGCGTAAAATCTCAGCTCCACAAGGGCCCCAGCTCATAATTTCAAGGTTGCCTCGGCCTCCCGTGCTCGTCGTGATGGCCACCGGCGGCGGCGCCAGCGAGACGGCCGTCGGCGCCGGGGAGGAGAACGCGAGCGCTTCCAGGATCCCCACCCGCAGGTTTTTCGTGGCGCTGCACGTGGGCGCCGGCTTCCACGCGCCGGCGAACGAGAAGGCGTACCGCAGGGCCATGAAGCGCGCCTGCCTCGCAGCTGCGGCCATTCTTCGCGAGGTCCGGTCACTGAGCTCTTACCGCCCACTCTCTCCCTCCTGTTCCTTGTTGTCATGGCTTGGTCGTGGCGCCTGGATTTTAGCCGCTGATTGGAATTGTCAAGTGTCAACTGCGTAGGGTTTAATTGGGATTGGGAGTTTGGGACACACTGTCCATTTCCGTTAGGGAGACGTGGTGCATTATAAACTGAGCGGACCATGGCCTGCTTGTTCTCAGTTCTGTAAATATTATGGTTTATAGGTGACTGATTTTATTACTGTAGCTTCAGATTGTTGTTGTTGTTGTTTAAAGGATATGTTCGGGTTGTGCTGGACCATTGACGTTTGCACCATGTGCACTTGAGAAAAGCACTGCTGAATGATGTGATATTTTGATCATGTCGAAATGCAATCTTCAGATCCGTCCTTGCAGATTCTATTTTCAGTAGTGGATTCCTGATGATGTTTTGTACATTCCAGGGCAGTGGCACAAGCCTGGATGCTGTTGCAGCTGGCATTCAAGTTTTGGAGGTTAGTACTAATTACATTTTATGACTTCCTGTAGTTTTACTCTTGTAGTACCTATGTATAATTAATCTTGAAAACATTCAGATCAGGTAGATTGTGCAAATAAATGAAACAAGTATGTGATACATGTTGTTTCAGGTTTAAAATGTTTTTCCTAATATTTGCATGCTATAGTTTAACTACAGTAAAGGTTTAGTGGTATATTCTGGGAAAATGCTTGCTTGTTCTAAGCTAAAGGTATCTGAATCTGTTTATTCTCATATCTGACTAACTAGGATGATCCTGTCACAAATGCTGGTCGGGGTTCAAATTTGACTGAGAGTGGTCATGTGGAATGTGATGCAAGCATCATGGATGGAAGTACTGGTTCTTTTGGAGCTGTTGGAGCTATTCGAGGTACTTGTAATTTGGAGCATGGAAGTTGATAACTAAGTAGTATGAATAAAAATAGTGCTAAATGCTAATATGTTTTCCTGTGAACTTTGACTGCAGCTCTGATCATATTTTCTGTTTCTTGTAGATCAGATGTAAAGAATCCAATCAAAGTCGCTTTGCACTTGGCGAAGGAACAAATGGCAGGATCGTCATTGCTTGGTCGGATACCCCCCATGTAATCATGAAAACCGAGTATCTTCTCCACTTTTTGCCTGTTTTTCCCCTGTAAATTCTTGCCCATTTGTTTTGTTCACTTGTGCCACTCAGCTAACTGAATAGTAACATGTTCTTCAAAGTTGCATGATTTGCATCTCATCTTGTAATGCAAGCTGTTGCTTTATCCATTGAACCAGTTACATACAAAGTTCCCTTTACAATTTCGTCTCAGGATGTAATCTGATCAATGCACAATATATTCAACACTCATTTATGTTGATTTTATTAATTTACTACTGACCTATCACCCATCTTAGCTCTGTATCTAAATACTGATCTATTCCTTGTTATAGGTTTCTGGTTGGTGAAGGAGCATATCAATGGGCAAAATCTAAAGGAATGGACCTAGTTGAATCTGCACCAGGGGCTAATAATGTGAGTCCCTTCTTGTTTTTTGTTGTTTAAACTAATCATTTCATTCCTGATTGGGTGGAACATTTATGTTCTCAAACAGTGGTTGGTGACTGAGAATGCAAGAGCGCAGTGGGTGAAGTACACATCATTGCTTGTTAATACCAAGAAATTATTAGAGCATGACACTGGTTCTGCTTCAGAACATTCAGTGCAGTTGGAAGCACCAGGTTACCTCCATGTTATTTGCTACTTATTTTATTCGGGTTACACTTTAAAGTTTTATTGATCTGTATGATATTTCATTCAAACTTCCACCTTGTGTAAGTTGAAACATCATCTGAATGTTTAGTTTAACTTTATTTCCTTAGCATAATGATATTGAATGACCGTTGGGTAGTTTAAGAACTTTAAGTATTTCTGTTTTGTTAGTTGCCAAATTCTATTCTGCTAGGTATTTACTTTTTTTTTCATTATCTCCTAATTACATTTTGTCTCCAGCAATATTCAGAGCCGTTCTTCTTGAAATATAATTTTGACTGGTTTGTTGTGAACCAGTCATTTATGTCAAAAGATTTTGTATAACACACTGGTTCTACTGCTTTTCACAAGGTCTGTCAAAAGATTTTGTATATACATTATACAATTGTCATATTTTCCATGAACACAATGTCCAACAGATGTCAGCATTTATGTAAAAATAAAACAGATATCAGCACAGTGGTTGGTCTGAGTTCAGTTGGACACTTACAGTAATTATCCATTTATCTCTAACATATTATGCACTACTTTCATTTGGACTTGTGGTATGATATGAGCACAGAAAATATTTATGCCACCACCCAATTTTTAGTTACTCTACAAAGAGTCTCGGCAATGTGGTACCAATGTTACATTCTTGCACTTGTTTTATGCTATGTAGCAATTGTGATTTTTGAACTATATTTTCAGCTAATAAAAGGCTTCCTGCTCCACCTGTCCATCTGACCTGTGTCAATTTCATTGTAGGAACTGAATCTGAGAATATTTCTGATGTAAAGAAGATATTGACAGAGTCATTCATGGAAGACAATACAGATTGCGTAATGGATACTGTTGGTGTTATTTGTGTAGATAGCTACGGAAATGTAGCATCAGGTGCATCTAGTGGTGGTATTGCCCTGAAGGTCTGTTGGTCATTGTTCTCATCAGTTCTTGTTCAAAGTTTCTAATAAATGTTTGCCCCTTGAAAATGCTCCTTTTGTTTTTTTTTTTGTTTATTTACACTGTTTTGGATAAGTCAGTATGGTTGTCATGAACTTGTTACTCTATGTTCTCGTTCTATCAAATCCGTCTGGTTCCCAGTAGGACCGTTACACTCTAGCAGTAGCAAAAACCTCTCATTTTACTGTTGGTGCTAAGAAAAGCAGACTGATGTCATAGCACTTGGCAGGTAGATGGCCGGGTTGGGTTGGCAGCTATGTTTGGCTCTGGGTGCTGGGCTTCGTCCAAAGGACCCTTTGGTACACCATTCGTAGTTGCTTGTTGTGCAACTGGAGCTGGAGAACACTTGATTAGAGGATTTGCTGCCCGTGAATGTTGCATCTCATCATCATTGTATGATCATTTCTTTCTCTTTTATCCTTCCCTTTCCTTTTCCTTTTTTACCTTTCTACATTGTTTTCCAGCAAATATCCCCTTATGTAAATCTGAATATATATATATATATATATATATATATATATATATATATATATATATATATATATATATATATATATATATATATATATATATATATATGTATATATTATCAGGTCACAATCTGGTCCTGCTTCTGCATGCACTAAAATTCTCCGCTCTGTGGTTCAAGGCAGCAGCAAGATGTCTCATGACACAGGGGCTGGGTTGTTGCTAGTTCAGGCTGATGTTCGAAAGGTGAGTATTTGCAATCCCATCTGCTTACATCTTGGATGGGTAAGCCCCTCCACTGTGAGCTGAACCATGTATCTTTTGGTAGGGAGGGGATTTGTCTGAACTGGAAGCTGCTGAGCTGGTTGCTGCCTATTCCTCGCCATCATTTGGTGTTGGTTATTTCGGAAGCAATATGAATAATCCTAAGGTAGTACTAGGTGCTTTACACTCTTTATTATGTGGAGATTGTTGTTATTTTGTCTATTTGGACCAATGATTCTATGCACCTTTGTGTTTTGCAGGTTCTGATGCTTAAAACACCAGAAGGTCCATCCAAAACGGTCAACCAGTTCGCGACCTGCGTCAAGTTTGATAGAGAATCATCTGAACAATGACAACGACCCAGACCATGCAAAAGCACTTGTAACTTTTTCACTATGCATCCTTTGAACGATGAACGGTATTTTTTGGAGTGTTTGAACAACATTTGAATTTGTAGGAAATTCGAGAAGAAACCATTATTTTTTAGATGAGAACTATCATTTTTTTATAGAGGTAAAAAAACATAAATAGAAAGGATATGATGGGAAAACGAGAGCATGCAATTCAACTAGTAGCGCTGCCGAAGCCTGTGATCGCCTGGTAGCCCGACGAAGCAGCGTGGAGTGGAGGTCGTCGCGGGCCGGGCGCGGGAGCCGGTGCTCGAGTGGACGGGGGTTTTGGAAGTGTTTCTTTTTTTTTTTCAAGCAAAACTGGAACCCGTCACGGATTCTGCCACCTGTTCCATTTCTTGGCATCCGACGGCCACCAGCCCTGCGTCCGGTTCGTCGTGCAGCATAGTGATGAAAAAAAACCGTTCTGACTTTATCCCTCCAGAAGTTCTGTAAAACAACTTCGTACTTTGAAAATTTAGCAAAGAAAAGGAGAAAAACATCTTTTCAACATTTTAGTAAAAAAGCTTCTTAAAAATAAAAGTTGTTAAATATTTTCTTTAACTTGTAAATTTTTGCAGTTGAGAGAAACTCTTATCTACTCCCCAGCCGATAATTTTCTCGAGACAAGAGTAAATTGGATGTATAAATTAACTAAGAAAAAGGTCCCCGACAAGAAAATAAGAAAGATAAACTATAAAACAAGATTTCGTTCATTAAAAATAGTTTAGAGTTCCTAATACAAAATCATTTAAAAAGCTATTACAGGAGACATTAGAGGACGTTAACTTGCTAAATCTCTATTTAGTTTAGCAAACTCTTAGAGATGCTCCTATGTTACGCTGGTATATCTACTAATCACCAATTATGCATGTTAACGTGTTAATATACATGACATGCAAGTAATTAAATATTAGGCAGATATTTATACATATATATATTATTGTGTGACTTTATACATTGCATAATTCTAACTTAATTTTTTAGCTTTTCATCCTCACTTGTCCGTTTTCATATACCCACATATCTCAATTCTGCTTCTCATCCTAACCGAACCCGCCTTGTTTTCACCGAAAAATATACAAACGGAAATGAGAGTTTTTTCCATCCGTTTTCGCGTTCAAGGGCCTCATTTTCACCTGCACGACTAGAGTGTGTTATTTTTCTTTGTGAAGAGTTTTATGCAAACAATTTTTTAGGCTAAATAGCTGGCAACAGAAGGGTATATATAAGTATATTCTAACATACAAAATTGCACGCCAACTTTTATGACAGCTCTTGCATGAATTATTATTCCACTCTTTCTACATGCAACAAGATTATCTACTGAACAGTGCAATCAATCTAGTACTATCAAGGGGTCCCATTTTATCTAATCGGCATCAAATAGCTAGTGCACCATCCACTGTTTCGCTTTCATCATCGGGGGTGACAGACTTCGATTTGGACGTAACTCTGGAAAACCCATAGCCAAGAGAACTTCCTGTCGTAGCACACAACTGTAAAGGGAACAACAAAAGGCCATCAGCTAGTTACACAAATTTCATGATATTGCTCAATATATATTGCATGAAAGCAGCAAAGATTATATGAACCTGAAAGAAAAAGAATTTTTCCCACATGGTGTCATGTTACATGGACTTCAGAAAACCTCAAAACTCAAGAACATTAAAAAAAATCATCTAAGACTTGCTATATTTAAAAAACTTGGATGTCCATTACACTACATGTATTATTAGGCCAACTGCACCCATTTGTTCCTTTGGTAATTGATAGTCTACTATTTCGATTTTTGGGCTTTGGCTTCACCGAGCTAAAAGTCAGAAGGATCATTATATTGTAATGGCACAGTTCAAAAAAACCCTATAGTGTATACCATCACCGTTCCAGTTAGAAAATGGCTAGTGTTTAATCATGTAACAAATTAGCAATGTAACTAGTTACTAACATGAGACCGTCATCACAAGTTTAATTCAACACACATCTACAGATTCTACGGTTACCAACTATCCTTGAATTACTACCATTTGGAAATTTGATTTGCCTTGGTTTACTGCTTATCTTTTTGTTTGTCAGAAGCTTTCTGTTGCAAATATCATCAATAAGTTTAGCAGACCACTGAATGATGACATAATTACACACCTCTGTAAGCTCTGACAGATGTCGATTCCGGAACTCGCTGATGGTTTCCTGAATCTCTGACATTGGAAGTTTTGCCTGAAATGAAGCCTATGCATCAAATTCCATACATTACTAATAAGCACAGTGGATGATATAATCAAATAAGAGCTTACTTGTGCAAGAACAGCAGCAGCTAGCTGAAGGCTTGGCTCCAAGGTCTCAGGGACAACCTTCAAATTGGTCACACAATTCCATCAGAAGATAAAGTATCTCATATAAGGGAAACTACCGATATTGCATAATATAGCAACAAAAGTTACACAGTACATCAGGTGCATGCTTTGGTCCCATTATGATCAAAGCAATAGAACTCTCTTAGCAAATAAAAATTGTAAAGTGTATATGGTCAATAAAAGTTGCATCAGGAAACCATTATCACCAAGAATGCTCTGTAACATCCACGTACCGCCATTGCACCAGCTTTCTCCAAATTAACACCATGATCAACGTCATGTGCTCTAACAAATGTCTTCACATTTGGGAAATATTTGCTCAATGCCCAGACAGCTCTGTAGTTTGCACCAGGAGTATCCAAAGTAATTGCAGCAGCACAAGCTCTTTCAGCTCCAACTTTGTGCAGTACCTATTAAAATTCAATTTAGAACAGTAGTCTCAACAAGCTATATGTGTTACTAAAATATAACCGAACTCTCCCTACCTCTCTGCTTCCAGCATCCCCAAAATACACTGGAAGGTCAAGTGCACGCCCAACTGCTACCCGATCGCTGTCAAAGAAAATATGCATCAGAAAAAAGAAAATTTGGATGACTTAACCACTAAGGTGGATAAATTGAACACGGGTGATTTGGTTCCAAAGGAAGGTTAAGACATGCAACTATCAGATTGCGGGTCTTGCCAGCATTTTCCTGAATTCCTGGAAGAGTCTGCCTGAAAGTTTGTTTTATTTTCTGGATTTAATACATTCCAACTGTGGTCCCACATTAGTCTAAAATATGGCATCAACCATCTCAACTCTACACAGTAACTTATAGACTTAAATCTGCATAGGTTCATGCAGTCATACTTCATGATTAAACATTACTTCAGAACAAACATTAAGGTTCTGAATTGCTATCCATAGTTTCTTTAAAATTCAGGTTATTGCAAGATGCACCATACCTTCTAACATCAAGTGCAACAAAAGGGATTAACCGCTCTGACAGGAGTTGCGCAATGATCTAGTAAGGGGGAAACAGCTTTATTAGGATCAGTCAAACATGTAAAAAATAGTAGTGTGTGAGGATTGCAATACAACCTGCCCAACACGTCCAAAGCCTAATATAATAATATGGTCTTGCAAATCGTCAGTCTACATACATAGGCAGAAAAACAGAAGACAGCAACATTAGGTGAAAATTGATATGTTAAAGGAATAAAGGATATTAAAGAGCTGGCATGCTATTTGACTACAAACTTGGCAGATTATAGTAACAAGAAGCAATATTATCCCACCACCATGTGTTTTTTTTGTCTGGCATAAGCTCTTTGGTTAATTGCTCATCTAAAATGACTACTGCACTAGCTGATACCTGAACTGATTGGATTTTAGATTTTTCTTTTCTCATCTTTGATCATTATCTGAGATAGGGACAGATGCTGCAGCTAAAGTTACAACTACCAACAATTCTAGCCAAACTTCAGCATTGTTTCTGCATATGCAATATCCACATTATTCTTGTACCAAAAAAAAATGTAACTCTCACTCATCAATTTACTGCCAGTTCTTGGGTGGGACATGGCTACTAAACTGAAACAGAACAATACACCCACTGTGCTCGTCAATCATCCTCAGTATCTCCGTAACCATCTGAAGAAGATAGAATCACCTAGTTCTGAGTTTTAGCTGGTTCATAATTAGAATCTCCCACTGGATATTACAATTGTCAATCAGCATAATGGAAATAATTTTAGGGCTGGCCACAAGAAACTACTATAATCCAAAGTACTGAAACACACACAAAAAAGTAAATAAGGCTACTGAGTTGTTTGATTTCCTAACACTGTCAGGACCACTGAATCACATAAATATCAAATGGCAAATGAGTCTAGCTACATTTCACACAGGGAACACACTTGGCTACACAAACAGGCATTCAATTGAAACTTGTATTCTACATGGCAGGTTAAACTAGGTGAGATATGGCAGACTGACAGTGCTTTTGCATGCATGTGGCCAAGATTACATAAAATGTAATATTGTAACCGGAGCAAGAAGCAAAAGTGGGAACAAATAAATACCTCACTTTCCACGGGCAATAAACTCCTCACATCATGCTGCTCAAATTTTGATGCGAGAAACTGCCCCCCAGCAGCTAACCATGGTGTCAGAGCCATTGAAATGCCAACGACTAAAAATAGCAACGATGATAATTGAGGTGATAGAAGACCCTGTAAAATAGTGTATTCATTAGTTATCCCTCTGCTCTATAACATCCATCCATAGCACAACAATCATATGGTTCGTTACATAAAACAACTATAGATGTTCCTATGATCAAATATTTATTGTGTACATGAGAAGTAGGTCTAGAGTACTAGATACCTATGACACAGAAAGAGTTCTAGCTGTAGTTTCTGAAGAATGTGTATTGTAGAGTTGGGCTGGAGCTAAGGCTCTGCAACAGCTTCTTAGTAGGTTGCTACCTATGGCTGCTTAGGCGCTTGTTGGGCAGTGATCGTGTGTTTTTTCCTAGTGTGTGCCTGTGTGGAGCTAAGAGTCCTGTACTGTGTCAGGCTCTCCTGCATTGTTCGAGAAAAAAAAAAGAAAATGAAAACAACATATGTTACCTGATTGACAGCTTCTCCAAAGGCAACAAAAGCAAACTCACCACCAGGTGCAAGCAAGAGGCCAACACGAATAGCAGCTATAGTAGAAACCCCAAACACCCTGCCGACAAATGTAACCAACAATGTTTTTCCAAATATCAAGAGACCCAATATCACAGAGATTGCTGGGAAGTTTGACAGAAGCAGCTTTGGGTCAATAGACATTCCAACCTGGAAAACCAAACCTCAATGTAAGAATTAAGCAATGAATTCTCATCATCCTAAAGAAAGTGATAAAAATACCTTGATTTTGGACAAGCAAAATCGAGAGATAAATAAGTGCTCGAGCATTGATTATTGGCATACGTTTGATTCTACCTAAAGATGATAATGTACACACACAAAGAAATGCATTTATTTGACAAGCTGATGAAAGAGGACACTGAAAGATACTTTATTTGGGTAACATACAATGTTTACAAATCATATAGTCGAACCTAGTGGCCATGGAACCGACCAGGTGACTAATCGCAATTAGACCAGACCGATTAATCGAGCCTAATCAGTCCGTCGTTCATATAGCCGTCCTATATATTTCAGGACATATACATACTATGGATATACCTATATATAGTATATAGTATACACAATAAAGCAAGCATCAAAACTATATTAGTGGTTAATGGGAGACTTGTGAGAGTTAATTTCTGCATTGTCCAGAACTCTATCTCAGGATGGAGAATCAGCAAGTGAGTAGAAGAGGTGCAGCACAGCAAGCAAGCAGACTAGCAGAGAGGTTGCGGAGTGAGGGATGGAGGAGGGAAAGGGCAAACACTGTTGGAGGACTCATCATGAAGAGCAACGGCGACTTGAACTGGCAGAGGGCGGCGGCGGCTTGACAACTTCACTGGAGAGGAAGAAGGTGCGCAGCAGACAGGGAATAGAGTGCAGAGGAGGAGGAATAGCACGCGGGGCTAGACTGTAATGTATGATGCTACACTGATAACATTTACTGGCATGATTGTTCCAATAAGAAAAATATTTGTAGTCTGAGCTTGTGAAAATGGTTCTATCTACACTTCTCAACTATACACACATATCAAGATTCAAACTTTAAAATCTTTGACTAATAATTTAGTTAACAATTTTTCGTAATCAAATATACTATCCAATTATCATAAGTTTATAACAAACAATATAATATAAAATAAACAAATGGTCAAAGTATAATTTGGGAGACCATGTTATGTCAAGCTGTGCTTTATAAAAGATTATGGAGGTACTCGTAGTAACTAATAGAGTAGCAAGTCCATGGTAACTTAAGTTGATGCCCATGATTATGGTATAAGGTTAGGAACACTTGAAACATAACACTAGCAGCATATCAGTGTTAAAGAAATAATTCTTAATGAAATTATATTCCCAGTACTCACCGTCATAAAGAAAAGTCCTAACAGAAGACCACGATACGGAGCTATATCTGACTCAACCTGCAAGGAGAACTCCGTTTCTGCTAGTAACAGGCCAGCCAAAAAAGCTCCAAGTGCCATTGATAACCCAGCCTGTGAATAGTAGTACCATAGAATCAAAAGTAGTTTTAAGCAATGCAAAGGCTATAGATATAAACATATAGAATACGAACCCGGGCTGTAAGAAGACTTGTGCCAAAAATAACAAGGAGTGTATTCGCTGAAAATATCTCGGCATTCCGATTTTCAGCAATTATTTTGTAAATAGGACGGAGCAACTGTTTGATACAAATGGAAATTGCTCGTTAAATAATTGCAGATAAATGCAGCTGCAAGGAGAAAAAACAGAAACATGTATGCATGCAAGGAAACAAGCCCATGTCCAGCTGGGCCCAGAGTGGCATACAAAAGGGTCCCAGAAAGGATAAGAAAAATAATGTAAATGAACAGTCAACTCACCAGACGGCCTCCAGCAATTATGGCAGTTATAGCAGCTACTGCTTTGACTGCAGCCATTCCCATGGCTTCTGCTATTGCTTGGAAACCAACCTACAAAAAACAGATATTGAATGAAGGCCTCAAGGATCAAACAGTTCCAAAGGAGGTGTAAACTGGGCATGGTTTTTGAGGCGTTGTGGCGTCCTGTGGCACTGGGGGCATGCCTGGATGCCTAGGCGATATGGCGTGACTAAAAGCTTTGGTGGTGGTTGGGGGGGGGGGGGGGGGGGGGGTGGAGGGTACACCTCAACGCCTAGGTGACACCTCAAAAACCATGAAACTGGGGAAGGCATTGACTGCATCACTCACACATGGCCCCAGGCTCCATATATCAACCTCAAGTTGGATGCTATTTCCAAAATTTACATATCGTAGGACTATTGAACAAATTTTCTTACTTAATAACATGCTACAAATTTGCATTTCACCTATGTCATCTGAAATATAGAAATGTCTATTGCCACAGTCAAACTCTAATGGTCCTGAATAGCAACAAGAATTCAATGGGAATTTTGATTCAACATGAGTTTTGAAGTGCTCCTAGTCACTAAAAATCATACTACCATTGGTCTTCACAGACTAGTTTATCATGCTACATTAGACTCATAATCTCATTGGGCTATCAAGCACATAAACGTGTACCAATAAGCAAAAGGTCCTAGGACAGGCAAGGAAAAGAGCATAAAGATAAAATGGTTACCCCTCCTTTTGAAGAATTAGGTGATATGAGAGGTATTAATATCAACAGAACCACCACAGCCAAATCCTGGGGACAACACAAGAAAATGTATTAAAAAGGCAAGCTAGATTAACATTACTAAAGGATTGAAGGCTCTCAATGCTTCAGAATGAGTATGTCATGCAAGTCAATACTAGCACATATGCATCACAGATGTAAACAGCAAAAGATGCATAAAGATATGCAACTGTGAGGTGTGATCTAAAAGTTGTGAAAGTGATGTGCTTTAGTACATTAGCAAGAAATGAACAAATGGAAAGCTGAAACATAAGCTGTGTTATTTCAAAAACAGGGAACATATCTGAGCACAGTGAGGTTATACCTGGAACAATAACACAGAAAATGTAGCGCGCCCATGACGTGACGTACTTTCACCACGCTCTTGCAATACCTAGAAAAGCAACAAATGATCATCACAAAACTTGGGAAGTACAGATAAACATATAATTCCCAGTCATGAGAACATGATGAATCAGGCATGGTTCCAGTCAAACATTTGAATTTGAAACATAAAAACCATGGGTTGGAAGAACTTTCATAATATATCAATTTGATTGCATTACAGAAAGTAAATAGTGATCAAAGCGACAAAATGGAGACCTCGCCTTTTGTCCAACATGTCAAAGTGTCTTTGACCGGAGGGAGTAGAACTTTGTACTTGCCTAAATGAAACCTAGTTTATGCCTGAACATGGCATTTTGAAGCATGGCAAGAAAACAAATTTCCCTAGTAGCTTATTAAATACTAAATGGCAACTCATATTAGCTGAGAATATTAAATAGGGGTATATGTTTCTGCTCGTATGTTCGATCAGTAACAAAGAAACAAGAGTTTGATAAACACGTGTGATTTCAAGGGAAGTACTTGTAAGACAACAGCTGTGGATGACAGAGCCAACCCACTCCCAACAACGATTGCTGCTGGCCCTGGTAGTGCAGCAAAACGATGAGCTATCATACCAACAGCTGCAGTAGTAGCCAGCACCTGCCAATTGTTCAAATTTACCACGGAGTAATTGAGTAATGATAACTGTTTGATGGTTGTGTTAGCATGAACAGAACCTGAGCAGATCCCAAGCCGAAGACATACTTCTTCATCGAGCTTAGCCTTTCCACAGAAAGCTGCAGGTCCAGGATATTAAGCCAGTATATGCTGAAAGAAGAAATAGCATCCAAAGGCACTTAGCTGTGTACCTCAAGTCCAATGTTAAATAGTAAGAACACGACTCCGAATTCCGCAATTGCCTTTGTCCCGTGCACATTACGGATGATGGAGAGCCCATATGGACCAATGAGGACACCAGCAGCAAGATATCCAAGAACAGGACTGCCTAAGGTATCAAGGTAAAATTTATTTGCAGAAGGTCATAAAACTTTCATGAAAACTGATGATTTTAATCACAAATGTTTCCAACTTTTGTATGCATGAGTTCATGCATTCTAGCTCCTAACTTCAGAAGTCAGGCATTTCAATTCAGGAAAAGCATGGTGCACAGTTGTCACTAAAACAGTACAAATTGATGAGACCACGTTTGGTTCAATTGCAAACTTCCTTGGGTGACCAAAATAATGCAAAAAGCTACAGATGCTGCTGAACCATGCCGTGCACAAACAATATTATAATATGTATCTCACCTCCAGGGATTTTCTGAAATAATGGTACAAAAATAACACTGGCCAGAAGCAAATACAGTATGTCAAAAAGCGAAGCTTCTTCCTCATTTACCTGAATAGGGAAATGAAGATCATAAGGAATTTACATGCAAGCTAAGTTTTACTATAACAGTTGAATATCATAGACGTACACAAAATGAAATCAGAAGATGAGTGGGTTCAGATGAGGAAATCGTACCTCTTGATGAGGTAAGAGCTCTATTAGCTTCTTTACTCTCTGTGGAATTTGCCGTATCTCACGAACTATGGGCTTTGTTGTGGAGGTTACCTTTCCAATGCTTGTGGCAATGCCTTGCTGCTGAAATAGTTGACTCTTCTCAGCTCTATTTAAGAAGAATGCCCTACAGGACCCATAAAACAAAAAACCCTTTCAGGTATTGCCTAACTGACATGAATGAAAATGATGTCCACCAGATATAATAAGGAAAACACTTCCATTCCCATTTCTAATTTTCAGTGCAAAGAAGAGGTGACTATACAGAATGCAGTATGCTTTTATCTGTACACAAATAACAGCCAACAAGGTAAATTGGTGGAGTGCAGTTATCTGAAATCAAATCGTTACTGCAAAATGCAAAACCTAAAAAACACACAGCAGTTGTCATGTGACTCACCCTGAACCAAGAAGCAATATCCCAACAACAAGCTTCGGAACCTGTTTTTGCACTGATTTCATTAACCCCCGAAAGACTGATGTAGGCGTAAACTCTCCATCAACTTTGGAGGAGAAGAAAGATGCCGGGAAGAAGCGGGATGATCTCTTCACCAGTGCTTTTGGAGCACTCAGTGGTTCCTTGGTGACCTCCTTTCGTTCCATTTCCTGCTTCTTCCCTTGCTTTGACTTATCTGAATCAGGCTCAGCCTCTTTCTGAGGCTCAACAGACGTCTTATCACTGCTTGCTTCATCATATATCTCACGGGATGGTTCAAGCTGCTCAATGCCCTCAACAGTCAAGTCACCAACCATTAGACGCTCGATACTTGACACCTCATCCCTCACAGAAACATCATCGGTGGCATCACTGCTATACTCGTACCCTTCAGAAATGCTATCTTCTTCAGTGCTTTTCTGCTCTTCAGCAGATGACGTTAGCTCCACCACAGTGTCAACTGAGGATATGGCCTTCTCCGCTTTCCCCAGCAACATTTCCGCATCGTTGACACGCTGTGCAGCTTCCATCTCAAGAGCCACCGCCTGCTCAGCCAACACCATTATATTGGCAACATCTTCTTCGGCCTTGGACGCGTCCAACTGGGCCTTCTCTGCGAGCTCCGTCAGCCTATCAACCTCCTTCTGCAGCTCCATCTTCTTGTCCTGGACACGTCCCAGCTCCTCCTCGCACCGTGACAGGGCCATCCGGCAATCCTTAATCTCTTCCTGCGCAGACACAAGGGCCTCCTCCTCCACGCCTTCGATGCTAACCTCCATTGGCCCGACCGAGCCCCGCTTCGCCTCCAGCGCCTCCGCTGCCAGCTGCAGCCTCGCCTCGGCCATCGACAGTGCCATGGTAGCCTTTTGAACGGCCTCCTTGGCGTCCGCCTCCTTGCCGATAATCTCCTGCACAGTGGCAACGGCCGCAGACACGTCCCTCTGGGCGCCGTCGGCGCGGTCCTTGAGCGCGATGGCCGACTCGGATATCCGCTGCGCCTTCTCCTCGAACATGGTGCTGTTGAGCCTGGCCACCTCCAGCTCGTTCCTGGACCGGTGCAGCATCTCCCTGAGACGGTCGACGTCGGCGGGGCCGGGGCCCCTCTCGTCGTCGGACCCCGAGCTGGTGGCCTCCTCGTCGGTGACCTCGCCGGAGTCCTTGGCGGCCTCCAAGGGGCCGTCGACGTAGGCCAATGAGTCGTTGCCCTGGCACCGCGGCGGCCGCCCTCTGGCGCGGAGACTGAGAGGAGGGCTCCCGCGCGTGGGAGCCAGGTAGAAGAGCCCGCCGCGGCCGCGGAGGGCGGCGGCGGCGGCGGTGGACGTGAGGCTCCCGTACCCGCCGCCGCCGCCGCGGTGCCGCGCTCGCCGCTGGGTGCAGGGCCGGAAGCCATTCCCGGCGGCGCCGATCTGCAGGCCCGCCCGAGGGGCCGCGCGGCTGGGCCCGACGCCGGAGGCGAACCTGGACAAATCCATCGTACCCTATCCTGTATCGTAGCCGAACACACGAGGACAATCGGAAACCCAAATCAAACCCGCGGAAAAGGAGAGGTTGGGACGAGAGAAACAAAAAGCGGAAGACAGAGACAGAGACGGAGGAGTGAGTGCTCACGTACTGGTGGGTGGATACGGATTGGGTCGGACGGCGACTGGACCGGAGGAAGGGAGGCTTGTCACGGGAGAAGCGCCGCCGACGAGGAGGAGGAAGGGTGGAGGGGCCTCGGCCTCATTCCATTCCTACGATACGACAGGTCTGCGCGAGGGAGGCGAGGCGAGGCGAGGCGAGCTCACTCGCTGGCCCTGGCGCCCGGTGTTAAGGCCAAGGGCCAGTTTTGTTTTGGGATCCCTTTTTGTTTGTTTTGCTTGTTGCCCCCTCCTCTGATCCTCTCGCTTGTTTCGGCCAGCGGCGGCGGAGGGGACGAGGCAAAGCCAAAGAGGGCCAACTGCCAAAGCCAAACTACAAGCCCTGAATCTCTCTGGGGCTGGGCTTTGATCTGCAGATAAAATTTGTTTGGATTTCTGATCCTCGGGATAAATAATGGTATATTCCTCGCTAGTGGTACTTGTACCCCACTGATTCAGCGACGGGACCGCCACGATAGGGAGATTAAAATTAAAAAGGAGATAGAAATGCAGCTTGTTTTTAAGCTGTCGCTAACCAGAGGGGGAAAAAAAAAAGGCATTACCACCCTTGAAGGTCCGAATGGCCAAGTAAGACTGAGGACATGCTTAACATTGCTGTGGATTTTTACAAAAACCTTTTTGGCAAAGAACCCGACTCAGAGATTACTATAGATAGTGATTTTTGGGGCAACGAAGAAAAGCTCGCTAACTTGGAGAAAGACCTCCTGGAGAGGCCTTTTTCTGAAAACGTGATTAAAGAGGCTGTTTTCGAGTTCGAGTCTCGCCGAGCCCTGATGGCTCCTCTTTTATATTATAAATTCTATCAACACTTTCCAGAGGTTTTCGAGATATATAGTGGATTTTTCGGATTAGTGATATTTTTTGGATTACCAATGACCAAAATAGTACCTATTTTAAATGGGGGAAATGACTTAGCAGGGGATCCTTTAGCACCCCTTCTCTTCAACTTAGTGGCAGATGTCTATACCGGAATTCAATCAACTGTGATCTTATTATTGGCCTACTCACTACTGCCCTGCGCAGGTGGTGTTATATTTCTGCAATACGCAGATGATACGATCTTGTTCCTTGAGAACAATTTTGGTAAAGCCAAAAAATTTAAATGGCTATGGCTTGTTTTGAAAACATGTCAAGCATGAGAGAATTAATTATGCTAAATGTGACCTTATGATCATTGACCTCTCTGACGATGAAGCCCATGTGTTCTATAATATTTTTTGCTGCAAAAGAACAGACTTCTCCTTTAAATATCTTGATGACCCCTTACACCATACAAAGCTTAGAAAAAGAGGACGATCATCAAAATGGTGGCTGGCACCTCTCTGTCTGTGCTCGCTGTTGCTACTCTTACTGTTCAATCAGGCCCTGTTTAGTTTCCCACCTAAATTTTTTTCATTCATCCCATCGAATCTTTGGACACATGCATTGAACATTAAATGTACATAAAAAAATAAACTAATTAGTTACTCTATGATTAGCCTTAAGTGATACAGTAACCCACATGTGCTAATGATAGATTAATTATGCTTAATAGATTTGTCTTGCAGTTTCTGACGAGCTATGTAATTTGTTTTTTTATTAGTTTCTAAAAACCCTCCCGACATCTTTCCGACACATCCAATATGACACCAAAAAAAATTTCATCTCCAATCTAAACAGAGCCAAAGAAAACCAGCAGCAGCAGGCACAGGGCTGCAGCTGCGGTACCCCCTTCCGGTAGCTACTGTTCAACCAACAAAGGAAACCTGCTGCTGGAAACCAGCAGCAGCAGCAGCAGGGCTGTGGCTGCAAGAGTAGCAGCTAGGCTGCTACCTAGCTCAAACGAGAACTCGCATTTTCCAACTCTGATTCTCAACGAGCTAGGCTGCTAGCTCAAACCAGGAAAATTTCCTACGTGTATAGGAGTACCGCACAAACATTCAAGGATGCCAAAGAAAACAGGTATTGTATGAGACATAAAAAAGGAAACGCATCTTTTCTCTGCATTTCACCGCCGAAACAAGTTCTAGATAAATACAGGAACGGAATATACAGTATATATCCAGAGGTTAAGCTTATGGCTGCTACAGTACAGGCTCGAGGTTCTTCGCCTATCACCCCCTAAGGTGCCAGCAAAGATCAGAACCCCAACTACGCACAAGCACTGCTTTGAGTTGTAGCCAAAATGCTTAAGCACGCTATCCTGGCAGAGCATGGGTTACAGAAACGGCTCCAGCAAAATGCTTCCCACCATTCTGGATCCTCTGTAGGAAAGAAGGTACCTGCTACCTGCATCCTCAGAATGTTAGCTCTGGAGAAAATGTTGTGCCAAATGTACATCAAGTGCTGTATACTAAGCCATAAACGTAAGTGTTTCCCTCAAAAGAAGTCTAGAACTGCAATTGTTGCACTGCACTGTTGTGTGATGTGTCCCATATAACCCCTAAAACTCTGCTTTTCAACTTTTCAACACCCTAACAGAGCGGCATAGCTTGCACGACTGGCCCTTTTCCCTAGTAAACTACCAGACTTGTTGGGAGCAGACAATGACCAGCCAAACCATGGTGGCATAAAAAAGCTTCATGTGCCAACGAAATAAGTGTAAATACAAAGGAGGGGAAGAAAAGGAGGGAACAAAATTGTGGTGGTGGTGATGCCAGGTGCTACCTAGTTGACTATGCCATGCTGGCAAGTTTAGCTAAACAGCAGTATGGTGAAGGCTGAAAGTTTTACGAAGCTCAGGAAGTACAATGTCACTTTAGAAAGCTGTGAGTCACGAGTGTGCAAGTTTAGGGAGCCCTGATTGGATGCTAGCTTCACGAGAACTGTGTAAACAGAATGGGGGAGATAGTTACCTGATAAGTTGCCTTCACACTGATGAAGAATATGTCAATTGTCAAATGGGCCACTGCTTCATATGACAGCCTTGAGCCTTATATCATCTTCCGTGCAATTTCCTGTGCATTCTTCAAAGATGGAAGTGTGTCCACTACATCATTATTGCTTTGAGCCAACGTGATGTTCAGTAGTATCTTGCGACATGTTTCTGCCAATTGTTGGTAAGGCTGTGAACAAAGCAAACCAACTTCTGCAGAACTTTCAGATGGTCCGTCCACGGTTGGTGCATCCGTTGTCCTCCGAAGCTTATTTTCCTCACGCGCACTTAACTCTTCTTGTAGTTTGGCTGCCATGACTGATGCCCTCTTTATACATCTAGACGGAAGCTGCAAGAAGGATCAAGTGATCAACCTTAGTAACCAAGGCATAACAGTGGAGATCATTACTACTGTCTAACTTCAACAGGGCCTCAACATGCAAAACATTATGTGAAAAGGACACACTTCAAATAGCAGCTGGTGTATAAATACTATTGTATAAATTAGAGGGTTCATCCAAACTACTGGAACAATCAACCCAGAACCCATTTGCTACAATACTGCATAGAGCACTCCAATGAAGCAGAAACGACAAAATTAACCATGTCTATAATATTTTTATAATAGTCACGATTATCAGAATTCAGCACTTGCAAGACTGATAATCAGAACACATGCATTAATAATTTGGATAGTTAGACACACCAATATAGGTACCAATAACACCATGACGATGAAAATTTAGTCCCTAACTAGATGAAAACAGCAAAACATGAAACCTAACAAATAAGCATAACGAACCTGTGCAAGCAGGGCAACATTAAGACCAAAGCTTCTATCTGAAGCTCCAGCAACAAGTTTGTACAAGAAAATAATTTCTCCAAGATTATTTGCCTCTGGGCTAGTTTCCACCGGTTTATCAGTAACTTCCAAAAGCTTCATTGTGGCTAGATACGAAACATGATATGCCCCAACAGAACCTTCAAATTCTCTCTGAATATCAAGGATCTTTGGATAATGAGTGACAAAAATGACAATGCATTTTTTCTCTTTGAGAAGATAGTGTAAAGTAGCGTAAGCAATAGCAACGCCATCGTGTGTGCTTGTGCCTCGACCAAGCTCATCAATGATAACTAGGGATCGAGCTGAGCAGTTACGCAATATGTTTGAAGCTTCATTCATCTCTTCATGGAAGGTACTTGTTCCTTGTTGAATACTGTCAGATGCACCCATTCGGGTATAAATTCCATCAACAACATGCAACATAGCTGATGAAGCTGGTACAAAGGAACCAACCTACAAAAAACATGAAGATGTTTTTCAGGAATCATCTAATCATGATGAAGTTCGTCAGCTAAAAGAAATAACTCCTTTTTTAGGAGACAGTAGGAGAAGGCCCTAGTAATACTTTTTGAACTAAAGTTCAACAACAATGTCATCATTTTATCAAAAAAAAAGGTCATCATGTAATACATTCACAATGTGCTCCCATAAAGGATGTCATGAGATTTTCATACCTGGGCCATCATGGTAATTAGTGCAACTTGGCGAATGTAGCAACTCTTTCCTCCCATGTTTGGTCCTGTGACAATCTGGCAGTACTCACCATCTGTGTGAAGCTCTGTGTCATTTGGAACAAAATTGTTTCCCAGCAAAGACTCCAGAACCTAAACCCCAACAGCAAACTGTCACCATCATTGTCAATGCACCTAACATAGGGCATGTTTGGCACAGCTCCAGCTCCAAGAATTGCTCGCTGGAGCTTTGGGCATATGAAGGCATTTGGTTGAGCAATTTTGTTGTTATTTGGATTAAACACATGCTATGCTTAAAAAACATTGTTTTATCCTATAAACTAAAATCCTGTAATAATCTCAGAGCTGGAGATGTGCCAGGGTGTTCGGGCGTCCGGTGTCCGTGGCCAGCGCCGTTGTGGATACGGTCTTCAGAGAAGGCGCTGATTGGGCTGAGGCGGGGTTCGCTCCGCTGGTGGCGCTCTTGGCGCTTAGCCGCTTAGGTCGCAACAACTTGCTATTTTGTAATCTTTGGTTGTGAACCCAGTAGTATAGGTCTCTCTTGTTGGTGTTAAGGCCGCTCGCCTTCACCCGTTTTCGTCGTCGGGTTTTGCACCTCTTTTTGCTTTCCTCTTAATGAAAAACGGGTACCGGCCCGATCGCGAAAAAAAAGAGATGTGCCAGACAGGCCCATATATGGTGTTGAACTGGAAAAAGGAAAGAAAAAGATGCCATGTCCTACCAGACAAACAGTTGGATTTAAAGATATGGAAGTACATTTCTATAGATGTTTTTCATTGCCACCCACCTAGCAGTAATATATGGCCTAACCAGACAAGTAATGCAATGATAGGAAGGGGAAATTCATGCTTGCACACCCTAGTATAAGACTTAGCTGACCCATTTTTAGAACAATGTCTTGACGCATGATCCTAGATAGATAGCAGTATCATAGTAACTCCTCTTTAATCTCTTGATAGTAAAGAACATTGTAATAGAGAAGGGCCCAGTTTAACAACGGACATAAAGTGTAGAATCTGTCAGCAATAATCTCAAATAGTGTCAAGGTTTACACAGTACATAAATATGTTCCATCTTGTTGGTTACTCAACCAAAGGTACAATACAAGTCTTAAAGTATTTTAAAGTATGATGCAGTACTCAAGTATGCATAACTACTCTATCTTTTCAGAAAGGAACTCTCAAATTTCAAGGTTCCTCTGTTTGACGCATAAAAATTTAGCAGTGCAGTGCCACTACATACACGACTAAAAATTTGGCAGTGCAGTGCCCCAGAACCCACAAGAAAGTTTAAAAGTACATTATACTGCTTGTGATTTGCTGATCAAATTAGATAGTCCTGTTACTGATGTTTAGAAATGGCATGGAAGTGAGCTACAACTACAACTGACCGGATGGCGTCCATCTTTGATGTGAATCTGACTTGGTTCATTATCATGGACAAAAATAGGCCGTATATAATTCTGCAAGATGGAACAAAGGTTGGCCATTGGCGAACAATTTCACATAAGAACAAGTCAGACGTAAGGAGAGAGGAATTTTCATTACATTCTGCTTTGCAAGAACTGCAAATGAGTAGAGGCAGTCCAGAGCTGCAAGAGATTCAACAACTGCTTGAAACTGTGCATAGTACTCGCCAAAATCTGTGAGGAATTTATGCCACATAGACCTGCATATAACAGCTAGCTCCTCCTTAGCCAGTAATAGATTGTCTAGGTTCTTCAGTATTTCAGGGGTATGGTATCTGATGGCCTTTTTTGTGCTATTTATCTTTATCCAATTTGATGGTACCCTTCTATCTACTGGTAGCTGCAGGCACACAAAAGATAGTATTAATATTATAACAAAAGATAAATATAAACTTTTTGCTAGTTGAGAATGCAGTTAACAATATTTGAAGCTGAGCTCAGGCCACTTAACTTCGATCAAATGGGTGGTTCCAGCTACGGTTTTAAACTCCAAGTTGCGCATACCAAGTTGCTTTCGGTACTCCACGATCAATAAATCAAGTTTATGATCAGCCATTTTTACATTTACATGACCTTCTGTAACCTATAAAACATGCGAGTGTCAAGCCTCAGAACAGGTAAACAAAACAAGTTCATTTCGTTTTGAGGGAAGGATTTGCCTCTGGGAACTGATCCACAGATGCAATGAATAGGTTCAGCATATCTCCTTGATCAGCTGCATCTTTGTTAAGACAAGACAGAAGTTTCACAGCACTATTAAGTACAGTGGGTGACGAAGCTGTACTTATTAGCCTTCTCAGTAAAGAGGAGTGCACAGGTTTATGCTGAGAAGAGACAGTGCCAATATCTTCAAGAACAAGCTTCTGCAGCTGCTTCCCAACTGTGAGGATAGACTGGATAACACCAACAAACTGAAATGCAAACATTAGGAAATGAGGCACCAATAAGAGAAATACAGCAGTCAGCTGTTAGTATAAATACCAAGTGACCAGAATGATATATAGCAAGGATACACAAAATGGCGAAAAAATCAGTTTGCAATCGACTAGAACAAAAAGAAAGAATGCACATTTCACCTCTTTAGCTGTGGCTTTGCAATGAAAAACCCTTGTTATTCCTCTTTGAATGTCAAGTGATCTTCCAAGCAATGCCAAAACTGACGAAAGGACAGTACACAAATCACTACGTGCTGAAGCTGTGCAGGATCTATCCCCTCCATCCTGAAGATTGTTAACTGAATGCTGTGATCCCATTGATTCAAAAATCTCAGATACCGCATCATGACGAGCACAAATCAGATGTCTATCGCATAAGGGATGCGTTAACTGCAAGAACATCATATTATCAAAGAACTAAAAAAGAACAGTTGAGGTAAATGTAAAGCTTTTGGGGTTGTCACATTTCATATTTTGCAATGTTTTGATAACATTCAGTTAGGTTTCAATTGCATGTTACACCATGCAAACATTTTCAGAGAAGGCATAGATAGCCTTACCCAGTTTCTAAACAGTCTAGACCCAAAAGATGTGCATGTATTGTTCATAGTTTGGAACAGAGACCCTTCTGTTGCACCATCTGAGTTGTTTCTGAACACCTGAAAGCGCATTAGTTGTTACTCCATAAATTGAACAAAAGAGAAGTAGCCATTCACGAAAAAAACAACCCTAGGTGTCCTCTTGACTGTATGTATGGGAGAAAGAAATTATTGTCAACAAAACTATCCACAAAGCTAGAGGCCAAGGACAGACCTGAGAAATAAATATTAATAAATATCCAAACAGGAGATTTTACTTTGAAAGTGCTGCAAAAGACTCTACCTCAAGTTGTTGAAGAGCGTTTGCTGATAAGGAAAATTCTGTACCAGCAGAAAATGGCCGGAATGAAGAACCAAAGCATATTATCCTTTCCATGCCGAAACCTTTGAGATACCGAACTGATAATGCTAATGCTTGAACAACTAGCTCTGGCATCGCCATGATACCCTAGTTTTGAACAAATGGTAGTTATGAGAAATCATATACTACATGATGAACAATTAGTGACTGAGGCAGGATGGTAATGAATACACCAAAACACCACTCAGAATAGAATTAAAAGGCTAATAGTACCTCAATCCCATGAAGATTGTTGTTGTCATCATTTGTTTGTATCAGCTTTCTATCATCTTCAGCCCTAGAAGCATTGTCCAAAGACTTTTCAAATAAAGTTATCAGTTCAGCTAAAGCACCACCCTCGCCAAAACATTCACATGATACACGCTCAACCCGCACATTAGAGGTGGGTCCCAAATATGCCTTCATAATCTACACAACAAGTACATGCCGATTTAGATGAATCTGGGAGAGAAATATGTACTCAATTGGCAAGACCTTCAAGCAAAGTATACATAAAAGGAAAGGAAGAAGGTGTAGGGTAAGTAGCACATTAAAATCCACCATCAGAAGAAAACATTTCTTGAGTTTAGGCTGCAATGAAGAAAAGGCAATGACACTTCATGACGGACAACTGGACATGAACTTGGCATCAATTGTAAACAGAAAGGAAATTGCAACAGTGAGAGTAGAAAAGAAAAGGTGTGCTATACATACTACTAAACTACACTACAGTGAATTGTTTGTGGTTCTTGCCAATTTGCAAGCAACCATAGCATGACATCACAACTATTAAGCTAGAAATTAATTTAATAAATCAACAAGATTATAGCTAAAATATGATTAGTTTGCTATAACTACAGACTTCCATTAATAAAAGCGCATTAGCCATGAAAGGTAAGTGACACACAAACTAGACGAACCATACAGAACATATGACAAGCGAGTAAAGGTCGATTATACTCAATAAAACATCAGCTACACCTATCATGTGAATAGAAAAAACAAAACATCTAAGAAAGCTACAACTTGAACATGAGCACATAATGGTCAAGATCAACTAACTGATAATTCTCGTCAGGTACCTTACCTTATCTGTGGCAAAAGAGAGTGGTGTCCCGAGGATGACCTCCACAGGCGCCAATCCAAGCAGCACAGCTTCGAGTCCGCTCCTGGAGTCGCTGTCCAGGAACTCCCCGTGGATGACCTCACCCGTGGACACCTCGATCGCGACCATCCCAACCTTCACTTGAAGCCCCTCCCTCCCCGCCGCCTCCACCTCCTTATCCACGACGCAGACGAGGTAGCTGCTCCCCTCCTCGGGCGTGGCGGCGCCGCCACCCTCCAGCTCGCCTGCCGCGGCCTCTATCGTGGCGCGCGTGTACACCGCGGACAATCCCCGCGCAAACGGGGCGCCTCCCGCGCCCCCGGCCGCGGCCTTGATGGCGGCGGTCTCAGTCTGGCGCACGACCCCGACCTTGTGGCCCGCGGCGACGAGGCGGCGGACGTGGAAGCCGAGGCGGAAGGTGGGGATGCTGGCGGTGAGGAAGCTGCGGTCCGGGTGCGCGACGATGCCGAGCACCGCGGCGGCGACGGCAGCGTCCTCGCCGAAGAAGCGGAAGCGGTAGCCCACCTCGACCATGAGGAGCACGTCGGGGTGGCGGGCCTTGAGGTCGACCACCTGCTGCTCCAGCGGGGTGTAGCCCTTGCCACCGCCGCCGGGGGCAGTAGGTTTCAGGGAGCGAGGCGGCGGCGGGTCGAGCGGCTCCAGGAGCCTGCGGCGGACGGCGTCACGGGAAGGAGGAGGGGTGGGATTGGGCCGTTTGGCGGCGGGGGGTTTTGGGGAGAGGGAGAGGGCGCGCGCGCGCTTGGCTGGGGAGAAGGAGGCGACGGTGGAGATGGGCGGATGCGCCGCGGAGGGTTTCGGGTTAGGGGGAGGGGGAGGTGGCGGCGGCGGGTCGGCGGCGGCGGGCGCGGGCCCGGGCTTCGGGGAGAAGAAGCGGGAAAGCACTTGCTGCTTGGGCTTACCCATGGCGTGGTCGGTCGGCGCGGGAAATGTGGGGCGTGCGGGTGCCGGGTGCGGCGGCAACAGCAACGAGAGGGTTTTTGAGGGGTTTAGGATTAGGATGGCGGAAGGACCCAATTGCTCTAGCTTCCAACTGGGTCCCACGAGCCGATCAGCATCAGCTTTGCCGGGGCACCAGACGATCAGGCATTCGGGCACGTATAACGCAAAGATGCCTGAACTGACGTTTTAAAAAAGAAGCTAAGGGGTGTTTAGTTTCCCGTACAATTTAAAATGCAAAATGTTAATTACTTTAGAGTGATGAAATGTAAGGCTGGATAACGAGCCAGCTCGGCTCGGCTCGGCTCGTTAAAAGCTCGAGTTGGCTCGTTAAGCTCGCGAGCCAGGTATAAAAAAATATAAAATATAATATTTTTATTTATCTAAAGCTTAAAAATAGTAATAATCTATACCTATCTATAAAGAGCCAAAATTTCAGTCTGCCCTCCAAATTCTTCTACCCGCCCCGACACGCATCTTTCCCTACGGGTAGATTCGGCAGGACGCGATTCAAAAAAAACACTCAGTGGGGCGGCAGCGCAGGTCCACACGGGCGCTTCGTGGTCCGGCATGGCCCCGCCCTCGCAGCCGAGCGGGGCGGCAGCGCAGGTCCACACGGGCGCTTCGTGGTCCGCCCTCGCAGCCGATGGCTTCGTCGAGCGTGAGGAGGAGGAGCACGGTGGAGTACGATACGGAGCACGGTCTCGACGTCCTTTGCCTCCAGATCTTCTCCCTCACCGTCGTCCCGCCCGACCTCCAAAAGGTCGGCAACACCCCTTCTTCGAGTCCCGATTCCGTTCCACCCGACCCCATAGTGTCGCCACGATACGAACGTCGCCGACGCCTGCACTGCTCCCCACTTCTCGGTCCTGACGCGGTGTGCGTGCTTGCAGGTCGTGGTGGAGGCAGATGGGTTGGTGGTGGACGACGGCACCGATCTGGAAACCGTCTCTGAGCGCCTGCACCTCCTCGCTATCGGTAGAGGAGAAGCGAGCAGAGAAAGAAGAAGGGGCATGGCGGCGGGGTCTGGGAAGAGCAGAGGAAGGCATATGCCTCTAGGGTTCCAGGGAGGGGACACGGTTGCTGGGCCTCGCGCAGGTGGGCCACGCGTTGGCCCTGGCGAGGGGGGAGGAAGAGTTGGGCCGAGGAGAATTGTGGAGGGGTGGCACTGGGCCGCATATGGGAGGGCTCAGGAAGGTGGGTGCGGCCACCTGCTAGCCAGGCCTTCGGCAGTTCGGCTCCTGCTTGGGCCAGGGCGAGGAGGACAAGGGAATGGACCAGGGGCATGACTGGGCCGACGGGGTTAAGAAGCTGGTGGGCTGGTTGGGCTAAGAAGGAAAGAAGAAGATTTTCCATTACTAACTTGAAAATTTAAGATCGGCAAATCATAGAAATTTGATAGGAGAAAAGTGATGGAAAGATTCAATAAAGATTTGAAGGGATTCAAGAGAGGAACCTAGGAGGTGATATAGATATAGATTTTATAGCTTTTTGTTTCTCCCATTGCAACGCATGGGTATTTTTGCTAGTACAATAATAATATATTCAATAGTCTTAAGTCCAATAAAATATTCGTATGAGCTAACATATCAACCATTTATAAAGTGTAAGACATGAAGTAATACAAAACTAATATAAGTTATGATAATTTTTTCTTTAATATTGTAGCTCGTTTGGCTCGCGAGCGGCTCGCGAGCTGACTCGAGTTGGCTCATTATAGCTAACGAGCTAAAATCTTGGCTCGGTTCGGCTTTTATCCTAACGAGCTGAGTCGAGTCAGCCACGAGCCGAGCGAGCTAACGAGCTTCGAGTTTTTCGTCCAGCCTTAATGAAATGCAAAATGCTAAAATTTTCATAATCATGTTTCGTTGTTTCGTTTCATCCAAAATACATAATTTATTGCCCTCATGGGAGCCTTTTGAGGCTCTTTTTAGGTTTTTTTCCCCCCAAAATGGAGAATAACCATCTTTTACCAAAATTTTTGCATGGTGTTCAGTTCATTTTGTAAAATGATGAACCAAAATCCAAAAAAATTTGAGAAAAAAGGGGAACTAAACGCCCCTAATTTGTTTTCATACAAGCGTTCAAACCTACAATGAAGTAGATTAGTTTTCTGTGCTAATCTAGGTTGTAACCGTTCATTTGCATATTTAATCATGTAGAAGCGTGGTCTGCTTAACTTGGCTACGGATACAAACTCAAGCGCCCTCTGAGCCTCCACGGTTCGGTGGCCTAAAAAAGAAAAAAAATGCATGCAGCGCCGGTGCAAGCGTCTGCATTGTATGCCAAAAGTTACTAGTGTTTGTTCACCGATTTGAAACTTTGTTCTTTCGACGGACAACAAATACTGGCTTATAGAATTAAAAGATTACATTGTTATATTAGTTGTATTTTTCGAACTTTGTTTTAAATTAGATACTTTTTGTTTTTTACCATCAGCAAAACCATATGGCTTAGCATTAACACTTTAACAGATTACGTTGCCAAGCATTGACAAATACAACGGCGAAACAGATTCAAAGATCTGGTTAGTTAACTACCGCGCCTTGCCATCAAGGTTGTGTCCGCACAGGACCCTGACTCCATGATTTGTTGATTTATTATGAAAGAAAGATACCGTTGAATGGCTGACAGATTCGTCAGATAAGCTCAAGCGAACAGGCTCATACCTCCCCATCTACTTCATAGATTCGGCCAGAACTTGGCTGAACAACCTTTGGAAGGCACCATCAAGCGGTGGGCCGACCTCGAGCGCGAGTTTTGCGACCATTTTGAGGGGTTTATACTAAGCTTGGCACCTCTTGGGATCTCCTAGGATGCATACGCGAGGCTGACAAAAGTTTGCGTGACTACATAAAGCACTTCACCTAGCGCAAGAATCAGCTTCAGGAGGTCCCTGATTCTAGCATTGACAATATTTTCATAGCAGACGTAAAAGAATGAGGCACTCATTCAGGACTCGAGCGAAAGAAGAACATCACCATTTGGGATATGTTCGATCTTGCTCACGAGCATGCCAACGGCGAAGACTCCAACAATGCCAGCAACAGCAAATACAAAGTCACATCCTGCCGACAAGGCAGATCAATCTTCA
Organism: Sorghum bicolor; assembly: GCF_000003195.3. NCBI lineage: Eukaryota > Viridiplantae > Streptophyta > Magnoliopsida > Poales > Poaceae > Sorghum > Sorghum bicolor. The sequence goes on from NC_012875.2 coordinate 60,373,920, forward strand.
TCTAGGAAGAGAGACTATAAGTGCCTTTGTGGCCAATACCGAGAAGTATGGTGGCAACAAGCAAAAACAAGGTTGTGGAAACTGCAGCAAAGTTTGATGAGATCATGAATAGTCCATGCTAGAACCATGGCTTCACGGTTACGCATCTGGCCAAAGATTGCCGCACGTACAAACATCATATCGCCTGACAAGATGGTAAGGAGCCACTGAAAGGTAAACCCTTGAACAAGGATAAGCGAGGTGGTGACAACAAGGATCAGGATGGCTACCCCAATGTCCAACGCACTGTGCTTATCGATCTTTGAAGACCCGAAAGCTTATGAAGATCGTCGCCGCCAAAAGCTAATGCATCGCGAGATGTACGCCGCCGCCCTCGTAGTCCCGACCAAGCTGAGGTGGTTGGAGCGGCCATTCACTTTCGACCGAGATGACCACCCCGACCATATCGTTGAGGCGACTTGTTTCCCTCTAGTGGTGCAGTGGTGGAAGGCATAAGGATGACGAGGGTCCTAATGGACGGAGGTAGCATCATAAACATCCTTTACAAGGATGCCTTCGAGAAACTCAACATCGACCTAAGAAAAGTTGCGCCCCTCGCACTCCCCATTTCACGGGATTGTCCCAGGGTGCCGAGTCATGTCACTCGGCACGTTTGTCCTCTCTATCACATTTGGTGACCAAGTGCACCACCACAAGGAGACACTCTCCTTTGAAGTTGTTGACTTCGAGGGTCCTTACAATGCTATCTTTGGGAGGCCATGTTACGTCAAGTTCATGACAATCCCTAGCTATGCCTAACTCAAGCTCAAGATGTTAGGCTTGTGTGGTGTCATTCCCATAACTTATCTACTCATTTATGGATCTTGTGTGAAACGTGGATGGTTTTTGAGTTCTCGTGAATGGTGGGCCTAACAGACAACTATATTTAAATTCCTTTGCTTTCCTTAGTGCTCGATGGTGAGCGAGTAAGTATTTCATTAGTTTAAATCGGTGGTTTTGCCACAATGGCGCCCCCACCCCACCTTGGTCCGACTAATGAAGGAGAGTAAGGACCCGCTAAGTTCTTACTTTTCATGTTTACAATCTGGATCCAGTGCCGCTAGGGCCCTAACTGTCCAGCCATCGTCTCCACCACCTACCCAGCCTGCCCCCTGCCCTGAACTCTGTTCTAAGCCCACTGGAACTGGGGAAGAATAAAGGGAGAGTCGAAGAGGGAGGACACTGAACTTACCAGACACTGATGACATCCACAGTGAACTCCTAGGCGACTTCTTCTCCTCCTCGACGTGGTCTCTGGCACGGGCATGGGTGCAAGCACGACCGTGGAACCGTGAAAACCGTTCTGTTTAGTTCTCTATGGAATGCAAAATGCTAACTACTTTGGAATGGTGAAATGTAAAATGCCAAAATTTTTAAAGTTACGTTTAGTTCCATCCAAAATACCAAAAATTTCAGGGTTAGATAGGGGTAGTGAAGGTTCTTTTGTTTTTTTTTCTCTATAGGCCAAAATTCATAATACAAAATGACAACCATTTTGCCAAAAATTTTGGATGATGTTTAGGGCATCTTCAGTTCCCCATGAAATACAAAATACAAAATATGAATTACTTTAGAATGATGAAATGTAAAATGCCAAAAGTTTTAGAATTGTGTTTAATTCCATCTAAAATATATAATTTTATTGTTCTCATATGGCCTCTGGAGGCTCTTTTGGACTTCTTTTTGCCTCTTGAGGCCAAAATCTAAAATGGAGAATAACCATTTTGTTGCCAAAAAAATTATATAGTGTTTAGTTACATTATGCAAAATATGAAATCAAAACCTAGAATTTTTATGATAAAAGATGAACTAAACACTCCCTTAGTTTCATTCTGCAAAATGGTAAGCTAAAACCTAAAAATTTTTCTGCCTCAAATGAGAAACTAAACGGCACCAGCATCCCAATCCCACACTCCACCTCGTAAGTACCACTAATGAAGCTTTTATCGAACAAACACTTCCCTCCGCCCTTTCTCCCACCTCTATTGGCCGAACGCCCGAACCTAGTACTTGTCATTTTCACTCCACTCCTCAACGCGACACAGTACAAAAAAACCCAAGATACTGATTCACCACCCTCCACCCATCAGCGCCTCCCTCCAGCCCCTCGCTCATATCGACGATGATCTTCCATCCACCCCTCGTATCGCACAGCCAAGTAGGCCTTCTCCTGCCAAGAAACGAAGCCATCTTTCCCTCCATTGCTCCTCTTTCTTAGTTCCGGCCATTGCCGCCTTTGCTCCCACTCGTAAAAAAAAGTTTTTTCTTCTTCATCCTCCCTTCCTCTCATATATGAAATCTTCTATGTGCTAGCTATGTGCTGGTTGGCTTGCTAAATTAGGGATATTTTTGTTATCTACAGATTGGAAGGAGTTGTTGTTGAGGTTCCGGTGTCCCTGAAGTCCACGACTCGAACATTACCATTACCGGTCCATGCCGCAGCTACGAAGAAAAAAGTTTACTTGGAAAATGAAAAAAAACGTTTCTTACTTCATTTTTCATATGTTGGTTGGTTGGCTGCAAAATTGGTGACACTTTTTTTTGTTGTTTGTGGAATGAGAGGAGATGCTTCCATTTTAGACTTTGCCTTCTATTGTTTCAACTACTTTCTTTTTACCCTTTTTAGATCTATCAAAACAGCTAGAAAGCCTAAAACTAACCGCGAATCATGTAGCTGGCTTTGTCATGTAAATGGTGACAACCCTTGTTGAGAAAGTGGTTCCCAAATAGGTTTGGGAGAGGAGAGTGAAAGGAGGCACTAGGGTTTGTTGAGAAGAGTTGGGAGAGTGGAGAGAGACCCCCATTTCCCTCATGATCATAGCATTATATAGACAAGCATAAATTTACAAGCGACCCCCAATGGTGGTGGATTTTACATGCCACTCTAATGACTCGAGTTGGGCCTCTTCTAGGGGACTTGGCCCATTTGAATATGACATGTCCCAACAGTTAGCCCCTCATCTACTAGGTTATGGCTAGTAATACATGACCTAGTAGATGCTAGCACTAGAAGAGGCACAATACAACTCAAATCTTGGATGCGAGGATCGCCATTTGCGAACCACAAATGCACGTCTCACTAAAAACTCCATCCCAAAAACCCTATGGGAAAAAGGGCATGGAGAAAAGAGCACATGCACGACTCTAACCAATACAAGTTCTAAGTCCTAAGACATCTACCCCTAAGTGCCTTGTTCTTGCAGATGTCTTCACCTTTGGGCTTTGCCTTCTTTATGCACTTCTATGGCATGGTTCATTGGCTTTTGCTTGGCACACAGTCCTTCATCCTCAATGCCTTCTCCTCTAATATCTTCTTGATGCGAAGGTCTTCGGCACTGAATTTTTCTTTGGCACAAAGTTCTTTACCTTCGAGCCTTCTCGGTGTGGAGGTCTTCATCTTCAAGGCCTTCTCAGTGTGGAGGTCTTCATCTTCAAGCCTCCTTGGCATGGAGGTCTTCTCTCAAGCCTTTTTGGTGAGGGAGTCTTTGTTCTCGAGGCCTTCTCGTGAGCACCGAACAAAGAGTCTTCATATCTAGAGTTGTTGGTCCTCTGATATGCTCCCCTAGCCCCTCTTGGTCAGAGCTCATGATGAAGGTGTGGTCGATGTAGTCGTAGTAGTGGAAGTAGATGTCCGTTGATGTAGATGCTGAGTAAGGCGAAGGCCCATAAAAGAAGGTCTACCGACGACGGCGGTGCCATCGATGCTGATGTCGAAGGAGTGGATGAAAGCTCTTGAACCATTGTAGTGGGCGAGGATGATGGTGAAGCCCCCTCTTATCGAAGACTCTCCTGCAAAGGTGCTTGGTGGAGTAGGTATTGGTGTGGACGATGAAGGTGTCGGTGAAGCCCCCTTATGCCGATGTATCAGCGTAGGTGAGCCATCCCAGTTTGCCGTGACTGTAGGTGAAGACTCTCCTGCATAGGTGTTTGGCGGAGGCGAGGTTGGTGAAGTCACCGAAGGCGATGGCGAAGGCCCTCCTACAAAGTTGTTTGGTGAAGTCCTAGAAAAAGTTGTTTTGGTGGAGACGATGTTGATGAAGTCACTGAAGATGGCGGCGAAGCCTCTCATTTGAAGGTCTTGGAGAAGGCGATGGCGATGTAGATGCTGACGCCATGTGTCGAAGGCCAGAGAAGTCGCGTGAAAATGCACCTAAGCTGATCTCCTGCATTTTTTAGGGACTTAGGCTGGGCATAAAAGCTTTGTCGAATATTGACTTGCTTGCAAGTCTTTCGATACTCAGAAAGGCACTTGTTGCAAAAGATGGTTAGTCATTTATATGATACGTGAGGGTAGCACGAAAGCCTCAACTTCATGACCTGGTGCCTGTATAGGTGCAGGACTTCTTTCAGGATTTTGATGCATAGTCCTGGTGCCCATGTATTTTTGGGACTTCTTCCAGGTGGCCTGGGCCATGCTTTGCAATACACGTATGCAATATATGTATGTGATACCGATGATAGAACAAATACATCGGTGTGAAAATATTTGAAGAGATAAATATATCATGTGCCCCACAAAAGGATGGTTGAGCTTGAGCAAAAGTTATGCTTTACATACGAAAGAATGATGCCCTCGAATGGGGAACATAGTTTCTGATGGAAAGCAAAGGCTGCCATTTAAGAACCTGCATTGGTGTAGATATGACTTGTACTATTTGAATGTAAAGAGTATTAGCTCAATACGAAGGTTAGCTCAAATAACATTTATAAGACCTAACAAATAATTTGAACGATACAACCTGCAAAAAGTAAGAGAAGTGTTAGCATTATAGGGGTCGAAGGTTTATTAGATGTTGAAAGTTAATCGTTGTTAGAGACCGTTGACTAGAAAGCTACTGACAGATGAAAAATGTTGAATGACGAAGGCTGATAACTGGCAAAGGTTACTGAATAATGAAGTAAATGATGAAGGTTGTTGAACGATGAAGGCTACCAACTGATCAAGGTTGTTGAATGACGAAGGTTGCCGACAGATGAAAGCTGCTAAATGACGAAGGCTGTCAACTGACAAAGATTACTGAATGACGAAGGCTGCCGACAGACAAAGGCTGCTAAATGATGAAGGTTGCTGAATGACGAAGGCTGCCGACAGACGAAGGCTGCTGAATGACGAAGGCTGCCGACAGACAAAGACTGCTAAATGACGCAGGTTGCCAACTGATGAAGGTTGTTTGAAGATGAAGGTTGTTTACTAACGAAGGCCAATAACTGACAAAGGCCAACAACTAACAAAGGTTGCTTGCAGACAAAGGTTGTTTACTGACGAAGACCAATAATTGACGAAGGCTAATTACAGACGAAGGCCAACAACTGACGAAGGTTGTTTGCAGACGAAGGCTATTTACTAATGAAGGCTGTTGAGAACCAATGACAAGTGAATACCATTGACTTACTGACGAAGGCTACTGACTGGCAAAGGTTGTTGAATGACAAAGGCTACCAACTGACGAAGGCTGCCAACTGATGAAGGCCAATAATTGATGAAGGTCGTTCAACAATGAAGGCAAATAACTGATGAAGGCCAATAATTGATGAAGGCTTTTCACTGTCGAAGGCCAACAATTGACGGACACTATTCACTAACGAAGGCCAACAACTGACGGACGCTATTCACTGACGAAGGTGACTGACGAAGGCCAATAACTAACGAAGGTTGTTTATAGACGAAGGCGGTTGAGAGCCAATGCATGATAGGTAAATACCACTGACTTACTGACGAAGGCTATTGACTGACAGGTTGGCACTCATTAATCTCCCTCTCTATTGATCCTAATGGCTTAAACCGTTGGCAAAGTTTGTGTATCTTTTTTTAAGCAAAGGCGCTGGTGGAATTAGGGCTTGCTGCTTCATCTCTCCATTCTAATTGAAGCTGAGTTGATATAATAGGCGATAAGACTAAATGTGAATGAAGGCAGGCCGCCAAGAGGTCTTCCAAATAATTATTTAGTTTTCTGATTCAAGCAAATCTCGACGTGTAATGGATATCGACATATCGGCAATCACCATAAAAAAAAAAGACGGCACCATCTCTTGAAAATTGTCACACCCAGGCGAAAAAGAAGGGAAAAAAAAACAACTCGATCTATTCCAGACACCTCATATCACAATATCATGTATCATGTACTAATGAATGGGATACAACAGAAACGACAATCACCGTGACGAAATAACCGACCAGGAGATATTAAAACCAAATGTGCAGCAGCCAAGGAAGTCAACCCCAAGAGGCCCGACGCCTTTACCAGCTGTATTAGCCTTGGAAATCTCACCTTCATCAGCTGTCTGAGCCTGGGAAATCTCTCTGTCGAAGTGAACCCTAAGACTCTCGTTGCTTACACCAGTTGTGCGAGACTTAAAAGCCTTCACTCTGTTTACCACAATCTTATCACCTAGAAATGCCTTCACACGAACCCTCAGCTCGCCATCAACTTCAACAGATGCAACACAACGCGAAAGCTCAATACGTCTTCCAATTTCAGCAACTGGCACTCCATGGTCACCAGAATCTAGTAAGATGAGTTCTGCACCAGGTATGCTGGCTGTACCGGCAGTAAACTGGGCTCGTAAACCATGTGGCCATGATCCACTAGTAATTCGCACCTCGATTGTTGCCTCCACTGAATAAATAATAGAGCCAAGTTGAAACTGTAGTTCGCTAAGCTTGCTAGCATAATCCCTTTCCAGAAGGTGCGAGTCAAACCGAGAGAAGTGGCGGTAAGTTACAGCTAGAAAACTCAACCATTGATCCTCAGACTCAGTAGTACCCTTAACTTTCAGATCAACCTCAAAGGTCGCAGGGTCCAACACCACAACAGAACGTGTAGGGCCGGTCAGTTTCAAATATGGATCCTACATATGCAACACCACCAAATAATGTTAAGTAAATTGAAGTGAACCAAGAGGCTAATAAAACAATACAGAGCATTTTGCAAACCAACATTGTAAACGCAAAGTAAACAACAGAAAAAGCTGATACAGAACATTTGTTCCATGCAACATTGACATGTAAAAAACAGCAAATTTGCTGTGTGCATATAATCATGCATGTGCCGTTTTCAAGACAACTCAGAAGATATCAGCCATGATTAAATATATTAACTCAGGTATGCTACTTTAGCTTATAATAACAGATTGGAGGGACAGGGAGTGAGCCAGAGTCATGTACAAGTTTGCAGGACAACCTCCTAGCTGGGCACTCACCATATCCCTGACACAACGTGCATGTGCTCCCTATATTATGTAATAACTCCAATGTGTCAAAAAAGTAATTAGTTCAATCTAACAAGAGTGCCAATTTGATTAGTAAATTGTTTTTGCTCCTTTCATATATTGTCAAACCTTCTGTTTTGAAAATTCTGGTTAAGCCATGCATGCAGACTTTGACCTTGCTGTGTTTTCAACGAATTTCGTTGCTTTAAGTAATGAAATTCAGGATTCCTGTTGTGGGAAAATAAATTATCAAAGTATCAAACCCACCAACATGTCAGATTCAGTATCAGCAATCCCTCGGTCATCAGAAATTAAAATATGATTGCCTCATCAGGCAGGAAATTAAAGCAAGAAGCATTATCAATCAAGGAATTGAATGACTAGCAGCCAGTAAGAAACAAATAATATATACAAACCTCTCGGGTAACGGTTTGGCAGTTGTCTCTTGCGCGGTCAAAGATGATATTGCGATTGTGATCGACGCAGTCACGTATGGCAACCATCCCAAACACCTGAAGCGGCCACTGTGAAGGCACTCTCAGCTTTGCGATTTTGAGTGAAAAGACCTGCAGGGTAGTTCTTGGCATAGCATGGTCATGAGGCTTCATGTACGTGAAACGCTTGTTTGGGATCTTTGCTGCAAGTAGATTAATTTAGAATAAGTTACTAAGGAGTCCATCGATCAGCGACGATTCGGTGTTTTAAGTTGATTAACTTTTGTCATGTCACAATGCAATAGACATAATCTGTAGATGTCTGAGCTCAAAACACAATGAATGCATATACAAAGATAAAGATGGCATCTTAACTACTATATATCACTGTTATAAGTTTGTATAATCGTGAAGTTGTGATCCATCCATGCTAGCACATATAAAGGACGGAATATGTGATTGGATCCTTTACACAACTTGGAATGTCCGGCATAGAGCCAAACATTCATATTTCTTGTTAACCTTGCTGGGCAAAACCACCTGCTATTCTAGGCCAAAAGGACAAAATTGATAATAGTATGATTATCTTCAATTGTTGAGGGATAGGAGAAAACGACGCCAGGATAGAACAGGCTACCGGCCAGCCACAGCAATAGGGGATCGAGCTGCCAATTGCAAATTAGAGAGAGGCTCCATGGATTTGGCAGAGCGAAAAACAACTTACTAGTGTCTTCGAAGCAACCGTAGTAGCTCGAATATCGCTGGTTCCATGTCTCCCTAAACTGGCTAGCCTCGACGGCGAAGAAGTCGTACTCCACATCCTCTCCGTCTTCTTCCTGTAAACCCCTTTCTGCCATCCTCCTTTCCTCCAGCCTCATATGATGCGCCGCCCTCTCCGCCGCAACAACAGCCACCGTACGCACCCTCACCTCCGCTGTTATCCTCTCCTCATCCGGCGCCGCTTCCACGGGTCTCATGCCTATCTCCATCGCTGCACCACCGCCGCTAACGACGATTGATTGGATTCCTCGCCTCCGCCGGCGCCGCCGCGGCCGATCGAAACCTAAATTGAGTTCTTTTTCTTCTTCTTCTGTCCAAAAAAGGACTGGGTTGTCGATGCGTGCGGGTTAGCTACTTTGGCCTAGTACTTTCCTATCTCCAGGCCGCCCAGCAGGGCCCATCAAGCGACACGCACGCACGCCCGTGCGTGCCCCCTTCTCTGATCGCTAACGCCAAATTCTCCAATCCTGTGACGGATCCAGTTTTGTTGCCCACTCCCGGCGGCGCGCGTGCCGGCACGGTGCCCGGGCTCTTGGTGGCAGGCGACGGCCGCGGGGCTTCTGGCGGCGGCGGCTGCAGCCGGCTGGGGCCTGGGCCCTAGGTGCTAGGGCCGGAGGCGGAGCCCCACGGTCCGACCGACGGACGGCGGCAGCCAGGACACCGGACGTCCGGACGACCAAGCCACTGCCCAGGCCACCAGGACGGCAGTCGGCAGGACCAAGCGTCCAAGCGTCAGAATCGCAGTAAGTCACGAAAGATGAAATGTAAGGGATTGGATATTGGAATGTGAATGTGTCAATATGTTATGAATTCTGATTTACAGCATTTTTGGCATTTGCTAGCGATTTTTAGTTAACAGTGTGCATATATCTTTACTCAAATCACTTTTGGTTTGTAAAATGAAGAACAAATCAAAGCCGATAGGAAGAGGTTCCTTATCATTATCAAGATCAAGAATCTACGTCGTTTACATGTTGACATGTTCTTAAGTGTTGTTGACGTCCCCTTCGCGTGCGTACGTACTGCACTACTGGTGATAGAGATAAAAAAAAAGGCATTAGTGGCTTATTTTCTGCATCCATCTAGGTTTCTGCACTGTTCTTTTTTTTTTTACGAGACCCAGTTATATAGACGTAGACGCTCACAAACACGAGCGCACACTCACCTTTGAAAAGCATATATCATTTCGCATGAATTGCTCTTCTCCTGAAAAGCATGTATCATTTCGCATGAACATTATCAGTTTGTAGGATGGTGTTGCTCTACAAGATCATTTCTACATACGATTCAATTTCATAAATTACAACATACATATTAGGAAAATCATGTTGGTACTGTTGCTGACCACATATCTGGGATTGAGGACTCTTATCCTAGCACAGATCACTAGCTGAAACTCCATGAATAGCAGCCAATTAGTATTGCTTGGATATTGGTATAAGCAACAAACAAAATTCTAAAAAAACACTCCTGCACAGTACAATCTGAAATCATCCAAAAAGTTATGAGCTAGTACCACCCAAATAAATTCCTTGCAAACATTGTCCCCCACCCCTTCTGTTCTTTTTTCTTTCTTTCTTTCTATTCAGAAAAAAAAAAAATCTTTCTTTCATTGTGCAGATACAGGCATGGAAGATCAGCTACCTGAAGATGTGCTTACAGACATCCTCCGTCGCCTTGCACCACGCGGCCTCGCCATATCTCGCTGTGTCTGCAAAGCCTGGCATACCATCATTGATGCTCATCGCCTTCTGCGTGTGGACTTTCTCCCACACTCAGTAGGTGGCATATTCATCAACTTCCATGACCTAATCTTGTCAGAGTTCTTGTCCCGCCCCTCGACAGGCCCCACGGTATCTGGAAACTTTAACTATTTGCCTCGTACCTCTATAATTAGGGACCACTGCAATGGTCTCCTCTTGCTTCATGGCTATATGGATTACCTGGCCACACAGCAGTATTATGTACTTAACCCGGCCACACAACAGTGGGTGCAGTTGCCCCCACTTCCAATCCCACATCGAGGCATGAATTACCTAGACAATTTGTACCTTGCTTTTGACCCTACCTTGTCGTCACACTTCGAAGTATTCCAAATCCCCTATGATTGTCTCATCCGCCATTGCACTGAATTAGCTCCTACAATAGAGGGAACGGAATGGCCACCGTCACCATGCATCCTTCATGTTTTCTCAACAAGGACAAAGCAATGGGGGGACAGGTCATTTGTTCGAGAAGGAGAAGCTGCAGAAACCTTGACCAACACAAGACGGGATTTTCCAAATTTTCAGCACAGCGCCGTCTACTGGCTGGGGGTACTTTATGTACTTTGCCAAACCAACTTTGTTATGAGGTAGTCACACTTATTTTGTATTTCATTATTGATAGTGTTATTATATTTTATTGTGTACTAATGTTTCCCAATTTACCAATATTTGCAGAATATCATTGTCAGATGCTAAGTACCAAATAATTAAACCACCAGTAGATGATATGGGACAGACACATCATTCAAATCTATATATGGGCCGATCACAGAAGGGGATTTACTGTGCGTTCGTCGAGCATCCAGGCCTAGTTTACATTCTTGATGAATCATATGGCAAAATGAAGTGGGTGGCAAAGCATCATATTTGGTTTGTGCCAGGACCATTATCTGAGCATATAGATGGACCCTGGACCTTACAAGATATTAATTACTATAATGATCCCGGTTCGTATGGAGATGAGAACAGTGAGGCAATCGAGGAACAGAAATTTGAATGGGACTCGGACAATGATAATGTCATAGATGCTAAAGATAGGAACATTTTGCATGTCCATGGTGGTACTATTTTCCTTGGATTTCATCCTTACAAGGAGGTTGTGTTCTTGGGTCACACGTTACCCGAGGAGTGGCATACCATTTAAGTACCAGAAAAGTCCAAGACTTGGGCAACCTTTGCCCAAAATATTATGGAACAGGTATGGGTATCCAGCCATTTATAGAAGGTTCTTTTCCATATACACCTTGGACGGGAGAGTTTCCAGAAGACAATTAATTTAAGGTCTATGTGCTAAATCATGAAGCCATGAAGTTAAAAAATGTGAAGTCTATGTGCTATAAGTCATGAAGTCATGAAATGCCTTTTTTGGAGCTTATATCAGAGCAAGTATTATAATGGGCTGTAAGCTGGCTAAATGTTGAGGTGGAGGAGAGAGAGGAGAAGCGGGCTGTAAGCAGCCAGCCTAGGCACAGGAACCAAAAAACTTTGTGAGAGAGACAAGTAGGCCATGTATTAATAGTGAATAGCTAACTATTGTATGGGTGGGCTGGGAGAAGGCTGCAAAAAACCTTACAGGCAGCAAGTGGATTGTATTATTAAACTTGCTCTCAGTGAGCTTCTCAAGTTTTTGGTTGAATGTATCCGCCAATGCATGTAAGATTAAGCTAAGAGCCACTTAATTGTTACAGAAACTTTTGGTGAGGAATTATTAGATGGTGCCTATTGCAGAGTACAATTGACTGGTCACTTTCTACGATTTGCAGCAGCAGCTTTTGCTGTGTTTTTTTTACTCGTAAGTCGTAACTAGAAACTAGTCTTCATTTCATGGAGTAGAAACGAGTGACGTGATTATTTTATTTGTGCATACTATATGATAGCAACAAAACGATATGAGCAATAGGACAGATAGGAAGAATGATGATTGTGGTTACGGCTGAGGTCATGTTGATTCTACTATCCTCCAAGAGGTCACCTAAAGCATGTCAAGAGGTAGAAACAGCCCTCCAGTTGCACCAAACACACAGCTAGCCTTGCTGCTCTGAAAGTCCACGTGCTCATCCTCCCAGTCCCAATAGAAAAAGAGACGTGTGTCTAAGGTCCTGTTTAGTCTGAGGATGAAAATTTTATGTGTGTCACATCGAATATGTCGGAAGGATGTCGGGAATGATTTTTAGAAACTAATAAAAAAAACAAATTACATATCTCGTCAGGAAACTACAAGACAAATCTATTAAGCATAATTAATCTGGCATTAGCACATGTGGGTTACTGTAGCACTTAAGGCTAACCCTAGACTAACTAGGCTTAAAAGATTCGTCTCACGATTTTCAACCAAACTGTGTAATTAGTTTATTTTTTTATCTACATTTAATATTCCATGCACGTGTCCAAAGATTCGATGGGATGGATGAAAAAATTTTGGGTGGGGAACTAAACAGAGCCTAAACACTCGAAATGTTTGCCCTGTGATGAAAATAATATAGAAATGCAATATGTTTTCAATCACTTGGTTCCTCAACAGTCAACACAATGAGCGAGATAGAGAGTACGTACTCTATTGGGATAAGGCTAAGGAAATATAAATACACTAGATATAAGACCTCATTTTTGCTACGGCTCCAAACAACTTGGGCTTCTTACTACAGTACCAAGGAGGCCGTCGAAGGGAAAAATTGGCTTTTCATTAGCTCCTAATCCGTTTTAAGAATAGAGATAAAAAAAACTGCTCCTTTCATATAGTGCACGGGATGAAGCTAAACAGGGACCTAAGTTCTTCAGCTGGTCATGTGCCATATGCTTACCGGTTACCACATGTCAAAGTTGTTATAAAAGCTCTACCTACTCCCACTAGCCACAAATAATTAAGTTCTGATTTGGGTTTGTCTAAGGTCAGCCGTTTCAAATTTCGTTTGCGAAACTATGTTTACATCTGATCCACACATGACATAGTAGGTCTTACGACTTTTCTAAAACTATGTTTAGACAAACATATATATATTCCTATTACCTTCAAGCTAGTCAAAAATTATAAGATACGGATTTAGAAAATTCCAAATCATCACTTAGTTTTTGGCTAATGACAAGCGTACTACTTGTTGTCTCGTATAAAATGCCTAAGCTCGGAGTTGAAAGGTTGCGTACGTCCACCTTATCTCATGGCGTAGAACAAGCAGCCTGCTCCCCGATCCCAGAGCGCAAATGCACTGGCATGGCATTTCAGATACCGTTGATTTGAGGATTGCGCGTATACATTAGGCCTGTTTTGTTGTGCTTCGGTCCTGCCTCCGCGGAGCTCTGTCTCCGGAGCCGGAGGAGCTGCACCATAGACGGACGCGACGAGCAGACGTCAAGTAGAGGAGCCAGAGCCGTTGCCGTGCGGATGGTCTTCGTTGAGAAAAATCTCCAGAGCACAATTGAGATTGCTCGTTGATTTGGAGGTAACGCTAACCGTGTGGCCTATTCTAGCGCAAGGTAGCAGTAAAAATAACATGCTATATTCTAGGCTTTCTAGCGCAAGTATATATACAGGGAAAGATGAGGATTGTTATAAACTAACCACAAAGATTATTATAACAATGAAAACAGAAAAAAAAAAAGAGGAAATTGGAGAAAACATGGTCCATTGGCGTCGTTGCGTTCACATCCTCTATCGTGTCTTTTTTACCTATTTCCCACTTCGTCAGGCCCTTCGCCGGCGACGAGCATCTACGTCAGTCACTACGTGGTACGCCCCTCCCATCCGGATCTGATCCAGTTACATGCATATGCTTACTAACTTCGATATTAAAAAAAATAAAAATAAAAAGCTATCAGGTGTGTACATATATGTCCTACACTGGATCTGCTCCTCGGATGCAACATATAACAGAATATTCAACAAAAATACAATCAGAAATACATGTCTAGATAGTAGTAATCTAGATTAAAAAAATCCAGCACAATGAAATAAAATCAGTCAGGGTACGTTCATCAGCTAGCTCAGCATGTCAATGATCCATCTCAAGTTCTCAACAGAGGTCAACAGAAGAGCTGCCTTGGCCACATAAGCTGTCATGTCATCACCCTAAGAGCTCACCATGTTGAACTGAAACCTAGAAAGCTGCTGCGGGATGGTGGAGATGACAGGCCCATATCGCTGCATTAATGTAACGAAACAATTTTCAGAAACAAATTTTAACAAATTCTTGAAACTTGAAGGCACTACACAATAACAGATTAACACCAATGATTATGGCCAAACAAAAGAAGGAAAACCATGTACAACAGTGGTGGCTGGAAAGGCTCACAAGAAAGGATCGGTCTCAATATCAATAAACTGCATAAACACAATATTGCTTTCTTATTATATATATAAATAGTTAAGTGCCAAGTAAACTTTGCGGGAACCAGTGTGATGTAGATTACAGAAGTGACAAAGCAAGCAAAGAGATAGTCCCTCTGCTCCAATTTATGTCACTTTAGCTTTGTCCTAACTAATAAGTCAAATTTCTCTAGCTTCGAACAAATCTTAAGTAAAAAAATTTCTTTAACATATACAAGTTCAAATAAATGCACTATCAAGACATTTTATGGAGAATTTAGTGGAACTAATTTATGTTGTAGATGTTTGTGGTTCTACAAACTCAGTCAAAGTTAAAGTTAGAGAAGTTTGATTTAGGACAAAGCTAAAGTAACTGATATTTGGAACGGAGGTAATAGAAAACAAACAAAGTTAACCAGAACAAAATAGGTAAAAAAAATGCTTGTGGAATCTCCACTTTAAGATCTAGATTTACTGCCCTTCTCCAGAACTCAATGGATGACTAAAGGTTCCCAAAGTTTCCATCGGACATCATCAACAACGGATTATGAATGGTACATTACCTGAACATTGTCGTAGAGTTCAAACAGTGGGACAGCAAGCAGTTTCAAATTCCTTGGAACAGCAAAATACTCTCTTTCGGACAGGTGAACAATGAAAAGTTTCTTGCATTCCTGTTCAACAAACTGGTCATTCCAATTATCTGATCCTAACAGCACAGGTAAGAAATGATCCCAAAGCAACAATGTACCTTGGGCTTGGTGATATGTGGAGGGCAGTAAGGATACATCACAGTCTCAAAGTTCGGTCTCCACCACACAGCAACACACTCTCCAATCTGGAAGTGACAAGCATGTTACACCCTTTTTTAACTATGGGAAGAGATTTATGCTGCCCTAGCTCAACCTATCAAACACATCATACAATATTTTTAACGGCATGTAGAACAGGAAGCAGTACCCAGAAACTTACTATGGTCAGTCAGGTATATACTAAGTATTTGATCATATATGTGGTAACATACTGAGTCCTTAACTTCCATCTTATGATGAAAGTTCACCATATCTACCAACATACATGATACATGATACTTCTACATAATTTTTTCTATGTGAAGTGAGATGGAAGCACCACAATAAGGAGGGTATTCCAGTTTGTGTGCCACATCTTTGAAGCCTGTGATGCTGATAATGTGCAAATAACCAACTATGCCATTGTTTCCACTTATGCATACTACAATATAGAACACCCAGAGGCCAGAGCTATAGGTTTGCTATCTATATGCCCTAAACAACAAAAGGGCAACAGAGAGGAAGATAAATAGTGAGTTGAGGAAAGCAAAAATCCTGGATAAGCAATGCATTTTCTCCTTTTCCAGATTAACATTAAATCATCCTATATGAATCAGATATGTCGGGATGAAAAGGTTTCTGATCTTCTAGGCAACCATGTAGATAATACCATTCAGCATGATATTATAAACTAGAAAACGGTCAGATACAACTTATGATAAATTCAAGAATGACATGACTAAATGACTAACAGATAACAAACTCTCTCAAATCTCTCTTTTTTTTTAATGCATTACCTGCCAGTTAGGTGGAAAGGAAGGCGAGTTCACAGCAAGTTTGCTGCACAACTTTCTTTTCAAACCCTCAATTTCTGCAAGCATCAGTCCAGTCACATGAGTCAGTAAATATATACATAACCAGATACGGTTAGCATTAGAATGGATCAGACAGAAGTTGGGCACATATACTCACCATTTTCTCCAGGCTTCAACCGTCCACCAGGAAGTTTGCAAAATGTATTTCCAATTTGCAGGAGCAGTATGTGAGGGTGGTTGTGCTCTTGCACCTATGTAGGATAGTGGCAAGTGAAGATTTTAGGTTTTTTTTTTCAAGTTAAAAAGTTCGTTCATAGGTTGACTATCATAAAGTACTTAAGTTCACAAAAAATTTGGCATTTTCATGCAAAAGGAGTCTTTTAAGGAAATACTGATGGGATGAAAAAGGTACATACCAATAGGATTGCTTCAACACTTGTGCGCATTCCTTCTTTCATGTAGCTGTCATACACAGAAGTGAGTGGCGATTAACTTATGTTGCATTGGGTGGAACAAAGCTTACAAGAAGATAACTACTAAGAGAGCCTGACTTTTGGAGAATGTTTTTATAGAAGACAAATAAATATTGAGCCACTGTTTAGAACACAGGAGTATGGGCATCTATCAGAAAAAAATAGATTTCCACGTTAATTACCATATTGTTTGTTACAAATGACCGAATGAAAAAGGCAAATTTTAAAAATTCACTTCCTTTCTGGTGTATTTGACCTAATGAAACTCTGCACCATTGCCTTTACAGATACAGTTGTGTGGTAAAGCTATTTGTGGCGTGCTCAAACAATTAAAGAATTGCCTCATGAATCATGATAATAGAATGACTGGCTAGAAAGATTCGTCCTATACAACGACTAAAACATGAAAGACTGGAACTATTCACCAAGTATTAGCAATTTATGCCGGTACAGTTAACCCGCTGCAGACAACAAAATAGGCATCCAATAATTGTCTACTTGAAAGTAACAGCCTAAAGCAGGCAGGGAAATGTCCTAATTTCAAAACTAAAGCATTCTAAATGTCTGCCTCTGCTGTTCTCCAAAAGGTACTGTAAAACCCTGCTACCCACCACCTAATATACTCTCCACTCAACTGAAAACTTCAACAAACAAGATAAAAGAACCAACAAAATGCAACCTCAATACTATGTTTTCATATATCGACAACTATTTTTTTCCTTTAAGGAGCCATGTCAACGCTATATGTCCACATTCAAGTAATTTACAGAAATGATTCGGGAACGTGCAACAACATAGCTGCCAACAGTACATAGACTCGGAAACGTTGCCTGCTACTCTCCAGTTCAAGCAACTCTCCGCGCCAACTTGGAAACTAAACCAAGTAGTTTTGTGATCTGAGTGCTAGGGTTTAGGGTTCCCGGCGAGTGCACGAAACTTAGGGTTTGGGTCGTGGCGGCGGCGGGGGTCCGCACCAAGCACGGGCGGAGCGCACTTACTTGACCTTCATACGGGCGAGGCGGTCGGCGACGGAGGTGTCCTTCTCCATCTTGGGCTCCTTGGTGCCGAACGTGTAGTTGGCGAGCGGGTACACATTCACCACCGGCGACGAGGAGCTCACCATCTTGTCCCCACCTCCTTGGATCGAGCGAGCGAGATCTCCCCTCTCCTACTCCTCCTCGGGGTCCGGCGGTCGCCGGAGGCGGCGGGGTGGCGGCGGAGCAGTGGCTGCTGGGCTCTGGTCGAATTGGCCGGCGGTTAGGGGAGGCGTTGCGAAGGGTCTCGATCACAACTGGACACGGCTTCCTCTATAGAGGGATGGACAGGATGGTCCGAGACACCGGCAGCTGTTAACGTGAACCGTCCGATCCATCTCGAAGCCGTTCCAGTCAACTTGTTCGATTGCCGGTGGTGTCTCGTAGTCGTAGTAGCCTAGCAGGACTGCAGGAATTAAACTTTTACGTTTTTGTCTTTTTGTTTTTGTTTTTAAATTGTGGGTTAGTATAAACGCTTACTTTTTCCATCCACGAATAAATATACATGAGAGATGAGTTCTTTTAAAAATTTGACTAAATATATACAAAAATATAATAATATATTTATTATATGTAATATGTATCATTAGATTGAGTATGAAATATATTTTCATAATATACTTATTTGTAGATACAAATATTGATATTATTTGATATATTTCTAATCAAACTTAAAAAAGTATGAATTTTCACTGTATTTGATTTATGAAAAATGACCAAAATATAGTCCCGATTCCAAATCAGGTAGCGCTTGACGATTGGATTGGGTATATGGAATTATGATGCTCACAAATCGCAATCCACTTGTTAAGAAATTAAAAATGCAATCTGCCACTCTTGCTGACTTCGAGCAAGTACAGCAGCAACCCAATTGGCAATTTCCCAATGCAGGCTTTCAGGGGATGATTTATGTTGGATTATGAAAACTGATCAAATACTACATAAAAGATCAATTTCCAAATCAGGTAGCACTTTACAATTCGATTGGATTCTCTCTCTCTCTCTCTCTCTAAAGAAAAAGGAAAAAAGAAAGGAACGGTTTTCATTCATATAGTGACTGTTTGTGAGCCAAAGACAGTCATAGCACAGTAGTAGCACTGCTCTGTTACATATGGATGCTTCAAAAAGCTGTGATGCATATGAGAACAGGAGTACCATGTTAAACGGAATTTGATGCTCAAAGTCCACAAATCATCATTATAAACACTATTTTAGAGCAACTCCATTCCAAGTCTCTAAATTAAGCTCTTAAACTTTTATTTACAAGCTATGATAAAAAAAAGTAGGGGCTCAAATTAAGACCCAATTCCAATGAAAAAAACATACCAAGTTCTTATCTCACATGGGACCCACCTGTCATTGACAAATCATACATCAACTCCACCATTTGTAATTATTGTCTTGATTTATGGGTGGGAAGAGGAAAGTGGGTGGGACCCACTAGATAGGGGGTTCTAGATGTGAGGGGCTGAAACTATAATTTGGGAAGATATGGAAAGTGGGAGTCCAAGTAGGAGGTGGGTTGGAGTTGATTTTTTTAGATCAAATCCCTAGATTTAGAATAGGGACTTGTTTAAGAGGTGGGCTGCAGCTGCTCTTACAAAGTGCAATCTGTTATTCTTGCTAAGGCCTTGTTTAGTTGGCAAAAACTTTGGTTTTTGGCTACAGTAGCATTTTCGTTTTTATTTGACAAACATTGTCGAATCATGGAGTAACTAGGCTCAAAAAATTTATCTCATAAATTACAGGTAAACTGTACAATTAGTTTTTATTTTTATCTATATTTAATGCTCTATGCATGCGACCAAAGATTCGATGTGACGAAGAATCTTGAAAATTTTTGCGAACTAAACAAGGCCTAACTTGTGTTTCCCAAGTACAAGCAGGCAAGCAGCAGCCCAATTTGGCACTGCAAAGCCACATTTCTCTCTTTGCGACCTTGCCTACGCACTTGCCATTGCAAGCCTTCAGGAACGAACCATGAAAACTTCCTGTGAGTTTTCATATTTCAGTCAAAACAAAAAGAGTCAAAACCGGACCCAAGAAAACCAAAAGAGTCAGCTTATTCGACAGTCAAATCAAGGTTGTCATACACAGCATCTGAGTTCATGTCAATGACACACACATCTCATTACCAGCTGACTCCACTACGGGCGTGCTTGGAACTTTCGCAAGGTTCCCTCGCCTCGTCTCACCCGGATGGCACAGGCCCCGAGATTCTTGCCGACCCGGGAGAGCCGATTTGGCTCTCTTGTGGAACATGCCGCCAGTTTGGATGTCTAGCTCGGTGAGGCGATACAGTACTCGGCAAGGAATCCAAACATGCCCATCTGCTATCGCCTCCTTGGCTGATCCGAGGTCAGCTTCAATCCTACACCCGCCAAGCAGCGCCCTCCAGACGTCAGAATCAGGTCGACAAGGCATGCCCTGCAGCACGGTCACGGCTTCGTCGACATGGCCGCTGCAGGAGAGCAGATCGATCAAGCAAGTGTAGTGCTGCAACGACGGCGGAATGCAATACTCCTTCTGCATCATGTCAAACATCCTGCGGCCTTCGTCGACGAGAGACCCGTACCTGCACGCCAGCAGGACGCCCATGAAGGTGAAATGGTTGGGCCCGAACCCTTGTTTCCTCATGACACCAAACAGCCTGAGCGCGTCGTCAGCTCGTCTATGCACAGCGAGGGCTCTGATCATAACGTTCCACGAGAAGACATCCTTGCTGTACATCTTGAGGAAGACAACGAATGCCCGGGCCACATCGCCGCACATGGCGTACATCTCCACCAAGGCTGTTCCAACCTCAGCATGGACCTGGAGCGCCGGAGTCACTAGGTTTGCATGGATCCATCTGCCGAGCCTCAGCTTCCTCAAGTTCTCGCAAGCCGAGAGAACCGAGACGACGGTGAAGCTGTCTGGGTTGAGACCTTCAAGCAGCATCCGGGGAAACATCTGGAGCGCCTGCCAGAATCTTCCGTGCCTGGTGTAACTCGAGAGGATGCAGTTCCATGACACCAGGTTCCTCTCAGGCATCCGGTCGAACAGTCCCCTCATGCCGGCAAAATCCCCCGCGTCAGACAGCGCCCTGATCATCGTCGTCCACGATATGACGTTCTTCACCGGCATCGCCGCGAACAGCTCCTTGGCCGCCACGATGTCCGCCGTCCTGACGTACGCGGTGAGCATCGCGTTCCAGGACACGACGTCCCTGGTCTCCATCGCGTCGAACACCTCCCGCGCGCTCGTCACGTCTCCGGCCCTGACGTACACCGACACCATCCGGTTGGAGAGGCCGATGGACTTGTCACGGAAGCCGTCGAACACCCGCCGGGCGTCACCCAGCGACCCGCGGGCGACGTAGAACGCGAGCAGCGAGCTGCTGACGGCTGGCACGGCGGCGAGCCCCTCCTTGAGCACGCGGCAGTGCACCGCCTCGGCGGCCCGCCACATCCGCAGCCTCGCGCACGCGTCCACAACGTGCGGGTAGGTGAAGCTGTCCGGGGCGAGGCCCTCCCCACGGGCACGGCGCGGCATTTCGGCGAACAGCTCGAGCGCGCCCTCGTGGGGCCCGTGGTAAGCGCACCCCCGGATCATGGCGTTGTAGAGCGCGACCGCGCCGGGACCGGTGGGCTCGGTCTCCCGGAACGAGGAGAAGAGCAAGTCCGCGTGGGCCGTGTCGCCGAGCTCGGTGGCGCGGCGGACGAGCAGCGCCGGGAGGCCAGGGAGGAGGCGGCGGAGGGAGGGAGAGGTGACGAACAGGCCATGGATCTGGTCGAACTGCCGCTTGCTGGCGCAGTCCTTGAGGAGGCTCGGTAGGCGGGATGAGAGTTGGATGCTCATAGGCAGGCTGCGGCGGCCGGCCGCCGGGGGCGGCGGCGGGAGAAGGCCGGGGTGGACGAATTGGGTCGCTGACACGGGATGTTGGGGTCACCGACTCAGTGGCTCATCGGCGTCTGCGATTCCAGGGTGCGATCCGATGGGCCTCGCCATTCGCATTGTGCCGGATCGTGTGCTGAAAGCATGAAACTGAAATCGGGAGCGTGCCAACTGCGAGTGTCTTGTTCCATGTGAATTTTCAGACGGTGCTGTGCTTCTTGGGTTCGCTGACCAAACATGTTTGAATTCAGGAAAAGTTCAGATCCTACAACTATTCTGAATTTCATCCTGCAGCTCTGCGTTTGCACAATTCAGTTCTGGGTGAAAAGTTTTTGGGTAATATAACACTTTCGTTTGCATTTGGTAATATATTGTCCAATCATGTACTAACCAGGCTCAAAAGATTCGTCTCACAAATTACAGACAAACTATATAATTAGTTATTTTTTATTTATATTTAATGCTCCATGCATGTGTCGCAATATTCGATGTGATAGAGATTCTTAAAAAGATTTTAGCTTTTGGATGAAACTAAATAAGGCATCGGGAAAAACTTCAGATCATACAACTATTTGTGTTGAAACATTTGTGTAATGACTTGTAATTGGGTAAAGTTAAATCTGCCCTAAGGGGCATATGCTCTTACATCCATCTATCATTATTAGATTTGCATTAAGAAGTGTGGACACATATATCTCAATACGATACAAATCTGCGTTGAGATGTGTTTGTGCACAGTTCTCAGTGCAAATTCAACGATGATGGATGTGAAAGCATATGCCCTAAGAGTAAAAAACCACCCCCCACCCCACCTTCAATGGCGCATGTCTACCTGAACATGGAAGCCTGAAATTACATACCGCCACTACTGCCTAACCTCAGGGTGCCTGAGCCCTTGTTGTGGCTTGCACACATAAACTGTCACGGGTCCGGCTGCGTGTGCCGTTTGGATCTGCTGCTTTCAGTTTCAGGTCATGGACAACTACCGGAGACAAGGCAGAAACACCCAAAAAAATTTGACAAGGCACGGATTATTTTTTAAAAATGGTGAATTGTCATAGGCCTACTTCTAAGATAGATGTCCTCGTCTCCTCTTTATCTAATCAGAAACATGCTAAGATGAAAGTCTTCCTTCGAAAGAAATATCTCCTAACAAAGATCTCCAATGGCAAATGAGTACGTATGTCAGCATGTGATCCAGTAGCAAATGCCCAGTTTCATTCATTCAATAGTACAGTACTACCTAGTAACAACAACATGCCACTGCATGCATAGGATTTGCATGAAAGAAGTTACAACAAGTCACTGCATCAGAATCAGATCGAGCATCGTCGTCCCTCTTTCGCAGCACAAATAGACATACGGCATATATAGGTGTGGTTTTCTTAGCCACAACCACAAGCCGGCCGGAGCACGCAGTACTGGAAAATTCGTCTCCAGAGCTAGCTTGGTTATTACCCCAGGGCGCCGTCGCCGACGTTGTCGTCATCGTGCACGTCGTCGTCGCCGCCGGCAGTGTCCGCCGTGACGACGTCGACGAGGAAGTCGAAGAGGTCGGTGTTGTGCACGGCCGTGGCGACGTCCTCCCTGTGCACGGTGCGGCGCTTGCCGTCGAGCGTGGCGGCCCAGGCGCGGCGCGTGAGCTCGGCGACGAAGAGCTCGCACGCCTTGGAGAACACCACGGGCGCCTCGCCGGAGATCATCCTGGCGCCGCCGTCCGCGGTCTCCCCCGCGGAGCGCTTCATGATCTTCTTGATGCGCGCCAGCGGCAGCGCGTGCGGCCCCGTCCGCGCCGACACCCCGCCGCAGAAGATCCCCGAGTACGGCCTCGCCTGCCTCATGGCTTCTTTCTTTGCTGTGTGCTACCGCCCGCCGCGCGCCGTACGTCGCCGATCGATCGCCGGTGCAACGAGATCTATCACAGGTCGTTACTAAGTTTCACCGGCCGGTCGAGATTGGATGAATTGAAGGAGGGGGTGCGTGTCTTATATACACGCATGTGATGTTTGACACTGCGAGAGGTGGATCGAGGAGCGCGTGGCGTGGTGCATGCGTCGCATCGCTTGGTCGTCGCTGCCCAAGGCCGGCAATGGAGGTGGTGGCGGACGGCCGGCCGGCCGATTGGAATAATTAATAAACAAACGGGAGAGATGGCTGCTGCGATGGTGTACGTACATACGTATAGGGGAGTAGAAAATAATTTGAGCTTTCTGGGTGTATTTGGACGTTCGTTGTTGCTTGCATCCTTGCGCTGGGCCCCTTTGCTTGCATCACGCAGCAGGCAGCACTTGTCGCCCAGAGAAAGACGGCGAGAGAGGGGAGGACCGAATCGGTCAGGAGCTGAGGCGGCCAGTGGGAGCGTGTCCTTTGCTTGCAAAGCGTTTTTTTAGTTTTTTTTTTTGGTTTAAATAGTTTGCTACGATAGTTCCTTAGGGACTAGGAAGTGAGGCTGAAACACAGTGAAGCTCTGAGATAGGAGTATCACTAAACTAGCACAGGACTACATCCTCCTCCTCGTTCATTGCTGTCGGTTAGGATGACTAGGATACTTTTTTTTTTGAAAGATCATGACGGGCAAGGAGCCCCTACTGTAGAGACATAAATAAATAAAAACAGCAAGGTTCAGATACAAGTGTAAGAAAGAAAAAAGCATAGCAAGAGAAGCAAGAAGGGTGGGGAAGATTATGGAACTAGGAAGGGAAAACTAAAAAAGAGCATAGCCCAAATCATCGGCCTCCAGATTACATTAGGTTGTCTAACCATTCTTGAATTTTGGGGAAGTATCTTTGCTCTGCATAGCAATCAGAGGAACTCAGACTTGAAAATTCTTTTGCAACCCTGAATTGAAGGTGTCAACTCTCTGAAGATGAAGTTATTTCTGCTCATCCAGATTGCCCAGCAGAAGAGGATGATGATTTCCATGAAGAAGTCTTGAGTGATCTGTGCTCTGAGGATTTCTAGGTTTTGTAATGGCAGTAACTCCAGGTTGACAATCAAATTGATGGTTTCCCATGCTTCTGATGCAAAAGGGCAAATAATGAACAAGTGCTGAATTGTCTCTTCAGCCTGTTCATTGCCCCAGACGCTGCGGCTGCGCGCTTGCTATTGCTGGCCCGCAACGCCCGTTGGTAATGGTATGCAGCCACCGCGGTCAGTTGGGCCTCTTAAGGCGTCCGCTGGGCTTGGCAGGCTGGACTGGACTTATTGGGCCGAACCGGGCCGCAAGCAAGTCGCAGCTGCAGCGCCAAACGACGAACGGAACCGGAGCCGACAAGGACAGGAAATCGCCACCGCACACCGCCGCCCGCCGGCCCCCGTACGCACGGGGTGAAACTAATTCTAGTTCTGCCCGCGCCCTCGCTGCTCCTCGATTCGATTCGATCGATTGGTTCAGGTGAGGCGACCTTTCCTCCTCTTCAGATGCGCCCCCGCCGCCGCCGGCGACCCCGCTGGACGACGAGGACCTCCTCGCCGAGTTCCTTCTCCGCCTCCCGCCGCGGCCTTGCTCCCTCCCCTGCGCCGAAGCTGTCTGCAAGTCCTGGCGCCGCGTCGTCACCGATCCCCATTTCCTCCGCCGCTTCCGCGCGCACCACGGCACGCCTCCCCTCCTCGGCTTCTTCGACCCATACGGCAGATTCTTGCCCACGCTGAACCCTCCGGACCGCGTCCCTTCCGCGCGCTGGTCCTATGCAGGAGAGGGTCCAAGTTACAAGTGCTCGATGTCATGACCGGCCACCGGTCCGCCATATCAACCAGCGAAGTCAAGCTACCACCTCAGCTGATGTACTATGCGGTCCCTTGACACCCTTGTTGTGGCAATCCATTTTCCTGGTTCCACGAGGATGTCGGAATCCTTGGTTATGATTTGCAAACACAGGCCTTTGCTATCATTGATGTACTGTGGAGAGGCTATGAATATGATTGCAGATATCTGTTCATGACGAAGGATGGTCTCCTTTGTATTGTCATGTTAGATGAATATGAGCACACCATCCAATTTTGGGTGTGGGATACAGTTCTTAGCAGTGCTGCAAAGTGGGTGCTGCTTAAAGCTGTTTTGCTGGACATGCCTCTCCCACTAGAACTTGTACAGTTGTATTGGCCGGCGTTGAGAATAGTGTGGTTTGAGGAGGAGAACAATGTGATCTTCCTGTGGACACATACTGGCATTGTCATGTACTCATGTTCAACCTGGAGTCCATGAAGTGTATGAAGGTGTCTGAAGAAATTCGCTACAACAAAATTTATCCTTACTCAAGCTTCATGACTGCACGTACTGCTGTCTTGTGAGCCTCATGAGCCTGAAAGTTTCTAATCCATATGCATGATGCTTTGAAGTAAAAGTTTCCTTGTATGACGGATTTGCTGTTTCTGCAGGTAGAGATGTCAGCCTGTTGTCTGTTGATGAGGTGCATGATAGATTCACCGAGGCAAGTGAGTAATTCTACATTGTTAGTCTGTTGATCAGATGCATGATAGGATTCAGCGAGACAAGTCCTACATCTGTTCAGTAAATCGGTTAGTCGAAGCAAGCAACAAGCCGGGAGCCAATATGACACTCCTCCAAGAAGGGGTGCTGTCCTGCTTTTATTTTTCCTACGAAGTTTCCTTTAAACTTGTATGCTTAACTTAAGCATCCTAGCAGTATGTAACCAGCTGGGATTTGATCTGAATGTGTATCACTGTATCTTTATCTTTTATCGCAGACATGGATGTCTAGAACCCTAGAATAGTGGCAGTAGTTTCATGAGTGCCTGTAAGACTGTAACGGGTTGACTTCAGTCTTAGATTCCCTGATATTGTTACTGCAATCCATTGTTCCATGTTATTTTTTCTCAAGTCCTCCAGATCCTCACAATTGATTGTAGTATCAAAGAGCCAAAGCCAACCATCCTTGGTCCATGAAATTGATCGAACTGAATATATGCATGCGTGCTGCTGTCACTTGATTTCCAAAGCCCTCCTGTACTTTACTAGTCGGATCATCACACACTTGATGCCACTCAGGCCTTGTTTAGTTCCAAAATTTTTGGTAAAATGAGCACTATAGCAATTTCGTTTGTATTTGACAAATATTGTTCAATCATGGACTAACTAGGCTCAAAAGATTCGTCTCGTCAATTCCGACTAAACTGTGCAATTAGTTTTTATTTTTATCTATATTTAATACTCCATGCATACGTCTAAAGATTCGATGTGACGGGAAATCTGAAAAATTTTGCAAAATTTTTAGGGAACTAAACAAGGCCTCAATATAATCGGCATGAGGGACAGATGAGGAGGCCTGGTGGTTATGCTTATATTGTTCCTCTTATATTGTCCTGTGAGGAGATGTCTCACGATAATGTGAGGAGATGTCTCACGATTACCATTGTCTGCCTGCCTGACTGCCTCCAATCAGCTGCTGTCCCTGTCCGCCATCCTCTTGAGGAGTTGAGACTGCTGCTGCTGCAGGGCATCGGTCACCGAGGGAAAACGCGTGGCCTGGCCTGACTGACCAGAGCCACCCACCCGTCCTGCTCTTGCGGCGACAGCGACGGCCACGGCGACCAGAGAGAATCATAATCATTCGCAGGCAGCAAAGCAGAGGCTGGGATCGTCTCCCGTTCTTGGCTTTCCACTGCTGCCTTATTCATTCATCTCGAGGGTTCAGAAGTGATCGATCTGCAATCTGAATACTGGTTGAATTGTCATGTAGTACTTCATACTGCTATGACTATGATGTTATGAATCAGTAGTATGTATGATACAAGCAGCATTCATTGGCAGATGGGCCGATTTCTATTTGTCCTCCTCCCTCCTAGAAATGGGAGTACGTACGTGCCCAACTCTTCTCCTCTCTCCGATCCATCACCATTCCATGTCCAATCTTTCTCTTCTCCCAGCTGTTTGCTGTTCTAGTGCTAGCCCAAAAGTGTGTACATCAGCAACTTGGGCCTCCTTTAATTTCCAAAATTTTTTAAGATTATCTTCCATCACTGTTTCTGTTCCAAAAAAAGAATTGCATTTTAGACATAGACTAAGTTATACTTTCTTATATTTCACTGGGTTTGTAAAAAACATATTATAGGTGACGCTTGTTGTGCATCATAAATACTAATGTTTTTTTAATTTGCATATATTTGATTGAACTTGAGATTTATTGACTTAAGAAACGACAAGAATATAACGTCCTTTTTTAGGACAGGAGGGAGTAATTGTGCTCCTAGTGCATTCTAATCACGCTGGCAATGCAACATGCATGCACCGTAGCTAGCGTTGCATTTGCATAGACTGACCCACTAGTGAGTCTCAGTCAGCATGCACCCGAGCCTCTGAATTTTAAATTTGACGGGTGCCAGCCACCACTGGGATGGATATGAAAGTGCAAGCTGAAAAGCAGCAAAAGGGAAGAAGGTAGTCGAGAGAGGAGGGGTGGGGTGGGGTGGGGTGGGGTGATGGATGGCTGTGGCTGGCTCTGGTTGTTAACAGCCGGCAGGGGACCATTCGCTGCAGGATCTAATATAAGGCAGGTCAGGTCCCAACGCTAGTTTGCTGATGCTGGTTCTAGCTCCGATCCGTGTATCCATGGAGGATGAGATGAGCAGGTATTAAAAGAGGCCAACGTCAGAGACCGAAAGGAGGCAATGCAATGCAATGCAAGGAGGGAGACCTAGACCAGACCAAAGGGAGCTGGACCAAAGTGACCACATGCGTGCCTTCAATACAGTACATGGACAGTTCACAGTTGTATATGTGTACATGCATGCAACCCAAGCCACCAGCAGTGCTCCGATCCCTTTGTAGCACAGCATACTATATATTTCCACTGTTTTTCTTAAGAGGAAAGGAACTCTCAAAATGGCTCCTTATTTCTTTTCTTTCTGTCTCTCTCTTTTTTCTAGGAGAATTGATTGAAACCATCAACCTTTTGAATGTCTAGATGCATGCTCTTGTTCCACCTTAGGTGATGACTGAAGAACCTGACATCATTACATCACTGGTAATTATCACCGGCTAAACCCCCTTTGGCTCTTTGGCAGGATTTCTCAAGGCAAGGGGTTTCAGGTTTTTTAGACTCGCCAACCCAAATGCTAGCTTATAAAACGGCTCTGAAAGAAGCTGCAAAAGGGAGAAACCGTTTTTTTTAAAAAAAAACTAAACTAGAAGGGTGAAGCCACCTAAATATAGTGTCTCTGGCTTTTCTGGCTTCTTAGATGAAGCCGTTTGCAAATAAACCCTACTAAACAAGACCAAATCAGATATCGTCTTAGAAATTTGGCTTATGATGATGCTTGAAATTTGGCTTATGCCGATACTGATTTATTGCAAGAGAAAGTATTATTCCTATACAAAAAAGTATCACTGAAGTAGTGCTAAAGAACAGGGCTAAACTTGATGGATTCCTCCTGTTTCCCTTGTGTTGGTGGATTTACAGGACTTTTATTGTTGAAAGAAAGAAAGATAATAACAGAATAGAGACGCGCGCGGTTGGTCATACTCATGCAGTCATGCTCATATGTGCCCCTGCTCCCTGGGGCCTTCGTCCTTACACACGGTGCAGTACTGCCATCATAGGAGCTGGAGACACACACGGCCATGAGATATTTAGGTGGTGTGCCGTCCTATTCGTTCTTGCACGGCTGCATGCTCCACCTCCACGGACAAGCAAGCAGATCAAAGGCAGACAAAACTGGACCGTCCTCTTCTTATCATGTCACGTCACTTCGCCTAACGGCTAAAGCACGCAGTTGGGGCTATTTTTTACTTTTATCTTCCCGGTTGCTTGAATTATGGGCTCAACAAGCTTAGAGACACAACAATACTATCACTAGCTTGGTGCTCACTGCAATGATGGTGGTGCTACGTGCAGGCCGTATGTGTGACAGCATGATCTGCATATATAGATGTTTATTACATACTACTACGACCAATCCCCATGCACCACAGTCTTAAACAACTCCCATTCTACGCCTTTAAGCAAGCAAAGCACTCATTCAGCACAAGAAAAACAGAAAACCATTGTGGTGCGTGGTGACAGAGAGGAGACAGCAGGCATCTGGGAGTCTTGCCTTTGTCTGCCCTCTTCTCATGGCTACGGCTGGCTCTTGGCTGGTGGCTTCCAAGTTACTCATCCTCCTCCTCAATTGCCATGGCCCAGGCTTAATTGTTTGCATTGTATTGTAGTATATATACGACGACGTGTGCCAGCAGGTAGAGTAGAGTGATCCGAGGGCATTCTCTTTCTGCATTATCCATTATGCAGACAGACTGCATGGTGTACCAAACGGGCAGGTGCTTGGTGCTGTGACGTTTCTACCGAAACCATTATGCAGACAGACTGCATGGTGTTGCATGCCTGCGTATGCACCTAGGACTAGTATTTTAGATCAGACGACAAGTGTTTCCTCATCTCCTCATCCAAGGTTCCAGCCTCGAATATTTTGCAAAATGTGAATAATATCAGTTTGGTTTGTATTTGACAAATATTGTCCAATTATGGACTAACTAGGCTCAAAAGATTCGTCTCGTCAATTCTGACCAAACTGTGTAATTAGTTTTTATTTACGTCTATATTTAATACTTTATGCATACGTCTAAAGATTCGATGTGACGGGAAATCTGAAAAGTTTTGCAAATTTTTTTAGAAAGTAAACAAGGCCTGAGTTGACATCTTGACCAGCCCAGGATTTACACCGGGCCGACATTCCCGGTTGCCAGCCTGGAGAATCTAATTCGTACTCGGTCCGTTGAAAAAGAAGTGATTTTTGTGAATTGATTTTAACTTCGACCTGTTCTTATATAAAATAATACTAATATTTGTGTCTCCAAATATGTTAACTGTGACCTGATTTTAATTCGATATTCATATGCGTTATTGGTTTTTTTGTTCTTAGATTTTTTGTTTAGATTTAAGATCGGTTGACCCATGAAAACGAGATATATAATCTTCTTTGGGACATGGACATGAGGTATGTCCCAAAAAAATGATTATAAGGAGGTGTTAATTTCAATCTCTTGGAACTGAAAAGAATGGTCGCACGAGATGAAGGGTTAAACTTGTGGATATCGTGGGCAGATCAGATGTCTTAGTTCAAAACTAGCTCTGTTTGTTTGAATTTATCAAGTCAGAATTAATTTTATGACTCGCTGACAGTATTTGCATCAGGCGCTTTTATAGCCACCGGGTCTAATTGGGCCGACATTTGTCCAAGGGGAAAGGAAAATTCTGCTGCGCAGTACCACGACGGCAGACGATCTGATCCGAGTGGAAACTGGAAAGGGATACTGGGATAGTACGTGTTGATCTGTCCTGACAGTGGCAGCTAGTAGAAACAGGGTCGCACGAGACGCGACTAGTACTCCACTCCAGTCTCCAGCACCAGCACCAGCACCCGCACCAGCGGACGCCCATGAATGCTTTCTCCTTTCGGCGGGCGGTGGGCGGTCGACGGGTCCGGTTGGTGGGCGCGGTGCGTTTGGCCGTCGCCGGTGGCCCGGGCAGCGGCAGCGGCAGCAGCAGCCATGGACGCATGACCAAAACACGCATGCTCCGTCGCGCGCTCTGGGTCTGGGATCTGCCGCCCGCTCCTCGTTCGTTTTCTGCAACTTTTCATTCAATCGCCTCGCCTCGCGTCACATACGATACTCGATCGAGGACGGTGCAAAAGGCACGTAGTACTGTCGATTAATTCTCCCTTGTTTGGACGACACCGCCACTGCAAAGCAAAGCCAGGAGACGCAAACACGCGACAGGCTCTCTGTCTGCGTGATCGAGGCGCAGGGATGGATCATGATGCATGGATGGAGTGAGAGGAGACGCAAACCACGAAATGCACTGCAACTGCAAGCAACAAGCTGGAAGCGGTGCAGCATTGGCCGGCCACGGAAGCAAAAAGAGCAACCAGTAGTGCTTGTTTGGTTTGGTTCCAATGCAAGAACGGGAACAGCAGAGCCCGGGCATGGGATCGACCGACCGACCGACCCACCCACCGGTGCACGGACGCGCGCGTGCCGTGTTAGTATCGCCATCGCTTCAGTACTCCTGCCCCATGGTCCCATCTCCACGCTAGTCCACAGGCACACGTACCAGGCTTGAGGTAAATTACCCGTGTAAAATAAAATAATGCACCCGCCCCGCCCGTTGTCAAGCAAATTTAAACATGACGGTGCGCCACGGCGGAACGTACGTAGAATTTGCTGCGCGCGCGGTTATTGGGACGTACGACTTGTGATTTGCACGTACTCCATTAGCAATAGCAAGCAAGTTATGCGTTTGAATTCGTCTGAGAGTTGAATGTTATAAGAGGTTTAGGGATTTACTAATGACTGTATGATGCATTTCAATTTGTTTTACGATCAGACTCCACATCATGTTTGAGTAGTATATATTTAACTTAGGCATGCATGCATATTAACTTAAGCTTTGGTGAAGTGGATTAAATATAGGTGTCACCCGAGTGTGTGAACCGGCGGTGCATTTGACTACTAGTAATCATTTCCCAGTACGTACCCGGAACTGAGGGAAATCCAAACGCAACAAGACAAGAGTCGGGACAAAGCTAATTACTGAAACTGCCGTGCTGTCTTCTAGTCTTTCACTCCCTTCTCTTCACTGTTACTGCTCACTGCTCTCTCTTTCTTCTCCCTGTGCACGGATTGACACGCCCAGAAAAGGATACAATTCTACCACGGTGTCATAATTTAGTATCTTATTAAGTTTGAATAATTATTTATAGATAAAAATATATCATTATTTATGATATCAAATAAATATTATTAGATTAATTATGAAATGTATTTTTTATAATAAATATTTTAAAGCCGTAAATATGATAGTATTTACTATAAATTTAGTTAAATGTAAACTACTTTTATCAGTTGTATTTCTTTTACGAACGGAGGGAGTAGAGCCTAACTGCACTGAAGTGTATATAAACCGCACAAGTGTAGCCTCTCAAAACTCATCCACGATGTCAGTGTGTTGTGATGCCGTCCATAGAAGCTGAGAAGGCACAAGTAACGAAGAAGGCATGAATCGAGCGACCGCAAATTCAAAGGGTTGCTGCTGGATAGGCATGGCATGGCATCCAAAGTGGCAGGATGGATCCTGAATTCTGAGATGCTCGGTCAAGTAGCAAGTAACAAATGGCGAAATGGGAGGTCCACAAGGGCAAAGAACAAAGGTAGAGGCCACAGGCCAGTCAAACCCACACATTTTTGACGAATCAGACGGGAGCTAACATAAACTAAGCAAAAAGAAATGCCGTAAAAAGATCAGTGCAAACGACAGACAGACAGGACTCCCCAAGTGGCGAGTCTACCCTATCCTGCCGTTAAAGCCCTATCTAGCAGGCTCTGAGGGACTTCAGCTAATTAACTTCTTATGTGAAGTCCCGCCCGACTCTAATTCAAGATACAGCTTCATGAGACAAACTAAAGAAAATGAGAGAAAATGTTTTCTTGGTACAAAAGATAAAGCTATCTAAATGTAGCTTTACTAGATTTCTAGCTAAAACTGCTATATAGAAGGTCCTATTTGGCAAGGCTTTTTAAGAGGCTTTAGCTTTCACTCCGAGTGAAGCTCTGTCAAACACCAATTCAAAAAATTGGCTCTATGAGAGAAGTTCTAAATGGGAGGAGTTGCTTTTCCTACTACAAAGGCGAAGCCATCCAATGGCGTTTCATAAGGCTTGGGGTCCAGCTTCTTTTGCGGAGCAACTTATTTGGTAGAGCTGAAACCATTTAGAAAGCATTTAACATAGTGGTATCTTTGTTATAATTTGTTCTAAGTTTATAAAGAGGTTTTGAGAGAAGCCACATTTTCCTAGCTCTGCCAGCCCCTCCTTCGAGCTTCTATGTGGAAGTCATTTCTTGATGACCGTTTGCAAGACTTTGACTCGAGCCAAAGCCACTGCAAAAGCCCTGCCAAACGAGTCCTATGTATTGCTTCTCTTGCTTATTCCACTTTGTCTTGTTTTCATCAATGGCTTGTTCAATTAATCTCCAAACCAAGAAGGTTGGAGGAAATTGATGGGGATTAATGGGAATTTTGTCTTGTAAGGATTTAAGCGACCTCAATGTCCTTCAATTCACTTGATGTGAGGATTAACCAAACAAACCCAGCCAGTATATGAAAAATATATTTTCCAAAGAAACCATGTCAAACTAGGACAAAAGCTTGGGCATATGCTACTCCAGGACTGCCACGCGATAATTATGAGTCATAAGAAAAGAGAGATGCTCCCAAATCAGTGATTATGCTCACTCCAGCTTTGATTATGTTAGTGCGCGCAATAACTACTCCGCCACCTTCCTCCCTCCTCCTCCGATCCCCTCCCACCGAGGAGAGGAGACGGACGCCGCCATTTAATTCCTCCGCCTCTCCTCCGCCCACTAGATTTTACACGACATTCCTCTCTACTCACATCCTCTGCTTTCTTCCCTCTCCTGTCTCCTCTGCCGCTTGCGCGGTTGTGCCTGGCCCCGGCGGCGTCTGCTTCCCTTGCTCGCCCCGGCGCCGCTCCTCGCTCTCTCTTTACTCCAACTGCTCCCACTCACTCCCCAACCACCTTGCCGCTCCTTCCACCTCCGTCTCCTCTCCATCCCCCCACGTGGCCGTGCTGAAGCGGCGGTTTGTGGCCGGGCAGCCCAGCAGCAGCAGCAGCAGCTCTGAGCCATGGCTCCGTGAATTCGGTCGCTCGCTCACCGTGATCAATCCGGGTCAATTTGTTGCGGGTTTGGCACGAGCTCGGTGCCGCCGCTCAGACTTGGCCATGACGAGGCGCTGTGCTGAGGCGGCGCCGAGCCTCCTGCAGGTCCTCCTTGCCTTGCACTGCGGGGTGGTGTTCCTGCAATGCTCGGCAGCATCTGCCATGGGCAGCGACGGTGAGTGCTATCGCCATTCTTGGCTTTTCCCGGCGAGCTGTCGAGGTTCTGTTCGAACGGCTACATAATCTGGGCTTCCCTGTCGCTTCCACTTCTGGGAGATATGCTCCAATTTAGTTCCTTTTCTGTTCTCTACCTGATTTCGAACCGCTCTTCAGATTTTGCTTCTTGATCTGCTGCTCTCTGCAGAGTTCAGACCTTCATTCTTGCCAAATGCAACCGGCAATTCCACATTTTTATTGAGGATCAAATATTGAAATTTCTCCATGTTTAACATGCAAATTTCGAAAAATTTCGCACCCACATTTCCTGATCTGTGAGCTCGTGACACTGTTGTAACACTAACGGTTGCCGCTAAGCAAATCCGGATTTGAATTCACCCCATCTATTCTCGCTCGAAACAAGTAACCGCCAATCTTTTCCTCTGCCTGACTCTGACGCGTGGATTTGTGCCAGTGTCGGCGCTCATGGCATTCAAGCGCGCCATCATTGAGGACCCTCACTCCGTGCTCTCGGACTGGACTGACGCGGACGGCAACGCCTGCGACTGGCGCGGCGTGATCTGCTCCGCGCCCCAGGGCTCCGTCATCTCCCTGTAAGGAACTCCACCCGTTCGACTTGGTAGATCTCAATGTCCATGGTCTGCTTCATGCTTGCTTGGCACTCAGTTAGCAGCTGGGTAGTGCCAGAACTTGCTAATTGCTGCTGGGTACTTGAGTGGAGAGGTGGGGAGAAAAGAGCTTTAGTTACTTAAAGCTTCGAACCAGTAGGATTAGGTATGCAAGTGAAGGCTTGCTTGGTACTTAACCACCGTCAGTCCGCCATTTGCTGGTCCTTTCACCTTTGCAGCTCTGGCCTCTGATGTAGATGTTTTGGTATAGTTGATATTGATAGTGCATGTGCAAACAGCTCAAAAGATGCAGTGGGATTTGCCAGTTAGATGTCGTCACTACTTAATACTGAACAGTAGGTTTGGTTTAGACTTCACAACAATTCAACGAAAGACCAACAACATTTTGTACTTGCCTACTAAGGCCGTGTTTAGTTCCTCAACGAAATTTTTTCGTAACACTATAATATTTTCGTTTGTACTTGATAAATATTGTCCAATCATGGACTAACTAGGTTTAAAAGATTTGTCTCGCAAATTACAAACAAACTGTGCAATTAGTTTTTAATTTCGTCTATATTTAATACTTCATGCATATGTCTAAAGATTTGATGTGACGAGGAATCTTGAAAAATTTTGTGTTTTGGGGAGGAAGTAAACAAGGCCTAAGTCAAAATCTTTTACAAATGGATTTTCTGTTGATGACCGTGATTTGAACTTTGCATCTTGCAGGAAGCTATCAAACTCATCTCTCAAGGGATTCATCGCACCTGAACTTGGGCAGCTTAGTTTCTTGCAAGAGCTGTATGTTCCTTTTCTGTGTTGTTTCACCTAGTTTTCGTGAAGTTAGCTATACTGTTTCTCTGAAACTGTTCTCATTTTCTTGACAGGTATTTGGATCATAACCTGCTCTTTGCCACAATCCCAAAACAAATTGGCTCACTTAGGAACCTGAGGGTTCTGGACTTGAGTGTTAATCGGCTCACTGGCCCTATCCCTTCCGAGTTAGGTGGTTTGAGCAGTGTGAGCGTAATGTAAGTCACGTTTTTGTTATTTTTTGCATTTGTTACTATCTGTTTGTGGATTGACATTGCCTTTGGTATCTGAACAAAGAAAAGATTTTGCTCTATTCATCTCTTGTAGAAATTTCCATTCCAATGGGTTGACTGGGAGTATACCATCGGAGCTTGGAAAACTACAGAATCTCGTCGAACTTAGGTTAGATAGGAATAGACTGAAGGGATCAATTCCAGGAAGCAATACTCCCAGTTTTTCTCCTGCTTCAAATATTGGGTTGGTGACTTCTCTTAACTCCTCTTCTGTGTGGTGCTTCATACTGTACTGTGCCAGAGTTATCTATGCTAAATTTTATAGACTAGTGATGGCAGTGTTATTGTACTCTATATCCATGCAATGCATACATGTATAGCCAAATTAAAGTTTAATTTGAGGCATCAAAACATTCATGATTCGTGGAGAAAACAAACAATAAAATAATTTCAGAGAAAATGAGCAATGGATGCATGCCGATATACTTATCAAATATAAGCATTCAACTTAATGTTACCATCTGTCTCTGTCAGTGCCATTTCCAGCCAGAAAACAATACACAAAGCTACCTTTCACAATGTCCTGATATTATCTTACTCTATCTGAATATCTGAATCAGTATCTGTTTGCTCCATCAGATCCACAGCTCACAACGGACTATGCCCTTCTCCCCGATTATATGTTGGGGATTTTTCTTACAACTTTCTTGTTGGAAAAATTCCACCCTGCTTAAAATATCTTCCAAGGTACGATTATGTTATGTACTTGCTACTATTTCAGTATTTCATTAAGTTTGCCCATTTAAAAGGCCTTTTTGCAGGTCAAGTTTCCAAGGGAACTGCTTCCAGGATGAGTACTCTGTCCAACAACGAGCTTTGCAAATGTGTATAAGTGCGTATTTTGTTTTCTACCACCCAGCAGTTACTATCAATTAATATATTTGGTCTACTGTTGCATGTTGCACCTCACTGGGCTGATTTAATCACTGGAATACTAAACATTTGTTGTTACAATCCATGCTATACCTCTAGATGTTGTCTTCAGAGTATACAATTGCTATGTCACGCCGGGCATCATTTTTTTTTTTCATTTTTCCCCTTTGAGTAACATTTCATAGTTTCCCAAGATCACTCTGCTTGCAACCTCCATTGAGCACGAATTCACTCTTTGTCTTAGGTGGTTCTACTGGCCAGCGAGGTGGCACAAATGGATTCAAACATCCTGGGCATAATAAGCATGAAAAAATCCAGCAACCAATTTGGCTTCTTGTTTTAGAAATTGCAACTGGAGTTCTTCTGGTTGTTTTTGTGATTACTGGTATCGTTACTGCTTCTAGAAGTTGCAAGCTGAAGCCTTCTATAAGAATATCATCATGGAATCGATCAAAAAGTTGGAGCGATGAGATAACAGTGTTGATTGGTATGTGTTATGTACATTCCTCAAAGGAACAGTTGATGAATCGATTAATGTGCTTTCCAATTATTTTGGTTGATGTATCCATGTTCTCTCCAGATTCTGATATGCTGAAAAGTTTACCAAAATTAAGTCGCCAGGAACT
The DNA here is from genome assembly GCF_000003195.3 of Sorghum bicolor. Taxonomy (NCBI): domain Eukaryota; kingdom Viridiplantae; phylum Streptophyta; class Magnoliopsida; order Poales; family Poaceae; genus Sorghum; species Sorghum bicolor. The sequence continues at coordinate 60,411,522 of NC_012875.2, forward strand.
TGAAGTAGCTTGTGAGGATTTTAGCAACATCATTGGCTCATCACCAGAGACAGTAGTATACAAAGGAACCATGAAGGATGGACCTGAAGTTTCGGTCATATCGTTGTGCGCCTTTGAAGGTCAATGGACTAGCCACCATGAACTCTTTTACCAAAACAAGGTATGCTATATGATATCAAGGGATTCAAGCACTTATTTTTCTGGATACTAAACGGGATGATGTTTTCAGGTCCTTGATCTGGCAAGATTGAACCATGAGAACATAGCAAAGTTTTTAGGGTACTGCAGGGAGAGTGATCCATTCTCTAGGATGCTAGTCTTCGAGTATGCACCAAATGGGACCTTATTTGAGCATCTACATTGTAAGTAATACTCTCTTTGGTAGTTACCTGCAGCCTGATCTGTGCCCTATTTCATGTCTAATGGATTTCAATTTCATTGTGAATGTTTTTTTGTTTAGATGGAGAAGGAGGCCAGTTATCTTGGCTCAGGCGAATGAAGATAGCCATTGGGATTGCCCAGGGGTTAAGATACTTGCATACTGAGTTGCAGCCCCCATTTGCTATATCTGAGCTGAATTCGAATTCTGTGTATGTTACAGAAGATTTTACTCCAAAGGTATGTCCTGCACAGGAACTAGTACATGCATCCTCGTTTGTCTCACATTTATTATTTTTAGTTATCTCATGCTTAAATAGTCTCCAACTTTGTCTGACAGTCATTTGTTTCTACTACGTGTCTTTGCAGCTGGTTGATTTTGAATGCTGGAAAATGATGTTCTCAAGACAGTTCTCGAGACACGAGAAGGCTACTGGACACTTGAATAGCAAATCCCCTTTCCCTGGCCATGGGGATTCCGGGGAGGATAAACAAGCTGATATCCAAGCCAATACATTTGCTTTTGGAGTGATTTTACTAGAGATTATCAGCGGACGGCTTCCGTATTGCAAGGATAAAGGCTATTTGGTCGACTGGGTGAGCCAACTTATGTGTCCTTTATCACCACGGACGTTTTCAAACTGTTTTCAGTATGCATGGGAACAGAAGAAGCTATTGACAGAAAATGTTGTCGCTGCTAAAATGTTGAACCTTGTCACACATGCAGGCGACCAAGTACCTCCAGCAACCAGAGGAGATCGGGAAGCTGGTGGACCCTGAGCTGAGCAGCGCGAGGAGCGAGGACCTGGCGGTGCTGTGCAGCGTGGTGAGCCGGTGCATCGACCCAGACCCGTCCAAGAGGCCTTCGATGCAGATCATCACGGGCGTGCTGGAGAACGGCATTGACCTGTCGGCGGCCGCCATCCTCAAGGAGTCATCGCTGGCGTGGGCCGAGCTCGCCCTCGCCTTGTGACACGCCACTCCCTCCCTCCCACCACCGTGTGTAAATCCATCGCCACGCACGCTGCTACTAACATTCTCGGATGCGGGCGCTGATGCTGTCTGCTTGGCGTATAGACAGGACTCTAGAGGGGCAGGCGAGCGAGCGGCGTAACGCATGGACGGGCGGCGCCTGCTCCGCTGGTTCCGGGCATGCTTGCTTGATAGTTGACACTGATTTCCTTGACTGGTGGTGTAACTGTAACTGAACTGGTGTAATACGGACATACGTAGAGTTCATAGCTGATGTGTAGGAGGCATATTGCTGTGTTGCCGGTCTGATGGAGGCCTTGGTGACTTGTCTGTCTTGGTTTGCCCCTGTGACGGTGTGATGAAAACCTGTGTGTCTGTGTGTGTGGTTTTCTCTGAAACAGAAGTGAGAGCAGAAGCATCCCTTTCGTCGTGTGTGGAGACGGCTGTCTGTCTCGGTTGCCCCTGTGCTGTGACGCGGAGTGGTGAACACTTGTGCGTCCGTGTGTCGTCTCTGAACCTGACGTTGCTTGTGTGCCAGCTGCTGCTTTCCTGATTGATACTACATTTTAAACGTAGCAGTAGCCAATGCCAATGAATCCTGTGAAGTAACAGGGAGGGAAATCTGCTGGTCGAAATGGATGGGTGCTGGATCAAAGTGGTGGTGATGTTGTACACCGAACAAGCCGTGAAGGCGAGCGAGGTCGAAAAGAAACCGGACGCCTCGCCTGGCTGGCGTCGCCTACGCTCGTGCGGAAAAAAGTGTGGAACAGACGCGAGCAAAGCTGCACGGGGAAAACAAGGGGAAAAAAACGCGCACGTCGGAGCGGCGTCGCAGTCAGCGTCTCGGTGCCGAGAAACAGGCGAAAGACCGGGCCAGGCCAAGAAACTGGTTGGCGGATGCGGGGCGGGCAGGGACGCAACGCAACGCAACGCAGGGTGGCGGTGCCGGTGCCTGGGCGCCTTGGGTGGCGTGGCAGGCACCACGCAACCAGGGCCACCACGCCAGGCCGGAGGGATCCGGCGGACACCGACGGGCCGTTGTGCGGGCTGTGCCTAGTCGCGCTACTGAACGAAAACCTTTTGATCCGGGGATTTGGACCCATCCAAGGCAGAGGCACGCGACTCGTACCAGTACCGACTACTAACACTTTCCTTGTTTCCAACCACTGACGCCCGTTCCGTCCGTGAAGCGCAACAGCAACAGAGCAGCAGAGGAGCCAACGCCATTGTTTGCTCATTCCTTCCTTCACCCATGCGTGCCATGATCCACCGGAGTTCCGGACACGCGTAACAAAATCATTATCTTCATGGTTTCGTCGAATATTCCTTCCCCTCGCGGTTGCTTTGATTGACTGTACGTCTGTCTGATTATTTAGTTTAGTTATTACTATAGTCGCTGTCAAGAGCTGTTGGAGCAACGACACCACACAAAGACGGCCTCACCGCCCAAAAGACTACTAGACGTTCCATTCGCCTTTTTTTTTACCGCTGAAACGTCAACCTCGTCGTCTGCCCTGACCAAGAGACCGCCAACATGACGACATCCCATGCTTTTTATTCCAGAATTTGCTGAGTTTGATGATGACCTACTTCAACCTATTTTAGATTATTAGACAATACTAGGCCTTGTTTAGTTCCGAAAAATTTTGGGAAATCGACACTGTAGCACTTTCGTTTGTATTTGACAAATATTATCTAATCATGGACTAACTAGACTCAAAAGGTTCGTCTCGTCAATTCCGACCAAACTGTGCAATTAGTTTTTATTTTTGTCTATATTTAATACTCCATACATGCGTCTAAAGATTCGATGTGACGGGGAATGTGAAAAATTTTGCAAAATTTCCTGAGAACTAAACAAGGCCCTAGTCGAGGTGTGGCTATTTTTCTTAGATGAAAGTTATAAAACACGCTATTTTTCTTAGAACAATAAACATCAGTATCATTTTTATACGAATTTATTCGGTCCAATTTAAAATAATCTTCCTTAGAATTGTAATCTTTCTAGGAGGTGTGGCTAGTAGTACGCTCCAAAATATGCCACGTTACCACGGGACCAAATCACCCGGTAAAGGAAAAAAAAAACAAAATCAATGCACGCCTGACCTGACACTTGCCGCCGATTGTTTGGCGCCATGCCATCCGGTAAACAACAGGAGATGAGCCGACACGCGCACTGACCAGAAAGAACAAAACACGACGATCGATACAGAGAGCCGGATGCTTGCGTTGTCTTGTTTATTCTGGGTCATTCCAGGTCCAGGCCATGTCCACCTCGCAACAATGCGACAACAACGGCAAACCGCTAGCGAAATCCCAATCCGACACCCCCAGGGTGCAGCAACACGAAAAGGATCCTCGATCGGTCAGGCACTGGCCGGCTGCACGAAGTGCTGCGCCACGATGCGGCGCTGTATCTTGCCGGTGGCCGTCTTGGGAAGGTCGTCGGTGATGAACACCTTCTTGGGCACCTTGAACGACGCCAGGTTCCGCCGGCAGTGCGCCAGCACCTCCTCCTCCCGGAGCGCCGACCCGTCCCGCGGGATCACCGCGCAGTTGATCTCCTCCCCGTACTTGTCGTCGGGCACCCCGAACGACACGGCCTGCGCCACGCCGGGGGCGCCCAGCAGCACGGCGTCCACCTCGATCGGGGAGATCTTCTCCCCGCCGCGGTTGATGAGCTCCTTGATCCGCCCCACAAGGCGGACGTACCCCTCCTCGTCCACCACGCCGATGTCCCCCGTGTGGAACCACCCGAACCGGAACGCCGCCTCGTTCGCCTCCGGGTTCCCCTTGTACCCGGCCGTCACGTTGTCCCCGCGGATGCACACCTCCCCGGGGCTCCCCGCCGCCACGCGCCGCCCTTCCTCGTCCAGCACCGCCAGCTCCTGCCCGACGGCGCGCCCCACCGACCCGGGCTTCCGGGCACCGTCCTCAGGCAGCGGGTTCGATGTCATCAGGTGCGACGCCTCCGTCATCGCGTACGCCTCCAGCACCGGCGCGCCGAACGCCGCCTCCAGCCGCTCCAGGATCGCCGGCGCCAGCGACGCGCTGCAGCTGCGGATGAACCGCAGCGCCGGATATCCCTCCGCCTCCGGCCGCGACGCGTGACGGTCCAGGATGATCTGGTGGATCGTCGGCACCGCCGTGTACCACGTGGCGCCCGACGCACGCATGTCGGCCCAGAACGTGGACCCCGAGAACCGCCCCGCCGCCGGGAGCGCCACGGACGCGCCCGACGCCAGCGAGCTCAGCAGCGCGCAGAGGAGCCCGTGCACGTGGAACAGCGGCAGCACCACCACCGTGGCGTCGGACTCGGACAGCCGGTACACGGACCGGATGTTCCGCACCGACGCCGCCAGGTTGCGCTGCGTCAGGGGGACGCCCTTGGGCCGGCTCGTCGTGCCGGAGGTATGCAGGAACAGCGCCACGTCCGACGGGTCGTTGTCGTTGGGAGAGCCCTCCGCCGCGCCGCCTTGGTGCGACCCGTTGCTCTTGGTTCCGTTCCCGTTCGCCAAGGCCAGTGGGAGGCCGGCGAGGTGGACCGGGCCGGCCGCGTCGTGGAGGGTTGCGGCGGCGTGGACGAGCCCGAGCTTGGCGGCCGCCGCCTGCGCCGCCGCGTTGCCCTCGGCGTTGGTGATCAGGAGGCGCGCCTCCGAGTCGGAGAGGTAGAACTCGAACTCCTCCTGCGTGTAGGCCGGGTTGAGCGGTGCCGCCACGGCGCGCGCGCGGATGACCGCCAGGAACATGATCACCAGCTGCGCGTACAAGTAACAGATCGCACGCGCGTCAGGTCCCGCTACAGGGTTGCGCTGCGCAGGAACATGATCGATCGATCGAATTCGAAAGATGAAGGAGACGAACCTCGACGGTGTTGGGGAAAGCGAGCGCGACGACGTGGCCCGGGAGGACTCCGGCGTCGACGGCGAGTCGCGCGGCCGCCGCGTCGACGAGCGCGTCGAGGGCGGCGTGCGTGAGCTCCAGCTTACCCGGGACGGCGACGGCGCGGCGGGCCGGGAAGGCGGCCGCCGCCTCCTTGAGCAGCGCCGTCAGCGTGGTGGCCATGGAGAGGGAGGGAGAGCAGATGGGAGAGGTGTTGGACGGCCGGGACGGGGCTGTGTTGCGTGGCGCGGCGGGCGAGTGCGTCTGTTTCTGTTTGTGCGGCTAGCTGGTGAGCGAGGCCGTGGCGTGGCAGGCGCCAGGCGGTGCGTATTTATACGGCCGGCGGGTTGCTTCGTCAGCGACGGTTAGGTGGTGCGAATCCGTGTCTGATTTTGGTTGCCGCTGCGCCTGCGCGGCCCACTGCAGAGCAGAGCAGAGCAGCCCTCTCCCTCTGCAGGTGCGCCTACAAACAGTGGACTACTCGGGGAGGTTTTTCTGCTGCCGGCGGAATCGGCGTGCCTTGCAGAGGGTGGACCAAAAATTTCAAACTTTCGAATTGAAAAAATGCGAAAGGAAAGGAACTCGTGCGCCATGGGCCATGGCTGCTCTCCTGCCTGCGTCTTTCCCGCGTGCATCCAGTACCAATCCGTGAGAGTGAGACCCTTTTTTCCAGTACCGATCAGCAGGAATCAATGCTTGCGAGTGCTAATTTCATCATCATCAGCAGCAGCAGCAGCAGCAGAAGAAGAAAACAACACAGAGTACAGGATATTTCGAGAGCAGAGTATGCACATGTACCCAGTGGAATCCAATCCGGCTTGACGTGTCCGGACGGACTATCTGCCGATCAAATTGTTGCTTAAGGCCTCGTTTAGTTCCGAAAAATTTTAGAAAATAGACACCGTAGCATTTTCGTTTGTATTTGACAAATATTGTCCAATCATGGACTAACTAGACTCAAAATCGTCAATTTCGACCAAACTGTGCAATTAGTTTTTATTTTCGTCTATATTTAATACTCCATGCATGCGTCTTAAGATTCGATGTGACGGAGAATGTGAAAAATTTTGCAAAATTTTTTGGAAGTAAACAAGGCCTAAGTAGTATACCACAGGTTATGATGATGACTCCCTGATCGAAGGGTGAGACGAATAATACCACAGGTGACGTGACGACACAATTGCGTACTTACGTACGTACTGTACATTAGTTTAGGGGTGGCTGAAAAAAGAGCATGTAGTACTACTTGCACAAGTCACCCCTACTAATACTGTAGTTGTAGGGACCTAGGCCTTAGCCTTGTTTACTTTCCAGAAAATTTTACAAAATTTTTCAGATTCCCCGTCATATCAAATCTTTAAACGCATGTATGAAATATTAAATATAGACGAAAATAAAAACTAATTGCACAGTTTGGTCGAAATTGACGAGACGAATCTTTTGAGTCTAGTTAGTACATGTTTGGATAATATTTGTCAAATACAAACGAAAATGGTACTATTCCTCTTTTGTAAAATTTTTTGGAACTAAAAAAGGCCAGTTTAGTTCCGAAAAGTGAAAATTTTTCGATACTGTAGCACTTTTGTTTGTTTGTGACAAATATTATCCAATCACGAACTAATTAGGATCAAAAGATTCGTCTCGTGATTTACAGCTAAACTATATAATTAGTTTTTGCTTTTGTCTATATTTAATGTTTTATGCATGTGCCACAAGATTCGATGTGACGGAAAATTTTGAAAATTTTTGGTTTTCAGGATGAACTAAACAAAGCCTAGTGCACGTCCCATCCGAGATGCGATCGTGGCGGCAAGTGTCACGAGCACGCTCGCAGCTTTGAGTCCTGTTCTTCATGGTACAAGCAAGCGCGGGCCGCGGCGCCGCCCGATCACCGGTATACCTAGGGTCTTGTTTAGGTCACCCGAAATCCAAAAAGTTTTTAAGATTCTCCGTCATATTAAATTTTACGGCACATGTATAAAGCATTAAATATAGACGAAAACAAAAACTAATTACACAGTTTATCTGTAAATCGTGAGACGAATCTTTTAGTCCTAGTTAGTTTATAATTAGACAATATTTATTAAATAAAAACGAAAGTATTACCGTAGCGAAATCCGAAATTTTTTCGAAACTAAACAAGGCCTAGGTCACGTCACAGCCCCGTGGAGTTCACGGTGTGCACAGTGCCTGCCCCAGTTTGCACCAGACCAGACGACAGACGTACCAGCCTAGTGGCCTGGCCACCAACTCACAACTCACCACGCGTTCGGTACTGGAGTGCCATCGACCCATTCCAAACGGATTCGCTCCTCTTTTCTTTTTTTTTCTTTTTCTTCTTCTATTCGAATTGCTTATGTCCATTTTCTGTTTTCCAAAACTTGCATTGCACGTGTCTCATTAAGGCCTTGTTTAGTTCCCAAAAAATTTTGCAAAACTTTTCAGATTTCCCGTCACATCGAATCTTTAGACATATGCATGGAGTATTAAATATAGATGAAAATAAAAACTAATTACACAGTTTGGTCGGAATTGACGAGACGAATCTTTTGAGCCTATTTAGTCTATAATTAGATAATATTTGTCAAATACAAACGAAAGTGCTACTATTCACATTTTGCAAAAAATTTTGGAAGTAAACAGGGCCTATGCGGAGTTAGAAAGGTTCGATACACAGTGAGTGTCACTCTCTGAGTGAGTTACCCAAGGAAGACTCACTGACATACACACATAACAAGAAACGCCGGCTCTAACGGCGGTGTTGAACGATGTGTCGATGTACTTAAATAAGAAAATAGTGGGCTACGGGGAAGGATTCAAATTGCTTCTGTCCAATTGGGTTGCACATCAACAGTCTGTTTGATTTAGAATGGCTCTACCTGACATTAGCATGTTTATAATGGATGGTTTCGTGCATCAAGCCAAACAATACTTTTAGGATGGGACGCAGCATCCGATGGCTCCATTGGGTGCCATTCCGTGAAACAGACACGCTGTAACTAACCTATTGTTTGGTTTTGGGATGGTTAAGGACGAGACGATCTCGAAATTCGGGCTTGATTTTAGAGTGGAGGGAACAAACTATTATTATCCTTAGGGCTCATTTGGATTGAATGATTTTTGTAGGATTTTTATAGGAATTCTACTTATGGAGGATTCTTTCGTTTCCTGGCCTTTGGTTTGTAAGATTCATACTTAGCATATCCTGCAATTCAAAGAAGGATCGATTATTAGTCCAATAATATATACGTAAGACAAACACGTCCCTTCAATTCAAGCAGATGGACTTGTCTCTCTTCCTCTTGTGCGTGTACATGTACCGAAATCGAATCAATAAATTAGGCAAGCTTCGTCTCAATTGCACCTCGAACAAGTCCTCTACCCTCGTGCAGGCAAACTCTGGCCGACACGCTTAAGCCTAAGGTAACTAGAGGCCAAGATACCCGGCAACAGGATGTGCTTGGACCCCGAGCACAAAAAACTCTTATCTCAACCATTACAATGAGCTAACTGATAGGATTAAAGGCCTATTTGGCCTGCGCCTGAGCTCACCGAAACCATAGGAAGGACAATGCCAAAGTATTGCGGTGCAATTTTGCTTGTCACTCTTTTGGTTAGACGTGGCATGGAAAAAATGAACTACCGGCCCATGGTCAAGTGTGGCACTCAACCAAACGGCACTGAAACTAAGGCATACAATGTGAGGCGAGGTGCGGCCATGAACAAAACCACAAGTGTTTAACAAGTAGTTTCTCGATCAAAGGATGCACAGAACTACAAAGATGCCACATGGCCACCATAGTTTGATTGCATCACGCCTTGATTCTCTTTTTTCTAAAAGAAAGGTTCTATATATTTTTTTTTTCAATTACAACAAATTGTGTTAATATAAAAGCTTTAAAGAAACTACTTCTGGATTTTCCTAGACAACAAACACACATAATCACTAAGAGGATCTATATATACCGGACTGATTATCGATCGTTCCAATGCCTTCAACGTACCTCGATGAAGTCTCTTTATACGATAGGGCATACATGCATGGCCGTGGTCACCAAAGTATATCTTTCATATATGTTTGGATTATATATAAGTTTGACTTTGTTACTAGATTATACTTTGGATTCAAACATACATAATGTCCGGGCGGACACAATGGATGACGCGCGCGCGTGTGCGACGCAGGTAGTGGAGATGTGGATGCGGCGAGGGGCGAGGCGTGTTCGGACAGGCGGGTACCGGGGGCGACCCTGTCCTGTGCCTTGCAGTGCCTGTCAAATTAAAGGAGCTGTCATGCATCACCCTGCCATGCTCTGCTCTGCGGCGCCACAGAGCTGCACGCCTCCCCCGGGCGCAGGCGCAGGCGCAGCCAGCCAGCCATGCGTTCTGTGTTTGGTACCTAAAAAGCTAGCGAGCGTGCGTGGATCTGTTCGGATACATGCATGGTATATAGTGATTGATGCATGCCTTCGCCTACGATGGATCGCGAGTAGAGTACAATAGGCACCAACGTCGCGTGCACGACTCTGCCGGTCCGCATCGATCCATCCTTCGCCTGCATGCGACGATGAGCCCCGGCCGGCCGGTGTGTCGGTGTGGCTAGCTGCATTATGCATGCAAAATGCATTGCTGGCGTCGCCATCGACGAGCTAGACCTGTAGCAAATAATTAATTCTCCATTCTTAAGTACGAGTACTCGCATTAGATGATGAAGACGATCGAGTCGACGACGACAGTCGAAGCGAAACAAATCAAACGACTTTTCTTTATTTGTCCAGGCTACGACGGCACTTCGCTATCTTGTTCATGAAAACAAACAAACAAATTATTACAGACGGCCATGCATACAGCCCGCAGACACGTATATATACGGGGGTCCGGTTCGCCCCCAACACCGCCAACGACGAGCAAAAGCGATGATACGACGACAATGCAATAATAATAATGGCTTTCGAGACGTCACACACGTCAGTCTACCTCAACTTAATTGTTAGGTAAAAAGGGGTGTGTTTATATGCTAAACTATCTCAATCTTAGTCTTCTTCTTCAACTCGAATTTAAATTCTCAAATTGACCATTTGCAACATCATGGGCGAAACCTTTTGGGATATAAACATTTTAAATAGATATAGAATGTTGAGATAGACTTCTATTAGGGATTAACATTACAGATATATAGATTTAGAATACGTATAAAGATACAAATACAAATACATCTATATATCGATATAAATACAAATACAGATATAGATATAGATATACTCATTTAATAAAGAGGTTGTCCTACTTGAAACTTGATCTTCTTTCGAGTTCCGTTCTCATAGTGTAATCATATTTCCAAGTCAAAGTTCAATGTTGTGTTGCTAAATTGATTCCAAACAGCCTCCTAATATTATCTTATCTGCCTGAAAATGGATATGCTTTCGCAGAGAAAAGAAGATATGGATACGGATATAGAAGCTAAGGCTCCTCTAGATTCCTAAAAGAAATAAATCCTTTTTCCTCGATATTATATTAAAACCAACCATTTCTTTCTAGTCCACACATTTTATTCTTCTTCTTTTTTTTCTTCTTTTTTGCAATGACTTTGGGACCTCCCTATGCTATTAAGGATGTGGAGCTTGGGTCTGTTCATAACACTCTTGTATTCCCTCTATTTTAAATTATAAGTCGTTTTAACTTTTCTAACTTTTACTACACATTATGTGTCTCGATACATTGTACAGGTTATGTGTCTACAAAAGACAACTTATAATTTGAAAAACAAAAACTTCACATACTCGTCTGTCCATGTTGCGCATGCATGGCTACAGTATGCTCGATCAATTCATCCTCCGTGTCTGCATTATTTATTCATGATTGACGATGAACTTCTACGTTGGCATCTATGCATGGAGAGCAATGCAATATTTAATCCATGCTTTACTTTGTGTCTGTGGCGAACATGTCTTAGTTAGTTGTAGCTGTAAGCATCACTCCGCTCTAGGAATCCATAAGCAACTTATCATTAAAGTTTCAGCTTATAATTAACGTACTTGCGAGGACCGATACAATATAATAAAATATTTCATATATACGAATGTCATCTCCGCCGTTCGTGCTACATTTAAAGGATTAGCTGCACATGCTGTTGCGTGGAAGCATATTTTTATTTTTGTCCCTATCCATGCATGGAAAAGAAGAAGCGGTGATTAACAAAAAAAAATACTAGTATTGCAATATATAGGTGGCAACTCCATGATTGCATAACCGGCATAAGATAGGGCTGACGGTATTTGGCCTTTTGGCGTTTTCAAGGGCCGAATACGTAATAGCGCCTCAGCTAGCTACAGCGCCAACAACCAGTATAAAATGCAAAAAGAATGCCTATACGGAGGCAATTCTTGTTTGTTTATTTATATACAAGAACCAGATACGGAGGATCGTGATAAATGAATGTATCGAATAAGGTACGGTGTATATCTCCTTTTCATTTTGTTTATATTCACACAGTTTAAAATTATAGTTTTATTTAACTTTATCCTAATCCTAAAGTCAAGTTCTCTAATGTTAACTAAGTTTCTCTTAAAGAAAAGATATTCTAACATCTACGAATCGAATAGTACTACAAATCAAACCAAACTAATATTATAGATGTTATTTATAGACTTGGTCGAAGTTGAGAACTTTGACTCAGGACTAACAAGTAAAACCCAAATAAAATTTGAAATAGAAGGAATAATATAGAGTACTGGGTGACAAATCAATCAAGCCTTGGTACAATGGACAAGAAATCCAAACAAGTCATCGGGAAAACAAACCACTAGATATGGACTAACGGCATACTCCATCCGTCCACGAAAGAGTCAATTTCTAGAGTTGTCCTAAGTCAAACTTTTTAAACTTTGACTAAATTTCTAGAAAAAAATGCTAAGATTTATAGTATCAAATTAGTATTATTAGATTCATCATAGAATATATTTTCATATAATGTGTATTTTATATTATAGATGTTGTTACTTTTTTCTATAAAGTTAGTCAAACTTTAAAAAATTTGACTGGCACGGATCCTAGAAATTGATTCTTTTGGGGACGGAGGGAGTATTTGTTTAAGCTATAAATTTTTGGTCTTTGAGCTCAAAAGCTAACTTTCTGGCTTTTGATTTCAGGTTGTATACTTTTTGTTACTGAGTATTGTAATAAGTTTTGTAGCTTCTCGACACACAAAAGCTAAAAAAAAAGCTCCTCTCAACATGTTTTTTAGCTTTTAGTTTATTTCCTCAAAAACTACCTTAGGTTTTTCAAGGCAAGCTCAAATTGCGGCGATGTCTGTTTCAGCTTCTCCTAAAGGCAAAGCCACTCGGTTCCGCCCTACCACTTAAGGGGAATAATGGCTAAATACTTTATTTGATATTAAACCTAAATATATACTCCATTTGTTTCAATTCAAATGATTTTTTTTATTACTTTAGCTAAGCTTATGTATATACATAATATATGAGCATTTACATACAGTACCAAAAAAATTCGTTACGGTACATATTTCATGGTGGATTTGATTAACAAAGCTAATCCAGTGAGCTAGATGTTGATGTCTTTATTTATATCTTGTAATTAATTATACTTTTAAAAGTTTAACTTATGATAAAATAAAATGGTCTAGATTTCTGATCTGAACGAGGTGGCCTCTATGAGGCGGAGGACGCGATTTGTAAGAAAGCGTCCCCGAATGATTTCTTTCTTGTTTTGTGAGTGCATATTACGACGGCACCGTGCATAGACATTCTGTGTTCCATTTTTTTTTTCGAGTATAAGAAGCCCAACAACCTGCCGGCCGCTTTGGCCTGTGGGCTCTGGCTGTGTCTGTGCGGTGGAGATGGTCAAGCCCAGTCCAGCAACGGAAGCGCATTGAGGTTAGCAAATTTAGTTATTTCCTCTAGTGCTCCCTAAATCCCAAAGTGATTTGTTTCTAGAATCACTCTAGATTAAACTACTTCAAATTTTACTAATTTTATAGAAAAAGGTGGCAATATCTATATCATACCAAATAAGTATGTTATAAAAATATATTTCATGATATATGTAGTGATAATAATTTGTTGTCTTAAAAACCGGTGCCCATTTTTTTTTATATAATTTCAGTTAAGTTTAAAATAGTTTTAAGTCAGAACGTATAACTCTATATAAGTTGATTTAAGGGAGTATATATATCATATATTGAGTTCCTTTTGCATTCAACGCACGCAGAACAAAAGATGCATTTATATGCGAACGTCTTTGTAATTGATTATGGTAGCACTTTTGTTTGTAATTGATAATTATTATCCATACTGAACTAATTAGGCTCAAAATATTTATGAAGCAGATTACATGCAAAATTATGCAATTAGTTATTTTTTAATTTATATTTAATGCTCTATGCATATGTTTTAAAATTCGATGTGACGGAGAATCTTAAAAACTCTTGGAAACTAAACAAGACCTTAGTTCCTAAATTTATTTTAAGATTCCACGTCACACCGAATCTAATGTTGCAGCATCACCAGTGACGGCAAATAGTGGTACGATTAACATGGTTCAATCATCAAACAGTGGTACACCATCTAGGTGATGACAATCACCACCTATTGCCACAAAGAATATGCAATCTAAAATGCACTCAAAATCCACTCTCAAATGAGCCACAAGCTATGGAGGTGAGAGAGGCGAGATGCTCTTGAGCTCACAAGATCAAACACGTAGGCCTTGTTTAGATCCAATTTTTTTGGCTTTAGACATGATAGCACTTTCCTTTGTATTTGGTAATTATTGTCCAACCATAAACTAACCTGGCTCAAAAGATCCGTCTCGCAAATTATAGATAAACAAAGATCCGTCTCGCAAATTATAGATAAACAAATTAGTTATTTTTTTTATCTATATTAGCATGTGCCGGAAAATTTGATGTGAAAGAGAATCTTGAAAAGTTTTTGATTTTTGGGTGCAACTAAACAAGACTTAAGAGCATCTCCAAGGGACTTTGCAAATGAATTTTGCATTTGGTGTTGTTCGCAAAGTCCCAAACTCATTTGCAAAGTCTAAAAATAGTCTAACTCCAAGGGACTTTGCATTTAGACTTGACAAAGTCAAAGTGTGGACCCCACCTCCGAATTTTTTTCCCCTTCGCGCCATTTTGACGTATGTCGTGCGTGCCAGTCGCCGCCCAGGCCAGGTCGCCGTCAGTTGCCACCCAGCCCAGGTCTTCGCGCCAGTCGCCGCCCAGCCCAGGCCACATTCGTCGTTCGTCGCCGTCGTCGTTCGCGTCAGTTCGGCTCCGTCCTCCTCCGAGTGAAGGTCCCCACGAGGGAAGGTCCACCTCCGTTCCCACGCTGTGGCCGCGTTCGTCGTCCAGACGTGGCTGCGTACGTCGTCGTTTGTGGACGCGCGTGAGTCTCCGTGGTCGCGCCGCCGCCAGTTCGGTGCATCGTCGTGAAGACACAGGGACGGCACAGATTGAGATCCATGGAGGTACCTTGCTGGAGGAGGCGCGCGACACCTTGGCGGCGGAGGGATCCTTCACGAGGAAGCTGGAGGGCGGGCGCGCACGGCAGCTAGAGGGACGGCGGGCGCGCGCGGTAGGGATGGCGGGCGCGCGCGGCAGGGAGGGCGGGCGCGCACGGCAGCTAGAGGGACGGCGAGCGCGCGCGGTAGGGATGGCGGGCACGCGCGGCAGGAGGGCGGACGAGCGTAGAGAAATCGCGCAGGGTGGGGGGGGGGGACGGAGTCCGACGTGGAAGGCCGAAATTGTAGATGCAAAGTGGTGGGAAGGTTTGCATATATGCAAAGCCTCAACCTATATTTGCAAAGTTAACCAAATTGCAAACCATATTTGCAAAACCATTGGAGGAGTATTTTCTACTCTTTTTTGCAAATAGGGCAATGCAAAGTTTGTTTGCAAAGCCCTTAGAGATGCTCTAAGACTATCTCAATTGGTAATCAATATGGTCACCTAAACCTAAAATAGGTAGCAAGAGACCCAAAATTAACCTCTAAACGGAGTTGGAGTACCTGTATGAGAGGCATAACCCTAGGCCTTGTTTAGGCCTTGTTCAGTTCGTGAAAATTTTTGGCTTTGGCTACTTAATTATTGTCCAATTACGGACTAACTAGGCTCAAAAGATTCGTCTCATAAATTATAGACAAAATGTGTAATTATTTTTTATTTTTGTCTATATTTAATACTTTATGCATAATTATAACGATTCGATGTAGCGGAGAATCAAAAAATTTTAGAAACTAAACAAGGCCTTAGTTGGGAAAAAAATTTGGTTTTGGCAACTATAGCACTTTCATTTTTATTTGACAATTATTGTCCAAGAATGGACTAACTATGCTCAAAGATTTGTCTCGCAAATTACAGTCAAACTGTATAATAGTTAAACTTTTAAATATATTTAATTCTATGCATGTCTTCAAAGATTTGATGCATTTAACCCATTTGTAAAAATGATTTGCAAAATTTCTCGGAAACTAAACAAGGCCTCCTATCCACTCACATGCATTTCTTAAGCCATGTTTAGGCCTTGTTTAGTTTCCAAAAAGTTTTACAATTTTTTTTAGATTTTCCATCACATCGAATCTCTAGACGCATGCATAGACTATTAAATATAGACGAAAATAAAAACTAATTGCACAATTTGGTCGGAATTGACAAGACGAATCTTTTAAATCTAGTTAGTCCATGATTGGACAATATTTGTCAAATACAAACGAAAGTGCTACAGTATCGATTTTTTAAAAAATTTTGGAACTAAACAAGGAGATGAAAATTTTTGGGTGTCATATCGTATGTATTAGAAGGATGTCGTGAGGGGTTTTTAGAAACTAATAAAAAAACAAATTCCATAGCTCGTTTGGAAAATCTGTCATTAGCACATGTGGGTTACTATAGCACTTAAGGCTAATCATGGACTAACTAGGCTTAAAAGATTCGTCTCGCGAATTTTCAACCAAACTGTGTAATTAGCTTATTTTTTATTTACATTTAACGTTCTATGTATGTGTCCAAAGATTCAATGGGATGAATAAAAATTTTTTGGGTGAGGAACTAAACACTTGATATGCGAATTTTTTTTGGATTTTGACACTGTAGCACTTTCGTTTTTATTTGACAAACATTGTCCAATTATGGAGTAACTAGACTTAAAAAAATTGTCTCATGATTTACAGGCAAACTGTACAATTAGTTTTTTATCTATATTTAATATTTCATACATGTGTCAAAAGATTCGACGTGACAGAGAATCTTGAAATTTTTTTATTTTTAGGTGAAACTAAGGCCTGTTTAGTTTTCCATCCAAAATTTTTTCATCCATCCCATCGAATCTTTAGACATACGCATGAAACATTAAATGTACATAAAAAATAAACTAATTACACAGTTTGGTTGAAAATCACGAGACGAATCTTTTAAGTCTAGTTACTTCATACTTAATAGATTTGTCTTGCAGTTTTCTGACGAGTTATGTAATTTATTTTTTTTATTAGTTTTAAAAAACTTTTCCCGGACATCCTTCTGTTCAATGTGACATAAAAAATTTTTAATCTAAACAGGGCGCCCACGCCTTAGCTAGGCGGACAGTGTGCGGTGCCCTTGTGCGGTGGAGCATGTGCGTGTGCGAATGTACAGTTGTACACTCTGCTTGATGGATGCGTGTGTGCTCTTGTGTGGTCAAATCGTGTTTCCTGTCCACCACGGTTTTAATGCTCTTGCTACCTGCACCACCTATCTCATCTCTCTCTTGGAGTAGAGATGACACATGAGAGAGAGAGAGGAGTATTACTCATCAGGCCTTTGCCTTGTTTACACTCAAAATCTAAAATTTTTTAAAGATTTTTTATCACATCAAATCTTTAACACATACATAACATATTAAATATAAACAAAAATAAAAACTAATTATACAGTTTGTCCATAAATTACGAGACGAGTCTTTTAAGTCTACTCCAAAACTTGATCGGCGTAGCTCTGCTCACCAGTCAAAGTGCTGACGTCAAAACTGTGGAAATTACTACTTGTAAGCATCTCACACGTCAGTAGTTTAGATTGACAAAGTATCACATTCACATCTCAAATTATTGCTTTGGGAGGTGCCATGCACCTGGCCGCCACGTATCACACGTTACCCCTGGTGAATTGCATGATGGCCACGTATCAACCGTAAGCTATACGTGCACTAGGCATTAGGCAACCAGCCCGCTTTGCTCTGTATATATACAGTGCTCTCAAGGGAAGGGAGAAACACACGCCCACAGAAGGGGAAAAATAATCTCAAATGGACATTGTCATCTCCGCAGTAGCAAGCGAGCTAGTGAGCCGGTTCATCTCCTTCGTTTCCAAGCAGTACAGCAGCAGCACATGTCTGAAGCAAAACCTAGAAGAGCTGCAGCGTCTCCTCCTCAGAGCTCACACCATCGTCGAGGAGGCCGACGGACGGTACGTGTCCAACTCAGGGATGCTGGCGCAGCTGAGGACTCTGACGGAGGCCATGTTTCGAGGGTACGACGTGCTGGACACCTGCACGCCGCTGGAGAAGCTCGGAGACGAAGCAGAGGAGGAGGTGAGTGGTTTTCTCCACACATGGTCGCCTCTCGCTGTGATGACCAGACGACGCACTTATGGTGGTGATTTGGCGAAATCCGGTGCTCTGAGTCTGAGGCCTCTTAAGCGTCATCAGGTAGAGAGCGCAGTTAGAAACTTAGAAACCACTGTTGCTAGCATGGCTGAATTCGTCGTGCTCTTAACGGGATGCGAACGACGCATGTCTCGCAGCCCCTACAGTAGCTATCTCTACATCGACAACTTCATGTTTGGTCGCCAAGTTGAGAAGCAGCAAGTGATCAGCATCTTGACGACCAAAGATGATGATGATGACCCGTCTAGGTCTACTAGGGCTGCAATAACCGTGCTGCCTATCATTGGAGGCTGCAGGGTCGGCAAGAAGACTTTGGTTGGGAACATCTGCAGCGACGACAGAATCCGTTCCTGCTACCCTTGCATTCTCCATTTCAGCGGAGACGAGATTCAGAAAATCGACGAAGAAAAATTCTCGATCTGCAGGCAAGTGAGGACTCTGGTCACCGTCGAGTTTGCCTCGGACGTGGCTGACGAGGAATGGCTCAAGTTTCAGTCGTTGCTGGTGGCATCGACAGGCAGAGGAAGCAAGGTGATCATCATAAGCAGGCTGGAGAAACTGGCGCGGTTTGGGACGGTGAGCCCGGTGCGGATCGGCAGCCTGTCGCGCGAGGAGTACAGGTACCTGTTCAAGGTGCTCGCGTTCGGCAGCGCCGACCCGGCGGACCACCCACGGCTAGCCTTGCTAGGGAGGGAGCTGGCGACGGTGTTCCGGGGCTCGCTCGTCATGCTCAACGTGTACGCCTCCGTGCTCAGGAGCAGCCTCAGCGTGCGTCTCTGGACGCGTGTCCTGGACCTGTTCAGAGCCATGGCACGCAGGAATCTGGCCGTCTTCGGTGAGCATCCCACGACTCTTCTCGAGAGAGACGGCAGCGCGGTCGACATCACCGGGTTCTCGCTGTCTGGTGCGTCGTTCCGGCTTGTGCTGGTGACGACGGCTGCGAAGGGTGGTGCTTGCGCTTCGGACGACGGCGCAGTGTTGCCGACGATGTCGTTTGGGGATATAATAGCAGGCGCTGAGATCCTGCCTGATCGATTTCGGTTGGTTTGGGAGTCCAGGCTGCCGCCTTATACTGTCATCTGTGCAAATTGTGCTGCAGAGAAGCCTCATCATCAGCACCCGGTGTCAGTGTCACCGAGAAGGAACAAGCGTCAGAAGTTGTGTATGTAACTGTAGTAGCTTCTAGTTCATCAGGCAAATGTGAATTTGAATCGTATGCATGTTTTATATGATTGCAAGTTTGTAACACGACACAGTTCGAAGGTCAGTTTGAGTTTCTAGTTAACTTTAGCCACACAGATGTCGCTTCCCAGCTTCCCTTTTGACTTCGTCAAGTTGTACTAATTTCCAACGCTTGTAACTAGAGTCAACAAAGGCCGGCGAGTGCCTCCGTCTGTTGTTGCCACGTTGCTGTATCATGTGCTTGCGCGTGTTCGGCATTCTTTGCTGTTAAGAATCAAATCAAATGTAAATGAAACAAGAATTGGAAGAACCGGTTGTCCATTGATCTCATAAATGTATTTACACATTTGAAGTGTGATGAACTGACAGCTTAACCTGAAGTGCCGAAGCAACAATTCTCCACCACTATTACCAAAGGACAGCTTCCTTTTGGCGGTATGTTTTTTCAGATGAACCACCGCAATTTGGGCTGGATACGGTATGCTTAGATGAAAACCCCTTTGACTGACTCTTGAATGGATGAGTAGAAAAATAAGGAGGAAATAATCATGGCAAACAAGAGTGTGCTATAAAATCACTATACCTTTGGTATCTCATTAAAAACCTATATATATTTGAAAGCACATATGTGAAAACTACAAATACAAATATATCAGCCATATTTGGATGCTCTTATTTTAATAAGAAGCCTTTTTTTGTTAAGCTAGTATTTCACTAGGTGCTCCTAGAAAAAAAAACAACAAGAGTATTTGGCATGCATGCCTAGCTAACTTAACCCTTCTCTCTCCCATCTCGGCGGTCACCACCAAAACCATAGTGGACGCATCCTCCTCCCTCTTTCTCTAGGCTCGCCTGCTTGTCGCTTGGAAGGAGGTGGTGATAACATTCAAAGAGAAGATAACACAAAAGGGTAGAGGAGGAGGAGGCTATGTTTTCCTAGACGCTAAACGGTAAACAATCGGTCACCTGTCGTTTAGCCATTATTCGAGCTAAACAGTCTATTAAATGGGCTAAACGGTTAATTAAATGGGTTAAACGGATGCTTAAACAGAAACGATGTACCAATGTGTAGCGTTTATATGATGTTTAAAATGTCTAAACGACCATTTAGGCGAACAATGGGAGGAGGAGGCACTGAAGATTGAACAACAGGCGGCGATGATGAAGATTGAATACAAACTGATGTGGCAGTAGAGGAGCTAGATGGAGGTAGAAAGAAGCACGACACATTCAGAGGACATGGTGTGGAAGATGACGAGGCAGCCGTTAATAGGCCTCGTTAAAGGTGCTTGAGGAGTATCCTATAGAGATTTCAGTTCTCCTACGTGAGCCCATATATAGAAGTATGCTTAGGTAAGAGGATTAATACATATACATCACAACATAAAAATTAATGTGGGAAATATAGGGCATTCCCGTGTAATAGTTGTAGCAGTGATAAGTAATGTGTTCTATGCCATCTTATGCATACCAAGGGCTATACCATCGCCATTCAGATTCAGTGGCGTCATCTGGGTTGGCTTCACCCCTACAAAGCTGAAAATCTTCTTCTTTTACAACACAGGAATACTTGTGTTAGGAGCTCCTTCACTACCATGCCCGCCTTGATTGGATGCATTGTCCTTCATGTGCGACGCCCACTCGGGAAGATATCTTGCATTTCTTCGTGAGTTGCCTCATCTCTCGGTTTTGGTCGTGGGTGCTGGCAGGAGGCAACCCCTCACTGTCCCACTAACCTCACATCCGCGGTGAACGCTTTGCGCATCTTGTTCTCTGTGAACAAAGCCAGCCTAGGGAACACAATGATCCTCCTCGTGATTTGCTTTGATCATCTTGGAAGAGCCATAACTAGTTGGTGTTGCGAGCTCAAGCTATGGATCTGCAAAGCCTCAATCTCCCTAAACGGTGCCCCCTTCTCCATCCGCTGTTGTGAGCTTAATTACAACGATATGCTATAAGCTAGAGAATGCGCAAGTCTTTGCGTTATTTGGATGGCCTTTTATTTCTAGAATTGGATTTTGAGGCATTTGGACAAGTATTGTTTATGTAACCAATGTAGTGGACGCTAGATAAAAAATTTAACAAGCTAAAATAGAACATGTTTGTACTTGTCGCCTAAAGACGCTTTCTTAAAATCGAACATGTTCACGAAAACATCGTTCCAATTATATCATGCATGTCTACCAATATATCGAATAAATCATTTAAGTAGATACACCATTTGGTACTAGTAGGTTTTCAATACAAGTAAGTCAAAATCCCGTATTTTAGTTATTGTTTCTTGTTCCAACCATTTGAAAAACCTGTTGCTATAAGGCCGTTTGGATTGTAAGATTTTCAAAGAAAAAAAAATACACGGATCAAAATCCCTTTATATTTTTTATACTGTTTATATGTTTTTTTTTGGGAAATATACTGTTTATATGTTTGGAACATAAGATTGAACGTATCCTTTCTTGTCGAAAGTTTCTCTCACTCATATGTTTTGAAGGAAAGAAAACACCATTCTAAGGCCTTGTTTAGTTTCCAAAAAAAATTGCAAAATTTTTTAAATTTCCCATCACATCAAATCTCACGGCACATGCATGAAGTATTAAATATAGATAAAAACAATAACTAATTACACAGTTTGTCTGTAATTTATGAGATGGATCTTTTGAGTCTAAATAGTTCATAATTGAATAATATTTGTCAAATACAAACGAAAGTGCTACAAACAAAGCCTAAAAGGGGACTTTTCCGCCTATGACATGACATTTTCGTTCCTGTATTCCAAACAGCCATTTTAATAAATTCATGAGTTTTCTGGATTCTTTGTTTTACTATTACATTTTATTTATTTAGTTATTTGTGTTTTTCTTTTTTTAGTTCCTTCGTTCCAAATAGATCTGCATGTCTTTGCATTTGATTTTTGGTTAAGGCCTTGTTTAGTTCGTAAAATTTTTCAAGATTTTTCGTCACATCGAATCTTTGGTCGCATCCATATAGTATTAAATATAGATGAAAATAAAAACTAACTGCACAGTTTACCTGTAATTTGTGAGATGAATCTTTTGAGCCTAGTTACTCCGTGATTGGACAATGTTTGTCAAATAAAAACGAAATGCTACAGTACCAAAAACACAAAAAAAATTACGAACTAAACAAGGCCTAATAATGCCCCATGCCTATTTATGGATTTTTTTGACAGTGACGTCCATGGATTTGATTTTTGCTTGGATTGCAATGCACTCCACCGAAACACTACAACTGTACGGAAGCTCTAGGTTTGGAATTTGGATGCACGTCAAGTAAGCCTTGTTTAGTTCATTTTTTTAAAAAAAGATACTGTAGCACTTTTATTTTTTTTTGATAAACATTGTCCAATCATAGAGTGACTAGGCTTAAAAGATTTATCTCGCGATTTACAGACAAACTGTGTAATTAGTTTTTATTTTTTATTTATATTTAATGCTCCATGTATATGCCGCAAGATTCGATGTGACGAAGAATCTTAAAAAGTTTTGGATTTTCTTTTTTTTTTCTGAAAAACAAGACCTAAACGGGCGAAGCCTACGCCGCTATGCATAGGCCTTGTTTAGATGCGGAATGTTTTTGCATTTTGATAGTGTAGTATTTTTGTTTTTATTTGACAATATTGTTCAATCATGGAGTAACTAGTCTTAAAAAATTCGTCTCGTAATTTACATGTAAACTGTACAATTAGTTTTTATTTTTATATATATTTAATACTACATACATGTGTCGGACATTTTAAAAACATTTTGACTTTTAGGGTGCACTAAACAAAGCCATACATTGGCATATTGCCATGCCATGGATGGGGCCTATGGCCATCTGCCGTCGGGCGGGCCGGCGTCGCCCGTCGGTGCCGCCGTGCGGTACCTCGGTCGGTCGTTGGAGGTCGGAGGCACGGCAGGAGGATCCTTTGGCATGTGACGCGTTTACCGGCACGCATCCCCGTCTCCTGCCGCGTCCAAGGAAAGGAAAAGGAAGCCGGGCGTCTCGGGATCCACGCAGGCACCGCCCGGCGGCCATCCCATCCCATCCATCCATGCGGGCACGTTTGCTGCTGCTGACGCCTCGCCGCCAACCAAAAAGCCAGAGATTTCTGCCTGGTTTAGTTCAGAAAAGATTTCGGATTTCGGTACTGTAGCACTTTCGTTTGTTTATGGCAAATATTATCCAATTATAGACTAACTAGACTCAAAAAATTCATCTCGCGATTTACAGACAAACTGTGTAATTAGTTTTTGTTTTCATCTTTATCTAATGCTTTATGCATGTGTTCTAAGATTCGATGTGTCGGGAAATTTTGAAAAGTTTGTGGATTTCGGGGTGAACTAAACAAGGCCTTCCGCGGGCGTCATCCACGCTCCAGCGAGCGAGGTGTCAGAGCGCACCGGCCGCACTGCACTGGTAACGGAAACAGCAGCAGCAGCAGCCCCTGCACGGAAAGAGGAGCACGCGCACCAGCAAGGGGAAGGGGAAGGGACGCTCCTCGTCCTCCGCGTCGTCTACAACCAGCCACCCGCTCCCCGTCTCCCTCCTTCCTTTCCATACCAAAACCCCACCGAAAAGCCTCTTCCCCCTCCACTGTTTCCATCCACGGACGGCTCCCATGGAGGCGGCCGAGTGAAGGAGCCACCAGCCAGCCATCGCATCGTCTCCGCGCTGCTTCCGGGGGCCGGATCTGGGAGCGCCGCGCTGACAGGTGACCGGATCTGGACCTCTCTCTCTCTCTCTCCCTCTTCTTTTTCGTTCCCCTTTCGGTCGATTCAGCGGCCTGCGACGCCTCGCCGCCGCCGCCTCCTGTTTGTGGATTTCTAGGCTCTTTTGCGTTCCTTTCTTGTCCGTGGAGCTCTAGGTTTCCCATGAGCGTACGCGTGTAAAAAAAGCCCTATCTTTTTTCTCCAGTGGTTTCTGGAATCCGCAGGTATTTTACGACCGTGTTTTTCGAATCCTTGATGTTCATCCTGCGTGATTTCCTTTTTTTTTCATTTCGATTTCCACTCCAGTCGCGTCGCTTTCGAGCGTCCGAGTTCAGCGCGGCGAGGCGGCGACAAAAAAGCGCGATTCTTTTTACGCTGATACGAAACCTTTTTCGCATATCCTTCGAATTAACTAATCGCTCCAACGTGCTCGGATTTTTCGATACTAGATTATATACTAGGCCTGATATGATAAGATATCTGGCTGCGCTTGCTGTATATCTGAAAAGGCCGATGTGCTTTGTGCCTCATATGAGTCCAGAAAGCGAAATTTTAATAATCCGCCTTTTGTTTTCTTATCGACGTCATCTCTGATTTACCCTGCCAAACACCGGTGTCAGTGTCACCGACCAGGGCTTCTGGGTTTATTAGCCCGACCTTTTGGCCTCAGAATCTGGTGTGAAAGGGATTTTAGTCCCTCGCTACTCGTTTGATGTAGACTGATACGTGTTTTATGACATGATCGAGCAAGGGGAGTGTCGCTTCTTTTTTTTTCTCCCTTTTCTTTTAAAAAAATGATTCTTTTCATTTGTTTTGGTTATGATGGTTGTCTGTTCCATGAATTCAGCTGCTCAAGTAGCCATCCCCCAGTTGCTAAAAGTAAACTGTTTTGTTTCTCTGCAGTGGAGTATAGTGAACTACATCGTCAGCTGCAACACTCCTCGATACAGATCCAGGAGTCCTTACACCGCAAACGCGCCTTCCTTCCTTGTGCTTTTGCATTCGCGTGGAGCGGGGATTTGTCCGGCCTTTGAGTTGACTTCTTCTCTCGTAGGTGAGGAAGCCCTTGCTTGCTTGGACTTGTTTATGAAAAATGTTGGCATTTAACTGAACCCTGTTCTAGGGATTTAATCTTCGTTTGATGTGGACTATCGCTAAGTTTTCATTGAGGTCATCCTGTTAGCTGTTTATTGTCATCTGTCTTAGGCTTTAGCTTTCCTTTTTCTTTTGCTCAATACATGTTTCCTATTTCCAGGCAATTCTAACAATTTAATATTTTCATGTGCAGTGCAGTATTGTGAGCTGCAACATCAGCTGATCCAATGGGGACGTATAAGCTGGGTGTGGAGGTCGTAAGTGCTCATGACCTGATGCCCAAGGATGGGCATGGTTCTGCAAGCGCTTGTGTCGAGCTCACCTTTGATGGGCAGCGCTTCCGAACTGTTGTCAAGGAGAAGGACCTGAACCCAGTCTGGAATGAGCGCTTCTACTTCAACATATCAGATCCTTCTAATCTTCGTGAGCTTGCCCTTGAAGCATATGTCTACAATGTCAACAAAACTCTTGAAAGTTCCAGGTCCTTCCTTGGGAAGGTCATGATTGCTGGCACCTCATTTGTGTCCTTCCCTGACGCCGTGGTCATGCATTATCCATTAGAGAAGCGAGGGATGTTCTCTCGTGTCAAAGGAGAACTGGGTATGAAAGTATACATCACCAATGACCCTGCCATCAAAGCTTCAAACCCTCTTCCTGCAATGGATCCTGTTTCCAATAATCCTCCTGCAGCCCCAAGTCCAGCAGAACAGATTGCAGCTGATATAACTGGTACTAATCTGCACACATCTCAGGAGCATAGGTCCGAGGCAAAGACCTTACACACCATTGCTAAGGAGGTGCAACACCATCATAACCATGGCCATCTTCCAGCTAGTTTTGGTGGGCAGCCTTCCAAGTACTCTGTTGACCAGATGAAACCTCAATCTCAGCCACCCAGGATTGTGAGAATGTATTCAGCGGCCTCCCAGCAGCCCATGGACTACGCACTTAAAGAAACCAGTCCGTTTCTTGGTGGTGGGCAGGTTGTTGGTGGCCGGGTCATACGTGGCGAAAAGAATGCTAGCACTTATGACCTTGTGGAGCGAATGCAGTATCTGTTTGTACGTGTGGTCAAGGCACGGGACTTGCCCGACATGGACATCACTGGAAGCCTGGATCCTTATGTTGAAGTGAGAGTTGGCAACTATAGGGGGATAACTAAGCACTTTGAAAAGCAAAAGAACCCAGAGTGGAATGCAGTCTTTGCTTTTTCCAGGGAACGTATGCAGGCATCCGTGCTTGAAGTTGTGGTCAAAGACAAAGATTTGATTAAGGATGACTTTGTTGGCTTTGTGCGATTTGATTTGAATGACGTCCCAATACGTGTGCCCCCTGACAGCCCTCTGGCTCCAGAATGGTACAGGCTTGTTGGTAAGAGTGGAGATAAGTCCATGGGTGAGCTCATGCTTGCAGTTTGGGTCGGCACCCAAGCTGATGAAGCATTTCCTGATGCCTGGCATTCAGATGCGGCAACACTTGAAGATCCATCTGCAGTAACGCACATGAAGTCTAAAGTTTATCATGCTCCTAGATTGTGGTACCTGCGAGTCAATATAGTTGAGGCCCAAGATGTTGCTATATTTGATAAGACCCGCTTTCCAGATGTATTTGTGAGAGCACAGGTGGGGCATCAACTTGGGAGGACAAAACCTGTGCAGGCTAGAAATTTCAACCCTTTTTGGAATGAAGACCTTATGTTTGTGGCTGCTGAACCATTTGAAGATCACCTTGTTTTGACTCTTGAGGATCGTGTAGGTCCGAACAAAGATGAACTGCTTGGTCGTGTAATCATACCTTTGGCAATGATTGATAGACGTGCCGATGACCGTATTGTCCATGGAAAGTGGTTCAATCTCGAGAAGCCTGTTCTTGTTGATGTGGACCAACTGAAGAAGGAAAAGTTCTCTACTCGGCTTCATCTCCGTCTCTGTCTGGATGGAGGTTACCATGTTCTTGACGAGTCTACAAACTACAGCAGTGACTTGAGACCAACTGCCAAGCAACTCTGGAAGCCGTCTATTGGTTTGCTTGAACTTGGTGTCCTTGGTGCTCAAGGGATTGTTCCCATGAAAACTCGAGATGGAAAAGGTTCATCAGACACCTACTGTGTTGCTAAGTATGGGTCGAAATGGATAAGGACACGGACCATCATGAACAACCCAAATCCCAGATTCAATGAGCAGTACACCTGGGAAGTCTACGATCCTGCAACTGTCCTGACTGTTGGTGTTTTTGACAATGGCCAACTTGGAGAGAAGAGTGGGGAGAGGACATCTAGTGGCAAAGATGGGAAGATAGGCAAGGTTCGGATACGCCTTTCCACACTCGAAACTGGTCGTGTGTACACCCACTCATATCCTCTTCTGGTTCTACACTCATCAGGGGTCAAAAAGATGGGTGAACTGCATCTGGCAATTCGATTTTCATCAACATCTCTGGTAAACATGTTGTACCTGTACTCTAGGCCTTTGCTTCCAAAAATGCACTATGTGCGCCCAATACCAGTGCTTCAGGTTGATATGCTGCGCCATCAAGCTGTCCAGATTGTGGCTGCCCGACTTAGTCGGATGGAGCCACCTTTGAGAAAGGAAGTTGTTGAATACATGACAGATTTTGATTCTCACTTGTGGAGCATGAGGAAAAGCAAAGCAAACTTCTTCAGACTCATGACAGTTTTCTCAGGCTTGTTTGCAGTTAGCAAGTGGTTCAATGGTGTATGTTCATGGAAGAACCCCATTACCACTGTGCTAGTTCACATCCTCTTTATAATGCTGGTGTGCTTTCCTGAGCTCATACTTCCAACAGTGTTCCTGTACATGTTTCTTATAGGGATTTGGAACTTCCGCTACCGACCTCGTTATCCTCCACACATGAATACCAAGATCTCTCATGCAGAGGCTGTTCACCCTGATGAACTTGATGAGGAGTTTGATACATTCCCAACCAGCCGCAACCCTGAGGTTGTGAGGATGAGGTATGACAGACTCAGGAGTGTTGCTGGAAGGATACAAACAGTGGTTGGTGATATTGCAACACAAGGGGAGAGGGTTCAAGCATTGCTTAGCTGGAGGGACCCTCGGGCCACAGCAGTCTTTGTCCTATTTTGTTTGATAGCAGCAATAGTCCTCTATGTTACACCGCTTCAAGTTATTGCTGCATTAGGAGGGTTCTATGTGATGAGGCACCCAAGGTTCAGACATAGGTTGCCTTCAGTACCAGTCAACTTCTTCAGACGGTTGCCAGCAAGGACCGACTCTATGCTATAAATAAGCCACTATCTGGTGGTCTTATCATTGTAATCTCTAGAGAGGCTCCCTCTGTCACTGTAGTCTTCTTGACTTTGTTGCTATTTGTAACTGTGTTTGTTCAGGACTTGAGAGTCTGTTGATCGTATCAGTTGCTGAATTCTGGGAATAATTGGCAGACCTAGTTTTTGTTTCTGTGTTGATCCTTTCTAAAATATCTAGTTATGTAATGTTTAATAGCTCACTTGCTTTATATTGTGCTCTGTCCGCTCATATACAGTCGTAAACTGTATGTAGCTATGGATCTGCTAGCTTGTACTC
Source organism: Sorghum bicolor (assembly GCF_000003195.3). Classification (NCBI taxonomy): domain Eukaryota; kingdom Viridiplantae; phylum Streptophyta; class Magnoliopsida; order Poales; family Poaceae; genus Sorghum; species Sorghum bicolor. Next base: position 60,439,962 of record NC_012875.2, read on the forward strand.
AAAAACCCCTATAGCAATTAATGGTCATTTCACACCCTATTTTCTGTGGTTAATTCTTTTTTATTAGCCCAGGGTCGCAGCATGCGATTAAAATTTATTGTAATTCAGCTGCATGTATGGATAGGAAAGAATGCTGGCCATTGTAACTACTGTTGCATGATTCGACATTCGGAAATCGGAATACATACCTAGCATCTATATGATGGCAGGTGCTGGCCATTTTAGGAATGACTGTTTCTTTTAGGCATATAATATTGTGAGTGTTTTCCATTTTATTATTATATCTGGCATTGAAATATTTGTGGTACATAAATAGCCCATTCAAATATCACAAGTTCTTTTTGTTTTTTAGGAGTAGTTCTTTTTGTGGTTGGTTTTAGCATCTATGGAAAACATCTGGACAGCAGAAAAGGCTGAATTCTTAAATGGGATTTTTGCTGAATTGCAGAAAAAAAAAATCCATGATAGGTACTTGCCAGTTGCCATAATTCTGTTTTTTTTCATGTTCCAAGTATTATCGCTTCACTTTTCTTCTGCAATCCTTTCTCCAGTGCCTTGTCCAGGAAAACATACCAACATTTCTTGAAGCAGAGATGGGTGCAGCAGAGTCATCTTCCAAGCTCGCTAGCTCAGTCCATGGCTTTAGCGTCAAGGTCTAATCTCCATCATTCCCTTCATTCCTCTCAGACAACCTTTCTTTCTTATCAAACATGGCATGGTTTATATGTGGAACTTTGGAAAAGGTGTTTTGATTTTTTTTTTTTAATTTTTTTGGAATATGAAGAAGAGAACTTTCAAATACTTGGGTTTCTTTCAAAGTTATTGTATTTGAAATCTCTAATTCCACAATTTAATTTGCAGGATGCGAGGGGAAATGATGTGGAGTTGAGTAGATACAAGGGGAAGGTTCTGCTTATCGTGAATGTGGCTTCCCAATGGTTAAAATTCTGATAATCATTTCCTGGTTCTTGAATGAGTTTCTCCCTTCTTTTTATGTGTGTTTTCCTACCTGACTTGGTATCCTTGCAGTGGTCTGACAAATTCCAACTATACTGAGTTGGGATCACTCCACAAGAAATATGGCGAAAAAGGTACTTTATATACACCAATTGCATAGTTGCATGTGTGCTTCTACTACCCTCAAAGTATCAATGGCAAATAAGCATTGATATTTCCCATAGGTTTCTTGTAGTTTGAACAAATATTGATTCAGTTGGTTTGGAGGCTTCTGAAGCAGTTACATGTAAATTGGTTAAACATTATTCCTTGACTGAGCTCCACTTTTTTATAAGGCTTCATTGAGCATGTTGATACTAGTGTTGAGACTAAATGTCAATCTGATTGCATTCGAAGCAGCAACAGCATGCTAGTCAGCATTTGGTTATCTTTCTCATTTTAGAGAAGAATATATGTTGTTTCCGCTGCTTGATCTTGCAAGCTTTCTCAATTTCTTTGGCAGTTTTAAATAAGTTTAAGTTCTGGTGTCCCTTGTACTTCTGTCCAATGTTGCACTGCATGGATCCTTCTGTTTTTTCTTCATTCATGCTATTGTGTACACTCGAATCAAAAGATCTGGCATTTAGCTATAGGTGTGGATGCCGCTGCTATTGTTTTCTATGTTACACCATATCAATTGTTTTTTAAAAAAAAAACAAATTTACACCATACCTTTGTTTGGCTAAATTGGTCTCAGCAGTCCCCTGCCAATAACCGAAGCTTTTGGCCTTCTGCTATCTTCAACTTCCATTTATCTATCCCGTTTTCCGCACTTGTTAGGATTTGAGATACTGGCGTTCCCATGCAACCAGTTTGTTGGACAAGAGCCAGGTACCAATGAACAGATTGCTGAGTTTGCTTGCACCCGTTTCAAAGCAGATTTTCCTGTTTTTGGCAAGGTACATAGATCCAGTGAAGAACCTTTTTGTTCTGTGTTAGATTGGCCCCGGTCTAAATATGCCTAGAGTTGTCAAACCAGGTTGATGTGAATGGCGGGAAGGCTGCTCCGCTGTATAAGTTCCTGAAGTCAGAGAGAGGCGGTCTGTTTGGAGAACGCATCAAATGGAACTTCACCAAGTTTTTGGTTGACAAAGATGGGCACGTTGTGAGCAGATATGCACCAACCAGCTCCCCGTTGAGTATTGAGGTGATAATTTATACTAGTATATAAACTGCCTGTGCCCCTGCATGCTCATTTTCTTCACCAACACGGAGAGTAATTCGCCTGGTTGATGTGGCCTCTGCAGAATGACATTCAGAAGCTTTTGGAGGCCTAGAGCTCTTCTTCGCCAACACAGAGAGTAAAATTCACCTGGTTGATGTGGCTTCTGCATTGTACTCTCAACGTCCACAAAATAATCCAATTCTAAGTTTTGTAATTAATGTATTGATATTTATTTGATATATCATAAGTTTAGTTACATTTGAAATTGTTTGATTTTTTCCAAAAAGCGATGGACATTACTGCCATTGAGTACATGGTACAGTGGTCTCTGGATTCCAAGAAGAGAATAACAATACCGTAGATGTATAGTTGGCACAACGGCATTATCACGCAGAGAGAACGAAGGGGGACAGTTGGAATCGAATATGCTAAAAATAATAACACAGGTCGCAACATTGAGCGATGCCTAGTGAATTCTATAAGAATTTACTTATACTCAAAAAAAAGAACCGAATAAGCTATTTCGAAGTATGGTTTCGGGTATTCTTGTGCGAAAATAGAAAATTTCTCGAGAGCTGGAATTATCGACAAATGAGCTAGCCTCTAGATGAGTTGATATCAATGCTGGAACTTCTCGTGTCAAATATCCCGGAGGTGGGCCACCCTCCCGTCACGGAGGGCGGCGGCGTTAGATTTTGGTTGTGCCCGGAGCTGGGCGACGCCTCCTGGCCGCCGGTGAGCGAGTCGGAGCTGAAGGCCGCCGCTGTCGCCGTGGCCGCCTGCTGCTGCTGCTGCAGCTTCCCGGCTTTCTTGGACTTGGATCTCGACCCTCCCTGGTGAAAAGTCCCCAGCACCACCTGCACAAACCACCCAGGCAGCCACAGATTGTGAACACCAGTCGTCTTAATATCCAGCCACCAGCCATTTTTACTACGTTCATAAGAAACATTTTTGTCTGTTCTGTCAACTTTTGGTTGAAAAACTTCAAATAGCATAATATTTACTACTACAAAATTGAGGTGAATACTCGAAGCAGAGGGAGCAAGGAGGATGTTGTTGTGGTACCTGCACGGTGCTTGCAGCTACCAGTGGGCCGCCCAAAACACCTCCGATCACATTCCTTTCAGGGCTGCAGAGCGTGACGCTGAGCCCGCCGCTCTGCTGGCCCTGTCCCTGTGCTTGTGAGCCCTCGGCCAGGTTGTACGAGCCTGTTAGGCTCAGGATCTCATAGAACCCCTGCCATCATGGAACGAACAAGTTCTATGTAAGATGGAAAGCATCAGGGGGGCTGTAGAGACGAGATCAAATTTCGCAGAGTTCCACCGGGTTTGTTGTTGCATTGCCATTGTGCACGCACCTCGTAGATGGCAGGGTTGTTCTTGTACGGCTGCGGCGACGCAGCGTGAACCCTCGCCATGGGAGAGCCGTCGGCCGGGTGGCGGAGGACGGCCCTGGAGACGGAGCCCATCGCCGAGAGGACGCACACCGCCCTTGACGACTGGGTGGCGAACGCGACGATCTTCGCCGCCACGTCCTGGTGAAAGTGAATCCAACGTTGGCCGTCGGTATGCCTGCTGAAATTGAAGCTGCATTCTGTTTCTTGGAACATTCAGTGGAGTGCACATACCTCTGAAGGAGACACCGTGATGATGTGCGGAGTGAAGCTCGTTCCAGCCGAACCGGCGAACGCATTGCCTGGAGCACACAGAATGACAGAATGATCAGGCGACAGGATGTTAATCGTCTACGAATGCATTCTGTTCCTCAATGATACAGTAGGTTTGTAGGTTTCTGACTGACAAAACGTTGTTTTTTAGAAACCCTGTTGATGGTTTTGCAGACTGACAGAGCTGTAGACATTGGACATTATTCTCTGTTTCTGCATCTAGCTAGCTAGACAATGAATGGACATTGGTCTGTAGTTGAGTTGGACAAGCTGTTCTTTTTTTTTTCAGAGTGTACACAGTCAGAGAGATTCTGAATAGTACGGTGGAGAGGAGGAAAATCTAGACTGCAAGCAAAACCTACAGATTGTGATGTATGTTCCCCATAAAACGATTCCCCAACTGCTGAAAGAAAGGAAGGTCTCAGTCGGATTTTCTGCAATCTTCCATCTCAAAAAAAAAGCTACTTTATTAGGCGAGGAGATATCAGATATGGCATGTTCTGAACTTTGGGTACATGTACATGTCAAAGCTAAATAAAGGCAAAAATCAGCACCACAAGCTTTCAAGTTGTTTTTTTAGAAGTAAAATTTTATATTCGAGATGAGATTTGAATGAAAAAAAAATCTTCTTTGGAGCGGAAATCAGCGGGTACCTTGGGAGGGCGAGGGCTGGTGCTTCTTGCCGGTGCCCGGCGGCCGGCCGCGCCGCTTCTTCTGGGCGGCGTCCTCCATCCCAGAGCCGCCGAGCATGTCAGGACCGGACGACAAGGACCCCATCCTCGGCGGCGCGGCGACGAGGTGCTGCTGCGACGCGGCGGCTTGCTGCTGCTGCTGCTGCTGCTTCATGGTGCCGTCGGGTCCGTATTTGCGCGGCCTCCCTCTCTTGCGCTTGACAGGCTCCGCGTGTACCGGCGGGACGGCGCCGGGGCCGGAGGCGGAGCCCCCCATGGCTGCGGCAGCGGTGGTGGTGTGCAGCAATGGCGGCGGCGGAGGGTCCATCTGGAACTGCATGCCGGCGAGGGAGCCCCCGCCGATGGAGTTGAGGATCGCCGTGGGGCTCATGTTCATGTTGGGCATGTTAGGCATGGGGCGGATGACGGAGTGCATCCCGGCCAGCGAGGACGGGCTATGGTGCCCGCCGCCGCCGCCAAAGGCCCGGTGCTGCTGCTGTTGTTGCTGCTGCTGGTAGAATGATTGGAGGTCGGACTGTGAGATGAGTTCCTTGCCATCCATGCATGGAACGAAGGAGAACCAACCAACACCAACTCTCCTTCCCCGGCCGGAGCACCCAAGGCAAATAAAGCAATCGCCGGGCGCTCGCTGGTCTGTTGCCCTCCCTGCCGCCTCTGGTCACGTCCGCCGATCAGCTAGCTGCCTAGCCGCGGAACGCTCTGTCCCGGGCCCTTCCTTGGGCGGCGGTGGCGTTGGAGGCGGATCGGAGGTGCGTCAAGGCGCGGCCTTTTCGCTGGAGAAGCAGCTTGCAGGGCAGGAGGAGCGCGCACGGCGCCACGGACATGGGCGGGCGGGCGGCAGGCAGAAGACGGAGAGGAGAGAGAGAGAGCTGGAAGCTAGGAGGAGGAGAGGAGGGAGAAGATAGGAGATGAGATCAGATAGATAGATGAAATGATGGGAGAGAGATAAGACGATGACGCGGTTGGGGTGGGGGTGGGGGTGGTGGCTACTGCCTTGGCCTACACGAGAGGGGGCGGCGGCGAGAGCGGCAGGCAGCAGCTGGGCACGATCGAGCTGCTGCTGGGGCTGGGATGCTGGACGGATGGATGGGCATGGGCTGGGCTGCACGTCTGCGTCCCCGCGCCCCACCCCACAGAGGCGATAAGATTTCCCGTGCGCCCGCCGAAAAAAGCTAGCGGCGCGGGGCCGCGGTTTCCGGCGATCCGTTGCCGCCGCCGTCGCGGTCCGTTCGGCCATGCCATGCCATGCCATGCCAGCGCGGGAGGGCGGTGGGCTGTCGCTACCCGGCCAGTCGTCGATGCGCGCGCTTGTCCGTCCCCGGCCCCCGCCCCCACGTCCAGTCCAAGCCCCCACACGAGCAGTTCGGTGGAATTCGGGAGATTTTTGCGCGGACCCGCCGCGCGCGTGATCCTCTCGCGGAAATCGGCTAGAGGTTACAGCATCCATCCTTGTGCCGGTGCGTGTCTACGTCGTCGGCTTTGGCGTGGACTTCCGTGAGAGTCAGAGCTACAAATGCTAGATTTTCTACGAAAAACTAGGTTTGCAAATATTTTCTCCAACAAAGTGTCTCGGATTTGATGGGCAGTCCGTTACGTACGGATGGACCACCGCTACAATGGCGGTCTTTTTTAATTTATGATTTATGATTATGGTCAATTTGTTCTCACCTCTCTCTTTCTATCATCTTATTGTTAGATCCTTTTGGCAGCACTCCTATGACTCTCTTCCCGCGAGAATCAGCTAGGGCCTCCGCAATGGGAGGTAAGAAAGGGGTAAAAGGGAATAAACAAAGCCTTACTATCGGCACGAAGTATTGTGGGACTAGTCTTACTACCGGGTGAGAAAGAATAGAAAAATAAGATGTGCGCAGCAGACTAGCTTCTTCTTTTGCTCTCTCTCCATGATGTTAGAGCACCTCCAATGGTTTGGCAATTTTGGTTTGGCATTTGTTGTTGTTTGTCAACTCCCTATTGCAAATGCAAAGAAAAAATATGGCCATCCCCAATGGTTTGGCATTTTGGACTTGGCAATTACCTAGTGGACCCAGCCAAATCTTTGCGCGCGTCTTTCTGTCGCACGCGCGTGTTTCCTTCGCGCGAAGGGAGGCGCCACCGCTCGCAGTCGCTGGTTCGTGTCCGTCGTCGTCTTCATCTTCCTCGTGATTGATACCGTTCTTGGTGGAAGTAGCCGCTACCTGAACCTCATCCCCAGCTGCTGCCCTGTTCGCAGTGTTTCTGTCCAGACGAGCGCGATATTCAGGGAGGGATGTAGCAGACTCGATCGGCGTATTTCAATCGCGTTCAGGGAGGGACGACGTAGCAGACTCGATCTGCGTCTTTGAGTCGCGGCAAACCAATGGCGGCGCGGACTCTATTTGGCGCGAGGACTCCCTCCGACGAAGGAAACGACGTCAAAGGGACCAGGCCGCGCACGGAATTGACGCATGAAAACCGGTCACAAGCGTTTGTCAATCCAAAAGCCAACTCCCAAATATGCCAAGGGGAACCTCTCAAATGCCAAGTTTACTAAAATGCCAAATCTGTTTGCAAAACCGTTGGAGGAGTAAATTTTACCTTTTTGCCAAATAACACAAATGCCAAACTAGAATGGCAAACCGTTGGAGATGCTCTTACTACTCTACATATGTTAGGCCCCACCCTCCTTCCTGATCAACATTGTGAGCTCGATGCATCACTCCTTCCGTCTGTTCTTTGGGCCCATGCTCTGACCTTACTGCCGGATGAACATTGCGGACGCCCTAAACACTACTAAAGGACTCAGCTCCACTTGGAAATCACTCCCGCTGCTCCGCCCAACTTGCATTGCAAGTGAGGACCGAAAAAACCCACTCCCCACCACTTTGCACTGCTCCCTCGCCTTCCCCGTGCGGTTGCATCTCTCAGCCAACCCTCCTCGCCTTCTCCGTGCAGTTGCGCCTCTCAGCCAACCCTCCTCGCCTCCGTAGCGCCGCCTCTCGGCCTTCCTCTGACTCCATTGCGCCCTCCTCTACCACCATTGTCGTCCTTCGCCGCTAGCGTGCCCTATAATGTTGCATGACTCATGCCATCCCCGTCGCTCCACCCTCTTCTCTATCACACCTTTCTCTAACTCCGCCACCACCACCGTGCATCTACCCCTGTTGTTGCTAGCACAGACGACAAGGGAGCAGGAGCGAGCTCCTCTAGATGTGGGAGCAAGAGGAGAAGACCTGCCAAGCACCCCCTGATTGACTAGAGAGCGGCTAGAGAGAAATTAAAGTTCTTATAGTAGGATAAGAGTAAGAGGTGTTGAGATCTGGAAAGTAACTCTACAAAAGAGATCTTACTATGTCTACTTCCCACATTTATTGGTTTCTACCATGTTTTTTCACGTGCTATTATTGTTGACATGTCTAAATGAACTTTTGTTGACTCAACATTATTGGTGAACCTCATTTTTTTAGTGGGAATCATTAGGTTTTTGTCAAGACTTTAATATTTCTAGAATAAAAGTTACAGCCAACTCTGTTCTAGCAAAAACCATGAGGCTTAGATCAACCTAAAACTTATACCCAAAAAAAGAGAAGAATTTTTCGAACTAAATGGGGACAGTGAGGGTACGGGAAATCTAACGGACAATAATTGCACTTCAGCAATTATCTCACGAATTACTTCCAATCTTTTTAGTTTAGAAAACTACTCTCTTTAATTGTTCATAAAATTTCCTACCCTTTTGATATTCCTTTCACCATCTATGTGGATGCTCATTTATTTAACAATAATTGCACTTCAGCAATCATGAAGGTATGCATGTATATTGGAAAAATAGCATTAGGATGTCCATCAAACTTCAAATCAGCTACTAATTGAATGACTTTGAATGGTATCAACCATGACATGTCTTAATTTGGAAAATACCGGTACACATGACGGTGGAATTGTAATGTTGATTGCAAAAATACGAAAAAAAACCCACCATGAGTAGTTACATGTCAAATTTTTAAATACAAATATTTTCATTGAGCTATCGCAGCTACCTATTCTTTTCCATTGTTCTAAAGAAACCGTTTCCATCGGCTGTTCGTTTGTCTTATAAGCCGTATTTTTTCTGCCAGCCCACAGTGTTTTTCTCTCATAATAAATCAGCGAACAGTATTTTCAGACATGAAATTTTAGACCAAGTAATAAGTGATAACTTAATAAAGTTATGCTGGCAACCAAGTAATAAGTGATAACTTGGATGGTTATTAGTGGAGGAGCGAGGTTGCACCCTCTACCCACCAAGGATGTCGACGGTCATATTCATATCATGCATGAGCACTGTAGCAACTGTCATGGGCGCCGGAGTAGCCTTCGTAGCACGCATGAGCACTGTAGCAATATAGCAGCTCTGTTGGTTGGGTGCCTAGAATGTGTTGTTATTTTTTAATTCATTTTATGATTTAATGATGTTGTTCTTTTAGTAGACTTGACGTGGATGATCGATTTAATAGTGGTGTTGTGTTCTTTTAGTTGTAGACAATGTAGAGACGCCTATATAGATTTTGTCAATCTTGTTTGTAGAAGTGAAGGCGTGTGGCGTTAATATTTTAGTGGTAAACGGCTTTGTACTGTGATTGAAAAAAACACTATAGCAAGGGTGTATAGGTCGTCATAGCGTGATCAACATGGCTAGCTAGCGCCATGAATATATGTTGTGTTGTAAGATAAGATCATGAGACCAATCATCCACGTACGAAAACGATCTCAAGCATGTTGCGATCAATAATCCGTCACGTGCCCTTCCTTCAATATGGCGATATGGCCCATCTCTTTCGCCCTTACATAAGCCCGCTGCATGTGTCATTATATATATATATATATATATATATATATAGCTCACACGATGATGTTCTTTTTGTTTGGGCTAGCTCCAGCTTTGAATTTCTAGCACACCAGGTAGCGTTAGCTCTCTAACATAGTGTATGTCAAACCAATAGAGTAGGCAACCTGCCTAATTAGTTTGAGATGATTTTTATTTTTTGGATTTGCTATATATTCACTTGTATATAGAAATGTTTGTACTGACTGTATTTTTTGGATTTTGCTGTCAGCATGCTTACACAAAACTGTCTCTAGAAAACGTTTTCTAGATTCATAAATCAAGCCAAAGAAACAGCAAAAGAAAAAAAACATTGGAAGAAGCCTCACACATTACTTCCCTACCACTAAACCTCTAAGCCTCAGAATCATATGTGGCTAAGTAGCTAACAACCCTTTTGTAATACCACATTTGAGACTCTTAATGAATTCTATTTAAAAAAATCTTCGAGTACTACAAACTTTAGTTTAGATCGTTCTTCCATCCGAGGTTATTTGAAAAATTCAAAATCTTAAAATTTTTGGGTATTAAATGATTTCAAATCAAAAGGTCATTAATTATATAGTTGCAAATATCTACAAGAATTATAACTTAGGTTTATGCTGTTTCTCCATCTGAGGTACTTTTAGAAAACAAAATAATTCAAAATTTAAATTATTTGTATTTGTGGTAGGTTAAGAAAATTGTCAATATATGTATATCTATACTAACGGTTTTCTTAAGATTGCGGCTAGTATAAATCACCTATTTACATTGGCAGTTGTCTTAAGACTATTGCCAATATAGATATGATTTTACACTGATGGTTGTCTAAGACTACAACTAGTGTAAACTAAGGATCTATACTAGCGTCAATCTTATGAAATCTTCCAATAGAGATAGTAGAGAGGTATCTCTAATGTCAGTCCATAGCCATGGACCCATAGTTTATTTCCATTGAAATCTATTTTGTATGAACCACAGGTGCTTGCTGGCGTCAACACAAATCATTTCTATACTAGTGGTTGTATATGAGTGAAATCCACCCTATCCCATGTAAGACTTTTTTCACCGCACAGTTGAATTTCAAGAGATGTCTACCTTCTTCTTCCTCGTGTCTTCTTTTATAAGCTCGATGTTGTGATGGGGGGTAGAGACAACCTATATGGCAGCACGACTAGAGATGACAAGGCTGCGGGGTGGCGAACACCCGAATTGAGAGAAAGGAGGAAGGACTGTTGTAAGTCGACGAGCAGTGTGCGATAGCAAGGCGAAGAGCGGAGGATGTTGGTTAGTGGAGGTAGGGGTGCACGATCCATTGGTAGCTGCGCGGAGGATATAGTGGCAGCAGAGGCAGAGTCGCTCGAATTAGGGGACGAGTGACATGACGAAGATGATGGTGAAGGAAGAATACATAAAAAGATCTAAACTATGAAACTTCAATCGAATGGTGAAAAAAAAACGAGTGTGGGCTGGGCCCGGGGGGTTTCACATGTAGGTGTGGAGCTAAAGCACAAAATTAAAAGGGTATACTCTCACCTTGTAGGTGTAAAGATTTTTACCATGGGATGCGCATGTGGTGAGGATATAACATAATCTTTGTTTCTTTTTTGTTATTGTTTTGGCAATGGGTGCATCGTGCACCTAAATTATTATGTATTTTTTTTCCTCGTAGCACGATGTTTAGGATTACTTGTTTCGATCTCTTCCTCCTCGATCTATATGCAGTATTTATCAGCTTAATTAAAGATAGTTTGTAGCTCATGTTATTGGAGACGTTGTAATAATATTGGTTAGTTGCTTTACTTTATATTCCTATGCATATGCCAATCACCAATCATCCGTCGCCATGCATGCATCCCGACGATGGATGGATGGATGGATGATGAACCAGTGAGCAGTCCTATGATGGATGGGACGGATGAGAAGAAGCAGCGATCGATGGAACCTGCGGTTGAGCGGTCGTCAAGGCCGGGCGGCCGGACATCACTGTGTGCGCGTACGTTGTGATCCGGCCCATCGGGCCAGCACACGTATGTACGTACACACCACACGATGGACGTCGCAACTGCGACCGATCGATCGGGGCACCGCAAAGGACGACGTTATCGTCACGGCAGCATCCGATTAGATTAGCTAGCCCACTACTACATGCGTCCTTCTCCGGCTGGTGGTAGTACTAGCATCTTGTCTATTCATCACCTGAATGCATGAATCATATATTTCAACAGAGTTGGTTAATTAATGGGTTCATCGTCCGTGAGTCAAGAGTTGGTAGTTATAATTGGTTGTAGCACAAACTGTGGCACTCTCTCTACTAGCTGTGTATCATTCAAAAAACTGAACGCCTGAGCTTGCTCTATTTTTTTTTTATTTCTTCTCATAAAAATAGCAGCAAAACTTTTACCATCCATTCGCAAAAAGACGTGAGCATAAATGGTTGGTATAGGAGGTATTTCTCGACTGAATTGATAACCAACTATGTGGTGAAGGGCTATGCATACAAAATGAATAATCCATATCTGAATCTGAACATTCCAATATCGGAACTCAAAGGCGCGTGATAAGTAAGGATGAAAACGGAACGGAAATATCCCGAACCGAACCGAACCACTTTCTATATTGGATCCGATCGAATTCGTATTTTTTTGTCCGACTTTACCGTTTTCGTTTTCGTATTTTAGATGTTTCGTATTTCAAATATAAAAGTAGAAAACGGTTTAGACATTTTTCGACCGTTTTCTACTTTTCTACTTTTAATTTGAAATATTTCGAATTTAAAATTTGGTTTAAACCGAATTTAGTCAAATGCACGGTCACACAGCCCAATTACAGAGTACTCACCATGCATCTGTGTTCTTTCTACTAGTGGGTAGCTATGTTCCTGCTAGCTATTAATTACTTGTTCTTATTTATGTGTGGGCTATTGTATTAAATACCTAAGACCAAGAATCATGCACTTTTTAATTATTATATGCACTTAAACTTGATCGTGTATATACTTAGTTATGCACTTAGTACTACACATCGGTATTTCGTATTGAGTTTTCGTATATCGACCGTGTTCGACATAAATCCGCTCGAATTGGTTCGTTTTCGAAATTCTTGATATTTCGTAAGTTCGCGTTCGTTTTCGTGTCCGACTTTACCGTTTTCGTATTCGTTTTCGTATTTCAAATGTAAAAATAGAAAACAATTTAGGAGTTTTTCGACCGTTTCCGACCGTTTTCATCCTTAGTGATAAGTATTCATAATTTCATATCTTATCCAGCATATTCAACACTATATATTTATGTAGAAATCTCAGTAAAAAGAACAAGTGCATGATGAGGCTGCTCCACACTGTAGGCGTGTTGATCTAGCTTGGCCCCCAGGCGCGTGAGATGCAGACGATGCCTGGGCAGACGAGCTTGTTGACAACCAAATAGCTAGGTTCAATTCGTGCGACGTACGTGTGCCTGTGTGGTGTGCGAGGAAAATTCGATGGGTGGATGGAATGGAATGGAATGGAATGGGTCGGTCACACATCGTCAGAGCTAGCTGAAGCACAAAAAATCGTATCCTCTGCTGATTGATCTCCCCAAATAAAGCTGGCATATGCATGCAACGCACAAGAAGCTAGATATCATATATTCGTTGCTGCCCCAGTAATACTGTTTGCACACAATGCAAGTCGCGTCGCTTTCGGCGCGATCGCAACCAGGCATCCGCCGGGACGTGTGGCTGCCGGGGCTCGATCGGCCCGCGGCGCCGGCCACTTGCACGCGCTGCCCAATCATGGATATCGTGTCGACGACTCTCGTCGACTCGGCGCGCGCGCGGGCGGGCGAGACGGACGGACGACACACACGCGCGCCGCGGCATGTAAGTTGCGCGTGGCCGGCCGGCAGCCAGCGGCGTGGACAAGCGGTCGTGGGCGCGGCAGGCGGCGTTAGCTGTGCGTGGGACTTGTTTGGATGTTGTCGTATTCACTTCAATCCATGTGTGGATTGAGGTGTAATTTAGTTTAAGTTTCATTCCAATCCACTTCAACACATGCATGTGGATTGATGTGAATCCAACAACATCCAAACAAGACCTTAATTTGGGCGCAAATATAATGACCATCGGTTATTGCCTGCCTTGCCTGCTGCCTAGTAAGTGAATCGAGCGGCCGCCACTGGCTGGGGCGATGGACTGAGGGATCGTGGAGTGGAGGTGGAGGGAGCGTCGCGCCGATCGATCGAGCGCGGGATGGTCGTCGTGGCCGTGGCCGTGGCCGTGGGTTCCCCGCCGGCCGGTAACCCTGTGCAGCTCATGCCGATGATGATGCGTGCGTGCGTACATGGCCGATGGCGCGCGCGTTCCCTTAATATAATTTCCCTGCGTGACAAGGAACTAACAGGACGCGCCACCTGCCTGCCTGCCTCAAGTCGGTCGTGCTCTCTTCTAGTCCTACTACTGTACTGGCCCCCAAGTTGCATGCTTTAATAACGACCGATCGACGTACCTCCAACTCCAATCCATGCCGTAGCCGCGTACTACTGCTGTACTACTAGCCATTGTTTCACGACGACGCGCGACGACGACGACGACAACAACATAAATAAAAAAGGAAAAGAGACGCCACTTGCCACCTAGGCCTTGTTTAGTTCTCAAAAAATTTTGCAAAATTTTTCAGATTTCTCGTCACATCAAATATTTATACGCATGCATGAAGTATTAAATATAGACGAAAATAAAAATTAATTGCACAGTTCGGTCGGAATAATTGACGAGACGAATCTTTTGAGTTAGTACATGATTGGATAATATTTGTCAAATACAAACGAAAGTGGTACTATTCCTATTTTGCAAAAAAATTTGGAACTAAACAAGACCCTAGCTTAATTACGAACGGGACATATATATCCACAGCTGAGTAACACACACAAAATATTCTTCGATGATTTATTATAAAAAAACACTATTGAATGATAAATTTATCTAGTTAATAAACTCAAACGAGACATGTCCACGGCTGCCTGGCTGGCTGGAAATCGGCTACCAGCGCGCGGCAGGGTCGACTCGTGGTCGTGCCCACAGCTCGATCTATGCATGCATGCTGTCAATTCATGCGTGCCGACTTCAGGCAATCCGACGGAGGACACACGTACACGGATGGATGCGGCAGGGACAGCGATTAATTATATTGGCTTGTAAAAAGATCAAGCAAAAATCCAAAGTCAGCCACTCTCCATCCGTTTGACATTTTGACCCTTGCAAAGTCAAAGCTCATTTTAATCCGCCAAAAACATGCACTCAACATTAATTTGCCTCAAAATAATTTTTTTTTAAAAAAAACATGCACTCAGCACCTTACGAAACTTGTCTTTCCTTTTGGCCTTTATTAATTTCATGGTACAAGTTGGGTTTTAGGTTCAAGTACTGTGCATGATAGGATAGATAGATGATGTCACAATCTACATAATACAAAAAAAACACTACTTCAGGTTTTGCTTTCATAATTAATTGTCATGGCATTTGATATCTCCAAGGTCATAGGAGAAATGGGCGCTCATCAAGTGAAAAATAAAAAGATCCAATAACATCAGCTATTTTATCTAGGTTGAGGAGGATAATGAGATTATATAAAATTGGGGTTGGTAGATACAGAACCTTCAAATTAGATTATTGATCGTGTTCATTGAAATCACAAAAAAAAAAAAAATCGTGGCAAGTGTCCCACACGTTGCCTGCAATTATATATGGTGGCTGCCTATGACCCAACCATCGTGAGATTGAACGGGGAGTGTAAAGTTTAGCCATCATGACCTAAGTTGATTATTGAATGAGGATAGTAGTAAAAATGATATTAGTTTGTTAGACCATATAAGTGAGCTAAAGTGGTCCATTAATTATTGTTTTGTATAGAGAGAATCTCCAAAGAGTAGTAGATAGTTTGATTTTACCATCCAAGTAGTATTTGGATGTCTTTCTCATGTTTTTAGAGATCTATGTATCTATCTATGACCTAATAAGTTGAAGAAGGCTGTTACGTTAGATAGACATCTGTGTTGACCTAATTCTATCGATCTGTGTGCAGCGCACTGCATGCATGCATGTAGGAAGCAGGTGTACGTCATGGTTTGATTTTGGATGGAAGAGAGGGCAAGGGGAGGCGCATGCATGTAGGATCGAGCGAGCGACAAGTGGCTTGGATTGGCTTTGGTTTGCTGTCTACTATCTAGCTATCGATCTCAACGTGCAGTGGAGGTGGATTATTGAGCAGAGGAAGAGCGGAGTGGAGTGGATAAGTGTGTGATGCATGGTGACCTGACAGCACGGACAGGATAAGGCCGCCGCCGCCGCCGCAAGATACCAAGCGGGCGGGCCAACAGTGACCGCCCGGCCTCCGGGCTCCACGCACACGCACCGGCCACGGCCAGGCAGCAACGAACGAAAGCTACGGCAGCGTCCTTCTACCAGCCCAGTTATCAGAATTGCGTGCACAGTCAATTCCCCCATTTGTTCAAGCCCAGGCCCAGCAAGGACGCCATCCCATTTCCTTTGACTGATGCATGAGTTAACAGGCCGAGCTGTTTGCTGGAACTGGACCGAGCCACAGATATCAATTGCATGGGCCTTGCCAATTGAGAATTCGAGTGATTTTTGGAGCTCTCCATTGAATGCAGGGAGGCAGTGCAAGAAGAATAGAAAAACAAAGAGTTTAGATGGAGGGAGTAATGTATGTACGCATCAATGGAGGGGCCTTGCTATCTTGGCACGCACTTACAATCACAACTTGTTGTGACTAATAATAAGACTAAGTACAGAATAGTACAGCAATAAATTGTCTTTAGGACAACAAAACTATACGACATGTTCCCTAACAGGAGGATGCTGGATTAAGGATTCAGAAAATATAGTAAGAAATAGTCCATAAATATTCAAAAATAGTAAATTGAAACTAATCAACCAAATAAATATAACAAATTAATCTCCATACTGATTGAAAAAACCAATAATTAAACTGTGTAAAAGACAATATTTTAATAAAAACTATGAAGATTGATAGTTTCAACTCCTAATGTCTTCTAAGTATATAGTGCCCATAAACTATAATTTGTAAATAAATAAGTTATAAATTACAAAAATAATAGTTTGATTTTTATATGTTGCAAAAGAAACACCTAGATAAAATACTAGTGTATTACTATGAGTAAAGTTAAAATAAATAACTCATCTCTTTGCCTCTCAACATCCAAAAGAATCTCCATTACTAGATTCTATAATGATTTAATAGTTTAGATTAAACCAAACAATCCCTTATGATATGAATCATAAAAAATAAAAAAATGACATATGCTATTAAAATTTATGTAATTACAAAAGCAAGAATAATGGAAAATAAAAAAAAAGTCACTAGACTTTATGATGATTTAATGGCTTAGATTGAACCAAAGATTCCAAGCGTAATACAATTATGATATTACTTGGAAGAAAAGAAAAAACAAATACCATTAAACTTATGATGATCTGACGACTTATATTAACCAAAGAGCCCATACCTATTACAATTAGTAGATAATAAAATAAAACGTAAATTAAAAATAAGTGTTTTGATCTCCATACTAGTTGAACATAAAAAGAACTAAATTTAGATTTGAAGTAGAACACAATTTGTAATTGGAGATTTCTAATATAATGAGTATGAAAAATTAATAGTTTGGTCTCCAAACAAATGAAAAAAATAAAACCTAAGTAAACAATATGTATATATTATAATTTGTAAATAAGTTAAGTAAAATTAAAATTTACTAAATAGTAGTGATGATTTCCATATGTTGGAAAAGGTAACTAAAAAATTAATGTAAAGCGAAGTTTAAAAAAATCATCACTTTTGCTCTCAAGTGGTAAAAACTACCACAATGATCATATAATTCTAGATAGAACATATATGAAAAGAGACAGTAGTCGTGTAGAATTCAATCACTATTTCAATTGGATTTTTCATGTTAATAAAAATAGTACACCATAGGAATGTCTATGGGAGGGACCTGCACGCAGAAAAACTATCACCAATGTCTTGACATGACCATGAAAAATCAATGAAGCACTTCGGACCAAATCCACACGCTACTCCGGATGTAGCAGTAGCTCCAACATTAATTACAAGAGCAAGTTTATGGTTAATCTGTCAATGTTTTAGGGGAAGAATGGTAGACACAACTTTGCAATATAATGTACAAGCGTGTGGGGAGACTTGGACAAATATATGAGAGACTTGAACACTACTAATTATCAATGAATATAGCTCAAACTGAATGCTGCCTTGAGATTTGACATCAGAGGAAGAAAAAATGAGATAGACAAAAATTGCTTCAAGCTAAGAAATCTTCGATTATAATTAAACAAAAACAATACTTCATAATTCATATAGCAAGCTAAGATCACTATTACTACTTCGTAATCACCGTACAGGCCTGCGCTTGAGGACAAGAAGAAACTTGGTAGATGTAATTTTCTTTCTGCTCTACCACAACAGGTTAGGAGGCTCTCAGATTCACCATATATAACTAATCGATCTCGTGTCCTCTTATATATCCACATACTAATAACGAGCTGAATATATATAATGTATCTTTTTTTTGTCAGAGACACCTGAGTATACTAGATCTTTCAGACTCTTCTATCAATCTGCAGCAGACTCCCTCTGTACATAATAAAAACATGAAATCATCCGCGTGACACCACCTATAGTATTTTTTTTTTTCTTCTTCTCTTAGATACATCCCATCGGCCACCAGAACGTGCAGGCAAATACACATGAGAAGGCATGCAATAAATTAATCTGCATGCATGTATGTATATATGCATATATTTACATACTGTGCACGTACTGCTAGTGAGTGACAGTGTGTGAGTGGCATATATTTGGACAAAGGAGAAAAGGACACAGAGAAGAGATCGAAACAATCGTATGCGTGCAGTTGGGCCGACCGCTGCAGGCATATTCAATCCTCTTAAATGGGTCCTGTCTGGGCCTTGCTGCACCTTTTACCCTAACTGGCAAAAGAGGGAAGAGCCCCACTTTGAACACAGTATGTATTTACACATGCATCTTAAGCATGTCCACTGATTATTAGTGATGCATGCAAAAACATGATGATATATTATAATATAACCAGCGTCGAATAGTCATATTATTAGGCTATAAGAATATCAGTGCACTTGCGTGTGTACATATATCTACTAGTACTATCCACTCACTTCACATCCGTCTTTTTCTCAGAATAAATAAGATTAATTCTCGGTTCATCTGAAATTGTTCTGATTCGCTCAAACTCTGATATATATGTTGCGTAGCGTAGGGAGTCAAAAAACTGTAAGCCTTTATGTATGTTCTGAAAGAGAAAGATGGCGGGGCATCTATGCAATCAGTTCGCGATCGAGATGCGAAATGAGCGAAAGGGAATTGATGATCGTCGTCAGTATCTAGCTAGCTAGCCCATCTGCATGGCTATCTATCTGACGAACAAGAAAAGAAAAAAATAAGGCCGGGATGAAAAGGAAGAAGCAGCAAATTAAATTGGCAATATGCTTCATGCTTTAGGAATATATTTTTTGTCCAAATTAAATTAAATTAATAATAAGTTGATGAAAACTGAAACCGATGGATGGATTATATATATAGTCTCCACGTTTCTTCCGGCCGATCCCCGGGCCACTACGACTATCGTTTTCTCTCCACCACCATGATTAATTTCATCGTCACTTGCACTTGATATGTAGATGCATCCGTCCACGGCAAATTGAGTTGGAGACAGCGACGAATCTGCTCAAAGTTGCGAGGAATTGTTCCCTCCTCCGGCCGGAATTAAAATATCCCAAAGAAGCATGCATGCACTCCTCTCTTTCTCTTTGACGACCTCAAACGCTATATATAGAGTATATACAGATGCTGATATACATGCACGATTCCAGGCACATGTACACTAGTACTGCAGTAACTATATATAGAGTCGGTTTTTATCTCTCTCTTCTCAAAATTAAATGAATTAAAAGCTGTTGGTGGGGTGTTTTTTTTATCATTTTTTATTTACTTCCCCGGTTCCGGTTCCTCCACGTACTAGCAACAGCGAGGAGAGCTAACGCCGTGGCAAACGGGGCCGAGCAGTTGTAGAGATAATTATTAGTACCTTGATGACGAGTTTCTCATGATAATCGAGCAGAAATAATGGAGAACAAGTAGTAGCAGGGGCGAATCAAATCAAATCAAAGGAAACAAGGGATGAATTGAAACGAAACTTTAATTTTAATTTGCAAGCTACTAGTAGATCGAGATCGATGAGAAATCAGTCTCTCCTCCCATCTGCCCAATCACACAGGAGTATTCATATTCACTTCCATATGGATGATCGAACTAACTAGCAGCAAGAACACAGAAATACACTTACCTGATCCACAAAATCAAGCATTTTTTTTTCCGGACTGGAGCTCGATCGGGGAGCTACGGCAGGAGACATGGATGGAGGCCGCCGGCCGGGGGGGGGGGGGGGGGGGGGGGGGGGCGTGGAGACCGAGGGCGTACGTGTGCGGGCGGCGATGGGAGGCGCAAGTGGAAAATTCCAAAGGGATTGCACTGATCTTGTCCCCTCGCGCGCAGGCGCAGCGGCGGGCGGCAGGTGAGATCAATGCGATCCCTTTGGAGTCCTCCACTAGCTTCCTGGATGAAGAAACAAAGAAGCATGCATGCGTACAGAGCAGTTGGCATATTATGCGCTGATGAGGAAGAAGAAGAAGAAGAAGAAGAACTGCATGGCGCCACTACTACCGATATATCGATCTATCATGGCAGCGCATCATGCAGCTCTAGTGGTTATTTAGCAGGCTAGCTAGCATAGCCTACGTGTAGCTAGCTAGGGGGTTCGCGAAGAGATGGAGCTAGCCAGAGGGGGTTTATAATGCGACGATGCATATCGCCATGGATGGGACGTCGCGGGGAGAGAGGATTCCGGCGAGAGAGAAGAAATTTAATCAGCTACTACGGACTACGGAGGAAGGAAGGAAGGAAGGAAGGAAGCAGGAAGGAAGAAAGAAGGGACAGACAGACACACACACACACACAGAGAGAGAGAGAGAGGCGCGCGGGTTAATTTGGGGTGTTGTTGGCGGTACCGCCGATGGCTCTTGTTGCTTGCTTGCTTCGCCCTCCTCCCTCTCGGCTCGCTCTCACGCTTTCGACGTGCACGTGGGCCCGCCCGCCCCGGGGGACACGCCGGCCCCACCACGGAGATGCTGCTCCTCCCTCCGTGTCACCCTGTCCCGGTGTCTCTCTGCGCGCGCTCCGTTTCGATCGCGTTCCACTCCACCGCTAGCTGGCAGAGGAAATGACGAGGCTGTCCTCCGATGAGGATCCACCATGATCATGCATCGTGATCTATCGTCGTACGCACGCACGCATTATTACTCTGGCTCTGCATTGCCGCATATTGTGCATCGATCGATCGTGCCTCTAATTTGGCCATGGATGGATCGAAACGCAGCAGATATATATGATGCTGCATGCGTCGTACGACGTGCTCGCCATGCACCGTGCATCGAGTCTTCGCGCACAGCGAAATGGCTGTGCATCTTGTTGCCTTCATTAGGACGGTGTTATTAATTAGAGATGTTCTGCTGCCACGTACTACTACTCTGTACTCTCCCCACTCCCTCTGTTGCGCCTCTGCTGCTACTGTGCTACCTATATAGTTCCTAGGAGCACTTAAGATCGAGCAAGGCAAGTAAGCTCAAAAAGTTTTTGGATTTTGCTACTATGGTATTTTTATTTTATTTTATAATTAGTGTCCGGCTACAGGTTAATTAGATTTAAAAGATTTCTTTTATGATTTACAGTTAAATTGCACAATTAGTTTTTATTTTCATCTACATTTAATGCTCCATGCATATGTTTAAAGATTTGATGTGATGGGTGAAAAGTTTTTGAGTGAGGAACTAGCTTAGATGCATTTAAAGTTCTAAAAGTTTATAAGATTCTCCGTTATATCGAATCTTGCGACACATGCATGGAGCATTAAATATAGATTAAAAAATAACTAATTGCACAGTTTGTCTGTAATTCGTGAGACAAATCTTTTGAGCCTAGTTAGGCTATAGTTGGACAATATTTGTCAAATACAAATGAAAGTGCTACAATGTCTAAATCTAAAAAAATGGATCTAAACAAGCACTAATATGGGTTGTTGTTGCTGGCTGTATAAATCTTTGCAGCCTATTTCTGAATTCAGTATTTAGTAGTTTCCTCTTTCACTATTAATACGTGGCTAACTTGTTTATCTCACCGAGTTCTTTGGTGTCTAAGCCGGCTCTAAACTTATAATCCGATTCTCCTCTCTCGCTCCTCCACCTTAGAATACAGCTTACCCATAAATATTGCTAGTATATTATATTTAAAAATGTAGTTTAACTTTATATTCACTCTCAAATTGGTGGAGTTCTACTAGTGTTTTTAATTAGTAGTAAAACACTACGTACTGCTAATTATAGCACTAGGGAATTCTTACTAGAAGACATTAATTAAGAAAAAATTATACTAAATTTTAAATACTAAAACAGTAGAGGAAACCTACAGCACTAGGAGAAGTTGAAAATTTTTGGTTGTGATTACTATCTAAAATCACATACTTTACGTTTTTGACAGAGGGTCGGGTTAGCGATTTAGCTGTTGTCCGGCCGGCATGTATGTATACGTATTATTGGACGGCCATCTATCGATGCATGCGTTCGTACACGTATAGTGAATATATACACCAACGAGTACACGTAAATGTATGCGCGCGCACGCACTAGGGCCTTGTTTACTTCCAAATTTTTTTGCAAAATGTGAATAGTAGCATTTCCGTTTGTATTTGACAAATATTGTCTAATTATAGACTAACTAGGCTCAAAAGATTCATCTCGTCAATTCCGACCAAACTGTGTAATTAGTTTTTATTTTCATCTATATTATATACTTCATGCATACGTCTAAAGATTCGATGTGACGGGGAATCTGAAAAGTTTTGCAAAATTTTTAGGGAACTAAACAAGACCTAGTGCACGTTGCATAGTTTGGGTACCTAGGTAGCTACTAGCTAGCTAGCTACTAACTACCACACGTACGGGCCCATAACTTCTGGATCTCAACCTGTATCCTGAAACTAACGGATGCCATGGAGACCGACCCATGGGCCATACAATCCATCAGATAGACGCGCCGCCATCCACTGCATTGGCCTTGTGTCGTCTGTACTGTACCCCTACATGTGCCCGCTCTAGCTAGCTCATGTCGTCGTGTGTAGGAGTGAAAAGCATGATCATGTGCATGATCATGCATGACGACGCATACATGGACGATGGATAATGGCACACCGGCCGCACACACACGTACGCATGCATGCATGCAGCAGCAGCAGCAGTGTGATCACTGATCAGGACGGCTCTGATCGATCGATCACGCATCAGGACCACCACCAGCCATCCGTCCGTCGTCCTGGTTTAATTGGTAGTAGAAGAGAAGGGCAGCCGGCCAGGCACGAGCGCTGGCCGGCCGGCCGGCGCGGCGCGGCGGCGGTTGCGCCATCGCCGTCGGTCCATCCAATGCAACTCTCCTTTGCAAGGCGCACGCACGCGTCATATTTTTTCTACCTCTTTCTTCAATAAATATGCTACCACATCAGAAAAATATCACAAATAATATGTAATTAATTGTCTTAGACTCTGTGATAGAGTCTTGCATTATGAGTGCTGTCAACCAATATAATGCAAGTCATTAACCAACACCAATGCAATGTAAATATGTAATGCAATCCTTCAGTCGATCGTCGGCCGACGATCCACCGCCACGTACGGTACGGCCCACGGCCAGCCCCTACTTTCCTGCACACTAATCATCATGCCATGATTAATTAGTCTCTCGTTCCATCGGATAAGGGCACTCACAGTGAAAGACTCTATCATAGAGTCCGAGACAATTAATTATATATTATTTATAGTATTTTGCTGATGTGGCACCATATTTATTGAAGAAAGAGGTAGAAAAACTAAGACTCCAAGTCTTATTTAGACTCCAAGCCCACATTGTTCGAGGTAATAAATAACTTTAGACTCCATGATAGAGTCTGCATTGTGAGTGCCCTAAAGGCCTTGTTTAGTTCCCGCTGAAAACCAAAAGTTTTCAAGATTCCCCGTCACATCGAATCTTGTGACACATGCATGAAACATTAAATATAGACGAAAATAAAAACTAATTATACAGTTTAGCTGTAAATCACGAGATGAATCTTTTGATCCTAGTTAGTCCATGATTGGATAATATTTGTCACAAACAAACGAAAATGCTACAGTACCGAAAACTTTTCACTTTTCGGAACTAAACAAGGCCAAAGCTGACAAGCATGAATGCAATTGCCCCTCTCTGATTTCCTAATCATTGGTGATTAAGCAAAACCGTCATTGTTTAGTAGTATTGGTGATCAAGTTAGAAGTTACTAACACCATTTTCTTTCAAAAAAAAATTACGAAACAACATCCTTGCAAAAAAAAAGTTATTAATAACAACATGCAAGATCGATGTCCTTCTGTTTTTATAAGATGTAAAAAGAAAATAAATATAACAAAACTGACATGGTTCAAAAAATCCGGCGACAGAAAATTAAAATGAAAGAGCTATATATAAGATATATGCTCTGTGCTAGGTATAATTAAGTTTAATTGTATCATTATCATTATTGTTAGGACATATATATATATACTACGTATGTATATAGTGTATATGCACACAACGGCTGAACGGGCGCCCTGGTCATTTCATTGCATTCATTGTTGTATGTATGTAGGTATGTAGCTAGAGGCGTACGTGGTCCAAGGAACCAATGTCATCTCAAAATAAAGCGGATCGATCGGAGAGGGAAAAGGCAAGCAGCATGGCGTGGTGTATCATCCCGTCCGTGTCGTGTAATGGTGCAGGCAGGCGGGGTTACGTTGCTGTCCGATCCCTGTTTCCTTGCTGTGTCTCATCTCTCGATCACCAAATTCATCGATCATTTTCCCTCCATCCATCCGACCGTGCTACACTACTACCACTGCTACGACTGGGACGGACATAATAATAGACAGGCAGAGGCAGAGCCAGAGGCAGCAAAGCAAGCATCGGACAAGCAGCGGCATGCGCGCGCACACACCGCACCGCACCGCACGCGTACAGCCACGCAAAAACAACGACGTGTGCGCTCAACCCCATTTTGTTTCATATATATACCTGTATACATACTACCCAATAATCCATTGTCTGTACTGTACTACAGTACTAAAGACAGACGGAATGTTGAAAAAGTTGATCGGTACACAGGGTGTTATAAGAGTGATCTCGAGCTAATAACTGTACGCCGGTCCATCACTACACTGTACAGCGGGCAGCTTGTAGTTCGTTGTAAAAACTTGTAATAACCTCCTAATTTATTTCCTTTCCGAAAACTCCAGCAGCCAACCATTCTCAAAAAAAAAAAAAAACCCTCCAGCAGTCAGCAGCTGATGGATCTGTTTTATTCACCTTCACATCAGCTGGAGCTGCACGCGAAAGCAAGCAGCACATCCACAGCGGAGCGAGCGAGAAAAGGTGCAGTGAATATATATCTGTGGTCCATGGATCCAGCGTCGTCGTCGTCGTCAGCCGGCCGCGCGTGTCGCTTTGCGCACTGCATGCCGAGTGGGCGACGTGCCAACCAACCTACCCAATTCACCCAGCCCAGCACGGCGGAGGATCGTCCTCCCTTGCCTCCATTTTCACACCCGACTTTAATAACTTACTTATGGGAAAAGTACTACTATAGTATATATATATATATAAACAGAAATAATAATCTTTTTTGTTAGGGAAGAGAGAGTACACGTCGAAGCTAAAATAATAATAATAATAATAATAATACTTTGTTTTTAAAAGTACTCCTAGGACTTTTTATTTTTTTTTCCTAAATATAATATTTTCATCATGCATCTAAACAAAGTGTATATTTAACTACTCCTTCCATCTCAAATTATAAGTCATTCTAAAAATTTTGAAAAGTCAAAGTACCACAAGTTTGTTTGACCAAATTTATATGGTAGGATAATAACATTTATGATATCAACTAAGTATCATTTATGATATCAAGTTTGAACAAAATATATATAAAGAAAAGGTCTAATTTATTAGGTTGCATATATGTTCAATACTCGAAATTCCAAATAGACAGACGGGCCTTGCGAGTTACAAGTGTGAATGAATATACAAGGAAAAAAAGAAAGAAAGAAAGAAAGATTCAACGTACGTGCGTGTGAATTGTGATGCACTGTGCACGGCTTTGGCTGGGCTGGATATACACACACAGAGTACAACCAGAGGCGAGGCGAGGCGAGGCGAGGCGAGGGTTGCAAATGCAAGTCCTCCCCGTCCGTGCGCGTGTGTGGGGACCACGTGGCACCCACAAGACGCCCCCACGACACCGGTCATGTGAAGTGTCTGAGCCGCCCCCACGCGCAGGGAAAAGGCCCATGTTGGCCCACTGCAACAGAAACGGGCCCACGTGCTGTGAGCGATTCGTCCTCCTGTTCCCCTGCTGTGGCTCACGCGGGCCTCACCTCCGGGCCCATTTGTTCTCGCTAGTCCTTCCCGCCATCATGCGGTCCTCCTCTTTACCTTCTTTTATTTATTTACCACTGGCGCTCGTAGCTTACAATTAATTAATTGCCCCCCAGAGAGGAAAACGCTTCGGTGAGGGGAGAAGCAACATGTCCATGTCCTGGCCGGGAAGCTCATCAACAGAACACAGTGCAGCAGCTTTCTGATGAGATATGTATGGTAGATACACAGCAGCCTAATGATTCGTGTATTGTAGCATGATGATGCTCGAATATATTCCCTTTTCACTTATACATCATGTAAACTGCGATGATTTGAGCAGATGAGTGTGCCCACACGCATAGAAAAAGTCCTTGCCACTTATCTGGTTCTGGGTCGTGTAAGGCCTTGTTCGGATGTTGTCGGATTCACTTCAATCCATGTGTGTCGTTGTGGGTTGAGGTGGAATTTAGTTTAAGTTCCACTCCAATCCACCTCAAGACATGTGGATTGGTGTGAATCCGACTACAACCAAACAAAGCCTAAAATGTGTGCAATTAACCCTCCATGTATATTAATTAATTAATTATATATAGTTACTTAGTTAGCCAGGAAACAACTAACCTTGCGCTGCTCCCTCCAGAAATCAAACAGGTCATAATAACACTCTGTAGAGTTTATTTCAGAGATAGTTAGAGTTTGAATCTGATCTCATGCATGTTTAGCTTTTCTATTATGTGTGATCATTCGTCGTAGCTACATGATATAGCAAACTTGACATGAAAAACTCTTGGAGATCTGAACGTGTTGAACTAAAGCAACAGAGTGTAGACAACTCATATGATTTGGACAGATCACTGACCTTAACAAAGACAGAACTAATCGAGGCGATCGAATCCAAAACTTCTAGAACCAACCGCATTAATTTCAGCATTTTTTTTTTCTTTCCGCCTTTCCCATTCGCCCAACTTTTGATCCCGAGACGACAGTAGCTCCTATGCATCCTTTGAATTCCCGCGTTGCTACGAAAAGACGAGGCAAGACTTTCGATGGCCTTCCTTTTTCCTAGGCTAGCTTTGAACCTATCGAGGAAGAGGGGAGAAGAGAAGACAAGCTTTACCCTGCTAGAAAGTTGCCATGGCATAGACCAGCAAAACAGTGGCATGATTCTCCCTTTTGAAAGGACAAGCTCAGCTCAGCTCACTGTCACTGATGGAATAATGGAAGTGCTCCACTTTATCGCCAATTACATCACCGGCCGCCGGGCCGAGAGACGGAGAGACCAGGGGAAATGCAAAGTTCTTGGAAGTCACTAACTAGCCACTTTGTGCAGAGCGCACTCGTTGCGAGATAGATCCTCAGACTCTCAAAGAGGCGCGGCAGAAACAGCAGTTAGTCAAAGCAGGTAGATATTGCTGCCTGCCGATGAAAAGCAACTTTCAACCGTTCCTCCTCAAGTGATGGCACAGCACAGGTGAAAAGCTAGCTAGCTGATCCAAGGGAGAGGAAATAAAGGGCCAAGATAAGATATTTTACCTGCATAATAACAAAGTAAAGCAACTATCAACTCTGGTCGTGGCTAAACAGTGCAAATCACTGAATCAGACATAAAATAACTCTACTAGTTGAGTTTGCTCGGGAATCTGCTTTATTTTGATGTTTTTCATTCAGGCGGTTATAACCGCGTAAAACGTCAGTTTGTTTGGTGCTGTTTGTTTTCTTTTTGACAATTTCCATTCAGTTGCTTTCAGGTTTCAGCGGAGCAAGTATCCATTTTTACTTCAACAGGAACCTTTCCTTTTTTTTTCTTTTTTCTTTTATAAAACAAACACACTGGCTACTGAACCACGAGGAGTTGAGGACAGACCAATCTGCGAGCAGTAAAAGGGAGTAGAACACTTCTGTTTCTCCAGCCGCTATCGAGAGAACAATATTTCACTTTCACCGTGCGAAAAAGGTAGACTGGCTATCAGTATCAGCTGTGCCCTCCCAGTTACTAATACTGCAGAGACAGCTAGGCAAACGCTGAGACTGAGAGCTGCGTGCAGGAACTTTGGCGATGCAAGGTCGCTGTTCAACAGCGTCACGTTGCTTTCTCAGCTTCAAGAATGTACAAAGAAGCGGAGACAGGCATGCGTGGTGGGATTTGGACATGTAAGAGGACACTGAGGGCGATGGAACTGTCGGGGCATTCGATGAAGGGCAACATGAACAGGGTCGATCCAGGAACAGCTTCCCTGCGCGGGTTCTTTTTTTCTTTATTTCCCTCCGGAATCCAGCAGACTGCGCGTGTTCTTCTGGCTTGGGTTGATGGAGACGGTGAACAGGTGATGCCAAACCTGCTACAGAGCTATAGTAGCTGTTCAGGCATCCAAGAAAGCAGTCTGATTATGAAACAAACTATCGCGAGCTGAGTGAACTTTATGATGAGCACAAAAAA
Source organism: Sorghum bicolor (assembly GCF_000003195.3). Taxonomy (NCBI): domain Eukaryota; kingdom Viridiplantae; phylum Streptophyta; class Magnoliopsida; order Poales; family Poaceae; genus Sorghum; species Sorghum bicolor. Next base: position 60,468,340 of record NC_012875.2, read on the forward strand.
GTAAGAGATGCTGTAATTGTATATAAAGCTGACCTCCACATGGTTTAGTGGCATGTATGGATCAGCAGCGGTCAGCATTCTGTCATGTGCGCCACCACCACCAGCACCAGCAGCACTGAAGAGAACCTAAGCAGCAAGCAGGAGCAGCGGCGTCTGTCAGTGCATCCAATGTGGAGCATTCATCAGGAATGTGATAAAAAGACGTAGTATATTATATATATGAGATGAGCCCACAAAAGCAGCACTGAGTGTCGTGCTCTTTTTATTTACCTTGGACGACGACTTCACCACGGCCGTGAAGAACCGAGAGAGAAAGAGAGGCTGCGTGGTATGTGATGTAACTTTGCGATCAAGCTGAATTCTTATGAATTTCTGACGCTGAGGTGAAGAGAAGACGAGGGATAAAAAAAAGGGCGATTCTTGTCAAGATCATCCAGCTCCCCGGACGCGGTGCAGTTCATACTCGTGAAAAGGATGGTGCTTGCCACTGGAAAGACAGGTGATGAGATTTACTGGCCGTATCGGAAAGGCGAAAGCGGCGGCAGCGGTGTTGGACGACTCGATCGGAGGTCGACCGGCCGGATGACGACACGCTGATGCCCACGGCACGGGCACTGTGGTGGCATAGTGGAGGGCACGACGCCTGCCCAGCCCGGCACGCCAACCAGAAAGGCACAGCTTTGTCAGGCAATAAGCACGAGACCGATCGGACCCAGCACTGCACTGAGACGTTCGGACGTTCCGCTGGAGGATGGAGCAGCTGTGTGCTCTGCTCTGCACGGACCAAGGAAGACGGAGGATCACGAGGGGTCAAATTATGCATGGGATGGGACGGAATAGAATGGAATGGAATAGAATTTACCGGCCGGCAGAGTGGCGGGGCGCGCGCGCGCGCGCGCGAGACAAGGTGGCCGGTTGGGCGGCTGGCCCGGCCCCCTGCCACCGGCCGGCATTTCGTCGGACACTCGGCGTGCGTGCCTGCCTGCCGCCGTGCCGTACGTGCTGTGTATGTAGCTGTAGCACGCTACACACCGGCCGGGCGCCTTGGCGCGGTCGAGTCCAGGCTTTCCTTTGCAACGACCGTACTGCTGGCGCAGCGCAGCGCTACTGTTGTGGTCGGTCGTAGACCCATGGACATGGGCGAAGGAAACGCCATTGCTGTGGCCTGCGAGTCTGGCGGTCTGCAACCGTGGCATGCATGGCGGCGCGCGGCAACACCGCAACAGCAACAGGAGGTTTTTTTGAGAAACAAACAGCACAGGAGGTGCGCGGCTGCATGGGCCACTCGGAAGGGAGGGCTGGTAATTGGGCTGCGGGTTTCGTGATTCCAAGTCCTTTTTGGGCTTCACTGCATGATTCACATAAACGGGCCTTGCGTTCGGTCTGATGAGTGATGACCAAGGAAAAATATTACAGCAAGTAGTGGACCGGGTTGTCCTCCTCTATCACTGGGCCTCGTGGACTCAATGTGCTCATGGACTCTCTGTCAATTTCTATACTTTTCCTTCGTTCGAAAAGAAAAAATGGTCCCATTCTTGTAAACTTTTTTTTTTCTTTTGATGAAATCATTCTTTTGGCGAACCAAACCAAAAGAGATATTTTTGTGCAGGAAATAGCTAGAGTTTCGGGTCATTGTGGATCCCAACGCAAATGAGCCGGTACAGAGAGAAGAAGAGAAAGAGGAAGCCGGCCGTGTGTTGGGACTTGGGGTGGGAATACAAACAGTCATACAGAGGCGTCGGGCGCAGGGAATCCGGGACGTGCGGGAACGGCAACGTACGGTACGTAACGGCAGCAGGTCCACGAACACGCGTCGCGTCCGCGTGCCAAGGTCAACGGATCGTCGTCGTTGGGGGTGGGGTCCTCCGGGCTGGGGATTCGTGAAAAATCTGGGTGGCCCCTGGCCCACCCCCGCCACGAGAAGGGATAGAGATAGACGCCGCGCGCGTCATCACCTGACCTTGCCCTATTTTTTTTTTAATTAAATTCAAATTCAACTCAGGTTACCGAATGGGAGGGGACTCAAGGGTGGACGTCACGTTTCTTCCCCTCCTCTGTGGTCTCTCATCTCCCCAAGTCAGCAGGTGCTAATAATCTGCTAGTACAAGTTATTAGCTAGTGTCATACTCATTCATACATACTGATCCTATCATCATCAGCTAATAATCAGCTGTTTGTGTGTTGTTGAATTGACGGCAGCGGGCGGGGGCAGCCTAGGCCTTGTTTAGTTCCGAAAAAATTTCGGATTTCGGTACTGTAGCACTTTCGTTTATTTATGACAAATATTATTCAATTATGGACTAACTAGGATCAAAAGATTCGTCTCGCGATTTCCAGCTAAACTGTGTAATTAGTTTTTACTTTCGTCTATATTTAATGCTTCATGCATGTGCCACAAGATTCGATGTGACGGAGAATCTTGAAAACTTTTTGCTTTTTGGGGTGAACTAAACACCGCTGGATTCCAGCTCCTCGTGGATGGATGGATGGCCCTACCGTGCGTGTGTCATATACTACAATATACAAGCTGTTGATATATGCTTCCCAAAAACCCCAATCACAATCCCAAGCTAGGTATACTAGTAGAAAAGAAGAAATAAAGCGGGCAGGTACAATGGCAGGATTAGCTGTAGGAGCTTGCTAGCTAGCTAGGCTTGGTCACGATTGATTGAAGAAATCGTCCCATCCGCCTTTCGTTTCACTTGCAATTATACTATTGTTTAGCAGGGGCAGGGCAGCTGCCGCCTTTGCATTGCAACCACCAGAAAGAAGATTAGTACTGTACTACAAAGCAGGCAGGACGCCTGCAGGGGCTGCATGGCTGTATACCATGCATGAGAGGAGTGTAGATGTGACTAGTGGATTGTGCGCGCCCCGGCGCGCAAGAGCCAATGATACAATGGTGCTTTGAGCAATACTAAAAATAAATACTGATATACGTTGAAAATATTAAATATCATAATCATGCTTATTAACAATTATCGAGTTTGTCAACCGGTACATGGAAGGATAGTATGGCCTTGTTTAGTTCCTAAAATATTTTGCAAAATTTTTCGCATTTCCATCACATTTAATCTTGTGGCACATGCATGAAACACTAAATATAGATAAAAGAAATAACTAATTACACAATTTATCTGTAATTTGCGAGAAGAATCTTTTGAGTCTAGTTAGTCCATGATTGGACAATAGTTGTCAAACACAAACGAAAGTGCTATTGTTCATATTTTGCAAAAAAAAATTGGAACTAAACAAGGCATATGTTACAAAAGTATTCTACACCTGCGATGATATGGCATAAGGTAAAGCGGTCTTCGGTTGGCTAAAAACATAGCGTTTATTTTGTGTTTCTTTTTAAGCTGCATAGAAGGATGATCAGTAGTTCATGCTGCGGTCGGATTCACAGCTAAATTCATGTTCGCTTGAGTTCCGCACTGGCGAAAATCTTTCTATATCTGAGAAAATATGAAACTATTTAGAAAATCTAGATGTATGATCTTACTTTTTTTTTTACTGTGTTAGGGAGTTTGTAATACGTGCTTCTTACATGTAGGCTTTGAGTATTGGTGGATAGTTTAGAAGAAGAAAGCATAGATTTAACAAGAATAAAGCTAAATAAATCTATAACTAAGTTATACCTAATTCAATGAGTACGAAACTTTTACCATAGTTCAAACATATAATAATGAGCCTACTATAAAAATTTTACCACAAATGAACAATATGAAGTACATATATGAATTGTTCTTATTAATTATAGAAAAACATAGATTTAAAGCTACAACAAAAACTTTGTACTAAGGCCCTATTTAGTTCACCCCAAAACAAAAAAACTTTTCAAGATTCCCTGTCACATCGAATGTTGCGGCACATGCATGGAGCATTAAATATAGATTAAAACAAAAACTAATTGCACAGTTTGCAAATCGCGAGATGAATCTTTTAAACCTAGTTACTCTATAATTGGACAATGTTTGTCAAATAAAAACGAAAGTGCTACAGTGTTAGAATCCCAAAAAAATTTAGATCTAAACAAGGCCTAAAGTATATCATATTATATATTCATTCCGTAGATCTACTCATCAGGACCCCAACAAAATTGAATTTTTTATTTTATATTTTTTTTGTGATTTATTACAATTTTTAAAATATTCAGCGGAAATAAATAAATAAAAGACAAAACCACCCTCTAAAATCATGGGTTATTTAATCGGTTTTGAAAGTTCAGGGTGTAGAATATCCGGTTTATAGTTTAGGGATGAAGTATTGCACCCTAAATAGTTTGAGGGGTTATGTACTCCCTACATCCCACAAATAATTGCATTTCTTTGACTTCTATGATTCATGTTTGACCGTCCGTCTTATGAAAAAATATAATAAATATTTTTTTATTTATGACTTATTTTGTTGTTAGATATATTTTTATAATGATTTATTTATTTTATTGTTTGATAAAAAAATTAAATAAGATAAATAGTCAAACATGAATCGTAGCAGTCAAAAAATGCATTTATTTTTGAGATGAAGGGAGTAGCCTTTTTACTTTTTTCAGTTTTTTTCTCTAACCACCACTTTAACCACCGAGAGGTTGAAAGATATCAGAAGCGCTCCTTTTTTTTCTATCCGAATACATATCACGCAACATGGAAAAAAGACGTAGGTGGACACGTGTGCCAATGAAACATTTTAGATGACTTCAAGAGAGATGAGAAATCATGGGGAAAGTAAGCGGTGGCAGTTTTTTTTCTGTTGGTACTTCGCTTGACCACCGAGATGCTAGAAGAAAATATAAAAGGCTCCTCTTTTTTCCCTTTTATTATCTAGAACAGAGTACACAACGGGCAGCACAAATAATTGAGAAAGAAAACACAAACAGGGTGCAAGTGGACACGTGGCCCAAGAGATATTTTTAACTGCACACTGTAGCAGTAGGTGGAGTGAATTTGGAGCGTTGATTGAAGAATCCAATGGCTAAGAATTTTAGGACGATGTGTCCCATGTAGTCTGCGCCCTTCAACCTGGCCATTGTAGAGAGTAAGTAATTCGTCGATCGTCGGTTCATGCATGTCCAGCTCAGCTTGGGTTCCTTCTTCCTTGCGCTAGCTTGAGCTCCCACGGCAGCTACCTAGGTCGCAGTCTCCCGGCCACAACAGATATATAGGTACCGAACCTCATCCGCCGTGTCAACTATATATGGAAAACAACAGATGAGCCGGCCGGTACCTGATTCTGATGATGGATTGCATGTATAGTTGTCCAACGGGCCGTGCCGGCCCTAGCACGTGTCGTGCCTTAACGGGCCGCCGTGCCGGCCGTGCCGTGCCTCTGTCGTGCCCGTGCCTGGGAACCGGCCCAAGGCACGGCCCATGGGCCACTTTTTCATGTCGTGCCGCTCGTTGGGCACGGCCCTTTTCGCCGGGCCATGCTGGCCCGTGGCCCGCCGAGTTTAAACACTTAGTCAATTTTTCAGCACTTTGTTAGTTTTTGAAGTTTCAACACTTAGTCAATTTTCCAAGTTTGAACAGAGAGACAAGTCTTATGAAAAATTATGAATTCATTATCAAACACAACAAACACAAGACTTATGAAAAATTATGAATTAATTATCAAAAGGAGCTGTTCTGTGCAATGCTGCCTCATTAAAAACCTTTCTAGGTAAACTCACCCTTGTGAGAAACCCTAGAAAGGAAAAAAGAGTGCAGCCAGCTCAAATGTTCAAAGTTTTCATCTATCCTATTACAATAGCCAGCATCACTGGTAATGTTCAAATGGCAAGGCAATGTAAAAGTTCTATCCTATTACAACAGATTTCTTGCACCAAAAGACTTCTTGCACTTGCACCAAAAAACTTGTTGCACCAAGACACCAAAGTGTGCCTGCAAAAGAGGATCAATGTTAGACTTCTTTACCAACAGAATTGAAAGATGAATGTTGAGACAAAGACAGTGGGTACCTGGGCAGTTTTCCATCAAGTACCAGCAGTGGTACCACCGCTGCCAGTGCCGGTTCCGCTGCCGCTGCCTTCACCTTCTCCATCTAGGTACAAGTTCTTGAACTTCTCCTCAAGGTCAAAGTCCTCGGCTTGATGTTGTTGTCTTGCTGCTCCTAGCTCCCAGTCCTTGATACAGGTGAGCATCTCCACATGCTCAGGTAAAAGTCGCCGCCGCCGGTCTTCTAATATCCTGGATGTACAGCTAAAACAGGACTCCGAAGAAACAGTAGAAACAGGAACAGACATAATATCGCGAGCCATAATAGATAAAATTGGATAGGTTAGCTTGTGGTCACGCCACCATAACAGTAGGTCAAAAGAATCATCCCAATCGCCAACAGGGTCACTGTCCCAGTAAGCTTGAAGCTCACTAGCAGCAGATGGAGTAGATGAACATGAAGGGGAAGAGCTAGGGGATGCACCAGGACCTCCATAGATCCTTCCCCATGCTTGCTTTCTCTTACCAGTACCAGCAGAGGGCATTAAAACCCTTTGAGACCTACTTGCACCACCAAATTTCTCCTCATACTTGCTAAACAGCCTGGTCATCTCATCTTTAACATCACCATAGTACAAAGTATAAGAGATTTCAGTAGCTGTAGCAAGTAAATCAAGCACATTATAGAAGCCTTTCAACTTAGCTCTAGGATCAAGAATGAAAGCATTAGAAATTTAAGCTTCATGGGTGATGCAATATTTCTAAAATTTGGATCAGCCTCAACCTTTTTCAAGTGCTCAGCAATGTCTAGTAGGTGATGCAAAACAAGAGGAGCAGTTGGATAATAAACACCAGAAAGAACAATAGTAGCCTCATAAAATAATTCCAGGAATTTCATCATGTGTTCAGCAACCAACCAATGATCATTAGTTAACAATCCTGCACCATAGTTAGTGGTAATCCACACAGAAAAGATCTCCTTGTATGGAATCAAATGTTTAAGCATCAAATAGGTGGAATTCCACCTAACTTCCATATCCAAGCCAAACTTTCTAGGTCTTTCTTCCTTAGAATTACAATAGTTTTTGAAAGATGCAATTCTTTGATTAGAGGAATTCAGAAAGCTTATTGCAGTTCTAAATGCTTCAAGATAAGGATCAATCAACTTCATCCCAGTTTTAACAATCAGATTTAAGATATGACAAGCACAACGCTGATGCACAAGCAAATATTGAACTTTGTTAGGATCTTCACGTGTAGAAGCAGGATAAGAACCCAGGTAACCAAAGAAGCAAGGTTGCAAAATATCAAAAGCTTTAGAATTAGCAGATGCATTATCCAAAGTTACAACAAAGACTTTATCAATCAAATTAAACTCCTCAACCACAGAAGCAATTCTATTGGCAATGTTTTCACCAGAATGTGACACATCAATCAACCTAAAACCAATAAACTTCTTCTGCAACTCCCAATCAGCATTAACATAATGAGCAACAACAGTTATGTAATCTTCTTTAGCATTACCAGACCATATGTCAGATGTTTAAGACACAGATGAACAAGCAGGTAACACAGAGTTAATAACCACAGAACGTTCATCAGCAAACAACTTACCAAGATCTCTAGTAGTGGTCTGCCTAGACACCCTAACAAACAAAGGGTTATGAGCACGCTTAATGTAGTCTTCCCAGGTCTGTGTATCACCAATGCTTAAGGGAAGATCTAGCTTAGCTATCAACCTACATAACTCACTACGAGCAACAGCAGGATCATAACGCCAATTTTTCAAGCCATCAGGATTAAGAGCAAGTCTAGATTGAACCATAGTTGCATGTTTTTGTTTTTTCATGCAACTTTTCATGTGACGAATCAAGTGCCCAGTGCCACCAGTGGACCTAGCAGAATACCTCGTACCACAATGTTTGTAAATGGCACCTATACACAACTTGCCATCCTTGATCTCATCAAACCACTCCCAAACAGCAGAAACACGCTTACCAGAGGCCGTGGCTGAGGTACCACGAGTGTCAGTGGAGGCAGACACTCCAGCGTCGTCACCATCGAGATCGATGGGTTGCTGATTGCCATTGCCAACAGGTTCGTCACCGACATCTATGCCGAAAAACCCAATAGTGTCCTCACGCAAGTCGTCGTCGTCCTCGCGCTCCATTTCCAGATCGTCGACCTCGTCCGGGTGCGGCGCTAGGTCCTCGCCGTCGACAAGGGGGGATGCGGATCCACCCCCCGCGTTGCGAGCCTAGCACCAGCACCACTGGCACTAGACGGTCGACTCGGACCCTGGCCTCCAGCTCCAGCACCTCCCCTCGACGGGCGCTTTGGCAGCCTGGCCATGTCTACTCCAGAGGAGGAAGACGCGGCGTCAGGCACCAACCTGCAAACAAGAACGCCATGCATGAGTCATGATCATGATAGACGGAGCAAGAGCAAGAAGGAATGAAAGAGTCGGAGCAGATTCAGATCTAGGGTTAGGTTAGGACCTGTGCTACCGGAGCCCGGTGCCGGAGAAGAAGAGGCCAGCGAGCCGGTGGAAAAACGACGAGACAGATCGATTAGAAACGACGACGACCGCCGGCGGCCGGCAGAGGGACGAACGTGCAACACGAACTCACATGGTTCACCGGAGGAGGAGAGGGAAGGAGGGGAAAACCGGAAAGGAGGAGGGAAGAGAAGGTTTGCGTGCTCAGGCCTCGAGGTGGAGCCGTGGAGGAGCGGCGGTGAGCCGGTGAGGCCACCGGAGCGGCGACTGGTGGCGGATCGAGACGGAGAGGCGGAGAGCGTTTAGGGTTTGGAGAGGGCGAGACGGATTCACGGATAGCGAGCTGCGGCGCGGCGCGGGGTCGGGTGAGGGCTGAGGGCGTTTAGGGTTTGGAGAGGGCGAGAGGCCGAGAGGGGTGGGATTTTTATATGGAGCGGGGGGGTCGGGCCGCCGTCGTGCCGCAGCGCTGAAGCGGGCCGTGCCCGTGCCGGGCCACGTGCTGGGGTGGCGGCCCATGGCACGGCCCACCCCCGTGCCATGCCGCCCGAGGCCCGTCAGCCACCGTGCCGGGCCATACCCGTGCCGGGCCAAATTAACGGGCCGTGGGCCGTGCTAACGGCCGCGGGCCAGATGGAAATCTATAATTGCATGCCAATACATGCCACACAGGGCCGCCCAGCCCCGCCAGCAAGGCTTCGTTGCCCTCCACCGTACCGTACTCGCACGCGGATGCTAGCTGGAGTAGCTGTACACATGAGCGAATCCGTACGAGATCAGGTCACCCACCGACCTCCTAGCTGATAGTAATATCGATCGATGCTGTCAAGGCATCATTCATCAGCCGACGCGACGTACGGCCAGTTCATCAGCAGCACACAACACAACGTATCGGATCTCTCTGCTGCTACGTCGTGCAGGCGTCTCGATCCCGGGCTGTCACTTTATTTCTGTTCCCATGCCTGATGCCTCCCCGGCCCGTCAGTCTTACCGTACACCACTACCTGCTGTGCGGCTGTGCCCGGCCGGCGTGTGGTGTCCTGCGACTGCGAGGTTTCTTTCATTTACATTCACGGCCGGCCTGCACAGGTGCACGCTCGGCGACTCGGTGTGCCTCTATCCTATCCATCTCCAATATATACGTATACAGTAGTCAATCGCAGGTTAGGCAGGCCATGATTGCTTGCCGTTGTTTCTTCTATCTATCTACGGAGTCATTTCTTTTTAATCGCAGACTATACTATAATAAATATGGTGGAGTAGGAGTAGGTTCTTTAGGTTTATCAATTTAGGCCTTGTTTACTTCCCAAAAAATTTTGCAAAATTTTTTAGATTTTCCGTCACATCGAATCTTTAGACGTATGTATGAAGTATTAAATATAGACGAAAATAAAAACTAATTACACAGTTTGGTCGGAATTGACGAGACGAATCTTTTGAGCCTAAGTCTATGATTGGACAATATTTGTCAAATACAAACAAAATTGATACTATTCACATTTTGTAAAAAATTTTGGATATAAACAAGTCCTTACTAACTTTATATTAATTCGCATGCTTCACGCCCAGAAGCACAAGCACACAGTCCACGGCGGGGGTGGTTTTTCCTCGTCGTAGGTCCCTCTTTTCTTTTTGACAGGCACGGATCTCTTTTCCTTCTCTTTTTTATTAACCTATATATACTACTGTCCATCCTCTCTTTCTCTTCAGAGACCAGTCGGGCGGGTCAGTGACCTTTCTCGCAGCGTCACTTTCAGTGCAATCCCATACTACGTTACTGTATTACCACTAATTAACTACCAGGCAAGCGCAGCATATACTATATACTAGTGCTAAATAATAATACGAGCAGCGCATTAATTAGGACACCAGTTTCAACTCTCAACTACTACCTCACTCCCTCCCGCATGCTTGCCAGGATGGTCGTCGTGTGGGTCGCAAGCCAACTGAGGCCTTGTTTAGTTGGCAAAAACTTTGGTTTTTGGCTACTGTAGCACTTTCGTTTTTATTTGACAAACATTGTCCAATCATGGAGTAACTAGGCTCAAAAGATTCATCTCACAAACTGTACAATTAGTTTTTATTTTTATCTATATTTAATGCTCCATGCATGCGACTAAAGATTCGATGTGACGGGAAATCTTGAAAATTTTTGCGAACTAAACAAGGCCTGATGACGTGAAAAGCAGCACTACTCTGGACTGGTTGAGGCAAGATATATACGGACGACGCAGATTCAGGCTACGTAGTACTGCCGTCGTGGTGTCTGATGCATGCGGAACCGAGCACCAGTCGAGAGTGCCGTCCGCGTCAGGCTCTGCATGCCCTCCATCGCCGTCGCCGCGCCGAGGTGACCGCACGGCTGTGTAGTTGCCTAGCACAGGCACAGTGATGTGTACGTACTACACAGTACACGTATACTAGTACGTACGGAGTACTACTTATTGGTTGGTTAACAATTCACGCTGTTCCGTCTGAACGCCAGGCGGCTTGCCTCTTCCCTTCTCTGACTCCGTGCGACAACGCAAGGTCAGAACAAACGTACCCTACATACGATTCAAAAAAAAACATACGTACGTACGTATGTATACGTAATACGTCGCCGCTCGCCGCTAGGTAAACACCGGAGGATTATAATTCATTCATTCCGTTGGGTTTGAAACACGGTCAAACCCCGAACGCCAGTGTTCAAATCTAGAGTAGTAGCTTCCTGCCGCTGCACGTGGGAGACGACGAGAGATCCGCACCGCAGTCGCAAGACGCCGCGGCCGGCATGCAGCCGCCACTTGTTGGCCGCGGGCCGCCGGAATCCGGACTGCGAGCGTGCGGCGCTGATTTCCACGCGCCTTTTTCCTTTCGAGCCCCCCTCTCTATCTGCCTGGCTGCGACTGGACTGGTCCGGTCCCCGCGTCTTTCTGCGCTGGAAGGCCAGAACCACCACCTTCCACGCCCCCTCTCGGTCTCGGCCTCGGCCTCGCGCGCGCACCGCCGGGCGCTCCACTCCGCTGACGCCTGAGCCTGACAGAAAGGGCTGCCTGCTCCAAGGCTGCCCTGGCGGTAGCCAAGTTTTCTGGGATGTGAATGTGATGTTCCATCTCGATCCAATTGGTTGGACGACACCACGTCTCTTCGATCATTCTGAGGCCTTGTTTAGTTCACCCTGAAAACCAAAAAGTTTTCAAGATTCCCCGTCACATCGAATCTTGTGGCACATGCATGAAACATTAAATATAAACGAAAATAAAAACTAATTATACAGTTTAGCTGTAAATCACGAGACGAATCTTTTGATCCTAGTTAATCTATGATTGGATAATATTTGTCACAAACAAACGAAAGTGCTACAGTACCGAAAAGTTTTCACTTTTCGGAACTAAACAAGGCCTGAAATTTAAAAAGTTTTCAAGATTCTCCGTCACATCGAATCTTACGGCACATATATGGAATATTAAATATAGACAAAAATAAAAACTAATTACACATTTTGTCTGTAAATCACGATACGAATCTTTTGATCCTAGTTAGTTTACGATAGAATAATATTTATCAAATAAAAACAAAATGCTACAGTAGCGAAATCCAAAATTTTTTCGGAGCTAAACAAGACCTTCGTTTGCATCAAACGGTTTGAGTTGACGTTTCCGCACGCCACGCCAATTAGAGAATTTAACTATATTATCATTTTTATTTGTATTTAATAATTATTGTTTAACTATAAACTAATTAAACTTTAAAATTCCTTATATAAATTATAAATAAATTATATAATTCATTATTTTTTATTTATATTTAATGTTTGTGTCACAGGATTTGATGTGACAAATAATGTTAAAAATTTTGAGACTAAACAATGCCTCACCGTCCGCACGGCCAGTCAGCCGCATCGTAGTCAAGGCCGGCAAACGGTTTTTTACTTTTTTTTTTCCTATAGAAAAAAGAGTTTCCACCGCTTTTACTAAAAGCAAGCAACTTTTTTTTTTGCACACTACAGTTGGCCACGTCAATAAGGGCCTCTTCACAATTATTATAATCCAACGAATTATGCATATGATTATTATAATGAGGACTATGGATTATTATAGTGATTAAATATGATTGATCAAAGTGAGAAATTTCTATTCTATACTTTCTAACTAGGCAAGTTGAATAATCAATGAGGAGCAAGGTGGACATTCTCTATAAGGGCAACTCCAACAGGGCCCCTACTCAAGCCCCAATAGCTAAATATAGGTGATCAGGCTAAAAACATTACTCCAGCAGGGTCTCTACTCCAAACCCCATATTTGGCCGGGCACCCATATTTCTCCCCCAGACCTCATTCCTGTTAGCCCAACAAAACAACCCTCATCCTCCATCGCGTGTCCTAGCCCCAGCGCATGCTCCCTCTCTCTCTATTCCCTTGCATGTGTATAACACCATACGGTAACCGGCTCGATGCTCTAATTGTGTCCCTGTCCAAAGGAATAAGAAAGAGGAAGAAGAAAAATACAATGACGAGTGGGTCCCTTCTGTCATTCTCTCTGTAATAGGTTTGAGGGCCCAAATTTGGGTGCTACTGTTGGAGTTGAAGCAAAAAAGTTGAGCCCCAAGAAGTAGGGGGGGCACCTAAATTAAAAGTAGGGGCCTAGTTTTAGAGGCTACTGCTAGAGTTGCTCTAATCTAGTCTCACCTACATTATGGGATTATAGCACTCAAGAGTTTCGATTATAATAACTCATCATATCATCAATCCTATTTGGATTAAAATTTAATTATATAGTCTTATCATTATAATTAGAGGGGTATCCAAACAAGGCCTAATAGAACCCTGTTTCAAGACCCTTTTTTCAACTTGGAACAAAACAATTCACAATTTTTTTAAAGAAAAACGATTGACATTCATTCGTGAGTCACATTTAATGCATTGAGTATCATATGTTGTTCGAGCCCAAATTGTTCATCCACTCTTCACGTTCACATCTAGTCTGCCCTCTTTACTCTTCTCGGGCGTTGTATAATGAAACTACATGCCGCTCATGTAAGGATGTTATTTCATAAAAGTCGTCTAGACTACTCTAAAGTGAAGATTCATTCTCATGAGTTATAGTCTCATGCCCACATTTTTAGTCACGAGGGCACCCCCAACACGATTGGTGGAACCACTTTCATCCTATTAAATGAGCATGCCATGTACACAGAGTATTAATGTGGCAAGACAATAAATAAGGATAAAGAGATTAAGATAACAAGAAATAATTTATTAGGTGATAACGATTTCGACCTAATATCTAAGGAACAAAGCGGTGGATTTTTTTTTCACGTGTCGACTAACATGACGCCTTGCCACTAGCACTAGGAAAGGAGAGTCGTGCAACCACTCTCATCGTCCTCCACGCTGCTAGTCCTAGACTCCTAGGATGATGTCATGCACCAACACTAGAAGATGAGTGGAGCTTGGCACACAAGCCACAACCATGTCTTCTCACCTAGACTCGTCGACTGTCTTCAAGGGTTGGAGCACACTCCCCCCTTCTGCAGTGCCCCTCACAGACATGTGCACACTCGTCGTGGTTGGGCGCACCACGTTTGTGCATGCCAAGTGGAGACAACGGCGCACGTGTAGGGCGGACGAGGGAGAGGAGGTGGAGTCCAAGGACAAAAAGGGCTTAGACCAAGGTGCTAACGAGAGGTCAATGAACACCGATAGAGAAAAAGTAAAGAGAACACTGCATGAGCAAAAAATGGCATTGGAGAGAAAGAAGAGGAGTAACAAACTTTGTATTGGGCTCTACATCCAGAACCATCACATTGCGGAGAGCCGGAGAGCGTATTCTATGAAGGGTGAAGGATTCCTTACTAATGCATCAGCCATACAAACTAGTAGGTAGCTTTTGAGTTGAGACTGTTGTGAAGTTAAGAAAAAGAACTAAGGAGTAAAGTGACCTTTTATATAGATTAAATCATGTTGATTTTTTCTACCACAATATACCTTGTGAGGGACGGGGCCAAGACCCCTTCCAAAATGTAACCTAACAATACGTTTTAAAACTGGACTTCGTCCATCTCGTTGGATACAAGATGTTGTAATTCATATGAGAATGGATTAGGGCCCATGGTCCCATACATGATACAAAGGCGCAAAAGGTATTTTAGGATTAAAAAGGAACATGTCAGGAAAAACCATTGTCTCTCTATCATTAGGTAGAGTAGAGATAGCTTGAGACTTGAAAATATGTCTACCCTCGTGCAAGCGTTTGAAGGTACTTTTATATCTCGATGTAATCAAGCATTCAATTTATCAATGGTGGAATTAGGTGATGCAGGGGCTCGAGCCCTTCTTCCGCAAGCCCATGGAGACCTCATCAAAGTTATGCACAATAAAATGAGTACCCGCGGAGCTCAAAGTGCAAGAAGACCACAAAATGAGTGAGTTTAGGGATCATTTGACACGACTCTTCCTAGCTCCGATTCAACATTGTTCGTTACTATAGCAATATTGTACTGCAAAGCCAATAGATATATAAATTGTGGCTCCACTGGCTCTTCCAATTTATTTCTCGTTGATCCGCCCACCTTGCGAATATTGACGCGTACATACAAAGATTTCATATCCGTATCAGCATAACCCTCTATAATTTCCACTTCAACATTGAACCTTTATTTTATTTGTTATATAAAACTACACACTCCAAGAGCCTTTATTAGTTTTTAGGTTAATTTGCTCAGGGCTTCTCATTTAGCCACATGTGATATTTGAATCTGTCGCCGCCACCTCTACTCTTCTACAGAAGAAAGAGGAGCAAACAGACCAGCACGTCGTGTGGCGAATTTTCTCCGTGAGACAACGAGGGCGTCAGACGTCCTCACCTGCCGCTGCCGGCCGGCGAACCCGTCTTCGTGCTTTTCGTGGCGGCCGTGACCCGTGAGGCTCACGTTGTTGCGTTCCCGGGCCACCACCACCGCGGCACCGCCCGCGCCCCGACCCGAGCGAGCGGAAACGCCCCCGCGGAGCCCGCCGCGCGCGCGCCCCGAGCAGAAACGCACGTCGCCAACTTGCCGTGCCGTTCCGGCGGTTTGGCGCGGCTACCCCCTTCCACGCCATTTGATGCTGCCTGCCTCTCATGAACCTTTTTTTTTAATCAGAAAAAAAATTACCGCTTGATTTGACGCGATTAAACTGGTAATCCCGCACTGCTCCCGAGTACAGGCATGTCGGTATAAATAAACCAGAAAATATTCCCGTCGAAATAAACCAGCAGGAAATACTCCTGCTGCTACTCGAACCAGCGGCTCGCCTCTTCTCTTCTCCTCTCCTGTCCTCTCCCCTTCCTCGCTCAGGCAGGGGACGACGCGCCCCCAACGGAACTGCTGCTACTCCCCAGCAGAGAGCAGAGAGGAGAAGACGAGAAGATCCCATCCACTACCGCCCGCTCGCCGTCCTCCTCCCTTCTCGCCGCGCCGCTCCGGTTCCGCCCGCTCTGCCGCTTGCTCGGCGCAGGTGAGCAGCTCGCTCGGTCGCTTGGATTCGGGCGGCCCCGTCCCGTGCTCAGATCCGGGCGGGCTTTGAATTCCGTTCTCACCTCCCAGGTTTGCTGCTCTGCTTGCTCCGTCCCGTGCAGGTCGCCTCGGATTTTATTCCCCCACGCCGCCATCCGTCTCCGGGCTTGCGTGGATCGAAATGGGCACCTGCGTGTCCAAGGCCGCCTGCTGCTGCCGCAAGCCGAACAACGGGGTTACCCACGAGAAGACTGATACTGGTGCGGATGCCTTCCGCCTTCCATGCCGCCGCCTCGGCGCTTTGCTTTTGCTGTTTTTGGCGGCTGGTTTTCCCTTCTCCGAGATAGTTTTTGTTGCCTTTTTTGGTTTCTCTTCTCCATTTTTTTTTCACCACCGAGATTGTCGGCAGGAGTAGTATTTTTGGATACTTGGGTTCGCGTAGGGCCGCTACGTCCGCATTTGGATGGTTACTAGATTGAGTAGGGTGCTGGTTGATTTCCTCAACCACTTCGTTTCCATCCAGTTCGACACTTCGATGCGTGATATCTGCAGTTGCGTTTCCGCACCACTCCTGAGCTTTTTTTAAGGAGCCGTTTCTGATTTAGGCGCTCTTTCCTCTTTGATAGTGGTGATTATGGCTGGAGATGGGTTTTGTTAGGTCTGCGGATTACTTTTTCCATGCGATTTTGTGGTGTTCGGATTCGCGTATGGTTGTCACATCCGCATTTGGATGGTTTCTAGATTGAGTAGAGTGCCTATTGATTTCTTCCACCCATTGATTTCCATCCAGTTCGATTGATGATATCTGCAGTTGCGTGTTCACACAACTTGAGTTTTTTTTTTAACTGGAATTGTTTCTGATAACGGGGCTCTTTGATGGCTACTGTTTAGGCTGCAAATAGGTTTTGTTAGGCATGTGAATTAGCTTTTCCATGGAATTCGCAGTATTTTGACTGCAACACTTGTTTTACTATTCAATAGTGACGGAGGACGAGGAGGCATACGACCTGCCTGCGTTCCAGGAGTTCACCTTCGAGCAGTTGCGGCTAGCTACATCAGGGTTTGCGGTGGAGAACATCGTGTCTGAGCACGGTGAGAAGGCGCCCAATGTGGTATACAAGGGGAAGCTCGATGCCCAGCGCCGCATTGCTGTCAAGCGCTTCAACCGCTCTGCCTGGCCTGACCCACGCCAGTTCATGGTATCCCAGCTGCCTTCTCGTTTACCCTTTCTAATTATGTGCATCTGGTGGGTGTAATTGGTAGTTCGTTACCTGGTTGTTTATTTTGGGCATTGTGGATTCCTTGCAACTTTTGGTTGACATACCTAAGCTCTGAGAATGCCTCTTATCATGGAGGTTGTTGATTTGTACCTGTTCCAGTGATGATATGCATGCTTGCTATTTACTTATTTTGCTTTTGGATGGATTATCATGGCTTGCAAATGGAATGGAATGGCGGCACCTACCACCTGTTTGCCTATCATTTTCTCTTTTGTTTTGTTTGATTGTTAGATTCCATTTCTAAACAAGTGCTGTGTGAGACAGCTATCATATCAGCTGCTATGAGTCCCATCATTCTGTCCATTGTTGAACATCACTTTTTGCCCCCCTTTCCAGATTGAACTGGTTAATGTGAAGTTACACATGTACTATTAGCTAGAACTAGAGCTTGTGTTGTCATCTCAGTAATGATATAGTGCCAAATATGGGGAACTTATGTGTTTATTTCTGTACAGCATTTTATCCATCTCAATGATGACACTTTAATAGGGGCCATCAGCTTTTGTCAACCACATTTTGTATCTTTGATTCTCTCAGATCTACTTGTACTAGTGCTTTATGCGCCTTTCAAATTGTGACTTATCCACAAGATATTTTATCACTTATGGTTCTGTTAGTCTGTTCTAATTTTACTCTGCATCACATGTGTTAGTGTAATAGATAGGGGAAAACATCCTCTTCTTTGTGTGTAGGATTGTATTTTATTTGCTTTACCCGCAACTGCAAATTGTCTAGGACATGGTCGAACACTCACTGACCTTTTGGGAAATATGTACCTTGCAGGAAGAAGCTAGATCAGTTGGCCTGCTCCGAAGCAAAAGGTTAGCAAATTTGCTTGGTTGTTGCTGTGAAGGTGATGAGAGATTGCTTGTTGCAGAATACATGCCCAATGATACGCTAGCAAAACATCTTTTCCACTGTGAGTTCTTCGAAAATCTTCTATGTTTTAGTTATGTTTAGCATTACAAAACAATTTGCATTCATAATCTGTCGCTCGACTGTAGGGTATTGAGGATGATGCCATCACATTTATTAATTATTAAACTGTTTTTGCACAAGATCTTGCATTGCATCTATTTGTGAATTTTCTCTTTGAACTTCTAATGGGATCAAGACATCTAATACGTTGTTTTGACTGCCTGACAAGATTGATAGTGTAATTACCCCCATATTACTCTGTGCATTTCTCAGGGGAGTCACAATCAATGAAGTGGACCATGAGACTAAGGGTTGTTCTCTGTCTTGCTGAGGCTTTAGAATATTGCACCAACAGGGGCCGTGCTCTCTACCATGATCTCAATGCCTATAGAGCTCTGTTTGATGATGTGAGTATCATGTGATTTATTTTTTCAGCATGATCAGCAGTGGGTTCTGTAACACAGTTATGCTGTCTACATGCTGCAGGACTGTAACCCTAGACTTTCCTGTTTTGGCCTCATGAAGAACAGTCGGGATGGAAAAAGTTACAGTACCAATTTGGCATTTACGCCTCCAGAATACATGAGGACTGGTGGGTCTTACTTTTTTAATGACCTAAACCAATTTGGTTAGTAGCAATTTAATGTGAGTTTGATTTAATAATTAGTGCTGAGCTTCCAAGGAACTACATTGTATTATTCACCCTGTTATGTTCTTTTACATGTGGAACACTTGAAGCAAGTTATTTATAGAAGCTAAGGTACCTTTGCAAAGCTCGTTTGGATCTGCCATTCAATGGTGCATCTGGATACAGTGCAATTATATTTTATGTTATGATTTAGAACCATTTTTGTGGCAGGACCTATAGTAGATTTGAGCAAAACATAGCATGCACTAATGGTTTAATCTGCGAAGTAAACCTAATTGATACAAGTGATGACGAACATTTTTACAGAGCATCACACATGCAAATTCATATTTTGACGATTTGTCTTTGCTTGGGTTTAATGTTACCTTCAAAATTATACATGTAGATTGTACATTCAATTATACATGTAGTCTGAGCTATCTGAAAACTCTGGACCATTATTTTTGTGTAGATTGTACAAGAATATTAGATTATCTTTGTAGAAATTGTACAAGATTATAAGATCCTCTTTGTATTAACCTCAAGCCGTCAACATCTCATTCCTGCGTTTTTGTCTTCTGTTTTACCTGCAGGACGTATCACTCCTGAAAGTGTCATATACAGCTTTGGAACCTTACTGATTGACGTTCTTAGTGGGAAGCATATTCCTCCTAGCCATGTAACAACATTGAGCTCTAATGCTTTGAGAAATGTCCTTGTTTTAATGTTTTAAGCGCTCTCTTATGTTGACTGATATGACAGCATCTACTAGCAATTTCATGTGAATATGACAAGCTCATAGTCCATAGAAGGCTTATTTAGCAAAAAGTTTAGTTACATTGCTTTCTAAAAAGATAGTTACGTTGAACAATGCAAAATCACTTTGTCTATAGGTTTCAGTCTTCACCTTCATTAAACAATGTGAGATAATCTCATTTTGGGTTATAGTTACTCATTCAAATCAACCTGCATGGCAGCATTGGTCTTATCTAGTAGACCATAAGAAGGGCAACCTAGTGTATAATTATCATCTTGACTATTTTGCACTGTGAGAAAGTGTTGTCTGATGACATACCTGTTTTGGAACAAAGTATAATGAGACAACAGTGACCGTTATATGCAACAATAACTATCATTTCACACAATTATATTCCTGATTTGTTCTATGTTCAAGGAAAAATCAGTTGTACCAGACTAATGATTGTGGAGCAAATATGTGCAGGCCCTTGACCTGATTCGGGACCGAAACTTAAATAAGCTCTTAGACTCATGTTTAGAGGGTCAATTTTCAAATGAGGAAGGAACAGAAATGGTGCGATTAGCTTCAAGGTGCCTTCACTATGAACCCCGTGAGCGACCTAATGTCAGGTCACTTGTGCAAGTATTGACTCCTCTACAGAGGGATGTCGAGGTGAATACTTTATCTTTCTATTGTTAGCATTCTTGAATTCAGGCTTGCATTATCTGGCACTATGTTGAGAAAAGTATGCAATGGGTTTGAGGGCCATTTCAGTCATTGTCTTCAGATAGCCCATTCATTAAATCACCAGACATTGTGTTCAGCATTTAGTCCATTCCTAATTTAGCCTGACAAAATAATTGAATTGCAACGGGTAATTTCAGTCCTGTCTAATCCAGGCCGTTTCAGCCTGTCTGAAGATAATGCTTTGACATCCTTGTTGACAATGTTTAAATCTTTTGCAGACTCCATCTTATGAGCTGATGGGCATTCCGCGTGGCGGTGCATCTTCTATCCAACCATTGCATCTTTCCCCTCTCGCCGAAGCTTGTTCCAGAAAGGATCTGACAGCAATACATGAAATTCTAGAAAAGACGGGCTACAAGGATGATGAGGGGACTGCAAATGAGGTTCATTTTATTTATTTATTTTCTTTAGAGGTTTAAAGACATTGTTTGTTCATACTTTAATACAACATTATCAGATACATTCAAACAAGCAAACCATTATGATATTTTTTTTTGCACAACAAAACATAGATAATACTTGCCGGTAGTCATTCTGATGCATATTAGATTCGTAGTCTCCTATAGCAACTTTATTTCATATGCAGATACTCTAAATACATAATCAAAACCTTATCTTACATTTCAGGATGTTCATTTGGTATAGTTGCATTTAAAAGCCCTTTGTATGCTATTTAATCTCAATCGCACAGATTACTTTGTGCTGGAATAATTTTTTGGGGTTCATCATGTGGTTTGAAATTTGACGTTTCTTCCATATATTTTTCAGCCAAATTGTTCATATTTGCTGCTATGTCATCCTTTTTTTTTTGTTCTTTTTTTTGTTTGTGCTCCAGCTCTCGTTTCAGATGTGGACAAATCAGATGCAAGATACATTGAACTCAAAAAAGAAGGGTGACAATGCTTTTCGACAGAAGGATTTTACTACTGCCATTGATTGCTATTCCCAGGTTTGATGTGTTCTGCCCTTTTATTTTATATGGATGTGACAGAGATACTGTGGAGTTGCATGATTGAATATGATTAGGAGTCATATAGGTTCAACGTCTTCCAATTTGTTCCCTATATTAAGACACTATTGGAAAATAGCTCTGGGCTACATACACTAAAAGTATTGATGTTCATGAGTACATTATAACAGGCATATCACAGTTACCTGAAGGCTGCTGCTGACCCGGTCTTTGTTCTTTATCATGCAGTTCATTGAAGTTGGTACAATGGTTTCTCCAACCATTTATGCTCGACGCTGCCTGTCATATCTGATGAATGGCATGCCACAGGAGGCATTGAATGATGCAATGAATGCTCTGGTAATATCTCCGACATGGTCAACAGCATTCTATCTTCAGGCAGCAGCACTATTATCACAAGGCATGGAGAATGAAGCCCAAGAAGCACTCAGGGATGGTTGTAGCTTAGAGCAAAGTAGCAGTGGTGGACATTGAGTGTGACAAATTTGTAGTCCCCAAAATGCACATAATTTCAGGTATATATATTCTTTTTAGAAATCCTACTTTTCTGTTGGGATCTATAGTTCTATGCCCTACTTTCCATATCATGCAAATAGCCTGCTAATCTAGGATTTCATGGTGAGGGTGTGGCTAGAGTTCCATTTCTTGTTTTGGGTTTTAAAATTAGTAACCTTGGTAACTTCTCGTCCTGTTTTGAGTTCTGAAGTTCAGTTTGTCGATTGGATTTCTTGGACATTTTGAGTTCTCGAGTTTGGATTTTGTAATCTAAGTAGCTAGTAAACGTACTTCTATATACTCCAAAGCTACATATTTTCGTGACCAGAGGAAGTATTTAGCAAGATGGGATCAAATGGGGAGTCTGACCTTAGACCAGTTCTTTGAGAACTAACTGATGCCAGCCCAGTTTCAGTTTTGGCTGTTAAGGATAAAAGAACTGGTTAGTTCCGGGTGGTTTTTGAAACCTGAGCTACTGAGCTGTCATACCTGGCTTTTGCTCTGCAGCACTGTCCCCGAATCCCTGGGATCTCAGAGTCTTTATTTTTTTCTTCTATTGTCATGTTTGGATTATGCTACTTGCTTGAAACAGTACTGAAGCTGCTGCCTTGTTTTGTTTTGACTAGAATTGTCATTTAACACATGAAATTTTATCAAGTTCATCAATATGCTGCTGTCTATCTTAGTGGTCTCGAGAAGTTCCATAAGCAATCTTGAAGAAAGATGTTGACGTCACTATCTTTTCCTCGTCATTTTGTTTTGTGGTGCAGGTGCTTGTTTGAAGAGAGTATTATTGGCTATGGAAGCAGTTGTCAATTTGTCAATTTGGCTAGGGGTTCGTTAACCTTCTTCAGATTTTGTGCGTGTGGAACGTCGTCCGTCGTCCATATCTTCAGGTAGGATGTACATATGGAAGAAAGCGACAACAGAGGCTCTGAAAGAGAGGACAAAGACATCCAAGGTGAATAAGTGCCGCAGACAGCAAATTAATGGGGAGAAGAAAGTGAAACTTTTTTCTTGGTCCTACTGAAACAAAAGAAGGAAACCGTAAAAAAAAGGGGGATTGCTGATGTACATGTACATCTTTGCTGGTGGTAGGTGCGTAAACCTGTACAGCAAGCGTTGTTTTTACCCTGGCTTTGTTCTTCGTTTCTTATGCGTTAGCTCCCATTGGTATATTTCTGGATAAGATAGTGGAATTCTTTTAAAAGGCAAAAAATGTCGGCGTTCTGGTTGTTCTATTTCTTCATCTTCATGACTTCAACGCTTGAACCCCTTGCTCCAGATAATTTTTGTGGGAGTACTAATGTGTGGTATTCATATGCTAGTTAACTGCCATCAGAATGTCTGATTGTTCTAGCGTACCGCTCGATTCTGTCTGGTATTTCGCAGCAAGCACTCAAGCCCTCGTAAGGGGATGCAAATCTCCCGGGCACGATAGCGGATCGGCATTGCCACGCTGGCTACGCTAGGGGGCCATGAAGCCTGCGGGCGCCGCGAAGCATAGGGGCTTGTTTAGTTGTCAGCATAGAATTTACGCACCGCATGCAGTTTGTTCATGTTTAGTTGTTAGTGGAGGTTTTTAGATCAACACAGTGCTCCATGCCTCCATACAGCATCATCTCTAGTGATTTAGTCGTATTTAGTCGATACGGATTTGCACAAGTAGATGGGTACATACAGTGGCGGACCCAGAAATAGTTCAAGAGGGGGCTAAATAACATAAGCAAAATTTTTTTTCTTGCTCAATCTAATACACTAAGGCCTTATTTAGTTTCAAATTTTTTTGCAAAATAAGAATAGTAGCATTTGTATTTGACAAATATTGTCTGATCATGGACTAACTATGCTCAAAAGATTCGTCTCGCAAATTACAGATAAACTGTGTAATTAGTTATTTCTTTTATATATATTTAGTGCTTCATGCATGTGCCACAAGATTCGATATGATGGAAAATCTGAAAAATTTTGCAAAATATTTTGGAAAATAAACAAGACCTAATAAATATATCTAATATTGATAATTCAATATTGATTCAAAGTGTTTAAAGACAAAGATTCATAAAATAAACATAGAAAAATACTAAATATATGGAGTCTTTTGCTAAAAAAAAACCTGTTAAAAAAAGTTTTGAGCCAAGAGGGGGGCTGCAGCCACCCCAGCCCCCCTCGTGCGTCCGCCAATGGGTACATAAAAATGAAATATTCTCATTCATAGCTTGATTAGAAATATGAATTCTTTACACGAACATTAAGGTACATGCAATGTAATGTATGCGACCAAACTTTTTTTTTTACCATATACGATTTGTCTGTGCAGGACGATTAAACTCCAAGACATTGCTTACATTTATACTGATTCATAATGTAAGCAGCCAGAAATAATTTTACCAGATGTGATTTGTCTCTGTAGGACAATTAAACTTCAAGACGTTGCATACATAATTTATGCTAACTTGAGTTGTGCTATGTACAAGCAACCAATCGCTCTTGTAACAACTATGCCGACTACGATCATGTTGAATGCAGAACAACAGCGCACAGATGCCGAGCGAGATGTGTTAATTAGACTGATTAGGCCAGTCTCAGTGGGGGTTCAGTAGGATGTTATGCACATTTATTAGAGCGTCATGTCAGCAAAATTACACTTTTTGCATGAAACAAAGAGAAGAGAGAAGGAAGTAGTTTCACCATGGTGAAACTCCGCGGGCGTTGTTTCCCACGCGGTGAAACGGGATGAAATTCCCACTGAAAGCTAAATCGTTTCACCATCTTGCATGTGATCCAATCATTTTGCAGTAATTAAATGATTTGCCTAGTCTAGGAAACGTCAAGGTAAAACTCATGCATTGTGGAGGTTGTTTTATTATTCGTTTCATTGATGCCCTGTCAGCGGATTTGTTTTGAAAACAGTGCATTGAAACGAGCCACTAAGACTGGCCTTAGGGATGCAACATGGGTTATTTGAGAACTCGAGAAAAGTCATAAAAAATTAAACCTATTTGTGGGTTCCCGGACAACCCATCTTGCATTCCTAATCAGTCTGGCCTGTGGGAACAAGGGCAATGCTAATGCTATCCTTCAAGCAAGAACATGAGCCATGGTCGGGATACATTTGCATTGCTCTCCCTCCGTTCCAAAATAGCTTTTATTCTCATATCTCAAAAAACAACTTTAACTAAATATATATTAAAAATATTAATACTTATAGTATATAATTAGTATCATCGAAAAGATCTCTGAATCTAGTTTTTTTTGATACATTTACTTGAAAATAAAAATGTAATATGTATTTGTTTATAAATCTAGTCAAACTTATGATAAGAAAATCCAAAACGATAATTATTTTGGGACAAAGAGAGTAGAATGTAAACAACACATCAAGACCAGTGTCCCGGGCCCACATGCACTAAGCGAGCTGTGGTGGATAGTGTAGTGTAAACAACATACCAAACTACGTGATCCCAAACCTCTTGGGTAGTGACACACTAATCTTAATCTGTTCATAACAAATCAGCGAACAGTATTTTCAGTCATGCCCTTATTAGCCAAGCGAATAGGGGTGAATACGAGTGCAACTAAACACTTGAACCAAGTAAAATATGGAATTACGAGTACACTAAGCACTTGAATTAATTGTAGTGGAATACGAGTAGAGCCAAATAAAGCCTTAAGCGAGTGAGACCGGTGTCGAGAGCCATCCATATCAAGGTTTGCTAAAAAAAGCAGTTTGTGAATGACAAGACAAGACTTGCTCGTTGTATCCTACCTCTAGATTCCACACTAACACAGAGTCTCCCAATCACGTACTCTTATCTGCTGTGTTGGCGCTTTTGCATAGCAGTTGGTAACCACTCCGGGCTCCATATATTCCTAAACCACACTACTACACCCTCTCCGGCTCCCAACCTCTTCGCGATCCAACTTCACTAACTTCACTATCACAATCACCCCAACACAGCTCGTAGCAGCTAAGCCATCTGACGCTATAAATGTTCTCTCCTCAAACTCAAACGACGCAACGCAAGCAAGCAGTCGAGCTAGCTAAGCTAAGCATCTCCCAGTCTCGGCACCTCTATCGCGCCGCCTGCCGCCCGCGCCTAGCTAGCTCCAACGACGCAGCAGCAACCAACCATGAGCACCAGCGAGGCCGGCGCCGCCGCGACCGTGATCCCCATCGACGACGTGGCCCGCGACCACGGCAAGGCCCCGGCCGTGGCCACGGCGCCTCCTCCTCCCGCTGCAGCAGCGGCGGTACCCGCGGCAGCGACGACGACGGCGCCTCGGAAGACGGGGGTCCCGTTCTTCCGGCGCGCCGACCGCGGCAGCCGGTGCGTGGCGCTCCTGGACTTCGTGCTGAGGGTCGCGGCCTTCGGGCCCGCCCTCGCCGCCGCCATCGCCACGGGCACCTCCGACGAGACGCTCTCCGTCTTCACCCAGTTCTTCCAGTTCCACGCCCGCTTCGACGACTTCCCGGCGCTCCTGTCGGTGTCGCCCGCCCGCCCGCCCGTCCATTCCAGTGCATGTCGATCGACTTGAGCTGACGACGAAGAACGCATGTTGCAGGTTCTTCATGGTGGCCAACGCGATCGCGGCGGGGTACCTGGTGCTGTCCCTGCCCTTCTCCGCCGTCATCGTCCTCCGCCCACAGGCCATCGGCTTGCGCCACCTCCTGCTCGTCTGCGACATGGTATCCCTTCCCTTCTCCCTCTCCGCCGGCACTCATCCGTCACACACTGCACTGCACACACGACGACACGCCGCTGATCAGCTCATCAGTCGCTGAGTACGTACCAAGTTCTTTCATGGTGCGTGGTTTGCTGCAGATCATAGCGGCGCTGCTGACGGCCGCTGCGGCAGCGGCGGCGGCGATCGTGGACCTGGCGCACTCGGGGAACCTGCGCGCCAACTGGGTGCCCATCTGCATGCAGTTCCACGGCTTCTGCCAGCGCACCAGCGGCGCCGTCGTGGGATCGTTCCTCGCCGTGCTCGTCCTCTTATTCCTCGTCATCTTGGCCGCCTTCGCCATCAGGAAACGCTGAACTCGATGATTTTCTGCCCTGTTAGGGCTGCATGCATGCGTATGCGATGTTGCTGTGTGTTTGCATCGTGCTATGTGATTTCAGCTGTGGTATGAGATATACTTGTGTAAGTGTACGTGAGCAGTGGCTAGTGGAGTGGAAGTGCTTGTGTATGATTCTCATATTTGTTGCCTGCAATGCAAATGCAAAGGTGGTCACAGTGTTCTTTAAAATCTATACGATATACTATATCATTCAACGTTCTTCAAGTTGGTTTGATTCGCTGATCGAATGAACTTAGGTCAAAACACACTGTTCCATTGTCCATATTGTTTTCTATTTTTTTGAAACTTTGTCTATGTTATTATATCATTGTTTATATGATGATGAAAAGGAATCATCATGAAAATAAAGTGACACGAATTTGATCCCTTAGTAGAGTCTGAGCGTTCATGTAAAACTCTTTTGACTCCGTAGGACGCTGCTAAGACGTGTTATGCTAAACTGTTCCTCTATATCTTAACATAGAAATGCGCAAACCTTTTATGTGATTGAGAAAAAAAAATGACGTGAATTTTAATATGGGCTGTTTGTTGGATCCGGCGGCCTGGTTAGCCGGCCCTAAATGAAATCCAGCCCAGTTCAGTGGGGACTCGTATCGTACCAAACAGAAATGAGGCAGTCGTCCAACAAGAGAAGAGAAATCTCGCCGCCGCGCCTTATCCTCCACTCCGTCGTCCTCCATCCACCTTTGGCCGAGGAGGACGCAGGCGCAGCAGGTGGCGTCGTCTTCCCGGGCAATTCGAAAATCCGACACCACCATCCTGATGCAATTCCTCTCGCTCCCCACCGCCTCCTCGCCTACTCCCAGCCCCAGGCTCTTCAAGCCCGTGGCCTCCTCGGCCTCCTTCCGCCGCCCCTCTCCACCGACGCCTCCGGCCCCAAAACCCTCGCCGCCGCCCCCGCCTCCCGCAAACCCCCTCGCCTCCAAGCTATGGCTGACGAGCAAGCTGTCCCCACCGCCTCCTGCGCCAGCGTCGCTCGCGGAGGAGCCTGCGCCCCAGCCTCCGACGCCACCGTCGGAGCCGGAGCCGGAGCCGGAGCCGGAGCAGGAGGCGGAGGCGCTGCGACAGGAGGACTTCCGACAGAAGGGCAAGGTGTTCGTGGGGAACCTGCCGCTGTGGGCGAGGAAGCCTGACATCGCGGAGTTCTTCCGCCAGTTCGGGCCCCTGGAGAAGGTCGAGCTGGTGCGGGGCCACGACGACCCCGAGCGCAACGTCGGCTTCTGCTTCCTCTACTACGGGGGCGACGACCCGGAGGCTGCCGCGGCGCGGGCCGTGGAGGTGGACGGGGTGGAGTTCCGGGGGAAGTCGCTCACCGTGAGGCTCGACGACGGGAGGAAAGGGAGGGCCAGGGCGGAGGAGCGGGCGCGCTGGGTCGAAGCTGGGGTGGCCCGGGAGGCTCGCTCCCCGTGGCACAAGGGAAGGGAGGACGCGTGCCGTGAGTTCCGGAGAGTGCTGGAGTCGCGGCCCGAGGACTGGCAGGCTGTCGTCTCCGCTTTCGAGCGGATTCCCAAGGTGGTGGCTTCTCTGATTGATCACCTTTGCATTAGTATTACCCGATCTTATTTGTTCCTGTAAAATGCCATTTATGCAATTGCAAGGTGGTGTCACATGCTGAACATGCTGAGACGGGTGAACTTTTCCTGACTTTTTTTAGATAAGTTTTCATGTCTTTGGGCTGTGATCTGCAATCCTTCCTGGGATGCTCTGATAGGGTGCTTTGAATAGCAGACATCACCAGGAAAACATGCTTAGAATAAGCTTTGTTAGGATGTCACTCAATAGGTCATCTGCCACCTTAGTTGTAGAGTGAACTACAATGTTACTTGTTGCCTGTTTGATGTCATTTCCAATCATTAGCTGACACCAAAGTTCATCTCCAACTTGATCAGACAGCTTCAATGAACACCCTTCTTCCGACCCTTATTCAAGTACGAAGCCTTTCCTGAGTTCCCTTTGGAAATAAGTTGCTTCACAAGGCACTCTTTGTTTATATAAATAACATGTAACACATATCCCTTACATTTTTTATATAAAATTGCCCTATGACTTGTTTGAGATTTTGAGCTGGTGATCATTTAATTTGTTTTATCTGGACAATCATATTTCGATTTCAATACTGTTTTTGATTGGCATCTGGTAGTCATGTTTTAATAACTTCCTAGGAAAGTTCCGTACCTCCTTTACTCAGTTCTCAGGGCTCCAAACAGAATAGGTTCGGTCATTTCTTGGAAATTATGCTTAGAGTATAGAATTGCCTCAGTGTTAACTTTTCTCATTTGGTGGCACTAATTATAGTCTTATTTTCAACATTGATTGTTTAGCCATCAAGGAGGGAATTTGGTCTGATGGTTGTGTATTATGCCAAGCGAGGTGATAAGCATCACGCTCGTGCAACATTTGAGAACATGAGAGCAAGAGGAATAGAGCCCAATGCATTTGTCTTCACAAGGTAGGTGCATTGTTACTGTTGTTTAGTAGTAATTTATTGGCTTCTCTTCATCACAGGGTATGCACCATGGCTTCCTAAACTTGCACAGCTGGGCCAACTAAATTGACTCACCGAAAAGAAAATATCATATTATTACCGCTAAACTAATTTAAATAGGTCAACAGAGGTCAGGCACAGTACGGTTAGGTTATTTTTGCTCGCTATGTTTTGGAGTCCTGGTACAAGTTCAGAGATCCACAGTGAACTTCACTCCTGGTAATGCCACTAAACAACCTGTATAAATTGCTATCTGAATAAATGGTAATTTTAGCATGTAAAGACTACTTATGGAAAACGATCTTGCATGATGGCATCATGAGTAGCTAACCACGTGAAGAATATAGGCAGTAACCTATCAAGAAACTTTGTACCTGGTCACTTCTATACTTGCTTGACTATTTGAGATAAAAAAAAAGTTTGGCTGATAACATTATTGAGATACAAAGGGGGCTGTTCTAAAATAGGAGACGGGGGGGGGGGGGGGGGGAGGTGGGTGATATCATGTTATCTTCTTTTACTAATATCATGCAGATGTACGTATGTGAATGACTGGCAAACTAGTTCTAGCAATGTCTCTATGTACCTTGTCTCCTGCATTAAATTTAATTCATTTCATGCAGCCTTGTTCACGCTTATGCAGTTGCTAGAGATATGCGTGGGGCACTGTCATGCGTTGAGGAAATGAAATCTGAAGGCCTTGAAATGACAGTTGTTACTTATAGTATCCTTATTGCAGGATATGGCAAAACTAACGATGCTGAGTGAGTATTTTCTTTTCTGACACTGCATTGATCCATTTGTGTTACTGAACATGCTTTCTTCCAGAATTTCAATATAGCTATAAGTCTATAACTGCCCTTTCATATACGATACTGACTCTAGACACTGTTTTAGGCAACAGATCGCGTGGCCTTTTCATTTCTAGCCTTTCTCGTATAGTCGTATGACCCTTGGCTTGCTGCTAATCATTTCATTTTGTCCTGGAAGATCTGCAGACAAGTTGTTCAAAGAGGCTAAGACCAAGCTTGACAACCTAAATGGAATCATATATAGCAACATTATACATGCTCACTGGTTAGTGGTTGCTGGTTACCAGATCCATAAACATCGTAAACTTAAGAAAAAAATACAATTTATCTCTTAACAATTACTACTTTATCTGTTTGCTAATAAATCATGTTAGAGCACTAAATTATATGCACTTTTGCAGCCAATCTGGGAATATGGATCGAGCTGAAGAGCTGGTCCGTGAAATGGAAGAGGATGGCATTGATGCTCCTATCGATGTTTATCACAGTATGATGCATGGATATACTGTTGCCCAAGATGAAAAGAAATGTCTAATTGTGTTTGAAAGGCTGAAGGTATATCGGAAAGGCATCTCATAACTAATAACTAATTGTCATGTGTTCCTAAGAAATAATTGTTTTTACTTTTATTATGATCACCTTCTTAATCTATGATGTTATATTTGCCAGCCTGATTCAAGTTTCTCTGACTTTGCAGGAGTGTGGCTTCAGACCATCTATAATATCTTATGGTTGCCTTATTAATCTGTATGTTAAGGTTAGTTCTGCTCTTGTCTATTCTTCTCATGTATTACAGCCTGACTAGGGCTGTAAATGTGCCAAGCTCGTTGCCTCAAGCCTGGGCTTGTTGGAGGGTTGAGCCGAGCCTCAGAACCACCAGAGCCTACAGCCAGGCTCAAGCTTGGCCCATCATGCTAAATACAAATTGCCTTTTCTTCTATGGTTTGCCTTTTTGATTCAAAGCCTCAAAGTAGTTGGTTTTGATGTCCTGCTTTCGAGTTCCTCTTTGTTTTTCATTACTAATTCTTGGAAACTTCAATAGAAGCATGGTTGATGAAATATAAGATACTTGAAGTGCAGCTTTGATTTAAACTTTGTGGAAATAAATGGCCTGACTAACCATTTGAACTTGAGGCCTTACATTATTTGCATATCCATCTACTTGTCTGAATGAAAAACAGTTGCTAATGCCAGTTTGAACATTCTTTTTACAGATTGGGAAGGTTCCAAAAGCCTTAGCTGTTAGCAAAGAGATGGAATCACATGGCATCAAACATAATAACAAAACTTACTCTATGCTGATCAATGGATTTATCCATCTGCATGACTTTGCAAATGCTTTTAGCATTTTTGAGGACATGATAAAATCAGGTTTGCAGCCTGATCGTGCCATATACAATTTGCTGGTAGAAGCATTTTGTAAGATGGGAAATATGGATCGAGCTATTCGCATATTCGAAAGAATGAAGAAGGAACGAATGCAACCATCAAATAGAACATTCAGGCCTATCATAGAAGGATTTGCAGTTGCTGGAGATATGAAAAGGGCTCTCGATACCCTTGACCTAATGCGGCGAAGTGGTTGTGCTCCTACTGTAATGACTTATAATGCTCTCATCCATGGGCTAATTAGGAAGCACCAGGTATTTCTCAAATATATGTTAGATTCTTCATACTGAGAACTATGTACTTCTGGCTTTAGCCTCGTCTTTTTGTGTACCTGTGTATGTGTGCATGTTTGCAGGTTGAAAGAGCTGTTTCTGTACTTGACAAGATGTCTATTGCTGGCATTGCACCAAACGAGCATACATACACAATCATTATGAGAGGTTATGCTGCTAGTGGAGATATTGGGAAGGCTTTTGAGTATTTCACCAAAATCAAAGAGAGTGGCCTAAAGCTCGATGTGTACATTTATGAAACATTGCTGAGAGCCTGTTGCAAATCAGGAAGGATGCAAAGTGCCTTAGCAGTTACAAGAGAGATGAGCTTTCAGAAGATACCAAGGAATACATTTATATACAATATTTTGATTGATGGGTAGGTACTATTATAACAAGAAGCTTTTACATTTTGATCCTTTTAAAGACCCTTTTAGCAAAAACCTCTGCGAAACAGTTTTGGAAAATGGATTCTTTTGCATGGCCATGACATTGACACCATGGCAGCTGCCACATATGATATTCTTTGTTGGACTTGCAGGCTCTTAAGTGGTACTACCTTGGTGCCAAATGTCAGTTGTCACAACACCGTGCAAAACGTTCCATTTTCAGAAATAATTACTTTATAGGCCCATTTGTGAAAATGTTATAGATAAGGACCAAAATTATCTTTTTACCTCAGTAATTCAGGCAGTTGCTTTCATTTCATGTCAAGTTATGCTTTATTTGAGCCATGTTATTAATCTAAAATAGTTTGTCAAATCCTTGTTAAGAGTATTGTACAATCTAAAATACTGTGTAATTTCTTCTTTTCATGTAGTTGGGCTCGGAGAGGAGATGTCTGGGAGGCAGCAGATTTGATGAAACAAATGAAAGAGGATGGAATCCCTCCTAACATCCATACATTTACCTCCTACATAAATGCATGCTGTAAAGCAGGAGACATGCAGGTGTGTGTATTTTCAGCAAAATATTTGATTACTAGTTTGTGGTGACACAGTTGGACATAGCCTGATAGTGATAGTACAGCACCATAAGATAAACATTTTATAATGCCTGTTATTCACACAATGTGCCTTTGTTGCACACTGGCTTCATCATATTCTCATTGGGAAAATGTGAATGGATAAGTAATCCTGGCCTTTTTTTTTGAGATTACAAAAGTAATCCTGGCCTTTGTTGCACACTATTCACTAATTTCTTGTTTGAACTATTTATTGTAGAGAGCGGAAAATGTGATTCAAGAAATGGCAGATGTTGGATTGAAACCAAATGTCAAGACGTTTACCACATTGATTAAAGGTTGGGCTAAAGTATCACTGCCAGATAGAGCACTGAAATGCTTTGAGGAGATGAAATCTGCTGGGCTTAAGCCTGATGAAGCTGCTTATCATTGCTTGGTGACCTCACTTCTCTCAAGGGCAACTGTGATGGAGGGAAGCACCTACACAGGAATCTTGAGTGTCTGTAGGGAAATGTTTGAGAATGATTTGACTGTTGACCTGCGCACTGCTGTTCACTGGTCAAAATGGCTTCACGAGATTGAGAGGACGGGTGGTGCACTAACAGAAGCACTTCAGCGAATATTTCCACCTGATTGGAACTCATCAGAAAATTTGGAGGCTTCGAGTTCTGTAAGTGACGCAGATTCTGAGTCTTGCGGTGACTCAGAGTTTAGTGATAATGATGAGGATCATGATGTTGATGACTTGTGACATAATATCAAGACAGTTTTAACCTTTCTCTGATCCCTCACTACTGCCTCAGTGCCAGAGTTAAACTATCAAGGTATGGCGCGCACACGTATTCTTAATATATCTCAACTTTGTTTACATCTTTTTAGAAGTATAGTCGGCCTAATGTTCACCAGTTGCCAGTTTGAGTAGTTCTCATAATTTGATTCCAAGCGACATCTAAAACTTTTTTTTGTCAAATTGACAGTGTTTCTCATGAAACTTTATGTCCTCAAATTCACAGGCTACTTGCTTGTGGCCTGCCAAGAGGAGGGCCTGGAATCTTTTTGTGTTTTTAAGCCTGAGCTGTCTGTCCTCTGCGGTGTTTCAAGAGTCGCAGACCGCTAGTAACTGTTCTGCTGTAGCTGATGACACAGGCTGTCAATGCAACAGACGAAGGTCCAGTTATGTGGGGTACTGTACAGATCAGTGACTCGTAGTACAGGTAGGTAAATATTCTCTATATTCTTGAGATATTGGCAAGTTCATTTCTCATCATTGCTCTAGTTCTAGTGCAATCTAACTAATAAGTTAAATCCAGTTTTGTATAATTGGAGAAATGCTGGTGAAGTTATGCTTTTACTTAGTTTATTTCCCATGTGTAGGCAGGTTTTTTGTACAATGACTCGGTACAATATGTTACAAAAAAGGCAATTCTTGGCTTTCCTTTGTATTGTTCTGTACCTACTGTACCTTCCTGATAAGAAACTAAGGTCTCTGAACTCATTTCAAATTACAACATTAGGACCTACTGGACTAGTAGAGAGTTTGTAGGGCTATTGGTTGAATACCACCTCTGCAGCTCTGCCATCGGCATTTAGCGAGCATTCCCAGCACAGGACTCGTAATTACATTTGGCCAGGACAATGCTACACTGTAATCATATATTTATAAGTATATAAAGAGCTTTGTAACCTTTTCTTCCTTTTGTGAGCTATGAACTGATGAGCTGAATTGAATGCTATAGAATATAGCTGATGATTTTAAACATGCTAAAGCAGGAATACAAACATGATTTTAGACCAACTTGTTAGATAATGTGTGTGGATCGTTGCTTTTGTTCTGATGATTTTACGCATGGTAAAATTGGAGTTTAGATTGGTGCCTTCTGCTTTATTGCAGTCTGTGCCGATTCAATGGGGGAAATTCCCTATTCGAAACTGAAGTACAACTCCAATCAAATGATACGTGATGACTGTTTTCTCATTTAAAATTTGGCATCTTCCAGTACAGCAGCTTCAATCAAATGAGCCTTAACGTAGCACAGCTCGTTTCAGTGTGAGCTTGGAATTGCCCGCCCCTGTCCAAGCTGAGAGCTTTTACTATCCGGGACACTTGAATGCCTGCGTGCACAAGACGGCATTATATTTCTTCTGCGAATCTTTGTGCGTTTGTGTATGATATATGAGCTGCGAATAGCTGCCCGGTATCTTTCGTTGAATCAAAAGTTAGTTGCATTGCCCTTCTGAATTTATACACTGTAAATTCGTGATTGCAGTTGCAGTGTGATAGTATGCGACTTGGAATGTTCTTTTCATAAATACAAACATTTAGGTATTGTTTGGATGTAGTTGGATTCGTATCAATACATATGTGTTATATATGTTAGGGTGAATTCGAGTGGAACATGAACTAAATCTATCTCCAATCCATCCCAACATATGTGAATATAGGTGAATTTGACAACATCCAAACAAGACCTTATTGTATTATGTGTATATGTGTTTCCCTTGTTCTTGTGGAAATCCCATTCGCTTTTTCCTTTCCTGGGGAGAAAATGCCATATACATTTTCTTAGAAAGATTTTGCACTGCGGTGGCTGGTTTGTGGCAATAACCTTCAGAGCACAGTGTTTGCTTGGAGTTGGATGCTGAAGTACAAAGATGGAAAAGTTAGGTCCAGTGCTTAATCCTTGGGTGTTGTAATTACAAAAGCCGTTGGCCGGAAGATGGAAAGGGAAAAGATGTTTGATCTCTATTTTACTCTTACAATAAATATATTGACAATGTCAATTACTGTAAAATCAATACTTAAAAAATATATATTGAATATGAATTTATTGCTGCAACTTTTATACTACACTAAGGATGCATATGCTTGTACTTTGAATTATTGTTGTCAAGACGTAAAGTTCGATTTTTTTTTTCTTCCAAATCAGAACAAACCAAGGGGTTTGATGGATCCAATTTGTGCGTTGCTAGGCAAATCCAACCATGCACAGTTGAATTCAATTGAACACCGCTACTACTTCTGACGACTGGTCTATGGTTGTTGGAAGGCATTTTGAAATAGATGGTACCATGTGTTTGACCCAAGCAAGGATCGATAAGATAATATGTTTCCATAGAAGCAGCAAATGGAGCTCACATTGTGATACAAGCAAGAGTTATAGTGTGAACTCTCGATCTCTCTTTGATTTCTCCCTAAATCCCTAATTAATCTCCCTTGGTTTATATGAAGGAATCCACCCCAATCTCAAGTGGGCTCTCCAACTAATCAAGCCATGGATTATTCATCTTGGTGGACCCTCTCTTATGTATGTGGGAACACCATGAGAGGTGAGCTTGATCTTGAAGAAGCTCAAGGCTCCAAGCCACCTTGGGTAAGCCTTTCGAATCTCATTGTTTGAATCTTAGCACAGTACTCTTGAAACATTTAGAAGTGTGGGTATATATATCACGTTGGATCGGTATGGTAGTTTAAGTTATAAATGGCTGGGTATGTATGTGTGTAACGCTTGGCTAGCTAGACGAGACCTAGACGTTCCCAGTGACGGGGCAGCCGGAGGCGCAGACCATGGCGTTGTTGGGTTTCAGAGTATAAGCTAGCCCAGCTAGCAGATCGAGTTGGCCTTGCCTGCAGGGGGGAACGCGTGCACAGGTGATGCATGGGAGCTGCGCATGAGATATGTGTGAAGAGTGAAGTGGACGTTGTGCTCCCTTGTTGCCGCAAGCAGCAACATCTGTGTGAGCGCGCGGGAACAGAAAGTAACAGGCCTGCTGCGAGCTTCATCACACATGCATGCACCTCTGATGACCTGCACGCACCGTGTCCACTTCTTCGTTCGTGTTGCATCGATCCATCGGGTTTCCACAGTGTGTCACAGTCACAAATGACCTGACCGTACCTCGCAACCGGCGTCGCCACCCTTCCCGTAGAGTAGTGCGGCCTTGGCCTCGTCGTCGTCTATAGTTTTTAGTATGAAAAATTATTTAAATATAAATTCAATGGCCCATACTCAGGCCAAGAAATATTTTTTTTTATTTATATTACCCACCTCAATTTTCACGAAAATCCATTTTTTCTTTCTAAACTCTGAAACCCAAGAAAACACTCCCTTCAACTTTTTAAAAAGTTCATCTTACCTCTTTGGCCCTGTTATAAGCAATTTCGAAAGATGGTTTTGTCTTATTTATTTATTCTGTCCGAATATTTAAAAAATCATAGTAAATTAAAGAAAAATCATAAAATGAAAATTTTAATTTTATTGGACTCTATATGAATAGACCTACATAGTGAATGAATATATAATATGGTATGCTTTAATATGTTTTTTATTATAGCTTTAGAGCTATACTTTTTCTATAATTAAATGGAATAATTCAAGCTGCAGATTATATGGTCCAATTATGATGAAGTTTTTATAGTGTGCTAATTGTTGTATGCTTAAAGTGTAGTAAAAATTTCATACTCATTGGATCATGTATAACTTAGTTACAAATTTTTTTTAGTTTTATGCTTGTTAAATATAAATAAATCTATAACTAAGCTATACATGATCCAATGAATATGATTTTTTTCACTACAATTCAATTATACAATAGTTAGCCCACCATAAAACTTTCATCACAATTAGACCATAAAAACTGCAATTGTGAATTATTCCAATTAGTTATCTAAAGCCACAAAAAAAATTTGTATTAAGGTATACCATATTATATGTTCACTATATATATCTACTTACGTGGAGTCCAACAAAATTAAATTTCATATTTTATGATTTTTTGTGTTTTACTATAGTTTTTTAAAAAATTAGATGAAATAATAAAAAAAAAGACAAAACCACCTTCAGAACTACTTATGACAGGGTCAAAGAGGTAAGATGGAAGTTGAAGAAGGTGTTTTGTTCAGTTTTGGAGTTTAGAGAAGGAAATTGATTTTTGCAAAAGTTAAAAGAGGTAATATAGATTTTTTTTTCTTACTATGGTGTCCAAACCATGTCCATTAAGTGCGGTCCGGACCGGGCCTTGGGCCTAAAATACTTATGTCTACGGTCAACCATTCCGTTACCGGTTTACCCGGCTTTGACTGCAAAATGTATCCGTTGGCCCTCTTCCTCCT
Organism: Sorghum bicolor; assembly: GCF_000003195.3. Lineage (NCBI taxonomy): Eukaryota > Viridiplantae > Streptophyta > Magnoliopsida > Poales > Poaceae > Sorghum > Sorghum bicolor. Next base: position 60,506,135 of record NC_012875.2, read on the forward strand.
CCGGCCTTCGATCTCCGAGATTTGAAACCGCCTGACCCGCCGCCGCTTCACACACGCCCCCCTACCGCCATGCCCTCCTCCGCCGCCGCCATGGCTAGGCCGTCATCCCGTCCATCCTCCTCATGCTCCGCCTCCAAGCCCCGGAAGCCCTCCCCGTCCCCTTCCCCATCCCCGGCGACGGCGCCCAAGCCCAAGACCGTTGGTTCGAGCCGCCGCCGCAGCCCGCTATCCGATCTCAACTCCAGGGACACCTCCGCCGCGCGCGAGCGCCCCGGGTGCTTCCGCTTCCTCCTACCCTCCGCCGCCACCTCCTCCGGGTCCAGGTCCCGGGCCAGGTCCGTGTCCACCCCGCGGGCCCCTAGGCGCCCCGACTCCAAGCCCCGGCCCGGGACCAGGGGTCCGGACCGGCTTCCGGATAAGGAATCGACGACCAGGGCGCAGAGATGCGCCGGGCAAGAGCCGAGGATGGGTGGGCAGGAGCCGATCGGTGCGCGGGTCAACAAGATCAGGCCGGCCGCCGGCAAGAAGCAGTGGCCGGCGAAGGACGAGCAGCTGGATGAGTTCCAGGCCTTGACGCCGGAGAAGAAAGCGGATTCCGAGGCCACGCCGTCTACAGGCGCGACGCCGCCGGTCCACGCGTCGATCTCGCCCGAGGTGGCCGCGGCGTGCGGGTCGGCGACGCCTGCGTGCTTCGCGGCGGGACACCACGTCGTCCCCGGCGTCGGGGACCGCCGCAAGTGCCGGCCGCGGGGCATCCTAGCGATCGCGGGGGAGGGGTTAACCAGCGAGGACCTTGACGAGGAGCCGTCCCGCGCGTCCATCCACTGGCTGTCCTCGCCGTCGGGGGCGGAGGCCTGGACGTCCTCGACGAAATGCGGCAACGAGGAGGCGTCGGTGAACTGGCTGGCGTCCCCGCGCGACGAAGGCGGGGTGGACTTGCTCGAAGACGAGATCTTCGTGCCCAGATGCTCCTCGGAGGACGCGTTCTGGCGGTTCTCCCCGGACTGCACGGGGCTGTTGGGCTCGCCGCTGCTCAGCGGTCTGCTGGACTTCGGCACTCCGGCGTCGGAAATGTCCGGGGCGACGCCGTCGTCAGGGTTTCTCCCCACGCAGAAGACGCCCAGCAGTGGCGATAGCATTAGTCCTTTCTCGCTCATTGTCAAGAGGGCATCGCAGTCCTCTTCCAGATTTCGGGCTTTGTGTGCCCAGCAGGGACTGGGCAGCAGCTACCGGTACGATTCAGTGGCGGATCCAACACCAATTTCTAGTGAATCATGGCCTGAAAGTGTTTGCAATGGCAAACGGTCAGGGTTGACAAGGACAGGCAGTCGTCCCATGAAGATGATGGATCCAGTGCTGGAATGCCTTGAAATGATGAGTTTGTCACCAAGGCCTGGGGACGATGACTATGAGGGAAATGACACACCACCTGCGCCATTGCCTGAGCTTAGCTTCCAGTTTGCAGGAGCTCCGATACCTCTGGAATCCATAGACTTGACCTCTTTTAAAAGGTCTCCTCGTGACATAGAATTGAAGGCAAAGGACACAAGTTTTCAGAAATCAGTCATAGCAGACACTCGGATCTCTTGGCGAGAGGGGCTTGTCAGCAGAATGTTTGATATCGGTGATTTGGATTGCTGCAAATGGCTATCTGATGATGAAGATTCACCAGTGCTTTCGCTCACTGAAGAGGCTTTGGCAGATGGTACCAATTCTCAGCCAGGTAATGGTTGTTGCCTGCATGAGAGTGGCAACCAACAGGAAGCATGTGGCTTTGGCTCTGTTGAGTTCAGTTGTATTGGTGATGAACTGAACAATGATAGCATCAAGGCCTCTCCAAATCATGTTTCAGTTGCAGAGTCCATGAATGCAGAAGGATTCGAGCTTGTCACATCGGACGACTCTGATTGGACTCTCTTCTACAAGAATTACTTGTTTGAATCATGAGATGTCTGAACTGCGCTGGGTTTCTTTGCTCAGATGTTGTGTACCAATTGTACTACTAGAATCATCGCAAACACACATATTTGTGTTTGCTGCATCTTTGTACTTTTTTTCAGTATTTGAAGTTTCCTTTTACATTCTTTGACAGCTCATGTAAATCATGTTGGTACATAGATTTGTTTCTGGAATAATCCACCGATAATAATTCAGAGAGTATGTTGCATAGTTTTTTAAATTTTCAGTCAATAGATATTGTAAACTTTTGCAACCAATCTGTTAATATATATCGAGCTCATGAAATGGAAGATGATGGCATTTGTTTGAAAGGCTGAAGGTACAGTGTGAAGGCTTCTCATGACTATTTACCATGTGTCCCTAACAAAGAATTGCCAGTCTGATTAAAGTTTTTTCTCACTTTGCAGGAGTGAGGCTTCAAACTATCAATAATATCTTATGGCTGCCTTATTAATCTGTATGTCAAGGTTAGTGCTGCTCTTGTGTATTCTTCTCATGTATTGCAGCTGACTAGGGCTGTAAATGACCCAGCTTATTGCCTCAAGCAGTCAAGCTTGAGCTTGTTGGAGGATTGAGCCGAGTCTATAGCTAGGCTCAAAGTTTGCCATCTCATCCATCTTTTTCCTTTTTGGGTCAAAGCCTCAAAGGCCTTAAAATAACTGATTTTTTATGTCATGCTTTCCAGATTCTCTTTGTTTTATACTTGGCAATTTCAATGGAAGGACGATTGATGAAATATGATAAAAGTGCAGCTCTGATTTAAACTTTCTGAAAATTAAATGACATGACTAATCATTTGGGAAAAAAGTCACTAATGTCAGTTTCAAATTTCTTTATACAGATTGGGAAGGTTCCCAAAGCCTTAAATATTAGCAAAGAGATGGAATCACATGGCATCAAACATAATAACAAAACTTACTCTATGCTGACTAATAGATTTATCCATTTGCATGTCTTTGCAAATGCTTGTAGTATTTTTTTAGGACATGCTAAAATTTGGTTTTCTGGATGAAATTGAAAATGGAACATTCCGTTTACCGGGATTGTTTCCATAAAAGTGATATCATTTATGACCATTTCTGACCATTACTGTATTTACACTTTTGGTTTTCTATTTTCTTTCAACACCATATTGATGTTGTTAGTAAACAGTTAAATTGAAAATATGGTGACTTTTGGACCGACCGGGAATTGTTTCTGTATAGAAAATATCGTTACTGACCACCAATTGTTTTCATCCCTTTGCAGCCTGATAGTGTCATACAATTGTCTGGTAGAAGCAGTTTGTAAGATGGGAAATATGGATCAAGCTATTTGTATATTTGTAAATAAAAATGCAGACGGAACAAATGCAACCATTAAATAGAAGGATTTGCAGTAGCTGGAGATATGAAGAAGGGCTCTCGATACCCTTGAGCTGATGTGGTGAAGTGACTGTGTTCCTACTGTAATGACTTACAATGCACTCATCCATGGGCTAGAAAGCACCAGGTATTTCTCGAATGCATGTTAGATTCTTCACATTTAGGCTACCATATACTTCTGGCATTAGCCTGTTCTTTTTTTGTGTATATGTGTGTTTGCAGGTTTTTTTTCGAGAACATGCGCTGCATGTATTTCATTAAGCTGCTTGATAAGATGTCTGTTGCTGCTGGTATTATAGCAAATGAGACATACATAATCATTAGGTTATGCTGCTAGTGGACCTCTGGGGAAACAATTTTGAGCAGTGACCCTTTTGCACGGTGCCATTGTCATGACACCATGTAAGCTTCCACGAATGATCTTCCATGTTGGACTTGCAGGCATATGTGGCAACTACCACGGTGCCAATTGTCACAGCAAGGTGCACAAAGGGTCCATTTTCAGAAACTATTACTATAGAGGTCCATTGTGTGAAAATGTTTAAGAAACGGACTAATTTTTTTTACCTCAGTAACTCAAACACTTGCTTTCATTTCATGTCATTTATGGTTTATTTGGGCCATATTATAATCTCATAAAATATTTTATCAAATACTTGTTAAGAGTACTGTATAATAGAAAATAGTTTGTCATTACTTTCTTGAATGCAGTTGGGCTCGTAGAGATGTCTGGGAGGCAGCAGATTTGATAAAACAAATTAAAGAGGGTGGAACACCTTCTAACATCCATACATTTACCTCTACATAAATGCACGCTGCAAAGCAGGAGACATGCAGGTGTGAGCATTTTGCATCAAAATATTTGTTTCCTAGTTTGTGGTGGCACAGTTGAACATGGCCTGGTAGTGATAGTACGACCCAATAAGATAAATACTAATGGATTTTGTTTAAGGTAACCGAGCACAGTGTTTGGCCATGCACCTGCGTGGCTTCATTTTATTATCAATGTGAAATTGCAATGGAGAAGCATTTATCGTTGCCTTTGTTACACACTATTCACTAGTTTCTTGTTTGAACTATTTATTGCAGAGCGGAAAATGTGATTCAAGAAGTGGCAGATGTTGGATCGAAACCTAATATCAAGACATACCACATTCATGAAGGTTGGGTTAGAGTGTCACTTTCAGAGTTCAGGAGATGAAATTAGCTGAGCTTAAGCCAGTAGAGGCTGCTTATCAGTGCTTGGTGACCTCACTTCTCTCGAGGGCAACCGTGTCTGGAGGGAAGCACCTACACAAGAATCTTGAGTGTCTGTAGGGAAATGTTTGGGAAAGATTTGACTGTTGACCTGCGCATTGCTATTCATTGATCAAAATGGCTTCACAAGATTGAGAGGACAGGAGGGGTACTAACAGAAGCACTTCAGAGAACATTCCGCCTGATTGGAATTCATCAGAAAATTTGGAGGCTTTGAATTTTGTTAGTGACAGAGATTCTGACTTTCCGAGTCTTGCAGTGATTCAGACTTTAGTGATAATGAAAGGGATCATGACATTGATGACTTGTGAAATTATATCAAGACAGTTTGAACCTTTCTGCGATCCCTTACTATTACTTCAGTGCCAGAGTTAAACTATCAAGGTATGCCGTGCACATTTTGTGCTTAATATATCTCAACCCTTGTTGTCATCTTTGTAGAAGTATGGTATGCATATCATTCGTGAGTTGACGGTAAGTTCTATAACAATCATTGTTGAAAGAGAAGTCTGCCAATAATGATCACTGATTGCAATAGTTTCACATTCTAAGACTTGTAATTCGATTCCAGGCCACATCTAAAACTATCAATGTTCAAATTGACCAGTGTTTCTGATGAATCCCTATTCCCTCACATTACTGGCTACTGCTTGTGGCCTGCCAAGAGGAGGGTTTGGAATCTATTGTGTTTTTCAGCCTGAGTTGTCTGTCCTCTGCCGCATTTCTTCAAGAGACGCAGGCCGTCAGTAATCGTTCTGAGTGGGCTGAAGACACTGACTGTCAGTGCAACAGACAAAGGTTCAGTTATGTATTTAGCTGTACAGATCAGTGACTCCTCTAGTACAGGTAAATATTCTCTATATTCTTGACATATTGACAAGTTTATTCTCGTTATTGCTCTACTTCTAGCGCATTCTAACTCATAAGTAAATCGTTTTGTGTAATTGGAGAAACGCCAGTGAAGTAGTTATGCTTTTTACTTCTGTATACATTGACTTTGGTGTGATCTTATGTTACAAAAGCCAATTCTTGGCTTTCCTTTGTGTTGTTTTGTACCAACTGACCTTCATATAACATTAGTAGGGCCTACTAGAGTAGTAGAGCCTGTAGAGGGTTTGTAGGGCTATAGTTGAATAATACCACCTCTGTGGCTCTGTCATTGGCACTGAGCGAGCATTTCCCGGCACAGGACTCGTAACTGCACTTGGCTTGGACTCCTATACTTATAGCACATGTATATATATTAGCAACCTCTTCTCTTCCTTTGGTAAGCTATATGAACTGAATTGGGTGCTACACAAATAACAGCTGATGATGTTGAACGGGGCAAAATAGGAGTTTAAACATGATTTTAGACCAATCTTCTATAGAATGTGTGTGGTTGTTCTGATGATTTTACACATGGTAAAATAGGAGTTTAGATTGGTGCCTTGTGCTTTATTGCGGTCTGTGTGCCGATTGAATGGGGGGAATTCCCTCTTTGAAACTGAAGTACAACTCCAATCAAGTCATACATGATGACTGTTTTCTCATTTAAGATTTGGCATCTTCCAGTACAGCAGCTTCAATCAAATGGGCCTTAACGTAGCACAGCCCGGTTCAGTGTGAGAGCTTGGAATTGCTCGCCCCTGCCCAAGCTGAGAGTGCCTTTACTAGCCGGGACACTTGAATGCCTGCCTGCACAAGACGGCATTATATTTCTTGAGACTGGTGTGTGTTTGTGCGTTTGTGTATGATATGAATATGAGCTGCGAACCTTAGCTGGCCGGTATCTTTCATTGAATCAAAAGTGGCCTCCCACATTCAAGTCTTGCCACAAGATAAAACAGTGCTTCATTTATGCTCGTTATTTATGTTTGCTTAGCTGCGTTGCCCCTTCTGAATCCATACGCACCATAAATTCGTGCAAGGGATTCTTGATTGTAGGCAGTGCAATACTATGTCAATTGAATGTTCTTTTTTCACAAATAAACATCTATTGTACTATACTCTAAATGAGTTGTTTTAAGTTAAACCTTTTTTAAGTTTGACCAAATTTATAGGACAAAACTCAATATTTATATGACACTAAATAAGCACACTCTTAATATTTAGTGATACTAATTTGGTGTCATAAATCTTGGTGATCTTTTCTATAATTTTGTTCAAACTTAAAAAGTCTTGATTTATGATAACTTTTGAAATTGTTCTATTTGGGTACGGAGGGAATATGTATATTTATATGTGTTTCCCTTTATTCTTTGTTGAAACTCCATTCATATTTTCCTTTTCTGGGGAGAAAATGCCTTATGTACGTTTTCTATTTTCTTAGAAAGATTTTGCACTTCCTCTGTTGCTTGTGGCAAATCCCTTCAGAGCACAGAGTTTGGGTGGAGTTGGATACTGAAATACAAAAGTGGGGTATGGCTGAAGTTCTTGGATGTATCCAACAGCAGGCTATGGCCGGAAAATCGGAAAGGGGAAACAGACCGGGGGTATTTTTGCTTGTACATGAGAAACTGGAAATCACACGACAGGAGGGCAGCGATCCCAGTTTTTTTCTGGAAAAATGTTGACTTCGAGCTCAGAGGAGTGGAGCCGTTAATTGTTTCAAAAGCTAGCGTTAATGGTAGCCGTGTATGGTGGCGTTTATTTGGTAATATTCTACTTGCTCATTTGGTGTAACTTGTGAATCATTTTCATCACTCTACTAAACTACTTCCACTGTTTCAAAATATGCTACAAATTTATTTGTTGGGAGTTGTTATAAGAATAGTCCCAGTGCCAGAGGGTGAACCAAAAGTGAGCTAATTGCAAAAACTACTGCCATATTAGCTATAAGAGTTAGGTGCAGTCCTATAAACCATTCATGAGGATTATATATAGGTTATCAAAACTATGATTATAGACCATCAAATAATTATTATGTACTGTCACAGAGAAAGTGGGGGCGGAGGCTTAGTTTCGCCTCTACCTCTGTGTATGCCCCACTGCCCCTGTTTGAAGTACTCCCTCGCCACGCATATTTTGATAGAAGAAACTGTAATAATATTTTTTTTCTTGCATTATATTGCTAATTGCTATAAATAAAAAATTCTCTCTTACAATATTCAGATTCTGACTCATTTTTTTCTCTGTTTTCTCTTACAATTATTCTGATTTTGACTCGTACTTTTCTCTTGAAATGTATTGCGAATTGCTATAAATCAAATATCTACTTTTAAAATATTTTGAATACGAATCTTTGCTGCAACTTTTGTCTATACTGCACTAAAGAATCATGCATGTTCTTTCCAAATCAGAATAGACCATGCATTGATGGATCGAAGGAGTGCGTTGCTAGGCAACATTATGCAACTATGCACAGTTGAATTCCATTGATTACCGCTGCAATTTCTGACCACTGCCCTATGGTTGTTGGACGACATTTTGAAATAGATGCTTGCCATAATGCAAGCCAATCATGTGCTTGGACTAAGGGGAGAAAATAGTTCCTGGAAAAAAAAAGTTTCATGTCTATTGTCTTCCCACCCCTTCTGGACATGGAAAAACATCATAGTGGTGAATAGATTTGAAAATGTCATAGTTATAATAAAGTCACTGCAATCGGTCCATTCTCTCCTTATAAAAGAGTTAATATAGACACGACAGTCATCGAAACCACTTGTTACTCGTATAAAATGTATGTATGTCTATATGCATGAATAATAACAAAAGAGTATGATAAAATCGTGATATTACGTCCCTATGCTCCAAATCACAAATCGTTTTGGTTTTTTTCTAGGGCTATGCACCTATATATATGTGTACTATGCATGTCTAGATAGTACTTGATAAGCCAACTCTCAAACGTATTGAGTGCATGAAGCTTGAAGCCAAGTTCACATTCTTTTGTATAGCTGAACTAGAGGGGTGGTATTAGTAAGGAGCATCTCGTGAAAAGTAATTAATGTCAGGAAATAAAGGTAGTAGCTCGTATGAATTTGGAGGCTGTACAATATGAATAAAGACCCTGAAAGGGACTGGTGGTGCCAGCTGGCCCTTATTTTGATTTTATACAGGGAGGTATTGACGGCAAAACTTGTCAAAAAAAAATAATACAATGCTTGCGTTCATGCGTTGGGATATTTATTCAAAAAAAAGGGCGCGAAGGCACAACTATATATGAATAATATTGGCTTATATATTTATTTGAAAAAAGGGCGCGAAAGCACAACTACATATATATGGATACTGGCCTATATATTTCATTTGGTTGCAAACTTTTCAGTTATACTGCATGATGGACGGCAGCCTTTTGTTCCGGGGCTGCAACGCAACGCAAGGCACGCACAGCACAGCACAGCACAGCACTATATATAGTGGTCTGGAGCTGCACCATTGTTTCACAAGGCAAACAGAAGCTAGCCTCTCTTAGCTTCATCCACAGCACACCGGCTGACCGGCCGGCCGGCATAGCTAGAATCATCAGCTGAGAACGGTGCGTGCATATCATGAGCGAACAGGGCAAGAGGCCGACGATGGCCGGCGGCGGGTCGGCGGCAGAGTCGCCGGCGAGCTCGTGCGTGTCGTCGGACGCGGAGGACGAGGTGGTGGTGCAGCCGCAGCCGAAGCCGATGGTGGTGGTGGGGTGCCCGCAGTGCCTCATGTACGTGATGCTGTCCGGGGAGGAGCAGCAGCCCAAGTGCCCGCGGTGCAAGAGCCCCGTGCTGCTGCACTTCCTCCGCGCCGGCGACGACATCAACGGCGGCAAGCTGCCGGCGGCCGGCCGGCAGTAACATGCAGGCGCAACAATTAGTCGATCGATCGATCTGTCCCTCTAATAATTAATTTAACCGCGCGCTTATGTGTTTTAATTAGTCGTTGCTGCCCTTTCTAGTTCTTTTTCTTTTTCTTTTTGTTTCTTCTTCATCTTCATTCACATGGTAATTTGCACTGCACTACTGCCTCCTCTCCTTAATTAACCAGTTGGTACTTAGTATTAATTAGTAGCTAGCATGCATGCAAGTACTGTTGGCTCCGATCGATCCATATACATGCATGCATGGATGGATGGATCTGATAAAAAATTTGTAGTAGAAAAAGTTAGCTAGCTAGCTAGGGAAGTGCATATGCCATGAGAACTACACATTTGGCTAGGTTAGGCACATGTAGGAGAGGCCAACAATATTGCAATGCAATGCAAGCCACCATGTTGGGTGCAGTGAGTTGAGTTTAATTTATTAGCCTGCTGCTGGTGTTGATGGATGGATGGATGGATGGATGCAATGCAAGAACCGTACGTAGATTGCTTCCTAGCTGCTACTACTACTACTACCTAGTAGTGAATGAATGAATGAATGAATGAATATTAGGTGCTGTGTTGTTGAAGAAGATTGCAAGTTTTTCTCAATTAGCTGTGTGCATGTGTCCTTGTGCTATGGAGTGAGTACTGATAAAGGGAGGCAACTGAAGGTCGTCGTTCCTTTAGTTTGCGAGCATATGTTTGGATGCTAGCCATCAAGAGTCATATCCCATGTGTGGTAGTATGTGGCTGAACCATAGAGTGTGCAGTGGCGTAAGAATTGCTCGCCACAAAAGCGTGGCGAGACTGCAAAGAGGGAAAAAAAATTTATATACCACCTGTGGCTGCCAGCGTTGAATTCCAAACCAAACAACGGAGAGAAAATCTGTGGCGTGTCAAACTTGTGGTTTGGCAAGATGAGCCGGCTAGCTGCCGGCCAACCAAACAGGCTCGGAGGGAAATTGCTTTCATCAGTGAGCCTGAGCCACCACTTGGGCTTGGCGTTGGCGATGGTGTGGAAGGAGGCGAGTACCCTGTGCGCGATTCAATACCTTTAATTAAATTTTGGTACAGCAGGCTTGTGACGACCAATCAACCTCCACCTTTGGTGGCTTAATTAATTAATTAATCCTTACTCGGGGGGCGAGGGCGAGAGAGTAGGAGCAGCAAATTAAGGCGATGTTGTCGGATTCATCTCAATCCACATATGTTGGAGTGGATTAAGGTGGAATTTAGTTTAAGTTCTACTCCAATCCACCCCAACACATGTGGATTGATACGAATCCGACTACATGCAAACAACACCTAAAATGGGAGAGCCGGGCCATGGATCAATATCGTCATGTGTAACTTGTGTGCGCATCTTTAATTTTGCTGGCCGGGCAGATGCATGCATCATGGAAGAGCAATGTCTAGCGAACCCGTTCCATCAAAATTCAACAAGTCAATTCATCAAGTCCTTATTACTTGACACGAGTGCTCATGTTGTCCTAAATTTACGTTAAAATTTAACAAGGTTTGTCCTTCCATGTAGATAAGTATAGCATACTTACTTAAATGGATAATAAGTATACTGCGTAATTAGAGAGATTGATCAGGGACTAGGGCCGGAGGGGTACTTTTTTTTAAAACTTAGCAAGGGGTAGTTGAGAGACAGGCGATTGATCGTATCCTATCCACCTCCACTTCAGCTGTGTTATAAAAGGCCAACTTCTTTTGCGCTCGTTTTGTGCTTTTAATTTCCATTTCTGTGTCGTGTGTTTTTTTTTCCCATTTATCCGTCTATGGATGCAAAATGTATTAGGGCCACCGTCACAAAAAGCAACCTCTGCCTGCCTCCCGTCGACCTCAAGATGTCACCACTGACCTGCAGGCAAGGCCTCAAGCATGCCTATATTATTCTTTTAACCTCGCTCAACTATTCTTAAAATCCATTTTTTTTTCTCATCAAAACTATAAAACTGGGTGTTAGCTTTTTCTCATTTTTTGGGGGAAAGGAACCAACAAGAGTTTTGCTCGTCATGGAGTACTTCCTATATTAACAAAGAAGAAGAGACATATAGCAACAATATATGTGTCACAGCAACAAAATCAAGCTCCAAGGACGAAAACAACATCTATAGGAAGGCCTAGCTTGTTGTTCCATAGTACTTACCTACACGTTGTTGGCCTCAATTGTCATTGGTCAGCCATCTCCAGACACAGTTACCACGTAATATAGGCTTAATTTTATGGTTGACACAAGCAACCATTTGTTCCTAAATATTTGTCGCCACGATTTGCGTGGCGATAAATTTATCTCGCTTTATAGAAAATACGTGTAATATTTTTATTATTAAATAAATTTATTAAAAATTAAATTCAAATATGTATCTAATAATACTAATTATGTATTATAATATTATTATTTTTAATATATATTTTTTGAAAAATAAAAACGATAGAAATTTAGAGACGGAGGGAGTACGTTTTTTTTTTCGTGGGCTAGCGTGCTTTGTATCCGTACCACAAAGCACTAGGAATACAAAGACTAGGGGCCGGGGACTTTTTTGGCCCGGCCGGCCCAGAACTGCAAGAGCTGAAACAAAGGTGAATCGGATGGACGAACCGAACCGTTGACAAAACTCAAGATGAAAAGAGAAGAAAAAAGCTGGCCAAGACCAAAGAGAGAGGTGGAGGGAGAGATTCGGAGCGAGGGGCCTGCCGGCCGATCGAGTGGGCAGCAGTGGCAGTGGGCGGCTTCCCGGCCGGGCATCTCATCTCAGCCGCTGGCCCGCTGCGTGGTTCGCACGCATGCAGATGCATTGCATGCTCTTTCAAGTGGCCTTGCCCTCCCTCCCTGCCTTCCTTTTCTTATATGGTCAAAAGCACGGCCTGGCCCGGCCGTTCCCCGCCCACCCTCGCCGATCGAGCTCGCATTGCATTGCATTGCATTGTGCCTGTGCCTCTCCTCCGTTCCATGACGATGGGCTCCGCCGCCTCCGACACCGTCGTCGGTACCTAGCTACCACCCCACTATCTTCAATTCCTTCTCCTTCCTTCCCGTTGCATGATGCATGGCATGCAGCTAGCTTCCGCCAAAACTTGATGCGTGCATGCAGTGCCCCGCAACTTCCGTCTGCTGGAGGAGCTGGAGCGCGGGGAGAAGGGCATCGGCGACGGCAGCGTCAGCTACGGCATGGACGACGACGGCGACGACATCTTCATGCGCTCATGGACCGGGACCATCATAGGCCCGCTCAACGTACGTACGTAGGAGAGGAGGACTCTCTCCTCTAGTTAGTTCATCATCCAATTCAGTTCCCTATCCTATCTAGTTATACAGCATGCATATATGACTGAAATGATATGCATCCAGTGCGCGCACGAGGGTCGCATCTACCAGCTGAAGCTGGTGTGTGACAAGGACTACCCCGACAAGCCGCCGGCGGTGCGGTTCCACTCCCGGATCAACCTGGCCTGCGTGCACCCGGACACCGGGGTGGTGGAAGCCGACAAGCTGCCGACGCTGCGGGAGTGGCGGCGGGAGTACACGATGGAGCACCTCCTCACCCAGCTCAAGAAGGAGATGGCCGCGCCGCACAACCGCAGGCTGCCCCAGCCACCCGAAGGCACCTTCTTCTCCTCCGATTCCAATTCCAGTTCCACCACCACCAGTAGCTAGCTAGCTAGCCGGCGCGCGGCTCACCGGGTACGGTGTACGTGCCAGCTACTCAGCTCAGACTTCAGAGTTCAGAGTTCAGGTTCAGAGCAGAGCACTCCGGATCGATCGATGCCTGTATGTGTGTGTGATCTCAACTCTGCAATCTCAAGACGTGTGTGTGTGTGTGTGTGTCTCGTCGTCCCATCTCGGATATCATTAAAAAAAAATAGTTTTCAGGTTGCATGCAAATTGCATATGCATCTCGTTTTTGTTGAAATTTAACTTATATCGATACTTATGCTGAAATTTTACGAGAGAAAGATATTATTCGTTCACTCAAATAAAAATACTACTATATAGAAGTAGTGCAGCAGAACATGGCTGTGAGTAAACTCTGCGCGAGTATGGTGCTCGGATGTGTGGTGGAGTTGAGAGGAAGAAGGAACGGGGAGGAAATTATAAGGAAAGTGCCGGTGGCGTTCACGTAAAAAAGCACGTTTGGTTATTAGGCGCGGCGGCGGCGGCGCACGGCGTCCAGTGTCCAGGTCCGTCGAAAGGAATTCTGCACTGCAGCCAGCCCTGCAAGCACAACACAGCCGACCAACCAACCATCGCGGCGGTCAAGAGATAGTCAAAATTTTGGCCGTTGTGGGCCGTGGCGTCGCCGTTAAGTTGCTCACCAACCACGCATGGGTCAGGGGACCCAACCCCAACCCCAACCCCGGAGCCAGAGCCGGAGTGCGAGAACTGGATGGAGACGGAGACAGTCAACTCAACAGGGCCGCCGGCGGCAGGCTTATGCGCCATAGGAGTATGTATGCGCTCATACGAGGGAAAGGCAGGCATATACATACACATACTTTGTATATACCGTGGAGAGTGGAGCGGAGGAAGACAGCAGAAGACGACGACGTACTGGACCTCGTCGTCGTCTTCGTCGTGGGCATCGACGCGACGGGGCCGTGTCCAGTCAGTGTCCAGTGGAAAGATGATGACTGCAGAGTGCGGTCGACAAGTCCAGAGGCTCCAGGCCGGGACTACAGAGTGGTGAGGCAGAGGCAGAGCAAAGCACGAAGTGGTGCGGGGAATTTCTATCGGAGCCGCGCCGCAACCGCAACACGTACGCAATCCCCCCCGCGGGTGGAGGAGACCGCGTCGCCCGTGCACCGCGGAATGCAGAGCGAGTGCTCCGACGGTCTTGGTCGTCGTCGTCGATCGGTTCCTCACCCTCACCACGCGGTGCAGTGCAGGACCCATGCCGACACTGCATTGTAAAGTGTCGTGTGCGGTGCGGCGGCTCCTTACTTTTTAGTCATCCTCGCCTCGATAAAATTTGGCTAATTTTGATTTGTTAAGAGGAAAAAAAAATACTGTTTTTCTTTTAAAAAATACTGTTACCATTATATATACGGAGTACTTCCTTGTGCAGAGTGACCGGGCGGGAGGATCCCTTGCAGCCGTCGGCACGTAATGCAACGGCGGCCGCAGGAGCATAGTACAACCTGGGCACATTGCACGAACCTGTCTGCTTTTACCGGTGCACACAGCACCTGGACTCTTGGTCTGGGTGCATTGAACTCACTGATGGATTTGGCTTTGCCTGCGAGACAAATTCTTTTTTTTTTCATTCCCTTTTATTGTTTTGCTAATAATTCCTTAACTATATTGCCTTCCTTCCGTAAATAAAACATCAGACTACAAAAATAACGTCACGCAGCGCGCCTAGCCACCCAGGTTTGTTTACTTATATATACCTCTCTCGTCCATTGGAGAGGCTAAGCAGATACTCCTACCATACATAGCGTTTTTTTTTATATCAAAGAAAATCAAAAAACACTGTTGTTGGAGATTCAACATCGATCGACGACGGCAGAAAGGATAAGCAGACTGACTGTGTTATTTTATTTATATATATATATATATAATCGCAGACCAAGTCGGCCTGCGTTGAACATAGTAGTAACATGAAGCCAGTCCAGGTGCGTCCAACAAAAACAAATCACTTGGCCGTTGGGTTGGCATGGAGGATGGATGATACAGTTCGTTCCTCCTTCCTGGTCTGGTGGTCGGGTCAGTCAACGTGGACACGCCCCGCCCCAATCATTATTAAACAAATGAGATTTCTCCCCGCGCCACACGCCATAAACGCGTGCACTGTCCAGCCCAGCGTCCACCCACCGTCGATCCCAGTTGCCGTACGAATCTCCACGCGCACGCCGGCTTCCTCCTCCCGTTCCTCGCACCCTCCTGCCTGCCCCCGTTCCCCATCCTATCCTATAAAACCCCGGCTGCCCTGATCACCAAACATCGCTGGAGATCGAGAGACCGAAGCAGCAGCAGCACAAGCATCCGAGGTTCCGAATTGTCCGTCGTGCAAACCCAGCAGTCAAGTTCGACTCAGTCATCCAACCCCCGATCGATCGGATCAGATCCACAAGCAATTAAGCAAGCCACGCCGACATGCCTTCAGTCGAGGTGGGCGGCGCCGCCGGGTGGAGGCCCAAGCACCTCCACAAGCAGTACCAGCAGAAGCACCACCACTACACCCAGCAGCAGCAGCATCAGCCACCGTCCCATCCCCATCCCCACCCGCCGCCGCAACAGCAACCGCTGGAGATCCGGGAGGTATGGGCAGACAACGTCGACCGCGAGTTCAAGCTAATCCGCGCGGCCATCGAGCACTTCCCCTACGTGTCCATGGACACGGAGTTCCCCGGCGTGATCCACCACCCACCCGCTTCCGTCCACCACTCCACGCTCACCCCATCACAGCGCTACGCCCTCCTCAAATCCAACGTCGACGCGCTGCACCTCATCCAGGTCGGCCTGGTCTTCGCGGCGTCCCCGTCCTCCCCGCCGGCACTCGCGTTCCAGATCAACCTCCGCGAGTTCGACCCGCGGGTACACCGCCACGCGCCGGACTCCGTCCGCCTGCTCGCGTCCAGCGGCGTCGACCTCGCCGCGCACCGCGCCAGGGGGGTTTCGGCCCGCGCCTTCGCCGCGCTGCTCATGTCGTCGGGCCTCGTCTGCAACCCTGACGTGGCGTGGGTCACCTTCTGCTCCGCCTACGACTTCGCCTACCTCGTCAAGGTGCTCATGGGCCGGAAGCTGCCCCGGGCGCTCCCGGAGTTCCTGCGGTACGTCAGGGTCTACTTCGGCGCCGCCGTGTACGACGTCAAGCACATGGCTAGGGTCGCCGTTGACTCCTACGGCGAGGTCGCGCTGCTGGGTGGGCTCGAGCGCGTCGCCGGTGCCCTCCGGGTGCGCCGCGCCGCCGGACGGGGACACCAGGCCGCGTCCGACAGCGTGCTCACGTGGGACACGTTCCGGGAGATGGCTAGGCTCTACTTCCCCAAGGAATGCAGCCTGGACGTGTGCGCCGGCGTGATCTACGGCCTTGAGCTCCGCCACGGCGACGCCACTACCAAGCCCAAGCCGGCTAAAGTGCGCGCTGCGCTGCGCTGCTGAGATAATAATGTTGTTATCATCATGTACAGTACAGAACCTCCCAAACTGGATTTTGGGGGAAATAACAGTAAAGAAACAAGAGAACGGTTCTTTGATTGGTTAAATTCTTTGGATTGTCCGGTTTGTTGCAATGCATGAAGTTGGAAATTTGAAGTTGCACAGTGAACAGACAGTGACCCCCGGCCTCCAACCACTCTGCTGGGCGGCTGTTGCAGGTTTGAATTTGAATTTGAATTTGAACGCACGCACGCGTACTATTGAGGAATCCCACTAGCGTCTGTCGTACGATTAGAGAGAGAAGAAGAAGGCGACGACGACTGATGACGAGGGAGCAGCAGCAGCAGCAGCGTCGGGCAGGCTCGTCAACGACAACGCACGCACGGAAGCCAGCCGGCCTTGCCTTGGACTGACGGTGAGTGGCGACCATGATCGATCTGAACGAATAGGAGAGTGGCCGGGCAGGGACACTGCATTGTGCACTAAAATTAGGCGAATTGGTTGGTTTGGTTGGGTCAATAGAATTAGTTGATTCTGATTATTCGCCGTTTCCGTTCCGACGACCGACTCCCTCAGCTCAGACAGACAACGACCTCGGCAGTCACCTATAGATTATTAGCACGAAAGAGTATTATTATTTGCTCGCTAACCGGCTGCTTTGGCAAGCAGTCCACGCAACAGGCAGTGTCAACCAATTCTGCATCGGTTTATTCATAATAATTTAGTAGTACACGCAATTATCGAAATAAGCCTAGCAGTATTTGAAATTGCTGTGGTGTTTCTGTTCACGGTCGATGATGATTGTTCAGCCGCACCCGCCGCTAGTTTATTCCGAGCAACCTACAATTTGACTAATATCGGGTATATTGGAACACTGCCATGTTCAGCTGTTTTCCCATCCTCAAAACGAATGAGTCTGTTTGTTTAGCAGAAAAGTTAGGGTTGAAAATATTATTCGCTGATTTATTATAAGAGAAAAACACTGTTGATAAGCTCAAGCAGACATGCTGGTATTTATTTATGTAGTATAATCTTAGAGTAGTGCTAGATCCAACAATCTACAATTACAGTAATGTGCGGTTGATATTGGAAAACTGCCATGTTGGGCTGTTGGCTTGGCTGAGGTGGCAGCTAACAGTGACGTGGCAGTCGGCAATTGGATTAGCCTGCTGACTAGATATGAGTCTTGATACGCTGACTTGGGTCAAAGGTGGATCTCGGCTGCGTATTCCGGATCCGACGGTTCCTGGGCGTCATTCTGGAACACGATTAATTATTGAGCTAAGGTCAACATAGACCCTTTTTTTTTGCGAGCAAGGTCAACGTAGACCTTGATTGAACTAAATCAGTTGAATAATACGTGCTACTGTGTGCACTAAAGCGGGTCAGCAGCAGCATAAATACATACATACTTGTCTGCACGTCGAGAGCCTGAAGCCTCTCGTGTCTCCTTTGTTTTCTGATGCTACTAGTCTAAATACTTACTCAAAGTAAGGCCCTGTTTAGTTTGGAAAAATTTTGGTTTTTGGCTACTGTAGCACTTTCGTTTTTATTTGATAAATATTGTCCAATCACGGAGTAACTAGGCTCAAAAGATTCATCTCACAAATTACAGATAAACTGTGTAATTAGTTTTTATTTTCATCTATATTTAATGCTTCATGCATACGACCAAAGATTTGATGTGATGGGAAATCTTGAAAATTATTGCGAACTAAACAAGGCCTAAAAAGAAAATTATAAGTCGTTTTGGAGACTACAGTTGCCTGTGCTCACCGTTGACCGACACGGCGACACTAATCGCAGCATTGCTGCCGTGTTTGCTAAAGTGTGCACCAACCTCCAAATGCTGGGGTCGAGATGATTGAGGTGGAGTATACAAATTGGCCGGGACGGGACACAATCTCCTACATTTTCTGTTTTGATT
Source organism: Sorghum bicolor (assembly GCF_000003195.3). Classification (NCBI taxonomy): domain Eukaryota; kingdom Viridiplantae; phylum Streptophyta; class Magnoliopsida; order Poales; family Poaceae; genus Sorghum; species Sorghum bicolor. The sequence continues at coordinate 60,524,512 of NC_012875.2, forward strand.
TTTGAGCGTGGAGGATGACATGGCAAATGCAGAGCGCTGGGAAATGCAGCTTCTCCCTTTTTTTCCTCCCTGTTCAATCAATTCAAAATGAAACTTGATCGAGCTCTCCTTTATTTCTGCTTCTGGTATGGGTAGGGTAGGAAAGCAACCAAGCCCAATGCAAACATCTGCTTCTCATGTGACACAAGGGAATCAGCTGACAGCGCTTGAACCCTAATCCCTAAACCAATGCAAGCATCTTCCTAAACCTAGTAGTAGCAACAAGGTCAGTTGAATAATACAGTAGAGCAGATCAGCATCCTTGCCTGCACGTCGAGAGCCATTTTGAAAGAAAAATAAAAGGTGAAAAAAAAAAACTGAAGCCTCTCGTGTCGTCGTCTCTCCTTTGTTTTCTGCTAAATACTAGTAGTCCGTAGTAGACTCCAGCTGGGTGTGCTGCTTACTGGTCCCTGCTGTGCTGACCGACACGTCGACACTAACTAATCGCAGTCGCAGCATTCCTGCCGTGTTTGCTAAAGTGTGTGCACCAACCACCAAATGGTGGTATCGAGATGATTGAGGTGTATACATATTCTGTTCTAATCTTCTACCATGGAGGATGACACGGCAAATATCTGTTCAAGGCAGAAGAAGAGGGGAAAAAAAAAATACCCAAGGCGTCTTGTAATTGCAAAACTCTTGAAAGACGAGGATGGCTCGAAAGCGACCAGGTTGCTCCAAGGGCGTTGCACCTGTCGCGAGCATAGCAAGCATTTTCAATGTTGTTTTTGGCTGGCTGGCTGGTTTCCTGACTGCCTGATTCTCTGCTTTAGTTTCTGCTGTTTTTTTGGGTTACTTTCCCTCTATTTTAGCATCAGTTAATCACCTGCTGCTGATGATGCTTGATGATTAACGAGTAAGCAAAGGGAGGGCGAGCACTCCGCCATCATCACATTCACACGCACGCACGGCAATATATATAAGATGATAAAAGAAAAGCATGCAGACTTGTTTGGTTTCGTTGCGCGCGGTCACTGTCTGTCTCTCTTGTGTTGTGTCTCCCAACCTCATCCTCGTCTTCGGGACGCTTGGACGTTTTGTCCCCTCCCCTCATACCCTGCACCCTGATTTCAGTCCCTTGAACTGAGTTCACAATTGTTGCATTGCATCCTCCCTCCTCCAGCCTTCTTACATTTTTAGTTTTAATCTGTCGGTGCATCGACAAGTTTTTCAACATTCCCCCTCATCCTATCCTCCTTACGCCAATTTCAATGGAAATTTCATTCTTATATCAGAGAAATTACTGATTTGACAAGTTAATCATAAGATAAATATATAAAGAGTTTCATAGATTATTATCTAAATAAAATCCATTATTACAATTATCTATAAATGTATTAGTTTTCGTAACTGTGTTATGAAACTTCCATTAAGACTGGTGTTATGCCAAATAGGGCCACCTCTGGCTCTACAAAGGCGGGAGGGGCGACGGTATATGGCCCATGAGACCGTATAGGCTAATGTCATCACTGTATATCTGCCAATGTGCGCATGAACCAACGACTGAAGAAACAAAATTGCCCAAAGCCTTGCAGTCAGCCTGGAATTGGATAGTGAAAAATCAGAGACTCGCATGGCAAAGTCTAGCCTCTCTACACAACTATCTGCTAGTGCTTGTGGTTCCTCCGATGATCACAGAGTTCTAGACATTAGACTAGACATAGCCTCTGCTCCCTTAGTCCCTAAATAACCGATGTTTTCGCTTCTCGAAAAAAACTGACTAAATAAATAAAGAAAATATTAATACCTGTGGTACAAAATCAGATCATTAGATAGATAGTTGAATCTATCTATTTTTATAATAAATTTATTTAAAGATATAAATGTAACACATTTTTTCTACAAATAATACAATCAAACTTATAGCATGAAAAAACCAAAACGACAGAGTACTCTTCAAGTCTACTCCCTCCTACTCCCTCCATTTATGAAAGAATCAATTTCTAGTGTTGTCCTAAGACAAATTTTTTAAACTTTGACCAAATTTCTAGAAAAAAATGCTAAAATTTATGGTATCAAATTAGTATCATTAGATTTTTATCATAGAATATATATATTTTCATAAGATGCGTATTTTATATTATAGATGTTGTTACTCTTTTATATAAAATTAGTCAAGCTTAAATAAGTTTGACTGACACGGATTTTAGAAATCGATTCTTTCGTGGACAAAGGAAGTATATGCAACTAGCTGTTACACAATTTCTCAACTATACCTTAGGCCGTCTCTGAGGGTCTAGCTTAGAGCTACTTGAATCCAATCCTTTTTACACGTCACACCAGCTTTGCCCCAAGTCAAACATTACTATTTGACTATCTATTTCAAAAGACATCTTACAATTACTTTTAACACGATGAATTCATTACAGAATGCAAAGGTGTGGACAGAGAACGGTCGGTATCCTTTTGGTTTTCATTTGTTTTTTCAAGAAACAAGCATCCACTACCATCATAACTTTTATGCCATCGCATGAATTGTCCAAACAATTACTTGTGAGGAAGGGACCACAGGTGTGCCCATGCTAGTTGCAAGCCTGTACATATGTTCTTCAACATCAGCAGTAGCGGCACTGCAATCAAGTAGAAATTTTAGGACCCACAGCAGTTGATAAGCAAAGAGAAAGGAAAATGGAAAAGTCAAAAGTGCATTGTGATAGAATACACACTTGGTGCACTCGATGAGGATACCAAACGTAGGAGTTAAGATGATGGAAAAACAATGAACCTGACAAAAACAAGACAGTGACTTTCAAATATGCATCACTGTCTTTAAATTTAGCAGAGCATAGCCGGGCTTGAGTGCTTCAAACGTGGCTACATCTGGAGAGTAGGCGATGGCACACAAATAAATATATGGGAGGATAGCTGGATCCGGGAGTCATATTCTGAAGATTCAAAACGCCTTAGAGGGAACAATCTGATCCCAAAGCTGGAGGAGCTGATCAACCCGATAGATACAACATGGGATGTCGACTTAATTAGGTCCATATTTTGGCCAGTTGATGTGCCCTGAATTTTGCAAATCCCCATCACTCCGGTGAGGGAAGATGTAGTGGCGTGGCACTTTAACAGAAACGGGATCTTTTCAGTGCGCTCAGCTTACCACTGTCACTGGGAGAGTAAGTTTGGGCCAAGATGCAGCTCGATGTTAGCAAGTAGTGCAGCTAGGAGTCAAGTTTGGAAGAGGCTGTGGAATCTGCATGTACCAAGGAAGATTAAGGTTTTTGGGTGGCAGGTTTTGCATGGATTTATTCCTTGCCGGGCTGCTGCAGAGCAAGTGCCAGCTCTCCTGATGCACGAACCAAAGAAAAACACATTTCAGGATGCTTATAGATGAAAAATAATCTTTCTGGGATGAAGGAGATGAGTTCTGAAGATTAGTAACCTTGAGTTGAGGTCAAACTTGTGTCTCCCTTGTGCTCCAAAGCATATAACACACTCACAAAGTCACATCCACGTCACATTGTGAGGAAGAAGATAAAAGGATAAGTCACCAAAGGTCAACTAGCACTTTTACCATTCCAGTAACAAAGCCAGCGAGGTCAGTGGTCAACTTGTACTTTTACCTGACAGGCTGAATACCTGAAAACATATACAAGGGTAACTTAGCTACTGTCAAAACTGACAGTATTACCTCTGCGCAAATATGCAATCTTATTCTCAAAGCCAGATCCCCAAACACAAGACAATGCAAGGCACGGACGCACATTTTGGAAAAGCACTGAAATATCATTTGACCAAAACTTTTACAGAAAGTACTTGTGTTCTTGTTGGAGAATGTCCACTGTTAATATTAGAGGGCAACAACAGAACTGTTATCTTTGCTTCCCAAGGCTTGTTACTTCTTCGTTCTTCCTGTCCATCTCAACCCTACCATAATTGTCACTTTTTGCAACTACCAACTATTGATGCCAAGCATTTCTGTCACTGCATAATCAATGAGTGGTTCTGCACAAATGACACATCTGAAGATGCGCTATTTCAGGCCAGCCTATTTTAACCTCCTGAAGCTGCCTGTTCAAAACCTGTGCAGCTCCAAAACAATCCCCGGGTGTATATTTGAGTTACTTTATTCCAAAATCACTTTGGTCCTTTTCTTTGCAATCAAGCTTCAGCCTTGTCGCTAAGTCATCCATGATGGCATATATCTCCTGATTCTCAGGTTGACTCTCCCTAATTTTGAATTCATCAACAATCTCATTTAAGTTCACCAGACGATGTCCAGGCCTGAACCTCTCATCTCTCCCTTTCATGATAGCCTTCACCCTGTGAACTTCTTCCCACCTCCCTACAGCAGCGTACACATTGCAAAGCAGTGCATAGTGAGCATTGTTGCTCGGTTCAAGCTCAATCAACCTGAGAGCTATCCGTTCCCCAAGTCTCCAATCCTTCCGGAACCGACATAACCCAAGCAAACTACCCAATGCTCGTGCCTTCATATCCTCTGGTATACTCTGTAAGAGGCCCTCGGCTTCTTCCAGAAGCCCAACACTCCCATACAGATTGGCCACGCACCAGTAGTGCGCAAATGTCGGCTTGAGGTTGTACACGGTGCTCATCTGCTCAAAATATGCCCTTCCGTCCTCCAAGAGGCCTAAACGGGCACAGGCGCAGAGAACACCAATGAAAGTGACTCCATCTGGCTGCACATTCCCTGAAAAGGCAGCCAGGAGTTAGATGCATATATAAAGTTCAAAAATGCAAATGTAGCAATATGTTGCTTTCTGAAGAACTAATCTTGGAAATCTGAACCCACCCAGTGTGATCATATGCTGGAACAGTTTGATCCCATCACCGGGTTCACCATACACACAGTGCCCTATGATCATCGCATTCCAGCATACCACGTTCCTCATTCTGAGCCGATCAAACAGCTTCCTTGCAACCCCAGACCTCCGACACTTGCCATACATATCAATCAATGCAGTCCAAACTAACAGGTTATCATCCTCAAAACGGCGCAGGAACACACAGTGCACCTCCTTCCCAGCCCCTAGCCTCCCCAGCCTAGCACACGCCGTGGCTGCCCCGACCATGGCTGCTGCCGTCCCCCTCACTCCTGCCTTTGCCATCCACCGGACCACCTCCAGTGCCTGTTCAGGCCACTTCGCCTTGACATACCCATTAATCATGATGTTCCATGACACTGCACTTCTCAGGTGCATTCCCTCGAACAGCTGGCGTGCGGCATCAATGCCACCAGGTGTGCTAGCTAAGGCCGTCATCAGGGTGTTGTAGGACACGATGTCCCTGAATGGCATTTCGTCGAACAGGTAGCGGGCGGACGAGAGGCCGCCGGCAGTGGCATAGAAGTGGAGGAGTGCGTTGGCAGCGTGGGGCGGCGGGGAGAAGAGGAGGCCGCGGCGGAGGACCTGCCCGTGGAGGGCGAGCGCGGAGCGGAGGTGGAGTCGCGGGGAGGCAGCGGAGGCGGCAGCTGAGAGGAGAGGAGGGAAGGAGAAGTGATCGGGGAAGACCGGTTGGTGGGAGCGGAGGAGGGCCGCGAAGAGGGAGAGGAGGGTGGAGAAGGGGATGCGAGGGCCTACGGCGCGGAGTGCGAGGTCGATGGAGAAGACCGGCAGGGGAGGAGGTAGGTGGTGGAGGAGGCGGAGGATGTGGGCGGGCGGCGAGGCGGCGGAGCAGGCAGAGGCGGTGAGGAGGAGGCCGGCGGGGACGGCGTGGCCGAGGAGGAGGCCGCGGCGGAGGAGGAAGGCGTGTGCGCAGAGAACGGAGGAGTGAGTGCGGAGGCCGTAGCGGAGTAAGCCGTGGAGGTCGTCGCCGATGATGCCGCCGCCGCCGGCTGAATGGGGGGAGGTGGAGGTGGTCGCCATCAGTGGAGAACACGGGGCGGCGGCGCCATGGGGTTTTGGCGTCTCAGGATTTTGCCTCGCTGACCAGTGGGCCCATGATGCAGGCTGGGTTTTCACCTCAGGATCTGCCACCGTTGGGATCTCTGACTTCTGAAAATCCCAAGATCTTTGTACAACTTCAGAAATCCAAAAATTCGGACACAAATTGGGTCTTGTTTAATTCTAATTTTTTTTTACAATGAACGCTGTAACACTTTCGTTCATATTTAATAAATACTGTCTAATTATAAATTAACTAAGTTTAAAAGATCCGTCTTGCAAATTACCGGCAAACTATATAATTAATTATTTTTTATCTATATTTAACGCTTTTATGCATGTGCCACAAGATTCAATATGACGATAAATCTAAAAAATTTTATAATTTTTTTGAACTAAAGAAGACCCGTATTACTACATCACTCTTGTGGTTTTAAAACGTCGTGTCATACTTCCATCATTCTTGACCTTGTACCACAAAATACCCCTTGCTTCGTAGCCGAAAGGATCTCTGAGGTTAGCTTCGTAATACTCCTGTCCTAACGCACAGAAACTAAACACTAGCGTTATTCATCATCTTAGATACTCATCATGCTTGAAACTAAACACTAGCGTTATCCATCATCTTACAATTTGCATTTTCTATTTTTTTTTCTTTTAACAAGTACATCCAATCTTTCTCGGTTGTTACCAAGTCCCAATGTCTGCAAGTTAGGGGGGGGGGGGGGGAGGGGGAGATAAATGTGATATTTATGAAAGAGAAATTTTATTATATTGCTGATGACTTTGTTATGTTCTTGATAGAACGTAAATAAAAAATCACTTTATTGCTTTTGCAAAAATAGAATAAAAACAAAAAATCACTTAGTATGATGCGAAGTTATTGTATACACTACGAGTGACTTAGCTAGGGAATTACAGGTGCAAGCAAATATTGTGATTGCATGCAAGAACATATATACAATAATACATCTTAAATATGTCACATACTCCTTTTGTCTTAAAATAGCTAAGATTTTAACCATTAATATAGACAAATATGTATCCAGATTCATATCTAAAATGATAACTATTTTGAGATAGAGAGAGTACACATGTCAGTATGTGTCACTCATGATGCCGACTTGTATTGAGGATATTATTGCTCGGGACTATAATTACGTTGTTGACTAATAAAATGTCTCACGTTTTCTCGTAAAAAAAGAGAGATGTCATCACTTCGGATCAGAACATGATTGAGCCAAAAGCTCAACATGGGCGCCGGCTAAAACTATTAAAAGCTAGGATGTTCCCCATCTCAATTTACATTATATATAAGACGTAGTTTAACATAGTGCTTAGAGAAACAGGAGTACTTATTGGTCGGAGGTTGCGACGATCCTGCATGATGTTGAAGAAATGGCGGTGACCTTCACTTGTTTGGATGTTGTCTACACGAGGACTCTGAATTTCGCCGCACATTTATGTGCCAAGCACACATTAGTTTCTTTGCAAGATTATGTTTGGCATGCCCCTCCTACCTTCTTGCAGCAATGCCTGCAGCATGATCGTGATGCTACTCCTTAATTAATGAAGCTTTTTTGTTAAAAAATATATATTAATTATTCATTTATTTTATATTATAATGTTATTTATTAATAGAAATTTATAATTAATGAAATCTAATAGCATTAAGTTTGTTTACAATAGTTAAACTCTGTGACGGAATTATTAATTACAAAGATTACAAAGTTTGATTATTGAGCCCAGAGCTAATCGAAATGCAGCTTCTCCTCTTTATTTGCTGGGAAACCTCGGCAGCAGCCGGGTCAAGGGCTCGAGGCAATAGGCAACACCGCTACACAGACCTGAAAACCAGCATTTTGCTGCATGCACGTGGATTTGGATGTTGCCACTGTCATACTTTGGGCTTGTTCAGTTCGCAAAAAGTATAGTTTTTGGCTACTGTAGCAATTTCGTTTTTATTTGACAAACATTATCCAATCACAGAGTAACTAGGCTCAAAAGATTCATCTCACAAATTACAGGTAAACTGTGTAATTAGTTTTTATTTTCGTCTATATTTAATACTCCATGCATGCGACTAAAGATTCGATGTGACATGAAATCTTGAAAATTTTTGCGAACTAAACAAGGCCTTTGATCAGTCCTGCGTCAAAAGCCATGCAGTCCGTGAAGTCACCAAGTTCTTAAAAATTTTGCAAAATTGTTCAGATTTTTCATCACATCAAATCTTACGGCACATGCATAAAACATTAAATATAAGTAAAAAAGATAATAATTAATTATATAGTTTGCATGTAATTTACGAGACGAATCTTTTAAACGTACTTATCAGACGTGAGATTTCACATCAGCCAGGGCCCAGGGAGTCAGGCCGTCCGCATACAGGGCTTGCACAATATTATCCCGCTTCGTGATGTATCCGTTTAAACGACATAAAATCTTAAAAAGATTTATAAACTAAACAAGACCTTAAACACAAATTTTAAACACAAAAGCATCTCTTTTCTTTCCACTTCTCTTTTCTTGGGCAACACCCAAATTGGACAGAAAATCTTCCATCAGATGCGAAACGAGTGGAACGCATACCCTTGATCCAGAACGTCGTTACGACCTACTCCCTCCGTCCAACTAATTCTTACAGTCTGTACTAGTTAAGTTTAACAGATTTTATAAAAATAATAATAATAATATTTATAACATATAATACGTATTTAATACCATAAATTTTAGCAATTTTTTTCTAGAAATTTAGTTAAAGTTTAAAATTTTGAACTTAAAACAATTCTAAAAATTGATTCTTTCGTGAATGGAAGGGGTTGACACCTATCAACTTTATGAATATGTGGGGGCATTTTATCTCTCTATTTCTCCTGCTCACCTGGAGCCTAGTCTCTCTCTTTTTAACGTTAATGACAGGAGCTCTACTTTTTAAAGAGAAAAAAGAGAGTTCTACTTTTAACAATAATGGCATGCGTTATGATTGCCATGCAATTCATAATATTCCTTTGATTCTATCACAAATTAAGGAATTATGAGCGTCTTAATGAAAATCGTGTGTGGCATGTTCTAAAAAAAAGAGAGTTATAATTTACTATTGCGACAACTAAAAGAACAAAGGACAGCTCACTGTATAAATTGGCTATTAAATTGACTCATGATTACGTGGAACTAGACAGTGGTGTCAGGCTCCTAGCGGATGACTATGGCCTTGTTTAGATTCAAAAACTTTTTGAATTTTGACACTGTAGCATTTTCATTTTTATTTGACAAATATTGTCCAATCATAGAGTAACTAGGCTTAAAAGATTCGTATCGTGATTTATAGGTAAATTGTGCAATTAGTTATCTTTTTATCTATATTTAATGTTCCATGCAAGTGACGCAAGATTTGATGTGATGGAGAATCTTATAAAGTTTTGGATTTTTGGGTGCATCTAAACAAGGCCTAAGTACAAAGCATGAAAAATATTGTGGTCGATCAAACGATACTATAAGAAAAAAGAAACTATAGATCCATAATAGAAGAAGCAAGATCATCTCGAATTTAAATCTATAAGAAAGCTAAGGGATTAGATAAATACTTAAAAAGGTGGTTTGTATCTGCGATAGGACTGAGATCGAAGACTACCCAATTTGGCCACAGGTGAAATTGTGCATTCACGAGCTAATAAGAGGAAAAAAGGGAAGAGATAACAATAGGCCTAAGTCACACTTGAGGAGTTCATGCCAATAGATAGAGTAAAGATGCATCGAGAGAAAACAATTATAATGAAACAAGTAAATTTGCAAAAAAAATATTTAATAAAAAAAATCCAAATATTAATAAGCGTGCTATTTTCGCAGGCCATCTTGCTAGAGTTTTTAAATAGGAAGCACAGGCCGAGAATTTGAATAAACGTATATAAGGACTAGAATTTCAAGTTAAATTATTGATAAAAAAACTTGTACAAAACATTGATATAACTTGAGTTAATGTTTCTACTAAAACATGTCGAGGACAAGGGACAGTTCAGTGCAGAGGTGGAAAAAATTTAAATATGGATGAAAACATATAGAGTAACCGGCACATTTACCATAATCAGATAGTTAAAAGACTCGACCCGCGGGGTAAGATAACCTCGGACATTGTGTTTAAAAAGAAGATATTCTCATGCAGGTCGAGAAAATCTTTGAACCTCTGTCCCACTCATACAGAGCAGCACTGTAACTCCCGTGAAACTGGGCTGGCCTTAGATCTATGATTTGGCATGAAGCAGGTATTTGTGCCAGAAAAATAAATAGTAAATTATAAAGACTAGTATAAGTTTTAGTACATATGTCTCGTAGGTTTATAGTTTCTACAAAAGCACAGATTAATGGACTATATATTACTTAGGTCTTGTTTAGTTTCTTCTGAAAACCCAAAAATTTTCAAGATTCTGTGTCACATTGAATCTTTGGACATATGCATGAAACATTAAATATAGATGAAAATAAAAATTAATTACACAGCTTATCTATAATTTGCGAGACGGATCTTTTAAGCCAAATTAGTCTATAATTGGACAATATTTGTCATATACAAACGAAAGTGCTATGTTTTTCAAAAAAATTTGGAACTAAACGAGGCCTTACTGAACAGCGATCTCACTTGATCAGAAGATCCGTGTCACACGACTCACTGAAAAATTAGAACCTCCAAAGGTAAATAACTGGAAATATGTTGTGCCACCCTCGAGTTCTTGGAATCCCAGATCCTGCCTCACAGTTCCTGACGGCCAGGGCCAACCATGCAATCCACACCACACATTGAAACTGAATTGAGCGGCCCACAGCCCAGCAAATGAATGAAGCCCAGAATGCATGGAACAAACCGGTGACCGGTCAGCAACAGCACGCCCATTTGATCCGAGATTCAGAGGCAAGATTTGATGCCGTCTCGTTTTCATTTCCTCAGTTTTCTCTGCCGCAGCTGTCCTGTCCATGCTGCAGATACCAGACAAGGAATACTAGTATACCATGCATAATGCAGTGGACACATCAGGCATGTCTCGTATTATTGCATCTCATCATTTGCATCTTCATTTTATAAATTAATGTGAAAACGTGATTATTTTGCAAACAGGAGAGAGAGCTCCAAATCATTGGTCTCTGTCTGGCAATGCAAAAGGGAACACAATCAGGTCAGCTCAGTGCTTTTGGGATCCTTACTGGTCCCTTGCCAACCCATGAAGTGCAGCCCGGCGATCCAATGGCAACTGTACCTAGCTAGACCCCTGTTTGCCTCTTGGCAACCTGCATGTTCCACACCAGTGGATCTGTTTAGAAAAAAGATGCCTACGCACAACTACAACTGCGCACCTTTTTCTCTTCTATAGCCAACACTAAAGCTCTCTGTCAAACAATTTTTTAGGGCAAAAATGGCAGGTGCTCTGCCTTGCCATTTAATTTAAGCAGGGGGGAAAGTACAGAGTTGTTGCTCCAGCAGCTGCGACCAAACTAATAATAACAAAAGAAACATTTCAAAACTGAATCTCCCTCCCTCCCTAGTCCCTCGTTTCAAACCGAGAAGTTGAATTGGAGCGTCGAAAAGGATGATACTGTTTTGAGGTAAACGAGCCTGTGTTATCTGACAAACTGCTAGGCAGGGAATGCATTCAAACCTGTCTCCCAAATTTACCCGTGGTGTAAATCAAAAATCAGTATATGCCTATACTCAGGCTGCAGGATCCAGCGTGTCGATCACGCGATGCAAAGCTGCTGCGCATAGCATCAAACCATCTGATCTCTGCGACGTGCTCCCCTATAGTAGCTAAAAAATGTAGTAAAACGAAACAAAAGCCGTGTGTGTGTTTTTTCCTTTGCATGATCTAACTGCCATTGATACTGTTGCAAACAGTGTAGCATACAGGCTTTCGGCTACAGTCCTCTGGGCTTGTCCTCTGCGGCGTCCTACTGCAGCACACAGCTAAGCAATGCAATGGCGGCATCAGTCTTGCCGCCGGCCAGATAGTGCTATGCATGCTCATGTCCGGCACGGCAGTAACCTAATTACCCATCAATCCAGTAAATCCAACACAAATGAACCGTGCTGTGGACTGCTGTGTGGTTCGAGATAGTGATAATAGGCTGCCTGGTTACTGAAGATAGCCGCATCCGGATAAGCCTGAATGATACGATGAGGTCACGAGGCCATGGCCATGTTCAGGCATGGAGATAGTATGTTATTGGTCGATCCGTCGCATTCAGGACAACGCCGTGGCCGCCTCCTCTTGTCTCTAACTTCATGTAGTGCAACGCAAGTCTGTGCAGGAATCAATTATTTCAGATCTTCTATTCTGTATAAGATCAAGAATCCTGGAGAAGATATTGCTGCCTTTCTACGGCACCGGCATGGCATGAGTAAGGAGAGCCTCACTGTCTCCCTGAATGGAGCGATCCCTGACGGACATACGTACATGAGCTGATTCTGCTGCAACGGTTGTGGAATGTTTGGAAAGACTTTGGTATCAAACAAACGTGATCCTTGCAGTTGTATCGAATTTCATGAGGATCACTAGCTCATACTACATTCCAGCTACCTACTGAGAAGAGGTGTCACAAGTTAATTTCATGGATGAGATGGAGTGGGAGCCTGAGCCTGTTTGCACACATCTGATACGGTATGGAGTGTAGTATGGGGACATGGACTACGAATGAGGATATAGGCAACCACAACCACTGAAGAAAGAATGAAAAAGAGGGAGCTTTAGAGAGGTGAGCCATAAATTGGGTCCTCATGGTTAGCAGGACTTGTGTAAATGCTCCGAGATTTCCGTCGCCACTTGTCTGTTTTTTTAACTGCACGTTCAGGAAGCTTGCCTAGTACTGTCAGTACAAATATGATAGAGCAGTGCTCCTAGAAGAAATGGCAAGCTGGCGGTGCACAAGGGATTTTCTTCAACAAGTGGTCGCCACCATAGTAGCAATGGAAGAACTGAAACATCAAGATGGCATTTATTTCCCATCTAATTAATACATAACTTTGCTTCTAGGTCTTGTCATTCCTTCTTCCTGTTATGTTATTGAAAACCAAGGGACCTCAGACTCAGAGGAAGATAGCAAAAAAATGGCTGGAGATATTAGAAATTCAGGTAGATAGATCCATCTGTGAGCCTGGCCTAGCTACCCTCTGAAGGACACAATTGAGGGTCCTACTGTCAAATTGCTTCTGGCAAGAGATGCTAAACTGAAGTGATATCTGGGGTCAGTCAATCAACACACTTACTTATCTGTAAAAGAACACTTTTTTTTGCCAGTGCTGGCAGGGGGGAAGAGAAGAAACGCATCTTGACCTGATTAGACCAGCTACATAGGTTAGCTAGGCAGCTTGTTGAGACATGACAGATGGGTTACTGTTCTTGGATAAGGCCAGGTCGCACTCACACACACCGCTCTGCGAGCTCGCCATCCATATAATTCTAACCAAGCACAGGGAGAGAGGTACACACACAAGAAAAAGTACAGTTGTTCAAGTAACGAACAACACTCTTAGATGTCCCTCACTCTACGAGCAAGCATCCGTCTTTCTCAGACAGCCGCAACCACCCTACTGTCCGTGCACAATCATGGAGCTGAGGAGCCTGCATGGCATCCCATTTGTTTGCAGCCAACTTGGTGCACCGTCGTGAGGGTTTCTGGAACCAAGCATTTCTCAACGACGCCGACGCACGAGCAGACTAAGAAAATGGGGGGAGATCAGATCAATAATGTGTGTGATCCTCAGGCTGGCAATGCAGCGTGTCCTGCAGGAAACAACGTTTCTCCTTCTCCCTGTACTGTTGGCTCAGGCAGAGGCAGTTGGTCTCTGAATTTCTAATGCTAGTATAGTAGTACATCTGATCATCCGGACTGATTCAGGGAGACCTGGATGAAGATATATAAAGGAAATCATATACTATTCCGTGTGGATTATTTGATTGGTCGGTTGTTTTTTAGACACAGAATGCGCTCGCGACAAAGTTGACCAAGATCTTCTGCGACGTTCGATCGTTTCTGAGGGACTAGGACTATCCTCCTGTCATGCTTGTTCACTGAACAATGGCATGGTAACTGGTCCATCGATCCTGCTGTCATTGTTTCCTTGGTGGTCAACCTCACAGCATGAAAATTGACAGGAGGCAAACATTATCCACGGAGAAATGTATAGTCCGTACATACTCCCAAATGCATGCAACAATGCAAGCTAGCTTGTAATCCACATCTGCATTTTGGCCCCAAGCCTGAAAGATGCAAATGAAGAGGTGGATCGGAGATAGTTGAACGGAATCTGAAATGTGCCAACACCAACAGGTGGACGGCCGGACTCCCAACGCACACAAGAATGCATGGGCATGGCACGCGCACGTACCAGCACCGCCACGCCCAAGCCCACTGCATCTTCCTTGGCATCTTCTTCTTCTCTGTCTCCTCTCCCTACCCGCCCACCTCTAGTCTTGCCTTTAAAAATGTCTCGCTCCCTGCCCCTGGATGCCATTTCCATTGCCATTGCCACCTCGTCTTCACACTCCCAGCAGGACCTCATCAGCTTCCTCGCTCGATCACATTTCGCTTGCGCAGCAGCAGCAGAAGCAGCTAGCCATGGTCAGGAAGCTCGCGCTCGCCTCCCTCTTCTTCAACGCCAGCGAGGGAAGCCAGTGCCTTTCCTCCTCGGCGTCCATGTCCGCCGCCTCCTTCAGCACGGCGGCGTCGTGGCAGTGGCCGTCTTGCACGCAGGCGAGGACGCGCTCCTTCCGGGGCGACAACAGACCGGAGATCGTGTCCATGCGCCACGACGACACCAGCAGCAAGCGAGAGGAGCAGCAGGAGGGAGGGTACCAGTGCAGCTACAAGACGAGCATGAACCCGGCCTACGTCCACGACTACTCATCGGCCGGCGCCGCCGATTGCTACTCCTCCAGCGGGCTCTCCGACTCCTCCGCGACCCAGAGCCTCTACCTCTCCACGGCGCCAGCAGAGCCCGCCGTGGCCGTCGCCGCAGACGAGGACGAGGCGATCATCCACGGACTCCGCTCCTCCACCACCCGCCGGCTCCTGTTCGAGCCCGAGTCCACGAGCTCCATCGTGAAGACGAAAAAGGCGTCTGCGGCGGCGTTCGACGGCGCCACGGCGCTGGCCATCGAGTCCGCTGACCCGTACGGCGACTTCCGGCGGTCCATGGAGGAGATGGTGCTGAGCCACGGCGCCGACGACTGGGGTTGGCTCGAGGAGATGCTCGGGTGGTACCTCAGGGCGAACGGCAAGAATACGCACGGTCTCATCGTCGGCGCCTTCGTCGACCTGCTCGTCGCGCTCGCCTCCTCTGCTTCTGCTCCCTCCCCCGCCTGCTGCTCCTCTGGCTTGAAGCAGAGCCGGCATCTTCAGGCTGCCAAGATAGGCCGCGAACGCCACCGAACGCAAGCAGAGTAGGCGAAGGCGAGTGCTCATCAGTCATCATCATCATCATCAGGGCTAATGCCGATGTGTTGTGTGCAACTGATTTGATTTCGTTTGATTCGTGACATGACAAACATCGAATGGTGCTTGTTAATTGATATCCATCTTGCGAGCTTGATGCAGATGTAGCCGTTGACTGTTGTGTAATATAACTGTATATTCTTGTTAGGTCTCCAGACAGAGCTTATTAGCTTCAGTGGTTGTTCGGTACTGAATGGTTTGCGTAGTGAGTTAGCTTGGGCTTGGCGACACCTCATTTCAGTTTTCAAACTTGCATGCACTTGTGCATTTTAAAAACAGGACCTGTTTGGAACAAACCTTCTAAAAATTTTCACTATATTTAGATGCTAATTAGAAGAACTAAACATAAACTCATTGTATACGTGGTGGCTAATTGGTGAGATGAATATATTGATCCTAATTAGCCTATGATTAGCTCAACATATGCTAAATTAGGATTAATAGTTTTGTCTCACTAATTAGCCACGGCTTATGCAATTAATTTTGAAATTAGTTCGCTTTTGGTTCTTCTAAATAACCTCCTAATATATTACTGACTTTTAGGGGCCGGAAGTGACAGGAAAAAAATGTATTCTCGTAGTTGCAGGCCATGGAGACTCCTATTGACATACAATTTCTTCTGGAAAAAGACAAGTTACTCATCATGCATTTTTCTTCACAAAAATGATAAACGCTTCCACTCACAGAACTACAAAAAAGGCAGATAGGTCATATTTTTCCCCATGAAATTTGGAGTCCATCTACTTTGTGCATGCATGCATGCATGCACTTTTACCATAGATCCTAGGAATGTACAAAGTGCATTTCTTTTTGTGTGTAAACTTGAAAAGAGGTGTACCTCCGATCATGTGGCTGCCTGGCTGGTCGTTGTCATCCTTCTCCCTCTCCATCTTTTTGCATGTTGCCTTTGCCTGAAGACATGGTGACCCCCGGCCCGTAAGTTGCATGGCATGGCAGGGGTCCCTTGTTCTCTCTTCTCTGTTCGTTGGCGTCGCCGTCCTTCCTTGAAACCGTCGATCAGGCAGATGGAGACAGGCACGCAGCGGTGGTACTGATAGTCGGTTGGAGTACTATATATCTGGCCATCATTTCCTGACGCCGCCAAGCTGGTTTGGAGTCCTTCACGTACTGGCAACACACATGAACAAGCACACTGACGTGACGACGTTTCAGTTTCAATAATAATGTGTGGTCGTTTCCTGTACGAATGCTGCGCGTACGTACTCCTAAAGGCTAAAGTCCAGCTCTTTGCTGCTATTTTCTTGCACTGGTGAAAGAATTTAGAAAAAAAAATTGCAGAGACCAGACGAACAGTCAGTCAGTGCATGGCTGCAACCTCTAGCTACGACCTCTGCTCGGAGAAGTCAGTGATGTGAGAGACTGCAATGCATATGCAAGCACTGTGTAAACGTGAATGGATTTTCACTGCTTACGAGTCGACTAAGCTAGCTCACGCCGCAGGTGGGCAGAATAAAGTTCAGTCAGAACTGGACTTGCTCTGACTGCGGGTAGATAGGAGCGCAAGATCGAGCTCTAGTAGACCTGAAAAGCTATGGCGACAAAACTGATATGCGTCTGCATCTGCACAGTTGCACTTGCACCACTATAGTATAATCCGCGGGAAGTGCGCGATCGATGATGAATGCATGCACGATTCAAAATCAGCTGCCATTTATATCAGCTGCCACATCCGTTTTAGTCCATGACAAATAGTACTTGTAAAAGGTTGGCAAGGTTAAAGAGTTCTGCAGGACTGGATAATAAGCAAATGCAAGGGATTTCAGTTTAACCTAAGTCAAACTCGTGTCACTTCAGCTAAGTTCATGGATAAAAAATGCACCAAACAACATCTACAGCAGTACAGCACCAAGTTAATTAGTCTCATTAATAATTAAATCCGTCCTGAAATTCTGCAGGATTGGATGAGCAAACCAGCGGCGCTTTATTGCTCCAATGACTGGCGGCATATATAGACAAACAAAGCAGTCAGTGTCAAACCCAATCAAGATTACCACTAGTCTAGTGTATCGGTACTACTCCTAGTATCTATCAGAGAAAGAAGTTGGCGCGACGTTGATATGTACCATTGGCACACACTACACCTCATAGCACGCATGCTATTGCTACTGCTATTGCTAGCTGAGACTACTGGACCATCACTCATAGCATACATGCATGTGTTTGCCATCCAAAGAGAAAGTGTCCTCTGCATAACTGCATTGCAAGACGCCAAGGCGCGCGTGCCCGTTTGGAGATTTGGATGCTGCATGCTTTGCTGCCTACGAAGAGATAGATGATGTGGATGCGAGAGAAATTATATAATTTTGTTGCATACAATACAACTCGCATTGCATTGCATTACATTTGCATGTGGACGCGCGCAGCAGGCAGAGCAGATCGATCAGCAGCAATCGAAGGGAGCCATACTGTTGAGTGGCTTGGCCTGTGGTGGCCTCTGGCCTCAGCCAAAACAGCCTAGCGGAACAGTGGTCGCCCGGCCCCCAGCCCAAAGCAACGTTGCCCTCATCAGATTCAGATGGATCACAAGCTTCACGAGCAGCAGGCAGCCAAGCTAGTGGCCCTCATCCGATCCAAAAGAAAAGTCTCCCGTCTCTGAAACTTCAAACAGTGCAAACAAGTTCCTCTCCTTCACAGTCACATCAGCATTGTTATATCGCGATATCTCAATTCTCAGCTGAAGATAAACCTGTCGCTAGCTCACTGGGACTGAATATATATTTTGACTTGAGATGAACGAAAAATAACATCCCACAACCAAGTTGTTGAGATGAATTAAGATCACTCGAGCTGAATGAATCTGGTGAACTCACTCAAACGCGCCACACCTGCACTTAGTGGAGCACCAGTGACGACGGGCAGTGGTGATCGATACACAGCTGGAGCGCTAGGGTTTTAGGCAGAATCTCTGATGCGATGATGTGCTTCCTTCCTACTACTAGTACACGTACGTACTACATGATCCTAGTCACAGTCGTCACAGCGGGCACAGCGCCGGCCGATAATGCCAACGCCATTACTGCACTCTACGTAGGAGTATTTCTGTAGCGGCATCTCGCATCTGTGTCTTGGGTTGTGCCTCAGGTTTTTGGTGTGCTTCCGGTTCCAGCTCCAGAACAGGGGGTTTGGTGGGGGTGAGGGAATCACGGGGGCGATTGCGGCCGTGATCGATCGCAGAGCAAGCATCCACACCCCACACCCCAAATCAAAAGATGCCACCGTGCATGCGTAGTAGACCAGCTGGTGCTGGCGGAGAGGAGGCAGATTAGACAGTCATCAGAGATTCAGAATTCCGCTATTTCTCTGACAAATTGAACACTGCTTCTGATTGGCCTTTCTACCTGAATAAAAGTACCCCCTCCGTGTATGTAAGTCTCACTTTTGAAGAAGTCAAACAATTTTAAATTTAATCAAATCTATAAAAGAATGACAAACATTTATGATGCCGAATAAGTGCCATTATATTGATTATGGAATATGTTTTCACAGTAAATCCAACTGGAGATAAAAAAATGTTGAAAACTTTTTTCTAAAAATTTGGTCCAATATAGAAAATTTGGACTTATCTAAAACCTATAATTGTATTCTTTTTAGGACGGAGGGAGTATGTAATGTAACACAACCTAATGCACAGCCCACTATGCTGGCTGTCGCTGCGGCCGTTGCGCGGCCAGTAAAACAATGTGCACTACTTCAGCTAGTGCACATGAGGCTCTTACAGTGAAGGATGAACCCTCATATAGGTCTAATTTTGTGGGTTGCTCGCATCAAACTATAAAATTAAACCTATAGACATGAGCCCATCAATCAACATCACTAGAGTTGGCATTAGGTTTTAGCTAAACAATGCAACTTGATCACCACTTTGTACCACTGCAAACGATGACAGCTTGACAAGGTATCAGATCAACCAATCGTCTGCAGTTTAGCTAAGAGATTTCAAATGTGTAATTTCACACCACACGGTTCATTGGCGCTAGCCATCACTGCTCCATTTGGTTGGGTTTCAGGAACTAGCAATAGTGACGCTTCCAAACCACATCCCAAACACAATTTGAAAAGTACAAGATGAGCGCATATCAGGGCAGAATATATTATACCAGCATTCAGGTTTGTGTGTCATAAAACCAGTAAACGGTACATAGATTCGAAGCGGACAAATACAATAGAAAACGTTGACAGGCCTCCTTGCTTGAGCTTTCAATACTGTGGTCACCTGAAAGACATGGACCTAAGTCTTTTTCTTCGATGACTTCTTGTGGGGTTTCTTCTGTGGCTTAAGCTTTATCGGACTTCGATGACATATCTTTCTCTTTCCTTCTTTGCTATTCCTTTTTCACCTTGTACACTGTGATTGCCTGCTTAGAAGATTGTTCACAGATGCTGTTAGCTCACCCGAACACAACATGGAGCAGTACCAGTAATGGTGGGCAAAAGATAACTTCATGTAAACGGTTGGATCCTGGAACTTGCCTTGCCGACATCAAGCGGTTCATCGGAGTTTCTGGCAAGTAGAGAGTTCAGGATTTTGTCGTTCTGCTGTTTCTCCAGGCTGCCCATTCCCTTCCCTTCGGCAACTGGGAGGAACTGCAGAAACGGCAAGACTCAGCTAGTGAACGAAATTAGCCTAAGGAAGTACAGACACACAAATCAAAGCCATTCAGATATAAAAATCTTTCTATGTTTGCCAGGGTGCTTTGGAGGTTTCTCGCAAGGCAACTTCTCGTCAAACTTCCCACCAGCTGTTGCTGATGAAGCCATGCCAACAACACTCTCAAGATCCTCTTTTCTAGACTTCTTTGGAAGGTCGGCTTTAGTTCCTGTGATGGGCAAGGCCTTTGCAGCAAGCTGTATATGACTGCATACAAAAGATATTGGATAGCTGTAATTCTACAAGGTTCCTTCCTGAAACAAAAAGACATACATAATACAAGGGAGGGGGGAAGCAGCATTTACTAGTGAAGGATGACAACCTTGGCAAAGCGCCAATCTTTGCAGCTTTCTTTAAGTTCTCTAGTTTGTTCTTTTCTTGCTTTTCAACCCTCTTCTTCTTTTCATCCCTTCTTTGTGCGAAAGGATCAACACCAGGCTCTGCAATAAATGAATTGTTGATTAAAAGAATATCAGGTTGGCAAGCCAGGTTTAGGACACATGAGAATCATTGATAAGTGATAACAAGAAAATACTTGTCAGGTCCAGAAGGTGTTAAACTATAAAAGTATTGGTTATCCAAAATAAATGGGGGTAAGTATGTCACATTAAGAAATGGTGAGCAGAATCAGCATGCACAAGGAGATGCATATGACAATTACAACATGCTACTGGAATACTGGATGGGGAGGACAGGCAACCAGTCTAGTTGCAGAGCAGGTTTGTTGGCAAAAGCTCAAGAAGACAAGTTACTAACCGTCAGTCGATTTGGCTTCAATGATCGGCATCTAACACGGTTGTAACCGTAAGTCCACTTCCAGGATTGAGTTTGCTCATCCCACTCGCGCTTGTTCTTCTTGCGCTTGGTAATGCCTATGGTATGAGTAGATCACCCAAATAATGATGAAAATTTGTGTAAATTCCCAATTTCCACAACAGTCATAAAAGCAACACATCATGGGAAACAGGATCACCTTTCGCCTTTGCAAACAGCTCCCACTTGGTCGGTGGCTTTGGCTTGGGAAGCTGGCAAGAACATATACCAGGTTGTTAAAAATACAAAACACCTCGCATCACACAATCTTCAATCTACTTGTAAACACGAAGAACTAACGATCGAGCTCAGTCAGAAGCAAATATGCCCTGCAGCTATAGTAGTTCTGGCTCACAGTCATGGCAGAAGCACGTCGTCAATTCTCACAGTCAAAAGTACATGTTTTACACCAAAATCAAACGAGGTTCTAATTTAGGCACGAGATTTTATAGCGGCAGGCGAAATAGCAGTCCATCCCATGTGACTGACTACCTACTTGTACAGCGCATCATCTTCGGAGGATGCTTCTAGTGTTATGGCCACCATATATAGGCAAACAGAATCAGTAGGAAATTAAGAGAGAGGCTCTCACATGCTTCTCGCGCGGGAGTCCGACGGTGGGCGGCGGGAGGTGGACGATGGGGCCGTCACGGTCCTCGTTGGGCGGCAGCGCGAAGAGGGCGTCGGCCACCGCCTGCGCCAGCTCCGTCCCCTTCCGCAGGCACTCCTGCCTCAGCTCCTCCCTGAATTTTGCCGCCCCCAACCAAACACCGCCGCATTCTGTCAGGAAAACCAACAGTAACGCCGCAGCAGAAAAGGAACGCACGAGGCACACTACCTGGAGGCGGCGGCGGTGGTGCGACGGATCGTACGCCATGAGATTGCCGAGGTCGACCTCGTAGCTGGACGCCGCGATGGTGGCGGCGGCGGGCTCCTTCGCCATGGCTGCGCCGGTAAGCGGCTCGCGGCTGTGGAAGAGAAATAAGAGAACCATCCGAGCGAGGCTGCGGCCCTGCGGCTGGAGAAGGCAGCTAGCTAGGATTTTACTTGGGCTGGCCCGACGGATAGGATGATATGGATCTCATTTTTGAATGGGCCAGAGACGATAACGTTGGGAATGGGCCACGTTTATACGCTAAGCCCAATATGGAGGGGACAACGATTGAAATTATGACCTGGGCCTTGCCCTTGTGAGGTTTGTGCGGTTGATGTTTTCAGTTACGGAATAATATTTTTTCTTACAATAAATAAATTAGTATTAGGCCTTGTTTAGTTCTATTTTTTTTTTTGCAAAATAGACACTATAGCAATTTCGCTAATCTTGTCTAACCATAGACTAACTAGACTCAAACGATTCATCTCATAAATTATAAGTAAACTGTGTAATTAGTTATTTCTTTTATATCTATATATAATGCTCCATGAATGTTCAATGTGACGAGTAATCTAAAAAATTTTACAAAAAAAATTAGAAACTAAACAAGGCCTAGCAATGGTTTTTTTCAGCTAGCCGAACAGGATGCATATACGTAGCTATCAATCTAAAGATCTATTACATACTAGGTGTGTTATCTATCTTTTTTTTTTCTCTGGCCCCTCAGCGCTGATGTTCAATTTTTTTATATTGAGTGAAATGGAAATGATAAACAGGCTAAAAAAACAGACTATGGTGGGAATTTTCTCTAAAAAATACAACCTAAATTGTAATCATGAACTATGCATGATCATCATCACTTTATACCTTCTCGTTATAGGAAGTTTGAAACCATAAAACTGAAAAGCATAAAGTGGGAATCACATAGCTAAGATAAGATATGTCAGCAAATTTCAAACCTTCTTTAGTGCACAACTGAGATAATCAGGGTGAACAAAAGGGGGTGAGAAACAATAAAGATCTTGTAAATCAGAAGCACCAAAATAAGTGGTTACCCACAAGTAATGGTGTTAATCAGAATGAGTTCCTTGTGTATGTGTTGCTGCAGCACATTGTTCTTCAACAAACTTAGCACACACCTGGACTCTTTTACGGAGTACAAGAGTTGCCATCAGCAATTCCTTGTGATATTCATTCCATCTTCTAAAATGAACCAAGGTCCTGATGAAGTGGTGATCTCACGCGCCGCGCACGCGTCCTGCGCCCGTGACCCGGTGCAACCCATGGCCATGAGCCCATGATCATGGTCATGATGGTCATCATCAAGGACGGCCAGGCCGGAGACGGAGGCGGAGGCGGAGAGGAGGGGGACCCACCGGCCACCGCCATGTCCACCAACCCAAGCGAGGCACATATACTCCTGTCCCATCGGCCATCGTTTTAGAATCACACACAGACAAAGCACGCGCTGCCGCCGCTGGCAGCTTAAAACCCAAACCCCCTCGTCATCCATTCCAGCCACGAGCCACCATGGCTCCACCACCACCTCTGCTCCCGCTTCTCCTCATCCTCCTCGTCACCGTTCCTCTCTTCCCCACCGCCGCGCCGACGGCCACGACCCTGCCGCTGTACCGCCACCTCCCGCACGTGGCCGAGGCCGAGGCCGAGGACGCGCACCACCACCCGCTGTCCCGCCTGGCCGCCGCGTCGCTGGCCCGCGCGTCGCACCTCAAGCGCCGGGGACGCGCCAGCCACCACAGCCAAAAAGGATCATCATCAGGCGGCCACAAGTCAATCCCAGCCACCGCCGCACTGTACCCGCACTCCTACGGCGGCTACGCCTTCACGGCGTCGCTCGGCACGCCGCCGCAGCCGCTCCCCGTGCTGCTCGACACCGGCAGCCAGCTCACCTGGGTGCCCTGCACCTCCAACTACGACTGCCGCAACTGCTCCTCCCCGTTCGCCGCCGCCGTGCCGGTCTTCCACCCCAAGAACTCCTCCTCCTCCCGCCTCGTCGGCTGCCGCAACCCTTCCTGCCTGTGGGTCCACTCCGCCGAGCACGTCGCCAAGTGCCGCGCCCCCTGCTCCCGCGGCGCCAACTGCACCCCCGCCAGCAACGTCTGCCCGCCCTACGCCGTCGTCTACGGCTCCGGCTCCACCGCCGGGCTGCTCATCGCCGACACCCTGCGCGCGCCGGGGCGCGCCGTTTCTGGCTTCGTCCTCGGATGCAGCCTCGTGTCCGTGCACCAACCGCCGTCGGGCCTCGCTGGCTTCGGCCGCGGCGCGCCGTCCGTGCCCGCGCAGCTCGGCCTCTCCAAATTCTCCTACTGCCTTCTGTCCCGCCGCTTCGACGACAACGCCGCCGTGAGCGGCTCGCTCGTCCTCGGCGGCGACAACGACGGCATGCAGTACGTGCCCCTGGTGAAGAGCGCGGCGGGCGACAAGCAGCCGTACGCCGTCTACTACTACCTGGCGCTGTCGGGCGTGACGGTGGGCGGGAAGGCGGTGCGGCTCCCGGCGCGGGCGTTCGCGGCCAACGCCGCGGGGTCCGGTGGCGCCATCGTGGACTCCGGCACCACGTTCACGTACCTCGACCCGACGGTGTTCCAGCCCGTGGCGGACGCGGTGGTGGCGGCGGTGGGAGGGCGGTACAAGCGGTCCAAGGACGTGGAGGAGGGGCTGGGCCTGCACCCCTGCTTCGCGCTGCCGCAGGGCGCCAAGTCCATGGCGCTGCCGGAGCTGTCGCTCCACTTCAAGGGCGGCGCGGTGATGCAGCTCCCGCTCGAGAACTACTTCGTGGTCGCGGGCCGCGCACCCGTGCCCGGCGCCGGCGCCGGCGCTGGTGCTGCCGAGGCCATCTGCCTCGCCGTGGTCACCGACTTCGGAGGCTCCGGCGCTGGAGACGAGGGCGGTGGCCCGGCCATCATCCTCGGCAGCTTCCAGCAGCAGAACTACCTCGTGGAGTACGACCTGGAGAAAGAGAGGCTGGGGTTCCGCCGGCAGCCATGCGCGTCGTCGTCGTGAGCGACGTGGATCGGCATGGCGGGATCGGAGTGGAGGCTATTAATTACTCCAGTCCACGTAGCGGCAATGGTAAATGCAAAAGCTGGCTGTTTGCTCTTTTACTATCGTGCTTTGCGGATTGTACTGGTAATAAACTAAATTTACTATCGTGTAAGATTGAAAAAAAAAATTACTATCGTGTGTGCCTGGCTGCCTGCTCATTCATGTCACATGGATGCGTTTAGAGTTTAGACGTTGATCATCATCATGGACATGGTATGTGATGTGAGGAAAAGACGAGCAAAAAGACGGATGCTTTTCTTTTTCTTTACGGATTGCTTTGGGAAAGAGGGGAAGCATGTGCATCGATGCAGCTCATTAGAATTGTTAGTAGTAGTTTATTTTAATCCGTATTGCAGTAATTTTTTAGCATATTTGATTTCAGCATTTCTCTTGGGCTAAAAACCAAAAATGTAATCATGTGGCTGTGATATCGGCGATTGGCTTTCTGGGCTGACGGGTGGAATGTTTGGTGGGGCTCTCTCTTGTCGCATGTACGTACCTTGATTGCATGTGGTTGTGGGCAGTGCAAGGAGCAGGGCTACTTTCAATTGCCCTACCTAATTCACTGCAGTACTGACAGTGGCGACGTGAATGAGGGCATGTGCCATTGCTCGCCGTGTCGGCAGTGCAGTGCAAGGCAGGGACCGGAGCGTCTTTGATCAGGATGTGGTACTTGTGCACTACCGGGCGGCAGTAAAAACATTGTACTCGTACACTAGTGCGACTACTAGTTTTTTTTTTCTTTTGAGTAACACTGTACTGCATTCTTTTACTGTTCTGGGCTCGAGTTTCTGTTTGTACCTCGTTTTCTATCATCAGGCCCGACAACACGCAGTGGGCCTGGCATTGATCGTAAGCCTACTACTCCATAGCAGCAGAGGGAACCACTCAAAAAAAAAAAGCAGAGGGAAGTACGCAATCTCAAAAGACGCGGACGGGGAAGGCCCAAACGAATATGGGCTAATGGGCCATGCGCATCTTCTTTGTTTCCTTCCTCCTTCGGCTCTTTCCTAAAAGGTTTGTTTGTAAACATTGCAATTTCCTAAAAGGGTTGTTTGGAAACATAGCTCTTCCCTTCCAACCACCAACATAGCAGAAGCTCTTTCCTAAAAGGCTTGTTTGGAAACATTGCAATTTCCTTCGATGCATATGGTATTGCAAGATGGATAAGATTAATAAAGTAAAAAAAGATTAGTTTATTTCCTCACCTCCCCCAAAAACTCAGAACGCATGAAATAGGATGATCTCGTGTTGAAAAAAGATTTGTTCGTTTTCCTTTCGATTCGTATATGTGGATCTACCGATCTAGTACTTGTAGATGGATTAAGTTTATCCATCCAAACACAACACTAGATGTCGACTCTTCTATCTCTATGTGCACGTGGCCCACGGTGTCCTTGTCCTTGGATGTTTTAGTGGAGCACCAACCACCAGGGCACGAGCTATTCGCTGTCCACGATCCACCATTGTCGTGTCGTTTTGAGCTCGTCGTGGTTCCCTGCATTATTCTTTGCGTTCAGTCATGAGCAGGACAGACATGACCGTATAACCCAACCGCCGGTAGATATTTTCTGTCCGGAAGGAAGCACCGGTTGTTATTTTTGGTCACCTGCACTGCTCCGCTCACAAAAATTGAAACAACTTTCTGTTGAACCCGATCATCAGACGGCACGGCCCTTGCATCTCTGTCAACGGGAGTGACAAATGTTTTGTTCTGTTCTGTGACAGAGATGCACACACACACACAAGCAAGGAAGAAACCGAACCAAACGCACCACGTCGTAGAAAGGTTGGGGATAAATGCATTGCACACATGACAGCGTCTACACTAGACAAGAAAAAAAGTGCGCTGCTGCTTTCAGGGGGGAGAAAGGTCGCAAGCTTTCCGCGTGCAACATCTACTCTCTTGACCCCGTGAATTTGATCACGTCACGTCGCGTCTCGTGATGGTGATCCATTAGCGAACCAACCGGGTTTTTCTTTTTTCTTTTTTAATTGCAATCATGTTCATAGCGAGGATTGCAAATGGACATGGAACCAATTGGAATTGCAAGATTTGAGGAACAGAGCAAAGCAATCCTCTGAATTCGCGTCAGAGGATCACGAGATTCGCCGGGCTAGTTGTAATTTTTTTCAGTAATGTACGTAGAACTGAAAGTGAAAAGCAATTGCAAGATGGAATCATACGAGAGGAGGATCTAGCAGCAGTATATAGAAAAGAAAATCTATATATAAATCAAGCAGCCGCGGCGATGTACAGAGGAACAATCGACATGGAAATCGACTGAGAGAATCAACGAAAGAAAGAATAAATCCACAGAAAGCAGCAGCAGCAGCAGCAGCAGCATCAGATGGCAATATTATCTACTAGTAGTAATCCTAGCATCTGTAGGAAATCCACACCACCAGGTGGCATCCAAATCCAAATCCCAAATCCCAAAATCAGAACCAGACTTTGCAATTCGTGGGCTGGAACGGCGATGCGTTGGCGGCACCAGGCGCGGGGACGGAGAGCTGGCAGCTGATCTTCGCCTTAGGCCCGCGGACCTTGAACGCCCAGACCTTGACCCTGAGTTTGGCGTTGAGATCCACGTTGACGGCGAAGTTGCCCGCGGACTGCTCCTGCCTGAACTCGGCGGCGGTGACGTCGCCCTGGAGGAGCTGGTTGCCGTGGAACTCCGGGGACAGCTTGGTGGACGCCTGGGTGCCCTGGTAGAAGGCGTCGAGCGTGGTGTAGCCGAAGCGCTGGTCCTTGTAGTAGGCGAGGGACTGGACGTCGTCGTAGTAGAGGCCGACGCGCGTGTTGGGGTTGCGCACCGTCATGGTGACGTTGAGGTCGTAGGTGAGCGTGGAGGTTGTGGAGAGGTTGAACTGGGCGAGCGAGGCGGAGTCGACGGTGGCGGCGATCATGTGGGGCTTGAAGATGAGGTAGAGGATGAGGACGAGGATGCCGAGCGTGACGGCGAGGGAGACGAGGATGCTGCAGAGGCAGCTGAAGAGGCCGCAGGCTAGGCACTTGCAGGGGCAGCAGAGGCACGAGACGGCGCGGCTCGCGGAACCCATGGTTCTTGGGGGTGTTGTTGTCGCGGGTGGTCGACGGCGGATGCGGGCGGGCTTGGATTGGGTTCCCTCCGGTGGATGGAGTGGAGTGGAATGGAAGAGGCAGGACGGCGGTGGTGGATTGGATTTGGTGGGGAGGCCGGGCTGGGGCTGGTTTATATGGAACGAAGCCGGGGAAGGGGACCCGACGCGGTTGTGTAAGCGCGTGGTGGAGTTGGAAGAGGAGACGCCCGCCCGCCCGCCGCGATGGGGTTAATTTGGGGGTGGTTGGTTTGCCCTGGTCGTCGTGCTCGCTCGCCTCGCCTCGCCTCGCCTGCCTGCTGGGCTCCCTTGCCTTCCCTTGGTTGGAAACTGCCAAACTGCTCCTCCGCCTGTGGGGGATTGGGGGAGGTGGAAGGCACGGGGAAGTGGGTGGCGGCCGTCGTGGACTCGTGGTGGTGGAGAGACGAGGAGGCGCCGCTGGCACATGCCCCGCGGGAGAGTTGTAGCCGTTGTGCCTTTGGGTTGGGTGGGTGGGTCGCGCCTGATTGGTTTGACCGTTTGCAGCGCAAGCGCAACGGCCAGGACGTCCCGACTCGGGTCGGGCACAAATCCCACCCCACACGGTCAGGACCCGCCCTGCGCCCCTGCCTTCTGCCATCCCTTCCGCGTGATTTTCACCTTCCACGTGGGAGTGCACAGTGGCACGGACAATATGATACTTCCTCCTGGCCCCTATATAATAAATATGGGATATGCTATGGAAACCAGTTTCCCGTGAAAACTATGGAAACTCGCACGTGGATCGTTAGATCTAGATCCGATGGATATGACTAATGTGTTAGAGATTAGCAATTAACCCCTCCCACTCATCCCTCCCTAATCTATTCTTTTGCAAATTAAACTCCAGAAGCCCTCTCGTGGAAACGTTGTCATCGTATCGTTCCGTCATCATCGCTGCTCGACGAAACCTAGCCCGCCGCGTCCGATCCCTGGCCACATGCGCTGCTGCCCTCGGCCATGCGCGGGCTTGCCACGGCCGGCCGGTGCTTGCGGCAAGGTGTCCAGGGGCGGCCGCAGCTTGCCTGTGCCGGTCCTTTGCATGTCAGCCACGGCTGCAACCGGCCATGTGCCAGCATATTGTTCCGCTGGTCAGAGGTAATTTGCTAATGATTGGTTTGACCGTTTGCCGCACAACGGCCAGGACGTCCCGACTCGGGTCGGGCACAGATCGCACCCCCACACGGTCAGGACCCGCCCTGCGCCCCCTGCCTTCTGCCATCCCTTCCGCGTGATTTCCACCTTCCACGTGGGAGTGCACAATGGCACGGACAATATGATATTTCCTCCTTGGCCTCTAAAAAAAATATATACTTCTTCCATTCTAAATTGTAAGTAACTCCAAGAATTTTGGAGAGTCAAAACATTTTCATGTTTGACTAAAATTATAGAGAAAAATACTAAAATTTACGACGTAAAGTGAATATACTATGAAAATATAATTAAGGAAGAATCTAATGATACTTAGTTAGTATCATAATAATAATTATTTTATCATATAAATTTGGTCAAACTTAGAAAAGTTTGACTTTCCAAGATTTTTGGAATGACTTACAATTTGGGATGGAGCGAGTATCATTCTAGATTTATATTGAAATTAACTTTTTTAAAGGTTGATCAGATCTATAAAAGTATTGACAACATTTGCATCTCAACTTACGACATAGTATATTCCATGATTTCTCTTATCTATTTATTATACTTGTTGCACATTATAAATTATTAGTTTTTTTATATTACCAAACCCTTCACCTTTATGTTAAGCATAGATATAGTATTAGGAAGATATCCCCCGTGCCTCTTCCTAAGGAACTTCTCCAACACTGAAGCAGTGAGGAAGCGGAGCTTTTGAAAAAGTAGTCGGACTTCTCTCCTCAGTCTTTACTCTATGATTCTTTTTTTTTCATTCTTTTAGGAGCAAGTATCTTGATTCCAGCTACCATCTTTGCTTATTTACCTAGGTAGGCTTTCTCTTATAGATTTCTTTGGCTCACGGCTCTGACTTTCCTCATAGCGGCAATTACTTCCTCCGCAACTACAGAAAAACATATCCCGCCACTATCTAGAATTCCCCTGCTTCTAGGTATAGTAGATATAGATAGACATATCCTATTTTTCTATAAAAAAATAGTTATAGAATTTATGCACATCAATCTAGCTTAACTTAGATCGAGTTTATAGTGAATACATTAACTTTATGTCTTTAACTAAATTTATTTACTACAAGATTATATTTCATAATTAATTGAGTGATACTTTTTTATCGCAATATATAACTTTGGTGAAACTTCAAATCATTTGACTATATAGAAAATGCATTCTTTTGAAAAATAAGAATGGCCTTCTTTGTCGACAAATAATACTAGTTTCTTTAATTGAAAAGTGAAGACTCTCAATCACTTAGCTAATATGGTGAAGTTATTAGTGGTGACAATCTCTTAATTAGAGAATTGATGGATTCATACATCATACTCCCTCCGTCTCAAAAAGACTATTGTTGATTTTCAGACATCTTGTTTGACCACCCGTCTTATTAAATTTTTTTGTATAAATATCATCCCTTTTGATATAACTTATTTGATCATTAGAGATACTTTCATAATGTTTTTTTATTTTATAATTTGCACAAAAAATTTAAATAAAACAAGCGGTCAAACATGATGTGTCAAAGTCAAAACACATCGATCTTTTTCAGACGAAGGGAGTATATCTTGGAGGCTAACATATATGTTCTAAAGGCTACATCTATATAAGTGTACCTATAATGACTAATATGAAGAGATGACTCCCTCCCACATATATTTGTCGCATGTGTTCTTGTGTGTTATTTTTGAGGATTGGGTAATGGAAACGAGGTTTATGTACAACTTCTATACACCTCTTTTCTTGGGACCAGGAATAGAAAGAACGGATCTGGAGATCTATAGTTCTCAACAGTTAGCACCTTTTTAATCGAAGTAAAGCAAGTCCATTTTTAATAATTTTGATGGCATCCAACTATTTTTTGATGAATGGTTCACATCACAGAACGCCGTATCATCTCAGAGAAACAAATGCGGTGGCGTGCGGCGCCATTCCATAAGCCACCACCAAGTCACCCCCATCGCTCTATTTTTCTCCCCTCGTGGCTTGGCTCGCTTCGGCAGCCTGCCGTTACAGGTCAAATCCCTCCCAGCACACCGAGAGGATTTCTTTTTGATCCGATCCCCCGACCGCTGACGATCCACGGTAGAAATAAATAAACTACGGCCTTGTTTAGATCCGAACAAATTTCGGATTTCGATACTGTAACATTTTCGTTTTTTATTTAACAAACATTGTCTAATCATAGAGTAACTAGGCTTAAAAGATTCATCTCACGATTTACAGATAAACTGTGTAGTTAGTTTTTATTTTTGTCTATATTTAATGCTCCATACATATGCCGCAAGATTTGATGCGACGGAAAATCTTGAAAAATTTTTTGTTTGAACTAAACAAGGCCTACAGCTATCAAGAGGAATTTTTTTTATGTCCGGATTACTGACAATCCAAGGTAGAAATAAACTACAGTAGAAAAACGGCCGATTTTCTTCTGGTGCCGTGTGTGCTTGACAACTTGCCCAGTTCACTCAAGGACACGTCGCTCGCGTGTCGCTCTGAAAATGTCCTGAATTTTACTCGCAAGTCCATCGTCACTCGTCAGATTGATTGATTTGTCGCGCAAAGACGCGTGACGACTAACCACGTCTGAACCACACTCACTGTTTCATAGTACAGTAGATCCGAAACTCCGTAATCGTCGTAATCGCGTAAAACCAACCACCGATGATAGAGCCTGCCACTACTCCACTCATGGCCCAGGCCTGCGTGCATATACAATTGCAGGCGGGGCGGGCTTTTAACGAGGCCCGCATGTTCGCCCCGTAAAATTTATATGGAATTCCAATTTATATTCGTGGCTGTAGTGGCCCAGCTGCAGTATTTTTATGGCCCAACATATCTGAACCCACTAAGCCCATTGGACAAGAGACAAAGCCCGCAAGACCCGCAACTACTGCATCTCCTAACCCTACCGGCTGCTATCGCACGAGGCGCCGTGCCGCCGTCACCACATCGTCCTCCTCCGCTCGTCCTGGCCCTTGGCGCAAAATGGTGGGAACGCCGATTCCGGCCGTGGCAGGCAGCCGAAACCTGGCCCTCGACTCGCGCTCATCTATGGTGGAGCAAGAGGAGGCAGGAGAGGACGGGGACCATGAAGCCTCCAAGTTCCAAGCGTCGGCTTTTGCAGGATTGGGGCGAGATAAATATGGGTAAGGATTTTGGTTTGAGCACCGCATCTAGGGTCATGAGCACCGCATCTGGGGACTGGGGGTCATGCATGAGCACCGCATCTGGTCATTTACTCTCATTCGATCAATTTTATAGGAGGTGAAAGGATTTGGCGATTTGCTCTCACGAGCACCGCATCTGGTCAGCAGATATTATGCCGGACAGTATATGACCAGATGCGTTGCTGAGGGAGAGGGGGTGCTTCTGCTGCTTGCTTTGCTTTGCTTGCACTGTCAGGAATCCAGCTTGTTTTAGAGAGAGAGAGAGAGAGGGCTGTCGGTAGTGGCCTTGTGTGGTGTGTTAGAGCTGTACTACTGCAATGGACAATGGTGAGAAGAGGGCCGGAGCTACAGGAGGTGAGCACGTCCATGGATGTCCCCACCTAGATTTTTATTTTATTTGAAATTGAAAATATTTTAGAATAATGAGTGTTTTGTTCAGTTCCTTTCTCCTCTTTCCTTTCCTGTTGTTAGTTCCCTCTAGATTTATTTCTACATATATGGGTATCATTATGTGCTCCAAACTTTGTCAGACTTATTTCCTGTCC
Source organism: Sorghum bicolor (assembly GCF_000003195.3). Classification (NCBI taxonomy): domain Eukaryota; kingdom Viridiplantae; phylum Streptophyta; class Magnoliopsida; order Poales; family Poaceae; genus Sorghum; species Sorghum bicolor. Next base: position 60,557,256 of record NC_012875.2, read on the forward strand.
AATTTCTGCATGGATGAAGCAAGTACATCAAAAAAAAAATTTAGGCTAAAAAGAAATCCATTTTCTGAAATTCTTTAATCTGCAATCTAGCCATTTTAGTTAGTATCAGCCTGACTTAGTTCCTTTATTATGCATCTTTTATCTTGGCATAGATGTCTCGATCATGTCTTGGCTTCCTTCCACTAGGCTGTATAGGCCTTTATTATGCATCTTTCATCTTTTTCTGAGAGCAGTCATGTTATTGAATTCTATCCAGATGTGCTGGTGTTGACATGGCAACCCTGCCATATGAGCTTGCGCCAAAAGAATTTAGTGGTCAAGAAGAAGATCAACAAAGGAGTAAGCATGCAACTTCAAGGAGTGTGAACGTGAAGAAGTCATTGCTAGTGAAACAGAAGTCATCTGTTGTTAATGCTCAAAAGCCTCCGATAGAGAAGCGGAGGAAGCCAGCTGCTTCGAATGTGCAATTTGTGAGGTCCCCGCTACTGAATAAGATCCTAACATCGCCAAGGATGGGCCACTCCGGAGCCAAACACCAAAGGTCACCATATGCAGGATTATCATCTTCAACCTTACCCAATGATACAAGAATGGCTGCTTCTCCTAATCTTGGCCGAGGTTAGATTTAAATTATTGCGTGCACTATCATTGTTTATCCTAATCTACTGCTTTAATGTCTAAAAAAAACAAGAGTATTTATTTGCTATTTTATTGTTTTCCTAATTAATACTCGTATACTTATGTTGTAGATTCATCGAGAACAGGTAAAAGGCTCAAACCTATCAACAGAGCCCTCGGCCGGCGCTCCACTACGGTAGAGGAAGATGAGGTAGGAGAGGATGAGGGTGATGAAGCAACCAAGATCCAGGAACTCACTTCTGGGTAACGATTTCCTCAATCCTCACCTCCCTTCACTAACTCTTTGTGCAATATTTATTTGTTTCCTAAAATTTTAAAGTTAAAATTTACTTTCTTCGATTCAGTCGTGGCGGGATACATATGGAAACTCTACCATTTGAGATCGTGCTAGAAGATGTAGGACAACAAAGGAATATGCAGCAGCAAGGAGGGAAAGATGCAGCATCAAGGATCAAGTCCTTGCTGTCAAAACGGAAGTCCTCTGTTGTTAGTGCTTCAAATCATTCAGAAGGAATACAGAGGAAGTCATCTGTCTCACATGTGCATTATGTGAGATCTCCGGTACTTAATAGAATGCTACACTCACCAAGGATGAGCCAGTCTCCGGTACTATCTGCAAGATCATCATCTTCGTCTTCATCTGATGATACAAGAATTGTTATTTCTCCTGATCTTGGGCCAGGTTAGATTTAACTTTGTACATATTGAAGCAACCAGTTTATCATTATCTTAGTCTCTGATATTTAATAGAATATTATTTCCTGGTGTCTTGACTTTGTTGAATTGTTGTCTTGGTTAGGGTCCTGTTTCTATTGGTCCTTTAGATGGAAATTGAATATTAATTGCATACTTGGTACAAGTGAATTACTGTTTCTATTGACTTTGTTGAATATTAATACACAGAAATGGTGAAGGCTACATTGCAAAATCTGTTTTCTGCATATTCATCAATGTCACCTGATTCAAACTACTCAGAACTAGAGCCTAATGATGGAAGTATTGATGAAGATGACTGTTGGGCAGACTTTGAACAACATCTTGCAGCACAAAAAAGGAAGACACATATCTGCAAGATGATCTTTTCCCTCGACAAAAGAAATTTGATATTCTGCAGTGGTGGAGGATACATTCTACGAAATATCCTGTGGTTTCGCGTATGGCAAGAGATGTGCTTGCAGCACCCGCATCAACTGTAGCTTCTGAATCCGCATTTTCCACTAGTGGAAGAATTGTGAGTGACTACAGAAGCCGACTAACAAGCAAGATAGTTCAAGCCTTAGTATGCCTGCAAGATTGGTTGAGAGCAGAAGGTACATTTTCTTTTAATTGTACAAAGTAGCATAATGTTAGTTCTAGTATTCTTGATGGAGCAATAATAACACCTTATAACTCACTACTCGCTCATGTTTTAGGTTTATCAGATATTAAATTATCAGAAGACGTCAATGGTGATGACGACGATATTTGAGGAAAGGAGGTGTCAAGTTGAGCAAAGAAGGGGCGCAAGACAGGGAGAACCGGTGAAGAAAAATGACTTTTTTTTTTGTCTTTGTCGATATCTTTCAGTTTAGCATTTCAACTTTATCTATGTTACTGTCTTTTGGAATAGTAGTGTGTTGTGCGCCTTATGATGAAAGGTTGCTCTACTTTGAGCTATAGTTTAGTAGTGTGTTGTGCGCCTTGCGGTAGAGGATTCCCAGAGAGAAGTCAGAAGTTTCACAGGTTCACGTGGCTTATGCGGACAGGTTCACGTGGCTTATGCGGACAGAAGTTTCACAGTTTAGCATTTCAACTTGTCTCTTGGCCAAAATGCAACATATTATAACATATTATGCGGACAGAAGTTGTATTATATGTTTACTGTATTCAAATGAGGTTCAATCAGTCCGTGGAAGCTGTATTATATGTTAGTAGAAGCTATATTTCTACGTGTTCTTTTTTGGTCTTCAATATCTCTTGCGGGTCTTGTGGATTTTGCATACAAATTTGTTATGTCCGCGGAACACTTGTCCGCGAGATTTGTAGCTTCGTGGCAAGCCGCAAACCCGCTAATAAACTTTGCGGCAAGCGATGCGGGTTAGCGGCCGGCCGCGAACGAGCCCGCCTGCAATCTGACGTGCATACCCGCATTGCATGGGCCAGAAATAAAGGACCGGGCCAGGCTACCATAGCTGCATCATCAAGGATGGATGGATGGATGGATGGGCCAGTTAGCAAACGGCTGGCCCAACTCACTCATTATTCACTTTGCTTGGATGGACGCATGCAAACCGCTCCCCGTGACCGCACATGTTTATAAATAATCATCCTAGTTTTAGAATGAAGTTCGTGAGGGACATGTTTATAATCATCATAGTTTCACGGAATGATGCTGGACTTTAACTGGGCTTGAACAAATTTTATTTATTTCTAAGGGCCGAAATAAATGCTAGGTGTGCGGTGAGCTGGTTTTAGTACCACTAGGCTAGCTAATTGATGGAGTTATTACCAGAGTTAATTCCTACTATGTGGAGTAATAAATGACCTGTTCGCCAAATGGCCGTCTGTGTAGATAACATATGTTAGTCCATACATTTCATCCTAAGTTTTACATAGTCTTGTGCCACACATTTGTTCTAGTACTACATACTGTAGATCTCTATTTGGACGAAAGAAAATAGAAGGAAAGCATACGTCTCGGACCGACCCGTGGGTGCCATCCCTAGCCTAGTGCCCTTCGGATGGGCCAGCAGCTTCTCCACATGGGTGGCACGGGCTACTGCTGGGCTTTGGAAGAAAGAGGGCCCAAATGGCATGTGAAGCGTGTCTCCATTGATAATGATAGGATAGGCCTGCGCCTGCCCCCCGACACAGCGAGAGCCTTTTGAAATTAGACCATCACGGGAAGTGGGCTTCGCCAAAATGCCATCTCGCAGCGAATTGCCATCCAAGACTCTTTTTCTTCCTCTTCTACCCCTAGCTGCTCGTTGGGAGCAGAACAGAGTGAGCGCCATGGATGGAACGAGGGGAGCTCGCTCGGCGTGGGTGTGAGGCCACACCATCGAGTGGCTGCTCCGCCAGGCCAAGTCCTCCACTCCAACATCGCCGCCACCAGCACCGGCACCACGCCGACGTACGTCCTTCTCCATCTCATCCCCATCCTCGCTCCGCTCCTCCTCTTGCCTCCACTAGTCTACACCCGCTGGCCCCAACCCCCATCGGACACCGCCGGCCACGTCCTTCATCCTCAGCAAGCACATCTGTAGGGACGACGCCAATGCCGCCGAGCCCACCGTCGTCGCTCGGCAAGAGCTCGACCGCAACATCGAGTCGATGCAAGATGATAGTGGGCGTGGGCGTGTCCGCTGCCGCTGCCGCCGTTGCTATGTGAACCATGGCCGGGGAGGGCTCCTCGTCCCGTCAGGCTCGATCCATCATTATACACTCCCTCCTGTCTCAGCGCTGTTAGCGAAAGATAAAGGAAAGAGACAGGGGTAGAAGAGGAAGATCAAAAGTGTCCCAAAGCCCTCCAATGGCATTTTAGCGTGTTTCATAATGGTGATTTGGCAAAGCGCCTCGTCGCGGGATGGCATTCTGTCAAAGCCCACTTCACATAATAGTCTAGTTCCAAAAAGCTCCCCGAGACATGGAAATTAGAGGCTTTTACCTGTATACCATTATAAAAGATTAACCAAACCATAATGCCACTAAAAAAATTGTTTCGCACCGCTGTGCCCAACTTCATCTTCGGTTATACCCGTGTGCCATTCCGTCTCTATTCCGTTCGTTTTCTTTCGTTTAAGGGGTCTGACATGTGGATCCCAGATAGCATAATGTCCTTCTTGCCCCTTACACCATGAGTCTTGAGTCGGGGACCGCGGTGGGGCTGAGCACCTCGTTCCTGGCCAAGAGGAGCGTCAGGTTGGCGCCGGCGGAGATGTGCGCCTTCGAGGCCGTGGGCAGCGGCGGGCCGGGGTCGGCGCCAGCGGTGAGGATCTCCGTGCAGAGCACCATCTCGGCCACCGTGAAGTTCACCGACGCGTGCCTCGGCACGCGGAAGCCTTCGAGCGTCGCGTAGCCGTACGCATCCGCGGCAGGTCCTCGTCCTGAATGTGGACGCCGGACGCGCCGGCGGCGACCTAGTGGATCTCGCCACGAGGTTCGCCATGATCCACTGCACCACGGCGGCCGTGGAGTCGGTACCTGGATCTGGGCGGGGCCGGCGCGCTTGAGATGGAGAGCCGGCGGCGCGCGCGTGGAGAGGAGGGGGAGGGAACGGATGTTCCTGCGCGATGGCCGGCGGCCGGCTGGCGAACGCGGGCTCGCGCGCGACAAGCCGGACACGAAGATGGCGGGCGCGGTGAGAGGAAGCGCAGCGCGATGACGGGGCCGTGCCGGCGGTGCAGCTCCCGGATCGCGCGGTGCTCGAGCTGCGGGTGTGAGTCCTCTGCTCTAGCGATGACGGGGCCGCTGCGGGTCCGCCTTCCTTGCCTCTGCTCGGACGGCGCGGGGCCACGTTCCAGCGGCTCACGTACCGGGTCCGCGCCGGGGACACGCTCGACGCCTACCAGGACATCGCCGCCGCCAACAGGGTCGCCGTCGGACAGCAGCTCTGGATCCCCGTGCCCTGCAGCTGCAACCTCGTCGCCGGCCAGCCCGTCGTGCACTTCACCTACGTCGTGACCACCGGGGGCTCCGTGGCCGGCATCGCGCAGGAGTTCAGCACCACGGAGGAGACGATTCTCGCGGTCAACAAGATGGCCGACTCCAATGCCCTTGTCGCCGGCCAGGTTCTTGTCGTGCCACTCCGAGATAGGCCTCCTTTATTTATTTTCCTAGCAGCTCGTGTGTTCTTGATCTATTTTCGACTTGTTTAGGTAGATTCCTTGAGCTTAAAAAAAAGTAGATCCACTTTCATCAATGATTCTGAGCTTACACATGGACCCTGAAAAGTTCTGAACCTCGAGCTGTGGGTGTGAGTGCGCTGGGGAGGCTGTCATTCGCTACCCCTGCTCGAGCAGTGCCGGCTCGACTTTCGTCGGAACCAGGCCGGTTAGTCTTCAAAAATAGGCGGAATGACATACGGATATAATTTAGTGGCTTCATAATTTGATCAATTTTTCGTAATGACATACAGATAAAAGCCTCTGGAAATTAACCGGACCATACGTACCCAAGCGATGCCAGCCAACTCCCATCATCCGGAACTGGAAGCTCTGCACTTCACACACATATGGACACATGGGCCTTGTTTAGTTCATCCCCAAACCAAAAAATTTTCAAGATTCTTTATCAAATCAAATCTCGAAGCACATGTATGAAGCATTAAATATCTACGAAAATAAAATCTAATTACACAGTTTGTCTGTAAATTATGAGATGAATCTTTTGAACCTAGTTAGTCCATGATTGGATAATATTTATCAAATAAAAACAAAAATACTACCGTACCGAGATCCGAAATCTTTTCGCAAAGGATGGTTTGTATGATTGGATGGGCGATCGGCGAATCTTGTAACTTGTCTACTCCTCTAGACACACGCCGGCCCACTTGAGTCTCTCTTGTCCTTGGAGATGATCGATCATTGTGTTTGTGCATGGGGAGAGGCGATCCATGTGATGACTGTGCTATATTCTTGATTGATGAAAGGATAGTCCATCCGTCCATCCATGCGAGTAGCGAGTACAGTACACATTGATTCTCTCTCCTTCCTTCCTCCAAACCTAAAACCTTTTTCCGAAAAACGTTGAGACAAAAAGTCGTTGGGCAGATGGAGATCCTAATCCTGTGTGTGTATGTAGTGTAACCAAAAAGTGGCCTTTTTTCACATTTCTTCTTTTAGATTTTTTACATTATTATTCACTGACATGCATGATATTATCAATCATGTATATATATATATATATATATATATATATATATATATATATATATATATATATATGTTCCTCCGTCCTTCCTCGCTCCTCTCATGAGTTGCATTGGGATCCAGGAGAGTTGTGGATCCTCCCTTCTAATCAATTTATTTTCCCCTTCTATACATGATCATATCAGTTGGTTGGTTTCTTATAGTGGAGCCTACCTATACGGGTTCAAGTTCTTGATTTGGTATGAGTGCTCGCTTTTACTTGAATTTATTCTAGAAATTTAATGGTGTTATGCTTTTAATGGTAAACGACGTCCGTGGTAACTTCGTGAATTTCGAGACCTTTCGACTCAGTCCTTGTGACGTATTCCTAGGGATAGAGTTTACTGTATAATTTGCAAAAAAAAAAAGAGTTACGCACTCTCTCAGAAGGGGAAATAACAGCCTAGTATATATTCTCTTGGCTTTGGCGAAACCAGCAAGGAAGCTACGAAAATGCCTTTGGACGCACAATGGCGCTGCACCTTCCTCTGCCCTGCTTTAGCATCTTAGCAACGCAAAGGTTTCCGCTTCTTCTCCCTGCTCCTCACCTTTAGCATCTTGGCGACGCAAAGGTCGGTTTCCGGCCACTTTCTTGTCCTTGCCCATGCCCATGCATTCTCCTCCCAAGGCTCCCGTCCATTTTCTGTATTTTAAGATTAACTGCATCTCATATCGTATCCATCAGTTTTTTTCCCCCAAATATATATACGTAGCAATTAGCAGTAGATGTGCCTGCTATATAGTCAGGACTACTCCAGAGATTGCCACAGAGACATGCATGTCCGCATCGATTGTGTTATCAATGCATTCAGCAGCAGGGCTAGGTCTCTCTGTCTCAAAATGAAATCGCACCTGCACAGAGCGGCGAGCAATTAGCTTGATAAGCACCCCTAGCCTGACGGCTGTCGCTGGCGTGGTGTGGTGTGCAGCAAGTATAACCGCAACCGACCTGAAAGCCACTTTGTATGCACCTTTGCCATGGTCGATGCTAGGTGCAGCTGCAGGCAGGCCGGCCGGGGCATGCAGTACGCAGAGGGCAGAGCAGTTGCCGCGCAGAGCTAGCGACCACGCAAGAGTGCGAAAGGGACCTGCAACTGAAAGGTGGTATCCACTCCCAGCTTCTACTGGTACTACTCTTAATTAGAGTTGCAAAGTCTCTCCACAAATCTACTACTGGTATCCTAATCCTGTGCCTTTGTATTATATATGTATACAAGTGCGCGCGTCAGTAGTTGCAACGGTGTCTAAGGTGAGGTAACTGAACGAAGGAGCGCGTGCAGAGTATTTGGTACCATCCGATCCACCAACCAATTGCAGCGATTGGTGTGTTACTTATTATATACTAGGTAAATTCCCCGCGCGTTGCTGCGGGATTTTTTTTAAAATAAATCACTACATACATAACATTATTATATGGTATTCAGTCTATTATGTATGTATACATATGAATTTGACTTGCATATATTTTATTTTATTAGATCTAATAAAAATTGCTAAGCTAATAGAATAAAAACTAATATTTGATTACATTTCAGAGAAATTAATCGGTGATGAAACAAATAGTGTATGTGCATGACTTGTATGTTAATAGGAGTAGATTAAAGATTTAAAGTATTTCACATGATATAGATGACATGGTCATTTTTTTTAAAATTAATATGAGATGACATGGACTTAATGGAAAATGATGTGGACACCTTGCATCAAGAGATAAAATATTTAGTGAGTCACTTAATGGAGAATGATGTGGACACCTTGCATGAAGAGAGAATTCATCTAGTGGGGTTTAGCTTTATAAGAGTTATAGATATCTCTTCTATTCTAGCACGCGCAATGCCAAAGTTATATATAGAGATAGCGTGCTAGCTTTCTTGTTTGATTATTAGACTTGGGTCAATCTCGTTTTAATTAAAACATCTTAAGATCAATAATAAATGCTAGCTGCGATAAAGGATTAATCTTGTATGATAAAAATAATAAGAAAAGTTATTGACTCAATTTAAATACGTGACTATTGCCTGCTACTGGAATCAACGTGGAAAGCCTAGGAAAATACTATGACAAATGTAGGAAAACATTGAAAAAATTTGTAGGAAAAGTATCCTGATTAATTAATTAAGGACAATTTTGACACAAGAGAGATTGTGTCCCCCTACGGTTTCAATGGAAACCCCAGTAAAACAATGTTTCCTAGAAACTTTGGTTCCTATGAAAATATAGTTACATGGCATGCATGTCCACGTGAAAAGCTTCTTTTTCTCTATGGTGTGGCATCTTAGGGTGGAAAGCTAGATATACCTGTGAGTGCCAAGTCACGACATGGGTAGACTTGGGCTAGGCCACAAACACAAGTGGTGTAAAGCTAGTGAAGGTTTTGCAACTCTAAATTTAGTGAGGTTTGACGAACCAAGGGACCAAAAAAGATTTGTGGAGAGGCTTTGCTACTCTAAATTAAGTGAGGTTTGACGAAACACAAGGGACAAAATATTTCGTAGTTGGACGCACTAACTCGTACCAGCACGAGCCACAAGTTCACGACATGAGACAGAGAGGTGCATGGTCATTATTGGCAGTAAACATACCCTTTGTTCTTTAATATTAGATATAAATATAAATATAGAATATATATATATATGTATTATTAAGTATATAGATATAGCTAGGTTAAAAAAAAGATATAGATATAGCTTGTATCATCTAGTAATGTACATGCGGATGGGTGGGATTGAAGGACGATTGTGAAAACGAGAATATGGTTGTAAATAAATTTTGTATTTTAAATATTAAGTAGTATATATAAATATAGGTAGGTAGATATTAGTTATTGATATAGTTTGTGTCATCTTGAGATGAAGGAAGTTTTTTTTTTTATTATTTTTTTTGGAAACGAGCGAGGACGGGAAAAGTGGCTAGTGGCGACTGCTAAGTGTAACTCGTCACAATGAGCAACGGGTTGATGATGACGCCCTGCCTGGTTTGGAGCGTTGTCATCTTCTCTCTTTATCTTAGGGCTTAATTTTGGGTAGGGAAGACACGCCAACAGTTGGGTTGATGATGTGCAGGAATTCTTGGCAAGAGGCATGCATGCATGTGGCAGGCCAACAAGGGATAGATAGTATGCAGCAGGTAGCCAGGTACACGGCGCGCGCGGCGGCGTCAGCATCACCATCGCCATGTGCGAGTGACGTGCCCGGGTTCCCCGGCCATGCCATGCCAGTTTATTGGCCATCCAACCAATGCAACAGCTCATATACTCGATCACTCGCCACAAGAGAAAGGTTTTCGTTTTCAGCCTTGCATCGATCGATCCTTGGTTTTCAACCAAACAAGCTGGTTTCCAAGAGAAAGGTCCAACATCTCCGCCACAAGCAAAGACGGCGGCGACGACAGACGACGACTAGCTAGTAGTAGTTTTGCTTCTGCTCATGCTTCAATCCACGGCGAAAAAGATAGCCTTTTTCCTTCCCTTTCCTTTGCGTTGATTTGCTTTTCGACGACTCGATCGATCGAAAGGCTAACATCAACCAACCAATTAACCATGGACGATGAAAAGTCACAAAAGCTAGTGCGTGCCTGATGAACACCGACGAAAAGAGATCAAACTAGCTAGGCCGATGAGACAAGACAATTATGTATTTATATATATATATATATATATATGAACAATTGACATTATTGATGGTATATGGATGGAGCAACCTTCACGTTTGCCCCATAGATAGTACAGTACGATATGATCATGATCGTCTTTTCCTCCATCTCTCTCCCTTCTTCAATCCAAAGACTCCAACCAACCCACCAATAATCAGAATCCGATCCATCACTGCCTAATCAGCAGCCAAGCTCTGAAATTAAAGACCATCGTCCATTCGATCGACGAATTGACAAACGCAGCTGATTCTGATGCGACGATCGATCGATCGATCGATTTACAAGAGAACGAAGGAATGTTGATGTACCAAATTAAAGCTGCAACGACGCAAGACGAAGCGAACACCAGCCAGCTACGTACACTAGACTAGAGACTAGACGTCGACGGCGCATGCGGCGGCCTGCTGGAATCGGAAGTAGCCCGTTCCGCCGCCGGTGTTGGCGCCATAGCTTCCTTTGCCCTCGTTGACGGTGAGCAGCGCGGGGCAGTTGACGCGGAGGTGGTAGTGTCCCGAGATCCAGGTGCCGACCTTCCACCTAACCCAACCGTCGACGCGGACGTCGATGAGCACGTAGCCCGCCGTCTCGTCCTGTGCCAGCGCGACGGCGAGCTGCGGCGGGAGCTGGACGCTGTCGAGGGAGCGGAGGAACGGGGACCAGACGGAGGCGTCGTTGGGCCCCTGGTACTGCACGGGGAGGCGCGTGGGCACGGTGATGGCGACGCCCTTGTACTCGGCGTACGCGTCCGCCTGGTCGTAGTAGACGCCGACGCGGTCGTTGACGTTCCGCGCCGCCACCGTCGCCTGCATGGTGGTGAAGAGGTACGTGGACGCCGGCGGCGTCACGTTGAGGCACAGCACCGACAGGTCCTGCAGGTAGAACTTGGGCTTGTGCGGGCGCAGCACCAGCCAGACGACGAGGATGACGAAGAGGACCAGGAGGATGAACGCCACGAGCGCCGCGCAGCACCGCCGGTACAGACGCTCACGCTCGCACTCGCAGCCCTTGTGCCCGCCGCAGTCCTTCACCGCCATGGATCGGATCGGATATGATGGTGCCTTTCTTGCTTCTGCTAGCTAAGCTAGCTTTTAGTTGCAGCTGGCCGGCTGTGATCGATGAGGAAGAAGAGGCCTAGGAGAGAGCGAGGACGGAGGAAGAGGTGAAAGGAAAGAGAGGAGGTGGTGGAGGTCCGGGCAGTGGGTGGAGTCCTGCAGTATATATGCTGAGAACCTGAGACTGCAACGAATGAACTCACGCAGCAGCAGGAGCAGGAGGGGATTGGTGGATCGGGGGCAGTGACTACTGACTTCTGACTAGAGAGATCGGGTGAGTCGTTGGGTAGGGAGGCACAAGAACTGCTGCCACTACCGGCCGGCACTGATGATTCCCTGCTATAGCTCTAGCTGCAGCAGTGCCTCAACTGAAATGAACTGCTGCCATTTTGCTGTGTGTGTTCACTTCAATTCTCTGTTGGTGTTGGGTTCTGTTGATGCTGCTTTGGCACTGCATCCTTGTTCGTAGCTAGGTAGTAGTGGTAGTAGTAGTAACTAAGGGCTTGATGGTATGGTATAGAATTGAAGAGCAGAGGAGGTGGTTAAGTAACGATCATCATGGAGCTTTGGGATCGAAAAGCAGCAATGATTGGGGGCAAGTTTAAGGCTTAAGATTTAGGAGCCAAAAAGATGGCCTTTCTTCCCTTAATTACAAAAAAAGATACAAAGATAATAAAGATGATAGAAAGATGGAGGAGCAACGTTTAGTAGTTGCCTTGCCTCAACTACGCGCCTAACATTAGTCTGGTCGTCGTCAACCTTAGCAGTTGGCACTCCCCTGTCCTAGTGTCCTGCTTGCTTCAGTCACAGTGCTTCTTCTACACGGTGAGTGTTTGGACTTGCAAGTCATGCAGTGATACATCCACAGGAACCAACGGTGCCATTTCCAAATGCCAGTAAGTCCACACGCATCACAATTGCTAATTAAAGAGAACAAAGTCTTGGTCCATCTGATTAGGACTGTCATTTCAGGCTTTATTATACGACGATCTCGGCTAAGACAAGGAAGGCACTAACGTAATGACCGACAGGCAGAGAGAGCCATCACCTGAGAAAGAGGAATTATCTTGAGCAGCAGAGCAGAGCAGTAAAGTGAAGGGGACTTTGGCAAGTTCGAAAAGGTGACGGCCGGTGTGGCGTCGACGTCAGATGAGGCAAACGAACCCCATCCCCATCCCAATTCCCAATTGCCAAAGCCAAGCCACTAGTAAAGCGCAAGAAATTAATCCACAGACAACAGCAACAAGGTCCCTGTCGCCTCCTCATTCCTTCTCCCATACTCGTAGTCGTAGGCCATAGCCCATAGCCCATAGTAGTAGTCGTCATCACCCATCACCAACAAACTATGTAACCATGTACACTAAGCAAGATGTGTATTTAGTTAAATTTCAAAAAGTCATTCCTCAAGAAGTGAGATGCGTATTTATTCTGGGACAGATTGAGTACATGCTCGACCAAACCATTTACATACTCGGGTCTGCAATGCAGTTGCCAGCGACAGACAGACGTGAGACTGACGGAAACTCCAGTTTTGATCAGCACATATATAAATAGATAGATGATGAAGCTGGGGAAAATGCAGGAACTAATGTTAGGTGAGGAGGTAGAAATCACAAGGCCACGTTTCTGATTCTATCATCCCATGTGCCCACAAGCCCAGCTTTGAGAAACAGAGATAGACAGAATCAGAGTCCTACTACAGTGGTCCAAGACAAAGACCGACCCAAGTAAACGGTGGTGATTGGACACGTCTTGTGTGCAGGACGGAATGGAAGCTTCGCCTCTGGCCGTCCAGCGTGCACGTTGCTGCTGCTGCTGCTTCGAGTCAGGGGCTGCCTCTGGGTCCTGCCAAAACAAGGGCCAACTAGCACTAGCACTAGCTAGGACGAGCATGGTTGTTGGCAGACGCAACGCCATCGGGTGGCGTCCAGACCCACACAAGCAGAGCTGCCATGTTAGGGACGTCTCCTACTCTCCTGTGCGCCTGTACCCAGCTCAAAACGTATCATCCATCGCCCAGCTAGCTACTACTCAAACTTATTGCTTGCACAAGCTTACAAATCCACATAACAATGCAAATTCATATCATCATATGCATTAGGCCACTAGTGTTCCGGAAGCATAATTCGACCGACCATGGAACGCAATGCATGTACAGCTTGGAAATGGCGACCGAGAGCACATGCATGCCATTGGAAATTGCAGGGTTTCAGACTCACCTAGTCACCTGAATGTGGGCAGCTTGCGGTTCAGCAGTTCGTGCCTTGTGGTTTGCGTTCTCTTCAGCGACCAAACAAGCAGCTGCTATGCTAACCTTCTCCTACACGAGTCAAACGTGCCGCGTAGTAGGGAGGGAACCGACAGAGAGTCCGTCATCTGGATTCTGAAATAATTAATTAAGAATTAATAATACAACAGGATGAACAAATGCTCAGCACCACCTACTTTCTTCATGACCATACTAGTTAAATAGTATGGTTTCGAATGGCATTCCAAGTACGTACGTCACAAAAGCTCCATGGACAAAACTCATCCATCCTGACACCACGCTGTACTTGATGCCTTAGTGTAACACTAAAGTTATGCTCCCTGCAAGTAATCTAGTTTCATGCCTATCAACTATCATTAGTGAAGGATCCATGCCCAACTAAACAATGGTCTCATGGGATAAGCACCATGTAAAGCAACATTCGGATGTATCCGTTCCCAGTTCGCCACCCATTGGTTTAATATCGAGGCGATTGCAATTGCAATGGCATCACACAAACACACATCTAATTAATTTCACAGGCCGGCAAATATATATCCTCCTGGCTGATGAGGGGAAAAAAATCTCCACTGCAAGAAGGTAAAAAAAAGGTATGTATTCAGGTTTTATTATATGAAATGAACAGCCGTATTCTGTCTGTTGGTGTAATCCTGCATATAAAAGACTAGTCTAGTAATTCAGCAGTTCTCAGTCAACGGTACTCTAGTCTTCACATCTCTTTGCCGCACTCCATCAACGGTCATATTTCAACGCAGTGACTATCAACTAACGAAAAGCCATCATTCTACATCTAAAAAGAAAGTGACCCTTTTCTACCAGTCGCCGTCAGATATCAATTTATCAAGGAACCCAGTACTGCATGCTCTGCTGTCAATTCCAGATCCAGAAATGAACAGGTGGATGTAAACTACTTATACTATACGATGCTCCATACAGGCCTACACACGGGGAGGATTGAGCTTGGAATGGATCAGAGCAGTTATTGTCCAACTCAATAATACCGAGGATGAGCCACTGCTGCACATCAGCAATAATTTCCGTAATCGCTAGGATCCAACTGACACGACATGAGAAATCAACTTCAGCTAATTAAAGATCAGAATCCAAGGAGAAATTAGCTCATGCAGCAAGTCAAGAGGGAATTAAGGATCAGAGTACAAGGATTTAGAGAACACGTTAAAAAAGTGAAGCAGAAAAAAAAACAAAGCATTGATAAGATATCTTTTTTTTTTTGGAAAGGCATTGAAAAGATATCTGACATGCCACCAAAGGATATTTTCTTAGCAGAAAAGGAAGCATATCAGAAAGACCCTGTAACCAAAGTTGTTATCATCTTTTTGAGTCCGCGTATGGTCATATGGCCTATCATCCACAATGTTACCCCTGAGTGTAACAAGTCAAATTTCAGGACCGAGTTTTTGTAAATTAAGCTCAATGATCTTCACAAATATTTTATGATAGGACAAGGAGCACTAGTTTGTAAGAAATTTTTTTAAAAAAAATATTGCTTTTCAAATAGCATGAGGAGCAAAGAAAAAACTAATGGCACAATCTTGCAAGGACAAGAATCAAAGAATAAGAATAAAGTGGGCAGGTAGGGTATTGGTACATACTAGAACGGCGATTGGAATATTTTCCTTCAAAACTGGTCCTAGACAACATAGTCCAACTTGTCTACACCAAAGTAAAGAAAAAACACTAGAACTATTTGCAAATATTTCTACCAAAAAGGAAAATGAAAGCATGTATACTGGTAACCGGTGCAGACAGATTTAAGCAACATAAGTGGACGAGAAAGTTTGGAAGCTAGTGCTTCAATTCCTGAAATTTACTCACACAAGTAAGAAAAACATCTGACCAAAAAAAAAAAAATCTGGCTTTGTGTGTTTGCCTACTGCCAATTATTTGCAGCTTGTGTGTTTGCCTATGGGCGAAATGTTGTAATAATTGGCCTGATTGTATCGGTTGATAGATGAAGCCGGATATGTACTATCATTTATCTAAAAAAACAATACCAATAATATTATTAGAAGTATAGATAGTTTCACATGACCTCAATAACACATAGAAGGAATCAGAAAACTTCTGTTCATGTAATATTTTTCTTCAAAATGTATACACACTTTTAGTTTTTAGATAAAGAAGGTTTTCCATAGATTTTATTTTTTGGTAAACTGTTCAAGAGGCATCATTCAGGCTTAGTTGACACACCACTAATATGTCCTTTGGTACACTGTGAATAAAAATAGCAGCAAGTGCTTCACAGAGCTTGATCATGTGACAAGCATGTTCAAATTTAAAATGCTGTTTGCTTCTTGTTATTTTAAACCCATCAGTACAGATTGGAAGCTCTGCTAATAGCACAAAATAAGGTACGCATATCATTCTTCCACTCATTTTTAGGAGAGAACCAGGGAACAACCAAGAAAAATCAGATATACATGTAAGGTCCACAAGTTTCACCCTATCCAAGTGTGTGAGGCAGTGAGTAGCAACAATCGAAAAGAAAAAAATGTGTAATCTACAACCACTTGAGTTTGTAGTCAGATCTTGGAATGAAAGTAATTTGTCTGCAGGAAAATGAACGTATCAAGTTTAAATTCATGTATGCTGTTTTAGTTTGGTTCAGCTTCTCGTGGCTTCAAATTTAGTTTGGTTCAGCTTCTGATGTGGAGCTCTCTTGGTTTACAACTAAAAAAAGGGACTTATTTACTGAACCTGAACTGTGTTGCTGAAATTTTTGTTACCCTCTTGTAATTTTGGCATGTCACATTTGTATTGTCAGTTATGGAATAAAAGTGTGTACATAGGGACATAGGGTGTGGGCAATTAACTCTTAGTTTCATAGATTCAAAAAAACACTCTTAGTGTGCACTTATTACCGGATTTGTCTAGATGACATCCCTAAGCAAGCATACTCCATGTATGGTTAGAGATATTTGGAGATGGAAACAAACCCTACAGATAATCTAGCGATAAAAGATAGAATCCTAGAGAGAACAATTTCATTTAGGATGTTACCGAAACTGAGTTTCAGCTAGTTCACATGGGTCTTAAATATGCCAAATCAGACACACACACGAGCTTGAACTGTTGTAGGATTAATCGGTGTCTGCATGAACACATAATCATAAACCGAAGCAAGGAGGTACCTAGGCTCTGCAGTAGAAGCAGCACTGTCCGCACATCCATCACCATTATCATCCCTGGTTTCTTCGTCGGTCAAAAGTCTCTTGATTGTTGACAGGTGATGCACAAGTCCTAGAGGTAAACAGCCATATGCATACACATAAGGATATCATGTGACTTATCTTTGTTTGTTTTAATGAGCACAGATTACCATTGCCATCCATTCATCTTTTAAATACTTGATCTCTATATTTATTTGATGTTTCGAAATCTTAAAACTAACCTCCATAGTAGAAAACCTAGAGGCACACACATATGTTAGGTAGCATCAGCTGACTGTAAACTCAGTATAAAGAACCCTACACATAACTTTTGGTAAAAAGTTTGTGGGTCCTACAGCTTATCACCAATATACTGAATCTTACAGCTAGCTTACAGGTGTTTACAGGCAGGCAAGGGACAACATATACCTCTTCATCAATCAACACCAGGTCACTATGCAGCAATCTCGATTCATCTTATGAATCATAGACGTCCCAGAACCTAGAGGCACACACACATATGGTCTCACTACAGTTTCCAGGCATAAGACCAGAATCAGCCTGTCTCCCATCTGCAGGCACAGATTGAGAGGTAGAATGAGTACAAAAGTAAGATCACGATGAGGTTCAGGCACGAGATTAAGATCAAATGAAAAGAGTGAAACCTTAGTTCAAAACACATCATACACATCATGTGTATTAATACGCTCAATGCAAAATAAGAAACGCAGGTGGCCAGCCAGCATTCTCAAAAGCATGTATATACAGCAAGGCCAAAAATCTAACGCATTGCAAGAGTCTTATGCTTATGCCACATAGGGATCAAGGACCTCTCGGTACACAACATTTCAAGTCTGTGAACCACATGAACCATCAGTATTCTCGATTAGAATTCTTAGGTCACCTCTGGAAGTCGACCGTGAGACAGCCACATAGAGCTGGCAATGTGTAAACACTGGAATTCTTAAGACCTCAGAATGAAATAGACAGGTCCATAAAAATAGAGTGCCAATCAACGAAAGCAACCGAAAGTAAGTCACACAAGCATCAAAGCCTCGCAACATTCTGAACCTCCTCAGGACATGGCTACCAAATAGAGGCAGTGTACTCAGAGCCAAAATGTGCTACGGATGCATACTGGAGAAGTGGCTACAGTTAAAAAGTTCAGAGCTCCACAGAACGACACCAGAGCTTCACATAAGCACACATGAATAGAATGGTCCAGTAAGCCTAAGCCAAGCACTTCTTTGTATCCTGAAACTTGTACTTGTAAAACATTAAGTTCTTATCAATAAATATCAGTAGGGGGAAACCCCTCCTGTTCCACACAATTGACAACAGCTCGAATTCAGGAAGACTAAAAAACAAACAAACAGCGGTGGACTGCAGAACAAACTTTTCAGACGCTAAATGACAGCAACATATCTTGTGTCCAGACTCTTATACCAAAAAAAAAATTAAAAAAATTAAAAAAAATTAAAAAAATTAAAAAAATCAAGAAAGAACAAATGCTCCTATGGATAAGAAAAAGAGACTACATCTGCGAACACAAGTACACTGCAACATCCCTAAACATGGCCTCTTGATACAATTAGTTTTGTGAGATTTTAACAGAAAAGATGTGGTCACTTTCATTTTTCACTAGCTCAATTCTGGTCATGCGTCCACATTATAGTTTTAGAAAATCAAGTTCTCATGAACAATGCATTAAAAACTACAATTAGAATTTGATTTAGTTTTCCTCCCTCGTGTACCTCCAAATAATTCGATCCTTTTCCTTTTCAAAATCAAGAATTGAAGATATATCAGATGAGTGCATAAAAAAACCATAATGTTTCACAATCTCCACTTCAGCTATATCAAGAACAAAAACTAAAATAAAGTGATAGTAGCACAGTAATACAGTATCCTACTTTTGCTGGAGAACAAAAAAAACTCAGCCAACCTCAAGATAATGTAATGTGGAAGCACTAAAGCAAGATAAATTGATAAATTTGGTTGCTGTAGACAAAGAAAGGAACCATTCAGTGTAGCTGTTTAGAAAAAAAACTCTTCTTGGAAATGCTCCTCAACACTGCCTAGTTCAGCAAAAGATTTGAACAGACTTATCTATAATTCTATGAACAGCTCAATCCTTGTTCCTAAAAGCAAAAATGCTAGATCTTCTTCGCATCAGCACCGCTGCCACAAGATCCTAGCATTGGCTTTGCACAAGGTCTGCTCAGCCCCATTGGTGATGCTGATGCCACGGCAAAATATGTCGATCAAGAGGTGGCGCCAATTTCATCTGCATTCCCCGATTGGGAAAGAAATGGCAATGTCTCCAGTGATCTTGGAATCTTTCCCTTGCTCGTCCAGCGGTCCTACAAGATCTGGACGGGGCCGATGGAGCAGAACGCGTCCGTCGGCCCCGCACCGGCGGCAATGCGGAAGTGCCAGAGGCGGCCCTTTGCGGCGACGAGGTTGTCCTCGCAGAGGTACTCCCACGCATACCACCGCTCCACCGTCCGGTCCACGTCGTGCACCGCCACGTCCACCGCCTCGCCGCCAGCCACGGCGCGCGCCAGCGCCGCGGCGGTGTAGATGGTCCCCATCCGCCCGGGCTCCTCCGGCGCCGCCCCGCTGGGCCCGTCGACAACGACCACGTCCCACCTCGTGTCGAGCACCTCCCGCGGCAGCGAGGTGAGCGCCAGCGGGCACCCGGACTTGCGCACCGTCCCCGTGGGCCGCCGGCACGCCGGGCTCCCGCGCGCGCGCCGCAGCAGCGGCCAAGCCTCCGCCGCCGCGTCGCGGTACCTGGCCCGGTGGACGGCCACCGCGGCGGCGGACCCAGCCCCGCCGCGCTCGGAGAGGAGCACGTGACGCGCAGCGTCCGCGTCGTCGGCGCTGTCTGTAACGAAGGCGGTGGTGGCCCCCGCGCCGGCTCCGGAGTTGAGCTTGGCGAGGGCGAGGAGCTGCGGGGAGAGGCCGAACACCAGCAGCCTGCACGGCGCCCGCGCGGTGACGACGGAGCGGAGCAGCGCGAGCTCCTTGGCGGCGAGCGCGCTCCTAGCCGTCCCGTTACCCCCGCTGCCGGCGTCCCACGCCGGGCTGCTGCGGGAGGTCGAGCCCGCTGACGAGAACGAGGAGCTGGTGAGGAACAGCAGCTTGATGAAGGAGAGCGTGGAGAAGATGATAATGATGATGGTAAGCAGCTGCTTCGGCGGCATCATCCTGCTACCCGCGCCGCCCCCGCCCCCGCCGCTCAGGTGCATCTGGAAGCTACTCATCGGGTGTTCTACTGACCTCCTAATCTTGTCTTGCTCCTCATTTGCCCACTGAATTCCCGCTCTGAGATGCCAGATCTCCAAATCTCCGCTGCGTAGCCGGGATCGGTTCTTGGTCAGAGGGTTGCTTTGCTCTCTGCCACCGTGCCGTGCTCCGTTGTCTGCTGCCTTGTCCTCTGATCTGGTGGCCGGTAGGTGTTGACTTCTCCCTCCTAACTGCTGGTGTTTCGGTGTCAGACCTCTTGCTTGGCTCCGAAGACTGAAGAGAGAGTACTGTATATCAATTTCTCTTTTTTTTTTTTGAGACGTAGAACTTTTGTTCGGGCCTGTTTAATCTTTTCAAGATTGTCTGTCACATTTAAATCTTACGACACATATATAAAACATTAAATATAGATAAAAATAAAAACTAATTGCACGGTTTACTTGTAAATCGCGACACGAATCTTTTAAGCCTAGTTACTCTATGATTGGACAATGTTTGTCAAATAAAAACGAAAGTACTATAGTGTCAAAATCTAAAAACTTTTTGGATCTAAACAAGGCCAGTTCACCTAAAAACTAAAAAAAATTTCAAGATTTCCCGTCACATCAAATCTTACGACACATACATGAATCATTAAGTATAAACAAAAACAAAAATTAATTGCATAATTTGTCTATAAATCGCAAGATGAATCTAAATAAAAAAACCGCTTAGACAGATATGCTGCGATGATAAAGAAGAGATAGAAGCATAGAAGAAAAAAACTACAATTGGGTCGCTATCCAGTGCTCGTCCCGAATGAATGAATCAGCACCGGTCGTGGACTCTGTCGTTAGTCCATCGAACCCTTCAAAACCCAATCCCATCGTAACATAAAAGACACGAATCTTCAAAGCAATCCACATGGCTAGCAAACAGTCTTAACTAAAAACTCAATTGTTCAGTTAACGCGCAAGCACTGCCAGCCGGTTTCTCGCACACTGCTACGAACTAACAAGCCTAGTTAACAACTACCAGGTCAACAAAAAGGCATAGCTGACATATATATTCTTCTGTACAAATAATAATGCGCCGAAACAAGGAATGGTGCCACAGCAGCTGTATATTTGACTCCCATGGGGAGATCACAAGCAATGCTAACGCTAACAGGGTCTCCATTTTTTTTTTTACATAGAACAGCATCATCCTTGTTGCAGTACCAAACTATCAAGCGCGTTCTTGTTTCCCCTCAAATAAATTGCCTAGCAGCAGCTCGAGTTGCTCAGGAGTGTGCTTCACGTATTTTCCAGGTGCTTTGCTATTCTCTATGAGAGGCCTACAGATCATCAGAAAACAATATGTCTAAGCACAATGAATATGAACTAGAAGGAATACTGCAGGTATCTTTCAGAAAGCATAGCTGGTTCCTGGGCTCATAAGTTAACTTTCTTCCTAGGCTCATAAGTTAACTTTCGACAAGTAACAAGGAGTCAGAGCAACATACCCAAAACGTTTTATGAAAGATCGGTAGGCAGGCAACAGGATTTCAGCAACCGCAAGTCTTAGTGACTCACGCAGCTCAGTGTCTGGAACCGACCAGCCACATTGCTTCTGATAGATCTCTTCGAATAACACATTGAAAGATCTGAATCTGATAGCACCGCAGGAAGAAACCAAAAAATGACAGTGCTTCAGAAATTGTACAAGAAAGCAGACCTCAAATAATTATCATATCAGAATCGGACTGACCTCTCCTTCACAGCTGCTCTTGAAGCTCCACTGCTATTGCCACCATCACTTCCTACTTGACCACTACCACCTGATGAAGTCAAACCTTGACCAGAGAGGCATTGCAACACCTGTAATATCAGACCAAATAAATATAAGGTTATCCACATGCGTAGTATCTACATATACTAGTTTCATTTTCCAGGTGATATTATCGCATTGCATGTACAAACACACCAAGTGGTGCTGCAAGCAATGTTGACTTGCTGAGAAACTACTGGTTTGCCCCCCATTTTCCTGGAAAAATCCTACATCCCGCTATAATCCTATTCCTAAACATTGCCTACTCAGTCAGGAACAAGTATTAGATACTGTACATGGCAGTTGTCGCACGTTAGGAGTGGTGAGTTTATGACCAATAATGTCTCTGGAAGCCTACTTATACCTACTTTTGCAGTTGGCAGCTACATGAATACTGGTATTTGGACAGGTAGGTTGTGGCTAATGAGAATATCTATTTTTTTTTAATGAACATGAGAATATCTATTTAGTAAGGTCAAATAAGCCTTAAAACAAAGGATATCAATATGCAAGAAAAGTATTCGGTTTTAATCAAAGATCCAGAGCACAGATACCTTCGACCAAGCAATCCTTCTATACTGATTGGCATTTTGCTGTACAATCCTTCGGTGCCTTTGAATCCAGTCATCACCCAACAAATCCTTGGCTTCTGATCTGAGTGACAGAGAAAAGAGAGAATAAGATATTACACACACTATTGTTATTTTCTTCCTAGTGTTACTTGATATAAGAACATACCTGCGGACAGATTTGACGATATAGTGAATGTTGTTCATCAAAAATATGTGCATCAAGGCTGGATCCTTGTATTGTTTTGCTTTTGCTTCTAAATTATTTTGTAAGGCTTGCATGATTTTCATTGTTACAGCTGCCAGCTCAGAACCTGTTCCATCTTCCTTTTTGAACTCCTGGAAAAGCTGCTTTAGAGTTGACTGGTAGCTGCACAGGCATTAACAGGTGGTTGTCAGTTTTTTCGACTTTTGTGCTTGCATGTATGCCTGGGATGTTGAAGGAGGCTGAAATCATTTGTAATATATGCCAAAAGGATCTTCACGAGATGGTGCATAAGAAACAGGGCTACAAATGAGTGTTATTCTGGTCATCAAAACAGTGCAATGGAAAAAAAAGGCTTTTGGCCAATCAGGAGGATAACATAAGAAATGACACATGGCGGAAATAATTGCATAAGATGCATAACTAGAAAAGCCAGTGGATAATTAGAAAAAGAAGGCACATGAATAAGGACAAATCTTGTACACCTATTCATTTACAACAATACATAAATTGCATATGAATTTGATTAGATACTTACTCAAACAAAAATTTAACATAGTTGATCACATAGCTCGTTAAAGGATGAACTGTTCCATCAGTGTGAATATTCTTTGTTGCATCCTTTTCAACCGCTTCTTCAAAATCACTGAAAGTCTTTTGCGCTGTTTGTGCTAAGCATTTTGTTAAACTCAGTGCATAGTCGCGCATTTGCGAGCATGCTTCTCCAACAAAAATGGTGTCAATCTACAAAGTCAACAACAATGAAGCTTTAAATTCCTTCTATAAACAAAATATTCACCAATACAAAGTACATTTACATTCGTTCTTACATATCTTAAACAGAATGAAATTAACTTGATAGTCTACAAGTCTCCACATTCCCTACAATTTCTTTTTCAAGTAAAAGTGCACTTAAGCAAACTCAGAGACAAGAATTTTGCCATGTGTGAGACTGAGTTAAAACTTAAGATCAATTTGGTGGGGGGGAATCCCATGGTCCAACAGATGGCTAACGGATGGTAGCGAACTGTATGTTCGATCAGGGTTGGCGGAGACCAATAGAAGCAGCAATTCACACCCCTAACTATGGCATACGGACACTCCTGTTACTTGAATGTATACAACAAGGAAGTTGTAGATTAGGGTAAGCATATGCAGCAGTGTTTTTACATTAATTAAGTCAGCTGAAATGTCATCAATACAAGTGGACCAAACACTCAAAACAGGAACTGCAGGATTTCTGACAACCAAAAGTTTTAGAAACGGCTAAAGGATTTTAACATTCAGTTTAGCCTAAATGAACATAGACTGTAAGGGCAGCATGCAAAGTGTGCTGATATCGATGTGCACAAAAGAGAAATGGTTGCGGGGTGTTTGGCTGGGCGTGTTAAAGCTTAACATGTACTGTAGCATTTTCGTCTTTTTTGGCAATTAGTGTCTAATCATGGACTAATTAGGCTTAAAAATTCGTCTCGCAAATTACTCTCTAACTGTGTTTTTAGTTTCGTAAATAATCTATATTTAGTAGTCCATGCATGTGTCCAAACATTCGATGTGACAGGAGTTAAACTTTACCCGCCCAACCAAACAGGGCCACCACTGTAGCTATGATCAGAATCAGATATTTACCTCTGTTTGAAGCTCACACATTATCTCATACATGTCTAGCAGAACAAAGAGTTTCTCTGGTGATCGTTTACTCATAGCAATAGCCTCTCCAAAACTGAGTAGTGTAGCCAAACTGTTCTTTGTTATTGCAGCAAAACACTTATCCCTCAAAGATTGACTGCACTCAAAAACTTGGTCGCAAAGCTGGCGCTCCCCAGCAAAAAGAAGTTTGACCTGTCTCAAGAAGAGGCAAATGTCACCAGAGCAACGCTATACCATAACAGAAGATCTGAGGGAGGGAAATTACTTACAGCAATTCGCATGAAATGAATCCAATTCCCAATTTTAGACTCCAAAATTTCCCACGGCATTTTCTGCACTTCATCTTTGCTCAGTTTTTCAACACCCAAGTTCTTCAGACTTGATTCTAAAGCTGAAGAGCGAGCTTCACTGCACATAAAAGAGAATACGCTTCACTAAGTCACTCCATCACATACAACTGTACTGCATCTCTTAGAGTCTTAGCACACACAACAGAGGCCCACAGAAACAAGAAAAGTTTTTTACATACTGATAACAAGAGAAACTGCAAAATTATCAGTGTAAATGCTTGTACCTGTATATTTCTGAGCATTGCTGTTGGCATCCAGCTTGAACCAACTGTTGTGCTAATTTAGAGAGTAGTGGAACAAACTTTGGCTCAATAAGAGCAGGAGGACTATATACAGCAGCCTCTGAGTTTTGGTGATTTTCAGATGGGTTTTTCCCACCTTCGGGCTGAGATTCAGATGATGGTCTTAGTGTACTTGGAAGACAATCAAAAAGACGATCAGGCTCCATCGGTTTGCTGAAATCAGTATGGAGGGTGCACAGTGCAAGGGTTAGATGAGGTATAGGTAGCAAAACGATCATTGTAAATTAATAATGAGACACAAACCTGCGCTGGGACAATTGATTCTGGAATTCACCCTCCATCTTGACAAGGGCCTTAGAAAGGAGGGCGTTTACATGGTTGAGCACCCCATCACTACTACGGTAACTCCGATTTGAACTAAAGAAACGCTCAATACTTCTCAACCGATCAACCGCATCTAGGAAGCCTTGAAGGTTCTCATGCGGACCCTTCTGTATTTCACGCTCTGCCTGTACATAAAACAGGTGAAGTAAGGCTGTGCTCCCTAAAAAACAACCCATCACAAAATTAATAAATAGATAAAATACCACCTCCATTCTTTTTAAATTGTCATTTAGGTGATGGACAGGGCCTCGAACAAGCATGTTTGACCATTAATTTTCACCACTACTTTGTAAAAGTTGTTAAAATTTTGATAGCTTTTAGCATTTTTCATGACAAATCCAATAATGCTTTTGTGTATTACTCACTCCGCCCATAAATTTAAGGCATAATTAACGAGAAATTCTTCAGAAGTATATTTTGAGCATTGATTTCTCCAATAGTGCATTGTCAATTATTACAAAAATGAACATCGACTTAAACATAATTTGAATAAGAATCTATTGATACAACTTTCATACGGTAAGCGTGTATATAATGTAGTAACTATGTCGATCAAAATTTGCAAGGTTGAATTTTTTTTATTTTTTGAATACAACAATGCTTCACAGCGATAAACGGAGGGGCTAGTGGTCAAGTTCAAAAACTTTGACTGCTCACATAATACACCCAATGTCCAAATACGCTGAGGTAGAGGATCACATCTAACTGCACGCTCCCTACCCTTATTATTATAGGCTAAATTAAGGCATTAAGCTGCAGTTCCAAGTCCGCGAGGATGCAAATACTGTGAAAAGGGAGCGACGACCACGGGACGACCATATGGATATGGGACTGAAGTTAGGAGCAATCACCTCTCGAGTTCGGTCGAACTGGGTAAGGATCACATCCGCGGAGCGCAGCGTGCGGTCGATGTTCTCGTGCGCGGTGCGCACGGCGTGCGTCCTCACCTGCGCCCAAAGCAAGCAGCGGCATCAGTCAGAGCAACACTCCAGCAGCCGGCACGCGGGGAGCCCTAACGATAAAATCAAGAGAGAGGGGCGGCGCCGAGCGAGCGAGCGAGCGGGCGAGCAGGCTAGGCGAGGCGCACCTGGATGGGGCGCATGGCGGAGTCGAGCGCGGTGAGGCGGCTGTCGAAGGAGCCTAGGATGGAGACGACGGCGTCGGTGACCTGCTGGCTCTTCTGCAGCGACTCCCGCAGCAGCGCGGCGCGCTGCGCCAGGCTCTCCATCTCCCCCGCCGCCACCTCTCCGCCTTGCTGCTCCGGACTCGGACGGTTTCGAGGAGAGGTGGATGGATCTGGAGGAGGAGAGGGGGAGGGGAGCGGTTTCGCCGGTTTGGTTGAGCAGAGCGGACGACAGGGACAGGGTGGATGTGGGTGGAGGAGCAGGAGGACCCCACGGTGGCGCCCCGAGCAAGCGAAGCGAGGGCGGGGGAGAAGGGAGCGAGCCCTCCACCAGTAGCAAAGCAGCAGGTGATTATTGCGTGCGTTGCAGTTGCAGCGTTGGCGGATGAAAGCAGCGAGGAGAACGGGACGGAGGAACAGAGAGCCGCACGCGGGGCGGGGGCTGCGGCGGCTGCCCCAGTCCAGCGTGGACCGGCTGCAGAATATTCTCCCCCGCGTGGCGCGGTCGTTCCTGCGCTCTGTTTTTTTTTTTTTTTGAACCTTGCGCTCCGGTTTTTGTATAGGCACAAAAGTTTGTTTTCTTTTATGTAGTACCATTTAGTATTACCGTACATTGTGCCATGCTATCTGTACAATACTATAGTAGCGTAGTACTAACTTTACAATGACTTTATGTGATCGATTTTACTGCTACAAAACAATCCACTTTTATACGTAGAAATGATAGTTGATAAACCTTTTTTTTAGAATAGAAAGGCAGTAATTGAGAAAATAAAGGGGAGATATGCGAGAGTGAAGAGGCATGATGGTTATCTTTTACTATTTATCGCTTCCTAAAATCTAAATCGAGGTTTCAAGCTTAAATCCAAAGCCTCTACACTTTGAGAGCATATGTGATTTGGCCTGTGTTTGTAGATGGTGGTGCTTTTGAAGCTAGGCGCTCTTCGATAGGGTCAAAGACAACGTTGTTAATTTGATGAGAGAGAGATGATGGATGGTAGGGATAACGGGGATAAGGTGGAAGTAGGAGAGCTTAGTTTAATTACCTCTCTCACTCATTGTCCTTACCCGTTAAACTCCCTCTCACCCTCTAACCAGGCTTGTATACCTTTATTATAGTCAATTGTTGATGTTAGGTTCATAGTGAGTTTCGTTTATGTTTTTTTTCTGTCCTCAAATTCATGTTACTTAGTAAACTAATTAAAAAGCTAGGAGTGGAACCCTGCTTAGGGTGCAAGATTCGAAAAGCTCTATGTGACTTTTCAAAGTCAAAGCTTATAATCATGTAAGGTTTCCCTTTGTTAACTTCCACGACAAGGTATAAAATCATTTAGGGTCTAAGCATCTTATGAAGCTATCAATTTTCACACAAATAAAAAAATTAATGCAAACAACTTCTCAATGAATTAAAAAAATTTCTAGACATTAATGCCATCTAAGAAAGTTGTGTCATATAAAGGGTTCATTTTGCTTTTTTTTCGCCGTGTCCTTGAAAGGAAATGGTGGATGACACGGTTAAATATTAGCCATCTATCCAAAAAATATTAAATAATCGCCAAAAGGTCAGCCCTTTTCATGCTAAATGATCTCCTAGACCGTAATACTTAAAAAGGCATTATTAATTGCAATAATAAATATAGCAAGAAGAAAGTATCCTTCTACAATTAGAAACACATCAATAGTGTCAAACTTTACTAGAATTGTATATTTTTATTACTAGTAATCACTCTATAATTAACACGGGTAAACACATACACCCACCCATATGAATACAACACCCTATGCAAAATTTAAAAACCTGAGCTGGTAGATCTTAAGATTATTGATAAAGTCTCCACATGTGCCTCTATTGTCAGAAATTATAACAAGGGTCTGTTTAGTTTCCTTTCACTAAAATTTAGCTACTAAAATTATTTTTGCTACTCCTAGATAACTAATGAGACTAAACTATTTTAGTTTATTTTTAGTCAGGGCGTTTGAAAATTTATCTACTAAAATAACTCAAATTTAACTGACTAATTTAGTAATAAGAACCAAACAGGCCTCAAATGTAGCTATTGGATCTGGCGGCTGGCTACCCTGTGTTTTATTTGTTTTCGGACGCTGCTATCCTGTGTTCACGACTTCACGGAAAGGAACTAGGCTTTGTTTAGTTCCGAAAAGTGAAAAGTTTTCGGTATTGTAGCACTTTCGTTTGTTTGTGACAAATATTATCCAATCATGGACTAACTAGGATCAAAAGATTCGTCTCGTGATTTACAGCTAAACTGTATAATTAGTTTTTGTTTTCGTCTATATTTAATGTTTCATGCATGTGCCACAAGATTTGATGTAACGGGAAATCTTGAAAATTTTTTGGTTTTTAGGGTAAACTAAACAAGGAAATTTGGAAACCTGGAAAAGAAAAAGAGGCAGGTGGCAGCTCAAGAAATACGAGAACACGAAGTCAATGGAGCTTTCGTTCTCTGAAACGTATGCTCTCCGTCTCTGCCACGGAGCCTGATTCGTAACCACGAAAACCATTGTATCAGGCAGCAGACAGATGGCAAAGACGATGATTTCTGCTGGCGACAGACGCATGGGCTTGGCTGACGTGGTAGCTCATGCATTGGCCTTGGGCTTGCCTGCCCACGACTAGGGCCTTGTTTAGTTCCAAAAAGTGAAAAGTTTTCGGTACTGTAGCATTTTCGTTTGTTTGTGATAAATATTATCCAATCATAGACTAACTAGGATAAAAAGATTCGTCTCGTGATTTACAGCTAAACTGTATAATTAGTTTTTGTTTTCGTCTATATTCAATATTTTATGCATGTGTCATAAGATTCGATGTGACAGAGAATTTTGAAAACTTTTTGGTTTTCAAGGTAAACTAGGCCTTGTTTAGTTTCTAAAAATTTTGCAAAATTTTTCAGATTTTCCATCACATCGAATTTTTAGACGTATGCATGAAGTATTAAATATAGATAAAAATAAAAACTAATTGCACAGTTTGGTTGGAATTGACGAGACGAATCTTTTAAGCCTAGTTAGTCCATGATTGAACAATATTTGTCAAATACAAACGAAATTGCTACAGTGCTCATTTTGCCAAAAATTTTGGAAGTAAACAAGGCCTAAACAAGCGGTAGCAAAATGCCCTTTTCTCAATATATAAGCGGCAGGCACCCGACCACTGTTTTGGACCGTACAGGGAACCAGTCAACGTACAAGGCATATGCATAATATGCTACTTAACCTGCTGTATATATGCTAGTAATTCTTGGCCTGAAACAACCAGAGCTAATTGACGGGGAGTTCGGTATTCTACACGATCCGTGTGTTGCTGAGAAAATCGCGTGGGAATAGGGCCTTGTTTAGTTCACACCAAAAAGCAAAAAGTTTTCAAGATTATCCGTTACATCGAATCTTACACAATTTAGCTGGAAATCGCGAGATGAATCTTTTGATCCTAGTTAGTCTATTTGTCACAAACAAACGAAAGTGCTACAGTACCGAAATCCGAAATCTTTTCGGAACTAAACAAGGCCTAGCACGTAAATTTCAATGTATTATATTATATTTATATTATATAGCACAAGGCGGCTGCAGCACATGATGCAAGGAGGAGACTTGTTTCTTCTTCTTCTTTCTTTTTCTTTTCTTTTTTTTTTGTCATCCTCGTTTTTTTATCTCTCTTGTCCTTTTTTCTCTTTTTACATAAAAAAGTAAGAGGATAGATTGGAAGGGACTCCATTGTGTGGAAGATGGTAGGGAGTCTCACACTACCACAATCTCCAATTGCCTTGAGTGATAAAAACCATCAAACAAAGGGGTTAAACCGCCAAGGAAATGATCCATGACCACAAACCGTCAAGCAAACACACTTAAGGATAGAAGCTAAGGAAAATTAGTTTCCTTAGCGGTTTTGACACTCAAAGATGATTTCCTTGGAGGCTAGCTGCTAAGGAAACTCGATCGAACTTAATTTGCCGAAGGGCCAATGAAATGTTGCAACCACCAAAGAAAATAGTTTTCTTGAGGATCAACAACTGCCAAGGAAATTATGTAGGCCACGAAGGAATATATGTTTTCTTAAGTATGGAGTAGCACCGCAAAAAAAAACTGTTATTTTCTTGGTGGTTTGATTTTGGCCCTAAAAAAATTCGAGACCACTAAGACAATTTCAGTTTCGTGTAGTGTCAAGCCTCGATCAAACCAGCACGGGATCCGTCCCTGATTATTAGTTCATCTAAATCAAGAGGTAGCACTAAACCTTAGCCTTAGGATGTGCTGGCTAGGCCTAAAAACCTTTTGGCACATACCGAAGGTGTCGTGTGTCCAAATTTGTTGACACGGAGAGACTACAAATCTCATTTTGTAAGCAGTGCAACTTTTTTAACTCCGGTTGAATATATAAAAAAGTTATTTATTATTTTTTGTACCTCTTGATGTTATTTTTTATTTCACAACATAAATAGTTTTTGTACTATATTTGATTTTTTTTTTAAAAAAATGACTTCTGGAAACCAGTTAGGATTGGAGTACTTTGGGCCTTGTTTACTTCCATCCTAAAACCCAAAAATTTTCAAGATTCCGCATCACATCAAATCTTTAAACGTATACATGAAGTATTAAATATAGACAAAAATAAAAACTAATTGCACAGTTTGGTTGAAATTTACGAGACGAATCTTTTGAGCCTAGTTAGTCCATGGTTGGACAATAATTACCACAAACAAACAAAAGTGCTACAGTGTCATGAAAATTTTCCTTCACCAACTAAGGCCTTGTTTAGTTCTGAAAAGTAAAAAGTTTTC
The DNA here is from genome assembly GCF_000003195.3 of Sorghum bicolor. Taxonomy (NCBI): domain Eukaryota; kingdom Viridiplantae; phylum Streptophyta; class Magnoliopsida; order Poales; family Poaceae; genus Sorghum; species Sorghum bicolor. Next base: position 60,588,284 of record NC_012875.2, read on the forward strand.
GATACTGTAGCACTTTCGTTTGTTTGTGACAAATATTATCCAATCATGGACTAACTAAGATCAAAAAATTCGTCTCGTGATTTACAGCTAAACTGTGTAATTAGTTTTTGTTTTCATCTATATTTAATGTTTCATGCATGTGCCAAAAGATTCGATGTGACGGGAAATCTTGAAAACTTTTTGGTTTTCAGAGTGAACTACTTCCACCTCAAAACCTAAAATTTTTCAAAATTCTTTGTCACATCGAATCTTTAGACGCATGCATGCAGTATTAAATTTAAACGAAATTAAAAACTAATTACATAGTTTGGTCGAAATTTACAAGACGAATTTTTTAAGCCTGATTAGTCTTGGACAATAATTTATCACAAACAAACAAACGAAAGTGCTACAGTATCTACAAAATTTCTTTCATTCAAAAACTTAAACACATTGTGTTGACCAATTGCATAAGAAAAGGTGTATAGCGCACGGTGCCTGCTGATGACGCGATGGAATGGAAGCTATACTCGTACGTACGTATGCGAGCACGTCACGGCGTCATGAAGCCAAGCGAGGGTACGGTACGTGCAAAACGGTGGAAGTGGAAGGCGACTTGCCGACTGGACCTGGACTTGTGGCTTCCTTGGGGCATCGGGGGTCATCGCATCCAATGGATTGGATTGGTTGGATGTCGTCACTGCTGTGCTGCTAGCGGACGGACGGTCCCGCCATGTCATGGCCGGTCTCTGCCCACGTCTCCCTTCTTGCCTACCGCCAGGTCACAGCGAAAAGGCCTAGTACTAGTAGTACGTACAGTACTACGAACAAACCTGATAGATATACACTAAAAAAACAATCGTAAAAATTGTGACTAATTTATTTGATGCATTTTTTCAACCTAATTAGCTTAAGGTTTGATAATGTGGTGCTACAGTAATTATGTGAATATGTGCTAATGAAAGACTAATTAACCTTAATAAATTTCTCACGGATTACTAAGGATAATATTTTTTTATTATTAATACTTGACGTGACACTCCTATATGATACCCTATGACGTCCCTAAACTTTAACCCTAGATTTAGCAGCACGAGTACTATATGCTGTAATGACACGAGATTAGCACAACTGTCTATCATTTTCAACAATCGATCTATCCTGTTATCTGTTTCGTTCCTTTTACGTCCACCTGTCGGCAATCGATCTTACCCTTTTTATTACCACTTTGTGACATCACACACACACAGGGTGGGGGAAGAAAGAAAGACTCGAAGCATGACTCCTCGCACGTCGTGACCAACACGTACCAGCGGATAAGCATGTGTACCCGCCAGAAAAAAAAGAAAGGGCACGAGACAAGTTTCACTCACACTACTACTAGAAGCCTTGTGCATAGTATACCACTTCGATATACCAGAAACAAATCCTCTCCCTCTCTTTTCTCTCAGAAAGGAAAAACAAAAGAGGAGTCCATAAATATTGGCCCTGGACTCGCCCATGCCACATTGCTCAGGCACGCACCCACCACCACCACAGGAAAAAGAAAAAAGAAAAGGCTTTTCTACTGCCAGAACAAGGGGAAGCCCTGCCGGCCGGCCGGCTGCCGCGGGCCGGACAGGGCCAAGAGCAAACGTGTCCGTCCAGCTTCCACCGGTGGCCACCACGTCTGACTTCATTCCGTTCCGTTCCGTTCCGTTCCCTTGGCTTCCTTGCACACCAAGGAGGACCGGACGATTGCTACTGTGACTACTAGCTCCTACAGGAACCCAAATCCTTCTCTTCCTCCTTGTCGCGCTGCGCAAACCAACTCCCACACGCAACCTCCACCATCCGTCCCCGATCCCATCTCTCCCCTTGTTTGTGTAGGAGTAGATACAATTTGCTAGAGTACAAGGGGACGACGGGGCGGCGCATGGAGATGGAGGAGCAATCAGCTGCTGGGTCGATCCATCAGTAGACGGGCATGCCGAGGAGGCCCGGCAGGCGGCCGGGGCTCGGCGGCGGCAGAGTCGGCGGGGGAGACGGGGTCTTCTTCGGCGGGCGCTCGATGGGGCCCACGTGGGAGCGGAACCCCACGGAGACCACCGCGTCGCGCACGCACCAGTGGAACGCCGGCTGCCGCATGCCCGCCGCCGCCGCCGCCTCGCACTCGGGGCACGGGGACGGGCGAAGCCGCGGGGACCACAGCGCCGCCGGGTCCTCGTGCTCGGCCGCCGCCGCCGCCAAATGGAAGTAGGACGGGTCCGGACCCGCCGCCGCCGCCGCGGTGCTCATCAGGTACCAGTCGCGCTGACGCTGCAGCTCCCGCAGCCGCGCCTCGTAGTCGTCGTAGCCCCACCCGCCGTCGACCAAGAGCGGCGGGGTCGGGGCTGCGGGAAGGGAAAGCGGAGGGGGAGGGCCGACCAGGGACGCCAGATCCGTGGGCGGGAGGCGCTTCAGGATGGTCTTCTCCACCGCACCCGTCCCTGGCGCGCCGCCGTTGGCTCCCCCCTTCCTGTCGCGGCGGGACCGTCCGCCCCGGCGCTCGCGGCGGGAGCGGCGGAGCCCCGCGACGACGTAGCAGCCGTTGCCCTCCCGCGCGACGGCGGCGGCGAGGTCGGTGGCGTCGTCGAGCGGCACGCGGCGCGCGCGGCGGGGCCGCGCCAGGGACGCCGAGATCTGGTGCGGCGCGACGCCCACGCGGTCCGCCACGACGGCCTGCAGCCGCTTGACGCCGCCCAGCACGGTGACCGTGCCCAGGTCGACGCTCTGCTCGCCGTCGACGAAGACCACGGGCACCACGGCGGCGGCCGCGGGCGGAGGAGGCGAGGTCGTCGCCGCGAGCTCACCCATGCCGACGACCTTCGTCTTGGGGAAGGACGGACTTCAGCGGCGGCTGAGCGCCCTCGGGTGAGTCGGGCTCGGGATCCGGCTGCGACTCGTTCGCTGGGCGGCAGAAGCGGCCACAAGCATCGAATCGAAACGGCCACCACCCGGACCGGGCCTGTTTGGGTTGTTGCGAATTGGGAATCGACGATAGAGAGGGGTGGAGAAAGGGCAAGGCGGAGGGTTTTATAGAGCCGAGGCGATGCCAGGAGGAGTTAAGGCGGTTGGGTTGGGCGACCGGCGTGTGTTGTACAGTACTAGAGAGTGGAGGGAGGAGTCGGTGGGGCCCGCGGGTGGAGAGAGAGAGAGAGAGAGGGGCCTGGGAGGGATCAGGGAACGGAAACCGGGCTCTAGAGTCTGTCTTTCCTTGGCAACCAAGGCAGGCAAGGCGAGTCTCGTCTCGCTCGACCTGCAGCGCGGGCCCCACCCGCACCCCGCATCGCCCCCAGTTGTCCGTCGGTCCACACAGGGGCGTGGGATTTGGGGTGGCGGCCGCCACGTCAGCGCTTACTTCCCCGCGGGTGCAACTGCTTCTGTTTTTTTTTTTTTTTTTGACAAATATGCTTCTGGTTCAGGATGGCCACACCGCACGAGTAGTATTCGCTGGCTACGGGCGGGACAGGCAGACGCCCTTGGCTAGATTTTTCGCGCTGGTTTCTGTGAAGGCGTCGCGCGGCCGCCGCGGCGGACCTGGCTCGCCACGCCACACGTGGGCGCCAACGAGGGCTGGGCTCTTGTTGTCCTCTCGGGACCGGGGGTGGGGTGGTGGCCCGCGCCCTCTCTCATCACTTGTTTATCGTGCTGCTTGTTGTTCTCGGGCAGGTGGCAGCGGGCCGGGTCGCGTTCGCCGAGTGTTCCACGTGACGCGGCCATGGGTTTGGTGTGACGAGCGCAGCGCAGCGCAGCGCGTCCACCCCTCCGCCACCAGTCGTTTTGTCGTGCCCTGATCCGGCTCAACCCACTGCCACGTCCGCCAGCAGATATCCCCCTTTTCAATCCAATAAATAAATAAAATCATACCAGTACGGCCTCCACGCGATGTCTACAGCATTGACGTTAGATTTTTATGAGCATCCTCCCCTATGCTTGCATAGTTCAGTACAGAAAAAGATGTCAATACTTATGAGTAGGTATGAGTCATGGACTATATTGATTATCCACATATTACATATCTATTCGGTGTCATAAATATATTGATACTAATTTATGACATCTCTTTGTTTTAAACTTGGTTAAAATTAAGATGGTTTAATCTAGAACAAAATTAGAGCGTGTTTACCTTTGGACAGATATAGTAGTCATTTACTATATACATACACATCATACATTAATAGAAGAGTGTATAACGGACTGTACTTATTATATGTATTATTAAAAAACGCCGAGACTTGTATTAGAGTACATTGATATATTGCTTCGGTGTCTCGCAAACGTATGGGGCTGAAATCATTGTGATCTAAACAAATGCATATATTTGGTTGAGTATGTAACTCATCCAGAGGACGGAATAAGTTTTTTTTTCCTTCTAAAAACAATGTTTACGTGACAAAGTAAGCTTCCTTAGGAAATAAAAGGGGATAGCTTGACGTGAGTTTCACAAAAAGATCCTTCTTTGCCTTATCCGTTTCTTTTGGGACAGATGATGATATTAGGCAGGGAGCTGAATTTAAGAATTTTGGTGGAGCAGTTTAATTTTAGGTGGGCTGGGGCGCTGGGCTACCTTTCCAGGCTGTCTAGCAGTTTATTTCCACCTAAATAATGGGCCGCACCTAAGGGTAAGGGCCCGTGTAATAGCTTTGTGCTTATTTTAATCCCTCTTGCCGCACTGCCCATGAATTTCCAAGCAAAACCTTCCCACGTTTTCCTGGGTTCCATGAATCTTTGTCAGAAACAAGCCTCTCACACACATTTTCTCAAGTTTGCTCCGACGGTTCAAGTGTTACGTAACATGGTCCAAATACGAGCTAACCATTGATTATCCATGGAACTAATCATAGATTCACCTATTGAAAGAAGTTCTATTTACCTCCCCAAACTATTGTCTCGTTTCTTTTGGGACAGATGATGATATTAGTTCTTTTTTTTTTACGGCAGCAGGGCACAAAATAACATGGCAAATCAGGCACAACCAGTTTCGTGAGCGACGGAAAGCTGGAATGGACGGGCCGTTTCGAATGGGCCGGACGATTTGTTTGGTCCAATAGGCTGAAATGGAGGCCCGCCTGTCATCCATTATCCATGGAACGGAATGGAATCGTCCAGGAAAGGAAAGGAGCAGAGTCCAGAGCGAGAGCGAGATGGTGGTGGCGGCCGCACGCTGCGTCGCTGTAAAGCCCTTGCCCCTCGCCCTCGTCCACCACAGCCGCCCCGTTTCCTCCTCCGCGCTACTCCGCCTCCCCAGAACCGCCAGCGCCAGGTCGCCGCGCTCCGCCTCCTGCTCGACCTCCGCGCCGCCGCCGCCGCCGCCGCCGCCGCTCCCGTTCGTCGCCGTCGCATCCATGGACGCGCCGCCCCAGGGCTACCGGACCAACGTCGGCATCTGCCTCGCCGACCCATCCCTCACCAAGGCAAGCGCGCACCCTCCCTCGAGCCCGATCCTGCTCCTCTCCGCCGCGCCTGCGCTGGATATTGTATTGTTGGGGTTCGTTCTGATGGTTAATGAAGTGATTCTCCTTTTTCTCTCTCTCCAGATTTTCTCGGCTTCTAGGCTCGACATTCCTAGCGCCTGGCAGATGCCTCAGGTGATTTTGGAGATCCGCTGCAGCTATTAAAATCGCTAAGTTAAACAAAGCTTGAGTCCTAGAATCCCTAAACGGGAATCCTAAACTTCTCGTAATCTGCCCACAGGGTGGTATAGATGCAGGGGAAGAACCAAGGGCGGCTGCCTTCAGGGAATTGAGAGAAGAAACTGGTGTCACATCCGCAGAGATCGTGGCTGAGGTCAGTTTGCCTTTCCTTCCCTCACGTGATTAATTGTGAATTGCCCAATACCCAGTGTCAACTTATATCCTACAGTGATGGATTAGCACCTCATCTACAAACCCCGTATGCCTTTGTCTTCAAAGCTTTATGGTGGTTAAGATAATTTTGTCCTTTTGTGAATGATAGCTGAGTGAATGCATGCATGTGTGTAGGCTCCTAACTGGTTAACATATGACTTCCCGCCGGATGTGAGAGACAAGCTGAATGCTAGGTGGGGAACCGATTGGAAAGGCCAAGCTCAAAAATGGTAAGCTCGCTAAATTTCTTCAGCTTAGAATTCTATGAAATAACCTCGTTTCATTTCGGCCCTTTGTCTGACTGGAATTTCAACCTGCAAGAATAATCCTAGATGCTAGACATGGATAGCTACTTGCTACCAAATAGAAGATGAACGCAACATCCTCATAGTATTTTTTTTTTGATATTATGAACGATTCCAAGTGAAAGTCTTCCAGGTTTCACATAGCATAGCAATTAGCAGGAAGAATACTTCACTGTATGGCTAATTATTATTAGTCTCCTTGCCATAGAAATACACAGTTACATAAGATGCCGATTCTCAAGCTACCTCAGATACCAGTTCATGCGACTGGTCTAAAAGGTGGATGCCTGGACTTATGACATAGGCGTGTTTGGATGCACCCCTGGCCTGGGAGCGCTGGCCAGGCATGCGCATCCGACCCCCGGCGCTTGAAATCGAACGCCTGGGCTTGATTCCTGGCTCAGGCAGCTTCCCCCCTGCCATTCAAACAGCCCCTGACCCCAGGCTGCACCCCGCTGCCCTTCTGGCGTATAAGTGCTTTTCTAGAACACTGGTTAAGGTGTTAGCTAGCCCATGTGAAATATGCTATGGTGTACTATGATTATATTGGAGTACTATGATTACTATGAAATATTGTGTATACCGTGGTTGTTTGTAACATGTTACATCTAATTTTCTTAGCATCCCACATTCAAAACAATTCTACACTAAACTTGATACTTAGATACATTGCAACTTGCACCTTTTAATTAACCACGTGCCTGAATGCACTTGTATTTGTCTCTGCCCATTTTTCACACAAGTGTGCAATCAAATATATGTGTGCACAAGCGCAACTGCAATAGCATCGAATTGTTATCCCATGAGATGCAGGCACAGAAGGCTGAGGGAAAGATTTTTTTTTTTTTTTGTAGACGAATTGGGTAGCAGTGGCAGTGCTTGGGCCAAAATTTTAGTTGGTTCAGAACTTTGGGTTCCAAATAACTAGGGATTTTATGTACAGATGGGTGATTATCTTATTTTCCATAAAACTGAGTGATAAATAGCTAGGCTTGATTCCACTTAACCACCCCGTTCCATGGGCCATATTTCTGCTGATCCAAGACTTCGTTGCTGCATCCCTTGGTAGGATTTTTTGTAATGATTTTTTAGTGCAATGTAGTTATTCTGATCACTTGACAGTAATTGTTGTTCATAGTTTTCAATGTTTACTGGAAGTATGGAATCCATATCGTTCTACTGTTGTGCTATTGAAAATCAAAACCACCTTGCTTATATGATTTGAGATCACTATTATGTCTTTGTGTTGGATTAACACTTCTTTTATTTCGGTTTCTTGGACAAAGTGGTTATAATTCTGCCTGAAATGCTATTGTGTTATATACTTGTGTGCTTTGAACCTCGGAGACCATATCAGAGTTTTGATAGCTCTGTATGCTTGCGTGTCATCGCTTCATCTACATATATGGTAGTTTTTGAAGAACTTTCATATGTTCTAAGTAGCACCTTTGAAGTAGTCTCCATGTTTCCACCTAATAGGTAGTTTCCATCAAATACTTCCTGCACTAGATACTAGCCAATTATGTTCACCATTAGTTGACATCACGGCTGACAGTCAGAAACTCAGTAATTTGGTATGGTGTGGTTTTCCAAACTCTTGTTTGGGCCTTGTTTGATCTTATATGGTCTTAAAAACATGCTTCAGTTGGATTTTAGTAGAGACATCACAGGCTCTGCTTCCATGTTTCTACAGCGGCCCACCTTTTTTCTGGGTATGTAATGCAGCCCACTTACCGGTACAGAGATATCATTCACAAGCTCTGCTTGTCCATGGATCTAGTACGGCCTGCTTACACTGACAACTATTCAGCCCACTGCTGTTGTAATATATTGGGCTCAGGACTAGGAGATAGTGTGACTGAATGATAACTTTGGGCCCAGGACTAGGAGATAGTGTGACTGAATGATAACTTTGGGCTCAGTACTTGGAGATTGTGTTGGTGGGCAGTGGGCTGTACTAGATCCTCATCCGGGTCACACTGTACTTGGTTCATATTCTATACCAGTCCTATGATGCTAAACAGAACACTAAAGTTCAAAGTAATCTAATAAGCTTGCCTTCGACACAGGAGATATTCTGGTATAAGTAACTTGTGGAAATGTGGTGCAAATACGCAGGTTTTTATTTAGACTTACTGGAAATGATGATGAGATTAACCTTAATGGTGATGGGTCTGAGAAGCCAGAGTTTGGTGAATGGACATGGATGACTCCCCAGGAAGTTATTGAAAAGGTGGGCCATTTTCCTGCCTTCCCCTTTTTCCCCCTGACCCCTTTGAAATATCTTTTTTTTTTTTTGCGAGCAGATCCCTTTGAAATATCTAATATGTAAATATCTAATATGTATTTCCATTTGAACAGGCAGTTGAATTTAAGAAACCTGTATATGAGGAAGCATTGAAACATTTTGCTCCCTACCTACAGTCAGATCCAGCCGCTTCATCATAGATTTGATCAGTTTGCATATATTTATTTTTTATTTGGAGCTACCCTGTTGTATCTGAACCCCAATAATTTGACACGACGCAATGAAGCCATTGAGATGGAGGTGTGCTACAAATTGATAGTGTATGGCCTATTTCAGTCAATTATTATGCCAGCATTGGATCCTCATCCTTTATAGTCACGTAGTACAATAAGTCGTGTAAACAGTGACTGTAATTGCCACTACAGCTTCCCCGGCATAATTGCATCGCAATCTAGTTTCTGCCAATTTGGAACATGTTGCCCAGTGTATCTGCCCTGCCAATAACTGAATGAATGCTTAAGGAGGACAGTGTTGAACTAGTACCATAACTAGAGAGGCTGTTGTACAGCAATCTCAAGTTATGTGGGGATTGTCGGAAAAACGTGGACGCGCGTTTGGCATTGGCTACGGCAGATATCAGTGTCTGGCATTAGTTGTGGGAGGACAGGGAAGAGAAATTGTTGGTTACACTCTGTACTAGGGCGTAATGATATTGTCGGCTTTGGCTTAATGGCTTTGGAGGAACAGGAGATGCGGTTACTGGTTAGGGAGGCGTACACTGCAGCATCACACACGCAGTCGCTTGAGTTGCTGTGCTGCTGCTCCGCTTAGAATCCAGATCAAATATGGTGGCGGTGGTTCTGCTGCTGCTAGCTACACAAGATGGATAGCAGAGCAGCATCAGGCACGGGAATCCCATCCACCATTTCGCGTCCTACTTTGAATGCCTGCCGAGAAAGGTTGGTGGTTCACTGGTTCTGGAGCATGAAGCATGGGAGGGAGGGATTTGAGAAAGCAACTGGTCTGATTCTTGTGTATACCTGGCTACCTGCAGTGTGGTGTGGGTGTGTGTTTCTTTACTTTACCACATGAACTGGGCAAGCTTTGCTTTTAATGTTGGTTCTTTCCCCATGCCCTCTCCATTTTCTCACCTTTTTTGTTTTTTTTTTGTGTGTGTGGTGACTGCAACAGGTAGATAGACGTGACAAGGAACTGATTCCTGTAACGCACCTGCACAAAAGCACAGCAGAAGGGGGGGGGGGGGGGGGGGGTACGTCGCTAGAACCAAAACTAGTGATGTTATCGTTGAAAGGCAAGTGCAGTGCAGATGGAGGTGGTGGAGCAGCAAGACACGCGAGAGGCGCCAATGCAATGCAGTGGCAGTCTCGCCATGGGGATCGGAGGGTGAGAAAGCCAATGCGAGTACGGATCGGAGTAGGACAAGCTGTTACTGTATGGCCATTCCAGCAATCGTCAATGAGCTAGGTGGTGATCGATGCAGCTGAGCTGGCGTAGCGTAGTAGGGCACTGCCAACGTGGATCCACTCAATGACTCATCATTCGCCATGGCCTGTGTCACTGTGTGCACTGCCGATCGGTGATCAGCTAGGAACCTGGGAGCAGAGCTGTGTGCTGATGATCTCTTCTCGTCTCCTCACATGGCATGGCACGGTGCCGAATGGAATGGCATGGGCGCGCTCTCGTGTCGTGCATGTTTCTTCTCCCCTCCATTGCATTATATATTCCGCCTGTCTGTCTCCCCTCACTAAATCGACTCCCCTCTTGCATTTATATATGATAGGATTTTGTTTGTTTGAACAAGCTAGCACAACGCAAGTTGAGCAATGATGGTTAGCAGTGCCGCGTGTCTATCTAAATATACATACATATCATCAGCAGGACCAGGACCGCGCGCAGCAGTATGTATAGTTGCTGACCTGCCAACATATATACGTACAATAGGGATAGGCACTGCATGTCCAGAGTATTCGCTTCTTGTTCGTTTGTACGACAGGCAATTTTAAGAAACAAGAAGATATGGAGGCAGATGCTGTGGTGGAGTCTTACTTGTTTCCTTCCTATATATATATATATATATATATATATATATATATAGAGAGAGAGAGAGAGAGAGAGAGAGAGAGAGAGAGAGATAGAGAGAGAGAGAGAGAGAGAGAGAGAGAGAGAGAGAGAGAGAGAGAGAGAGAGAGATCGAGGTCATTTCTTGTTCTTGGTGACGTCGATGTGCCACCAGCAGAGCAGCCCCGGCACTGGCACCGCCGGACGAGACCAGCCCCGCCGGACCACTCGTCATGTCCCAGTCCCGGCACACCAGGTCGGTCACGAATTCACGACCATACCGTGGGGATGGGGACGCGGGGTGCCACCACCCAGCAGCAGGAGGACATCTGCAGGTACCCCTCTAGGCTCCGATACGACCTCCGACCTCATGTTCGTTCGGGTTTATCCACTGTTAGTTATTCAATAATATTTTTCTCATAATAAATTAGCGAACAGTAATTTTAGACATGACTTTTTTGCTAAACGAACAAAACAAACAGGCTTAGGCAGCTCGATCTGCGGGTGCACGCCGAGTGCAGATCAGGCAGCTGCTGCTTCACTCCATCCCTCTTCTTCCCTACACTCGACTCACATCTCTACTACTTTGTATAGCATTTCGTCGCACATGGGTGGTACAAATAGAGCACTTGATGTCTTGATGATGGATCGGGGAGCATACACGTAGACACCCCTTCCGTAGCTAACGTACTAGCTAAACTAATGCTAATGCCGATGCCGTGCCGAGAAAACTACTACTAGTATAGTGTAGTATACCATCAGCATCAGGCAGGATGCTGCAGCAACAGTGCATCATGCTCATGCATATGCATGTTTATTTCAGTCAAGCCGCATGCCGGCTAAGTATATATATCTAATTCTCTGCAGTGATTTGAAACACGCACGTTGCTTTTCCTTCACTCATCCATCGGCCACCATTCAAGTTAATGCACATGCCTCCTTGCCATGCCAGCTGCTCCATCTGATTCCTTCTTCCTAGCGACACGTACATCATTAAGCAACTAGTAGTAGTAATAGGAGGGGTTGATGATGATGATGATGATGTGTCCCCCCTCAGAAAATGACACTCATTAGTCATTGCTGGACTGGACACTAGACTAGACGGCGGATGGGGTCATACTATCATTCATTCATTGTACCAGACTACTAGTACTACTCTAGTAGTCAGTAGTCACTTTCATCAGGCCGACACAATCAGCACAAACCTGGTGGTGACTTACAGCTAATCCTCACTACACTAACCTCACATCAGCAATTAACTACCTGCTGTACAGGTTCCACTGATTTATAATGCTAACAAGTAACACACCGCCGCTACGTACTATAGCAACTTGTCCAGTGACACAGCTTGAGCACACAACTCATCTCATCTCCAAGGTCACTGTTTTTACCTTACGTCTAGGGCGGGCAGAAGCAGTGTTCAGTGTTCAAGAAAAGCAACATTATCACTCAACTGTACGTACATGTGTGTGACTGTGTGTATGCCATTGCCATGCATGATTGGTTTTCATGCATGCACTTTGGGACATGGATAATTATGTTGGCATGATGCGTCCAGTTGAGGGCTTTTGGAAGGTGCCAAAATGCAAGCCTGGACCAACGACGGCACTGGATTCATTGCTCCCTCCCTCCCTCCACCTCCACCTGCACATGCACTGACGAACACTCCAGTGATGAGTGAGTGAGAGAGGCCATGATATAATGCTGTCCCCTTGCAGGAGCATGACTGCATGAGCACGAGACAGGAAAAGAGATGCCCATCCTTCCATTTGCAAAAAAAAAAATTCTCCGGGTACAGTACAGTTCAGGAGGAAACTGAAACTGAGAGAGCACTACACATGTCTTGACCGAAAAAGCCAGAGACTTGAGTCTCAAGACTGACTGACTGGAATAACACAAAGAACTGAAGAAGCAAAAGAGATGCCTACCACCAATGGCAAAAAAGGAAGGGAACATATCATCATCTATCTACAAAGCTGAGCAGAGCAGGAGAAGAAGCACGAGCACATCACATGGACGACGATGCGTTCTTTCTTTGCTACCTACAGCAACAACGAATTCCAACACTGTGCGAAAACAGGCAAGAGAGAGTGAGAGACATGTACTGCTTATTATCCCATCCCATGGATGCATTCCTCCCGGTAGATATGATACGATCATGCGATCGATACCAAGAAGACGCTCTGTCTTCTTCCTCCTCCAGTCCTCTTCACCGGCCGTCGGCCGAGGTGAAGGACTCCGCGAACCCAGCAGGGCGAGCAGGGATGCTGCCCTTGCTGTCCTCCAGGCTCAGGATGCTGCCGCCGTCCGTCATGCTGGCCTCCGCGTCCTGCCAGCTCTTCACCATCTGCAACAGCGGCAGGTGCAGGTCGATGCCCAGGTAGTCCTCGGCCTCGTCCTTCACGGGCCTCCACTTCTCCACCATGGGCACCAGCACGTTCACCGCGTGCCCCATGTCAGGCCGCTGCGACGGCTCCCGGGCCGTGCAGTGGCCAGCAAGCTCAGCGATCACGCCGACGCTCTCGAACGTCTCGTCATCACTCACGTCCAGGGTCGGGTCGATGGCCGCCCGGAGCTGCTCCTCGTCCTTACGGATCTGGCTGAACCAGTACGCCAGGTGACGGGTCTCCTCGCCCTCGCCCACGCGGCTGTCGTCAATGGCCGTCGTCCCTGTTATCAGCTCCAGCAGCACTACCCCGAAGCTGAAGACGTCTGCTTTTGTTGAGATTTTCCCTGTCACTGCAGCAGCAAGATCGCAATATATAACAACTTAGCATCAACCATAGTATGTATTGATTACTAATTACTCCGCATTCATAAAGAAAACAGTAACGACTGTTTGCATCAAACAATTGCAATCTTTGGCTACATTAACAGAATTTTAGATAATGGATAGAAATCAGGACGACTCTATATCCGGCAACAGTAACAGATGATGACACCATTGGCTGAATTTTAAACTCTCTTGATTGCATCAAACAATTGCAATCTTTGGCAGCATTAACAGATGATGACAGTATTGGACGAATCTTAAACTAGTCTTGATTACTAATTTACTACATATTCATAAAAAATACTCATCTCTCTATGAAATCAATTTCTATTCCCTGTCGTTACTCTAGTCCATCTAAGGCAGCAAAACAAAAAGGGAAGGCCACAAACTAATACTAACTAACAGAGTAAGGTGACTATTAAAATGGGGCAAGACATATTGCTCACAAACTCATGCTAATTACCTAACAGAGTAGGATGACTATTCAAACCTAATATAATTTCCTGATATCTGAGTCACAATAGTAATGGTCAAAACTAAAGTGATGAGCAAGTTATAGAAATTAAATTTACCTGCATACTCAGGAGCCAAGTACCCAAACGTTCCAGCAAGTCTGGTCGCTACAGAGTAGTTCCCATCCGGCGCATCCTTCATCAGCCCAAAGTCCGCCACCTTTGCGCGGAAGTCATCACCGAGGAGAATGTTTGCCGACTTGAGATCCCTATGTATGAAGCGGTGATGGCCCAGGTTGTGCAGATATTCCATCCCACGAGCAACATCCAAGGCGATATTGAGCCGCTTCTTCCACGAGAGAGGCTCCAGCTCAAATTGCTTCCAGTGGAACAGGTGCTTGCTCAGAGCCCCATTGGGCATGTACTCATAAACCAGCAGCCTCTCGTTCCCTTCGATCGCGTATCCCAGTATCGACACCAGATTGCGGTGCCGGACCTTGGTCAGGACAGCAATCTCGGCCTGGAACTCATCCAAAGCCTTGTTGCTGACCGCCACAGCCTCCATCCTCTTCACTGCAATCATGGTGCCATCATGCAGCTCCCCTTTGTAAACAACACCAAATCCCCCACGGCCAAGCACATTGTCCTGGGCAAAGTTTCTGGTGGCGCCACGGAGGACCTGCACAGCAATCACAAAATTCCCAGCCTCGATCATGTGGACATCGCCAGTCAGGCCGCTGCTCCCGCTATGCATGTTCCCTTGAGACGTGCCGCTGCTGCTGTCGTTGGTGGCCACGACGATCTTGGCCAGGTTATCTGGATCAGAGCTATTACGGGGATGCACGACAACAGAGGCTGCCTGCGGTTGCACTGATGCTCTTCTCTTGCAAAAGAACACAGCGCCCACCGAAATCAGGGCGACCACGCTCACCGCGACTGGAATGGTCGTGCCCAGCAATACAGCTGATGAGGTCTTCTTCCCACTCCCAGGGATTGCTGCATCATTATTACCCTCAGCACCAGCAGATGCGCCAGGCGGAGAATGAGACCCCCGAGGGGAGTTGTTTGGCTGCCCATCCGGCGGCGGCGCCGTGGTGTTGAAGTTGAGATTGCCGGTGACATTGACATCCACGGTGGGACTGAATGCGGGCAGCGGCCCATTCAAGTCATTCATGGACAGGTCCAGCTTCTGAAGCGAGGCGAGCTTGGTGAGGCTATCCGGCACTCGGCCGGTGAGATTGTTGCCAGCGAGCTTGACGTCGGAGAGCGTGGTGACGTTGCCGAGGCTCTGGCTGATGGTGCCGTTGAGTCCGTACCCCGGCAGGTTGAGCACGGTGACTTTGCCCTGGACGCAGGTGACGCCGAGCCAGCCCGCGCAGGGGTCGTTCCCGGACCAGGTCTCTACCAGCTTGGGCGGGTACTGCACGTCGGCGAGGAATTGGAGCAATGCCATGACCTCCGGGGCGCAGGCGTCCCCGGGGTTGGGGGCGCAGAACTCGTTCCCAGAGAAGGTGAAATTGGGGGCCTTGAGCGGCGGGACGGGGCCCAGGAGGTTGTTGTTGTCGAGCTTGAGCTCCCGGAGCGCGGGGAGCGCGGCGAGGCCAGGCGGCAGGAGGCCGAGGAGCTGGTTGTTGTTAAGCCTGACGGTGTAGAGGTCCTTGCAGCCGGCGATGGCGTCGGGGATGGGCCCGGAGAAGTCGTTGCCGTGGAGCCAGAGCTCCTGGAGTCCCGTCATGGTGACGACGACGTCGAGTGTGCCGGAGAGCTTGGCCTCCCCTTGCTGGTTGTTAAGCCAGAGCCTCTGGATGGCGGAGCCGTTGAGCGCGGCGGGGACGGGGCCGGAGAGGTTGTTGTAGGAGAGCGTGAGGTTTTGCAGCCCCATGAGGCGGCCGAGGAAGGCCGGGATCCCGCCGGTGAGGCTGCAGTTGTCGAGGGACAGCACCTGCAGCTGCGGCGCGGAGTCGGGGAGTCCCGGCGGGAGCGCCCAGCCGCCGCTGGACTTGTTGAGGCGGTGGTTGTCGCTGAGCGAGATCTCGAGTAGGTCGGTGAGGCCGCCGTCGAAGAAGTCGGCCGGGATGGCGTCGAAGTCGTTGTCGTTGAGGAAGGCTTGCTGGAGCGCGGACATCCCGCGGAAGGACGGGAGCGCGCCCGTGAGGCGGTTCCCCTGGAGGCTGAGCCCGCGCAGCGCGGCGAGCGAGGAGAGCGACGGCGGGAGGGTACCGGACAGGCCGGCGTTCTTGAGGTCGAGGTTGTCGACGCGGCCGGTGCGGTCGCAGGAGACGTGCGGCCACGTGGGCGGGCCGCACGCGTCGCCGTTGTCCGGCCATCCCAGCGCGTCCGGGTTCGTTAGGGATTTCCGGAGGTCGTCCAGCGCCGCCTGGTCCGCCGGGTGCGTGGTTGCGTGGACGAGCCCCGCGCCGGCGGCGGCGAGCAGGATGGTGGCGATTGTGATGATGAGGTGGTAGTGGTGGGTGGCGGCGGCGTCGTCCATGGCGGAGGGGACGGGGAGAGCATTGAAGAGGGGGGGCCGGAAGGAGGCGTGGGGTTGCCGAGGAGAGGCCTAGGGGAGAGGAGAGGATTCTGTCTTTCTTCCCCTCGGGCCTGTGAGTGGTGAGTGTTGGGGCAAAGCTGGGAAGGAGAGGGGGCGGCGGCGGATTTTTGGCTGGGCGAGCCGGGACCGGGACCGGGACCGGGAGGGACGCGCTCGCCGCTCGGCCTGCTGGCTGCTGCGGTGCGGTGGCGCCTGGGTAAAAAAAAGAGACGAGACGAGACGAGAGGGGCAAGGAATGTCGCCGCTGCTCTGCTGACTGGTGGTGACTGCTCTGCTGTGATTGTGGTGGATTTGGATTGGCGCAAATTTTGGAGCGTCTCTCTCCCGTTTCCAGAACAATGGCCTTGTTCTTGTTGCCTCTTGTGAATCAAAAACCAACCTTTGCCACCACTAACCGCCACTCCACAGTCAATTCACAGCTCACAGATGTTGCCATTGACGATGCAATTCTAAAGTGCCAACCAAAATGACATGCTCCATTTGGCACCGCGTCATCAAAACTTTTCATTGACGACCAAATGCAATGCAGATCCATCTGTTATCAAAGGGTATGTAATTAACTATACTCGTTTATTACTGCCGTTTGCAACCTACTATCATCCAGGCACTTATTATTCGCGCCACAAAAATCCTTCCCTCCCTCCATTGCTATTCTTTTGGTAGTACGCGTCTACTCGATCACACACGCATGTTCATCAAACAGTAACATCTGCAGGGAAGCCGAAAGAAGCGCATGCATGCAGCCGTTAACCGCACGCGGAAACCCCATTCGTCTCCTTGATTACAGGGATTTGCTTCCAAATCACTACTGCTGCTATAGGCTTAACTTTTGCCAAACATTGACAAATTTCCGATCGAGCAGGACTATCGATCCTGATGACACCCGACACTAGAGTATATTTTTACCTTTTGCATCATCCAGTCCTGAGAGGCTGGACTAGGACCATTGTTTACTTTGGCGCGGTGGTATAATAATAAAATGAAAGAGTGAACAATACGCTAATCAAGGAATAAACCCATGAACTAAAGAATTGATTGGAGCCATGTGTGCCGTAATCCCATGCTGATATGGACGCAGTCTAATGTCCAAGAGTTTTTTTTTTAATTTTTTTATAATTATACAAAAACAATATAAAATAGCATTTTAAATATTCTTCGAATTGTATAAAATAGTAAATCTTTCAGGATAGAGGGAGTAGATATAGACACTATTAGTTATATTTATAGATGAAGAAGATAAGGCGCGGCGGTTTGTGCAATTGAGAAACGTGGGACTGTGTCGTCGTCTTTCTCCTCATCTCGCCTCCATCCTCGTCTTCCATCTCGCCAATTCCCCACCACCGGTGGCTAATGGCTCCCGCTGGCTCACCACGCCGCCCACCTCCCGCCCTTGCCCCTCGAACACGTCCTTCCCTAGAGCTCCGCCGCGTCGCCCTCACTAACGTTATCCTCGCCCTGCCCCGGGCTTCCACCACTAGTAGTTGTCGACTCCTGCAGCACCACCCACCTTCGGCCCTTGCCCCTGGACCTCGCCCTCCTCTCGAACCACAGGGCGCCGACGAGCTCCGCCTCGATGCCCTTGCCACCGCCCAACCTGCCCTGCCGCTGTCTCGCATGTCTGTACTGTCGTGTCACGGTCGACGCCTCAAAACTTTCTTCTAAGCCCGCTAGCGAATTGATCGCTAACCACACCGAAACTCTAGCCGTCGTCGTCGTCTTCTTCGTCTCTAGTGGGGTGTGGGCACGGCATGTTGGAGCGCAACAAGGATACGGTGGGTCGCATGGTCAGGACGAAGCGCGATCGTCATGCATTAGATTTTGTGTATATTTATATGGCGTGTTATTTTATTTTGGCAAATATCTCCTATCTCATAATATGCAACTGACGTATTAATAACTAATAATTGTAGTTGCTACAGGAGTACAAATCTAGCTTGACGAGAATAGTTTTGTTATCGGCAAATAGTTCTTTGTGTTTGAAATATTATATTTGTATATAAAATTATTACTACTCGGCGTTTTATATACAGACAGCATCAATGTTCTACTAGTAGATTTGGGCTCCTTTAAAATATAGTATAGAAAATGAACCGGTTTCTAATTCTACATAATTTCTGTAAAACTATTGTGGTGGTGGGGGGTGGGTTGGTTGGTTCATGTGTTTTCCAGACCCCGCTTGTGGTGTTTTTTCGTGGGTTCATTCATTTGATTGTCCTCCTCATCCATACAATGTGCGTGATGACAACTGACAAGCATGGGCTTTTTTCTCTACGCGCGCCCTTGGCTTGCTCCACCTCTCGCGCCATCAATTGCTCGCTGCCTTCACTCATGCCATTCTTGGTGAGCTTTGTTGAACGTACCGCGCGCCAAGTTAAGTGGTTACTCCTAATTAGGTGGTAGTACTTGTGAAGGTACGATGCTGTGAATGATGATTTAGCATTTGGATCATCGGTCTGACATCGTCGTCAAATGCCGGGTTTTGTATATTGTGGTGGAAGCAGGGTTTTTTTTTTGTATACTGTGGATTTTACTTTTAAACATATCGTGGGTTGTAAAATATGGGGAGAAAACTTATGGATAGATAAATTATAGAATGTCACAATTAGGACTAAAAATAGTTTTAAAAAAACCTTCAAAGCTACGGCTCTAAATTTGGAATAGTTGATCCAAACAATAGCTAAGATAAACTATCTACGTAATAACAAGCTATTACTAATTAATTCACTTCCCGAAGCCAAGTACTACTAGATCACTCTTATTGGAGTTTTTATGTCATTATTTCTAAGACTCGCATATATTTTTTCGAATTAGGGATCATCCCCATTTCCATTGCAATTGAACGGAAATACAACAGAGTTTTAGACAAGTTTAGACCTAAGACTCGCATATATTGGAAATAATGTAGACAAGTCTTAGCCCTATGAAACTTATTTCATCCTATAGAACTTTTCATCATCTCTCTTTATATATACCATGACTTATCACTTAGTGCCCATTAAAATCTCATGAAATCCTCACTGAGACCGGCATAACTACTTGCTCCGCTAATAAAAAGCTATTAGTTGGCTTCTTGGCTTCACCTTGCTAGCAGCTAATAACCATACCTATATATTGGCTCCAAACGGACACTAAATCTTGAGAGAGCATTATTTTAGTTATGACTAAAAGAAAAGGGACGTACTAGGTCTTAACTTTGCCTTTTTCATTTTTCAGTTGGGTGTTGAGGCTTTAGTAGTGGTACTATTCTATGGCCGGCACCGGTAATTATGACCATGCGTGTCTCCTTTTTCACAGGAAAGCCTCCTCATTGTTTACTTGACCGCCCACTTTTAATACTCTCATCTGGACGTTTTCAATGGTTCTCAAATAATTTTTCTATAGTTAGATGAGATATATAATAAATAAGACAAAATAGACACTATAGTGAAGAGTTATGTTAGAGAGATATTTCTAAGAGATCATGCTAGATCATTAGCTATTTGGAGTCGCTAGCTATTTGATTTCTCTTTTTGATAGACAATGAAAGTGTTATTTTTTATTATTATTTCTATACCTCATCTAGCTAGCTATTTGTAAATTATGATTAAAGACTTTCTCATAGCCAATAGAACTCCTAAGCTAGCTATTTAACTACCATTGCGGACGCCCCTAAAAAATACGTACCACATTTAACATCTCATACGGACTTGATGTCATTGCCGTATCATCTAGTATTAAACAAGAGTAATAACACTTATCATTTTTCTTTTTTGGCAAAAATTGATTGATCCATATCTTTATCACTGTTATTTTTAAAATATTAATTTTGAATTTATGAAGTTTTGAGAGCATTTTTTTGATATAGTTCTTCTATACACATAACTTACATGTTTAAATTTAATAGCTACACGCTATTGACATCTGTAATTTTAAATTTAATCATATGTTGTCTTAAAGAATCTGTGTTTTATCTAAAAATATGGGCAAATGCTTTCGTAGTTTTTTTTGGGCTAAAGTGTTTCTAGGGGTTGAGATTTTTATAGCTTTTATAAGGTACTGCTTGGATCGACTGAAATAAGTTGCTAATTGCTAAAAAAAAATTTAGCTGATCCAAATAGTTCGCTTATAATCTAACTTATTGCTCATCTTAAATTGGTACCAAAAAGACAGGACGTAAAAACTATTAGTTCAGCTTACTCCAATTATAGTCTAACTTATTGCTCATTTAACTACCAACCTTATAAAAACTATTAATTGACTTCTTCCGATTATTATTACAGTTTATAAGGCTTTGTTTAGTTTCGAAAAGTGAAAAATTTTCGGTACTGTAGCATTTTTGTTTGTTTGTGACAAATATTATCCAATCATGGACTAACTAGGATCAAAATATTTGTCTCGTGATTTACAGTTAAACTGTGTAATTAGTTTTTATTTTTGTTTATATTTAATATTTCATGCATGTATCGAAAGATTAGATGTGACGGAGAATCTTGAAAACTTTTTAGTTTTCAGATGGTGTAAGAAAAAAAAAACTGGTTGATGTAAGTAAACAGTGTGTAAGTGACCCCACGGCGTGGCAGTGGCAGCATGGACGGATGGTCCAGAAGCCCAGAGGACAAGCAGGGCCAGGACCATGTGGCTGCATGATTCTGTTCTCCAGTCCTAGAAAACAGCAGGGCTTGCAGCTACACAGACAAAAAGAAAGCCACTTTGATTGATTTGTCTCTCCTCACATGCTGTGGCGACTTTTGTTTTCTTGGACGAGAAAATAGTAATGTTGCGTGAGTAAAGTAGTGACAGTTTCTTTCTCTTCTGTAGCTGTAGGCAAGCCAAAAAATGTGCGTGTCCATCTGCTACACCGGCGACCACGCATGTAATTTCGTCTTTTTGTCGGGAAAACATGGCACCATAAAATCAAAGGTCAAAGTAAGGATGGAGCATAGTAGCTTGCTACGTATTCCATTAAACAACACACTCAGACAACCCTTTGTCAAGTGATACTACTTTCACCGTTTTAAATTATAAGATATTTTAATTTTTTCAATATATTAGTTTTTATTATGTATTTAAATATATGCTATGTCTAAATATATTTAGAAAATATTGTATCTAGAAAAGTCAACAAAATATGTTACAAAATTTGAGAGTAGCTTTTAGATGTTATGTTATTATGTCTTCTGCCAAGAGCTCATGTATTGAGAGTTTGAGACACATAAAGAGTACTTAGCTCCTCTCATCGCACTGACTCAAATATTTTGTCTCTCTCCTCCACGTGGCACCCTAAATATTAGTTTAAAGCTAATCACCGAAGGTGCTCTCGTATAAGAGCAAGGTTATTAATATAGCCCGCTACTGGCTATAGGATCCTTGCAGCCATCTCTTAGCCTACTCATATAGTAGTTGACTCTTCGTTATTATTTATTAAGAGCACTCACAATGCAGACTCTATCATAGAGTCTAAAATTATTTATTACCTCGAATAATGTGGACTTAGAGTCTAAATAAGACTTGGAGACTTATTTTTTCTATCTCTTTCTTCAATAAATATGCTGCCACATCAGCAAAATACCATAAATATTATGTAATAAATTGTCTTAGACTCTGTGATAGAGTCTTGCATTGTGAGTGCCATAATACATGACTCACTTGTTTCTCTAATCACAAAGTTCACTAGTTCTTGTACCTAAGCCGGCTCCGCTTCTCCTCTCTCTCCTCTTCTCTATTGACTATAAGTTTATAGTCCGCTTCTCCTCTCTCTCTCCACCTTAGCATACATAATGCTTACAACCCTTTATTATATTTACTCTAATAGTTGATTGTTGATTATTCCGTCTGTTCTGAATTATAAGTCGCTTTGATTTTTGTAGATACATAGTTTTCAAAATAACTTATAATTTGAAACAGGGAGTTCATTGTTACTACTTGGCCCTCTGATTATTTCCTTAG